>NC_050105.1:58344337-59594337 GCF_902167145.1 Zea mays
GGGGTTTTGTGGGTTTTTGTAAACTCACTCAACTAACTAGGAACAACCTAGAGCAAACACATAAGTAGTCTAACTAACCTAAGCACTTCTCAGTAAGTTGCTCACATTTTAGTTTGTCAACTCTAGGAATCTCACTTCTCACAATTGCTTCAGGTGTCATAGGGTTTAAAACAAGTTTCTTTCCATGATGAGCGAAAGAGTATTGATTGGTTCAACCATGATGCAAAGAGTCTATATCATATTGCTAGGGTCTACCTAGCAGCATAGAGCATGTTTGCATTGGTACAACATCACAATCGATAGAATCATGGTAAGAACCAATTGCAAATGTAACTCTTACCATCCGCGTTACCTTCTCCTTACCACTAATATTAATCCATTGAATATAGTAGGGTTGCGAGTGTGGTCGTGTGCTTATTGCAAGTTTCTCCACCATGTCAGCACTAGCCAGTTGTTGCAGCTCCCTCCATCAATGATCACATGACAAGAATGCTCATTGATCACACATTTGGTCTAAAACAATGTATGGCACTAATTTTGTTCAGCCTTCACCATTTGTGTACTGAGTACCCACTGAACAACAAGGCTCTCATAGTGTTCAGCATGCTTAGCATCGATGTGTTCCTCACCTTGGCTGTCCATGTTGCTTTCCCCTACATTGTTAGCTGCAAGCAAGGCATATGTTTCATCATCTAAATCACTAGCAGAGGAGTACCCACCATTAGCTATTACTACAAGCACTCGCTTGCTTGGGCAGTCTTTGCGAATATGACCATAACCCTTGCATTGCAAGCATTGAATATCTCGTGTACGCCTAGTTGATGCGACAGAGAACGAAGTCCTTGCTATTGTGGTTGTTGTTGCTTTTGTTGTGTCAGGTAGACAGGTAGGAATCGATGTAGAAGAGATATGTTGCTTGCTGTTTGTAGGGGTTATTGTAGTCTGACCTGGCGGTGTACTAGTGTTGTGAGGTATCCAAAAGCTAGCACGACCTGCAGGAGTGTTAGCTAGTGTGCTTGCTCGACGTCCATGTACCTCCCTTTCAGCTTTACATGCAAGATGAATAAATAGTTCACAGAATTATATTCCTTGTATGCTAGGATATCTTGAATTTCTCGGTTTAACCCACTCATGAAACTATCCATAGAAGCATCATTATTCTCCACAAGACCACAACAGAGCATATCTATTTGCAATTCCTAATAATACTCCTCTATCGTTTTGTTCCCTTGCCTTAATTGTTGTAGCTTATGCAATAGATCACGTGCATGATAAAAAGGAACAAATTTGGCCCTCATAACCCGTTTTAATGCATCCCATGTTTGTGGCAATCTAGTTGGATTCTGGTTGCAATATTCCCTCCACCAAACTGAAGCAAAATCAGTAAACTCTCTAGTAGTAGCCCTAACACATTTGTTTTCAAGAAAATCATGGCGTGCAAGTTTTTGGTCTACTGCTAGTTCCCTAGTGAGATATGCATCTGGGTCATATTTACCATCAAAAGGAGGCATGATAAACTTGATTTTACCTAGAGAATCATTGTCATCTCATACCTCTCGTCGGTGTGGACGATTAGGGTGATGCTGGCGGTGATGGTGAGTACATATCCTATTATCATCCTCGATATCTGCAGCGTAGTCATCATACATGTGTTCGCTTGATGCACCACCATCTAAGGCATTTCTAGGGGTCTATCGATTCCTATCGCCCCCCCTGCTTGATCCAACTTCTCTAGCCTCTCAAGAATGGTTGTGAGAGATGGATCCCTCCATCGCTACAAGCTTGTTATTTGTTTCAATCTACGTGGACTCAAGTTGTCCAAGTCATTCATTAGTAACCCGCACATCCTCCTCGAGTGCCTCAGTGCACAAGTTCACTTGTCTATCAAAGTGTTGAATGGTGCGCTTTGTTCGAGGTGAGTGGTTTAAATCACCATCTGATGTTCCTGTCATGGTTAGTGTACAATAAAAAAGGAGACTCAAAACTCATCCTCTCTAACTAAGGTTTGTGATCAAGTGGTGCACTCAAAAACCCTCAAACCTGTATCAACAAGCTCTTACAACTTCTTACCAACAGCTGCAAGTGGTGTTCAATGTTGGCAAAAACAGCAACAAAAGATAGCATCAAGCACAAACCTGCGTCGTAAATATTTGTGGAGCTATAGGCGGCTTCAATAAAAATCAAGGAATAGTTTGAAACCACATTAGTAAAGCAATTTGAATAATCGTTCAAAGATTGTACTGTGTTGGTCCTTAGATTAATCGTGCTAGAGACGCGAGCCTTTGGCACAAATGTAACCACCAAATAGTTAGGAAACAAAACTCAAAGAAGAACATGAAACAACAGCTTGCGCCTTTTGGGTTGCTCTTTTGTTGCTCCCCTCCTTTTCTTTTTCTCTTTCGTTTTTTCTTGTTTTCCTTTTGTTTTTTAGGGACTCCAAAACTTCAATCTCCATAAGGTATTTCAAGCAATCTTATGTTACACTCTTTGTTTTTTTGCTTTTGCATACGCTCTTTCACAACACTAAGATGGCGGCTGCAACAAAATGGTGGCAGATCTAGGTATGATGAAAGGAAATCAATGGTGGTGGTGAAGAAAAGATGACTAGCAAATCTGAAAGGGGCATAAACGTGAAAAGAACATGAAACTCTAATGATTAAACACTATGAACCAGCAACTTGACCAATCAATGCAACCGAAAACTCAACAAACATGAACTCGGTAGAAATAGCAAGGCTAAAACTTGGTTTGGAATTCAGTTATATCCTATTTTTTGTGTTTTTTGTCACACCCGGATTTAAGGGCAAATCCAGGCGCAAATCGAATGTGTGCTAGGATCAAGTCTCACACATATGATGACTCATGGTACAGATGTCACATCTTTACTATATAATAGGAGTTCTGTACAAAATAGCTAGATAATTACATCATATGCAAACAACGATCCTCCGCAACCATAGTTGACTGAGAGACGACGTCCTAGACCTCTCACGAACTCATCGCGACATCCTTCATGCTCCTCATCTTGGCGGTACCTATCCTTGATTTAGGGGGTGTGAATATAGCAAGGGTGAGCTCACATATGTTCATCGCTCAACAAGTTGTGGGGAATAATGTGCACGAGCTCACTTACGGTGGGGGCCCATGTGAAGTGTAGGCTTACCAAAGAAGATAGTTAAAGTTGAGCATTGCTTTTAAAGTTGGTCAAAGTTTTATTAGCAGTTACTAAGTATAAGTAGATACCAACCCAATTAAATAAGAGATCAAAATTAATAATAAATCCCACAATGCAATGCAAATCAAAGATTAAATTTAATTCCATAAATTAATCATACGAGAGTCCTGAGTCGCTCTTGACCGTGAGCACGACTGATATACCAGTTTTACACTCTGCAGAGGTTGCACCCTTTACCCACAAGTCGTGTATCCCACCTAGCTAGGATTTGCAAATCCCTTAGACACTTCCGAGGTAAATGGCTAGGGATCCACTATGAGGCCTTTACAAAGTTCCACTAGCTTCAGAAAACCCGCTACGATTTCGTGAGAAGAGCGATACAGGAATCCCTTATCCGAAAAACCATAGCAGCATGATCGACCCGAGAACCTCCCTATACCTGCAACTCCTCTATCGCCCTTGCCCTTTTCGGGTAAGGTAGTCCTCCACTAGCCTTCCTAATTAGTTAGCCAAGGGCGTCCCAATCCACCCTTGTGGTAGCACTGTTATCTCATGTTAAGCTTCATGTTCCAATTAACACAATAGTCTTATCATGAACAATAATTAAACCACAATAATAATGGAACATGATCCTAATTTAGATATAATATTAATCCCAAACTAGGTAGAGCAATAGCAAGTCTACCCAATAGTTCATTTGTTTGCAAGGTGTGAGGTAAACAAACTAGGGTAAACTATTAGGTCCCATCAAATTAACCTGAGCATGTCACAATGATAAACAAGAACATTATTGGGTAAACAAGAGTGATCAAGGGCACAACTTGCCTGTGACTTGAGATTCCAGGTACTTCACCAAAATGGTCTTCGGGTTTCTCGTGACCTCGCTGCTACTCGTAGCAATACATCAAATAGACAAGGAGTACATAAAAATAACATTACACCAAACATTAGAAGAAACTGCATAGGAATATTCTACGCGAGGCTACGTGATCGTAGGTTCAAGAACCACAAAAATCAGAGTTACGATTGAAAGGTTATAGCTTTCTAAAGATTTACACGAGTAACTAGGAAAACTTATTTTTCCGGGTTGCTTAATATAAATCATTATGAGTATAGTTAAAAATAACTAATTTAACTTTAATACCAATTATAGCTTGAGTAGAAATAATATTTTACCAGATTATAATTATGGACCAAATTATAATATTACCTTTATCTTGGTTTATAAAGTTAATCTAATAACTATAGGTTAAACAAGTATTTAATTATTTTTGAAAAAATATTACATGATAAAATAGAGTTACTAGCATGTAGGCAATATTATCACGAAGCTAACGCAATTGAAACGGATTAAAACGAAGTTAAAACGAAAGGGATATGAATTATCTAAGTTGTAGAGATTCATTTTATATTAAAATCAATCACCAAATTTTATTTTATATAAATATCACAAATCTTGGGACCTTATATATCACCAAATTTTATTTTATATAAATATCACAAATCCCCCAGAATAGTTAGGGTTTCTTTTGTAAACTTTGGGACCTTATAACAGTTTCTGTATAGGGATGGACGACGGATTAATTTTACTAGACTCGAATGGGGGAAGTGGGGGAGATCTAGACCGTTAGATCTAAATTTGATGGCATGGATTAAATAATCGACAGGGTATTCTGGTTCTAATCTAGATCGTTCTCATGAGATCAACGGCCAAGATACCGAGCAGAAAGGGTACGCTAAGGATCTAATCTCATCCACCGGTGCCCAATCCAATGGCTCACGTGCATCTTCCCCAACTTGACCCCTGGCAAATGGTGCGCACGACCCGACGCAGCGCGGCCCCGGTGTGATCATGCCCAGTGATCCAAACCCTGATCTAACGTGAGCTACACGATGCGGGGCAACGGTTAACATGCTAGTAGCATACTTATGCGATTATGCCACGATACCCCCACCCACAGAGCAGCGCGGGTCCGCGGCAACGCCCCTGCTCTGTTGACCAATTCCGCTGCCCTGACTGCTTCCCCTGCACATCAGGAACCTTGGCACGTGCGATAGCATCTAGTGATTGTATATGCCCGCTTCTTAAGGACAAATATCCGATGAGTTGCTATCCCCCATGGTGACGCATTGTGGCTGCCCAGGAAACGAAGATTGGCGAGGTAGCGCCGTGAAATCCCAGCGAGTCCGGTGGTTCCCCGCATCTGAGAAGGCCACAAGCATGCCCCCGAGGTCCCAGCATGATGCCCAGACTAGCACGGAACCCGACATCGCCATGCGCCCGAATCAACCACGGTGGCTCCTTCGTTCTCTCTCCCTCTCTGTGATGGCGGTGGAACGCACGATGCTCTTCGTTGAGGAGCTGAGTGGCATGGGGTATGGCTTTATACCCACGTGGGTGAGGTGGTGAGTGGCATGGGGTATGGCTTTATACCCACGTGGGTGAGGTGGTAGAGCCATCAGGCTGGTTACGCCAGTTGGAGATTCCTACGGAGATCTTGCGCTCGTTCGGTTTGAGTTCGAGCCCACGCTCAGGGAAGAAAGGAGGCCTGACGAGCAGGGTCCACCGGCAACGACAAAGCATTGATGAGTAGGTACTAACGTGCGGGTCTGTCCTGCCAGCCACCCGGCTTGAGTCTGCATGGATGAGGAGGTTGGGCCACCAGAGGAGTGAGTTAGACCGAGTGTTGGGGCGAAGGCGAAGACGCCACCCTTCGCTCGAGGCCTTCGCCGTAGTCGCCGGCCCAGCGGAGACAAGACAACGGGCAGGGACACCCTTCGCCCTATACGACATCGGACGAAGACCTGTGACGAAGTCATCCCACCGTGCGGCCTCGTGCAGCATGGAGGCCCACGTGTCACCCGGCCCATTGTAACGGGCCCTGCGTGGCCGCTGCGTGTTACGGGCCTAATTTGTAAAGGCATCCTTGTAATTACAGTCTGTAACCCCGCTTTATGTGAATATTTTGGGAATAACCTAGGTGTCTGAGGGCACATGCGTCCTTAACACAGTACGCTGGACACTCAGATACCTGTAAATACCCCCGCACAGTGCCCTTGAGAGGCCAGATTAACAGAGCTATTGTCATCTTGTGCGAGAACCCTGTTTGCGTCACTACACCTCCCGTTGGATCCCCTTGCAACAGAGAGCAAGTTCCAACACCGAGCGAGTGGAACCGGCAGTGTGCGCGGGGATTTGGGCCCGCGCGCAAGCTAGGCCAGCAAGCGGTGAAAGGGGAGATGGGCCACAGTGAAGGGTTTGGCCTTTCTATTTCTTTTCCTTTTACGCCTTCTATTTTATTTGCTACTTCAAATCAAATTCTAATACAATTTTAATTCCTAATTCAGTGAGAATGCATAGTCTCGAAATTCCAGCATGGATGAAAGTTATTATTATACTACTCATTATATCCCTTTAGTTGGGGAATTTTTAAATATTCGGTGTACACACATATTGTTTCCAAAATATCATTTTGGGATGGGAAATTAAATTTAAAGTGTATTACAAAGTTCATGTTCATTTGTTTTAGGATAAAACCTTTTTATAATGTGTAATATTTTATTAAGATATTACTTCGCTGATTCTTTTAGAGAATAGATCTTAAATAATGCAAAAGGACATGAAAGAAACAGGTGAGGCCTAAGAGGGGGTGAATTAGGACTTCTAAAACTTTATCTAAACTAGGCGACAAATAAAACCCTAGAGCAAAACCTATGCAAATAATCAAACTAGAATGTGCAAACTAGGTTTTGTCTAAGTGTTGCTATCTCTACCGCAATGGCTAAGTATCAATCCTAAATAATATAAGTACAAAGACAAGATTGAAACTTAAATGCTTAATATAAATGCGGAAGCTAAAGGGCAAGGTAGAGATGCAAACTCTCGTGGATGACGCCGGTATTTTTACTGAGGTATCCGGAACGACGCAAGGTCCCAACAAATCCTCATTGGTGCCCCTACGCAAAGGGAAGCCCACGCGAGGACCAAGCACCATAGTCAAGTAACTCCGTAGAGAGCCACGTGCCTTCTCCATGCGCAAGTGGTGCTCCGCTTTCGGCTCCTCTCGGACGCTCCCCGCCACCTCCACTATCGAGCTTTCGGTCGAAACACTGCAGACCTCGTTCCCTCCAGTACATGGTGGCGGTCGTGACATAAACGCGGTTGTCATGGTCTCACAGGACTCTCGCCCCACTCAGTACCATTACAACGGCTCGTGCAAGAGCTGAGGGGTTGTGTGGTTTATCTAAACTCACTCAACTAACTTGGGTTCACCTAGAGCAAGTGCTAATGCGATCTAACTAAACTAAGCACTTCACAAAGCACCTACACTAATCACCGAGTGATTCTATTAAGCACTTGGGTGTATGAGCACTTGTAAATGTCTACTATATGCCTTGGTATGTTGCTTGGGCTCCCACACCTTGAAATGGTCGGTTGGGGGTGTATTTATAGCCCCCAACACAAAACTAGCTGTTGGAGAAAAGTTGTGCTCTCTGCGGCACACCGGACAGTCTGGTGGTGCATCGGATAGTGCACTGTTCACTGTCCAGTGCGCCTAGCCGTTGGTCTGACAGTGCAGACGACCGTTGGCGCGCATGCTTTTTACGCCGGACACTCCGAATGTAACACCGGACAGTCCGATGGTCTTCTCTCCACAGTGCCATCTAGAACTAGTCATTGGGGCTACTGTTACTGGTGCACCGGACAGTTCGGGGTGTGGCACCGGACAGTCCGTAGGCAACACTTCTTTTGTTTCATGGACTTCGCTTGATCTTCATAATGTCTTCTTTTGTGGTGTTACTTTCCTCAATGCCTTGGTCCAAGTAACTTTAGCATCCTATGAACTACAAACACAAACACTAGCAAATCATTAGTCCACAAGTTATGTTGATCATCAAACACCAAAACCTATTGAGCCAAATGGCCCGGGGTCCATTTTCCTTACAGTCTCCCCCTTTTTGGTGATTCATGACAACACAACCAAAGCAAGCAAATATAATCAAACATTTGAGTGAAAATATGCAATATACTTGCTAGGATGCATGAGTGTCCCCACAATGTGATATTATGGACTTAAGCCTCCCCTAACTCCATAATTTACTTACTTCCTATTTTAGACCAAAGAGCCAAAACCACTTGAAGTATCAAAATTTTAAATTGGTGGTGTTTGGTGTTTGATAACATTTCATTGCTTTGGTCCCTACAACTTTTCCCCCTTTGGCAACAACCACCGAAAAGGAAGACATTAAAAGCATGTAGGAGGCAAATAAGACTTGCCCTCATAAAAGATTTATCAATGGCAGACCATTTGAAGATTAATGCCAGGCTTGTGAGACATAAGAATTCTTATGGATTTGCAGTGGAAGCTTGTTGTCTTTCTCCGGGGACTCCATTTTCCTTTCAGTGAGACTACTACATGAAATAGACTTGAAAACAAGTATTAGTCTCAAAGACTTAGATTATAGAGTAACCTCCCCCAGAAAGTGTGCATACAAGTTTTGAATACTTGTAGCAGACATGCACTTTAATTTGATATGAAGAGGGGCAAATTATCTATAATTCGAGCTTTGGCACATATAGGTCAAATGATACCAATTGAAGCATATTTGAAGTGTTATACCACTTGTAGTATTTCAAAATATCAATTGATGTATCATTTTCTTAGGAATGTTAAATAAGCTATGTGACGTGCTTATCATTTTAAACCATGTAAGTTTGCTCAAGAGTATGAATTGAAAATTAGCAATCCTACCATATGATTTCCCTAGTATGCATGCATTTAAACAAAAATGAATACCAATTGTAATACTAGGTATTAAAGGTAAAAACTAGATGCAAGAAAATAGATACACATATCTAAAAACAAGGAATACAATAAATCTAGTTACCTTAGACATGAGTGGGGAAATTTGGATCCAAAATATTCACTAACCCACTTGGCATTAAACTTGATCCAATATGATGTATCCCATGATATACATACCAACTTTGCCAAGTCTCCAAATTTCCCAATATCCTTCTGACTCCTCACTTCCCTCTCGGGTCCAAACCTTCTTGGTGCTTTTCATGGTTTAAATAATCTCCTTTGGCACCCAGATGCATTTGGCCCCCTTTCCTTTGTTGACTTGCATGTTTGCCTTGATTGCTATCACATTTACATTCTTTTTTTTCTTGATCAAATATGATGTAGCAGCCTTTTTGTCCACCTTGTTGATGTAGGTGTTGGATATCTTGCTTGTTGGCTTTTGCTTGAGCTTTTGCCTTTGCATATCCTCGGTCTTTGCCTTGCATTGGAAAGACTTGTGGCCTTCTTTGTGATATAGCCAACAAATCACAATTTCACCCTCCACATGCTTATTCACTCCCGCAATGGTGCTATCCTGTGGAGGTTGAATTTGTTTGGCTTTGCCTTTCTTGTCATATAAAGCCTTTCCAAGGCAAGCCACTTCTTGACTTAATTGTTCATTTTCCTTTGCAACCTCATTCGAACATGTTTCGACAACAATATTCTCAACAAGAACTTGGTTGCAGGGGTTAGAATCATCAATTAAATCAAGGCAGGATGTAGAAGCATCTTTCTTAATAATTTCAGGAATTTCAACTAAAGATGCCCTTGGGGCGCTACCAATGTTTTATAGCTTAGTAGTTAGCTCATTATTGTGTATGCTAAGAATTTCCATTTTCCCTCGCAAATTTTTCAATAGCTTCTTGGGAGCTAGCTAATTAGCCTTAAGTTTTTCATTCTTTTTAATAAGGCCATCATCGGTAGCAGTGGATGGAGCACTAGACTCTAATTGCTCAATTTTAGTTGATAGCTCACAATTCAAATTTGCAAATGTTTCAAATTTTTCTAGTAAACCTTTATAATCATTTTGGGAGCTAATCAACTTATTTTTCAAGGTTTTAAGTTGATCTTTTTGCTTAGTGCAAACATCCTAGAAAAATTTAACGGCTTCCGCAAGCTCATCTACGGAGGGCTTTCCCTCACCTTCATCATCACTACTACTTTCATCACTAGAAGATGGAATACTCATTTTACCTCTTGCCATAAGGCACTTACTTGATGACCGTGATGAGCAAGATGAGGACCAGTGGTTGCGCGTCCTTGGAGGTTCATCTTCGCTTGAAGAATCATCCCAAATTTTGACACTTGTTAGCGCCTTTGATCCTCCCCTTTTTGGGTTCGACCATAGTTGGACAGTTGTCCCTGAAGTGGCCCTTCTCCCCACATGTGAAGCGTCCTCTCTTTATTTGCTTTTTCTTGTTAATGTTAAAGAGAAGATCCTCTATCTGCAGGGGCACACCCATTAAATTAATCTTGCGGATCATCCCCATTACCTTTTTGACGCGTCGGATTGTTTATTCGCCCTCGGAGGATGATATTGATGGTTGATTATCTTCATCATCATCACTTTCTTCTTCATTCTCTTCTTCACTTGAGGAACTTGGAGTGGGAGCCTTCTTTTTACCCTTCCTTTCATCACATGCAAAAGCATATGGCCTAGCTCCTCTCCCCGACACATTTTTCGCGACATCTCGAACGCCGCGATTTTCCCAATAACAACGATCGGGGTCATTGTACTCAAGTCCTCCATGTTGTGAAGGATAGTGATGATGCTCCCATATCTTTGTTGTGGTAGCAGGGAGATAATCTTCCTCACAATGTCCACATCACCTAGCTTATTAATCCCAATAGAATTGAGCTCATTGATATTTAGATTCAAACAAGAATACATGTCTCTAACAAGCTCATTATCCTTCATAGCAAAAGAATTATATTCATTTTAAGACTAGGCAATGTTTTTGCTCACGGACATTTGATGTGCCATCATGGAGCTCATGTAATTTTAGCCAAATCTCATTAGCAGTTTTCAATGTAAAACATTGTTGGGTCTACGCTTCGTCGCCGAAGGTCTTATAGAAAGAAGTGGTCCTCGGCTGAAGCTGTTAGCATAAGATAGCCGAAGGGTCCTCTTCGGGAAGCTTCGGCATTACAAACCGACTTAAACATAGAATGACCTTTTAGTCCATAAAGGTCTGAGTCAATGTTGTAAGCTTTTATAAGGGGCATACTTGTAATTCCTCACAGGCTGCGTCCTGTGCCTATAAATAGTGAACAGTATTCAGTTACTGTTCACGCATTCTAGTAATTGCAATCGCATCTTTCGGAATCCAACCTTTTTGCCAAGGCAGAGGTATTATTGTATTCAATGACTCAATATATTAAGAAAATATAATGTAATTCGTTTATGATTTATTTGTCCCTTTCATACCTTTTATTTTATGTCATCCTGCAATATCTATTGAAATCTTAGTACGAAGATCTAAACTTCGTAATTTTACTCTCATCAACCTTCGTCCAAGGCCCATTATCCTCAAAGGAATAATGTTTCATGGATGAAGGACGTTGACATTTAACATTTTATGTTGCCTTGTTCTTAATTCATAGCACTTGAGAACGAGTCTCCAACATTGGCGCCCAGCTCCGGTGAACTCACTTCCACTTTTTCGAGCTGATGGCTTCGTTCAACGATCAAGCTGGAGTTGCTTCGGACCCGAAGCTGGTGCTCCCAATCACAGGTGGTTCGTCCTCAGAGCCAGCTAACAAGAAACAAAAGAAGGAAGCACAGAGAAGGGTACAGCATGTTGGGGTGCAAGGACCCTTCATCAAGTCAAGATGGTCTCACATTCCTATTACCTTCTCCCAAGAGGACCTTCAGCTCAAGGATTACCCACACAACGATGCCATGGTTATCTCTTGTGTTATCAAAGGATTTCTGGTCCACAATGTCTTGGTTGACACAGGCAGTGCAGCTGACATCATATTTGCTAAGGCCTTCAGACAAATGCAAGAGCCAGAAGATAAGATTCATGATGCTACACATCCTCTCTGTGGCTTCGGAGGAAGACAAATTGTAGCACTGGGCAAGATTACCATGTCAGTGACCTTCGGGTTCATCAACAACACTAGAACTGAGCAAGTTGTGTTTGACATTGTTGACATGGAATACCCTTACAATGCAATTATTGGTCGTGGCACCCTCAATGCTTTTGAAGCAATTCTTCACCCTGCTTATCTTTGCATGAAGATACCTTCGGATCAAGGACCCATCGCTATTCATGGAAGCTAGGAAGCTGCCAGAAGGGCCAAAGGAAACTGGACTGATTCAAAAGCAATCCATAACATAGATGGAGCTGAAGCTTGTGAACAATACAAATTCAGAAGGGAGAAAGCAGCTTCAGCAGATCAGCCGAAGCCCATGCTCTTATGTGAGGATATAGCAGAGCAGAAGGTGCTGTTGGGCTCTCAGTTATCCGAAGAACAAGAGAAAACCTTGATAAGGTTTTTGTTCAACAACAAAGATGTTTTTGCATGGTCAGCCAATGATCTCTGCGGAGTTAATAGGGATGTTATTGAGCATTCGCTCAATGTCGATCCATCCTTCAGACCCAGAAAGCAAAGGCTTCGGAAAATGTCAGATGATAAGGCCGAAGGTGCTCGCAACGAAGTCAAAAGACTCCTCAGTGCAGGAGTTATCAGAGAAGTAAAGTACCCAGAATGGCTAGCTAATACTGTTATGGTAAAAAAGGCCAATGGTAAGTGGCGAATGTGTATCGATTTTACAGATCTTAACAAGGCTTGTCCGAAGGATGAATTCCCACTGCCAAGGATAGACTCTTTAGTTGATGCAGCAGCTTCTTCAGAGCTCATGAGTCTGTTAGACTGTTATTCAGGCTATCATCAAATTTGGATGAAGAAGGAAGATGAGCCAAAGACTAGCTTCATAACTCCAAGTGGCACATATTGTTATCTTCGGATGCCTGAGGGGCTCAAAAACGCTGGAGGAAGTTTCAGCAGAATGACTGTGAAGGTTCTCCAGTCTCAGATAGGCAGAAATGTGCTAACTTATGTTGATGACATCATTGTAAAAAGCACGAAGCAGGAGAATCATATTGCTGACTTGCAGGAGACCTTCGCCAGTTTCAGACAAGCTGGCTTAAAGTTGAATCCAGAAAAGTGCGTCTTCGGAGTAAAGAAGGGGAAATTTCTAGGATGCTTGGTTTCAACAAAGGGAATTGAAGCTAATCCAAGTAAGATTGAAGCTATACTTCGGATGGAGCCACCAACTACAAAAAAGGGGGCTCAAAGATTGACAGGAAGGTTGGCATCTCTCAATAGATTCATATCCAGATCAGCAGAGAGAAACTTACCATTCTTCGAAGTACTGAAGTCAGCCGAAGTCTTTCAATGGGGACCAATCCAGCAGAAGGCCTTCGAAGAGCTGAAGCAGTATTTAATAGATCTAACAGCATTAACTCCACCTATGCCAGGAGCTCCTTTATTATTATATGTGGCAGCTTCGCACTCAGCGGTAAGTGCAGCACTTGTCCAGGAGAAGCTTGATGGCCAAGCCAGGAAACAGGTCCCAGTATATTTTGTATCTGAAGTTCTTAGTATATCAAAGAAAAACTACACCGAACTAGAGAAGGTGTTATATGCTGTTTTGATGGCATCCAGGAAGCTTCGGCACTATTTTCAAGCTTACAACATAATTGTTCCTTCTTCACAACCTCTGAAGGATATTATGAGGAACCGAGAAGCTACTGGAAGGATTGGAAAATGGGCTGCAGAGCTCAATGAATTTTATATTGAATATGTTCATAGATCTTCGATTCAGTCCTAGGCGTTAGCAGACTTCATTGCTGACTGGACGCCAGGGGCTCAGGAGGAAGAAGCAAATAAAGACACCGAAGCATGGACAGTGTTTTGCGATGGGTCCTGGGGAACCTTTGGAGCGGGAGCGGCTGCTGTGTTGGTTTCACCTTCCAAAGTTAAAACTTGTTATGCGGCAAAGCTTGATTTTAGTTGCACAAACAACATTGCCGAGTACGAAGCCCTGCTTCTGGGTCTTCGGAAGCTAAAAGCAATGGGAATCAGAAGGGCTGTTCTTAAAACTGATTCCCAAGTTGTTTTGGGTCATATCGACAAGAGTTGCAAGGCTAAAGATCCGAAGCTTGAAAAGTATCTGGATATGGTTCGAAGAGTTGAAGCTTCCTTTGAGGGATTTTCTGTCAAAAATATCCCTCGAGGACAAAATGAGCATGCTGATTTGCTAGCTAAGTCAGCAGCACAGGGGCTGCCCTTACCTTCGGATGTCTTCTTCGAAACAATAAAAGCACCTTCGGTGGAACTTCTTGAAAGAGCAGTCCTCAATATATCTCCTGTTTATAGCGAAGATTGGAGGACTGAGATCATCTCTTATCTTCAGGGTAAATTCCTTTCAGATGACGAAGCTTATAACAGGAGGATAGAGGCAAGAGCTCGTCCATATGTCATGATAGAAGGAGAGTTGTACAAGCATGGAGTTTGTGCTCCGCTACTCAAGTGTTTATCCAGAACCGAAGGTATAGAGTTGATGAAAGAAATACATGCAGGCCTATGTGGATCTCACATTGGATCTAGGCCGTTACTTGGAAAAATTTTCCGCCAAGGATTTTATTGGCCGAAGGCAGCTTCGGATGCAGCGGAATTAGTCCAAAAGTGCGAAGGTTGTCAGAAATGTGCACGAGATCAAAAACAACCTTCGTCCTTAACACAGCTCATACAACCCATTTGGCCATTGCAAAGGTGGGGCCTTGACTTGTTAGGTCCGTTACCACCGGCCCAAGGGAATCTAAGATATGTTGTAGTGGCGGTGGAATATTTTTCTAAATGGATTGAGGCAAAGCCTTTAGCTACAATAACTTCGACCACCGTCCAAAAGTTTTTCTGGCAGAATATTGTTTGTCGTTTCGGGGTACCAAAGGCTATCACTGTGGATAATGGAACACAGTTTGACTCTGAAGCTTTTAGGGATTTCTGTGATCAAATTGGTACGAAGATCCATTTTGCATCAGTCAGACATCCGGAGTCAAATGGACTCGTTGAAAGAGCCAATGGCATTATAATGACAGGAATAATGAAGTCAATTTTCAATCAACCAAGGGGAAAGTGGCCAGATCAGTTAACCAAAGTGGTGTGGAGCCATAATACAACAACATCAAGGTCTACAGGCTTTACCCCATTCAAGTTATTATTCGGTGACGAAGCAATAACTCCAGAAGAAGCTAAAACCGGATCAATAAGGGTAGTAGCTTCGGCAGCATCAGGTTCCGAAGCTGATTATTCTGTGGAAAAAGATGCTTTAGAAGGGATCAGGTTGCAAGCCGTGGAAAACATCAACAAATATCAAGCTGAAACAATTAAATGGCGAGATAGAAAGGTTCGGCTAAAGAATATTGAGCCAGGACACTTGGTGCTTCGGAGAGTGGCCAACCCAGAAACAGTGGGCAAATTACAGTTGAAATGGGATGGACCTTTCTTAGTAGCATCTTCGTCAAGACCCGGTTCATACAGATTGAAGGATATGGACGCAAACGACATTCCTAGATCTTGGAATGCGGATGAGCTTCGGCGATATTATGTATAATTCGATGTAATTTTTCATATTTTTTATTTTTCTTTCGTGGCACCCTTTTCCTTTCCGAAGGGGGAGAAAGGTTTTTAATGGGGCCATCACATGTAATTTCCTTTTTTAGTTCTATAAGAGCAAAACCCCCCAAGGAATGTAAATGTAAAAACTGAGAACGCACCATCGAGTGCCGAAAAGTAAAAACGAAGAAGCTCCAAAGTCGTTCCTAAGGGAATGCAGAGCTTATAGCGAAAAGTCAACGCTGATTCTGCCAAAAGTAAAGGCGAAGAAGCTCCAAAGTCGTTCCTAAGGGAATGCAGAGCTTACAGCGAAAAGTCAACGCTGATTCCGCCAAAAGTAAAGGCGAAGAAGCTCCAAAGTCGTTCCTAAGGGGATGCAGAGCTGAGGTGTGATTGTTTTTAAGGAAATAATGGCTATGAGTATGGCTTGAGGTGTGATTGTTTGGCCATTCATTTGCACATTGCATTACATCATAACATTTGCATTCATAAACATTCATCTAGGCATATGTAGGATAATTATCTTCATGGTATAAATGGTTGCTTCGGCAAAAAGAGGAAAAAGAAGGGGAAGAAAGAGCTTCGTGTGCAAAAAGGAGAGCTTCAGAAAAAAGGAAAATGTTGTTTTCTTTGCTTCGTTGCGTACGAAAAGAAGGGAAGGTGTTTTTTCGCCTTCGTCTCAAAAGAAAATTTCGTCCACATCAAAGCATTTCTCATACATCAATGGAAGGATAAGGATACATAACAAGGTATGAACAGAATTCATTAAAGATAGGTTTTAGTTACATTTACAAAAGTTATCTCAAAAGTTTCTCAAGTACTGTCTACAGTCTACTATCTAATCTCCAAGGAGCTTCGGCTCCGGCGTCATTTTTGATCATCGGCTTCGGCTTCGTCATCCTACATGAATAAGGTCGTTGTAAGTCAAAATCAAGCTTACAGGAAAAGGTAAGCACAAGGTATGGTTTCTTACTGGTTCAAGGTGGCTACGAGCTTCGTCTCCAGCCTTTTCTCGCCCACCTTTTGTCCATATCATTTTTACAAATCTATTCGAGATACTTCGGGCGAGATCAGGAATGTCATCCAGGATTGATGGTGATAAAGTGAAATTTGGCCTATTGACAATCTTTCCATGATCGCAGCCAGCCTTCAGGAAAGCTGCAGCAGTACCTCGAGAAGCCACCCAGGCACAGAAGTCACCATGCCCAGCTATGACTTCGTCGAGCTCGTCAATCTCCCCCTCAATATGTTCGAAGGTTTTCGGTAGATCTTCAGCTGAGGGGGTGAATTTTTCGCTGCTGGCTCCAACTGAGTAAAAAATCTTTCTTAATCGTTGAATGCATTTGTTGCTAAATTCCAAGCATTTTTCTTGAAGACTTGTCAGCAGTTTTCTCAAATCTGAATTTTGTTGAGCTTCGGCTTCAAGTTTTGCATTAAGATCTTGTTTTTCTCGTTCGAACTGCTCAGACTGGCGAAGAAGCTTCGTGTTCAGTTCTATTATTTTTGCTTCAGCTTCCGCCAATAAACCTTCGGTTGCTTGGAGCTCAAAGTTCTTTTTCTCGAAAGCATCTGATTGCTCCTTTATTCTGCTTTCCAAATTTTCAATTATAACTTCGTGCTTCTTATCTTCAAAATCTTGCTGCATTTGCAAGGCTTTGCTCAACAGCATACTCTGCACGAAAACAACCTTCGTCAGACATGTTTTTATTATTAGAAACAATAAAAGTTAAGGGACAAGTAGTTCACCTTGAAGTTTGAATAAAATAAACTACCAACGACATGTTGTCGTCGGTAGCGGCTGATGTCTGTTTCTAGCTTCGGGAAGCCGATATTCTTGGATAGAGTACTGATAACTTTGGCTCCTGTTTGATCTCGAATACAATTTAATTTTTCATCATCAACGCCTCCGAAGAGGAGTGCCCCAGGTTTGTATCCACAGGATTTGGCATACTCTCTAAGCTCTTCTATTTCAGCTTTTGATAGTTGTTCTCCAACTAAATTCTGGAACATGAAGGCTTCGTTTTCTGAAGCTTCATCAGCAATTTCTTTTCCTTTCCCCGACGCTGCGGTCACGGCCTCTTCGGCGGCAGTGGTAGCTTCTTCTGCAGCCATGTCTAGCAGTATTTGATCAATGTGTTCAATTGTGCTCTCCAGGTTCAAATCTTCAGCTGAGGCAGCTTCGGCAGCTGCGGCCTCCGAAGGTGCAATTTCAATATATGTCCCCTCTGCAGCCGCTGGTGTTTTCTGGGCTGAAGCTCTTGGCGGCGTCTTGTCAATTACCTCTGTCACAGTGATAATTCTTTGTTTCTTTGCCTTGATTGTTTTCTTCGATTTTTCGGGCTCCTTGTCCTTTTGAAAAAACTTTGTCAGTTGAGGGCCCAGTGGACTTAGCTTCGCAGGTAAGGATTCAGTCATTACCTTCAGAATTTCCTCAACGACAGCAGCAGAAGGTGATGCGGGGGTTTCTTCTGCTTCGGATATTTGTTGCTTCGGAGAAGAAGCTTTCCTCTTCTTCGGAATTTTCTTCTTTAATGGTTCTTTTTCTTCATTCATGGCCTCAGTTATCCTTTTTCTTTTTTGGCCCCCAGCACCTTTGTTCAGATTTTCATAATCAGGGTAATCAAAGCCCAAGACGTCCAACACTCGATTTAGCCTTCGCTTCGGACGGGTGCCGAAGGCTGCGGTCATCAATTGATCTTCCTTTTTGGAATAATTGCCAAGTATTTCATTGCACATTACTTCAATTGTATCTAGCCACTCTTGGCAAGGTGTTTTAAAGTACTTTTTAAACTTGAAATAGTAAGGTAAACGTACAAGTTCACCTTCTTTCTTTTCCCCCTGTAGCTTCGGCATTTCCCATTCTTTCAAACTGGGAAAAACTTTGAAAGCTAAAAACTCTTGAACCAGGTCCCTTGTGCTGATATGCTCTGCAATAATTCTGAATTCACTCATTGCTTGTTGTGTTGGACCTTCGGGTGTCATGTTGCAGCGAGGTCGGGTTTCTCCGAAGATTAGTTCCAGCGGGCTTTGCACAAGCTTTTCCTTGTCATCATCAACCTTGACATAGAACCACTCAGATTTCCAGCCTGCTGCCCATTTGCTTCGGTAGCTAATTACAGGAAACTTTGTAGTTTTCCGATAGGTGAAGTTATAACAACCAAAATTGTCGTGCAATCCATCCTTTCTAGCCTTCGTTTGATAATGCAACTCGTGAACCCGGTAAAAGCTGTCCGCAAATGGTTCCACTGCTTGGCTTCGGAGTGCCCAGATATAAACAATAAGTCTAACGATAGCGTTAGGGGTCAGCTGGTGAAAATAGATACCGAACCTATTCAGTACCTCTGCAATAATCCCATGTAGGGGGAACCTTAATCCAGCCTTTAGAAAGCTTTTGAAAATAACAATTTCATCTTTCTCCGGCTTTGGGGTAGTCTCTTCTCCCCCGAAGCGCAATAGCTTCTTCTGATTTTCAGTAAAAAAGCCCGATTTTACCATCTTGGACAGATCAGCCTTCGAAACAGTAGATTTCCCGAAGTCCAAGTGGCTGGGTTTGCTTGGCATGGCAATGCGATAATCATCTTCGGGATCAGTTTCTTCAATATCTTCTTCCTCTGCTTCAGCGATTGCTTGTTCTGCATCATCACTAGGAATCTTTTCCGAAGTCACTAGCCCGGATCGTTGCATGGCTTCGGAGATGGGGACAGTCTCCGAAGCTTCAGTTTCGTCCCCCTCACGCTCAACCCTGGCGGTAGAACGCACTCTAGCCATTTAACTATGAACTTGTGAAACTTTAATACTTTCTTCCTCCGAAGCAGGCTTCAAACTGGAGCTTCGTTCGATTACGACAGACAAGCTTCGGTGACGGTTAAAAATTTTGACAGCAAAACAGTGCAAATAGCAATGAATGCTGTGGTAACTTCACACCTACTCGTCTGTTTATATAGTGCTGCAGGTAAGAAGGCGAAGCGCCAGAATTTTTACACCAGGCGGACACCCGCTCGCACTCGCTGCGTGGTGGACCGCAGAGACCGAACAGTAACTCTGCAAGGTGGGGCCGCTACACGCTGGGAGATTGAATCGTTTCTCGACAACGAGCTCAGGGAAGGTGTTTTTTAGACCTTCGGCGCGCCGAAGCTTAATAGACTTTTTTCACGGATCAAGCTCGTTACGAAAAACGATCTAGCACCGCGAAAGGGGCTACTGTTGGGTCTACGCTTCGTCGCCGAAGGTCTTATAGAAAGAAGTGGTCCTCGGCTGAAGCTGTTAGCATAAGATAGCCGAAGGGTCCTCTTCGGGAAGCTTCGGCATTACAAACCGACTTAAACATAGAATGACCTTTTAGTCCATAAAGGTCTGAGTCAATGTTGTAAGCTTTTATAAGGGGCATACTTGTAATTCCTCACAGGCTGCGTCCTGTGCCTATAAATAGTGAACAGTATTCCGTTACTGTTCACGCATTCTAGTAATTGCAATCGCATCTTTCGGAATCCAACCTTTTTGCTAAGGCAGAGGTATTATTGTATTCAATGACTCAATATATTAAGAAAATATAATGTAATTCGTTTATGATTTATTTGTCCCTTTCATACCTTTTATTTTATGTCATCCTGCAATATCTATTGAAATCTTAGTACGAAGATCTAAACTTCGTAATTTTACTCTCATCAACCTTCGTCCAAGGCCCATTATCCTCAAAGGAATAATGTTTCATGGATGAAGGACGTTAACATTTAACATTTTATGTTGCCTTGTTCTTAATTCATAGCACTTGAGAACGAGTCTCCAACAAACATGATTAAAAACATCCATGCTCAGAGATTCATACAAGCAATTTTTGGCTCTAGCATTTAAATGAATTTCTTTTTCCTCACTCGTGGTGGGTTTCTCAGGATTCTTGGGTGGTTTTATCCCGTCACGAGTGACTCTCCAAATACCTAGATCAACGACCTCTAGGTAACAAGTCATTCTAGCACTATAATAAGGGAAGTTAGTGCCGTCGAAGTGTGGTGGCCTATGGGCATCCATCCCTTCATCTAAAAAGTGTCGGCTCTTTTAGCGGTGAAGCTAAAGCGTTTCAAATGAGCCAAACCTCCTCTGATACCAATTGAAAGAAACAGGTGACGCCTAAGAGGGGGTGAATTAGCACTTCTAAAACTTTCTCTAAACTAGGCCACAAATAAAATCCTAGAGCAAAACCTATGCAAATAATCAAACTAGAATGTGCAAACTAGGTTTTGTCTAAGTGTTGTTATCTCTATCGCAATGGCTATGTTTCAATCCTAAATAATATAAGTATAAAGACAAGATTGAAACTTAAATGCTTAATATAAATGCGGAAGCTAACGAGCAAGGTAGAGATGCAAACTCTCATGGATGTCGACGGTATTTTTACCGAGGTATCTGAAACCACGCAAGGTTCCGACTAATCCTCGTTGGTGCCCCTACGCAAAGGGAAGCCCACGCGAAGACCAAGCACCACGGTCGAGTAACTCCGTAGAGAGCCATGGGCCTTCTCCACGCACAAGTGGTGCTTCGCTTCCAACTCCTCTCGGACACTCCCCGCCGTCTCCACTATCGAGCTTCTGGCCAAACACCGTGGGCCTCGTTCCCTCCGGTACACGGTGGCGGCTGTGACACAAACACGGTTGTCACGGTCTCGAAAGACTCTCGCCCCACTCGATACAATTACAATGGCTCGTGCAAGAGCCGAGGGGTTGTGTGGTTTTTCTAAACTCACTCAACTAACTAGGGTTCACCTAGAGCAAGCGCTAATGCGGTCTAACTAACCTAAACACTTCACAAAGCAAATACGCTAATCACCGAGTGATTCTATTATGCACTTGGGTGTATGAGCACTTGGAAATATCTACTATATGCCTTGGTATGTTGCTTGGGCTCCCACACCTTGGAATGGCCGATTGGAGGTGTATTGGTAGCCCCCAACACAAAACTAGCCGTTGGAGAAAAGTTGTGCTCTCTGCGGTGCACCGGACAATGCACTATTCACTGTCTGTTGCACCTAGCCATTGGTCTGACACCATAGACGACCGTTGGCGCACAGGCTTTTTACATCGGACACTCCAGATGTCACACCGGACAATCTGGTGGTCTTCTCTCCACAGTGCCATCTAGAACTAGCTGTTGGGGCTAATGTTCCTGGTGCACCGGATGGTCCGGTGTGTGGCACCAGATAGTCTGGTGCTCTAGACCAGACAGTCCATAGGCAACACTTACTTTGTTTCTTGGACTTCGCTTGATGTTCATAATGTCTTCTTTTGAGGTGTTGCTTTCCTAGATGCCTTGGTCCAAGTAACTTTAGCATCATGTGAACTACAAACACAAACACAAACACTAGCAAATCATTAGTCCACAGGCTATGTTGATCATCAAACACCAAAACCTATTGAGCTAAATGGCCCGGGGTCCATTTTCCTTACAGGGCAATCTAATTCAAATACAATTGGTTTATATAACCAGTTATTTGAAAGCACATTTATTCAAGCCATGGGATGAGTTTTCCTATATTACCTAAAAATAGGATTTTGGGGTGTTACAAATTCTACCCCCCTTAAGAATAATCTCGTCTGATTAGTATAAAAGGGATGTAGATAGTTTGTTTGTACTTTGGCAATTAGTTATTGTCGGCGTTTCGAGACAGGGGGGTCCCTAAGCCGACGAGTGAGTGTGCTGCGTGCCCCAGCCCAGATGGGTCGAGCGCGTGGGCGAGCGCGAAGGGGGGAGAGGCGAGGTGGCCGGAGTCGAGCGTGAGAGAGGTGGAAGTCCCGCGGCCTTCGTGTTCGTCCCGCGCCCAGGTCAGGTGCGCTTGCAGTAGGGGGGTTACAAGCGTCCACGCGGGTGAGGGAAGCGAGCGGCCCCAAGAGAGCGCCTGTCCCGTCCTCGGTCCCGCGCGGCCCACCTTCTCTAAGAAGGCCCTGGTCCTCCCTTTTATAGTCGTAAGGAGAGGATCCAGGTGTACAATGGGGGGTGTAGCAGAGTGCTACGTGTCTAGCGGAGAGAGAGCTAGCGCCCTAGGTACATGCCAATGTGGCAGCCGGAGAGATCTTGGCACCTTGCTGGCGTGATGTCGTGGCTGTCGGAGGTGCGACGGAGCCTGGCGGAGGGACAGCTGTTGGAGCGGTCGAGTCCCTGCTGACGTCGTCCTGCTTCCGTAAGAGAGCTGGGGGCCGCCGTCGTCACAGAGCTGGTGGAGCGCCATCATTGCCCATCCGGCGGAGCTGGCCGGATGGGATGCCGGTCTTGTTCTCCGTGACCCGAGTCGATCCGGGGTAGGATGATGATGGCGCTCCCTGTTGACGTGGCGGGTCTGTGCCCTAGGCAGGGTGACGTGGGGGCTCCTCCGAAGCCGAGGTTGAGTCTGTCTTCTGTTACCGAGGCCGAGCCCGAACCATGGGGTCGGGCGAGGCGGAAGTCGTTCGGCCGAGGCCAGGGCAGAGTCCGAGCCCTGGGGTCGGGCGAGGCGGAGTTTCGTCGTCTTCCGGGTCTTGGCCAGAGTCCGAGCCCTGGGGTCGGGCGGAGCGGAGTTCGCCGTCTTCCGGGTCTTAGCCCGAGTCCGAGCCCTGGGGTCGAGGGGAGCGGAGTTCGCCGTCTTCCGGGTCTTAGCCCGAGTCCGAGCCCTGGGGTCGGGCGGAGCGGAGTTCGCCGTCTTCCGGGTCTTAGCCCGAGTCCGAGCCCTGGGGTCGGGCGGAGCGGAGTTCGCTGTCTTCCGGGTCTTAGCCCGAGTCCGAGCCCTGGGGTCGGGCGGAGCGGAGTTCGCCGTCTTCCGGGTCTTAGCCCGAGTCCGAGCCCTGGGGTCGAGCGGAGCGGAGTTCGCCGTGGCGCCTTTGGCAAGGCCTAACTGCCTATCAGACTCACTCTGTCGAGTGGCACCGCAGTCGGAGTGGCGCAGGCGGCGCTGTCCTTCTGTCAGACTGGTCAGAGGAGCGGTGGAGTGACGGCGGTCACTTCGGCTCTGCCGGGGGGGCGCGTGTCAGGATAAAGGTGTCAGGCCACCTTTGCGTTAAATGCCCCTGCAATTTGGTCAGTCGGTGTGGCGATTTAGTCAAGGTTGCTTCTGAGCGAAGCCAAGGCCTCGGGCGAGCCGGTGATGTGTCCGCCGTAAAAAGGGGGGCCTCGGGCGAGACGGAAGTCTCTCGAGGTCGGCTGCCCTCGGCCGAGGCTAGGCTCGGGTGAAGCGTGATCGAGTCACTCGTGTGGACTGATCCCTGACTTAATCATACCCATCAGGCCTTTGCAGCTTTATGCTGATGGGGGTTACCAGCTGAGAATTAGGCGTCTTGAGGGTACCCCTAATTATGGTCCCCGACAGTAGCCCCCGAGCCTCGAAGGGAGTGTTAGCACTCGCTTGGAGGCTTTCGTCGCACTTTTTTGCAAGGGGACCAGCCTTTCTCGGTTGCATTTTGTTCCGGTGGGTGCGCGCGAGCGCACCCGCCGGGTGTAGCCCCCGAGGCCTCGGAGGAGTGGTTACACTCCTTCGAGGTCTTAATACCTTGCGTAATGCTTCGGCTGGTCTGGTCGTTCCCTCATGCGAACTGGCCGTAGCCCGGGTGCACGGTCGGGGCCCAAGCTCTCGGGCTGGTATGTTGACGCTGTCAACAGTTTGGCCGGAGCCGGTTTTTGCGAGAGCAGCCCCCGAGCCTCTGCACAGGGCGAGAGGACGATCAGGGACAGACTCGACTTTTTACATACGCCCCTACGTCGCCTTTCCGCAAGGAGGAGGGGGGGAGTGCGCCATGTTACCCTCGATGGGCACCGAACATGGTGTCTCCGGTGAGCTGCAAGCGGGTAATCCGAGTGGATGTCCGTGCCCCGTTCGTTGGGGGTCGGCTAGGGGCCCAGAGGCACGCCCAAAAGTACCTGCGGGTGATTTGCCGGACCCGGTCCCCTGGCGACGGGGTCCGAGGGCTCGATGCCTCCCTCCGATGGGATTCCGTTACAAGATCGTTCCCGCTGGTCTCGGAAATGTCCTAGGGTACCTCGGGAGCGCAGCCCGAGCCTCGGTTATGTATCGAACGTACCCCTGGTCATCCCTCGCTCGGTGTCTGAGGCGACTGTGAACCCTTCGGGGGCCAGCCTTCGAACCCCTGATCAGTAATGGGCGCGGAGCCCGAGTAGCCTGAGGCGGCCATGGAACCCTTCGGGGGGCTGGCCTTCGAACCCCTGACCAGTAGTGGGTGTCGGGCCCACGCGATCTGAGGCGACTGTTGAACCCTTCGGAGGGCCAGCCTTCGAACCCCTGATCAGTAGGGGGCTCGGAGCCCG
Source organism: Zea mays (assembly GCF_902167145.1). Lineage (NCBI taxonomy): Eukaryota > Viridiplantae > Streptophyta > Magnoliopsida > Poales > Poaceae > Zea > Zea mays. The sequence continues at coordinate 58,369,265 of NC_050105.1, forward strand.
GTTCCTTCGTGGAGAAGGATCCTTTTCGGGGTATCCCCCTTTCCCGGTCCCTGTTGCAAGAGATAGAGAAAGAGGAAAAAGGAAAAGGATACGAAATCGAACGACGTGGCATACCTTTTCTGACGCGGCTATTACGGCGAAGGCGAAGCGTCGCGCGCTCCTCCCGTCAGAGGCGCCACCTGTCCCGCCGCAGAGTTAATGCGACGGGGCGAGTGGTTGGTGGGGCGGCCGTTGCGCGTGCGCGATCCGTTCGAGGAACGGGTCACGGGTGCACCGCCTTCACGCCGTGAGAGGAGGCTCTCTCGCTGTCCCAGGATGGGACGTGAGCTTGGCCGACGACGTGACTGTTGCGCCCGCCCGCCTGCCACCGCCATTACTGCCGGCCCACTTTCGGTCGCTTTGACCGACGCGCCAGGCTGGCGCTGTTGGGTCGCGCGCTGGGTCGCCTCAAGTCGCGGCATAGGCTCCACAACCGAAGAGGCGCGACGGTGGCACAATTGGCGGTGCGGTTGCTTGCATGCAGCAACTGGCGCGCCGGTTGCTTGACGCGTGGGCCTGGGCCTCCAAGCTGGCGTGTCAGAAGTCGGAGAAGCGCGTCCACCTGGCGCGGTTGCATGCCGCCTGCATGGCTGCCTGCCCCTTCCACCCGTTGGTCTGGGCAAAAGTGGGGGGTTGCTTGTAACCGCTGGACGGTCGTGCGCACCACGCGCGGCGGTTTGGCTTCTTCTGCCCTGAGCCGGTTTGCATGACATGCGGGGCCTAGCCCCTGAGTCGCAGGGGAGGGCCTTGGAGCGTGTTGGAGAAGACTCAGCCCGCGGCGTCTGGGGGCGCACGTAGGGAGAGTTGCCTTTAAAAGGAGGGAGACTCCTTTCGGAAGGCAACCATGTCTTCTTCCTCCCTTATGCGTCGTGTCTTTCCATCTTCCAAGCCCCCGGATGGGGGGTATCCGCCGCCTTTCTGCCTCCTCGTTGGAGGGACGCAACTCCATGGGAGTTGGTACCTCTCAGCCATCGTTCGGCTTCAAGGATTTTCATCATGCAGCCCGGCTGTTCCCCTCCGCCGGCGGTCACCCGAGATGGTGACTTCCGGCTTGATGGTGGGGGAAAGCGAGCCGGACTGCGGCCTCTGCCCCTCCCTCAGCCTCAAGGATTTTCATCACCAGGGCTGGGGAGGGGAGTGCGCCGAGTTGAGGTCGGCCCCCGCGTGGGCGGCGGCCCGCTCCTTCACTCAGTGATCGGAGGGAAAGGCGGCCGTCGTCCGTGGCGCTGGTAGCTGCAGCGTGCCTGGCTTTCAGGCGCGAGTGGCTTCGGAGCCGCTCGCGGTGCCGGCATCCGCCACGGCAGCTTGAAGAGGTTCTGCTGCCGGCGGGATAGCCGGGGCCGGCCACGGACTGACCTCCAACTCTACGGCCTTCTGCCCGTCCTTGCCTTACGAGTTTTGGCATGGGCGGGGGCCTCCTGGCAGCGGCATCTAGCCTGAGGTCAGCGTTGCCGCTGCTTGGCCCCTCGGAGCAGAAGTCGTCGTCGTCGCCGCTGCTGGAGCAGGTGACGGCGCACCATTCGTCGGCCTTCCGTTGCTCCGCAGGCCTTTCCCCTCGGAGGGGGGTTGTTCGTACCTACGGAGGGGGAACCGGAGTTCCGTTTGTGATGGCACTTCGAATGCCAGTGTTTTTTGTTCATTGCGGCTGTCGGGGCCTGAACATGTATGTAATTTCGGCACGGAGCCGTGTTTTTTCCTCATTTTCGAGCACTAAGTCTCGCCTGTTGATTATCTGAACCGCTTTACCAAGCATGAGTCGCCCCGTGTCAAGGTGACGAGTGAGGTATCCGTATCCCGGAGGCGTAGGAATCCCTCGGCCCGATCGGCCTTGTTGTCTGGGGCTCCTCTAGCTTAGTTAAAGAGACCCCTCGGCTACCCTTCGATGGGCCGAGGCCAGGGGTAGCGATATCAGTATGAACAGAGGCGGAGTTGGCTCGAGAATGGGAACCTGGTTGGCCGGAGCCTAGTCGTGTTGTCCGTCAGTGGAGCCGACGCCAAAGTCGATCAGCCGAGGCCTCGGGTCGGGCTGGCGCCCTTGGAAGCCGGTTGACCGAGGCCCCAGGGGTAACCGGCCGAGCCGCCTGCTCGGGCCGGATTCCCGGAGGAGTCCCTGGACCGCGTCGCCGTCCGAGGCTGGGTCGGACTTTGCTGAAGACGTCGTTGATGCCGAGGGTGCTATGGCTCCCTTCGGCGTGAAGACCCGAGCCTGCAGGATCAGATCGTCTTGTAGCGTGTGCCTTCTGCGGCCGCCGAGGCCGGAAAAAACACACCCTCGCCGCGCTTGCGAAGCTGCGTCTTTTTTCCTCTTGTTTCGAGCATCTGGACTCTGTCGGTAACAGGGATGTTTGTGTGAGCGAGAGTTGCTTCTCGCGGAAGGGACGAGTGAGGTATCCGTATCCCAGAGGCGTGGGAATCCCTCGGCTCGGTCGGCCTTGCCGTTTACGCGTACTTTCACCCGTTCATGAGGCCCTGTCCCCGACTTAGTCGAGAAAGCTTGAAGGACTGCTTCGGCAGGAGAGCTTCCGAACGTGAAGACTTGTTCGGTCCACGGAGTCGCTTTATCCGAGCGCGAGTTACTTATCGCAGAAGGTGATGAGTGAGGTATCCGTATCCCGGAGGCGTAGGAGTTCCTCGGCTCGGTCAGCCTTGGCTGCTTACGTGTACTCCGTCGTTTCCAGGATCCGCTTTCCGAAGTAGTCAAGAAGCACGAAAGAAATCCTGCTAAAAAGAGATCCTTTTTCGAGGAAAAATTCGACGCAGAGGGGGTCTCCCCCCTTTTAGCCCCCGAGGGAGGGTCGGGCTTTGCCGAGGCTAGGCCGGCCCTTCCTTGACGACTAAACTTTGCGTAGGTGCGAGGTATATGAACAACTTGAAAACATCTTAAGGGTAGAAGCGACGTAGCTGTTTGATGTTCCAAGCGTTGCCGTAGATCTCGCCTTGATTGTTGGCCAGCTTGTATGTTCCGGGCTTCAGAACTTTGGCGATGACGAATGGCCCTTCCCAGGGGGGCGTGAGCTTGTGCCTCCCTCGGGCGTCTTGCCGCAGCCGAAGCACCAGATCGCCCACCTGGAGTTCTCGGGACCGGACCCCTCGGGCGTGGTAGCGTCGCAGGGACTGCTGGTACCGCGTCGAGTGTAGTAAGGCCCTGTCCCGAGCCTCCTCCAGCTGGTCCAGCGATTCCTCTCGGCTAGCTTGGTTGCTTTGATCGGTGTAGGCCCTCGTCCTCGGGGAGCCGTATTCCAGGTCAGTGGGCAAGATGGCTTCAGCCCCGTAGACCAGGAAAAATGGCGTGAAACCCGTGGCACGACTCGGCGTCGTCCTTAGGCTCCAGACCACCGATGGGAGTTCCTTCATCCATCGCTTGCCGAACTTGTTGAGGTCGTTGTAGATCCGAGGCTTGAGCCCTTGTAGAATCATGCCGTTGGCACGCTCTACTTGCCCATTCGACATGGGATGAGCCACGGCGGCCCAGTCCACCCGGATATGGTGATCCTCGCAAAAATCCAAGAATCTTTTGCCGGTGAACTGGGTGCCGTTGTCGGTGATGATGGAGTTCGGGACCCCGAAGCGATGGATGATGTTGGTGAAGAACGCCACCGCCTGCTCGGACCTGATGCTGTTCAGAGGTCGGACCTCGATCCACTTGGAGAATTTGTCGATGGCGACCAGCAGGTGCGTGTAGCCCCCGGGCGCCTTCTGCAAGGGACCGACGAGGTCCAGACCCCATACAGCGAAGGGCCAGGTGATGGGTATTGTCTGCAGAGCCTGAGCGGGCAGGTGGGTCCGCTTCGCATAGAATTGGCACCCTTCGCAGGTGCGGACAATTCTAGTGGCGTCAGCCACCGCCGTTGGCCAGTAGAAGCCTTGCCGGAAAGCATTCCCGACAAGGGCTCGGGGCGCTGCGTGGTGGCCGCAAGCCCCCGAGTGTATTTCTTGCAGCAATTCCCGACCTTCGGCGATGGAGATGCATCGCTGGAGGATGCCCGAGGGGCTGCGATGGTAGAGCTCCTCTTCATCGCCCAGCAAGACGAATGACTTGGCGCGTCGCGCTACCCGCCGAGCCTCGACTTGGTCGAGGGGTAGCTCTCCTCGACGGAGATATTGCAGGTACGGGGCCTGCCAATCCCGATCTGGCGTGGCCCCGCTCTGCTCTTCCTCGACGTCCAGTGCCTCGCCCTCGGGGGCCGAGGGTACCTCGGGCTGTGCCGAGGGTGCCTCGGGCTGAGCCGAGGGTACCTTGGGTTCGGGCGCGTCGCCGATCTTGACGGAGGGTTGGTGCAGATCCCGGGAGAAGACGTCCGGGGGGACCGTCGTTCGCCCAGAGGCTATTTTAGCCAGCTCGTCTGCGGTTTCGTTGTAGCGCCGAGCGATGTGGTTGAGCTCGAGCCCGAAGAACTTGTCTTCCAGGCGCCGAACCTCGTCGCAGTAGGCCTCCATCTTCGGGTCGCGGCAGTGGGAGTTCTTCATGACTTGGTCGATGACGAGCTGCGAATCACCGCGGGCGTCGAGGCGTCTGACCCCTAGCTCGATGGCGATCCGCAACCCATTGACTAGAGCTTCGTACTCGGCCACATTGTTGGACGCCGGGAAATGGAGGCGCAGCACGTAGCGCAAGTGCTTTCCGAGGGGCGAGATGAAGAGCAGGCCCGCGCCGGCTCCTGTCTTCATCAGTGACCCGTCGAAAAACATGGTCCAGAGCTCCGGTTGGATCGGAGCCGTCGGCAACTGGGTGTCGACCCATTCGGCCACGAAATCCGCCAACACCTGGGACTTGATGGCCTTCCGAGGGGCGAACGAGATCGTTTCGCCCATGATTTCCACCGCCCACTTTGCGATCCTGCCCGAGGCCTCTCGGCACTGGATGATCTCCCCCAGGGGGAAGGATGACACCACAGTTACCGGATGAGACTCGAAGTAGTGTCGCAGCTTCCGCCTTGTCAGGATCACAGCATATAGCAGCTTTTGAACTTGTGGGTAGCGGATCTTGGTCTCGGATAGCACTTCGCTGACGAAGTAGACCGGCCTCTGAACGGGCAATGCATGCCCTTCCTCTTGCCTCTCGACCACAATCGCGGCGCTAACCACCTGAGTGGTCGCGGCGACGTAGACCAAGAGGGCTTCTCCATCCGCCAGGGGCACCAAGACAGGCGCCTTTGTAAGGAGCGCCTTCAGGTTGCCGAGGGCTTCCTCGGCCTCAGGGGTCCAAGCGAAACACTCGGCCTTCCTTAAGAGGCGGTACAGAGGCAGACCTCTTTCGCCGAGGCGTGAGATGAAGCGGCTCAGGGCCACGAGGCATCCCATGACCCTCTGTACACCTTTTAAGTCCTTGATGGGTCCCATGCTGGTGATGGCCGCGATCTTCTCCGGGTTGGCTTCGATGCCTCGCTCGGAGACGATGAACCCTAGGAGCATGCCTCGGGGCACCCCGAAGACACACTTCTCAGGATTGAGCTTGACTCCTTTCGCCTTGAGACATCGGAATGTCACTTCAAGGTCGGAGAGGAGGTCGGGAGCCTTCCTTGTCTTCACTACGATGTCATCGACGTAGGCCTCGACTGTGCGACCGATGTGTTCGCCGAACACATGGTTCATGCACCGCTGGTACGTCGCGCCCGCATTCCTCAAACCGAACGGCATGGTGACATAGCAGTACATGCCGAACGGCGTGATGAAAGAAGTCGCGAGCTGGTCGGACTCTTTCATCCGGATCTGGTGATACCCTGAGTAGGCATCGAGGAAGGACAGGGTTTCGCACCCGGCGGTGGAATCCACGATTTGATCGATGCGAGGCAGAGGGTAGGGAACCTTCGGACATGCTTTGTTGAGACCAGTGTAGTCTACACACATCCGCCATTTCCCCCCTTTCTTCCTCACAAGCACAGGGTTGGCAAGCCATTCGGGATGGAATACCTCTTTGATGAACCCTGCTGCCATTAGCTTGTGGATCTCTTCGCCAATCACTCTGCGCTTCTCCTCGTCGAATCGGCGCAGAGGCTGCCTGACGGGTCGGGCTCCGGCCCGAATATCCAGCGAGTGCTCGGCGACATCCCTCGGTATGCCGGGCATGTCCGAGGGACTCCACGCAAAGACGTCGGCGTTTGCGCGGAGAAAGTCGACGAGCACTGCTTCCTATTTGGGGTCGAGCCCGGAACCGATCCGGACCTGCTTGGTGGTGTCGCCACTGGGGTCGAGAGGGACGGCCTTAACCGTCTCCGCTGGCTCGAAGTTGCCGGCATGGCGCTTCACGTCTGGCACCTCCTTGGAGAGGTTCTCCAGGTCGGCGATGAGGGCCTCGGACTCGGCGAGGGCCTCGGCGTACTCCACGCACTCCACGTCGCATTCGAACGCGTGTTTGTACGTGGGGCCGACGGTGATGACCCCGTTGGGGCCCGGCATCTTGAGCTTCAGGTAGGTGTATTTGGGGACGGCCATGAACTTCGCGTAGCATGGCCTCCCTAGTACGGCGTGGTAGGTTCCTCGGAACCCGACCACCTCGAACGTCAGGGTCTCCCTTCGGAAGTTGGAGGGCGTCCCGAAGCAGACGGGGAGGTCGAGTCGCCCGAGGGGCTGGACGCGCTTCCCAGGGATGATCCCGTGGAAGGGCGCAGCGCCTGCTCGGACGGAGGACAGATCGACGCGCAGGAGCTTGAGGGTCTCGGCGTAGATGATGTTGAGGCAGCTGCCCCCATCCATCAGGACCTTGGTGAGTCTGACATTGCCGACAACGGGGTCGACGACGAGCGGGTATTTCCCCGGGCTCGGCACATGGTCGGGGTGGTCGGCCTGGTCGAAGGTGATGGGCTTGTCGGACCAGTCTAGGTAGACTGGCGCCGCCACCTTCACCGAGCAGACCTCCCGACGCTCTTGCTTGCGGTGCCAAGCCGAGGCATTCGCCGCTTGCCCTCCATAGATCATGAAGCAGTCGCGGACCTCGGGGAACTCTCCTGCTGGGTGATCTTCATTCTTGTCGTCGTCGCGGGCCCTGCCACCCTCAGCGGGTGGCCCGGCCCTGTGGAAGTGACGCCAAAGCATAACGCACTCCTCGAGGGTGTGCTTGACGGGCCCCTGATGATAGGGGCACGGCTCCTTGAGCATCTTGTCGAAGAGGTTTGCACCTCCGGGGGGCTTCCGAGGGTTCTTGTACTCGGCGGCGGCGACAAGGTCCGCGTCAGCGGCGTCGCGTTTCGATTGCGACTTCTTCTTGCCTTTCTTCTTGGCGCCGCGCGGAGCAGACGCCTCGGGAGCCTCTTCCGATGGGCGGCCCTGGGGCTGCTTGTCCTTTCGGAAGATAGCCTCAACCGCCTCCTGGCCAGAGGCGAACTTGGTGGCGATGTCCATCAGCTCGCTCGCCCTGGTGGGGGTCTTGCGACCCAGCTTGCTTACCAGGTCGCGGCATGTGGTGCCGGAGAGGAACGCGCCGATGACATCCGAGTCGGTGATGTTGGGCAGCTCGGTGCGCTGCTTCGAGAATCGCCGGATGTAGTCCCGGAGCGACTCCCCCGGCAGTTGCCGGCAGCTTCGAAGGTCCCAGGAATTCCCAGGGCGCACGTATGTGCCCTGGAAATTGCCAGCGAAGGCTTGGACCAAGTCGTCCCAGTTGGAGATCTGCCCCGGAGGCAGGCGCTCCAACCAGGCGCGAGCAGTGTCGGAGAGGAACAGGGGGAGGTTACGGATGATGAGGTTGTCGTCGTCCGTCCCACCCAGTTGGCAGGCAAGGCGGTAGTCCGCGAGCCACAGTTCCGGTCTCGTTTCCCTCGAGTACTTCGTGATAGTAGTCGGGGGTCGGAACCGGGTCGGGAATGGCGCCCGTCGGATGGCCCGACTGAAGGCCTGCGGACCGGGTGGTTCGGGCGAGGGACTCCGATCCTCCCCGCTGTCGTAGCGCCCCCCACGCCTGGGGTGGTAGCCTCGGCGCACCCTTTCGTCGAGGTGGGCCCGACGGTCGCGCCGATGGTGCTCGTTGCCGAGGTGGCCCGGGGCCGCAGGCGCGGTGTTGCGCGTGCGTCCGGTGTAGACCGAGGCTTCCCGCATGAATCAGGAAGTCGCGGCATGAGGTTCCGAGGGATATCCTCGCCTTCGGGAGGCAGTGCTCTCGGCCCGTCGGGCCGCAGCGCCTTCCAGGAGATTCTTGAGCTCTCCCTGGATTCGCCGACCCTCGGTGGTTGATGGCTCCGGCATCGCGCGGATGAGCATCGCTGCGGCTGCCAGGTTCTGACCAACCCCGCTGGATGCGGGCGGCGGCCTGACCCTGGCATCGTTGGCGACGCGGTGCTGGAGACCTTGGGGCAGGTGACGTATTTCTCCGGCCAGGGGTTGGCCAACCATGCCTGTCCGACGTCCCGACGGATCGGCTCAAGCGCTCCTGTTCCCTCGTTGAGCCTGGCCTGCGCCTCGCGGACTTGCTCGAGTTGTGGGTCGTAACCCCCCGCCGGAGCGGGGACCACAGCTAGCTCCCGTGGGATGTCGGCGCGAGGCACCGGCCTAGGATGATCACCGTCCTCCGGCATGCCGAGATGGTTGCCTTCGGAGGGATCCCCTAGCTCGATGTGGAAACATTCGCGGCTTGGGCCGCAGCTCTCGTCGCCAAGGCTGCGGCTTCCGTCGGAACAGTCGGAGAGGCAGTAGTCACATGCGGTCATGAAGTCCCGCACGGCACTGGGGTTGCCAAGTCCGGAGAAATCCCAACAGATGCTGGGATCGTCATCTTCCTCGGACCCAGAGGGCCCGTAGGTCGAGACGTCCGTCAGTCGGTCCCAAGGCGACCGCATACGAAACCCCAGTGGGGTTGCACTCGCCTCAATGAGAGCGCCCGCCAAAACGAGGTTGTTTGGCGGGTTGAGGCCGAGTCGAAATGACGCAAGATGGGAGTTAGTCGGTACCTTTTGGTCGACGAGGAGCGACGTAGTCACATCGGGGACTGGTTGCACCGTCATCTCAGGTATGAGGGCGACGTCCTGCAGGCTTTTCGCGAGCGCGCCGGCGTCGTCTTCTTGTTCGGGGTCAGCGTGTCGCGGGGGGACGGCGCTTGCCTCCGTCTTGAACGCGAGGTCGACGTCCGGCGTGCCTTCCGTCGGGGCGTCGGGGGCGTCGATTCGCTCGATGGCCAACGAAGCGCGGCCTCCCGCCTGGCCTTGATGGCCCCGCCTCCTCCTCCGTTGGCGGGGGAAAGAACGGAGCGAGCCCGAATGTTGCTCTTCCACCACGCGGGGAAGATGTCGTCGATTCCGCCGCCGGCGGGCGGGTTGTCAGCCGCCATTGTCGTCGTCGCGCGGCGGTGGAAGGAGTATCATGTCGTAGCTGCCGTCGAAGGACATGAACTCAAGAGTCCCGAAACGAAGCACCGTCCCGGGCCGGAGAGGTTGCTGGAGATTGCCCATCTGGAGCTTGACGGGGAGCTGTTCGTCAGCACGCAGCAGGCCCCTACCTGGCGCGCCAACTGTCGGCGTTTCGAGACAGGGGGGTCCCTAAGCCGACGAGTGAGTGTGCTGCGTGCCCCAGCCCAGATGGGTCGAGCGCGTGGGCGAGCGCGAAGGGGGGAGAGGCGAGGTGGCCGGAGTCGAGCGTGAGAGAGGTGGAAGTCCCGCGGCCTTCGTGTTCGTCCCGTGCCCAGGTCAGGTGCGCTTGCAGTAGGGGGGTTACAAGCGTCCACGCGGGTGAGGGAAGCGAGCGGCCCCAAGAGAGCGCCTGTCCCGTCCTCGGTCCCGCGCGGCCCACCTTCTCTAAGAAGGCCCTGGTCCTCCCTTTTATAGTCGTAAGGAGAGGATCCAGGTGTATAATGGGGGGTGTAGCAGAGTGCTACGTGTCTAGCGGAGAGAGAGAGCTAGCGCCCTAGGTACATGCCAATGTGGCAGCCAGAGAGATCTTGGCACCTTGCTGGCGTGATGTCGTGGCTGTCGGAGGTGCGACGGAGCCTGGCGGAGGGACAGCTGTTGGAGCGGTCGAGTCCCTGCTGACGTCGTCCTGCTTCCGTAAGAGAGCTGGGGGCCGCCGTCGTCACAGAGCTGGTGGAGCGCCATCATTGCCCATCTGGCGGAGCTGGCCGGATGGGATGCCGGTCTTGTTCTCCGTGACCCGAGTCGATCCGGGGTAGGACGATGATGGCGCTCCCTGTTGACGTGGCGGGTCTGTGCCCTAGGCAGGGTGACGTGGGGGCTCCTCCGAAGCCGAGGTTGAGTCTGTCTTCTGTTGTCGAGGCCGAGCCCGAACCATGGGGTCGGGCGAGGCGGAAGTCGTTCGGCCGAGGCCAGGGCAGAGTCCGAGCCCTGGGGTCGGGCGAGGCGGAGTTTCGTCGTCTTCCGGGTCTTGGCCAGAGTCCGAGCCCTGGGGTCGGGCGGAGCGGAGTTCGCCGTCTTCCGGGTCTTAGCCCGAGTCCGAGCCCTGGGGTCGGGCGGAGCGGAGTTCGCCGTCTTCCGGGTCTTAGCCCGAGTCCGAGCCCTGGGGTCGGGCGGAGCGGAGTTCGCCGTCTTCCGGGTCTTAGCCCGAGTCCGAGCCCTGGGGTCGGGCGGAGCGGAGTTCGCCGTCTTCCGGGTCTTAGCCCGAGTCCGAGCCCTGGGGTCGGGCGGAGCGGAGTTCGCCGTCTTCCGGGTCTTAGCCCGAGTCCGAGCCCTGGGGTCGGGCGGAGCGGAGTTCGCCGTGGCGCCTTTGGCAAGGCCTGACTGCCTGTCAGACTCACTCTGTCGAGTGGCACCGCAGTCGGAGTGGCGCAGGCGGCGCTGTCCTTCTGTCAGACTGGTCAGAGGAGCGGTGGAGTGACGGCGGTCACTTCGGCTCTGCCGGGGGGGCGCGTGTCAGGATAAAGGTGTCAGGCCACCTTTGCGTTAAATGCCCCTGCAATTTGGTCAGTCGGTGTGGCGATTTAGTCAAGGTTGCTTCTGAGCAAAGCCAAGGCCTCGGGCGAGCCGGTGATGTGTCCGCCGTAAAAAGGGGGGCCTCGGGCGAGACGGAAGTCTCTCGAGGTCGGCTGCCCTCGGCCGAGGCTAGGCTCGGGTGAAGCGTGATCGAGTCACTCGTGTGGACTGATCCCTGACTTAATCATACCCATCAGGCCTTTGCAGCTTTATGCTGATGGGGGTTACCAGCTGAGAATTAGGCGTCTTGAGGGTACCCCTAATTATGGTCCCCGACAGTTATCAAATGGGATCAAGATTAGAAAGTTTCTTTCTAATTAGCAGGTGGCTATCTTTTATGTCTAGCCACCTAGTAGGTTGGATGAGAGGTGATTAGAGCAAGGGTAGGTTGTGGCAAGAAAGGTTTAAGTGAAGAAATACTACATTCCTTGACGAGGTTGATCTCTCTTCCAGTCTTGGTGCTTGTTATCCAAGTTAGGGACCTATAGTTAAGATAGTTGTGAGTATGATAGGTTACATTGGGTAGGTCAAAACCTAGTTTGATGTTAGGTGGGGATATATATATTATGCAATCCATCATGACTCTGTTGGTTGGGTTAGATCTTCTGCTCATGGCTGAGTAGGTTTAATGCACCAATTTAAGTTAAAGCATGGCTAGTAGGGTCTAATCTATTTCACCAGTATTATCTAACTTGTTTAAGTAAGCCACAATAGATTGGATCATATTAGATTAGATGGGATCTAGATTAGATTGGTATGACTAGATTAGACTGATAAGGTCCCATTAATTTAGAGTAAATCATGGTTGTTACACTAGGCGGGACAAGTATGCTTTTTAGAACAAGAGGAATCTATAGGGATAAGATAGAATCTTTTTGGGTAAGATGGGTCTATAATATAGATCTATTTGTTTTATATATATTGTATAATATATCTTTCTAAGTATATTTTTATGCCTAATTTTCTACACAGATGCAATTGCGAACATTACTCCACAATTTTTATTCCTATGATTAGGACTCCTATTACTTAGTGACAATTTGGGTATAGGATTCCAAGGTGTGAAATCTTGTTTTGGTTTCAAGAAAGAAAAGGTAAGTGTAATCAGAGTAGAGCAACAATAGATGAAAAAGGATTAGGGAAAGTTTAGAAAGAATCAGAGTTGCATAGGAAAGTAGGCAAGGGTTGTCAAGTTCTATCTAGGTGTCACACCCGGTTTTGGAAGGTAAAGCGAATGTGAATCATGTACGTGACAGGATCAGAACTCACGTACACAGCGATTTCATAATTGGACATCATCACACAATGCTCGAATTAAATAACGGAAAGGTACTTAATTACATCAAGATGTCTGAGGCATCCACAGAGTCTAATACATAACCATAGTGTTCAACAATACTAACAAAGTGCGGAGTAACAAAACGTAGAAGATAAGCCTACACAAGCAACTGACTGGGGGTTTGCCACTAAAATAAACTAGAACTCGTTGTAGTCCTAGAACTCCTCAAAGTCCTCCATGTTTCCAGCTTCACCTCCTGAGCACTGAGTACAGTAGGGACAACCTGGGGTGGGGTGGTTTGTAAAGAAAGGGTGAGTACACCTCAATGTACTCAGCAAATGTCCCGTTTGGCTAAAGTGGACTAGCTGTATGTGGAGTTAAGGTTAAGCAGTTGCTTTTAGTTGGTCAAGTTTTATTACTATAACTAGAGCCAAGTTTTAGTAATAACCCAGTTATTACCCAGAGGCACTCCCTCCAAGAGGAAATACCAGAGATTAGATTTATAACCATCATTGCTATTCATCATCATAAAAGTAACCAAAGTTCTTCTAATCGAAGAGGATCCCAAGGCCGCTCATAACCGTGAGCACGGATGATATACCCGTTTCTAACACTCTGGAGAGGTTGCACACTTTACCCACAAGCCGTGATTCCCATTCTGCCCGGGGTTCTAGCCTCCCCATTGATCACTACCAAGGTGATCTAGTAGGGTCTCACTATGTAGCCTTTACAAAGATTTCCCAGAGGTCATAGCCGCCCGTTAGGTTTCTCCAGTTTGATAAACACAGTACATATCCCCAGAGGAAGGGTGACTAACAAAACCAAATCAAAGAACCTCTGCAACCAGCCTCGGCACTAGAGCAAGTACTGTGCCCGGACCCCATTGACTGCCCTACGGTGAAACCAACTACTCCTCTGGTTCCTCTAATTAATCAGCTAAGGGTGTCCCATTCCACCCTCATGGTTGCACTGTTATCCCGGGTTGTCACTCCCAAAATAGGTCCTTGCGGAGAGGTACTCAGGAAACAGCCTGAGTCCCCTAAAGTAATCACAAGAACCTCATCGAGATAACATCATCGTACATAATATTCACATCATGTTCACTGATTAAAGTAAAGCAATAGCATAAATCTAACCATGATAACCTAAAAGGTAAACAAGGATAAGGTAAATACAGACTAGTCAATCCTTAGGTTTTCAATAATGTAATGCGGGACAGTGAATTATAAGTAAGTAGGACATAATAGGTTAGAGGACACTTGCCTTCACCAGGTTGTTGCTCAGAGGGATCTTCGGCAACACACTCAGGAACCACGAGCTGCTCGTTGTCTAAATAAAGCGAGCATATATTCAATACATTTGGAAAGTAAAAATGAACATCACATCAAACATGTACAAACATTGGAATCACAACTCGAAAGAGGTAATACTAAATAAAGGAGAATAAGATCAAGTTATAAAAAGGACTAATCTTAATTGGGGATTAATTACTCTCTAAGTGTTGGAACATAGCTCAAAAGGTTAAGTAGTAATTAAACAAAGAAAAGATTAAATTATAAGATGAACTACTCTCATTTAGGAATTTGATTATCCTTTAAGTGTTATCCATAATTACATACTAAATTCTATTTATTTCATTAAGACCTAAAGGTTAAACCAAAAATGAATTCATGTAATGCATATCACTAATCTCACAAGATTAAATATACTTTAATCTCCTAGGATTCTCCTTTTATTTATTGAAATTAAATGAATAAATCAACATATACTTTAATCCTATATTCTAAGTGTAAAATTAAAGTATGCAGACTATAGTTGGTCATATTTTATTTGAACAGAGAATAATTTTATGAATATTTTGCAATTTGAACCACTAAATTTGGAGTTCATATGAAAAAGATATGAAATAAACAAGTTTTTAAGTTTAAAATATGATATTAGGGCTAAATCTGTGATTAAATAAAAGTACAGGGGGCTATTCAAAATAAACCAAGGGCCTGCGCGCTAAAATAGAGGATGACGGGTTAATTTCCTAAAACCAGGGGGTCTCTTAAGCAAAACTTACACGCGAAGTGGTACGAGGTAACCTTGGCCATCGGATCAGAGATTAGCGGCCCAGATTAGATCGCGAGGGCGTGCGCGCGGACGCGGGTGCGCAGACGCGGCTGACAAGCGAGGCCAGGGCGTCAGCGGGTCAGGGCGAGCTGACCAGTCGGGCCTAGAGGCAGAGACGCGGGGGAGGGGGAAGAGGGAGAGGCGGTTGGATCTAGACCGAAGGGCTGGGATTAGATCCGCTCGGGTTAAGTCTAAATCGTCCAACCTCGGACAGACGCCCGAGATCTAACGGCCAAGGGTGGACATGGGTGTGGTGGCACCGCTCGGTCCCGCGGCGAGGACTCGCTGGAGACGAGGAGGCTAGCCACGGTGGGGCTCCCGGGGCTTGGGGACTAGCCTGGGCGTGATCAGGACAGTCTGGCGGACTCAGCCATGGCCTTCACGCTGCCACCGGGGCACCAGAGAGCGCAGACCACGACAGGGCGGGCTAACAGCGGCGCGGAATTGCTCCGGCGAGCAATCGCGCGAGCAACAGAGTGGGGATAACTAAATTAAGGGTACTGGCGGGTTGCTCACCTTGTGGGGAAGCGCTGGAGTCACGAAGCAACGACGGAGGTGCAAGGACTCGACGGGGCGACGGCGGTGGGACTCCGGCTGCGCGAAGATTGATCCGGTGAGCGTGTACCGGACGAAACAGAGAGGGAGAGGGCGCACTGAAGGGTGTCCCGAGCAGCTGATAGTAAGGCGGAGCTCACCGTGGCACTGGACGGGGCGCGGACGCGACGGTGGCCGCAGAACAGGCATCGGTCGACGGTGGGCGGTAGTGGAGCTTCCTGCACGCGTGGGCAGAGCAAGAGAGAGGGCGAGAGAGTCTAGCAGAGGGCGCAAATGAGCGAAGGGAGGTGAGCGAGCAGGGCGCGAGGCTCAAAAGGGGTGCGGGTGCGCGGGCGTGGCCGGAGAACGCGCGGACGTCGGCGCGTCCATGGCGGGGAGATCGTGGGTGAGAGGTTAGTGACGGCTGACAGGTGGGGACGGCAGGACAAAGAGAGAGAGTGGGCGCGGGGGAAAAGAACGGCGCCGACAAGCCTGGCCCACGGGGTAGCGAGAGAGAGGGGGAGAGGGCGCGCTGGTTGGCAACGACAGACAGGGCCCGCCTATCAGGCACCGCGGGCGCGCGAGCATGGGCACGCGCGGGGTTGGGCTTAGTGGGCCGACTTGGGCTGAATTGGGTTTTCCTTTTTCCAGGGATTTTCTAATTGCTTTTCTATTTATTTTCTCTAGGGTTTTTAATTCAAATCAAGTTTCAAATTCAAACCAAATCAAATATATGCAACAATTCAAAGAATACTTAAGCTCAATATGATGCAATATTCCACGACTCATATGTTTTGGGCAAAATAAAATAAATAATCCTTCACTAATACAACTAACTCTAATTAAAAGAAAAAGAGAGGGGGAAAGCTAGAGAGAGAAACTAGAGTGAGATAGAGAAGAGTAACACCTGAATTTGGATGATCATAAGAAAGAAATTTTATACCCACAAATTCAGGGTGTTACACTAGGTTACGTACTACAGTCAACATTTCTCTGATATCACTTATGTCACACCTGAATTTAAGAAAAATTCAAGCGCAAATCAAATGTGTGCTAGGATCAAGTCTCACACATATGATGACTCATGGTACAGAAACAAATGTCACATCTTTACTATATAATAGGAGTTCTGTACAAAATAGCTAGATAATCTCTACTACTTATTAAGGCGGTAAGGGGTAGGCTGCCATTCCGTGTTCTGTCATTCCCATTCCCCCTCCCCGCAAAGCCCATTCCCCTGCCAATTCCCATACCCGGCTGCCATTCCATGTTCTGTCATTCCCATTACCCCCTCCTCGCACTGTCTTTCTCATCCCCCCTCCTCGCACTGTCTTTCTCATCCCCCTCCCCGCAAAGCCCATTCCCATTCCCACGTGTAGCTAAAATTAAATTAAAAAACACAAATGTGGCTCCAATGGGATTCGAACCTACAACCTCTCAAGCAAATATGCTCGTAGCTACCACTACACCACATGTGTGTTTATGTCAATATCTATTACAGTAAAAATATATACTACATCTCTCCAAAGCCCACCTGCTACCTTTCCACAATGTGTAGTAGTAGATAATTATCAACGAGATTCCTGAATTATATTTTTGGATGAAGGGAGTAGTATTTAAAAAAGAGCCTTGCATGCAATTCCTTTTGTTTGAAAAATGTTTTCAACTTAAATTCTTTTTTATATGTGTGACATTTATTCTCCGTAATATTTTCCATGGCTCTGACTTGTGAGTCATTTTCATAAACCAACACCAAAGATGAATCCATGTTTCTTACTTAGAAACCCCGAACAAACACCACTGACAGGAGGCACTCGCGTTGGCGTCGCTCATCGACGACGAAAAGAAGCTTGGCGACTGTCAGTTCGACCTCTGGAAGCAGTACTACGTGATCGCATGTGTCGCTGTGTTCGGCAAGCTCCGGCGCAGCCGCCGCTTGGACGCGGTCTAGAGTGACTGCACCGCGCTAACCATCTTCAAATAGGGGACCTCATGGTCGTTGCCAACGCTGGCTCTCGGGTTGTTCTGGGCACCGCATCCGACAACGGCGTCGTCACACCGTCCAGCTCATCATCCACCTGAAGCTCAACCTCCCACGTAAGTCACTACTTACCGGCCATGAATTCTTGTGCGCTGGGACGACGGTCGTTGTTGACGTTGTGTGAGTGTCCTCGAACAAGATTTATGTAGAGGAGTAGCACATCTGGTGGTGCAACGGCTAGGTGTACTACCTCGCTGATGAGCCCGGGGTGCACTTCGTTTGGCAGCCCAGCCAAGAGTCATCGGTACTCGCCATGTCGTGCGCGTTCGACGACTACTATATCAAGGACTATGACGTTATCTTGGCACCAGAGGTGACGCAGAGGAGGACCGACAGCAATGACCACTCGCCATCGTTGTAGGATTACGGGGAGGCTACACTAGCGCAAAACAAAATTTTCAACCCCATAATACCAAGAACTACTGCGGTTATAGGTCATGGAATTACCACTAGACGCGCAGAGCAGCGGAAGACGTCTCGATGTAGACGAACGCGTCGAGCAGTGCCGTGCAGTCGCCGGCGTCCTTCACGTCCTCGCACGGTTCGTCCAAGTGCTCCAGATGCAGCACCTCCGAGGTATCCACACGTACAGGGAGGAAGCGTCGCGTACCGAACTGCTAGGTTCGCGACGGCGGCTTGGCGAGGGCGAGAGGTGAGCGGCGGCTGCTGGTTTGCAGGTGGCGAATTAGGTTATCACTTAACCGCGCCCCCGCCCCTCATTATATAGGCGTTATGGTGGGATTCTGACGCCGAGGCCCATCATTAACCCTAAAGCCCAGTCTAATTTCGGATCTAATCCGAATTAGGCTTCCTTCCCCTTAAGTGTGTGACCCTATAGGTTCACGTACAAATAGATATAGCCCGAGTACTCTTACTTGGCCCAATAATTGACAGCGGCCTCTAGCAAGACATGTCAACTCCTATGTGTACGTAAAGATCATATCAGACGAACCATTGCGACATTACGTACATGTTGTTCCCTTTGTCTCACGATATTTGGTCTGGCTCTAAGCTGACCTCTCTTTCTCGATACTGTGAATTGGAATCCTTTCAATGGTTAACTCTTAACCCTAGCATGGCCATGCATTTCTTGATCCAATCACTCGAGGGGCCCAGAGATATCTCTCTCACAAAGAGAGGGACAAATTCCATCTTGACTGACCATGCCTCATAGCATGCTTCCTGACAAACCCAAAACTACCTTTATAACTACCCAGTTACGGGATAGCGTTTGATAGTCCCTAAGTAAGTCAATTCACATCTTGAGAACATGCGACAATCTCAGGTCTAAGGATACAGTATTCATGTTGCAAGAAGAGAACTATATTACAATATCTCACGTTGGGTCGGTCCAGCCTCATGTCATACATGCGCCCACATTATTAGTTTAACATCTCCATGTTCATGACTTGTGAAATGTAGTCATCAACTAATACATGTGCTAGTCATCGACTCTGACTAGGGACATCATTTAGAATAACCATATAAGTAAAGAATCTCACAAACAATTCACATAATTGCTAATCAATACAAGGTGCCTTCCATGGATATTCAATTAAGCAATATATATATCATGGATACAAAGAAATATGCTCATCTCTATGATTATCTCTAGGGCATATTTCTAACAGACTCCCACTTGCACTAGAGTTAATCTAGAAGATATCTAATACCCATAGATCTCACGTGTGCCTCATGCTTAGGTTGTGGAAGAGGTTTTGTCAAAGGATCAGCAACATTCAAATCCGTATGTATTTTGCATATCTTTATCTCACCCCGCCTAATGAATTCCCGTATGAGGTGAAACTTCCGCAGTACGTGTTTGTTTTTCTGGTGGTTCCTTGGCTCCTTAGCTTGCGCAATAGCCCCATTGTTGTCACAGTAGAGGTTCAATGGGCTAGATGCATTAGGAAACACACCAAGCTCGATGAGGAACTTTCTTATCCAAACACCTTCCTTCGCAGATTCAGAAGCTGCAATGTACTCGGCTTCTGTTGTAGAATCAGTCACAGTCTCCTGTTTGGAACTCTTCCAACTAACAGCACCACCATTTATTGTGAACACAAAACCTGATTGCGATTTTAACTCGTCTGGGTCGGTTTGGAAGCTAGCATCGGTGTAACCAGTTACAACGAGCTCCTCCTTACCCCCATATACCAGGAACATATCTTTAGTCCTTCTTAAGTACTTAAGAATGCCTTTTACCGCTGTCCAGTGATCCTCACCTGGATCAGCCTGGTATCTACTCGTAGCACTTATAGCGTATGAAACATCTAGGCGTGTACTTATCATGGCATACATGATTGAACCAATTGCTGAGGCGTATGGTACCTTACTCATGCGCTCCCGCTCATTAGCCGTTGCAGGACATTGCATCTGGCTAAGGTGTTTACCATGTGACATAGGTATGAACCCTTTCTTGGACTGTTCCATGTTGAACCGTTTCAAAACCTTGTCAATGTACGTATCTTGACTTAATCCTATAAGCCTCTTCGACCTATCTCTATAGATCCTTATGCCCAAAATATATGCTGCTTCCCCTAAGTCCTTCATAGAAAAACTCTTTTTCAGTGAAGCCTTGACGGACTCCAGCATAGGAATGTCATTCCCAATCAATAATATGTCATCCACATACAAGATCAGAAATACAACAGCGCTCCCACTTTCCTTCTTGTAAACACAAGCTTCTTCTTCATTCTGATGAAAACCAAGCCCTTTGATCACTTCATCAAAATGAATGTTCCAACTCTGAGATGCTTGCTTCAACCCATAAATGGATTTCTGAAGTTTGCATATCTTTCCAGCATTGATCGGATCGACAAAACCCTCGGGCTGTATCATATACACGTCCTCATCTAGGTTTCCATTAAGGAAAGCTGTTTTGACATCCATCTGCCAAATCTCATAATCGAAATATGCGGCAATAGCTAGAATGATCCGAATAGATTTAAGCATCGCTACTGGCGAGAATGTCTCGTCATAGTCAATTCCTTGAACTTGTCGAAAACCCTTTGCAACAAGTCGAGCCTTATAGATGTGAACATTTCCATCCATGTCTTTCTTCTTCTTATAGATCCATTTGCATTCTATAGGTCTAACACCATCAGGCGGGTCAACCAAGTTCCAAACTTGATTTTCTCCCATGGAATCTATCTCGGATCTCATGGCGACATGCCATTTCTCGGAATCTGGGTCCATCATCGCTTCTGAATATGTTGCAGGTTCGTCGTTGTCTAACAACAACACTTCCCCATTGCCCAACAATAGCACTTCTCCTCGTGCCTCGCGAAGCCTTGCTGACCTTCGTGGTTGTGGTGGTGATTCTCTTGCCATAGATGTCTCAACTTGTTCTGCTACAGTAGCATCACTTGTTGAATCTTGTCCCACTAGCTCATCCTGAACTTCTTCAAGATACACCTTTTGTTTACTTTTCTCTCTTTTGAGAAACTCTTTCTCTAAGAACACACCATTCCGGGCGACAAACACTTTGCCCTCTGACCGGTGGTAAAAGTAATATCCTAAAGTTTCCTTTGGATAACCCACGAACATGCACTTGTCCGATTTTGGAGTGAGTTTATCCGACTGTAGTCGCTTGACGTAAACCTCACAACCCCAAATCTTCAGAAAAGACAAACTGGGAGTCTTCCCAGTCCACATCTCATATGGTGTCTTAACTACGGACTTAGACGGTACCCTATTTAGTGTGAAAGCTGCTGTTTCTAGAGCGTATCCCCAAAACGACAAAGGTAGGTCTGACTGGCTCATCATTGATCGAACCATATCCAATAAAGTCCGATTACGTCGCTCAGACACGCCATTCCTCTGAGGCGTTCCAGGCGGCGTAAGCTGTGGAACAATTCCACAACTCTTTAGATGATTGCTAAACTCATGACTCAAATATTCACCACCACGATCTGATCGCAGTGCTTTAATTTTCTTGCCACGCTGATTTTCTACTCCATTCTGAAACTCTTTGAACTTTTCTAAGGATTCAGACTTGTGTTTCATTAAGTAGACATACCCATATCTACTAAAATCATCAGTGAAGGTTATGAAGTATTGGAATCCTCCCCTAGCTGTCGTACTCATTGGTCCGCCCACATCAGTATGTATGAGTTCCAATAAATCTAATGTCCTCTCCGGTAAACCCGTGAAAGGCGCCTTGGTCATCTTACCAAGTAAGCAAGCTTCACATGTCTCGTATGATTCAAAATCAAACGAAGTTAAAAGCCCATCAGAATGAAGCTTCTTCATGCGATTCTCACTTATATGACCCAAACGACAGTGCCACATGTAGGTAGGACTTAAATCATTAGGCCGAGGCCTTTTAGCACTAATATTACAGATAGGTGCATCATCAAGATTTAAAATGAATAACCCATTCATAATGGATGCAAAAGCCACAAACATGCCATTCTTAGAGATCACACAACCATTGTTTTCACTCGCAAATGAATAACCATCCTTCATCAAACATGAAGGAGACATAATGTTTCGACTCATACTAGGAACTAGATAACAATTATTTAACTCCAAAATAAATCCTGATGGGAGGTGGAGTTGCATCGTCCCGACGGTCAACGCAGCAACTCTGGCATTATTGCCTACCCAGAAATCAACTTCTCCTCTTTTCACGCTTCTACTTCTTATCATTCCCTGCATCGAATTGCAAATATGGGCAACCGATCCGGTATCAAATACCCAAGAATTAATATAAGAATCACCAAGAAAAATTTCTGTAATGTGAATAGCAAGTGTACCTGCTGCGGCTGTACCCTTACCGCCGCGATCCTTAATAGAGGCCAAGTACTGCTTGCAATTCCTTTTCCAGTTACCAAGTTCTTTGCAATAAAAGCACTCTGCATCTGCAGCTGGTCCAGCCTTGGGCTTTTGATTTGGCTTGGATACTGTATCCTTTGCCTTGCCCTTCTTCTTTTGAGACTTACCCTTCTTCTTAAAGTTGGGTTTGTTTTGGACCGCCATCACATGGCCGTTGCTGCCAGCGCTTTTCTTTATGTCCCCCTCTGCTGTTTTCAGCATGCCACATAGTTCATTGAGGCCCCTCTCCGCCCCATGCATATGGTAGTTCGTGATGAAGTTTCCATAGCTGGGGGGAAGAGATGCTAAAATGAAGTCAGTGGCCAACTCTTGGCTTATTGGGAAGCCTAGCTTCTCCAACCTCTGACTGTAACCAACCATTTTGATTACGTGTGGCCCAACTGCTGCGCCTTCTGCTAGCTTGCATTCCAGAAAGGCTTTGGACACATTGAACCTTTCAGTCCTAGCCTGAGTCTGGAACATATCCTTGAGCGCCACGATCATATCGTACACCTCATGGTTTGTCTCAAACTGCATCTGGAGCTCAGGCTCCATGCAAGCAAGCATTAGGCAACTCACTTCAAGATTAGCATCCATTGCTTTCTTGTAAGCGGTTTTAGCTGCAGCAGTTGCATTTTCACCAGGATCCTCTGGCAGTGGGGTGTCTAGAACGTCTTCCTTTTTTTCAGCCCTGAGAACAATTCTCAGGTTACGGATCCAATCCGTATAGTTTGTTCCATTTAACTTATCCTTTTCTAGAATCGATCGCAAAGTAAATGTTGGTGTGCTAGGTGTCATTTATCTACAACAAAATAATGCAAAATACTAAGACAAAAATATCCATGACAGAGTAAATCATATTAAACATTTAATAGTCTACTCCCACTAAAATCAATATCCCTCTATTGATACTTAGTGATTCAGAATCCACAACTAACAAGTCTACTAGTGAGCTTTAGCATCACCGCTAGAAGACAAGGTAGATCGGTAAGCAACTCCTTGCTAATCATATCATATATATGACTTCTGTTGTTGGGTGACATCTCTATGTCTCGGCTCCCAACCTTATGCCCCAAAGTCCTTAACCATTAAGCTGACTTTGTTTAAGTTAACCAACCCTTTCTGCAGTTTGTATCCAATACAAACCTATCTAGTCAAGGAAAACTGGCGGCACCCTAATTTTATAGACCCACCACCAATTGTACAAGACTTATGATAGTGCAAGGTTTGGAGAGGCATTAAAACTTAAACATTTATGAGGGATCGTCCTACTTATATCATCGCACGCAAGGACATATATGCAATATGAACAAGTAGAACATTAAGAATGGCATTCACACAACAGTTGTGATTCGGTATGGCTTGCTGTCACATGGTGATCCCCATCTCCAATAATCTGTCCATCACAATGATCTCCATCTCCATGATACAGGTATGCCATCCTCCAGGTGATGAGTCCTTCAAGACCTATCTAACGTATGCTGGTAAACAAATTACATATACGCTTTGGATCATCACATGTTGACACGCAGGTCATTACATTAAATTTGGACAATACATGTGGCTCCAGCCGTATTGCCCTGGTCACGACACGCAGGTCATGAATAATTTATTAACATGCATCATATACACAATAGCCATACCGATCACAAGATGTCCTGCAAAAACAGGTTAGACAAACACGTTTCTATACGTTCGCCACTTCAGCAGATAGCCACGGCGGTCCATGCATCGTATGTATGGAAATTCCACTGGAAATCTCATGCGGTTGATCAAATCAACCCAAATCCGAGACTTTCGACCCGAAGAAGATTACACTCATGACGTTGATCTGTTACGTCAATCTGCTGGTTGTGTACGCAGTTAGCCCCGATGGTGATTCCAGCCGGTAGGGGCAAGTCGCGCATACAACAGAGAAGGACGAACTGATCTCTCCAGTCATATCTGATGTAATCTACTTCAACCCTTTATTACTAATTGATCTAATCAAACCATGCATCAAGTAGATCCATCTCATGAACCTAGATCCAGACCTAAAACTACGCACAACCTGCTCCGATACCACTGTAGGATTACGGGGAGGCTACACTAGCGCAAAACAAAATTTTCAACCACATAATACCAAGAACTACTGCGGTTATAGGTCATGGAATTACCAATAGACACGCAGAGCAGCGGAAGACGTCTCGATGTAGACGAACGTGTCGAGCAGTGCCGTGTAGTCGCCGGCGTCCTTCACGTCCTCGCACGGTTCGTCCAAGTGCTCCAGATGCAGCACCTCCGAGGTATCCACACGTACAGGGAGGAAGCGCCGCGTACCGAACTGCTAGGTTCGCGACGGCGGCTTGGCGAGGGCGAGAGGTGAGCGGCGGCTGCTGGTTTGCAGGTGGCGAATTAGGTTATCACTTAACCGCGCCCCCGCCCCTCATTATATAGGCGTTATGGTGAGCTTCTGACGCCGAGGCCCATCATTAACCCTAAAGCCCAGTCTAATTTCGGATCTAATCCGAATTAGGCTTCCTTCCCCTTAAGTGTGTGACCCTATAGGTTCACGTACAAATAGACATAGCCCGAGTACTCTTACTTGGCCCAATAATTGACAGCGGCCTCTAGCAAGACATGTCAACTCCTATGTGTACGTAAAGATCATATCAGACGAACCATTGCGACATTACGTACATGTTGTTCCCTTTGTCTCACGATATTTGGTCTGGCTCTAAGCTGACCTCTCTTTCTCGATACTGTGAATTGGAATCCTTTCAATGGTTAACTCTTAACCCTAGCATGGCCATGCATTTCTTGATCCAATCACTCGAGGGGCCCAGAGATATCTCTCTCACAAAGAGAGGGACAAATTCCATCTTGACTGACCATGCCTCATAGCATGCTTCCTGACAAACCCAAAACTACCTTTATAACTACCCAGTTACGGGATAGTGTTTGATAGTCCCTAAGTAAGTCAATTCACATCTTGAGAACATGCGACAATCTCAGGTCTAAGGATACAGTATTCATGTTGCAAGAAGAGAACTATATTACAATATCTCACGTTGGATCGGTCCAGCCTCATGTCATACATGCGCCCACATTATTAGTTTAACATCTCCATGTTCATGACTTGTGAAATGTAGTCATCAACTAATACATGTGCTAGTCATCGACTCTGACTAGGGACATCATTTAGAATAACCATATAAGTAAAGAATCTCACAGACAATTCACATAATTGCTAATCAATACAAGGTGCCTTCCATGGATATTCAATTAAGCAATATATATATCATGGATACAAAGAAATATGCTCATCTCTATGATTATCTCTAGGGCATATTTCTAACAATCGTCGGGGTAGCTTTTGTGCCGGCCTACCTTTAATTCTCTTCGCAAACACATACACTTGCTTTTTTGTTTAAGCAAGCGTGTATGGTGGTGCGTACCTGATGATTGACAATGTACGAGGAAACTTCTACCGGCAGGTGTGACACGTGCTCTTCAATGATGAGACCAAGCAAATCGTGACATATATCGAAGTCTGCATGATACTGATGGTTGCAATGGAGTCGTGAAACAGCTAAATTAAAATAACAAAATTTATGTATGGCTAGGATTACAAATGGATTATGAAATATTTTTTATAACAATATAAGACACATTTTATATATAAGTTATTATGTTATTATATGTTCCCGTTGCAACGCACGGGTACTCACCTAGTTACATCATATGCAGATAATGATCCTCCGCAAGCATAGTTGACTGGGAGAGAACGACTTGGACCTCTCACGAACTCATCGCGACATCCTTCATGCTCCTCATCTTGGTGGTACCTGTCCTTGACCTGGGGGTGTGAATATAGCAAGGGTGAGCTCACATACATTCATCGCTCAACAAGTTGTGGGGAATAATGTGCATGAGCTCACTTACGGTGGGGGCCCATGTGAAGTGTAAGGCTTACCAAAGAAGATGGTTAAAGTTGAGCATTGCTTTTAAAGTTGGTTAAAATTTTATTAGCAGTTACTAAGTATAAGTAGATACCTACCCAATTAAATAAGATATCAAAATTAATAACAAATCCCACAATGCAATGCAAATGAAAGATTAAATTAATTCCATAAATTAATCATACGAGAGTCCTGAGCCGCTCTTGACCGTGAGCACGGCTGATATACCAGTTGTACACTCTGTAGAGGTTGCACCCTTTACCCACAAGTCGTGTATCCCACCTAGCTAGGGTTTGCAAGGCCCTTAGACACTTCCGAGGTGAATGGCTAGGGATCCACTACGAGACCTTTACAAAGTTCCACTAGCTTCAGAAAACCCGCTACGATTTCGTGAGAAGAGCGATACAGGAATCCCTCATTCGAAAAGCCATCACAGCATGATCGACCCGAGAACCTCCCTATACCGGCAACTCCTTTATCGTCCTTTCCCTTTCAAGTAAGGTAGTCCTCCACTAGCTTTCCTAGTTAGTCAGCCAAGGGCGTCCTAATCCACCCTTGTGGTAGCACTATTATCTTAAGTTAAGCTCTATGTTCCAATTAACACAATAGTCTTGTCATGAACAATAATTAAACCACAATAATAATGGAACATGATTCTAATTTAGATATAATATTTATCCAAAATCAGGTAGAGCAATAGCAAGTCTATACAATAGTTCATTTGTTTGCAAGGTGTGGGGTAAACAAAACTAGGGTAACCTATTAGGTCCCATCAAATTAACCTGAGCATGTCAAAGTGATTAACAAGAACATTATTGGGTAAACAAGAGTGATCAAGGGCATGACTTGCCTGTGACTTGAGATTCCAGGTACTTCACCAAATTGGTCTTCGGGTCTCTCGTGACCTCGCTACTACTTGTAGTAATACATCAAATAGACAAGGAGTACATAAAAATAACAGTACACCAAACATGAGAACAAACTACATATGAATATTCTATGCGTCGCTACATGATCGTAGGTTCGAGAACCATTAAAATCAGAGTTACGATCGAAAAGTTATAGTTTCCTAAAGATTTACGCGAGTAACTAGGAAAACTTGTTTTTCCGGGTTGCTTAATATAAATCATTATGAGTATAGTTAAAGAAATAACTAATTTAACTTTAATACCAATTATAACTTGAGTAGAAATAGTATTTTATCTAGATTATAATTATGAACCAAATTACAATATTACCTTTATCTCGGTTTATAAAGTAAATCTAATAACTATAGGTTAAACAAGTATTTAATTATTTTTGAAACATATTACATGATAAAATAGAGTTACTAGCATGTAGGCAACATTATCACGAAGCTAACGCAATTGAAATGGATGGAAACGGAGTTAAAACGAAAGGGATATGAATTATCTAAGTTGTAGAGATTCATTTTTATATTAAAATCAATCACCAAATTTTATTTTATATAAATATCACAAATTTTGTGATGCGGGTACTATTTCCAGAATAGCTAGGGTTTCTTTCGTAAACTTCGGGACCTGATTGTAACAGTTTCTGTATAGGGATGGACGGCGGATTATTTTTACTAGACTGAAGGGGCTCTTTTGCATAATATAGACTCGGATGGGGGAATTGGGGAAGATATGGACCGTTAGATCTAAATTTGATGGATCAGATTAAATAATCGTAGGGGTATTCTGGTTCTAATCTGGATCGTTCTTATGAGATCAACGACCAAGATACTAGGCCGAAAGGGTACGCTAAGAGCATCTCCAACAACGTGACCTATAAAAATGCCTTATAATTTAAAAATAAGTAAATTTTATAGAATTTAGGGCACCAACAAAACATCCCGCTCCAACAGTAAAGCCCAAAATCTAGATTATAGGGCAGCCTATTACGGTGTAGTATATTTGAGGCACTTGAGAGGGTGCCCTATAGTTTTTTGACAAAATTTGTTGAATTAAGGCACTGTTGGAGTGGTTTTTACTGTGTAGAGCCCTATATTTCAATTTGAGGCACTAGTTTAAGGCATTGTTGGAGATGCTCTAAGGATCTAATCTCATCCCCGGTGCCCAATCCAACGGCTGAAGTGCATCATCCCCCACTCGACACCCTGGCAACGGTGCGCACGACCCGCGGCGGCGCAACCCCGACGTGATCATGCCCGGTGCCCGGTGATCCAACCCTGATCAACGGTGCGCACGACCCGCGGCGGCGCAGCCCCGATGTGATCATGCCCGGTGCCCGGTGATCCAAACCCTGATCTAACGTGAGCTACATGATGCGGCAATGGTTAACATGCTAGTAGCATAGTTAGAGGTGATTATGCCTTGATGACCCCCCACCGAGCAGCGCGGGTCTGCGACGGCGCCCCTGCTCCGTCGAGCAATTCCGCTACCTAGACCGCTTCCCCCTGCACATCAGGAACCCCGCCACGTGCGGTAGCATCTGGTGATTGTATATGCCCGCTTCTTAGGGCCAAATCGCCGGTGAGTTGCTATCCCTCATGGTGACGCACTGCGACCGCCTAGGAAACGAAGATTGGCGAGGTAACACTGTGAAATCCTGGTGAGTCTTGTGGTTCCCCGCGTCCGAGAAGGCCACGAGCACGCCCCCGAGGTCCCAGTGCGGCGGCCATCCTAGCATGGAACCCGACGTCGCCATGCGCCCGAATCAACCACGACGCCTCCTTCTTCGTTCTTTCTCCCTCTCGATGATGGCGGTGGAATGCACGATGTTCTTCGATGAGGAGCCGAGAGGCATGTGGAACGACTTTATACCCCGCGTGGGTGAGGCGATAGAGCCATTCGGATGGTTACACCAGCTGGAGATTCCTACAAAGATCTTGCGCTCGTTCGGTTTGAGTTCGAGTCCACGCTCAGGGAAGAAAGGAGGCCTGACGAGCAGGGCCCAGCGGCAGCGATGAAGCGTTGATGAGTAGGTACTGACGCGTGGGTCTATCCTGCCAGCCACCCGACTTGAGTCTACGCGGATGAGGAGGTTAGGCCACCAGCGGAGTGAGTCGGGCCAAGCGAGTGGAACCGGCAGTGTGTGCGCAGGGATTTGGGCCCGCGCGCAAGCTGGGCAGCAAGCGGTGAATGGGGAGATGGGCCACAGTGAAGTGTTTAGGGTTTCTATTTCTTTTCATTTTCTATCGTCTACTTTATTTGCTACTTCAATCAAATTCAAATACAATTTGAATTCCTAATTCAGTTAGAATGCATAGTCTCGAAAAACATGGATGAAAGTTATTATTATACTACTTATTATATCCCTTTATTTGGGGAATTTTAAATATTCGGTGCACACACATATTGTTTCCAAAATATCATTTTGGGATGGGAAATTAAATTTAAAGCGTATTCTAGAGTTCATGTTCATTTGTTTTAGGATAAATCTTTTTATAATGTGTAATTTTTTGTTAAGATATTACTTCGCTAATCCTTTTATAGAATAGATCTTAAATAATGCAAAAGGGCAATCTAATTCAAATAAGATTAGTTTATATAATCAGTTATTTGAAAGCACATTTATTGAAGCCATGGGATGAGTTTTCCTAGATTACCTAAAAATAGGATTTTGGGTGTTACATTTTTGGACTGCAGGTAAGGAATTAGAGGTAAGTAAACTCTCACTGAACAACCCGAAGCTTTGATACAACTTGATGAGAATGGGGTTCCCGATCTTTCGATGAGAGTGGGGATAGCTTCGATTTGGGAAAGAATGATGTTGTGCTACCTTCCCGATTCTTGTTGTTGTTGCCTTGGCAAGAACAACATTGAACCTACTAGCAAATCGAAAGAACAAACAAGAACAAGTGGACAAGCAAATAGCGCAAAGAACCATGTCCAAGGGTGAATCTCACTCACAATGGTGGGGTTCTGAATTAGGCAAATCAGGTGCTCTAGCCGAGTCACACGTTTACAAGGAAGTAGCAGCAGCTAACTTGCATCTAAAACAAAACCGAGGGTTTAGGGTGGCGGCTATAGTAGTATTTATAGGTGGACATGTGTTTTGGAGGTGGAAACCCTAAAGGGGCGCCCCCTAATGGGCCTTAAAAACACCACAACCTTCAGCACAGATTGGATGGCTTGACTTCACCTGGACTGTTCTGGTCATCTCGCTTTAAATCTGACCATGGGGAGTGGCTCATTTGAAAGTGAGGTTATATTGTTTGCTAGAAACAACTTTACCTGATAATTAACTTGATGAGCACAAGCACGTGTCATTGGTCCTTATTGCCCATGTATGGTTGTATCACTAGAAGAGATGTCCTCATCACTTACGAGCGATGCCCTTGAGAGACTTCCATGGGACCTAGGTGTCACACCCGGTTCTGGAAGGCAAACCGAATGCGAACCATGTGCGTGCCATGATCAGAAACTCACGTACACAGCGATTACATAATTGGACATCATCACACATTGGTCAAAGTAAATAGCGAAAATGTACTTTATTTACATCAAGATGTCCAAGACATCCACAGAGTCTAATACATAGCCATAGTCATTAACATTAATATCAAAGTGCGGTAATACGTAACGTAGTAGATAAGGCCAACACAGGCAGCTGATTGGGGGTTTGCCACTAAGATAAACTAGAACTCATCGTAGTCCTAAAACTCCTAAAAGTCCTCCATGTTGCCAGCATCTCCTCCTGAGCACTGAGTATAGTGGGGACAACCTGGGGTGGGGTGGTTTGTAAAGCAGGGTGAGTACACATCAACGTACTCAGCAAATGTCCCGTTTGGCTAAAGTGGACTAGCTATATATGGAGTTAAGGGTAAGTAGTTGTTGTTAGTTGGTCAAGTATTTATTACTAATAATGGAGCCAAGTTTTAAAAAATAACCCAGTTATTACCCAAAAGCACTCCCTCCAACAGAAAATACTAGAGATCCAAATTATAACCATCATTATTAACCATCATCATAAAAGTAACCAAAGTTCTTCTAATCAAAGAGGATCCCAAGGCCACTCATAACTGTGAGCACGGCTGATATACCAGTTTCTAACACTCTGCAAAGTTCGCACACTTTACCCACAAGTCGTGATTCCCATTCTGCCTGGGGTTCTAGCCTCCCCATTGATCACTACCAAGGTGACCTAGTAGGGTCTCACTACGTAGCCTTCACAAAGGTTCCCCAGAGGTCATAGTCGCCCGTTAGGTTTCTCCAGTTTGATAAACATAGTACATCTCCCCCAAAGGAAGGGTGACTAACAAAACCAAATCGAGAACCTCTGCAACCAGCCTTGGCAGAGCAGGTATTGTTCCCGGACCCCATTGATGGCCCTATGGCGAAGCCAACTACTCATCTGGTTTCTCTAATTAATCAGCTAAGGGCGTCCCATTCCACCCTCATGGTTGCACTATTATCCCGGGTTGTCACTCCCCAAATAGGTCCTTATGGAGAGGTACTCTAGAAATAGCCTGAGTCCCCTAAAGTAATCACAAGAACATCATCGGGATAACATCATCGTATCATAATATTCGCACCATGTTCATTGATTAAAGTAAAGCAATAGCGTAAAGCTAACCATGATAACCCAAAAAAGGTAAACAAGGATAAGGTAAATACAGACTAGTCAATCCTTAAGTTTTCAATAATGTAATGCGGGATAGTGAATTATAAAGTATGTAGGATATAATAGGGCTGAGGACACTTGCCTTCACCAGGTTGTTGCTCATGGAGATCTTTGGCAACACACTCAGGAACCACGGGCTACTCGTTGTCTAAATAAAGCGATCATACATTCAATACATTTGGAAAATACAAATGAACAGCACACCAAACATGTACAATCAAGTATGCATTAGTTTGACAAGACATTATGAATATAAAAGGGTAGGCTGAAGTGTTGGGTTTAATATGTGTCGGTGTTTCGAGACCGGGGGTCCCTCGGGCCGACGAGTGAGTGTCGCCGCGTGCCCCAGCCCAGATGGGTCGAGCGCGAAGGGGGGAGAAGCGAGGCGGCTGGAGACCGGCGTGAGAGAGGTGGGAATCCCGCGGCCTTCGTGTTCGTCCCGCGCCCAGGTCGGGTGCGCTTGCAGTAGGGGGTTACAAGCGTCCACGCGGGAGAGCGAAGCGAGCGGCCCCAAGAGAGCGCCTGTCTCGTCCTCGTCCCTGCGCGGCCAACCCTCTCTAAGAGGGTCCTGGTCCTTCCTTTTATAGACGTAAGGAGAGGATCCAGGTGTACAATGGGGGTGTAGCAGAGTGCTACGTGTCTAGCGGGGGAGAGCTAGCGCCCTAAGTACATGCCGATGTGGCAGCCGGAGAGATTTTGGCACCCAGCTGGTGTGATGTCGTGGCTGTCGGAGGAGCGACGGAGCCTGGTGGAGGGACAGCTGTCGGAGCGGTTGGGTCCTTGCTGACGTCCTCTTGCTTCCGTAAGGGGGCTGAGAGCCGCCGTCGTCACAGAGTATGCGGGGCGCCATCATTGCCTATCTGGCGGAGCTAGCCAGATGGGACACCGGTCTTGTTCCCTGCGGCCCGAGTCAGCTCGAGGTAGGATGATGATGGCGCCTCCTGTTGACGTGGCTGGCCTGCGCCGTAGGTTGGGCGATGTGGAGGCTCCTCCGAAGCCGAGGTCGAGTCTGTCTTCCGTGGCCGAGGCCGAGTCCGAGCCCCTGGGTCGGGCGAGGCGGAGGTCGTCGGCAGAGGCCAGGGCGGAGTCCGAGCCCTGGGGTCGGGCGAAGCGGAGTTCGTCGTCTTCTGGGGCTGAGCCCGAGTCCGAGCCCCTGGTCGGGCGGAGCGGAGTTCGCCGTCTTCCGGGACTTAGCCCGAGTCCGAGCCCTGGGTCGGGCGGAGCGGAGTTCGCCGTCTTCCAGGACTTAGCCCGAGTCCGAGCCCTGGGTCGGGCGGAGTGGAGTTCGCCGTCTTCCGGGCTTAGCCCGAGTCCGAGCCCTGGGTCAGGCGGAGCGGAGCTTCCTATGGTGCCTTTGGCAGGGCCTGACTGCCTGTCAGTTTCACTCTGTCAAGTGGCACTGCAGTCGGAGTGGCGCAGGCGGCGCTGTCCCTCTGTCAGGCCAGTCAGTGGAGCGGCGAAGTGACGGCGGTCACTTCGGCTCTGCCGGGGGGCGCGCGTCAGAATAAAGGTGTCAGGCCACCTTTGCGTTAAATGCTCCTGCGATTTGGTCGGTCGGTGCGGCGATTTAGTCAGGGTTGCTTCTTAGCGAAGGCAGGGCCTCGGGCGAGCCGGAGATATGTCCGCCGTTGGAGGGGGGCCTCGGGCGAGACAGAAATCCTCCGGGGTCGGTTGCCCTTGTCCGAGGCTAGGCTCGGGCGAGGCATGATCGAGTCACTCGAATGGACTGATCCCTGACTTAATCGCACCCATCAGGCCTTTGCAGCTTTATGCTGATGGGGGTTACCAGCTGAGAATTAGGAGTCTTGAGGGTACCCCTAATTATGGTCCCCGACAGTAGGCCCCGAGCCTCGAAGGGAGTGTTAGCACTCGCTTGGAGGCTTTCGTCGCACTTTTTTGCAAGGGGACCAGCCTTTCTCGGTTGCATTTTGTTCCGGTGGGTGCGCGCGAGCGCACCCGCCGGGTGTAGCCCCCGAGGCCTCGGAGGAGTGGTTTCACTCCTTCAAGGTCTTAATGCCTCGCGTAATGCTTCGGCTGGTCTGGTTGTTCCCTCATGCGAACTGGCCGTAGCCCGGGTGTACGGTCGGGGCCCAAGTTCTCGGGCTGGTATGTTGACGCTGTCAACGGTTCGGCCGGAGCCGGGTTTGCGAGAGCAGCCCCCGAGCCTCTGCACAGGGCGAGAGGGCGATCAGGGACAGACTCGGCTTTTTTACATACGCCCCTGCGTCGCCTTTCCGCAAGGAGGAGGGGGGGAAAGCGCCATGTTGCCCTCGATGGGCGCCGAACATGGTGTCTCCAGTGAGCTGCAAGCGGGTAATCCGAGTGGACGTCCGTGCCCCGTTCGTTAGGGGTCGGCTAGGGGCCCAGAGGCACGCCCAAAAGTACCTGCGGGTGATCTGCCGGACCCGGTCCCCTGGCGACGGGGTCCGAGGGCTCGATGCCTCCCTCTGAAGGGATTCCGTTACAAGATCGCTCCAGCTGGTCTCGGAAATGTCCTAGGGTACCTCGGGAGCGCAGCTCGAGCCTTGGTTATGTATCGAACGTACCCATGGTCATCCCTCGCTTGGCGTCTGAGGCAGCTGTGAACCCTTCGGGGGCCAGCCTTCGAACCCCTGATCAGTAATGGGCGCGGAGCCCGAGTAGCCTGAGGCGGTCGTGGAACCCTTCGGGGGGCCGGCCTTCGAACCTCTGACCAGTAGTGGGTGTAGGGACCACGCGATCTGAGGCGGCTGTTGAACCCCTCGGGGGGCCAGCCTTCGAACCTCTGATCAGTAGGGAGGCTCGGAGCCTGGTTCCTTCACGGGGAAGGATCCTTTTCGGGGTATCCCCCTTTCCCGGTCCCTGATGCAAGAGAGAGAGAGAAAGAGGAAAAAAGGAAAAGGATACGAAATCGAACGTCGTGGCATACCTTTTTTGGCGCGGTTATTACGGCGAAGGCGAAGCGTCGCCCGCTTCTCCTGCCAGAGGCGCCGCCTGTCCCGCCGTGGAGTTAATGCGACGGGGCGAGTGGTTGGCGGGACGGCCGTTGCGCGTGCGCGAGCCGTTCGAGGAACGGATCACGGGCGCGTTGTCTTCACGCCGTGAGAGGGGGTTCTCTTGCTGCCCCCGGATGGGACGTGAGCTAGGCTGACGACGTGACCGCTGCTCCCACTCGCCTGCCACCGTCATTACTGCCGGCCCATTTTTGACCGCATTGACCGCCGCGCCAGGCTAGCGCTGCTGGGTCGTGCGCTGGGTCGCCTCGAGTCGCGGTATTGGTTTCGCAATCGAGGAGGCGCGGTGGTGGCGCAAGTGGCGGTGCAGTTGCTTGCATGAAGCATCCGGTGCGCCGGTTGCATGACGCGTGGCCCTAGGCCTCCAGGCTGGGCGCATTGGGAGTTGGAGAAGCGCGTCCACTTGGCGCGGTTGCATGTCGCCTGCATGGCTGCCCGCCTCTTTCGCCCGTTGGTCTGGGCAAAAGTGGAGGGTCACTTGTAACCGCTGGGCGGTCGTGTGTGCCGCGCGCGGCGGTTTGGCTTCTTCTGCTCTGAGCCGGCTTGCATGACATGCGGGACCCAGCCCCCGCGCCGCTGGGGAGGGCCTTGGAGCGTGTTGGAGAAGACTCAGCCCGTGACGGTTGGGGGCGCAAGTAGGGAGAGTTGCCTTTAAAAGGAGGGTGACCCCCTTCGGAAGGCGACCATGTCTTCGCGCTCCCTTATGCATCGTGTCTTTCCACCTTCCAAGCCCCCGGATGGGGGATACCCGCCGTCTTTTCGCCTCATCGTTGGAGGAACGCAACTCCGTGGGAGTTGGTACCTTTCAGCCATCGTTCGGCTTTAAGGATTTTCATCATGCAGCCCGGCTGCACCCCTCCGCCGGTGGTCACCCAAGATGGTGACCTCCAGCTTGATGGTGGGGGAAAGCGAGCCGGGCTGCGGCCTCTGCCCCTTCCTCAGCCTCAAGGATTTTCATCACCAGGGCTGGGGAGGGGAGAGTGCCGAGTTGGGGTCGGCCCCTGCGTGGGCGGTGGCCCGCTCCTTCACTCAGTGATCGGAGGGAAGGGCGGTCGTCGTCCGTGGCGCCGGCAGCTGCACCGTGCCTGACTCTCGGACGCGAGTGGCTTCGGAGCCGCTCGCGGCGCCGGCGCCTGCCACGACAGCTGGAAGAGGTTCTTCCGCCGGCGAGATAGCCAGGGCCGGCCACGGACCGACCTCCAACTCTACGGCCTTCTGCCCGTCCTTGCCTCACGAGTTTGGGCATGGGCGGGGGCCTCCTGGCAGCAGCATCCGCCCTGAGGTCAGTGCTGCCGCTGTTCGGCCCCCCGGAGCAGAAGTTGTCGTCGTCGCTGCTGCTGGAGCGGGCGACGGCGCGCCGTTCGTCGGTCTTCTGTTGCTCCGCGGGCCCTCCCCTATTGAGTGGGGTTGTTCGTACCTGCGGAGGGGGAACCGGAGTTCCGTTTGTAATGGCACTTTGAATGCCAGTGTTTTTGTTCATTATGGCTGTCGAGGCCTGAACATGTATGTAATTTTGGCACGGAGCCGTGTTTTTTCCTCATTTTCGAGCACTAAGATTCGCCTGTTGATTGCCTGAACCGCTTCACCAAGCGTGAGTCGCCCCGTGTCAAGGTGACGAGTGAGGTATCCGTATCCTGGAGGCGTAGGAGTCCCTCGGCTCGGTCGGCCTTGTTGTCTGAGGCTCCTCTAGCTTAGTTAAAGGGACCCCTTGGCCGCTCTTCGATGAGCCGAGGCCAGGGGTAGCGATATCAGCATGAACAGAGGCGGAGTTGGCTCGAAAATGAAAACCTGGTTGGCCGGAGCCTAGCCGGGTTGTCCGTTAGCGGGACCGACGCCGGAGTTGACCAGCCGAGGCCTCGGGTCGGGCTGGCGCCCTTGGAAGATGGTTGGCCGAGGCCCCAGGGGTAACCGGCCGAGCCGCCTGCTCGGGCCGGATTCCCGGAGAAGTCCCTGGCAGCGATTGCCCGGGCGTGGCGATGACGTCGTCCTTCAGAGTGGAGATCCTCGGTCCGCGTCGCCGTCCGAGGCTAGGTCAGACCTCGCTGAAGGTGTCGTCGATGCCGAGGGCGCTACTGCCCCCTTCCAGTGTCAAGACCCGAGCCTGCAGGATCAGAGTGTCTTGTAGCGTGTGCCTTCTGCGGCCGCCGAGGCCAGAACACACACCCTCGCTGTGTTGTAAAGTTGCGTCTCCTTTCCTCTTGTTTCGAGTATCTGGACTTTTTTGTCGGTAACAGGGATGTTTGTGCGAGCGAGAGTTGCTTCTCGCGGAAGGTGATGAGTGAGGTATCCGTATCCCGGAGGCGTGGGAGTTCCTCGGCTCGGTCGGCCTTGCCGCTTACGCGCACTTTCACCCGTCCATGAGGCCCTGTCACCGACTCAGTCGAGAAGGCTCGAAGGATCGCTTCAGCAGAAGAGCTTCCGAACGTGAAGACTTGTTCGGTCCGCGGAATCACTTTATCCGAACGCGAGTTACTTATCGCAGAAGGTGATGAGTGAGGTATCCGTATCTCGGAGGCGTAGGAGTCCCTCGGCTCGGTCAGCCTTGGCTGCTTACGTGTACTCCGTCGTCTTCAGGATCCACTTTCCGAAGTAGTCAGAAAGCACGAAAGATATTCTGGCAGAAGAGATCTTTTTTCGAGGAAAATTTCAACGCAGAGGGGGTGCCCCCCCCTTTTAGCCCCCGAGGGAGGGTCGGGCTTTGCCGAGGCGAGGCCGACCCTTCCTTGATGACTAAACTTTGTGTGGGTGCGAGGTATATGAACAACTTGTAAACATCTTAAGGGTAGAAGCGACATAGCTGTTGGATGTTCCAAGTGTTGCCGTAGACCTCGCCTTGACTGTTGGCCAGCTTGTACGTTCCGGGCTTCAGAACTTTGGCGATGACGAATGGCCCCTCCCAGGGAGGCGTGAGCTTGTGCCTCCCTCGGGCATCTTGTCGGAGCCGAAGCACCAGGTCGCCCACCTGGAGGTCTCGGGACCGGACCCCTCGGGCGTGGTAGCGTCGCAGGGACTGCTGGTACCGCGCCGAGTGTAGTAAGGCCTTGTCCCGAGCCTCTTCCAGCTGGTCCAGCGAGTCTTCTCGGCTAGCTTGGTTGCTTGATCGCTGTAGGCCCTCGTCCTCGGGGAGTCGTATTCCAGGTCTGTGGGCAAGACGGCCTCGGCCCCGTAGACTAGGAAGAACGGCGTGAAGCCCGTGGCTCGGCTCGGCGTTGTCCTCAGGCTCCAGACCACCGAGGGGAGTTTTTTCATCCATCGCTTGTCGAACTTGTTGAGGTCGTTGTAAATCCGAGGCTTGAGCCCTTGTAGAATCATGTCGTTGGCACGCTCTACTTGCCCATTTGACATGGGATGAGCCACCGCGGCCCAGTCCACCCGGATGTGGTGATCCTCGCAAAAGTTCAAGAACTTCCTGCCGGTGAACTGGGTGCCGTTGTCGGTGATGATAGAGTTCGGGACCCCGAAGCGATGGATGATGTTGGTGAAGAACGCCACCGCCTGCTCGGACCTGATGCTGTTCAGAGGTGGGACCTCGATCCACTTGGAGAATTTGTCGATGGCGACCAGCAGGTGCGTGTAGCCCCCGGGCGCCTTCTGCAAGGGGCCGACGAGGTCCAGACCCCACACAGCAAAGGGCCAGGTGATGGGTATCGTCTGCAGAGCCTGAGCAGGCAGGTGGGTCTGCCTCGCATAGAATTGACACCCTTCGCAGGTGCGGATAATTCTAGTGGCGTCAGCCACCGCTGTTGGCCAGTAGAAGCCTTGTCGGAAAGCATTCCCGACAAGGGCTCGAGGCGCTGCGTGATGGCCGCAAGCCCCCGAGTGTATCTCTCGCAGGAGTTCCTGACCTTCGGCGACGGAGATGCATCGCTGGAGGATGCCTGAGGGGCTGCGGTGGTAGAGCTCCTTCTCGTCGCCCAGCAAGACGAACGACTTGGCGCGCCGCGTCACCCGCCGAGCCTCGGCTCGGTCGAGGGGTAGCTCTCCTTGGTGGAGATATTGCAGGTACGGGGTCTGCCAGTTTCGATCAGGCGTAACCCCGCTTCGCTCCTCCTCGATGCGCAGTGCCTCACCCTCGGGGGCCGAGGGTACCTCGGGCTGAACCCAGGTCGCCTCGGGCCGAGCTGAGGGTGCCTCGGGCGGGGCCGAGGATACCTCGGGCGGGGCCGAGGGTACCTCGGGCTGGGCCGAGGGCGCCTCAGGCTCGGGCGTGTCGTCGATCTTGACAGAGGGTTGATGCAGATCCCGGGAGAAGACGTCCGGGGGAACCGTTGTTCGCCCCGAGGCTATTTTAGCCAGCTCGTCCGCAGTCTCGTTGTAGCGCCGAGCGATGTGATTAAGCTCGAGCCCGTAGAACTTGTCTTCCAGGCGCCGAACCTCATCGCAGTAGGCCTCCATCTTCGGGTCGCGACAGTGGGAGTTCTTCATGACTTGGTCGATGACGAGCTGCAAGTCACCGCGGGCGTCGAGGCGCCGGACCCCTAGCTCGATGGCGATCCGCAACCCGTTGACCAGAGCCTCATACTCAGCCACATTGTTGGACGCCGGGAAATGGAGGTGCAGCACATAGCGTAGGTGTTTCCCGAGGGGCGAGATGAAGAGTAGGCCTGCGCCGGCTCCCGTCTTCATCAGCGACCCGTCGAAAAACATGGTCCAAAGCTTCGGTTGGATCGGAGCCGTCGGTAGCTGGGTATCGACCCATTCGGCCACGAAGTCTGCCAAGACCTGGGACTTGATGGCCTTCCGTGGGGCGAACGAGATTGTCTCGCCCATGATTTCCACCGCCCACTTTGCAATCCTGCCCGAGGCCTCTCGGCACTGGATGATCTCCCCCAGGGGGAAGGATGACACCACAGTTACCAGATGAGACTCGAAGTAGTGTCGCAGCTTCCGCCGCGTCAGGATCACCGCGTACAGCAGCTTCTGAACTTGTGGGTAGCAGATCTTGGTTTCGGACAGTACTTCGCTGACGAAGTAAACTGGCCTCTGAACGGGCAATGCATGCCCCTCTTCTTGCCTCTCGACCACAATCGCGGCGCTGACCACCTGAGTGGTCGCGGCGACGTAGACCAAGAGGGCTTTCTCCGGCAGCTGGAGGCACCAAGATAGGCGCCTTTGTGAGGAGCGCCTTCAGGTTCCCGAGAGCTTCCTCGGCCTCAGGGGTCCAAGTGAAGCACTCGGCCTTCCTTAAGAGGCGATACAGAGGCAGACCTCTTTCGCCGAGGCGTGAGATGAAGCGGCTCAGAGCCGCGAGACATCCCATGACCCTCTGTACGCCTTTTAAGTCCTTGATGGGCCCCATACTGGTGATGGCTGCGATCTTCTCCGGGTTGGCTTCGATGCCCCGCTCGGAGACGATGAACCCCAAGAGCATGCCTCAGGGGACCCCAAAGACACACTTCTCGGGATTGAGCTTGATGCCTTTCGCCTTGAGACATCGGAATGTCACTTCAAGGTCGGAAAGGAGGTCGGAAGCTTTCCTCGTCTTGACTACGATGTCATCGACGTAGGCCTCGACCGTGCGACCGATGTGTTCGCCGAACACATGGTTCATGCACCGTTAGTACGTCGCGCCCGCATTCCTCAAGCCGAACGGCATGGTGACATAGCAGTACATGCCGAAGGGCGTGATGAAAGAAGTCACGAGCTGGTCGGACTCTTTCATCCTGATTTGATGATACCCTGAGTAGGCATCGAGGAAAGACAGGGTTTCGCACCCAGCAGTGGAATCCACGATTTGATCGATTCGAGGCAAAGGGTAGGGAACCTTCGGACATGCTTTGTTGAGACCAGTGCAGTCTACACACATCCGCCATTTCCCACCTTTCTTTCTCACAAGCACAGGGTTGGCAAGCCATTCGGGATGGAATACCTCTTTGATGAACCCTGCTGCCGTTAGCTTGTGGATCAACTCGCCTATCACTCTGCGCTTCTCCTCGTCGAATCGACGCAGAGGCTGCTTGACGGGTCGGGCTCCGGCCCGAATATCCAGCGAGTGCTCGGCGACATCCCTCGGTATGCCGGGCATGTCCGAGGGACTCCACGCGAAGACGTTGGCGTTCGCGCGGAGAAAGTCGACGAGCACTGCTTCCTATTTGGGGTCGAGCCTGGAGCCGATCCGGATCTGCTTGGAGGCGTCGCCGCTGGGGTCGAGGGGGACGGCCTTGACCGTCTCCGCTGGCTCGAAGTTGCCGGCATGACGCTTCACGTCTGGCACCTCTTTGGAGAGGCTTTCCAGGTCGGCGATGAGGGCCTCGGACTCGGCGAGGGCCTCGGCGTACTCCACGCACTCCACGTCGCATTCGAACGCGTGCTTGTACGTGGGGCCGACGGTGATGACCCCGTTGGGGCCCGACATTTTGAGCTTCAGGTAGGTGTAGTTGGGGACGGCCATGAACTTCGCGTAGCATGGCCTTCCCAGTACCGCGTGGTAGGTCCCCCGGAACCCGACCACCTCGAACGTCAGGGTCTCCCTTCGGAAGTTGGAGGGCGTTCCGAAGCAGACGGGAAGGTCGAGTCGTCCGAGGGGCTGGACGCGCTTCCCGGGAATGATCCCGTGGAAGGGCGCAGCGCCTGCTCGGACGGAGGACAGATCGACGCGCAGGAGCCCGAGGGTCTCGGCGTAGATGATATTGAGGCTGCTGCCCCCGTCCATAAGGACCTTGGTGAGCCTGACGTCGCCGATGACGGGGTCGACGACGAGCGGGTATTTCCCCGGGCTCGGCACGTGGTCGGGGTGGTCAGCTTGGTCGAAGGTGATGGGCTTGTCGGACCAGTCTAGGTAGACTGGCGCCGCCACCTTCACCGAGCAGACTTCCCGGCGCTCTTGCTTGCGATGCCGAGCCGAGGCATTCGCCGCATGCCCACCGTAGATCATGAAGCAGTCGCGGACCTCGGGGAACTCTCCTGCTTGGTGATCTTCCTTCTTGTCGTCGTCGCGGGCCCTGCCACCCTCCGCGGGTGGCCCGGCCCTGTGGAAGTGGCGTCGAAGCATGACGCACTCCTCGAGGGTGTGCTTGACGGGCCCCTGGTGATAGGGGCACGGCTCCTTGAGCATCTTGTCGAAAAGGTTGGCACCTCCGGGGGGCTTCCGAGGGTTCTTGTACTCGGCGGTGGCGACAAGGTCCGCGTCGGCGGCGTCGCGTTTCGCTTGCGACTTCTTCTTGCCTTTCTTCTTGGCGCCGCGCTGAGTAGACGCCTTGGGAGCATCTTCCGATGGGCGGCCCTGGGGCTGCTTGTCCTTTCGGAAGATAGCCTCGACCGCCTCCTGGCCAGAGGCGAACTTGGTGGCGATGTCCATCAGCTCGCTCGCCCAGGTGGGGGTCTTGCGACCCAACTTGCTCACCAGGTCGCGGCAGGTGGTGCCGGCAAGGAACACGCCGATGACATCCGAGTCGGTGATGTTGGGCAGCTCGGTGCGCTGCTTCGAGAATCGCCGGATGTAGTCCCGGAGAGACTCTCCTGGATGCTGTCGGCAGCTTCGGAGGTCCCAGGAGTTCCCGGGGCGCACGTACACGCCCTGGAAATTGCCGGCGAAGGCTTGGACCAGGTCATCCCAGTTGGAGATCTGCCCCGGAGGCAGGTGCTCCAACCAGGCGCGAGCGGTGTCGGAGAGGAACAGGGGGAGGTTGCGGATGATGAGGTTGTCGTCGTCCGTTCCACCTAGTTGGCAGGCCAGGTGGTAGTCCGCGAGCCACAGTTCCGGTCTCGTCTCCCCCGAGTACTTTGCGATAGTAGTCGGGGGTCGGAACCGGGTTGGGAACGGTGCCCGTTGGATGGCCCGGCTGAAGGCCTGCGGACCGGGTGGTTCGGGCGAGGGACTCCGATCCTCCCCGCTGTCGTGGCGTCCCCCACGCCTGGGGTGGTAGCCTCGGCGCACCCTCTCGTCGAGGTGGGCCCGACGGTCGCGATGATGGTGCTCGTTGCCGAGGCGGCCCGGGGCCGCAGGCGCGGTGTTGCGCGTGCGCCCGGTGTAGACCGAGGCTTCCCGCATGAATCGGGAAGTCGCGGCATGAGGTTCCGAGGGGTATCCCTGCCTTTGGGAGGCAGAGCTCTCGGCCCGTCGGACCGCGGCGCCTTCTAGGAGATTCTTGAGCTCCCCCTGGATTCGCCGACCCTCGGTGGTTGATGGCTCCGGCATCGCGCGGAGAAGCATCGCTGCTGCGGCCAGGTTCTGACCAACCCCACTGGATGCGGGTGGTGGCCTGATCCTGGCGTCGTCGGCGACGCGGTGCTGGAGGCCCTGGGGCAGGTGACGTATTTCTCCGGCCGGGGGTTGGCCCGCCCATGCCTGCCCGACGTCCCGGCGGATCGGCTCAAGCGCTCCTGCTCCCTCGTCGAACCTGGCCTGTGCCCCGCGGACTTGCTCGAGCTGTGGGTCGTGACCCCCCGCCGGAACGGGGACCACAGCTAGCTCCCGCGGGATGTCAGCGCGAGGCACCGGCCTAGTGAGATCGCCGTCCTCCGGCATGCCGAGATAATTGCCTTCAGAGGGACCCCCTAGATCGACGTGGAAACATTCGTGGCTTGGGCCGCAGTCCTCGTCGTCGAGGCTGCGGCTACCGTTGGAACAGTCGGAGAGGCAGTAGTCACATGCGGTCATGAAGTCCCACATGGTACTGGGGTTGCCAAGTCCAGAGAAATCCCAACAGATGCTGGGGTCGTCGTCTTCCTCGGACCCAGAGGGCCCATAGGTCGAGACGTCCGTCAGCCGGTCCCAAGGCGACCGCGTGCGAAACCCCAAAGGGTTTGAACTCGCCTCTACGAGAGCGCCCGCCAAAGCAAGGTTGCTAGGCGGGTTGAGACTGAATCCAAATGACGTAGGATGGGAATCGGTCGGTACCTTTTGGTCGACGAGCGGCGATGAAGTCACGTCGGGGACCGACTGCATCGTCGTCTCAAGTACGAGGGCGACGTCCTGCAGGCTCTCCGCGAGCGCGCTGGCGTCGTCCGCTTGCTCGGGATTGGCGTGTCGCGGGGAGACGGCGCTCGTCTTCGTCTCAGGCGCGAAGTCGATACCCGGCGCGCCCCTTGTTGGGGTGCCGGCGCTGTCGACTCGCTCGACAACCGACGAGGCGCTGCCTCCTGCTTGGCCTTGGTTGCCCCGCCTTCCCCTCCGCCGACGGGGAAGAAGGCGGGACGAGCTCGAAGATTGTTCTTCCGCCACGCGGGGAAGGCGTCGTCGATTCCGCCGCCGGCGGGCGGGCTGTCGGCCGCCATTGTCGTCGTCGCGCGGCGGTGGAAGGAGTATCATGTCGTAGCTGCCGTCGAGGGACATGAACTCAAGACTCCCGAAACGGAGCACCGTCCCGGGTTGGAGAGGTTGCTGGAGACTGCCCATCTGGAGCTTGACGGGAAGCTGTTCGTCAACACGCAGCAGGCCCCTACCTGGCACGCCAACTGTCGGCGTTTCGAGACCGGGGGGTCCCTCGGGCCGACAAGTGAGTGTCGCTGCGTGCCCCAGCCCAGATGGGTCGAGCGCGAGGGCGAGCGCGAAGGGGGGGAGAAGCGAGGCGGCCGGAGACTGGCGTGAGAGAGGTGGGAATCCCGCGGCCTTCGTGTTCGTCCCGCGCCCAGGTCGGGTGCGCTTGCAGTAGGGGGTTACAAGCGTCCACGCGGGAGAGGGAAGCGAGCGGCCCCAAGAGAGCGCCTGTCTCGTCCTCGTCCCCGCGCGGCCAACCCTCTCTAAGAGGGCCCTGGTCCTTCCTTTTATAGGCGTAAGGAGAGGATCCAGGTGTACAATGGGGGTGTAGCAGAGTGCTACGTGTCTAGCGGGGGAGAGCTAGCGCCCTAAGTACATGCCGATGTGGCAGCCGGAGAGATTTTGGCACCCAGCTAGTGTGATGTCGTGGCTGTCGGAGGAGCGACGGAGCCTGGTG
This sequence comes from Zea mays, assembly GCF_902167145.1. Lineage (NCBI taxonomy): Eukaryota > Viridiplantae > Streptophyta > Magnoliopsida > Poales > Poaceae > Zea > Zea mays. The sequence continues at coordinate 58,413,336 of NC_050105.1, forward strand.
GAGGGACAACTGTCAGAGCGGTTGGGTCCTTGCTGACGTCCTCTTGCTTCCGTAAGGGGGCTGAGAGCCGCCGTCGTCACAGAGTATGCGGGGCGCCATCATTGCCTATCTGGCGGAGCTAGCCAGATGGGACACCGGTCTTGTTCCCTGCGGCCCGAGTCAGCTCGGGGTAGGGTGATGATGGCGCCTCCTGTTGACGTGGCTGGCCTGCGTCCTAGGTTGGGCGATGTGGAGGCTCCTCCGAAGCCGAGGTCGAGTCTGTCTTTCGTGGCCGAGGCCGAGTCCGAGCCCCTGGGTCGGGCGAGGCGGAGGTCGTCGGCAGAGGCCAGGGCGGAGTCCGAGCCCTGGGGTCGGGCGAAGCGGAGTTCGTCGTCTTCTGGGGCTGAGCCCGAGTCCGAGCCCCTGGTCGAGCGGAGCGGAGTTCGCCGTCTTCCGAGACTTAGCCCGAGTCCGAGCCCTGGGTCTGGCGGAGCGGAGTTCGCCGTCTTCCGGGACTTAGCCCGAGTCCGAGCCCTGGGTCGGGCGGAGCGGAGTTCGCCGTCTTCCGGGACTTAGCCCGAGTCCGAGCCCTGGGTCGGGCGGAGTGGAGTTCGCCGTCTTTCGGGGCTTAGCCCGAGTCCGAGCCCTGGGTCGGGCGGAGCGGAGCTTCCTATGGTGCCTTTGGCAGGGCCTGACTGCCTGTCAGTTTCACTCTGTCAAGTGGCACTGCAGTCGGAGTGGCGCAGGCGGCGCTGTCCCTCTGTCAGGCCGGTCAGTGAAGCGGCAAAGTGACGGCGGTCACTTCGGCTCTGCCGGGGGGCGCGCGTCAGGATAAAGGTGTCAGGCCACCTTTGCGGTAAATGCTCCTGCGATTTGGTCGGTCGGTGCGGCGATTTAGTCAGGGTTGCTTCTTAGCGAAGGCAGGGCCTCGGGCGAACCGGAGATATGTCCGCCGTTGGAGGGGGACCTCGGGCGAGACGGAAATCCTCCGGGGTCAGCTGCCCTTGTCCGAGGCTTGGCTCGGGCGAGGCATGATCGAGTCACTCGAATGGACTGATCCCTGACTTAATCGCACCCATCAGGCCTTTGCAGCTTTATGCTGATGGGGGTTACCAGCTGAGAATTAGGAGTCTTGAGGGTACCCCTAATTATGGTCCCCGACAATATGATTAGAGATCAGTGATTCCCTAGATATTATGGACTATATTGTTTAGTGCCACTAAATTTTAGTGAGACACAAAATTATACTAGAAATCAATTCATGTACAACATTTCATTAATTTCACAAGATTAAACATCTAAGTGGCATTAGCATTTCCTTTTTATTTATTTTCTTAAATAAATAAATCAATTCATAAGCTAACCAATAGCTTAGACCAAAAGTTAGAGTACACAAACTGTAGATGAACATACTTTATTTGAACAGAGAATATTCCTATGAGCATTTTGCAATTTGAACCACTAAATTTAGAGTTCATATGAAAAAGATATGAAATAAACAAGTTTTAAAGTTTAAAATATGAAATTAAGCCTAATTCTATGATTATTTAAAAGCCTAGGGTTCAATCTGCAAGATTTCAGGGGCCTGCGCGCGAAAACCAGGGACGGCGGGTTGATTCCAAACAAACCGAGGGCCTCTTACGCAAAACTATCACGAGAAGGGGTATCGTGCACTCTGGACCGCGCGATCCCGAGTGGACGGTCGAGATTAGATCTTGCGGTCAAGCGTGCGGGCGCGTGGCGCGCGGCGAGCGCTGATAGGTGGGCTCGCGGCGTCAGCGACCCGGGGCAGGGCTGACAGGCCGGGCCCAGTGGCAGGTGCGCGGGTGAGGGAGTGAGTGGAGAACGGTCGGATCTAGATCGGGCGATCGGGATTAGATTTGGCCTGGTTAAATCTAGACCGCCAGATCTCGGACGGACGCCCGAGATCCAACAGCCGGTGATCGGGCATGGGTGCGGTGGCGCCGCTCAACCCCGCGACGAAGTCTCGCCGGAGACGAGGGGATGGCCACGGCGGGGCTCTAGAGGCTTGGGGAATGGTTCAGGCGTGCTCAGGGCGACATGGCGAACTCGACCGTGGGCACCACGCCGGCGCGGGGGCACCAGAGAGCGCGGGACACGGCGAGGCGGGCTAACGGCGACGTGGATCAACTCCGGCGAGGAATTGCGCGGGCGCTAGGGCAGTAACAAACGAATTAAGTGCACAGGGAGGTTGCTTACCACAAGCGCGAACTCAGGAGCGCATGGAGGACAGCGGGGAGGCGGGGAAGCCTTGGGTCGACGGCGGCGGGCTCCGGCTGCGCAAGAAGTGCTCTGATGAGCGCGGACCTGTGGCAGAACCGCCCGAATTATTCCAGCTTAAGTGCCTAAGTCACGCCTCAGGGGCCGCAACACACTTAAATCGGAATAACCCGTCAGTCCCTCAGATCTAGTCTGATAGAGCCACTTAACCAGGATCAAATTCCACAATCTCACTCGAAGGTGAGTCACAGAAGAAATACAATAAAACAGGAAACCTCAAACTAAGTACTGAGTTATTACATAGATCGGAGTTTTTCGAGTAGCAAATAAGAGTTCACGAAATAAAATGCAGCGGATAATCGATGTCGTCGGTATCGAGGAAATGGGCAAGGCCTAGCCCACTACTCCTCGTGCTCCTCTCCTGCCGGAGCAACATCCCACTCGACCGTCCAACCCGGTGGCAGGGTGGTAGGCCAAGTCACACCATCAACCATATCCTGAATCGTACCTACAAAAGTTGTGCCACAAGCAAGGCTGAGTATACTAATACTCAGCTAGACTTAACCAGTGTGAGGAATCTACTCCTCTACCTCTAGACTATGCAGCTGTTTGGCTGAGGGGTTTGGTTTGCCAAAAGCACTAGCTATTTCTAAAATCAATTTTTAATTTTTCAAATTCTAGCATCATTATCTTAGCTAGATTTGCTCCTTCTAAGCATACATGGTGACAAGCATTTAGTTCAATCAACAAGTTGTATCATGTAACCTCATTTCACTTCTTACTCGATGTAGTACAAGGGGTCAAGTAGTCTCATTAGCTGCGAGAAGCAGACGATTCGAATCGAGTTTTTATCCTTGCAATGTAAACCTAAACACACGACATGTCAGGGCACTCCGTCCCCACACATGCCAACCGTCCCCATCGATTCCCCGTTCGCGTCCAGACCTCACCGCCTTGGCATACAATGCTCCACTGACCCCGGCTGCCGCCGTGCAGTGACCGCACTTGTACCCACCATAGCTAGCATGGGAGACCCAGTCTCAGGTCGCATGAGGGATAAAGTCCGCACCCGGCTTCACTCAGGTACTAGGTTTACCGGTTACCATATTTCCCGACATGTGCTTAGTACGTTCAAAAGCTTGACTCAGGTATCCACACATTAATCCTTAATTCCTTTTTCCTGTCTCATGGACAAGGCATCCTCCCTGGATCCAAGTCCATAGACTAACATAGATCTCGTTATCAAGATGAATACAATCAATTCCTGACCTCGCACGAGTGCTAGAAAAATCACTCGACTTCTACCGAGATCCTAATTAGCAAGCAGCTACTCGACCTAGCATACTAGTATCCATCTCAAAAAGGAATCTTAAGTTCATGCAACTAGAGGTTTCAAGCAACTCCTACACTTAAGTGCACATTACAATCCTACAAGCATTAAGTGTAGTAAAGTAGCATATAATAATACGGTTATGCATATAAACCGGGGCTTGCCTTCAATAGCTGGGGCTGTGGGGAGATCCTCGATAGCAGCCTCGGGAGCTTGCTCATGGTCCTCCTCTTGGACAGTTCCTTGCTCGGGAATGAGCACGTACTCTCCGTCGGCGAGATTACAATCTAATGAATGCAATGCGTAAGATAGATGCATGATATGATATGTGCTTTAGTAATTTAAACTTTTGATGGTGTATGATCTACTCGAGTTAGATAGAGCTAAGTCTTGCTTATACGAGATTTTTGGTGGTATACTTGGTAAATTGGATCAAACTTAGCTAAGTCAAGTGGTAGGTTTATTTTGGGGTTCCACTGAATTCTTTTAAGGTATTTAGTGAGAATTGTCAAGAATTCAAGTTGGACTTATTGGAGTGAGGTTTATTTCTCCTTTCTCTTTCTTTATTCTTTTTAAGTTATTAGAGTGGGTTTGAACTACAAGTCACCTTAATAAATTTCCAAAAATTCTGCAAAAATTACAGTGGCTTATTACTGGTGTATAATTCTCTGTCTCAAAATTTGGGGTTAAAAAAGTGAATAGTTTTCTCTGGACAAAATTACCAAATGTCAGGGCAGAAGGGGTGATTTGAACTACAACTATCATTTAATAGTAGGTAATTTTATAAGACTTATTTTTGCTGGCATTTAGATGCTATAACATGACTTGGTACAAATTGCTAGCCATTAATACTTACTAGTTATTTTACTAGGATTTTCTAAAGTTTCTAGCCAAAGGGGTGCTTTCTATTACCATTATATTTGAAAAATATCAAACAACAGATTTCTGATTTTTCCTAGCTTCTATTTTGCGCAAGAGCAATCATTCTGAAGTTTGACATCTTTTTGCTTAAGGGAAGGGGTGGTATGCATTAATTGGATTAAATGGCCTTTCTTACAAAATATTGGTAATCGGTATTATTTTGCATCTTTCCAATGGGTTTGTATTTTTCTCTGGTGGCCTATCTCATTATTGATCTAGCAAAAATTTTATTTGCCCATTATTGCATTATTGTGGGTTACTCATGATTTAATTGAACTATGGCTCATTATCATGTTCTGTTTATTTACCTTACTTAAAATGATGGGCTGGGCTGTTTATTATTTTTGCAGTGGGGTTTTGGTGGTTGCAAGTCCACTGGATTTTTATTATCAATTTTGGGTCAGGTTTTGTAATTCTAATAATTGATTTCTAGTTGGAATAATGCTAATTAAAACATTTCACTTGGAATCTGATCTGGACTAGAGGTTCCTTTATTTTTCCTAGGTTTTTTGTTACTTAAGCAAACTAGGAAAAATAATTTCATCCATTGGTCATTAATTTCTAAGGCCTTTCTGATTTTCCTAAGATTTGGACAGAAATGGCTTTTAATGGATATCTACACTAAATTTTTCAATACTGGGGTTCTCACTATTTTTAAACAGTGTTTAAATGGGGTTTGAACATCTACAAATTTTCTTAGGTTCAGCACAGAAGCATAACTAATTTTCCTTAATTAAACAAGGTTTGGTCAGTCTCTGTATTTAATTTTAAACTCTAAAAATTAGAACAGAAAGCATAGGGTTCAGTATTTTTAATTGATAGTTCATAATATTTAGAATTTAGCAAAATTGGTTTGACAACTTTTGGTTAAGTATTCATCAAGTTATGAATTTTCTAAGTTCTATGTTTATTAAAAAGATTAAACAGAAATGATTAAATGGGAAAACTACTTTGCAACGGGGTCCTTGGCGGGTGTTTTAAGTTTTCCTTACAGACGGGTCCCTGGGTTACTATTCAATTGAGTCACTGACATCTCAGAAAACCCCCTGGATTCTTCTAATCCTAACCCGAGGTCCTTCCCCCAAATTAAACAGTACCCGCGGCGGAAGAAAGGGCGGAGGGGCTTACCGGCGGCGAGATTGCTCCAGTGAGGCAGTCGAGGGTGTAGGGGAGGTCCTGAGGGTCACGGCGATGTGCGGGTCGTCGTCGGAGTTGGCCGGTCTGCGTGCGCAGGCGGGGGAGCTCGTCGGCGGCGAGGAGTCTGGCCTATCCAGGGCACAATTGATGAATCAAACGGGTCAGAGAGCTTCACCAGGGATCAAGGAAGGTGTGTGCGCGAGGAATTGAAGAATGGCTCACCGGAGTGTCCAGTCTACGCGCGCAGGCGGGCGGCCGAAGTCCGGTGAGGTCGATCTTCGCCTTCTGGTGAAGTTCTGCCAGGTCCGAGGGCTTGGAAAGCTTCACGGGCCAATGGCGGAGCTAACCGAAGCGCTGGCGCGACTTGGGGGTGACTGGAGTGGGCTGGCCACGGTGGCCGAAGCTCTGGCGGTAATGGCGGGCGGAAAGGAGCTCGCCGGAGCTAAGGAGGGGTGTCTGGCCGGCGATGGTGAGCACGAGGCGAAGTGAGGCGCGCTCGAGGAGGCTTTATAGGCGCGGGCGAGCACGACCGAGGGCGGGGCTATGACAAGCGCTCGGGGCGTGCGCGACGAACGCCAGTGCGCGCTCTGGCGTCTGACACAGCGTCGAGCACGAGGCAGCGCAGAGAGAGGTCGAGTTCAAGCGTGGATTGGCCCCAAATCTTTGAGATTATGGCCATGATCCCGTTGAGAGATCTCTTCCTCTCAGGTTCCTTTGTCGTTTGTGTGTGGAGTCTAGCAGGTTTGGCTGACTGGATTAAGAGATAGAGAGGGGAGAAATCTTGTTTGTCTCACTGCCACACAAAGGGAGAAGATCTTTGGTTTGACATGTCCAAGGCACGCGTCCCGATGCCATCTTCTGGCACAAGACAGAGAGGTTAGTTATGCACGTTTTTGTCAATGGGGCCATTAGGATTTGAGTTAGGGATCAAGGTGAACACGCTTGATCTTTGGCTCAAGGTCTGAAATTCAGAATTCAGAATTTCAGAATTCCCTAATGAACTCCCACTTGAGAGGCTTGTTTAGAGTTTTATTTAAATTGTTTTGGCCAAGCTTCCATAATCTTTGTTGTTGCTTATTTAGTATACTTTAATGTTTATAATTGGCCCAAGCCATGATTCTATATTCTTCATACTCTTTTGCCCTTTCTCTTGAATTTTGTTTATAGGGCTCAATTAGGGTTTTTATTGGGGTTGCACATTTTGCCTTTTTGAAAACCCCATTTGTTTTGAACATGATACTTTTAAGTATAAGCTTAGTGGATAGGGGTGAAAACGGGTCGGGTACCCGGACCGGGTACCGGATACGGATACTAATTCGGGACGTTTTTTCGGATACGGATACGGGTAATTTTATATCCGGGACGGATACGGGTACTACCCGGATAGAATCGTCTCGGATACGGGACGGATACGGGACGAGCAGTACCCGGTAAATACCCGACAGCCTCGGGCGGATACGGGTACCCGGCTACCGGGTACCCGGTAATATTTGGCCCATTAAACAATTAATGAATTAAACATAAACAGGCCCAAGCGGCCAGCCCAATCACTTTGGCCTGTGGCCTCCAAGCCGAGCGCCGTGTCGCTGCTACCCTGGGACCTGGGTCCTGGCCACCTGCGTTGGCTTCCATCGTCCAGCCGCCAGACGCCGTCACCGCGGCTGCGCGACACAGCCTCACGCCCAGATCGAGCGGGCGAGCCCGAGCTCCCATCCGGCGATCCCCGACTCCCCGTCGTCCGTCCGCCCGAGGCCCGAGCTCGTCGCGCCGCTGGACGGACCACGGACGGGCGAGCTCGGTCAGCTCCCTGCTCACCGCGCCGCCGCTGGACGGACCACGGACGGGCGCCGCTCGGTCACCTCGCTCCCTGCTCACCGCGCCGCGTCCGCCCGAGCTCTCACCGGCCACCGCGCTCCCTGCTCCCAGGTATCGCTCCCTGCTCCCAGCCCCTCCCTGCTCCTAGGTCTCGCTCCCTGCTCTCAGCCACCTCGCTCCCTGCTCCCAGGTGCCAGCCACCGAGCCGGGCAGCCGACCGCACCGCGCCGCCGCCAGACCGAGCGCCGTCTGAGCGCCGTCAACCCCAGCTCCAGTCCACTGCTCTAGGCGCCGTCGACCCTGCGTCCAAGAATGCAGCAGCCTCACGCCGGCGCATCAGGTCCCAACAGCGGGCACTCCTCGGCGGCCACCATCGTCGGCTCGTCGGCGGGGGCTCGTCAGCCACCATAATGTGTTGAATGATGAGAACTTACTGCTATATTATCATGTTGGACTATTGTGTTGTATGATGTGAACTTATTGCTATATTGTCATGTTAGAATATTACATTACATAATGTAAACTTATTGTTATATTGTCATGATGGACTATTATGTTGCACGATGTAACTATTTTATGCACCAACTGAATTATAGTGAATGATAATTCACTGTATGCATTATCCGATAAGTACCCGATATCCGCATGTATCCGGCTACACAATATCTGTATCCGTCCCTTATCCGCCCGACTAAATACCCGGTCCCTGTATCCGTATCCGTCCCATTTCTAACTATCCGTATCCGATCCCGTATCCGATTGAAATACATTAGGGTAGGATACGGGATGACCTACTATCCGTCCGTATCCGCCCGTTTTCACCCCTATTAGTGGATCCTTTATTCTTAAGTCAATTTGATGCTCATGCTTAATTTTGGTTCACATAAGATGATGGTTCTTGGGTTAGCACTTGAGAGAAACCCTAGGTGACACTGGGGTGTCACAGGACCGGGCAAACCAGAGGGGGAAAGGACGAACCGAAGGGTGTCCCGAGCTGCGGGTGATGTGGCGGAGCTTACCGAGGGAACGGGCGCGACGCGGGCTCAACGGCGGTCGCGGAACGACGGCGGTCCTCGGTGAGCGACGACGGAGCTTGTCTGGTCGCGTGCGCAGGGCGAGAGAGAGGGGCGAGAGAGCTCAGCTGAAGGCGCAAGTGAGAAGGGGGAAGTGGGCGAGCGGGGCGTGGGGTCTAAAGGGGCGAGGGCGTGAGGAGGTGGCCGGAGAACGCGCGGGCGTGGGCGCGTCCACGGCGGGGGACGTGGGTGAGAGGTTAGGGATGGGCTGACTGGTGGGGTCCACGAGGCAGAGAGAGAGCACGCGCGTGCGAAAAGAAACGGCGCCAACAGGTCGGCCCCATAGAGCAGCGAGAGGGGAGAGGAAGAGAAGAGGTGCGCGGGCGCCGACAGGCGGGGTCCGCCTGTCAGGCACCGAGGGCGCGCGGGCGCGGGCCTAGTGGGCCGACTGGACCGAATTGAGTTTTTCATTTTCCAGGGAATTTTTAATTGCTTTTCTATTTATTTTCTCTAGGGTTTTCAATTTAAATTCAAATCAAGTTTCAAATTCAAACCAAATCAAACATGTGCAACAAGGAGCTCAACATGATGCAACATTTCAGGACTCATATTGGTTTGACAAAATAAAAATAAATAACCTCTCACTAATTAAGCTAAATCTAACCAAAAGAAAAAGAGAGAGAGAAACTAGAGAAAGAAGAGTAACACCTGAATTTGGTTGGTAATTAAAAAGAAATTTTATACCCTAAATTCAGGGTGTTACACTAGGCTTCACCCTTCTGCGGTTCGAGCCCACCTGTAAGCCCCTCCGAGGAGTAGATTCTAGAGTATATTTAGGTTATTGTACCTCACCATACTGTAATGATCCCATTGTGGGGAATATTCCTGGAATGTAGCAGGTAACCGGAGGTATAACGATACTTGGGACCCACCTATCCGCTTGTTCTAAACATAGATGTGACACGCATAACAAGACGCTACAATTCCGTGCCTACTGTTTTGTTGTGCACCTAAACCCTGTCGGTTCGCGAATGTTTGGATCCACCTATCCATGTGTCATATGCCCCTAACATTAACTATTCATAGTGCGTAGAGCAAAGCATATTATTAAAAGAAGAGAAAATATTATCATTATTCTCATGCCCATGGGAAAATAATAACCTCCACAACAACCTTTTCAGCATCAACTTCCAGGACCTGACCGAGTACTACCATCTCCCAACGAACGAATTTTCACAATTTCCTGATACTTAGGGCCCTAATATAGTTTTGAATAGATAGAAATGAGCACATGAATTTGATGAGGGTGTTCTTTCAAAATTATTTTGAGTGGGAAATCAATGACAGCAATTGCAGCTTTGTGAAACTAAAACTAACCGCACCTTTACTTTGTCCATGATATAGATGGCCAAACAGGCCGGCACGGCCCGGCTAACGAAGCGTGCCGTGCCAGATGGGCCAGTGTGTCGCTGCCGCGGCCCAGACACGGCCCGTCAGCCTGCTAGTCGTGCCGGGCCGGCTCGGTGGCACTATGGCTCATCTGAGTATATTGTATAATTTAGTAAAAAATGTATAGTTGTGGGGGTTTGAAACTCACAACCTAATGCATAAGAGGCTTAAACGCATCAATCTAACCAGTGCAGCTGTAGTTTTATTGTGTTATATATTGAATTCTTATACTTAATATATGTAAACTATTATTTTTAAAATAAAAAATATAACTGTGTCGTGCCCGTGCCAGCACTATGGGTCGAGATGGTGGCCCAGGCACGACACTATAGCCGGGCCGTGCCAGGCACTGGCACTATACTAACCGGACCAGGTCGTGTCTGGACTGTGCTTTTTCGTGTCGTGCCTGGTCTGGTACATCGTGTTAGTGCCAAATGGCCATCTATAGTCCAGGATAACCAGCGATCCTGCCACACCAGAGAGTAAGAAATCGTTAGTACCAGATAGACAAATTTGTAATTGCTTTGTAAATGACAAAAGGATATTCTTTCGTATCCACGTCCTCTAGCATTAGATCCCTTCGCGATCCTCATCCTCTTGGAGGTGTTGATGAACATGCTGTATAGAAACAAACAAAGGAAGCGAGCAGAAACATCAGACATGGTCCAAACATCTCCGGATTCAACGAATCAGCAGCAATAGCTAAAAGCTTACTCCTACTAGTCCATCCGAGATAGGATGGGGAACATAGGGGAGATTTTCTTTATGTAAAAAGATTAGCTAGAAATCTGCTTGCTCACCAGGTACGCCTGCTTGCCACAATCCCTGCGTCGTGGAAGAAGAGTGGGGGAGACAATGTTTATGTTAGTGTTGAGCACACAAAACGTCCTCGCGGACGGTCCGTAGTGGTGGCGGACGGTCCGTGCGTGCGCAGAATCAGTTAGGGTTCTGAGTTTCTCGCGGGATTTTTTAGCTAAAACCGCAGGATTAGCTCGGAAAACGACTTGTAGCGGATCCAGACTTTCCCCTTTATATAGATGAAGGGCTACGACCGATTGAATTCCCCACAATCGATCAAATCAAAAGTCTACTTCTCGTTTTTACCTTATGCATTAGGAGTAGTTCTATTTTAGTCTCCATCTACCTCAAATCTTTACCTCCCTTCGGCTCTACGTCGACTAGAGACGTTTTGGGTGGCCTACCGACGCCAAGACACACCCTACAATCTCTCCTCTACGACGGGGTCCCTCCTGAGAGGCGAGATCTAGTTCTGCTGTGAAGAAAAAGACACTCTGCGCCATCGCGGACCGTCCGAGCCCTAGGAGCGGACCGCCCGGTCATACGCAGAGGAAGATTCGCTCCTACACCAGGTCACAAATCATCCGGCCCTGTACCGCGGACCGTCCGTGCCTCTGTAGAGAGCACTGACAGGTGGTCCTTTCTAGTGTTTGGCAGTTAGAAATTAAGAAAAATCGATGTCGGAAAGGATCATGGCGGAGACGGGGGTGGGATGTGGCTAGTTGTATTGGGCATCAACCAGATGTGGGACTCCTAGGTAGGCCTTGGCAATCGGTTAACCGATGTTTCTCGGTTCGGTTTTTCGGTTTTTTTATAAATTCGGTTTCTGGAAAACGGTAACCGAAACCTTCTGCGGAAAATCAAAAACCGAACCTTCAGTTAACCGAATATTTCGGTTCGGTTTTCGGTTTAACCGAAAAAACCGAATATGAATAGTCAAGCGGTGCCGGCTGTCGGCTGGTGGACGTGGACGGTGGCTGACCGGCTGCGGCTGGTGGCACGCGGTGCTCGCTAGGCTCCCAGGTGGTGGCTCGGTTCTCAGTACTCAATAGTCAGCAGACGACGCTTGGCTACTGACCGATGGGCGATGGCTTCGTGAGTCTGTGAGTTGGGACTTGGGAGGCTGGACCTGGACCGCTAGAGCTAAAGGCTGAAGTCGTGAGCACGTGATACGTGTATGCGTGATGGGCCAACTTCAACTAGTGGCCAATGGCCCATGTGCTTCCGGTTTTCGGTTTAAACCGAAATTAAAAACCGAACACCGAAATTAGTTCGGTTTCTGCAGATTGGTAACCGAAAAGTAATCTGATTTGTTCGGTTTCGGTTTTTTCGGTTTCGGTTCCGGTTTTTTCGGTTTCGGTGTTCGGTTTTCGGTTTTTATGCCCAGCCCTACTCCTAGGACAATAGAAAGTGATGTCGTGGTACTGCGAGCTATGGGAGCGCGGGCGGCGGCGACTCTTCTTGGCCGCCGGTGCAGCCAGCGACGGCCCTGAGGGGGGGTGCGCGGGGCGGTCGCCCCGGGCCCCCCGGAATGATGGGCCCCACCCCTGACAACAAGGAGCAGAGCAGTCGGAACAAAATAGCAAGGACACAAGGAGCAGATCACAGAAGTCGAGCAGAGCAGTCGGAACTTGGAACAAAATGTTGTGTCCTCGTCTGTTCGTCGCTTCGGCAGTTCGGCCTTCAAGTCCTTCATCCGATCCTCCCGTCGGGTCGTACTACCTACGTCTCCGACGTCTCGCAGAGTCGTAGCGGCAGGCCAGGCCCGCCGCCATCCCTGACGTCGCCGGCCGAACATGCACGGCGCCCTGGCGGCCCTGCTGCGCAGCCTGCGCTCCACCACGCTCTTCCCCTACTTCATGCTCGTGGCCTGAGAAAAGGAAGAGGAAGTATCCATCCGGTAATAATCGGTAATAATTCTAATGTTATCCCAGAAGACGACGTGACGTTGCTTCGAAATTTCTGTACTCCATAATCGGTAATAATTTCTTTAAGTTTATTCTTGTAACTAAGCGATAACTTCAATTCATAATTTTGTTTTTAATTTCAGCATATAGTCATGTCATCTAGAAAGTATCCATCCGGTTCTGAGAAAAGGAAGAGGAAGAAACGAGCAGATGAGTTCATAGAAACACAGAGAGGAGCTATGGACAAATTTTTTTCTAGTAATTCAAAAACTTCAAGGAATCAAAATGAGATGGCTATAGTTGCTATAGAGGAGCAACCTGATAATAAGCCAGAAGATCAGGGCTTTACACCAGAAGAAAATATTGATCATAAGCCTATGGTTAATTCACCTCCTACAGAAAATGCTAGTGTTGATGAACAACCTGTTTTTACTGAGGATATCTATGATCCAATAAATTGGGATAATCTTGATAACAAGTCAAGGGACATATTAGTAGAGAAGGGACCCATCAGAGATGAAAATATTGAATTTCCTTTGGATATTAATGGCAGACATTTTTCATATACTCATTACTCTAGAAAGATGAGCAATGGAGAAGTTTATGATAGAAAGTGGTTGGTATATTCCAAACACGTTGATAAAGTGTTTTGTTTTTCATGCAAGCTTTTCAATACAGAAAATTTCAAGAGTTCATTGGGTCACGAGGGGTTCAGAGATTGGAGGCATATTAATGAGAGGTTGAAAGAACATGAGGCTAGTATACAACATATTACAAGCATGAACTCTTGGAATGAACTGAGGGTGAGGCTTGATAAGCATGAAACAATTGACAAAAACATTCAGCAGCAAATCACAAAGGAGAAAGAGCGTATCAGACAAGTTTTACAAAGAATAATTGTTGTTGTGAAATTTCTTGGTAAGCAGAATTTAGCTTTTAGAGGACTAAGTGAGCAACTTTACAATGATCAAAATGGTAACTTCTTAGCTTGTGTTGAGATGATTGCTGAATTTGATTTGGTTATGCAAGATCACCTCAGACGTATTCAAAACAATGAGATTCATTATAACTATCTGTAACACCCTGAATTTGGGGGTATAAAATTTCTTTTCTAATATCCACCAAATTCAGGTGTTACTCTCTCAGTTCTTTGCTTTCCTTTCTCTTTTCACTAAAAATGGAGAATCATTTTGTTTTATATTAGCGTAAACCTAGTGGAATGAGCCCTAGAGGCACTTTGGTTGTTGCATTCATGCTGTTGCATAGTGTTTCTAAGTGCAAAATGTGTTTGAAATATGTTAACATATCTTATAGAAGCGCTCGGTAAATTTTCATATTTTTCGGAATATTTTTCTATTTTCCAGAAACCAAAATCTATTTATTTGTGGAACCTAAAAATGTTTTTAGAAATTCTAATTATGTTTTTTGAGTTCATTAGGTGCCAAAACATTTATAGGAATTTTTCTAGAATTTTTGAAAGTATCTATAATATTTTGAGCACAAAATATGGATTTCTAGGCTTTTTCGAATTTTAAAAATAGTAAAATCCGAATTTTAACTGAATTTTTATCTCGTCCAAACCCTAGGTATATATACATGTCCGGCTTCATCTCGTCGAGCCCGTTACAGAACACGAAACGTTTTCTCCAAATCCAATCCCTAGCTCCCGGTATTGCTCGCCGAAGTTCGGGGCGGTTCCAACTCCGGTGACAACTCCGGCGAGCAATTACTCCCAATCCGTGCATCGTCTGCGGAATCCGAGGGTACCGCTGCGTTCGTCTCGTCGAAGGCTTCGTCGCAGCGCGTTCGGTTCATCGATTGGATCCCCGAATCTCCGGCAATCGACGGATTTCTCCTCGGCTCCGGCGAGGGTCTTCTTCCCCGGTGAGAAACCTTCATTGTTGCACCTAGGGTTTCTTCGTTTCTTCGTTTTCCCGTCCGTACAGAGCCTCTCCCACTCTCCCCTTACCTTCCCCGGTGGCGGCGCCCCTCCTCCCTCCGTTTCCCCTCCTCGACGGCGCCTTTCTCCCTCCCCGGCGGCGGCGGCGGTGGCCGGCGGTGGCGCCCGCGTTCCCGTGCTCCCGCGCCCGCGCGCACCCCTCCCCGGCAGCGGTGGCCGCGCCCCTCGCGCCCCGTGCGGCCGCGCCCACCCCCGGCCGGCCCAACCTCGTCCTCCCCTGCGCAGCCCCCTCCCCTTCCTCTCCTCTCTCTTCCATGGATGGGAGGAAGAAGATGAAGAGAGGAAGAAGATGACAATTCTGTAAATTTAGTCCGCGCGAATTACAGTATGGTTTAAAACATTCATAACTTTTACGTTTTAAACCCGATTCGATCCATTCAAGTTGCGTTAGATTCGTACTAAAATTATCTTAATTTAGAAATATTTATCCTAATTTTTGCACATTTTATTTAATTTAGTTAAACGTTTGTTTAACCCGTGGCTACTAAAACGACATTTCAATTTAAAAATCTAATTTAGGAATTCGATTCGCGCATTTATAATTAGTCACCAATATGATTAACCTTAACTGAACTGTTACTTGTTAATAATTGTTTAGTGTAATCATGTTGTCATTTATTTATTAGTTTCGCATGTCGGTCCGCGCGTACCGTGCGCGTGCCGCGGTGCTGTTTCACGCATGTCGTTTGCAAGTGTCGCGCGTGTTGTTCGTACGCTTTGTCGCGTGCCGTTCGCGTGTGTCGCGCGCCTTGCCGCGTGCCGTTCGCGCGTATCGCGCGTTGTCCGCGCGCTAAGTCGTTTGTGTCCGCGCGTTGCGCACATCGTGTTTGCACGTCGTGCGTCGTTAATTCGTCTCGCTTAGAATCGCTCATATTAATTAAGTTACTTGCTTAACTGTCAACTATTAAAATAGTAAGTTAGTCAAAACTAATTAGTAGTATTAATTTACATTTGATTAGTGTAAACATGCTAACCCCTCGACCATAGCTTCGACTATCGCGGTTCTTTTCCTCGCATAACTGTAGAAGCGCTCTCTATTTTATATTGCTCGCTTTTATAATATTTTATCTCGTATGGTGTAATGTTCTTATGCAAGTATATGTTTGTTTGTGCCTGTTTGTATTCGCTGTGCGTCGCGAATAGACTGCGATCCATTTCCGAGCTTCGAGGAATCGACGAACAAGCTTCGGCGACCAAATGACCCAGCTCTTCGAGTTCTACGAAGCTGAAGACCCTGAGCATTTGTTTGGTGAAGGCAAGTGTCCTCTGACCTATTATGTCCCATTTACTTTATAATTCATCAACCCGCATACCATGATCAACCTAAGGATTGACTAGCTTTGTATTTACCTTGTCCTTGATTACCTTTTGGGTTACTATGGTTAGATTCATGCTATTGCTTTACTTTAATCAATGAACATGTTGTGAACACTTATGATACGATGTTGTCATTATGATTATGATGTTGGACTGGTGATACTTTAGGGGGCTCGAGCGGTTTCTCGAGTGCCTCTCCGTAAGGACCTGTTCGTTGGATGACCGCCCGGGAAAACAGTGCAACCATGAGGGTGGAATGGGATGCCCTTAGCTGAATAATTAGAGGAACCGGGGTGTAGTTCGCTTAGCCGTCGTGCCGTTAATGGGGCTCGGTGTATGCGGCTCGCTCTGCCAAGTTTGGTTCGCCCCTTGGGGAGGAGTGCGGTGCATTTAGGAAACCTAACGGGCGGCTACAGCCTCGGGGAATCTTTGTAAAGGCTACGTAGTGAAACCCTGCCTATTCACCTTGGTAGTGTTTAAGGGTTTGATCGGCCCGAGGCAAGAGGGAATCACGGCTTGTGGGTAAAGTGCGCAACCTCTGCAGAGTGTTATGAAACTGATATATCAGCCGTGCTCGCGGTTATGAGCGGCCAAGGGAGCTCCATTGATTAGTGATACTTGATCAGAGATGTTCGGATTACAGGTGGCAATGAGATTGATGGTTCTTGGTATTGACTCTGGTAATGGTAAGTGGTACTCTTTCCGTTTGGAAAGGAGTACGTTTGGGTTAATAACGTGGGTTAAATCTAAAACTTGGCTTTCTCTACTAGTAATAATAATCTGACCAACTAAAAGCAACTGCTTGACTTACCCCCCCACATAAAGCTAGTCCACTACAGCCAAACAGGACATTTGCTGAGTACGTTGATGTGTACTCACCCTTGCTTTCACAAAACACCAGGTTGCCTTTGGTGCAATCTATGCTCAGGTAAAGAAGGCGTCGAGGCGGATCTCTAGGAGTTCCAGGACGTCGATGAGTTCGAGGATTAGGCTAGCGACCTCCCCAGTCAGCTGCCTGTGGTGGGTTGTTTACGTTGGCTACGTTTCGATTCTGTGTACTTTGATTTATATTATGTAAATGGCTCTAGTCTGTAATATTATTACTTACTCTTTATTGTAATTCGAAGCATTGTGCTATGATGAGTCATTTATGTAATCGCTGTGTACGTGAATAACTGATCCTGGCACGTACATGGTTCGCATTCGGTTTACCTTCTAAAACCGGGTGTGACATAAGTGGTATCAAAGCCGTGCTGACTGTAGGACCGCTGACCTAGAGTAGCATTGGCCGTTTTAAGGACTTCTTGACTTTTACTTCACCTCATCCTTGATTCTGCTTCAAAATATTAGTCACCTCGACTAATTCTATGTTGTCCTCCTATATGCCCCCTTGCCAAAAAGTATTTTATTCTAGTATGGTCTATACTTCTCTCAATCTATTAGATCTGATCTCATCTTGTGCTTGCGACATCTCTGTAGATGCCCCCTGACCATATCCTTTAGTCTTTTGGGACTCTTTCCTCATCCATTATTAAATTGCTACTATTTGACCATCTCTATTCCATTTTGTTATTGACATGCTCGTATCCTTGCATTTTTAATACCCTTATCCCTTAATCTAAAGCATTTACCCTTGTACCTCTACTACCTATTTAAACATTTCAGTTTATATGTCCATGATCTTACTGTCTTTTGAGACCCTTTCCTATTCTATTGATAAGTCGCTATCTTTTTGGCAATTTGTACTTTCTTGGTCTTGGTATGCTCGTACCATTGGAATCTTGCATACTCTTATTTTTTTTATATGTGCTGACCTTTATATCCCAATATATGTTTAAGACATTTCAGTTAACGTGCCCTTGACCACCCTTGTTTCTTAATGATCCATGAGCGGTCATTCTACTTTGCATATCCTTGGTGATCCCGTTGTCTCCTTGTAACTCCACTCGGTAATGAATCTTTACTTCAACCCTTCTGTTGGAACCTTACCGATCTTACCCTTGATTGTTTTCTCCACTTTGTCGTTTCGCGAGTCTTGTCTTAACTATATCCTTTGTTATGCTTTTTAATTATTATCATATGCACCCTTGACACCTCTATATCCTACATTGATGTTTGTCTCATACATGCCCTTTAAAATCGCCCCTCTTTCGTCTCATACCTTCTTTCTCTTGGCCGTATCCTCTTCTTTGGCTCGCGAGTTTGTAACCTCATCCTTTGTGGTGCTTTTGTTTCTTATTGCCTTTACCCTTCTCATCTCTCAATCTTACCTTGGTGATTACGCTATGTTCGTTATCTAAAACCTCCAATCTCCCACCTTAGTTCAAGCGTGGTCTCTTACTTATCTCACCCGTGGTTATATCCTATACTTTACCTCTTGCAAGACTTATCTTATTCCTATTCTTGATTGTACCTAGATTCCTGGTTTTTTAATGCACATTTACCTCTTCCTTTATATCCTTGCCTATTATCACCTTTAACCCTTGACCTCTCTCCATATTTACCATGATGTTTACCTATTTCTTAGCCTCACTTATTCCATTTCAATCCGAGAGTGTTATTTTCCCTATCCTGCTCTTGTTCGTTTCCTTTCCCTTTGTCGCTTTGCAAGTCTTGTCTTACCTTAACTTCATCCTTTGTTGAGCTTTTGTTTGATATCATCCTTACCTTTGTAATCTGTAGATCTTGCCTTGATACTTATCTTAGGTCTGCTTGTTGAAATCCCCTCTTTTCTATCTCAATTCGAGAGATATGTTTTACTTATCTCACCCTTGACTATATCCTCTTCTTTACCACGTGTAGGCCTAGACTTAACTCCATTCGTTATTGTATTTGTACCACTTGCTCTTCTATGCCTTTATCTTTTCTCTTACACCCTTGTCCGTTATCGCCTTTGGCCCTTGCGATATTTATGTCTTCTACCTAAATGCTTACCTTAAACTTATCCTTTAAATCCTCCCCTTTCTTTCAACCCAGTTTGAGAGTTGCGAGTTACCTACCTCTCCCTTGATTTCTTTTCACTTCTTGTCGCCTTACAAGTTTTGTTTCAATTCCATCCTTTGCTATGTGTTTTATTTGCTATCACCACCTCCTTGTCATCCATCGATCTTGCCTTGATACTCATCTTTATTCTGGCTCTTTAAAATCTCCTCTCTTCCACCTCAATTGGAGAGTGGTTGTTTACCTATCTGGCCATTGGACATACCTCCTTCTTTTTCATCTGCAGGTCTTGTCTTAACTCCATCCTTTGTGGTAATTATATCCTTGGTTATCATGCGCATTTATCTCCTCTCCTACATCCTTGTCCGTTATCACCTTTAAACCCTCGTGATATCTATGCCCTTGCCCTCATGCTTACTTTGAACCTACCCTTTAAAGCCTATTATTTTTCATCACTGTTTGAGGATAATGCCTCACCTACTTCACCATTGATTGCTTCCCCTTCTTTGATGCCTCACAAGTTTTGTCTAAAATACATCCTTGGTTGTGTTTGTCTGTTATCACCTTAACCCTTGTCATCCCTTGATCTTTACCATGATGCTTGTCTTGCACCTGCATTTTAAAGCCTCCTCTCCCATTTCATTTCAAGAGTGATGTCTTGCCTATCCCGCTCTTGTTCATTCCCTTTTTCCTCTGTCGCATTGCAAGTCTTGTCCTAACTCTATCTTTTGGTGTGTTTTTGCCTTTCACCTCCCTTACCTTTGTAATCTCTAGATCTTTCCATGATGTTATCTTATGCCTACCTTTTGAAATATCATCTTTTCCATCTCGATTTGAGAATGGTGTTTTACCTATCCTGACCTTGGTTGCATTCTCTCCCTTGTCGGTTACAATCATTGCTTTAGCTCCATCCTTTATTATGCTCATGCCCCTACTCTCCATGTCTTATTATTCCCCTTGCCTTTTGTTGGCCTTAGAGGAAAGACCACCATTTAATTAAAAGGAACGTATAGAAACGAGATGTTTGTTGATGTGTGCTCATGATGTTTGTCCTTCTGCTATGACTGATTTGCTTCTTTGGAATGAGTGTTGATGTGTTGTGGCCCTTGGACTGCAATGGAATCTGTTTACTAGGTGAGTGCCATAGAGTTAAGTAGTTGGGTTCTCCCCCTGCTCTCTCTAATCCGTCTATACTTACCTTTTCTCGTTATTCTTTCCTCTTACACCTGTCCTTTTGGCAACCTCCAACTCCTCCAAATCAGTCAAGATCAGAGTCGGCAACATCTTCATCAAGTGTGTATCAATGCTCTTGTTAAGGGGGTTAGCCGCTAACCCTGATGAAGACAATGCGATTAACATCAACCAACAAGATCAGGGTGGCGTAGCGAAAGCGTGTGTGGGTCCTTACCCACAGGTCCAGGAGGTCCTCAAGAATTGCATCAATCGATCTCAAGCATCTGATGGTCAAAGCAACCAATTCACAAGTCAAGCCGGCGGAGGCAAAGTTGAGTTAGAAAAAGATATGAAAGACTAATGAACCAATCTCATTTTCTTGCTAGCCTCTTCTTGAATCTCGAGGACGAGATTCTGTTAAGGGGGTTAGATTTGTAACACCCTGAATTTGGGGGTATAAAATTTCTTTTCTAATATCCACCAAATTCAGGTGTTACTCTCTCAGTTCTTTGCTTTCCTTTCTCTTTTCACTAAAAATGGAGAATCATTTTGTTTTATATTAGCGTAAACCTAGTGGAATGAGCCCTAGAGGCACTTTGGTTGTTGCATTCATGCTGTTGCATAGTGTTTCTAAGTGCAAAATGTGTTTGAAATATGTTAACATATCTTATAGAAGCGCTCGGTAAATTTTCATATTTTTCGGAATATTTTTCTATTTTCCAGAAACCAAAATCTATTTATTTGTGGAACCTAAAAATGTTTTTAGAAATTCTAATTATGTTTTTTGAGTTCATTAGGTGCCAAAACATTTATAGGAATTTTTCTGGAATTTTTGAAAGTATCTATAATATTTTGAGCACAAAATATGGATTTCTAGGCTTTTTCGAATTTTAAAAATAGTAAAATCCGAATTTTAACTGAATTTTTATCTCGTCCAAACCCTAGGTATATATACATGTCCGGCTTCATCTCGTCGAGCCCGTTACAGAACACGAAACGTTTTCTCCAAATCCAATCCCTAGCTCCCGGTATTGCTCGCCGAAGTTCGGGGCGGTTCCAACTCCGGCGACAACTCCGGCGAGCAATTACTCCCAATCCGTGCATCGTCTGCGGAATCCGAGGGTACCGCTGCGTTCGTCTCGTCGAAGGCTTCGTCGCAGCGCGTTCGGTTCATCGATTGGATCCCCGAATCTCCGGCAATCGACGGATTTCTCCTCGGCTCCGGCGAGGGTCTTCTTCCCCGGTGAGAAACCTTCATTGTTACACCTAGGGTTTCTTCGTTTCTTCGTTTTCCCGTCCGTACAGAGCCTCTCCCACTCTCCCCTTACCTTCCCCGGTGGCGGCGCCCCTCCTCCCTCCGTTTCCCCTCCTCGACGGCGCCTTTCTCCCTCCCCGGCGGCGGCGGCGGTGGCCGGCGGTGGCGCCCGCGTTCCCGTGCTCCCGCGCCCGCGCGCACCCCTCCCCGGCAGCGGTGGCCGCGCCCCTCGCGCCCCGTGCGGCCGCGCCCACCCCCGGCCGGCCCAACCTCGTCCTCCCCTGCGCAGCCCCCTCCCCTTCCTCTCCTCTCTCTTCCATGGATGGGAGGAAGAAGATGAAGAGAGGAAGAAGATGACAATTCTGTAAATTTAGTCCGCGCGAATTACAGTATGGTTTAAAACATTCATAACTTTTACGTTTTAAACCCGATTCGATCCATTCAAGTTGCGTTAGATTCGTACTAAAATTATCTTAATTTAGAAATATTTATCCTAATTTTTGCACATTTTATTTAATTTAGTTAAACGTTTGTTTAACCCGTGGCTACTAAAACGACATTTCAATTTAAAAATCTAATTTAGGAATTCGATTCGCGCATTTATAATTAGTCACCAATATGATTAACCTTAACTGAACTGTTACTTGTTAATAATTGTTTAGTGTAATCACGTTGTCATTTATTTATTAGTTTCGCATGTCGGTCCGCGCGTACCGTGCGCGTGCCGCGGTGCTGTTTCACGCATGTCGTTTGCAAGTGTCGCGCGTGTTGTTCGTACGCGTTGTCGCGTGCCGTTCGCGTGTGTCGCGCGCCTTGCCGCGTGCCGTTCGCGCGTATCGCGCGTTGTCCGCGCGCTAAGTCGTTTGTGTCCGCGCGTTGCGCACATCGTGTTTGCACGTCGTGCGTCGTTAATTCGTCTCGCTTAGAATCGCTCATATTAATTAAGTTACTTGCTTAACTGTCAACTATTAAAATAGTAAGTTAGTCAAAACTAATTAGTAGTATTAATTTACATTTGATTAGTGTAAACATGCTAACCCCTCGACCATAGCTTCGACTATCGCGGTTCTTTTCCTCGCATAACTGTAGAAGCGCTCTCTATTTTATATTGCTCGCTTTTATAATATTTTATCTCGTATGGTGTAATGTTCTTATGCAAGTATATGTTTGTTTGTGCCTGTTTGTATTCGCTGTGCGTCGCGAATAGACTGCGATCCATTTCCGAGCTTCGAGGAATCGACGAACAAGCTTCGGCGACCAAATGACCCAGCTCTTCGAGTTCTACGAAGCTGAAGACCCTGAGCATTTGTTTGGTGAAGGCAAGTGTCCTCTGACCTATTATGTCCCATTTACTTTATAATTCATCAACCCGCATACCATGATCAACCTAAGGATTGACTAGCTTTGTATTTACCTTGTCCTTGATTACCTTTTGGGTTACTATGGTTAGATTCATGCTATTGCTTTACTTTAATCAATGAACATGTTGTGAACACTTATGATACGATGTTGTCATTATGATTATGATGTTGGACTGGTGATACTTTAGGGGGCTCGAGCGGTTTCTCGAGTGCCTCTCCGTAAGGACCTGTTCGTTGGATGACCGCCCGGGAAAACAGTGCAACCATGAGGGTGGAATGGGATGCCCTTAGCTGAATAATTAGAGGAACCGGGGTGTAGTTCGCTTAGCCGTCGTGCCGTTAATGGGGCTCGGTGTATGCGGCTCGCTCTGCCAAGTTTGGTTCGCCCCTTGGGGAGGAGTGCGGTGCATTTAGGAAACCTAACGGGCGGCTACAGCCTCGAGGAATCTTTGTAAAGGCTACGTAGTGAAACCCTGCCTATTCACCTTGGTAGTGTTTAAGGGTTTGATCGGCCCGAGGCAAGAGGGAATCACGGCTTGTGGGTAAAGTGCGCAACCTCTGCAGAGTGTTATGAAACTAATATATCAGCCGTGCTCGCGGTTATGAGCGGCCAAGGGAGCTCCATTGATTAGTGATACTTGATCAGAGATGTTCGGATTACAGGTGGCAATGAGATTGATGGTTCTTGGTATTGACTCTGGTAATGGTAAGTGGTACTCTTTCCGTTTGGAAAGGAGTACGTTTGGGTTAATAACGTGGGTTAAATCTAAAACTTGGCTTTCTCTACTAGTAATAATAATCTGACCAACTAAAAGCAACTGCTTGACTTACCCCCCCACATAAAGCTAGTCCACTACAGCCAAACATGACATTTGCTGAGTACGTTGATGTGTCTCACCCTTGCTTTCACAAAACACCAGGTTGCCTTTGGTGCAATCTATGCTCAGGTAAAGAAGGCGTCGAGGCGGATCTCTAGGAGTTCCAGGACGTCGATGAGTTCGAGGATTAGGCTAGCGACCTCCCCCAGTCAGCTGCATGTGGTGGGTTGTTTACGTTGGCTACGTTTCGATTCTGTGTACTTTGATTTATATTATGTAAATGGCTCTAGTCTGTAATATTATTGTCGGCGTTTCGAGACAGGGGGGTCCCTAAGCCGACGAGTGAGTGTGCTGCGTGCCCCAGCCCAGATGGGTCGAGCGCGTGGGCGAGCGCGGAGGGGGGAGAGGCGAGGCGGCCGGAGCCGAGCGTGAGAGAGGTGGAAGTCCCGCGGCCTTCGTGTTCGTCCCGCGCCCAGGTCAGGTGCGCTTGCAGTAGGGGGGTTACAAGCGTCCACGCGGGTGAGGGAAGCGAGCGGCCCCAAGAGAGCGCCTGTCCCGTCCTCGGTCCCGCGCGGCCAACCTTTTCTGAGAAGGCCCTGGTCCTTCCTTTTATAGTCGTAAGGAGAGGACCCAGGTGTACAATGGGGATGTAGCAGAGTGCTACGTGTCTAGCGGAGGGAGAGCTAGTGCCCTAGGTACATGCCGATGTGGCAGCCGGAGAGATCTGGGCATCCTGCTGGCGTGATGTCGTGGCTATCGGTGGTGCGGCGGAGCCTGATGGAGGGACAGCTGTTGGAGCGGTTGAGTCCCTGCTGACGTTGTCCTGCTGCCGTAAGAGAGCTGGGGGCCGCCGTCGTCATAGAGCTCGTGGAGCGCCATCATTGCCCCTCTGGCGGAGCTGGCCGGACGAGACGCCGGTCTTGTTCTTCGTGACCCGAGTCGATTCGGGGTAGGGCGATGATGATGTTTCCTGTTGACGTGGCGGTCTGTGCTCTAGGCAGGGCGACGTGGGGTTTCCTCCGAAGCCGAGGTTGAGTCTTGCCTTCAGTTGCCGTGGCCGAGCCCGAGCCAGGGGGTCGGGCGAGGCGGAAGTCGTCCGGCCGAGGCCAGGGCGGAGTCCGAGCCCTGGGGTCGGGCGAGGCGGAGTTTCGTCGTCTTCCGGGTCTTAGCCTGAGTCCGAGCCCTGGGGTCGGGCGGAGCGGAGTTCGCCGTCTTCCGGGTCTTAGCCCGAGTCCGAGCCCTGGGGTCGGGCGGAGCGGAGTTCACCGTCTTCCGGGTCTTAGCCCGAGTCCGAGCCCTGGGGTCGGGCGGAGCGGAGTTCGCCGTCTTCTGGGTCTTAGCCCGAGTCCGAGCCCTGGGGTCGGGCGGAGCGGAGTTCGCCGTCTTCCGGGTCTTAGCCCGAGTCCGAGCCCTGGGGTCGGGCGGAGCGGAGTTCGCCGTCTTCTGGGTCTTAGCCCGAGTCCGAGCCCTGGGGTCGGGCGGAGCGGAGTTCGCCGTCTTCCGGGTCTTAGCCCGAGTCCGAGCCCTGGGGTCGGGCGGAGCGGAGTTTGCCGTGGCGCCTTTGGCAAGGCCTAGTTGCCTGTCAGACTCACTCTGTCGAGTGGCACTGCAGTCGGAGTGGCGCAGGCGGCGCTGTCCTTCTGTCAGACTGGCCAGTGGAGCGGTGGAGTGACGGCGGTCACCTCGGCTCTGCCGGGGGCGCGTGTCAGGATAGAGGTGTCAGGCCACCTTTGCGTTAAATGCCCCTGCAATTTGGTCAGTCGGTGTGGTGATTTAGTCAAGGTTGCTTCTGAGCGAAGCCAAGGCCTTGGGCAAGCCGGTGATGTGTCCGCCATAAAAAGGGGGGCCTCGGGCGAGACGGAAGTCTCTCGAGGTCGGCTGCCTTCGGCCGAGGCTAGGCTCGGGTGAAGCGCGATCGAGTCACTCGTGTGGACTGATCCCTGACTTAATCGTGCCCATCAGGCCTTTGCAGCTTTATGCTGATGGGGGTTACCAGCTGAGAATTAGGCGTCTTGAGGGTACCCCTAATTATGGTCCCCGACAGTAGCCCCCGAGCCTCGAAGGGAGTGTTAGCACTCGCTTGGAGGCTTTCGTCGCACTTTTTTGCAAGGGGACCAGCCTTTCTCGGTTGCATTTCGTTCCGGTGGGTGCGCGCGAGCGCACCCGCCGGGTGTAGCCCCCGAGGCCTCGGAGGAGTGGTTACACTCCTTCGAGGTCTTAATACTTCGCTTAACGCTTCGGCTGGTCTGGTCGTTCCCTCATGCGAACTGGCCGTAGCCCGGGTGCACGGTCGGGGCCCAAGCTCTCGGGCTGGTATGTTGACGCTGTCAACGATTTGGCCGGAGCCGGTTTTTGCGAGAGCAGCCCCCGAGCCTCTGCACAGGGCGAGAGGACGATCAGGGACAGACTCGGCTTTTTACATACGCCCCTACGTCGCCTTTCCGCAAGGAGGAGGGGGGGAGTGCGCCATGTTACCCTCGATGGGCACCGAACATGGTGTCTCCGGTGAGCTGCAAGCGGGTAATCCGAGTGGACGTCCGTGCCCCGTTCGTTGGGGGTCGGCTAGGGGCCCAGAGGCACGCCCAAAAGTACCTGCGGGTGACTTGCCGGACCCGGTCCCCTGGCGACGGGGTCCGAGGGCTCGATGCCTCCCTCCGATGGGATTCCGTTACAAGATCGTTCCCGCTGGTCTCGGATATGTCCTAGGGTACCTCGGGAGCGCAGCCCGAGCCTCGGTTATGTATCGAACGTACCCCTGGTCATCCCTCGCTCGGTGTCTGAGGCGACTGTGAACCCTTCGGGGGCCAGCCTTCGAACCCCTGATCAGTAATGGGCGCGGAGCCCGAGTAGCCTGAGGCGGCCATGGAGCCCTTCGGGGGGCTGGCCTTCGAACCCCTGACCAGTAGTGGGTGTCAGGCCCACGCGATCTGAGGCGGCTGTTGAACCCTCGGGGGGCCAGCCTTCGAACCCCTGATCAGTAATGGGGGGCGCGGAGCCCGGTTCCTTCGCGGAGAAGGATCCCTCTCGGGGTATCCCCCTTCCCCGGTCCCTGTTGCAAGAGATAGAGAAAGAGGAAAACAGAAAAGGATACGAAATCAGACGACGTGGCGTACCTTTTCTGACGCGGTTATTAAGGCGAAGGTGAAGCGTCGCGCGCTCCTCCCGCCAGAAGCGCCGCGTGTCCCGCCGCGGAGTTAATGCGACGGGGCGAGTGGTTGGCGGGGCGGCCGTTGCGCGTAGGTGATCCGTTTGAGGAACGGGTCACGGGTGCACCGTCTTCACGCCGTGAGAGGAGGCTCTCTTGCTGTCTCAGGATAGGACGTGAGCCTGGCTGACGACGTGACCGCTGCGCCCGCCCGCCTGCCACCGCTATTACTGCCGGCCCACTTTCGGTCGCTTTGACCGACGCGCCAGTCTGGCGCTGTTGGGTCGCCTCGAGTCGTGGCATAGGCTTCGCAACCGAAGAGGCGCGATGGTGGCACAAGTGGCGGTGCGGTTGCTTGCATGCAGCAACTGGCGTGACAGTTGCTCGACGCGTGGGCCTGGGCCCTAGGCTGGCGTGTCAGAAGTTGGAGAAGCGCGTCCATCTGGCGCGGTTGCATGCCGCCTGCATGGCTGCTCGCCCCTTCTGCCCGTTGGTCTGGGCGGAAATGGGGGGTCGCCTGTAACCGCTGGACGGTCGTGCGCACCATGCGCGGCGGTTTGGCTTCTTCTGCCCTGAGCCGGCTTGCATGACATGCGGGACCCAGCCCCCGAGTCGCAGGGGAGGGCCTTGGAGCGTGTTGGAGAAGACTCGGCCCGCGGCGCCTGGGGGCGCACGTAGGGGGAGTGGCCTTTAAAAGGAGGGAGGCTCCTTTCGTAAGGCGACCATGTCTTCTTCCTCCCTTAAGCGCCGGGTCTTCCCGTCTTCCAAGCCCCCGGATGGGGGATATCCGCCGCCTTTCCGCCTCCTCGTTGGAGGAACACAACTCCACGGGAGTTGGTACCTCTCAGCCATCGTTCGGCTTCAAGGATTTTCATCAGCCGGCCCGGCCGTACCCCCATGCCGACGATCACCCAGGATGGTGACCGCCGGTTTCTAGGTGGGGAAGAGCAAGCCAGGCTGCAATCTTGGTCCCACCCTCAGCTTCAAGGATGTTCATCATCCCCGCTGGGGCGGGAGTCATGCCGAGCCGGCGCTCTACCTTCCGCGCGGGTCCGCGGGTCGCCCCTTCCCACGGCGTTTGGGGGTGGAGGCGCTCGCTGGCCCTGCGGACGGCGCGGACTTCGATAACGAGGGGCTGAACGACGGCGGGCGTCGTCACCTCCAGCGTGTCGGAGTTGTCGGCCGGGCTTCCGGCGGCCCCTCCTGCCGGAGGGTGGGCGCCGCAGCGCGTGCATAGGAGGACCACCCAGGATTCCGCGCGCCTTTAGGGCGGCGTTCGTGTTCTGGGGTGGTCCTGCTTTTGCACTGGGACGGCGGCCTTGTGCAGTGGCCGGCGCCCCCACTCGTCCGGGAGGATTTGAGTGGGGATCTGCCGGGGGGCTGGTGCCCCCTGCCATCGGCGCCGGTGCGGAGGCGGCTCGAGAAGTCCTCGTCACCGACGGGATTACTGCCACCGCCCGCGCCCCGGGCCGCCGCGCCGGCGTGCTTGTCCTCGCCCCTCAAGCGTCGGCGGGGGCAGGGACAAGACCGCAGCAGCGCCGACCCACTGTTGCCGCAGTCAGGACGGGCGGCGGCGAGCCAGCCATCGGTCTTCTGTGGCTCCGCAGGCCTTCCCCATGGAGTGGGGTCGTTCGTACCTGCGGAGGGGGGAACCGGAGTTCCGTTGGTAGTGGCATCTCGTATGCCAGTGAGTTCGTTCATTGTGGCTGTCGAGGCCTGAACGTGTATGTAATTTTGGCACGGAGCCGTGTTTTTTCCTCATTTCCGAGCACTAAGTCTCGCCTGTTTTATTATCTGAACCGCTTTACCAAGCATGAGTTGCCCCGTGTCAGGGTGACGGGTGAGGTATCCGTATCCCGGAGGCGTAGGAATCCCTCGGCCCGTTCGTCCTTGTTATGTGAGGCTCCTCTAGCTTAGTTGAAGGGACCCCTCGGCCGCCCTTTGGTGGATCGAGGCCGGGGGTAGCGATATCAGTATGAACAGAGGCGGAGTTGGCTCGAGAATGGGGAACCTGGTCGGCCGGAGCCTAGCCGTGTCGCCCGTCAGCGGTGCCGACGCCCAAGTCGGTCAGTCGAGGCCTCGGATCGGGTTAGCGCCCTTGGAAGCCGGTCGCCCGAGGCCCCAGGGGTAACCGGTTGAGCCGCCTGCTCGGGCCGGATTCCTGGAGGAGCCCCTGGACCTCGGCGCCGCCCGAGGCTGGGTCGGGCTTTGTTGTAGACGTCGTCGATGCCGAGGGTGCTACGGCTCCCCTCGGCGTGAAGACCCGAGCCTGCAGGATCAGATCGTCTTGTAGCGTGTGTTTTCTGCGGCCGCCGAGGCCAGAAGAACACGCCCTCGCCGCGCTTGCGAAGCTGCGTCCTTTTTTCCTCTTGTTTCGAGCATCTGGACTCTGTCGGTAATAGGGATGTTTGTGTGAGCGAGAGTTGCTTTTCGCGGAAGGGACGAGTGAGGTATCCGTATCCAAGAGGCGTGGGAATCCCTCGGCTCGGTCGGCCTTGCCGCTTACGCGTACTTTCACCCGTCCATGAGGCCCTGTCCCCGATTTAGTCGAGAAAGCTTGAAGGACTGCTTCGGCAGGAGAGCTTCCGAACGTGATGACTCGTTCGGTCCACGGAGTCGCTTTATCCGAGCGCAAGTTACTTATCGCAGAAGGGGACGAGTGAGGTATCCGTATCCCGGAGGCGTAGGAGTCCCTCGGCTCGGTCAGCCTTGGCTGCTTACGTGTACCTCGTCGTTTCCAGGATCCGCTTTCCAAAGTAGTCAAGAAGCACGGAAGAAATCCTGCTAAAAAGAGGTCCTTTTTCGAGGAAAAAATTCGACGCAGAGGGGGTCTCCCCCCTTTTAGCCCCCGAGGGAGGGTCGGGCTTTGCCGAGGCTAGGCCGACCCTTCCTTGACAACTAAACTTTGCGTAGGTGCGAGGTATGTGAACAACTTGAAAACATCTTAAGGGTAGAAGCGACGTAGCTGTTTGATGTTCCAAGCGTTGCCGTAGATCTCGCCTTGACTGTTGGCCAGCTTGTATGTTCCGGGCTTCAGAACTTTGGCGATGACGAACGGCCCTTCCCAGAGGGGCGTGAGCTTGTGCCTCCCTCGGGCGTCTTGTCGCAGCCGAAGCACCAGGTCGCCCACCTGGAGTTCTCGGGACCGGACCCCTCGGGCGTGGTAACGTCGCAGGGACTGTTGGTACCGCGCCGAGTGTAGTAAGGCCCTGTCCCGAGCTTCCTCCAACTGGTCCAGCGATTCCTCTCGGCTGGCTTGGTTGCTTTGCTCGGTGTAGGCCCTCGCCCTTGGGGAGCCGTATTCCAGGTCAGTGGGCAGGATAGCTTCAGCCCCGTAGACCAGGAAAAACGGCGTGAAGCCCGTGGCACGACTCGGCGTCGTCCTTAGGCTCCAGACCACCGAGGGGAGTTCCTTCATCCATCGCCTGCCGAACTGGTTGAGGTCGTTGTAGATCCGAGGCTTGAGCCCTTGTAGAATCATGTCGTTGGCACGCTCTACTTGCCCATTCGACATGGGATGAGCCACGGCGGCCCAGTCCACCCGGATATGGTGATCCTCGCAAAAATCCAAGAATTTTTTGCCGGTGAACTGGGTGCCATTGTCGGTGATGATGGAGTTCGGGACCCCGAAGCGATGGATGATGTTGGTGAAGAATGCCACCGCCTGCTCGGACCTGATGCTGTTCAGAGGTCGGACCTCGATCCACTTGGAGAATTTGTCGATGGCGACCAGCAGGTGCGTGTAGCCCCCGGGCGCCTTTTGCAAGGGACCGACGAGGTCCAAACCCCATACAGCGAAGGGCCAGGTGATGGGTATTGTCTGCAGAGCCTGAGCGGGCAGGTGCGTCCGCTTCGCATGGAATTGGCACCCTTCGCAGGTGCGGACAATTCTAGTGGCGTCAGCCACCGCCGTTGGCCAGTAGAAGCCTTGCCGGAAAGCATTTCCAACAAGGGCTCGGGGTGCCGCGTGGTGGCCGCAAGCCCCCGAGTGTACTTCTTGCAGCAGTTCCCGACCTTCGGCGATGGAGATGCATCGCTGGAGGATGCCCGAGGGGCTGCGATGGTAGAGCTCCTCTTTGTCGCCCAGCAAGACGAATGACTTGGCGCGTCGCGCTACCCGCCGAGCCTCGACTTGGTCGAGGGGTAGCTCTCCTCGACGGAGATATTGCAGGTACGGGGCCTGCCAATCCTGGTCTGGCGTGGCCCCGCTCTGCCCTTCCTCGACGTTCAATGCCCCGCCCTCGGGGGCCGAGAGTACCTCGGGCTGGGCCGAGGGTGCCTCGGGCTGAGCCGAGGGTACCTCGGGCTGAGCCGAGGGTACCTCGGGCTGAGCCGAGGATACCTCGGGCGCGTCGTCGAGCTTGACGGAGGGTTGATGCAGATCCCGGGAGAAGACGTCCGGGGGGACTGTCGTTCGCCCCGAGGCTATCTTCGCCAGCTCGTCTGCGGTTTCGTTGTAGCGCCGAGCGATATGGTTGAGCTCGAGCCCGAAGAACTTGTCTTCCAGGCGCCGAACCTCGTCGCAGTAGGCCTCCATCTTCGGGTCGCGGCAGTGGGAGTTCTTCATGACTTGGTCAATGACGAGCTGCGAATCACCGCGGGCGTCGAGGCGTCTGACCCCTAGCTCGATGGCGATCCGCAATCCGTTGACCAGAGCTTCGTACTCGGCCACATTGTTGGACGCCGGGAAGTGGAGGCGCAGCACGTAGCGCAAGTGCTTTCCGAGGGGCGAGATGAAGAGCAGGCCCGCACCGGCCCCCGTCTTCATCAGCGACCCGTCGAAAAATATGGTCCAGAGCTCCGGTTGGATCGGAGTCGTTGGTAGTTGGGTGTCGACCCATTCAGCCACGAAATCCGCCAACACTTGGGACTTGATGGCCTTCCGAGGGGCGAACGAGATCGTTTCGCCCATGATCTCCACTGCCCACTTTGCGATCCTGCCCGAGGCCTCTCGGCACTGGATGATCTCCCCCAGGGGGAAGGATGACACCACAGTCACCGGATGGGACTCGAAGTAGTGTCGTAGCTTCCGCCTCGTCAGGATCACAGCATACAGCAGCTTTTGAACTTGTGGGTAGCGGATCTTAGTCTCGGACAGCACTTCGCTGATGAAGTAAACCGGCCTCTGAACGGGCAATGTATGCCCTTCCTCCTGCCTTTCGACCACAATCGCGGCGCTAACCACCTGAGTGGTCGCGGCGACGTAGACCAAGAGGGTTTCTCCGTCCGCCGGCGGCACCAAGACTAGCGCCTTTGTAAGGAGCGCCTTTAGGTTGCCGAGGGCTTCCTCGGCCTCAGGGGTCCAAACGAAACACTCGGCTTTCCTTAAAAGGCGGTACAGGGGCAGACCTCTTTCGCCGAGGCGTGAGATGAAGCGGCTCAGGGCCGCGAGGCATCCCATGACCCTCTGTACCCCTTTTAAGTCCTTGATGGGCCCCATGCTGGTGATGGCCGCGATCTTCTCCGGGTTGGCCTCGATGCCTCGCTCAGAGACGATGAACCCTAGGAGCATGCCTCGGGGCACCCCGAAGACACACTTCTCAGGATTAAGCTTGACTCCTTTCGCCTTGAGACACCGGAATGTCACTTCAAGGTCGGAGAGGAGGTTGGGAGCCTTCCGTGTCTTGACTACGATGTCATCGACGTAGGCCTCGACTGTGCGACCGATGTGTTCGCCGAACACATGGTTCATGCACCGCTGGTACGTCGCGCCTGCATTCCTCAGGCCGAACGGCATGGTGACGTAGCAGTACATGCCGAACGGCGTGATGAAAGAAGTCGCGAGCTGGTCGGACTCTTTCATCCGGATCTGGTGATACCTCGAGTAGGCATCGAGGAAGGACAGGGTTTCGCACCCAGCAGTGGAATCCACGATTTGGTCGATGCGAGGCAGAGGGTAGGGAACCTTCGGACATGCTTTGTTGAGACCAGTGTAGTCTACACACATCCGCCATTTCCCCCCTTTCTTCCTCACAAGCACAGGGTTGGCAAGCCATTCGGGATGGAATACCTCTTTGATGAACCCTGCCGCCATTAGCTTGTGGATCTCTTCGCCAATCGCTCTGCGCTTCTCCTCGTCGAATCAGCGCAGAGGCTGTCTGACGGGTCGGGCTCCGGCCCGAATATCCAGCGAGTGCTCGGCGACATCCCTCGGTATGCCGGGCATGTCCGAGGGACTCCACGCAAAGACGTCGGCGTTTGCGCGGAGAAAGTCGACGAGCACTGCTTCCTATTTGGGGTCGAGCCCGGAACCGATCCGGATCTGCTTGGTGGTGTCGCCGCTGGGGTCGAGGGGGACGGCCTTGACCGTCTCCGCTGGCTCGAAGTTGCCGGCATGGCGCTTCACGTCTGGGACCTCCTTGGAGAGGTTCTCCAGGTCGGCGATGAGGGCCTCGGACTCGGCGAGGGCCTCGGCGTACTCCACGCACTCCACGTCGCATTCGAACGCGTGTTTGTACGTGGGGCCGACGGTGATGACCCCGTTGGGGCCCGGCATCTTGAGCTTCAGGTAGGTGTAGTTGGGGACGGCCATGAACTTCGCGTAGCATGGCCTCCCTAACACGGCGTGGTAGGTTCCTCGGAACCCGACCACTTCGAACGTCAGGGTCTCCCTTCGGAAGTTGGAGGGTGTCCCGAAGCAGACTGGGAGGTCGAGTCGCCCGAGGGGCTGGACGCGCTTCCCAGGGATGATCCCGTGGAAGGGCGCAGCGCCTGCTCGGACGGTGGATGGATCGACGCGCAGGAGCTTGAGGGTCTCGGCGTAGATGATGTTGAGGCAGCTGCCCCCGTCCATCAGGACCTTGGTGAGCCTGACATCGCCGACAACGGGGTCGACGACGAGCGGGTATTTCCCCGGGCTCGGCACATGGTCGGGGTGGTCGGCTCGGTCGAAAGTGATGGGCTTGTCGGACCAGTCTAGGTAGACTGGCGCCGCCACCTTCACCGAGCAGACCTCCCGGCGCTCTTGCTTGCGGTGCCGAGCCGAGGCATTCGCCGCATGCCCTCCGTAGATCATGAAGCAGTCGCGGACCTCGGGGAATTCTCCTGCTTGGTGATCTTCGTTCTTGTCGTCGTCGCGGGCCCTGCCACCCTCGGCGGGTGGCCCGGCCCTGTGGAAATGACGCCGAAGCATAACGCACTCCTCAAGGGTGTGCTTGTCGGGCCCCTGATGGTAGGGGCACGGCTCCTTGAGCATCTTGTCGAAGAGGTTTGCACCTCCGGGGGGCTTCCGAGGGTTCTTATACTCGGCGGCGGCGACAAGGTCCGCGTCTGCGGCGTCGCGTTTCGATTGCGACTTCTTCTTGCCTTTCTTCTTGGCGCCGCGCGGAGCAGACGTCTCGGGAGCTTCTTCCGACGGGCGGCCCTGGGGCTGCTTGTCCTTTCGGAAGATAGCCTCGACCGCCTCCTGGCCGGAGGCGAACTTGGTGGCGATGTCCATCAGCTCGCTCGCCCTGGTGGGGGTTTTGCGACCCAGCTTGCTCACCAGGTCGCGGCAAGTGGTGCCGGCGAGGAACGCGCCGATGACATCCGAGTCGGTGATGTTGGGCAGCTCGGTGCGCTGCTTCGAGAATCGCCGGATGTAGTCCCGGAGCGACTCCCCCGGCTGTTGCCGGCAGCTTCGAAGGTCCCAGGAATTCCCGGGGCGCACGTATGTGCCCTGGAAATTGCCAGCGAAGGCTTGGACCAAGTCGTCCCAGTTGGAAATCTGCCCCGGAGGCAGGTGCTCCAACCAGGCACGAGCAGTGTCGGAGAGGAACAGGGGGAGGTTGCGGATGATGAGGTTGTCGTCGTCCGTTCCACCCAGTTGGCAGGCAAGGCGGTAGTCCGCGAGCCACAGCTCCGGTCTCGTTTCCCCCGAGTACTTTACGATAGTAGTCGGGGGTCGGAACCGGGTCGGGAATGGCGCCCGTCGGATGGCCCGACTGAAAGCCTGCGGACCGGGTGGTTCGGGCGAAGGACTCCGATCCTCCCTGCTGTCGTAACGTCCCCCACGCCTGGGGTGATAGCCTCGGCGCACCCTTTCGTCGAGGTGAGCCCGACGGTCGCGTCGATGGTGCTCGTTGCCGAGGTGGCCCGGGGCCGCAGGCGTGGTGTTGCGCGTGCGCCCGGTGTAGACCGAGGCTTCCCGCATGAATCGGGAAGTCGCGGCATGAGGTTCCGAGGGATATCCTTGCCTTCGGGATGCAGTGCTCTCGGCCCGCCGGGCCGCGGCGCCTTCCAGGAGATTCTTGAGTTCTCCCTGGATCCGCCGACCCTCGGTGGTTGACGGCTCCGGCATCGCGTGGATGAGCATTGCTGCGGTTGCCAGGTTCTGACCGACCCCGCTGGATGCGGGCGGCGGCCTGATCCTGACATCGTTGGCGACGCGGTGCTGGAGACCTTGGGGCAGATGACGTATTTCTCCGGCCAGGGGTTGGCCCACCCATGCCTGTCCGACGTCCCGACGGATCGGCTCAAGCGCTCCCGTTCCCTCGTTGAGCCTGGCCTGCGCCTCGCGGACTTGCTCGAGTTGTGGGTCGTAACCCCCCGCCGGAGCGGGGACCACAGCTAGCTCCCGTGGGATGTCGGCGCGAGGCACCGGCCTAGGGAGATCACCATCCTCCGGCATGCCAAGATGGTTGCCTTCGGTGGGATTCCCTAGCTCGATGTGGAAACATTCGCGGCTTGGGCCGCAGCTCTCGTCGCCAAGGCTGCGGCTTGCATCGGAACAGTCGGACAGACAGTAGTCACATGCGGCCATGAAGTCCCGCACGGCACTGGGGTTGCCAAGTCCGGAGAAATCCCAACCGATGCTGGGATCGTCATCTTCCTCGGACCCAGAGGGCCCGTAGGTCGAGACGTCCGTCAGTCGGTCCCAAGGCGATCGCATACAGAACCTCAGTGGGGTTGCACTCGCCTCAATGAGAGCGCCCGCCAAATCGAGGTCGTTTGGCGGGTGGAGGCCGAGTCGAAATGACGCAAGATGGGAGTTAGTCGTTACCTTTTGGTCGACGAGGAGCGACGTAGTCACATCGGGGACTGGTTGCGCCGTCATCTCTGGTTCGAGGGCGACGTCCTGCAGGCTTTCCGCGAGCGCGCCGGCGTCGTCTTCTTGCTCGGGGTCGTCGTGCCGCGGGGGGACGGCGCTTGCCTCCGTCTTGAACGCGAGGTCGATGTCCGGCGTGCCTTCCGTCGGGGCGTCGGGGGCGTCGATTCGCTCGACGGCCGGCGAAGCGCGGCCTCCCGTCTGGCCTTGACGGCCCCGCCTCCTCCTCCGTTGGCGGGGGAGAGAACGGAGCGAGCCCGAATGTTGCTTTTCCACCACGCGGGGTAGACGTCGTCGATTCCGCCGCCGGCGGGCGGGTTGTCGGCCGCCATTGTCGTGGTCGCACGGCGGTGGAAGAAGTATCATGTCGTTGCTGCCGTCGAAGGACATGAACTCGAGAGCCCCGAAACGAAGCACCGTCCCGGGCCGGAGAGGTTGCTGGAGACTGCCCATCTGGAGCTTGACGGGGAGCTATTCGTCAGCACGCAGCGTGCCCCTACCTGGCGCGCCAACTGTCGGCGTTTCGAGACAGGGGGGTCCCTAAGCCGACGAGTGAGTGTGCTGCGTGCCCCAGCCCAGATGGGTCGAGCGCGTGGGCGAGCGCGGAGGGGGGAGAGGCGAGGCGGCCGGAGCCGAGCGTGAGAGAGGTGGAAGTCCCGCGGCCTTCGTGTTCGTCCCGCGCCCAGGTCAGGTGCGCTTGCAGTAGGGGGGTTACAAGCGTCCACGCGGGTGAGGGAAGCGAGCGGCCCCAAGAGAGCGCCTGTCCCGTCCTCGGTCCCGCGCGGCCAACCTTTTCTGAGAAGGCCCTGGTCCTTCCTTTTATAGTCGTAAGGAGAGGACCCAGGTGTACAATGGGGATGTAGCAGAGTGCTACGTGTCTAGCGGAGGGAGAGCTAGTGCCCTAGGTACATGCCGATGTGGCAGCCGGAGAGATCTGGGCATCCTGCTGGCGTGATGTCGTGGCTATCGGTGGTGCGGCGGAGCCTGATGGAGGGACAGCTGTTGGAGCGGTTGAGTCCCTGCTGACGTTGTCCTGCTGCCGTAAGAGAGCTGGGGGCCGCCGTCGTCATAGAGCTCGTGGAGCGCCATCATTGCCCCTCTAGCGGAGCTGGCCGGACGAGACGCCGGTCTTGTTCTTCGTGACCCGAGTCGATTCGGGGTAGGGCGATGATGACGTTTCCTGTTGACGTGGCGGTCTGTGCTCTAGGCAGGGCGACGTGGGGTTTCCTCCGAAGCCGAGGTTGAGTCTTGCCTTCAGTTGCCGTGGCCGAGCCCGAGCCAGGGGGTCGGGCGAGGCGGAAGTCGTCCGGCCGAGGCCAGGGCGGAGTCCGAGCCCTGGGGTCGGGCGAGGCGGAGTTTCGTCGTCTTCCGGGTCTTAGCCTGAGTCCGAGCCCTGGGGTCGGGCGGAGCGGAGTTCGCCGTCTTCCGGGTCTTAGCCCGAGTCCGAGCCCTGGGGTCGGGCGGAGCGGAGTTCACCGTCTTCCGGGTCTTAGCCCGAGTCCGAGCCCTGGGGTCGGGCGGAGCGGAGTTCGCCGTCTTCTGGGTCTTAGCCCGAGTCCGAGCCCTGGGGTCGGGCGGAGCGGAGTTCACCGTCTTCCGGGTCTTAGCCCGAGTCCGAGCCCTGGGGTCGGGCGGAGCGGAGTTCGCCGTCTTCTGGGTCTTAGCCCGAGTCCGAGCCCTGGGGTCGGGCGGAGCGGAGTTCGCCGTCTTCCGGGTCTTAGCCCGAGTCCGAGCCCTGGGGTCGGGCGGAGCGGAGTTCGCCGTGGCGCCTTTGGCAAGGCCTAGTTGCCTGTCAGACTCACTCTGTCGAGTGGCACTGCAGTCGGAGTGGCGCAGGCGGCGCTGTCCTTCTGTCAGACTGGCCAGTGGAGCGGTGGAGTGACGGCGGTCACCTCGGCTCTGCCGGGGGCGCGTGTCAGGATAGAGGTGTCAGGCCACCTTTGCGTTAAATGCCCCTGCAATTTGGTCAGTCGGTGTGGTGATTTAGTCAAGGTTGCTTCTGAGCGAAGCCAAGGCCTTGGGCAAGCCGGTGATGTGTCCGCCATAAAAAGGGGGGCCTCGGGCGAGACGGAAGTCTCTCGAGGTCGGCTGCCTTCGGCCGAGGCTAGGCTCGGGTGAAGCGCGATCGAGTCACTCGTGTGGACTGATCCCTGACTTAATCGTGCCCATCAGGCCTTTGCAGCTTTATGCTGATGGGGGTTACCAGCTGAGAATTAGGCGTCTTGAGGGTACCCCTAATTATGGTCCCCGACAATTATTACTTACTCTTTATTGTAATTCGAAGCATTGTGCTATGATGAGTCATTTATGTAATCGCTGTGTACGTGAATAACTGATCCTGGCACGTACATGGTTCGCATTCGGTTTACCTTCTAAAACCGGGTGTGACACTATCTTAGTCATAAAATTCAGAATGAGTTCCCCGACGACGAGTATATACATTGTCCTCTAGTTCTACTAAAAGATGGGATGTTTTGAAGGATCATGTTGAAAGCTTAATTGTGAGGTCATGGTGCAATACTCGTTGGGAGAGTCGGATTAAAAGTGTCAAAGCAATAAGATGTCAAGCTCCTCAGATAAGGTCAGCTTTGCTTCAGTTGAGTACCGATAAGGATACCGAACCAAAGGATAGGAGTGATGCAAAAAAATTATTTGATCTTCTTGGTACCTTTGATTTTATACTTGGTATGGTTACTTGGTATGATATTTTATTTACAGTAAACAAAGTGAGCAAGCAGTTACAATCCTCATCCATGTGCATTGATGCTACATTAATGAGAATAGAAGATACAGTGAATTATTGATGCTACATTAATGAGAATAGAAGATACAGTGAATTACTTTCAGAACTATAGAAATAATGGATTTGCTTCTAGTTTGATCATTGCCAAAGAGATTGCATCTGAATTGGGTGTAGAGCCATCATTTCCAGTGAAACGTCATGTTAAGAGGAAGAAACAATATGATGAAACTGATTATGAGGAAGCAAATCTTAAAGCTGAAAAAGCTTTCGAAGTTAATGGTTTTTTGGTCATGGTTGATATTGCAATTAGTTCATTGAAAAGTAGATTTGAAGAACTCCAATACATATTTGGATTTTTTATGGACTCCATAACCTTGAAGTCATTGGATACTATTGAACTAAGAGAATGTTGCACCAAATTTGCAAACACTTTCTCTTTTGATGGCTCATCAGATGTTGATCTAAATGATCTAATTTCAGAGCTTAGTGTTTTGCAGTTGACTTTATCAGATAAACCAATGTTTGCCATGGATATTTTTGAGTATGTTAGAGAAGTGGATTCTTATCCTAATACTGCTATTGCTTATCAACTTTTATTTACTGTGCCCGTGACCGTTGCATCAGCTGAAAGAAGTTTTTCAAAGTTGAAGTTGCTGAAGAATTATTTGAGGTCCAAAATGTCTCAAGAAAGACTAAATGGTTTGGCTATTTTATGCATCGAGAAAATATTATTAGATAAAATTGATACTGATGTTATCATCAATGACTTTGCTTCGAGACATATTAGAAGATAATTTTAAGGTAATCACATATTTGTATTTTTTTCTTGCGATGAATAAATTTTTGATGTATTTTTAAATGTTTATTACTAATATATATTATATATTATTATAGTAAGACCCATATATTAAGAACCGTCACTCGGTGCGGCGCACGGGTTCAGAGAATCCTAGACCCAGGCACCCAGCGTCTGTTGCTGTTGCTACAGGTCAACGCAGAGGTACCGCGGCACCGGCTGGGAAGGAGAAATTTGCCATTATGGAAATCCTCATGTGCGGCTTCGAAGTTTTGGAGGCGTAGGCGAGGGATTCGCTGATATGAAAAAATTGGGGACAACCCACCCTCCAAAATGGACATGACCACGCCATTACAAGGTAACGTGTATGATTAAAACCATTGATACTCACGTCGTCTACATCCGTTACCTTTCTCCTAGCAGCCGCCGTTCTTTTCTCCTATTCTCTTCCTGCCCAACCCTAGCCGCCGCACCCTAGGCAGCAGATAAGGTTAACCTGGTCGTCTCTGCTGTGAACTATCGAAGATTTGTTGAAGATGACTCCACGATCGAATCACAGGTGACTGATTTTCTTTCTCTCTTATTTTGCTGCACTAGGTACAGGGCTGCTGTTCATTCAAATTAGGGCTAGTTCTTCACAAGCATGGTAAATTAGTCATCCACTGGACCAACAAGTAGTTTAATTTGTACAGGAACATGTTGACTTGAAGTATCATGTTAGCGTCAAGAACTCACTGCGATATGCCATTCAAGAGATGAGGAGGCAATCTTCACTTTTACAAAACATGAATAGGTTGTGTTGTAGCATCCCAGAAGTTGAAGGGGGTAAGGTTGGAAAGCTTGCTGACCATTTGAAGGAAGTGTGCAAGAGTCTCGAGAAGACTTCAATTGTGTGTGAAGAGGATCTAGAGAACAAATGTCCTGGTTGGGACCTTGATCATCCCCCTTCAGATGTTGAAGACAACTCTAACCCTTCTGATTTTGAGGACCACGTGGATGGATATGTGTCAGAAGATCCGAAGCTGTGGGAAATGGTTTTTGAAGACATGAAGTGGGAGGAGGACAAAGTGCATGTCTCTTTGTTCGAGCATTGTCGTATTATGGGCTACGACTACGACCAGATGTTTGATCGTGAGATGAGATGAATCTTCTGTGGTTCTATCTTTTGTGGTCATGAGATGAACTTGTAACCAGTTTGTGTCATGAGATGAACTTCTCAACCAGTTATGTAGACTTTTGTGATGTCAAGACTATGTACTTGAAACATCTCTATGTGATGTGGTTGTGTTTATGTAAGACTATCTATGTATTCAAGACAACCTATGCAGTGTGTTCGGTTAATGTATTAGTTTGTTCACTTAATGTATCAGTGTGTTCAGGTAATGTTCAGATTCTGGGAACTGGTTCTTGTGGGGGACAGATATCCCCCGGGTCCACTAGAAGGATAAAAGACCTCACGAAAGGCCCGAGGGCCCAATAAATCGTAAGGTCATTCCTTCGTGGGCCTGGAGAGGAACGACCAATGAAGCAGATTGATACAAGGACGGATCGGCGCGAACCCAGACGGCCCAATGAATTCAAACGGGGATCACAACAATGACCCGACCTTCCCGCGCGGGGGCTCCATGCATCGGAACCGAGCGAGGATGAGTCGGCTGAATTATAGGAAGATAGACTCGGTTGGTTCACTATCATTTGGGCGCACGTTGTTATCATATCTGCATGTAATGCCCCACGGTCAAGTATATAAGTCCTAGAGGGCACCCCTTCAAAAGGATCGATCTCACTACTCAGCCATCCATTTCAACTCTCTACGTTTCCCGCACTAGAGAGCTCCCTTGTAACCCGCCACATAAAGCATTCTCACCAGGACGTAGGGTGTTACGCATCTCAAAGCGGCCCGAACCTGTACACCATTGTCCACTGTTTCTCGTGCACCCAGCATGAACCATCGAGCTATAGTCGGCAACACCGTCCTACTCCTAAAAAACACCTTGAGGGGCAACCCCGAGTGTGCGGTCGGACCCAAAACACCGACAGCTGGCGCACCAGGTAGGGGGTGTGTCGCCGATCCAAGCTAGCTCAATGGCCGTCACCTTCCAGCACAAGATCATCCTCCGCCCCGGGTCTGTGTTCTGCTTCGGAACTATCTCATCTGTAGTGGATGAGGAAGGAACTCTACATCGCATCGCGGACCCACCAAGGAGGAAG
Source organism: Zea mays (assembly GCF_902167145.1). Taxonomy (NCBI): domain Eukaryota; kingdom Viridiplantae; phylum Streptophyta; class Magnoliopsida; order Poales; family Poaceae; genus Zea; species Zea mays. The sequence goes on from NC_050105.1 coordinate 58,454,670, forward strand.
TCTCCTTCAACAACCTCCGAAAATATCGGGGCGAAGCAGGAAAAAGCGCAACCTCCAGCGCTCCAAAAAAAACCGTCTTCAGCAAGCCAGGAGCCGAGGGCCCGCTGACCCGGAGAACTCCGCTATCCACCTCTCCGACGAAAGAATGGACACGGATCACGAGGAAGAAAGAAGCAAACGAGGCCGAGGCGCGACGAGCTATTCTTTCTGCACCTCCATCCTCAAAGGAGGGCAGAAAGAATATCGTCACAACCGCTACTCCATTCTACCCCAACGTCCTCTTCATCGGGGGAGGGGTGGAATCAAACCCTATCTTCGACGACGAACCGACTGTACCAGGAGAAGAACCTCCTCAGCGGGAATCCCGTAGACGGAGAAACCGACGCCGAAATATCCGGCGACATCACGAGGCCGGGGAGCGGTACCCAGCGCAACCCGTATCGCGAGACGAGGTCTCAGAGATAGGAGAAACTCCAGAAGAACGTGTCTTCAGGGAACGAAGGAATTCCTGACGGCGCGATCGTCGACAGACTCAAGAACAGGCCGAGCAGGAGGCAAGGCAATGTCGGGAAAATCCCCTCTTCGGGCGCAACCTGAACCCCGACTTCACCCGAGCCATGAACACGCCGAGTGAAGTCGGAGGGGTGTTGGCTCGGATAGCTGATGGCCTCCCTCGGACTCCCGACGCCGAGGGCTATCGGTGGCTGTTCACTCAGGCAGCCAACCACCTTCTACCTCTCGCTCACCCGCCGAATGATCTATGACACGCCATCAACGGTCTCCAGGACGCGCGAAGCTCCATCAATGCCTCGCGTGAACGACGACACGAGAGCGAAATCCGTCGACGGGAAGAGTACGACCAGGACCATGGCATCCCAGCACGGAGTCAGGCTACCAGGACCGAGTCAGCCACGGCTTCAACTGGAGGCACCACCCGAGGACGGTCGAGGCACCACGACGATCACTCCCCTCCCCGGGACAGACAACATCATCGACGCCAGGAGGACACGTGTGGAGTATCTGCACTTACTCCACGCCTCAGAGCCATTCAATGGCCCCCTAACTTCAAGGTATCCAATGTCGACAAATATGAACCTAAGCAGGATCCAGGAGGCTGGCTGGCCGTCTACACCACCGCTGCTCGAGCTGCTGGGGCGACCGAGGACGTAATGACCGCGTACTTACCCATCGTCCTCGGGCAAGATGCGCTGCAATGGCTGCGACATCTACCCCGACACTGCATCGACGACTGGAGCGACTTCAGTCGGCGCTTCACCGCCAACTTTCAGTCCCTCTCTGACAAACCGGCGCAACCATGCGACCTCAAATCCATCAAGCGCCGGGGGGACGAAACTCTCCGGTCATACCTCAAAAGGTTCCAGACCATGAGAAATCGTATCCCCGAGGTCGCGGAGGCGGCAGTGATCGAGGACTTCTACAGAGGATCCAATGACTCGGCCTTCGTCCGAACCATATTACAGAAGGCGCCAACTACCTCCGAGCAACTGTTCCGGGAAGCCAACCTCTACATCACCGCCGACGAGCGAGCTCAGGACCTCATCGGAGGAGTAAAACCCGCACCGGCGGCACTGCGACGCGACACGAATCAGCAACCCGACAAACGTTGGGAGAAGAGACCTCGCGAAGAAATCCACGCCGCCGGACCACCTGCCTCTCGCGCCCGGGAGGACCTCGTGGAGGCGAACACACGCTGGACGACATCCTCGACACCCAGTGCCTGTACCACAAGGACATGTGCCACACCCTTCAGAACTGTAGAGACTTCAAGCACTCCGTCGGGCACGGCTGACCCTTCCAACCTCTACCTCCTCCTCCGTCGCGGGGAGGACCAGGAGAACCGCGACAACCCCAGCAACAGGAGGAGGGAGGAGGTGGAGCCTTCTCGCGTGTCGACAGAAAGGTCAACGTCATCTTCGCCGGACACGGGTCGCAGGAGAACAAGATACAACAAAAGCTCAACGATCGTCAGATACTGGTAGCAACTACCGGTCCTCCCGCTCCGTACCGATGGTCTGAACACCCGATCACCTTCACCCGGGTAGATCAGTGGCTCAACTTCGATCACCCAGGCAAGTACCCGCTCCTCGTCGATCCGGTGATCCGAGAAAGCAGGGTAAAAAAGGTATTAGTGGACGGGGGAAGCAGCATCAACGTCACCTTCCCCTGGACGCTCCAAGGCTTGGGAGTTCACCTCAAAGAGCTCCATGAGTCGGACACACCCTTCTTCGGCATTGTGCCGACTGAAGGAGAATATCCACTGGGCCACATCTACATGCCGGTCACCTTCGGGACTCCGGAGAACTACAGAACCGAGTACCTAAGGTTCGAGGTGGCGAACTTCGACTGTGGATACAACGCCATCATCGAGAGGCCTGGACTGGCGAAATTCATGGCCATTCCACATTACACATACATGATACTGAAGGTGTCAGGACCACAAGGGATCATAACCGTGCGTGCTGACCTCCAAGGCGCCGCGGAATGTTTCCGAGTGGCCATTCAGGCAGCCCTCACCACCAAACCCTCGGCGACTTCTTTTGCGCAGGCGAACTCAAAGCCTGAAGGAGACTTTGCAGTGCCTGTGAATGAAGCTCAAACCGCAACCTCTATGCGGCCGACTGAAGAAACCAAAAGGATCAACCTCGGGTTCGCTGATGAACGCAAGACCGCCATCATCAGCTCCAGCCTGGATGACAAATAGGAAAGAACGCTCGTCCAGTTCCTGCAAGATAACCGAGACGTATTCGCATGGAAACCTGCGGATATGCCGGGAGTCCCGAGAGAACTGGCCGAGCACAAACTGAAGGTCTACCCCTAGGCGAGGCCTATTCGGCAAAAACTACGTCGTTTTACGCTCGACAAAAGAGAAGCCATCCGTGCCGAGTTGGCCCGCTTAGTTGAAGCAGGATTTATTAGAGAGGTGTTACATCCCGAGTGGTTAGACAACCCTGTTCTTGTACTCAAAAAGAATAAAGTGGATTGGCGCATGTGCGTCGACTATACGGATCTCAACAAACACTGTCCAAAGGATCCCTTTGGGTTCCCTAGGATAGATCAGGTGGTAGATTCCACCGCTGGATGTTCTATGCTGTCCTTCTTGGATTGCTACTCTGGGTATCATCAGATTAGCCTGGCAAAAGAAGACGAGGAAAAAACAGCGTTCATCACTCCATTCGGTGCTTTCTGCTATACCTCCATGTCGTTCGGCCTCAAAAACGCTGGAGCGACTTATCAGAGAGCTATTCAAACATGCTTAGTCGATCACTGGGGCAAGCGTGTGGAATCTTATGTGGACGATGTGGTAATCAAGACAGAAAATTTAGAAAATTTCATGGAAGATTTACAGCTGGTTTTCAACAGCCTACGGCGATATCGATGGAAGCTTAATCACGAAAAATGTGTCTTCGGGGTACTAGCAGGAAAGTTACTCGGGTTTATTGTCAGTCACCGGGGAATTGAAGCTAATCCAGAAAAGATTGAAGCTATCATGAGGATGGAGGCACCGCGATCACAGAAGAAAGTTCAAAGACTTACCGGATGTATGGCAGCCCTGAGCAGATTCATTTCCAGGCTGGGAGAAAAAGGCTTACCATTTTATAAGTTACTCAAGAAGGTGGACAAGTTTCAGTGGACTTCAGAGGCACAGGAAGCCCTAGACGCATTGAAAAAGTTATTGACAACACCACTAGTGCTGAAACCACCACGTCGAGCCACGCCAACTCAACCAGCTGAAGAGATGCTGCTATATATCTCTTGCACGACTCACGTGGTGAGCACCGCGTTGGTAGTCGAGCGAGCAGAAGAAGGACATGCATACCTAGTGCAGCATCCTGTTTATTTCATCAGTGAAGTTCTGGGTCCCTCGAAGAAGAAATACCCTCAAGTTCAGAAGCTATTATATGCAGTACTTCTAACTGCACGCAAGCTTCGTCACTACTTCGATGACCACAAAGTCATAGTAGTCACGGGATTTCCGATAGGAGATATTCTTCACAACAAAGAAGCCATCGGGAGAATAGCCAAGTGGGCCTGCGAGCTGGGATCTCATGACATTGAATTTCGATCTCACACTGCCATTAAAACTCAAGCACTGGTTGACTTCGTATCAGAGTGGACCAAACAACAAGTACCAGATGACCCAGAAATTGCAGAAGTATGGCGAATGTATTTTGATGGCTCGTTAAAGCTGCAGGGAGCAGGCGCAGGGATCCTCTTTACCGCACCTGGAGGCGAACACCTCAGATATGCCCTTCAGTTGTTATTTCTAGCCTCTAACAATGCAGCAGAATATGAAGCTCTGATTCATGGACTGAACATTGCTGTATCACTGGGCATCAAGAGATTGATGGTTTATGGAGATTCCCTGGTAGTCATAAGTCAGATAAACAAAGAATGGGATTGTTCGAGCGATTCAATGGGAAAATACTGCACTGCCGTCTAGAAACTAGAAGATAAATTTGAAGGTCTGGAATTTCACCATGTAGAGAGATATCGAAACACGGCAGCTGATGTATTGTCCAAGCTAGGATCCAGCCGAACTCAGGTCCCACCTGGAGTCTTTGTTCAAGAAATACCACACCCAAGCATCTCACTGGATCAGGCAAAAGAATGTAATACCTTGAGCCAACCAGAGTCAGATTCTAATGACTGGAGGAGGCCGATCATCAAATATATAAAAAATGAGGAGGAGCCAGATGACAAGAATACGTCCAAGCGCATCGCAAGACAATCAGCTCACTATACACTCATTGGGGAAACACTATACAGAAGAGGTGCATTAGGAGTCCTCATGAAATGCATTCTCTCAGCTACTGGAAAACAACTTCTGGATGAGGTCCATGCTGGGCAATGTGGATTACACGCAGCATCCAGAATCCTAGTTGGGAAGGTTTTCAGGTCAGGTTTCTACTGGCCAACAGCGAAGAGTGACGCAGCCGAGTTAGTACAGAGGTGCGAAGCCTGCCAGTACTTGTCAAAACAGCAGCATCTACCGGCGCAGCAGCTGCAGACCATACCCATAACTTGGTCGTTCGCATGCTGGGGATTAGATATGATTGGACCTTTCAAGAAAGCCCAAGGAGGATACACTCATGTACTGGTGGCTATCGACAAATTCACTAAATGGATAGAGTTCAAACCCATTGCTTCTTTAACTTCAGCTAAAGCAGTGGAATTCATACAGGATATAATATTCAGGTTTGGGATACCGAATAGCATCATAACTGATCTAGGATTCAACTTCACCAGCTCAGAATTCTTCGATTTCTGCGAGCAAAAGTGCATTCAGATCAAATATGCCTCGGTGGCGCACCCAAGAGCCAACGGGCAGGTAGAAAGAGCCAACAGGATGATATTAGAAGCACTCAGAAAGAAAGTCTTTGACAAGAATGAAAAGTTCGCAGGAAAATGGATCAGAGAGTTGCCGTATGTAGTTTGGAGCCTGAGAACTCAACCCAGCCGAGCTCTGCATGGAAATACCCCCTTCTTTATGGTTTATGGTTCGGAGGCAGTGCTACCTGCCAATCTCAAGTTTGGGGCACCAAGGTTAATCTTTGATAACATAGCAGAAGCTGAAGCTACTAGGCTAGAAGACGTTGACGTACTCGAAGAGGAGCGACTGAATACGGTGATTCAATCAGCGCGATACCAGCAAACTCTGAGGCGCTATCATGATAAGACCGTACGGCATCGATCCTTCACAGTGGGAGTGATGAGGACATCGCTATGAGTACGACTACACCAGCAGCACCTCCACATCAAGCGCCACTTCCTTCATTAGCTGGGCCAATCACTCGGGCTCGTGCCAGAGATCTTAACTTCGTCATGCTACTGAAGAATGAGGGCCCAGAAGAATAGACGACCAACCCAACTGCGGCCCATAGTGGACGACCTAGGGTTGGCCGCCCTAGGGGCTGCGCCCCCCTCTATTTATGCAGGAGCTGCGCCTCCTTTATTTTGGAGTTTTGTTTTACGTTAGCCTTAGCTACTCTCGAACACGCGCAAATCTGCGCTGTCTTCGTGTATTCAGAACTCCACCCTCGAGTAATAGATTAGATTGCTCGCATCTTTTTCTTGTTCGTTCTTCGATTGCGCACAGGAAACGATCTTCGTGATCAGGCCGATCTCGCATCAGCAAGGTCGGTAACCATAGGGAGTTGGTTCAGCGATTGCATTGGCGCCTCGGGCTTGCTCGTCGTAGTCGGATCGCAAGGGTCATCTTCCGCCAAATCGGAATTATCTCTACTCGCCGAAAGATCGGGCACCTCAGCTACATCAATTGGTATCAGATTTCCAGGTTGATCGGTGAGTTTATCGAGCGTTTTTTTTCCTACAGTCCACAAAACCACATAAAAATTCAGGTTAGATCTTATCCCAGCACCCTTTTGAGCCTCGCACTTTCTTTCAATAATCTGCATTGTTGAATTTGTGTGCTTTCGCGTTTCCTTGTTGCTGGTTGCATTGTGTTCTTCCACCATTCAAACCCTAGCGCTGCCACCATCTCCCGTTTGATCACGCCACAAACCGAGTCAACATCGTCTCCTTGTTTTTCTCCTTCCGTTACGTCAAAAAGAAAACAGAAAAAACAAACCGAGTCAACGGCCGTTTCCTTGTTTTTCTCCTTCGGTTACGAAAAAAAAACAGAAAAAAAAACAAACCGAGTCAACAACCGCTTCCTTGTTTTTCTCCTTCGGTTACTAAAAAAAATAGAAACAAAAAAAGAAAACGAAGGAGAAAGGATACGGTTGTTTCATCCCGGTCGTTTTTAACACATAACTTGAGGTACCTTCCGTAAAACGGGCATAACTTTTCGCTCGGGTGTCCAAAAAATCTGAAATTTTACAGGAGGTTGTCGACACCATTCTGAGTCCGGCCAAACTCACCTACGGTCTGTTTGGGGTTCGACAAAATTGTCAAAAAAATTCAGGAAAATAAAGAAAAAAATTCGTCAAAGTTCTCGCACGCTTTTCAGAGAACTTCCTGATTTTCTATAGACCACATCTGATTTCTGTTTTAGGTGAAACTTCGTGTAGCTCCTATTTTGAAACTTCGTACAGCTCAACTCCTTCCAGCCCTGCACCTTCTACGCCTAGCACTACATCGCGCACAGGGACGACCAAGCCAGTGGCGCCCCCTGCCAAAGGCGCCGCTTCTTCCACAGGACGTACACGGGATATTCAGTGCCATCGTTGCAGAGGGTTTGGGCACATGATTCGGGACTGCCCAAACAAGCATACCTTGCTTATACGTGACAATGGTGAGAACTCTTCAACCAGTGATTCTGAGGAAACTGGTCATGCTATGATTGCCACTAACCATGCAGAAAATGAGGAAGTCCACGTTGATCCCATCGACGCCAATAGGTATGAGAGTCTTGTTGTGCAGCGTGTTCTCAGCACACAGGTTGCCCAGGCCGAAAAAAATCAGCGACACACTCTATTCCATACCAAGGGCGTCGTGCACGAACGGTCGATTCGCATCATCATCGATAGTGGCAGCTGCAACAATTTGGCAAGTACAGCGTTGGTAGAGAAATTATCCTTGCCCACTCGCACACATCCACATCCGTATCACATTCAATGGCTTAATGATGGTGGTAAAATAAAGGTAACACGTTCGGTACGTGTCCCCTTTTCGCTGGGTTCTTATTCTGATTATGCTGATTGCGATGTTATTCCTATGAAAGCATGCTCTTTGTTATTGGGTCGACCTTGGCAATATGATACTGATAGTTTACATCATGGTCGTTCAAATCATTATTCTTTCATGTTTAAAGGCCAGAAAATAATTATACATCCAATGACCCCTGACCAAATTTTGAAAGATGATCTTACTAGGGCTGCTAAAACTACACAACAAGTCAAATCGACATCAGCCGCACCTATTAAATCTGAAATCAAGTTGCACTCTCCTGTTTTACTTGCTACACGTGCTGATTTTGATGATCTCCATGAAGCTCATATGCCCTGTTATGCACTTGTATGCTCGCGCATGCTTGTTCCGCTTGATGATGCACCGTCTTTGGATATACCCCCTGCTGTTGTTAACCTTTTGCAGGAGTATGCTGATGTTTATCCTACGGACTTACCACCGGGTCTTCCTCCCCTCCGTGGCATTGAGCATCAGATTGATCTCATCCCCGGCGCTTCTCTTCCGAACCGCGCCCCGTACCGTACAAATCCAGAGGAGACGAAGGAGATCCAGCGCCAGGTGCAGACGCTGCTTGATAAGGGTTACATTCGTGAGTCTCTTAGCCCTTGCTCGGTTCCTGTTTTACTCGTTCCAAAGAAAGATGGGTCATGGCGAATGTGCGTAGATTGTCGTGCTATTAATAACATCACAGTTCGTTATCGATATCCTATTCCACGCCTTGATGATATGTTAGATGAGCTTAGTGGTGCCGTTATTTTCTCTAAGGTTGATTTGCGTAGCGGTTACCATCAGATTAGAATGAAACTCGGTGATGAATGGAAAACGGCTTTTAAAACGAAATTTGGTTTATATGAATGGTTGGTTATGCCATTTGGATTGACTAATGCTCCCAGCACCTTTATGCGTTTAATGAACGAAGTTCTACGGGCCTTCATAGGTTTGTTTGTTGTTGTTTATTTCGATGATATCCTTATTTACAGCAAGTCTATAGAGGAGCATTTAGAACATTTGCGTGCTGTTTTTGATGCTTTGCGTGCTGCTCGCTTGTTTGGTAACATGGAAAAGTGCACATTTTGCACGCAACGTGTCTCGTTTCTTGGTTATGTGGTTACTCCGCAGGGCATTGAGGTGGATAGCAGCAAGATTGCTGCCATTCGGGAGTGGCCTACACCAACGACGGTCACACAAATTCGGAGCTTTCTTGGACTTGCCGGTTTCTACCGCAGATTTGTTCGTGATTTTAGCTCCATTGCAGCGCCTCTACATGAGCTTACAAAGAAAGATGTGTCGTTTGCTTGGAGTGATTCGCAGGAGGTAGCGTTTAGCACTTTGAAAGATAAGTTAACCCAAGCTCCCCTCTTGCAATTGCCTGATTTTAATAAAGTTTTTGAGCTTGAATGCGATGCTAGCGGTATTGGGCTAGGTGCTGTTTTGTTACAAGAAGGAAAACCAGTTGCTTATTTCAGTGAAAAATTAAGCGGTGCTAGTCTGAAATATTCTACTTATGATAAGGAGCTTTACGCTTTAGTGCGCACTTTGCATACATGGCAGCACTATCTTTGGCATCGTGAGTTCATAATTCATTCTGATCATGAGGCTTTAAAACATATTCGTACCCAAACAAATCTGAACCGTCGTCATGCTAAATGGGTCGAATTCATTGAGTCCTTTCCTTACATTATTAAACACAAGAACGGGAAGGACAATGTTATTGCTGATGCTTTGTCTCGTCGCTATACCATGCTGTCACAATTAGATTTTAAAATCTTTGGTTTGGACACTGTGAAGGATCAATATGTTGACGATGCTGATTTTAAAGATGCTTTCGGCCATTGTATTAATGGGATACCATGGAGCAAATTTCACATACAGGATGGGTTCCTGTTTCGCGCTAACAAGCTGTGTGTTCCAGCTAGTTCGGTTCGTCTTTTGTTGTTACAGGAGGCGCATGGAGGCGGTCTCATGGGGCATTTTGGCGTCTACAAAACGCATGAGGTGTTGGCTGTCCACTTCTTTTGGCCTCGGATGCGCGCTGATGTTGAGCGCCTTGTTGCACGCTGCACTACTTGTCAGAAAGCTAAGTCACGGTTGAACAACCATGGTTTGTATATGCCTTTGCCTGTCCCTTCTTCTCCTTGGCTTGATATCTCTATGGACTTTGTTTTGGGCTTGCCTAGAACTAAGAAGGGGAGGGATAGTATTTTTGTGGTTGTTGATAGATTCTCTAAAATGGCTCACTTTATACCTTGTCATAAAACTGATGATGCTAGCATTGTTGCTGAATTGTTCTTTAGAGAAATTATTCGTTTACATGGTATTCCAAAAACAATAGTCTCTGATCGCGATGCTAAGTTTCTAAGCCATTTTTGGAGATCTCTTTGGAATAAATTGGGAACTAAATTGTTGTTTAGCACTACTTGTCACCCTCAGACTGATGGACAAACTGAGGTAGTAAATAGAACTTTATCTACCATGCTTAGGGCTGTTTTAGACAAGAATTTGAGACGTTGGGAGGATTGCTTGTCTCATGTTGAATTTGCTTACAATCATGCCACACATTCTTCTACAAAGATGTGCCCTTTCCAGATTGTTTATGGTTACATCCCTAGGGCACCTATTGATTTGATTTCACTTAATGCTGCGAACGCCCCACATATAGATGCTGCTGCACATGTTGAACAAATGATTACCATACATGAACAAACGAAACAGAACATTGCTGCTACTAATTCAAAAAATCAGGTTGCTGGTAGTAAAGGAAGAAAACATGTTACTTTTGAGCCAGGTGATATGGTTTGGTTGCACTTGAGAAAGGATCGGTTTCCTACTTTGCGCCGTTCTAAATTAATGCCTCGTGCTGCTGGTCCTTTTAAGGTGCTAACAAAGATTAATGATAATGCTTATATCCTTGACCTGCCTGTGGAATTTGGTGTTTCCACTAGTTTTAATGTTGCAGATTTGAAACCATATATGGCCGAGGATGAGGAGTTGTCGTCGAGGACGACTTCACTTCAAGAAGGGGAGGATGATGAGGACATCACTATGAGTACGACTACACCAGCAGCACCTCCACATCAAGCGCCACTTCCTTCATTAGCTGGGCCAATCACTCGGGCCCGTGCCAGAGATCTTAACTTCGTCATGCTACTGAAGAATGAGGGCCCAGAAGAATAGACGACCAGCCCAACTGCGGCCCATAGTGGACGACCTAGGGTTGGCCGCCCTAGGGGTTGTGCCCCCTCTATTTATGCAGGAGCTGCGCCTCCTTTATTTTGGAGTTTTGTTTTACGTTAGCCTTAGCTACTCTCGAACACGCGTAAATCTGCGCTGTCTTCGTGTATTCAGAAATCCACCCTCGAGTAATAGATTAGATTGCTCGCATCTTTTTCTTGTTCGTTCTTCGATTGCGCACAGGAAACGATCTTCGTGATTAGGCCGATCTCGCATCAGCAAGGTCGGTAACCACAGGGAGTTGGTTCAGCGATTGCATTGGCGCCTCGGGCTTGCTCGTCGTAGTCGGATCGCAAGGGTCATCTTCCGCCAAATCGGAATTATCTCTACTCGCCGAAAGATCGGGCACCTCAGCTACATCAGGGAGATCTCGTCCTCCGCCGAATTCTAACGGGGGAGGGACGGCATAAATTGTCACCTCTATGGGAAGGACCATTTATAGTAGCAGAAGTCACTCGGCCGGGATCATATCGCCTCACTCAGATGGACGGAACAGAAATTGGGAATTCATGGAACATAGAACATCTCAGGAAGTTCTACCCGTAGCTACATCTCAGAAGCTATTGGGGTGACGATGTAAATTGAGAAAAGTATCATCAATAAAAAAGGTTTCAAAGGCACTCACTGTCAATTAGCATGCTTACTTAACTCGGGGTGACCACTATGCCCTACTAACGGAGCAATCGACTTAAGTCGGCAATGACTTAAGACGGTGCAACATGCTCATGCTTACTTAACTCAGGGTGACCACTATGCCCTACTAATGGAGCAATCGGCTTAAGTCGGCAATTCGGCTTAAGTCGGCAATGACTTAAGACGGTGCGACATGCTCATGCTTACTTAACTTGGGGTGACCACTATGCCCTACTAACGGAGCAATCGGCTTAAGTTGGCAATGACTTAAGACGGTGCGACATGCTCATGCTTACTTAACTCAGGGTGACCACTATGCCCTACTAACGGAGCAATCGGCTTAAGTCGGCAATGACTTAAGACGGTGCGACATGCTCATGCTTACTTAACTCGGGGTGACCACTATGCCCTACTAGCGGAGCAATCGGCTTAAGTCGGCAATGACTTAAGACGGTGCGACATGCTCATGCTTACTTAACTCAGGGTGACCACTATGCCCTACTAATGGAGCAATCGGCTTAAGTCGGCAATGACTTAAGACGGTGCGACATGCTCATGCTTACTTAACTCGGGGTGACCACTATGCCCTACTAGCGGAGCAATCGGCTTAAGTCGGCAATGACTTAAGACGGTGCGACATGCTCATGCTTACTTAACTCGGGGTGACCGCTATACCCTACTAACGGGGCGATCGGTCGAAGTCGTTAACGACTTAGATCGGCTCGGTACCTTCACGTCTACTTAACTCAACACCAAGCGCGTTTACGACTACTCGTCTTAAGGCGACCTCTACGCCACATAGAGAAATCTCAAAACCATCATACTACATTCACTTCAATGATTGTAAATACTGCTGAATCCTAACAACAAGATAGCAATAATGGCCTTCAGCGTTGAAAAGTGTTTTCAAACGGAATACCCGAGTACACTAACAAAGCATTCAGTGTTTTCTACTTAGCAATGTTCTTCCTAGGGGCAATTGATGAAGAGGGACGACTGGAGGAATCAGGAGCGGCGTTCACATCTGCCACTATGTCATCAGGAACAACCACACCGGGCCTCCTCATCAAGATCTGCCCTGCGCGAATGGCTTTATCCATGGCTCTGTCGCGCTGGGCCTTCAGGGTAGCAGAAGTATCTTCAGCAGCCTTGACAGCCAACCGAGCGGTTTCTAGCTCCTGGGTGATTGACTTTTTGGAAGCACGCAGATCCTTGATGGCAGCATCCTTGTTCGACACCAATTGTCGTAGGCGAATCGCATCATCCAGGGACTCTTGCAGCTTATGACGATGGTTGTCCAAGTCTTCCATGGTGAAATGATGACTCCTCTCCAAGATGGTCAATGAGTTGCTAGCGTCGCGATATAACCTGTCCATTTTATCGCAAGAAGTGACAAGGACACATTTCTCTTCCTGCAAACAAGAATCAACTTCTTCAAACGTCAAGCAAGCAATAAGAACACAGCAAAACAAAGCCCGGATTCACAAGTCACCTTTTCAGAGTCAAGCTGGGCACGGAGAGTAGAGTTCAGCGTGTTAGCATCATTCAGAGAAGCAGAAACCCGGGTCAGCTCAGTCTGACTTTGGGAATACTTTTCCTCAAGATCAGAGTACCGCCGGGCTAGTTCAGCTTGACCTTGAGAATGTTTTTCTTCAAGATCAGAATACTGTCGAGCCATATCTAGCAAGAAATAGTCAAGCAAAGGTGTTAAAGTAAGAAGCAGTTTAATAAGGAAGCCAAAGAGAAGCAAAAGAGCACTGACCAGCATTTGCCGCCTCTAAGTCAGAAACACGCCGCTGAAGCAGCACCGGATTCCAACGCGCCAGAGACAAAGCTCCTTCTGGGACAGAAGCACCCTGCAACTTCAGCCGACTAGACATCTCATCGACCAACGCCTGGCATTAAAAAGCATACAAGCATCAGAACAATCATCTGCCTAGGTAAAAGTCAGACCAGAAGAAACCAAAATACCTGGAGGTTGGAGAAGAATGAGGGAACCCCCAAGTCGTGAGAAGTCAATTGATGGCTCGGCGAAGGGTCACCGACCGGAACAACTCGCAACGAATCAGCAGCAACCAATTCAGGGCCATCAGCAGAAGTCAGAACTCTATCATCAGGTGTGCTGGCCTCTAAAGCGACTCCTTGATTCAAGGTTGGAGCTATCGCCATGCAAACAGAGTGTGGAGGAGAAGACCCTACGTGAACATCCATGGAAGTACGGGAGGGAGAACCCACTCGGACACCCTCGGGGGCTGGGTCACAGCTTGCGCTACCCATCCGAGCCGGATCATCTCCAGCAGCACCCTCGGGAGCTGGGTAAGCGCCAGCACCATCCTTGAGGGCCGAGTTCTCTGCAACAGCCACCTCTAAGGCTGAAGGTCCCTCAGTCACTTCCATGGGAGCAGGACAATCCAAACCAGCTTCCTGACCCTCAAGACTGCGCTCTAAAGTCGACGAGGCGCGGGACGCTGCTCGGGATGACCCCAACCCGGCATCAGGCACATCAGCACAAACATCCATCGCGCCACCATCTGCCAGTTCTGATAACAGATCCTCTGGAACCATGTCTTCAAGAGTTTGATCAAAGTTCGCCAGAGATAATTCTTGTAGACCAATGAGGGCAGACAAAGCAGGAGAAGGAACACCACTACTTTCCCCACTGGCTATGTAGCGCCGACTGTTCTTCCGAATCAGAGGGATTTCATCCTCTCCTTCCTCCTCATCTTCATCAGCAACACGGATAGTACACCCATTGGGGTCAACAACGGTCAGATCATACCCATTGGGGTCAGCATCAGCAAAGGCAGGCATTGACACCTCATCAGTAGCAGGAACAGAAGGACCAGCAGCCTGATCCAAGCTAGACACTCGACGAAGACGTCTCTTCTTCTTTTTCTGCCCCTCAGCAGGAGGAGCGGGCGGATTGGCTCAGCAAGGGCGCTTCGGGCGAACACTGTCAGGCCTCTGAATATCCGAGGCTTTGCTAGCTTCTGGGAGAGGCGCTGCCACCGGTATTTCAGTAGGGGCCGCATCAGAAGAATCCTCAGCCAACATATCCAGCATGGCACTTATCTCTGCATCACTGGGATCCAAAGGCACCTCAAAGTGAACCTGTCGTTCATCATCAGGAATTTCTTCAAGCGAAGCAACCAAAGCACTAACTTCCTCGGCAGAGGGTCGCACTCTAAGGCCCAAACCGCCATCACCAGCAGGGGGATTCGACACAAAATGGTAAAGGCCTTGGAAGGAGGCAAGTTCCAGGTCGAGTACGCAACAGGGGCGCCAACATTTGATACCTTGCCTCTGAGTATCATTTCGAGCCGGCTCACCAAGTCCACAGCAGGGATTCTTCTGTTGGTTACCCGGGTTGAATTAGCTAGGCCTCGATACAGACAGGCCGGGTATGCCCTGTCCTTCAGTGGCTGAATATTCTTGAAGACAAAGTCAGCAACCACAGCCTCCACAGTCATACCCCTCTCTTTCAACAATCCAACTTCAACTAGCAGAGCCCCTGCCTCAGCCACCTCCTGGTCTGTGGGGGATTCGGTCCAGCTCGGAGTGCGAACATCCGGCTGTCTCCCTGACCGTGGGGGGAGAGAATTTCCGTGATTCTCAACGATAAACCACTCCAAGCGCCATCCTTTGATACTGTCCTTGAGTGGGATGTCAAGGTAGTCAGTCTTCCTCCCACGACGCATCTCCAAGCTCGCGCCCCCTACCAGTTGGTGCTGCCCTCCGGCCATTCTAGGCCGACAATGGTAAAAGTACTTCCACAAACCAAAGTGCGACAGGACGTCGAGGAAAGCTTCGCATAAATGAACGAAAATAGAAATTTGCAGAATGGAATTGGGATTCAGGTGGGTCAAATTCAGGCGATAGAAATCAAGGAGACCGCGGAAAAGGGGGGAAGTAGGAAGAGCAAGACCGCGGAGAAGAAAAGGAACATAAACAACGGATTCGTGGGTGTCCTCTGTTGGAAAAGTGACCCCGTGGCAAATCCGCCAAGAACAGAGCTCCTTTGGAGGAAGAACCCTGATGGATACGAGATGAAGGAGGTCGGATTCGGATACAATAGACATATGGTTACCTGCGAAGGGCAACTGACTGTTGGGATCGATGGGGGGAATAACTGCGACGGATGAACTCGATGCTTTCCGCTTGGGCGCCATCTCAATCTTACTGGCGAGCGGAGCGGAAGCAGTATCGCACGAGAGCAAAGAAGGCTTGGATGCAGAAAAGCAAGAACTAGGGCATGGAAAGCAGAGGCGTGCGATGGCGCAGTGCATAAGGGGTTTTCCCCGGGCCGGACGCCGCTCCCAAAAAGCACCTAGTCAGCACCTAGCTGTTATTTCTAAAAACGCTGGCATGTCATGTCACCACCCAGCCGTTATTTCTAAAACGCGGGCGTGCCACGTCATCACTCGGCCGTTATCTCCAAAATGGCCGACGCGGCCCATCTTAAACTCAGCGGTTATTTCTAAAAATACAGACATTACCAAACTTCACTCAGCTATCGTCTTTGAAGCGGCCAACACGGTTAATTATCACTCGGTTGTTACCTCTAAAACACCGATGTCACATCCATCACTCGACTGTTACCTCTAAAAACACCGACGTCGCCATCCATCACTCGGCCGCTATCACTAAAGCGGTGAGGTGGCTCCAAAGGATTCGGCTGTTACTTCTAAAACGCCGGCATCATCAGTAACCGTTCGGTCGTTATCTCTAAAACACCGACACGGCCCGTCATAACTCGGTCGTCATTCTTAAAGCAACGACGTGATTCTGGATGACTCGGTCGCAACCACCAAAGCACCGTCATTACAAATAAGGCAATCAGAAACGTGATTCGATGATCACAAATACTCCTTGTGCATTGATAAGATTGGCGAACAGCGAGAAAGCAACATAACGCACACAGAAGTGGAGCGAAATCACTTTTCATCATAAAGGGAAGCAAGACCAAAATTACAAATCAACTCATTATGAGTTGATGACCTCCCTACTACTACATTACACTTCACTACTCTATACTACTAATTACTACTACATTATTTCATTATACTACTTCTAATCTATACTAACATTTAAAAAACCAGTGGCATCTAGCCACTGGCCTTGTTGCTGCCCTTGCTGCTGCCCTTGCTGCTGCCGCCACTGCCACCCTCGTCGCCGCCGTCACCGCCCCTGCCGCTGTCGTCGCCGCCGTCACCGTCGCCTTCGTCGTCGTCGCTGTCTCCACCATCGCCGCTGCCCTCTTCGGACGAGTCCGAGGAGTCCTCCTCGTCCGAGGAATACTCCGACTCATCCGAGCCCTCAAGCCCGGAGCGCTCGACGGCCCGAATGTAAGTCCAGACCTCCGCGGCAATCCCCTGAGAGTCGTCTGAATCATCAGACGACGCTGGGGGAGAGGCGGGAGCCGGAGAGCCCTCGGACTTGGAGGAGAACTCCTCCTCTGAGTACTCCGAATCGCCAAAGTCCTCTGAGGGAGGAGTCGGCTCGCGCTTGCGTTTGTCGCCAGAACGGTGTGAAGAACCGCTACCTTTCTTGCTCTTGCCCATGGTGGAGAGGAAGGAAGAAGAAGAGAGCAAACAACAGCGAGCAGTAAGAGATGTGAAAATGCCGGGGAAGCAAGAACACTATTTATAGAAAAAGAAGAAGGAGAAGGCAACCGTTCACCTCCTACCACGGTCACTGAACAGTCGCAAAAATTCAATATGCAATTCAAACCGTCTGAAGACACGTCAGGCGGCTGACGCCGCTTCACGTAACACGACACCCATTGGGACTCCAGTCAACTGTGCGGGCGATATGATTACACCTGCGGTCACATCAAGCAGTGTTCTAAATGCTGAGCGTACCAAGCCGTCCCTCGCCTACACCCATTGGGGGGGACGCCCAGGAATTATCAGTAAATTTTCCAAAGCAGTCACATCCGTACAGTATATGCAATGAATACTTCAAGACAAAAGGGAGATATCAGCAAATATCAGAGGAAAGCCAAATATAGCCAATAAGGTACAAGTCTAATCGACAGAAGCATTGAAGCAAGAAGTGATAACGAAGACTAGCCAAGGGTCATCTGTCAAATGTCCAATCAGTCACAGATCAAATAAATTGCACTACCTAGCAAGATATGGGCAGATCACGAACTCGGCCTCAAAGACAAAATATACGCCGACCTCTAAAGCATAATATCAATAACATAATGCTGACCTCCAAGGCATTCGGCAAGAAGGGAGGATGATTCCCGGAAAACGGCATGAAATGAAGACCTTCGAGTGGATTATTTTCAAAAACCCACTCGAAGCTCGGGGGCTACACCCATTGGGTGCACCTTCGGTGCACCCAATGAATCGTCATCTCAGATCAAGACAATGCTGACCTCTAAAGCATAGGGCAAGATCAAAACAAGGCTGACCTCCGAAAAAGTACAAGTGGAAAATAAAAGTGGTTTCTGATAATACTCGAAGTGAAGACCTTCGAGTCGATTGTCTGCAAAAATCCACTCGAAGCTTGGGGGCTACACCCCAATGAAGTTCGAAGTCCTATAGTACGAAATGCTGACCTCCAAAGCGTGAGTTTGAGACAGAACACCAATTTTCGAGTGATAAAAGCAGAAGGAGACAGTAAGAAATTGTTTTTACCAGATTACTCAGAAAGCATTTCCTATTACAAACAAAGACCGCAAGCTGGACCTAGGATCTTTGGGTCGATTATTTCAAAATCAACCCAAAGATCGAGGGCTTGTGGGGGACAGATATCCTCCGGGTCCACTAGAAGGATAAAAGACCTCACAAAAGGCCCGAGGGCCCAATAAATCGTAAGGTCATTCCTTCGTGGGCCTGGAGAGGAACGACCAGTGAAGCAGATTAATACAAGGACGAATCGGCGCGAACCCAGACGGCCCAATGAATTCAAACGGGGATCACAACAATGACCCGACCTTCCCGCGCGGGGGCTCCATGCATCGGAACCGAGCGAGGATGAGTCGGCTGAATTATAGGAAGATAGACTCGGTTGGTTCACTATCATTTGGGCGCACGTTGTTATCATATATGCATGTAATGCCCCACGGTCGAGTATATAAGGCCTAGGGGGCACCCCTTCAGAAGGATCGATCTCATTACTCAGCCATCCATTTCAACTCTCTACGTTTCCCGCACTAGAGAGCTCCCTTGTAACCCTCCACATAAAGCATTCTCGCCAGGACGTAGGGTGTTACGCATCTCAAAGCGGCCCGAACCTGTACACCACTGTCCACTGTTTCTCGTGCACCCAGCACGAACCATCGAGCTACAGTCGGCAACACCGTCCTACTCCTAAAAAACACCTTGAGGGGCAACCCCGAGTGTGCGGTCGGACCCAAAACACCGACAGTTCTGGGAACTGCTTCTGGGAACAGTGCGTTCAGGTTCACAAAACAGTGCGTTCAGGATCTGGGAACAGTTTCTGGGAAATGTTTTCTGATTTTAGTTGGCCAAAGCAACACAGTTCCCAGCACGCCAGAGTTTTGATCCCAGCACACAGCAAGCGTTTTGTTCAGTTCTAGAAACGCAGCAAGCAGTTGTGCTCAGTTCCCAGAAACGCAGAGTTCAGTTCCCAGAAAACATTTCCCAGAAACGCACTGTGCATCTTATTCTTGCTGAATTGTAGCATAAAAATAAAATGATACAGACTAGTGCTTCAGCCGGCACATGGACTAGTGCTGCATCTTCAGCCGGCACACGGACTAGTGCTTCATCTTCATGGCCACCATTGTCTATTACAGCTGTTTCTGCATCTTGAGTCGCCTCCGCATCACCAACTGCTTCTACATCTTCATTAGGAGCACTAGGTTGTGATGTTGAAGTCCGCAACTCTTTCGGGATCCAATTTTTTGTGGTATTCTTCCTAGGCTTCCTCTTCCTACAACACAACAAAAATATGTAAGTACTAAAGACAAACATAGGTCAATAAAATAAAAAATCAAGTTATAACCTTTTCTTTGTTCCATTTAAAGGGCACTTATAACTGGATTTTCGATGACCTAGTTGACCACAGTTTGGGCAAGTGTACTGTCTTTTTATCTTTGATGTTCCTTGAGCATTTTCTATGACCTTTCGTTTTTTCCCACTGCCACCCTCTAGACAGCTCTTCATTCTGTTTTTCCTTTGTTGCCCAACCCCTCTTTTAGCCATTGGTGCACATACTTCATTTGCAAAATCCACCTTCGGCCAAAAAGAACGGTCACCAATTGGTGGAATCCTTCCCATGTAAGCTTTTCTAAACTTCTCAACAGAATAATAATCATCGACAAAGTTCTCCATACCAACATTCCTTACATCCTGGGCAATAATCACTGCCAATCCATGTTGACAAGGTTTCCCTGTGTACTGCCACTCTTCACAAGAACATTGTCTCGACTCTGCCTTCACCACATGTTTTGTCAAACAATTTGTACTATCTCTCACTTCTGCCAAGTAATTGTCACTTTTGACAATTGTCAAATGGCCCAACCCTCTAGTCTGAGCTTTCAATGTAGCCATAACAGATGGCAAGATCAGACCATGCAGTCTTTCACCAATCTTTCTCCTCCTATGAAACAACTCCATGGTCATCTCCCTAATCTTATCAGCTAAGTCACAAATTGGTAGGTCCTTATGATCCTTCACCCAGTTGTTAAAGACCTCAGCCATGTTGTTTGTTATGTAATCACATTTAACAGATGGGTCGAAACCACTCCTGTACCAAAAGGAATTTGTGATGTTGATCCAAATATTCAGCTATCTTAGGAACACTTCTTACTTTGCTGACATGATGCTCAAACACTTCACTCCTATATGCCCTGGCAGCTGGATACATGTGTTCAGAACCTGAGTAGCTTTTGACATAATTGCCCATGAGATGTCGGAAGCACTCTCTCTTCTCAGCATGAGGGAAACAATGCGTCACTGCATGCATTAAGCCTTTTTGAGCGTCTGAACAAATAGCGAGTACTCCAAGTTCTCCAACAGCCTTCTTCAATTGTGACATGAACCAAATCCAATTATCTACTGTCTCTGATTGGAAAAACCCAAATGCTAAAGGATACATCCAATTATGCCCATCAACACCGGTTGCTGAAGCAAGCTGGCCATTCCATCTACCATTAAGTGCGGTCGAGTCAACACTTAAGTACGGTCTACAACCATCCCTAAATCCTGAGATGCACGGACCTAGGGCACAAAAGAAACGGCTGAAATAGTACTTCCCATCCTCTAAAACCACATCAATCTCTACAATGCTATCAGGCTCCATAGCAAGTACTGCCTCCTGCCAAGAGAATAGTTGCTTGAAACTCTCCTCCCAACTGCCAAACAACTCTTTTAATGCCTTCTCCTTCCCCTTCCAAACTGTGTCGTAACCAATAGTCACATTGTGAACTCCTTGAAGTGTGTCTTGCAATTCCTTGGCACCCATCTGGGTTTCTTCATGAGTAGTGGTAAAGCGTGAAAAGCTACCCATCCACAACTTGGTGTAGTCGTCTTCCGCCTACCACTAGATGTGCAAGTATGTGAATCATGCAAAACAGCAACCTGCAAAAATAGTCGAATCACAACTTTGTACACAAACAAACCCTAAAGTCACAACATAGCTATGAATTAACATACCACAATGGTTGGTAATCCTTTCTTTTCTTCTCGTGCATAAATCCTCCAATGACAATCACCACCTTTACAATATCCGACGTATCTGGTAGTCGAAGTTACCTCGATTCCAAGCTCGAACTCATGCTTTATGACATACTGCCTCATAGCAATTCGAAATTCCTTCATGTTGGGGAACAAACTATCAGGTTGCATTGACGGATTCATTTTATCATACATAACCCTCTTCTCATTTGGTACGAAGTCCTCACAAGGTTGGTCATCACTATTGTCTCCAAATTTAATAGGCTCCGATTGATCCAAATTACTTGTACCTCCTAAACTAGCTTCATCTCTTTTATTTTCCTTTGCCTTGTCCTCTTCATTCAGTCCTAGTTAAGAATACATCTCCATCTCACTTGGAACATCATGTCTCCCTTCCTCATCCCAAAAATCAGATAGTACAAAAGATTCCCAATCATTGACCTGCATGACTAAGTGAACTCACATACAATCCTAACCACACTATAGTGTACAAAAATGAAGCAAAACTAACCTTATTAGCAGTACTACCACCTAATGGAACTAGTGGTAAGGAACTTGAACTAGGCGGTGAAGACATTACGACACCTGCCAATAATTCAACCAAACATTTACAGCATCAATGGTTCAATGTACACGATTCATACCACGATCGACCAATAATAAGTACCTTAGGGCAAAGAAATCACAATGTCTGCGTCATTAAACAGCTCCAAATCATCCATGCTGGACCCACTGCACAATTACAACGAGCTAGATCTGGTTGGGGTAGGGTACGACCGAGGGAGACAAGTTCAATGAATGAAAGAACAACAATCACAAACTCACGGGCGGTGCTGTTGAATCAGGTCCCAGACAGCGGCGACCGGCGTCCGTGCGGATCTCGCGTCGATGGGGAGAGTGGGGGGGAGGGAATCTCTGCTGCGAGAGAGACAACTCTCTGGTACGGAGTTGCTGCGAGCAGTGAGGTCACTGGTGCGAGATAGGAGAGACCCGTGTCGTGCGAGAGAGAAGGAAGATGTCTGCTAGGAGAAGGAGCAATGTTTTCAGATCGGCGATCAGCTTCTGATCGCCAGAGGACCGATCAGAACGATTAAAGCGATTAATCGGACGATCAGTCCGATTAATCGGCTTCTGATCGGTTGATCAGAGCTCCTGGTCGTCCAGGGCTGGGAAAACCGACCAGAGGTCCAGGCATCAGAAATTCAGCATTCAGCATTCAGATTCAGCAGTTCAGCACTTCAGCTAAACACTAGAAATAATGGGTATAGGCTTAAAGGCAAAGACCCTAGAAATAAAATAGTCTGCTACTGTTATGCTACTAAACTGACAAGGCTCATTGGCTCAATGTAGCCTGCTCTCTTACCATGCCACAGCCACACATTATATATGTTATATAAAGAACCAAAATGAAAAAGTAGCACGAAAGAAATGGGACAGCTTCACAGTTCACAGAAGAGTTGAGCCTCACTCACGTGCGCAGACTCTACTACTCTAGTCTACTCTAAACTAAGTAACTAACTGTCGGCGTTTCGAGACAGGGGGGTCCCTAAGCCGACGAGTGAGTGTGCTGCGTGCCCCAGCCCAGATGGGTCGAGCGCGTGGGCGAGCGCGGAGGGGGGAGAGGCGAGGCGGCCGGAGCCGAGCATGAGAGAGGTGGAAGTCCCGCGGCCTTCGTGTTCGTCCCGCGCCCAGGTCAGGTGCGCTTGCAGTAGGGGGGTTACAAGCGTCCACGCGGGTGAGGGAAGCGAGCGGCCCCAAGAGAGCGCCTGTCCCGTCCTCGGTCCCGCGCGGCCAACCTTCTCTGAGAAGGCCCTGGTCCTTCCTTTTATAGTCGTAAGGAGAGGACCCAGGTGTACAATGGGGATGTAGCAGAGTGCTACGTGTCTAGCGGAGGGAGAGCTAGTGCCCTAGGTACATGCCGATGTGGCAGCCGGAGAGATCTGGGCATCCTGCTGGCGTGATGTCGTGGCTATCGGTGGTGCGGCGGAGCCTGATGGAGGGACAGCTGTTGGAGCGGTCGAGTCCCTGCTGACGTTGTCCTGCTGCCGTAAGAGAGCTGGGGGCCGCCGTCGTCATAGAGCTCGTGGAACACCATCATTGCCCCTCTGGCGGAGCTGGCCGGACGAGACGCCGGTCTTGTTCTCCGTGACCCGAGTCGATTCGGGGTAGGGTGATGATGACGTTTCCTGTTGACGTGGCGGTCTGTGCTCTAGGCAGGGCGACGTGGGGTTTCCTCCGAAGCCGAGGTTGAGTCTTGCCTTCAGTTGCCGTGGCCGAGCCCGAGCCAGGGGGTCGGGCGAGGCGGAAGTCGTCCGGCCGAGGCCAGGGCGGAGTCCGAGCCCTGGGGTCGGGCGAGGCGGAGTTTCGTCGTCTTCCGGGTCTTAGCCTGAGTCCGAGCCCTGGGGTCGGGCGGAGCGGAGTTCGCCGTCTTCCGGGTCTTAGCCCGAGTCCGAGCCCTGGGGTCGGGCGGAGCGGAGTTCGCCGTCTTCCGGGTCTTAGCCCGAGTCCGAGCCCTGGGGTCGGGCGGAGCGGAGTTCGCCGTCTTCCGGGTCTTAGCCCGAGTCCGAGCCCTGGGGTCGGGCGGAGCGGAGTTCGCCGTCTTCCGGGTCTTAGCCCGAGTCCGAGCCCTGGGGTCGGGCGGAGCGGAGTTCGCCGTGGCGCCTTTGGCAAGGCCTAATTGCCTGTCAGACTCACTCTGTCGAGTGGCACTGCAGTCGGAGTGGCGCAGGCGGCGCTGTCCTTCTGTCAGACTGGCCAGTGGAGCGGTGGAGTGACGGCGGTCACCTCAGCTCTGCCGGGGGCGCGTGTCAGGATAGAGGTGTCAGGCCACCTTTGCGTTAAATGCCCCTGCAATTTGGTCAGTCGGTGTGGTGATTTAGTCAAGGTTGCTTCTGAGCGAAGCCAAGGCCTTGGGCAAGCCGGTGATGTGTCCGCCATGAAAAGGGGGCCTCGGGCGAGACGGAAGTCTCTCGAGGTCGGCTGCCTTCGGCCGAGGCTAGGCTCGGGTGAAGCGTGATCGAGTCACTCGTGTGGACTGATCCCTGACTTAATCGTGCCCATCAGGCCTTTGCAGCTTTATGCTGATGGGGGTTACCAGCTGAGAATTAGGCGTCTTGAGGGTACCCCTAATTATGGTCCCCGACAGTAGCCCCCGAGCCTCGAAGGGAGTGTTAGCACTCGCTTGGAGGCTTTCGTCGCACTTTTTTGCAAGGGGACCAGCCTTTCTCGGTTGCATTTCGTTCCGGTGGGTGTGCGCGAGCGCACCCGCCGGGTGTAGCCCCCGAGGCCTCGGAGGAGTGGTTACACTCCTTCGAGGTCTTAATACTTCGCTTAACGCTTCGGCTGGTCTGGTCGTTCCCTCATGCGAACTGGCCGTAGCCCGGGTGCACGGTCGGGGTCCAAGCTCTCGGGCTGGTATGTTGACGCTGTCAACGATTTGGCCGGAGCCGGTTTTTGCGAGAGCAGCCCCCGAGCCTCTGCACAGGGCGAGAGGACGATCAGGGACAGACTCGGCTTTTTACATACGCCCCTACGTCGCCTTTCCGCAAGGAGGAGGGGGGGAGTGCGCCATGTTACCCTCGATGGGCACCGAACATGGTGTCTCCGGTGAGCTGCAAGCGGGTAATCCGAGTGGACGTCCGTGCCCCGTTCGTTGGGGGTCGGCTAGGGGCCCAGAGGCACGCCCAAAAGTACCTGCGGGTGACTTGCCGGACCCGGTCCCCTGGCGACGGGGTCCGAGGGCTCGATGCCTCCCTCCGATGGGATTCCGTTACAAGATCGTTCCCACTGGTCTCGGATATGTCCTAGGGTACCTCGGGAGCGCAGCCCGAGCCTCGGTTATGTATCGAACGTACCCCTGGTCATCCCTCGCTCGGTGTCTGAGGCGACTGTGAACCCTTCGGGGGCCAGCCTTCGAACCCCTGATCAGTAATGGGCGCGGAGCCCGAGTAGCCTGAGGCGGCCATGGAGCCCTTCGGGGGGCTGGCCTTCGAACCCCTGACCAGTAGTGGGTGTCGGGCCCACGCGATCTGAGGCGGCTGTTGAACCCTCGGGGGGCCAGCCTTCGAACCCCTGATCAGTAATGGGGGGCGCGGAGCCCGGTTCCTTCGCGGAGAAGGATCCCTCTCGGGGTATCCCCCTTCCCCGGTCCCTGTTGCAAGAGATAGAGAAAGAGGAAAACGGAAAAGGATACGAAATCAGACGACGTGGCGTACCTTTTCTGACGCGGTTATTAAGGCGAAGGTGAAGCGTCGCGCGCTCCTCCCGCCAGAAGCGCCGCGTGTCCCGTCGCGGAGTTAATGCGACGGGGCGAGTGGTTGGCGGGGCGGCCGTTGCGCGCGGGTGATCCGTTCGAGGAACGGGTCACGGGTGCACCGTCTTCACGCCGTGAGAGGAGGCTCTCTTGCTGTCTCAGGATGGGACGTGAGCCTGGCTGACGACGTGACCGCTGCGCCCGCCCGCCTGCCACCGCTATTACTGCCGGCCCACTTTCGGTCGCTTTGACCGACGCGCCAGTCTGGCGCTGTTGGGTCGCCTCGAGTCGTGGCATAGGCTTCGCAACCGAAGAGGCGCGACGGTGGCACAAGTGGCGGTGCGGTTGCTTGCATGCAGCAACTGGCGTGCCAGTTGCTCGACGCGTGGGCCTGGGCCCCAGGCTGGCGTGTCAGAAGTTGGAGAAGCGCGTCCATCTGGCGCGGTTGCATGCCGCCTGCATGGCTGCTCGCCCCTTCTGCCCGTTGGTCTGGGCGGAAATGGGGGGTCGCCTGTAACCGCTGGACGGTCGTGCGCACCATGCGCGGCGGTTTGGCTTCTTCTGCCCTGAGCCGGCTTGCATGACATGCGGGACCCAGCCCCCGAGTCGTAGGGGAGGGCCTTGGAGCGTGTTGGAGAAGACTCGGCCCGCGGCGCCTGGGGGCGCACGTAGGGGGAGTTGCCTTTAAAAGGAGGGAGGCTCCTTTCGTAAGGCGACCATGTCTTCTTCCTCCCTTAAGCGCCGGGTCTTCCCGTCTTCCAAGCCCCCGGATGGGGGATATCCGCCGCCTTTCCGCCTCCTCGTTGGAGGAACGCAACTCCATGGGAGTTGGTACCTCTCAGCCATCGTTCGGCTTCAAGGATTTTCATCGCGCAGCCTGGCTGCTCCCTTCCGCCGGTGGCCACCCAAGACAGTGACCTCCAGCTCCTGGATGGGGAGAGACAGACCAGGCTGTGGTCCCGCCCTCAGCGTCGGGTGCGTTCGTCATCCTCGCTGGGGCGGGGGCCGAGGCGAGCCGGGGCTCTACCTCACGTGCGGGTCGGCGAACCACCTCCTCTTCCAGCTTCTGGTGGTGGCAATCGTCCTCCCGCGCTGCGACGGAGTCGTCCTCCAGTCATGCCGGGGAAGGCGAACTGTTGCTGTCCAGCTAGGATGCAACATTCCGTCTTCCCCCTCGCATTCGGGGCGAGGACGGCAGCGAAGATCTACCGGAGCGCTTGGGGGCGGCCCGCTCTTTGGCTTTGATGGCTTGTTCGCATCCCTTGAGTGGGACCGCGAACAAAAAGCCTTCCGGTGACTGCGTTCACCTGGGGCCATGGCTGCCGCTGCAGAGGTCGTTGCCCCGCAGGCCCGAGGTCGCTTGTATCCTCGGGGACGGAACCGGAGTCTCGTTTGCAATGGCACTTCGAATGCCAGTGAGTTCGTTCATTGTGGCTGTCGAGGCCTGAACGTGTATGTAAGTTTGGCACGGAGCCGTGTTTTTTCCTCATTTCCGAGCACTAAGTCTCGCCTGTTTTATTATCTAAACCGCTTTACCAAGCATGAGTTGCCCCGTGTCAAGGTGACGGGTGAGGTATCCGTATCCCGGAGGCGTAGGAATCCCTCGGCCCGTTTGGCCTTGTTACGTGAGGCTCTTCTAGCTTAGTTGAAGGGACCCCTCGGCCGCCCTTTGGTGGATCGAGGCTGGGGGTAGCGATATCAGTATGAACAGAGGCGGAGTTGGCTCGAGAATGGGGAACCTGGTTGGCCGGAGCCTAGCCGTGTCGCCCGTCAGCGGTGCCGACGCCCAAGTCGGTCAGTCGAGGCCTCGGATCGGGCTAGCGCCCTTGGAAGCCGGTTGCCCGAGGCCCCAGGGGTAACCGGTTGAGCCGCCTGCTCGGGCCGGATTCCCGGAGGTGCCCCTGGACCTCGGCGCCGCCCGAGGCTGGGTCGGGCTTTGTTGTAGACGTCGTCGATGCCGAGGGTGCTACGGTTCCCCTCGGCGTGAAGACCCGAGCCTGCAGGATCAGATCATCTTGTAGCGTGCGCTTTCTGCGGCCGCCGAGGCCAGAAGAACACGCCCTCGCCGCGCTTGCGAAGCTGCGTCCTTTTTTCCTCTTGTTCCGAGCATCTGGACTCTGTCGGTAATAGGGATGTTTGTGTGAGCGAGAGTTGCTTTTCGCGGAAGGGACGAGTGAGGTATCCGTATCCCAGAGGCGTGGGAATCCCTCGGCTCGGTCAGCCTTGCCGCTTACGCGTACTTTCACCCGTCCATGAGGCCCTGTCCCCGATTTAGTCGAGAAAGCTTGAAGGACTGCTTCGGCAGGAGAGCTTCCGAACGTGATGACTCGTTCGGTCCACGGAGTCGCTTTATCCGAGCGCAAGTTACTTATCGCAGAAGGGGACGAGTGAGGTATCCGTATCCCGGAGGCGTAGGAGTCCCTCGGCTCGGTCAGCCTTGGCTGCTTACGTGTACCTCGTCGTTTCCAGGATCCGCTTTCCAAAGTAGTCAAGAAGCACGGAAGAAATCCTGCTAAAAAGAGGTCCTTTTCGAGGAAAAAATTCGACGCAGAGGGGGTCTCCCCCCTTTTAGCCCCCGAGGGAGGGTCGGGCTTTGCCGAGGCTAGGCCGACCCTTCCTTGACAACTAAACTTTGCGTAGGTGCGAGGTATGTGAACAACTTGAAAACATCTTAAGGGTAGAAGCGACGTAGCTGTTTGATGTTCCAAGCGTTGCCGTAGATCTCGCCTTGATTGTTGGCCAGCTTGTATGTTCTGGGCTTCAGAACTTTGGCGATGACGAACGGCCCTTCCCAGGGGGGCGTGAGCTTGTGCCTCCCTCGGGCGTCTTGTCGCAGCCGAAGCACCAGGTCGCCCACCTGGAGTTCTCGGGACCGGACCCCTCGGGCGTGGTAACGTCGCAGGGACTGTTGGTACCGCGCCGAGTGTAGTAAGGCCCTGTCCCGAGCTTCCTCCAACTGGTCCAGCGATTCCTCTCGGCTGGCTTGGTTGCTTCGCTCGGTGTAGGCCCTCGCCCTTGGGGAGCCGTATTCCAGGTCAGTGGGCAGGATAGCTTCAGCCCCGTAGACCAGGAAAAACGGCGTGAAGCCCGTGGCACGACTCGGCGTCGTCCTTAGGCTCCAGACCACCGAGGGGAGTTCCTTCATCCATCGCCTGCCGAACTGGTTGAGGTCGTTGTAGATCCGAGGCTTGAGCCCTTGTAGAATCATGCCGTTGGCACGCTCTACTTGCCCATTCGACATGGGATGAGCCACGGCGGCCCAGTCCACCCGGATATGGTGATCCTCGCAAAAATCCAAGAATTTTTTGCCGGTGAACTGGGTGCCATTGTCGGTGATGATGGAGTTCGGGACCCCGAAGCGATGGATGATGTTGGTGAAGAATGCCACCGCCTGCTCGGACCTGATGCTGTTCAGAGGTCGGACCTCGATCCACTTGGAGAATTTGTCGATGGCGACCAGCAGGTGCGTGTAGCCCCCGGGCGCCTTTTGCAAGGGACCGACGAGGTCCAGACCCCATACAGCGAAGGGCCAGGTGATGGGTATTGTCTGCAGAGCCTGAGCGGGCAGGTGTGTCCGCTTCGCATAGAATTGGCACCCTTCGCAGGTGCGGACAATTCTAGTGGCGTCAGCCACCGCCGTTGGCCAGTAGAAGCCTTGCCGGAAAGCATTTCCAACAGGGGCTCGGGGTGCTGCGTGGTGGCCGCAAGCCCCCGAGTGTACTTCTTGCAGCAGTTCCCGACCTTCGGCGATGGAGATGCATCGCTGGAGGATGCCCGAGGGGCTGCGATGGTAGAGCTCCTCTTCGTCGCCCAGCAAGACGAATGACTTGGCGCGTCGCGCTACCCGCCGAGCCTCGACTTGGTCGAGGGGTAGCTCTCCTCGACGGAGATATTGCAGGTACGGGGCCTGCCAATCCTGGTCTGGCGTGGCCCCGCTCTGCCCTTCCTCGACGTTCAATGCCCCGCCCTCGGGGGCCGAGAGTACCTCGGGCTGGGCCGAGGGTGCCTCGGGCTGAACCGAGGGTACCTCGGGCTGAGCCGAGGGTACCTCGGGCTGAGCCGAGGATACCTCGGGCTCGGGCGCGTCGTCGAGCTTGACGGAGGGTTGATGCAGATCCCGGGAGAAGACGTCCGGGGGGACTGTCGTTCGCCCCGAGGCTATCTTCGCCAGCTCGTCTGCGGTTTCGTTGTAGCGCCGAGCGATATGGTTGAGCTCGAGCCCGAAGAACTTGTCTTCCAGGCGCCGAACCTCGTCGCAGTAGGCCTCCATCTTCGGGTCGCGGCAGTGGGAGTTCTTCATGACTTGGTCGATGACGAGCTGCGAATCACCGCGGGCGTCGAGGCGTCTGACCCCTAGTTCGATGGCGATCCGCAATCCGTTGACCAGAGCTTCGTACTCGGCCACATTGTTGGACGCCGGGAAGTGGAGGCGCAGCACGTAGCGCAAGTGCTTTCCGAGGGGCGAGATGAAGAGCAGGCCCGCACCGGCCCCCGTCTTCATCAGCGACCCGTCGAAAAACATGGTCCAGAGCTCCGGTTGGATCGGAGTCGTTGGTAGTTGGGTGTCGACCCATTCAGCCACGAAATCCGCCAACACTTGAGACTTGATGGCCTTCCGAGGGGCGAACGAGATCGTTTCGCCCATGATCTCCACTGCCCACTTTGCGATCCTGCCCGAGGCCTCTCGGCACTGGATGATCTCCCCCAGGGGGAAGGATGACACCACAGTCACCGGATGGGACTCGAAGTAGTGTCGTAGCTTCCGCCTCGTCAGGATCACAGCATACAGCAGCTTTTGAACTTGTGGGTAGCGGATCTTAGTCTCGGACAGCACTTCGCTGATGAAGTAAACCGGCCTCTGAACGGGCAATGTATGCCTTCCTCCTGCCTTTCGACCACAATCGCGGCGCTAACCACCTGAGTGGTCGCGGCGACGTAGACCAAGAGGGTTTCTCCGTCCGCCGGCGGCACCAAGACTGGCGCCTTTGTAAGGAGCGCCTTTAGGTTGCCGAGGGCTTCCTCGGCCTCAGGGGTCCAAACGAAACACTCGGCTTTCCTTAAAAGGCGGTACAGGGGCAGACCTCTTTCGCCGAGGCGTGAGATGAAGCGGCTCAGGGCCGCGAGGCATCCCATGACCCTATGTACCCCTTTTAAGTCCTTGATGGGCCCCATGCTGGTGATGGCCGCGATCTTCTCCGGGTTGGCCTCGATGCCTCGCTCAGAGACGATGAACCCTAGGAGCATGCCTCGGGGCACCCCGAAGACACACTTCTCAGGATTAAGCTTGACTCCTTTCGCCTTGAGACACCGGAATGTCACTTCAAGGTCGGAGAGGAGGTTGGGAGCCTTCCGTGTCTTGACTACGATGTCATCGACGTAGGGCTCGACTGTGCGACCGATGTGTTCGCCGAACACATGGTTCATGCACCGCTGGTATGTCGCGCCTGCATTCCTCAGGCCGAACGGCATGGTGACGTAGCAGTACATGCCGAACGGCGTGATGAAAGAAGTCGCGAGCTGGTCGGACTCTTTCATCCGGATCTGGTGATACCCCGAGTAGGCATCGAGGAAGGACAGGGTTTCGCACCCAGCAGTGGAATCCACGATTTGGTCGATGCGAGGCAGAGGGTAGGGAACCTTCGGACATGCTTTGTTGAGACCAGTGTAGTCTACACACATCCGCCATTTCCCCCCTTTCTTCCTCACAAGCACAGGGTTGGCAAGCCATTCGGGATGGAATACCTCTTTGATGAACCCTGCCGCCATTAGCTTGTGGATCTCTTCGCCAATCGCTCTGCGCTTCTCCTCGTCGAATCGGCGCAGAGGGTGTCTGACGGGTCGGGCTCCGGCCCGAATATCCAGCGAGTGCTCGGCGACATCCCTCGGTATGCCGGGCATGTCTGAGGGACTCCACGCAAAGACGTCGGCGTTTGCGCGGAGAAAGTCGACGAGCACTGCTTCCTATTTGGGGTCGAGCCCGGAACCGATCCGGATCTGCTTGGTGGTGTCGCCGCTGGGGTCGAGGGGGACGGCCTTGACCGTCTCCGCTGGCTCGAAGTTGCCGGCATGGCGCTTCACGTCTGGGACCTCCTTGGAGAGGTTCTCCAGGTCGGCGATGAGGGCCTCGGACTCGGCGAGGGCCTCGGCGTACTCCACGCACTCCACGTCGCATTCGAACGCGTGTTTGTACGTGGGGCCGACGGTGATGACCCCGTTGGGGCCCGGCATCTTGAGCTTCAGGTAGGTGTAGTTGGGGACGGCCATGAACTTCGCGTAGCATGGCCTCCCTAACACGGCGTGGTAGGTTCCTCGGAACCCGACCACTTCGAACGTCAGGGTCTCCCTTCGGAAGTTGGAGGGTGTCCCGAAGCAGATTGGGAGGTCGAGTCGCCCGAGGGGCTGGACGCGCTTCCCAGGGATGATCCCGTGGAAGGGCGCAGCGCCTGCTCGGACGGTGGACGGATCGACGCGCAGGAGCTTGAGGGCCTCGGCGTAGATGATGTTGAGGCAGCTGCCCCCGTCCATCAGGACCTTGGTGAGCCTGACATCGCCGACAACGGGGTCGACGACGAGCGGGTATTTCCCCGGGCTCGGCACATGGTCGGGGTGGTCGGCTCGGTCGAAAGTGATGGGCTTGTCGGACCAGTCTAGGTAGACTGGCGCCGCCACCTTCACCGAGCAGACCTCCCGGCGCTCTTGCTTGCGGTGCCGAGCCGAGGCATTCGCCGCATGCCCTCTGTAGATCATGAAGCAGTCGCGGACCTCGGGGAATTCTCCTGCTTGGTGATCTTCGTTCTTGTCGTCGTCGCGGGCCCTGCCACCCTCGGCGGGTGGCCCGGCCCTGTGGAAATGACGCCGAAGCATAACACACTCCTCGAGGGTGTGCTTGACGGGCCCCTGATGGTAGGGGCACGGCTCCTTGAGCATCTTGTCGAAGAGGTTTGCACCTCCGGGGGGCTTCCGAGGGTTCTTATACTCGGCGGCGGCGACAAGGTCCGCGTCTGCGGCGTCGCGTTTCGATTGCGACTTCTTCTTGCCTTTCTTCTTGGCGCCGCGCGGAGCAGACGTCTCGGGAGCTTCTTCCGACGGGCGGCCCTGGGGCTGCTTGTCCTTTCGGAAGATAGCCTCGACCGCCTCCTGGCCGGAGGCGAACTTGGTGGCGATGTCCATCAGCTCGCTCGCCCTGGTGGGGGTTTTGCGACCCAGCTTGCTCACCAGGTCGCGGCAAGTGGTGCCGGCGAGGAACGCGCCGATGACATCCGAGTCGGTGATGTTGGGCAGCTCGGTGCGCTGCTTCGAGAATCGCCGGATGTAGTCCCGGAGCGACTCCCCCGGCTGTTGCCGGCAGCTTCGAAGGTCCCAGGAATTCCCGGGGCGCACGTATGTGCCCTGGAAATTGCCAGCGAAGGCTTGGACCAAGTCGTCCCAGTTGGAAATCTGCCCCGGAGGCAGGTGCTCCAACCAGGCACGAGCAGTGTCGGAGAGGAACAGGGGGAGGTTGCGGATGATGAGGTTGTCGTCGTCCGTTCCACCCAGTTGGCAGGCAAGGCGGTAGTCCGCGAGCCACAGCTCCGGTCTCGTTTCCCCCGAGTACTTTACGATAGTAGTTGGGGGTCGGAACCGGGTCGGGAATGGCGCCCGTCGGATGGCCCGACTGAAAGCCTGCGGACCGGGTGGTTCGGGCGAAGGACTCCGATCCTCCCCGCTGTCGTAACGTCCCCCACGCCTGGGGTGATAGCCTCGGCGCACCCTTTCGTCGAGGTGAGCCCGACGGTCGCGTCGATGGTGCTCGTTGCCGAGGTGGCCCGGGGCCGCAGGCGCGGTGTTGCGCGTGCGCCCGGTGTAGACCGAGGCTTCCCGCATGAATCGGGAAGTCGCGGCATGAGGTTCCGAGGGATATCCTTGCCTTCGGGATGCAGTGCTCTCGGCCCGCCGGGCCGCGGCGCCTTCCAGGAGATTCTTGAGTTCTCCCTGGATCCGCCGACCCTCGGTGGTTGACGGCTCCGGCATCGCGCGGATGAGCATTGCTGCGGTTGCCAGGTTCTGACCGACCCCGCTGGATGCGGGCGGCGGCCTGATCCTGACGTCGTTGGCGACGCGGTGCTGGAGACCTTGGGGCAGATGACGTATTTCTCCGGCCAGGGGTTGGCCCACCCATGCCTGTCCGACGTCCCGACGGATCGGCTCAAGCGCTCTCGTTCCCTCGTTGAGCCTGACCTGCGCCTCGCGGACTTGCTCGAGTTGTGGGTCGTAACCCCCCGCCGGAGCGGGGACCACAGCTAGCTCCCGTGGGATGTCGGCGCGAGGCACCGGCCTAGGGAGATCACCATCCTCCGGCATGCCAAGATGGTTGCCTTCGGTGGGATTCCCTAGCTCGATGTGGAAACATTCGCGGCTTGGGCCGCAGCTCTCGTCGCCAAGGCTGCGGCTTGCATCGGAACAGTCGGACAGACAGTAGTCACATGCGGCCATGAAGTCCCGCACGGCACTGGGGTTGCCAAGTCCGGAGAAATCCCAACCGATGCTGGGATCGTCATCTTCCTCGGACCCAGAGGGCCCGTAGGTCGAGACGTCCGTCAGTCGGTCCCAAGGCGATCGCATACAGAACCTCAGTGGGGTTGCACTCGCCTCAATGAGAGCGCCCGCCAAATCGAGGTCGTTTGGCGGGTGGAGGCCGAGTCGAAATGACGCAAGATGGGAGTTAGTCGTTACCTTTTGGTCGACGAGGAGCGACGTAGTCACATCGGGGACTGGTTGCGCCGTCATCTCTGGTTCGAGGGCGACGTCCTGCAGGCTTTCCGCGAGCGCGCCGGCGTCGTCTTCTTGCTCGGGGTCATCGTGCCGCGGGGGGACGGCGCTTGCCTCCGTCTTGAACGCGAGGTCGATGTCCGGCGTGCCTTCCGTCGGGGCGTCGGGGGCGTCGATTCGCTCGACGGCCGGCGAAGCGTGGCCTCCCGTCTGGCCTTGACGGCCCCGCTTCCTCCTCCGTTGGCGGGGGAGAGAACGGAGCGAGCCCGAATATAGCTCTTCCACCATGCGGGGAAGACGTCGTCGATTCCGCCGCCGGCGGGCGGGTTGTCGGCCGCCATTGTCGTGGTCGCACGGCGGTGGAAGAAGTATCATGTCGTAGCTGCCGTCGAAGGACATGAACTCGAGAGCCCCGAAACGAAGCACCGTCCCGGGCCGGAGAGGTTGTTGGAGACTGCCCATCTGGAGCTTGACGGGGAGCTATTCGTCAGCACGCAGCAGGCCCCTACCTGGCGCGCCAACTGTCGGCGTTTCGAGACAGGGGGGTCCCTAAGCCGACGAGTGAGTGTGCTGCGTGCCCCAGCCCAGATGGGTCGAGCGCGTGGGCGAGCGCGGAGGGGGGAGAGGCGAGGCGGCCGGAGCCGAGCGTGAGAGAGGTGGAAGTCCCGCGGCCTTCGTGTTCGTCCCGCGCCTAGGTCAGGTGCGCTTGCAGTAGGGGGGTTACAAGCGTCCACGCGGGTGAGGGAAGCGAGCGGCCCCAAGAGAGCGCCTGTCCCGTCCTCGGTCCCGCGCGGCCAACCTTCTCTGAGAAGGCCCTGGTCCTTCCTTTTATAGTCGTAAGGAGAGGACCCAGGTGTACAATGGGGATGTAGCAGAGTGCTACGTGTCTAGCGGAGGGAGAGCTAGTGCCCTAGGTACATGCCGATGTGGCAGCCGGAGAGATCTGGGCATCCTGCTGGCGTGATGTCGTGGCTATCGGTGGTGCGGCGGAGCCTGATGGAGGGACAGCTGTTGGAGCGGTCGAGTCCCTGCTGACGTTGTCCTGCTGCCGTAAGAGAGCTGGGGGCCGCCGTCGTCATAGAGCTCGTGGAACACCATCATTGCCCCTCTGGCGGAGCTGGCCGGACGAGACGCCGGTCTTGTTCTCCGTGACCCGAGTCGATTCGGGGTAGGGTGATGATGACGTTTCCTGTTGACGTGGCAGTCTGTGCTCTAGGCAGGGCGACGTGGGGTTTCCTCCGAAGCCGAGGTTGAGTCTTGCCTTCAGTTGCCGTGGCCGAGCCCGAGCCAGGGGGTCGGGCGAGGCGGAAGTCGTCCGGCCGAGGCCAGGGCGGAGTCCGAGCCCTGGGGTCGGGCGAGGCGGAGTTTCGTCGTCTTCCGGGTCTTAGCCTGAGTCCGAGCCCTGGGGTCGGGCGGAGCGGAGTTCGCCGTCTTCCGGGTCTTAGCCCGAGTCCGAGCCCTGGGGTCGGGCGGAGCGGAGTTCGCCGTCTTCCGGGTCTTAGCCCGAGTCCGAGCCCTGGGGTCGGGCGGAGCGGAGTTCGCCGTCTTCCGGGTCTTAGCCCGAGTCCGAGCCCTGGGGTCGGGCGGAGCGGAGTTCGCCGTCTTCCGGGTCTTAGCCCGAGTCCGAGCCCTAGGGTCGGGCGGAGCGGAGTTCGCCGTGGCGCCTTTGGCAAGGCCTAATTGCCTGTCAGACTCACTCTGTCGAGTGGCACTGCAGTCGGAGTGGCGCAGGCGGCGCTGTCCTTCTGTCAGACTGGCCAGTGGAGCGGTGGAGTGACGGCGGTCACCTCGGCTCTGCCGGGGGCACGTGTCAGGATAGAGGTGTCAGGCCACCTTTGCGTTAAATGCCCCTGCAATTTGGTCAGTCGGTGTGGTGATTTAGTCAAGGTTGCTTCTGAGCGAAGCCAAGGCCTTGGGCAAGCCGGTGATGTGTCCGCCATGAAAAGGGGGCCTCGGGCGAGACGGAAGTCTCTCGAGGTCGGCTGCCTTCGGCCGAGGCTAGGCTCGGGTGAAGCGTGATCGAGTCACTCGTGTGGACTGATCCCTGACTTAATCGTGCCCATCAGGCCTTTGCAGCTTTATGCTGATGGGGGTTACCAGCTGAGAATTAGGCGTCTTGAGGGTACCCCTAATTATGGTCCCCGACACTAACTAAGTCTAAAGTCTAAAGTCTCTAAAGTCTAAACTCTAAACTAAACTAACTAGCAAATCAGCAGTCAAATTTAGTGTTGTACAAGTGTACATGAGTACATGACTGCTGTGGAGTGTGGACTGGGATCTGGGAAGTGGGAAGTGGGAACATGGGGACTGGCCGATTGGGACTAGGAGTGCGGAGAAGAAGACAGTGTACCTCACCTGGAGAACTGCTGCAGTGCTGCTGCTTGCTGCTATGCGTCGGGAGGGGGCGCAGGTCGCCGGTGGCGCGCCGCCAGCCGCCGGCCGCCGTCGCCCGCGTCTGGTCTAGGGTTTCGATGGGAGTTGGCGAGTGGCGAGCGACCGTGCTGCTTGCGTGCGTGGCCTGGCCTCTGCTCGCTTTCATCTTTCATGTGACAGTGAGTGACTGAGTGGGCTTGGGCTGTACTGCTGTAGTGGGCTGGGGCGCTGGGCTGTAGTGGCAGTGAGTGGGCCGAAATGAAGTAACGAAGCAGGCCAAACTGATCGTCCGCGATCTAGTCGGACGACTAATCGCGCTTAGTCGTCGACTAATCGGACGATCAGGTTTCTGATCGCCCTGATCGCGTCGGTACTCCTTATCGGATGCGTGATGACGATCAGTCGATTAATCGCCGATTAATCGCGATTAATCGGACGATCAGAAAACACTGAGAAGGAGAGAACAGACACCTTGACGACGCTCACGACGCTGGAGACAGCAACAGTATCAACCATAGTAATCGTGTTTCGATCCGTGTAATGACGTGGTCATGTCCATTTTGGAGTGTGGGTTGTCCCAAGTTTTACATAATAGTGAATTTCTCGCCTACGCCTCCAAAACGTCGAAGCCGCACCTGATGATTTCCATAATGGCAAATTTCTCGCTGGGCAAGTGCTCGTGGGTCACGACCTGCTGCTATTAGTGGTGGTAGCGGTGGCGAGGAGGAGGCAACGGCGTGGCGTCTTCCTCATCCACGACGGTCGCATCGTTGTCGCTCTTGATGACAATGCTGAACTCGAGCATGTCCGACGTCGAGTTGGATCCCTCCACCGTCGCAGATGGGGAAGAACGACGACGCAAAAGCTCCTCCAATGCGCGCAGACCACACGGACATGGAAGAAGCGCCGCGAGGTAGGAGGAAGGCAGTGGCGCTTGCGGTTCCAGCCAAAGAGGCGTCGGCGCTTGCAGTTTGCAGCCAGGGAGGGCGACGGCGCGGTGAAGCGCGGTGGCGAGAGAAAACGGAGAACGCTTCCGTTCGTCCGTCAGGTGCTGCTGGGCCTGCTGCGATGCGATGCGATGCAACGAACAGCGTAAACGGGTTGAAATGAGTTCTATGGGCTGGGTCACCGGGTGGAAGTGGAAATGGCTTTCAATAGCTAGCGGGTCGGGGCGGTTGGGTTCACAATGCGGGTTAGGGCGGGTCGGGCTGGGTTACCCTGGGCACCTCGGGTCGCTCTCTGCTGTTCGCTCCCAGCTCCCGCAGAAAGAGAAAGACAACGCCGCCGCTCGCCGCCGTCGTTCCCCGGCGACCTCCTCCAACGAAGTCCGTTGATCCAGGTGCGCCTCTTCTAGATCCCCTCTCCCATCATATCCTCCGCTTCACCCCTTTCCCTGCCGAAGTACCACGCGCCCAACTCGTATTTGTTCGAGCCACCGCCGCCGCCACCCTGGCCGCCGGGAATCGCTAGCGGCGGGGACCTGTGGTGCGGTCGCGCATGTGCCACCCCACCTTATTCTAGGTGCCACATACCTTGTATTTTATCCCGTAATTAGGTGAGTATTTTTGGGGAATCATTTTTCGTTTTGCTCGATCTGTTTTACAATTGTAGTTTTCTTCTTTCTCCGTTATGATGACGGGGCGTTTGGTTCCTTTAGTCATACTTCTAAAGTTAAAGTAGGGTTTGGTTCTGAAGTATGATGGGACGAACCCGTTCCGCTACTAAATTATTGTTGTTTGGATGTTCCATATAAGACAGATTTGCTTAAAAAATAAAAATTATGCTTAAATGCTGAATCTTTGGGCTCTGTAAAATCTCCTAGACGGAGCCACTTGGCATGGAGCCGCTCTATACCAGCTGCCTCCGGAACCAAACACTATCTAAATAGTTCCTAGAATTTCTGGGAGACCTCATTTAGTCATACTATTTAGTAGTTTAGGAACTAAGGCTATCTTCAGTAGCTCTAATATCTCGCCTTTTATCCCACCTTCTATTTCAAACTTCATTATGTAAACAGTGCTGTCTACGGTACAAAACAATGCTTTACATGGTCATATGCACGATCTGCTGAACACAACTTAATGGTGACTAAACTTTAGTTACTAAATTTTAGGAGGTGGGAACCAAACGCTCTTGAAAATTGGCCCCAGTGCTGCTAGTCTTGTTTTCCTTTACTCTGGAACGGTTCCAGATGGAATGATAGGTTTACTTGTGCTAACATTGATCACCTGGGATAGTTTGTAGCCTCAATCCATGCAAAACGACAATGCCTTAGTCTTTTACAATTTTGCATGTACATATCGGCTATAGGGTGTCTACCGATCTAGAGTATATATGATCCTATTTTTACATAAGTTTAAACAGTAAGTTACAAGTTCAGTGAAAGATAGTTCACTCTAAACTCTGAAGGACAAACTCCAGGAAGTTAAACTGTAGTTTTATTTCAGTTTCAGCGCT
The DNA here is from genome assembly GCF_902167145.1 of Zea mays. Classification (NCBI taxonomy): domain Eukaryota; kingdom Viridiplantae; phylum Streptophyta; class Magnoliopsida; order Poales; family Poaceae; genus Zea; species Zea mays. The sequence continues at coordinate 58,493,688 of NC_050105.1, forward strand.
GGTAGTGTGGCATCTGTATTTCTGTTTTTTTCTTGATCAGGTTCTGCTGCATTGCTATGAATGGTGTGAGTTGCATGGAGTTGAATATAAGCCAATTGCTGACGTGGCGTTTTATTTCAAAATCTATACATCGATCTGATTTCTCATGAGTTTAGCCCCGTTTTGAAACATAGTGTTGGTCTGTAGTTTGCATTGTTATTAAAACGTCGTTTAAACGAGAAAACGTGTTTAAAAGTTGGAATGTCCGAACGTTTTAGGTTTAGGGCGTAGAACGTCCGTTTTGAGTGTTTAAACGACGTTTAAGCGTCCAGATAGCGTTGTAGGGCGTTTTAGAGGTTCTACCCGTCCTGGGCCTTTAGCATTTTCTAGGTCACTTTCCTGGGCACTGGCCAGCGCCGGACGCGGTGCCCTCACTCCCTCAGCCAGCCGCCGCTCTGCTCTCCTCTCTCCTCTCCTCAGCCACAGCCAGCCGTCGCTCTGCTCTCCTCTCCTCAGCCACAGCCAGCCGCCGCTCTCCTCTCCTCTCTCCTCTCCTCTCCTCAGCCATGCAGCCAGCCGCTGCTCTCTGGCGCCCACAGCAGCCCAGCCGGCAGCCGCTGCTCTCCTCAGCCAGCAGACCAAAGCAGACCGCCCTCGGCCTCCACGAACTGTGGCACTGCGCCCACAGCAGACCATATTGGTGAGTACTGATTTTGTGCACCCATATTGCCCAACAGTGAATCAATCATTCAAGCTCTAATGTATGAACTTGATCTGTTTCTTTTTATGCTATTTGGTTTGTGAACTCAACTTATGTATGAACTTATTCTATATTTGAATTCCTATGTCAAGTCTGAAAAGACGTTTCAACATTTGCTTAAACGTTTAAAAGTTAAAAAGTGGGTTCATAACGTTTTAACGTTTTACCGCTTTAATAACCATGGTAGTTTGTTTTATCTTCTTCCAAGAACATGTCTTCTTTTTGTCAAAAAGAAAACTTTGAAAGTGCGACTACCACCATTTCCCAGAAAATAAGCACTGCAAACTTCAAATATCCCAAACGACCAAATGGTTCTCTATGTCCTGAGGCCAAAAGCCCCTCCAGAGCTCACTTGAGCCCAGATGATGAACTGAGCGGGCTCCAGCAAGCTCACCCCCAATACCCACCAACCCACAGATCCATCCAGCTCCAACCTAACCCTACTTATCCCACTTTTGCTGCTCGCACAACTGTTGGATTGCGCGCTTCAATCCTCAAATCTGCCCTGATTCAACACCAGGTTCTGTGACTCCTTGATTGGTGTGGTGTTGGCTTGCATTCCTTTCTGCACCTATTGGTTGTTTGTGCAGAATGCTGCTAGCATTTTTTGCTGAGAGGTTTTCTGTTGAGTTCAGCTTTCAGTGGAATTTCTTGACATTTTTTCAAGCATTTTTATTGTGGTGTCTATCAAATGTTGTTTGAGAAAGTTAATAATATTGGATTATCTGCAGATATGGATCACTTGGACGAACATGACAGTGATGACATGAATGTAGGGGTAGCTTCAGATGGCCCCTCCAGACTCAGAAAGAAGAGGTCCAAGGTTTGGGACGACTACAAGCCCATCATTGTAGATGGAGCAATTCAGAGCGCGGAATGTCGCTACTGTCATATTCACATGAGTTGCAGAGGTGCTGATGGTCAATCCAATGGGACAAGCCATTTGTGGCGACACCAGAAAATTTGCCGAGCAAAAGATGGGATTTTTCCAAACCCACTTCAACAGGACGCATACTTGCCATATGGTATGCTTTAGCTACCGACGTGTTCTTAAGAGATGCCAATTTTCATTTCAAGCAGCTAATACAACTATAGACTCTGCATAATGATTTCTGTGGTATTATGTATTTTGTAAGCTGCACTACATTTGTCATCAGATGTTATAATTTTTTTTGTAGAAGTTTCTAGTTCTTTAATTTGTATGGAGCTTTTAGGCCTTTACAATGGGACTGCCATTTGATGATGATTACCATTTGAAAGATAAAATATTTTCTTACTATTTTGACTTTTAGTTCTGCACCCCTACTTTAATGTTGTGAAGGATATTAAGTGGTTGGTGCGTGTTTAATCTGTCTGCATGTCCAATTAAAAAGAAGCATTTTTAGAACAATTAAAAGATGTATGTTAAACAGAGGAGCATACAATAGACTATGTACAGAGCATTGGCCTCTCATTTTTCTTTATTTCATTAATTTCATGGTTTGCCAGTCTGCATGTTGTATGAATCTAAGACCCTGTATTCTTCATCGAAATTGTCCTTCATATTTTGTGCATATTATGACTGAACTATTCAAACTTTATACATATAGTGGTGAATGAAGTAGACCCGCTGGACCAAATTCTTCCAGATTCACTTGATGAGATTAATTTAGTGACTCAAAGTGAGAATAGCAAATTCAGGTCAAAGGTTTGGAAGGATTTTATACCATTCTATGTTCGAGGGAGAGTCCAGGGTGCTGACTGTGTTCATTGCCACAAGCGATTCAGTGCAGATAAAGGTAGAAGCCATTTGAACCGGCACACTCAAACTTGTCCGGCACGGAGTGGAAATAGCCTAAATCACCAGAAAGGTGTGTTGTACCAGTCTAGTCTACCGAGTTCTAAATCTAGCTTTCAAGATGAGCTTTCACCAGCATTGACAAATGGCAAAGTTCAGATTGCAGAATATGCTAGTAAGTTCCTCAAAGACAGCCGAGGCGATGCAAGCCTTGTGGAACATCATGTTCTAGCTTTACCAGCAATGGATGATATGAATCCCTCAGAGCAGAATACTTCATCAGCTCAGGCTGCTACTGATATAACCAGGAAACCTGACCAAGAAGCATCTTATCATGAGTTAACTAGAATGATTATTTCACATGGCTATCCCTTGTCGATTGTCGAGCATGAAGAAATGAGAAGGTTTGCAAAGATCCTAAACCCCACATTTAACATGGCTTCAAGCATTGATATAGAAGAGTATTCAACTCTTTTGTTTCAGAAAGAAAAGTCTGAGCTTAAGGAAAGAATTGCACTTTTGTCCCATCGGGTTTCCTTGTCAGCAAGTGTTTGGGTTCCTCATGGAGCTGAAGCCTCAGTAAAGTATCTCTGTTTGGCAGTGCATTTTGTAGATTCAAACTGGAAACTTCAAAGGAAAACCATCAAATTTGGTGTGTTCTGGTCCTCATCTACTAGTTTGGAAAGGATGATACAGTTTAAGGAGGCCTGTGTGCTAGATTCTGATATTGGACCATTTAATGTCATACAGGAAGCTATAAGAGATTGGAATCTTGATCAGAAGCATTTCAGCTTGACATCTGGTAGTGAAATTAGAAATGACGAGGGGACCTCAAAACTGATGGACTTGCTCATCCAAAGGAAATGCCTTCCTATTAGAGGCAAGCTATACAATATCGCTTGTGTGAATGATGTGCTTAACGGCATTGTCTCAAAAGGTCAACCGGTGCTTTATCATGTTGGTAACATACTAGAGAAATTTATTCAGGCACAAATGTCCTCATCTCTGACTCGACAGCAACTTCTAGAAGTTGTTGCACATATGGGATTGAAGTGCCCACAGGAAGAAGCTAAATGGTGGCACATAATTTACTTTAGGCTTGAAGTTCTTCTGCATTTCAAGAAGGCATTTCCCTCGGAAGACTTGTTATCTGCAGAAGATAACAAAACTTTTGAGTCTGTTTGCAGGATACTCAGGGCTTTTTATCGCGCTGTTGAAGTGATTTGTGGTCCTGTTTGCCCCACAGCAAATATGTACTTCAATGAACTGTGGAAAGTTAGAACTGTTTTGCAAGAAGAAGCATCAACTGATCGTGCTGCACTTGCTAACATGGTTTTGGAGATGCTGGAAGCATTCAATGAGTATTGGAAAAATTCATATGTGTGGCTGTCAATACCTGTTGTTCTTGATCCCAGATTCAAAATTACTTTTATTGAGTTCCGTTTAAAGCGAGCTTTTGGTACCAATGCAGAAAAACATGTATCTGCCATTCGTGATACAATAAGGGAGCTGTTTCATGAATATTGTGGACTTTCAGATAACTTGGGTGCCGATACATCAACTCGTGAAGCTCATGATGTTGAGTTGTATGGATTTGACAGTGATTCATTGGAAGATTGGGATGAGCATCTTAATGCACAGACAAGGAACCAACAATTGACAGAACTTGACAACTATCTAGAAGATGGTCTTGTCCCAAGGAAGGATGATTTTGATATCCTGAACTGGTGGATGAGTAATTGTACAAAGTATCCAACCCTTTCAGTTATGGCACGCGATGTCCTGGCGATTCCAGCTTCTGCCGATAATTTTGAGGCTGCGTTAAGTGGTGAGGCAAATGTGATACATAAGCAATGGAGTACATTAAGTATCAAAACAATTGAGGCTCTTGTATGTACCCGAGATTGGGGTAAATAGAATGGTAAGCTCTTCACTTTGGTTGTTATGTTGATTTTCTTGTTTCAGTTTTGTAAGGAAGCATTGCTTTTTTGGTTTGTCTTAGTTAGCATCTTAATTGTTAATTATCGATTAAATTTGAGAGTGCACAGTTGAAACATTTCCACTTGCACCTGCACTAATATATCTTATTAGCTAGACAACCACATTATCCATTTTTTCTTACTTGATAGTTACTGAAAAATAATCATCGATAGGATCTGCTGTATCTTAAAGAAATAAATAAAGGGTTTTGCTCTCAAATGACACAATATTGAAGCCGTGTTAACTTCTGGTCCCTCCTCGTTGCGTTTGTGTGTACATGTTTGTTGTTTTTCTGTTTTTTTAACCTTGTATCCCTTTCACTCCTTAATATAATGATGGTCAACTCTCCTGCGAGTTCAAGAAAAAAAATATATTTAAACTGTTTTGTTGTCATGGCAGGAAAATGTTGTGTACTTGGATTATATATATATATATATATATATATATATATATATATATATATATATATATATATATATGAGTAAATATGCATCACAATTACATCTAGTTTTGAGGAGGTTGCACATGCTTATATTCGGTGCACAATTGCACATGCTTGGATGGAAACGTGGAACCTCCCTAGGAAAACATACTTAGGCCCCGTTTGAATGCACTAGAGCTAATAGTTAGCTGGAGACATCTAAATAGCCCAACTAATAATTCAGCTATGACCTGAAGACATCCAAGCACCCCCAGGCCCCAGCTAATAATCTAGCTAACTATTAGCTGCATGTCAACTATCCATTAGTTTATTAGTTAGTTCAACCCAGCTAAAATCAGCTATTTGTTAGGCAGCTATATACACTAGTAAGCTCTAGTGCATTCAAACAGGCCCTTAGGAGTTTTCAAAAAATATGAATGATGCCTATCCATAGTGAATAGATGTACTTCGACACAGAAGGCGGGATGTAAACTTGTTTTGTAAGATTTCATATAAAAAACAATTTTCAGGTGCACATGCACTAGAAGATAAATTCCCAAGAATTTTGTCTTGTAGTGTATATGCACCTGAATTTACCGTTTTTATATAATTTTTTCTAGATTGAGTTTGCAGGTCAATTTTGGTGTCTAAGTACATCTATAGATTCCCTATGGATGTGTATCATTTCAAATTGTTTGAGAACTCCTAAGTTTGTCTTTCTAGTTTTTTTTACACGTTCCAACCCAAAAGGGGGTTTCACTGTACCTGCGATGCAAATTAATGCTGACCATCCTTTTCTTCTTTCCTTTTCATCATCAGAAGTTCACAAGCAGTTCATAACCATAGTGCTTCTAACCCGGGAATACAGGATGATACAGAAAGAGTACACCAGCCATTTATTGTGCAGTATATCAGACATCTCGCAGCCAACTGGTAATACAAACCCTACCAAACGTGGGCTTCTGAGTGTTTTCATGTATTGTGCACATTGATGTCCAGTGATTTTATTATGTTATTACTATTTGTACAGTGCCAATGACGTGCTGCTGCTTTAGCCTGATTGAGAATTCTTGTACAACGTCTCTAGAAAGCCATTTGATGACTGATGTTCTGTTCATGTTATCCTGGCGTGCTGGATGTGCTGTGCCCCCTTCAAAAGCTGAATTTTGGGGCAACCACCAGTGCTCAAATTTGATCTACGGGTCCTGTGGCTGACATCACCATGAAATGATTGCTGGCTTCAAATCACATTTAGGACAATGTGGTTGGTTAAACGTTGCATTAATCTTGAGTAGCATATCAATACTGCAAAAGAGCGGAAGAATTAGAATACCTTTCGCTCAAGGTCTATATTCATATAGGAATGTAAATATTACTGTCACCAGTAAGACATCTTACACCTTCCTTCTGTTCAAATCAATAGATGCCCATTCCGCTGGCAAACTTTTTTCTCACTGAACTCTAAAGTCTCAACGTACCCGGCCTGCCTGTGATTGTGGCGTGCTCCTCGCGGAGGAGAGGAGGCGATGGCAGAGGTGGGCGGCCGGGCGGCCGCTAAGGGTTGATTTGGTGACAAGGGGACCACAGGAGGATTGAAGGTGATTAAGGAAGAAATAAACTAATTTCCCTTTCAATCTCCTCCAATCCCCTGTGATCCCTGGTCATCAAATCAGTTCTAAGGCAGGCAACCTCGAGAAACTGCCGCAGCTCTACAACCTCAGGTCTTAGAGCAACTTTACTAGTTTTTTTTTTAAAAAAGTTTCCTAAAGTCATATTTAACAAGTTACTAACAAGGCTTGTAAAAGCGACATGTAAAACCATCCGTACCCAGAGCTTTGTCTGGTGGCATGTCATTAATGGTACGCCAAACTTCTTCCTCAGAAACAATTCTCTAGGGATGCCAGATCATGCTGCTGCTGAAAGTCGCCGAGAGTGGGTGAGTAGACAAAATCTGAAATTTATAAATTTTGAACACGCACTATACTTGGGATTAGTGTTAGAAATAATTCAGAGTGCGGAAGATAGTTCTTCTTGCTATGAGTTGTTCAATCAATGCGGATAACTTTGGAAGCTAACTCAAACCAATGTGAACAAAAGAACTTCTAGTGAGAGGGGAGAGGGAAAAACAAATCAAATAGTAAAGATCAATACAAATGGACACGACGATTTGTTTCTCGAGGTTCAGTTCCAAAGAACCTACTCCCCGTCGAGGAGGCCACAAAGGTCGGGTCTATTTCAATCCTTTCCCTCTCTTAATCGGTCACCTAGACAGGTCGAGTGCTTCTTCTTAATCACACGGGGCACTAAGACCCCGCAAGGATCACCACATGATTAGATGTCTCTTGCTCGCTTTACAAAACACATGAAAAATTAGAATGAGAAGAAGAAAGCAACCAAGCAACAAGAGCAACAAAACAAACACAAATCACCCTCTCTCAAGTCACAAAGCACTTTTGATCACTTGACTTTATTTTGAAGCTTGGAGAGAATTTGATGCTTTGATTGTGTCTTTGGAGTGTATCCTTTTGATCTAGTATTGAATGGAGAAGTTGGGATGCTTGGATGGCTTGAATGGTGGTGGTTGGAGGTATTTATAGCCCCAACCACTATTCTAGCCGTTGGCTGACTGCTCTGTTGATGGGCACACTGGACAGTGCGGACGTGCACCAGACACTACACTGTTCACTGTTCGGTGAGTGCCACGTCAGCCGATCGTTGGGGTTTGGAGCTGTTGACCATTGAAGTCTTCTGTCCTTTTGCAGCACCGGACAGTCCGGTGGCACATCAGACAGTCTTGTCTTCTGGTACTGCAGATTGTGCACGCAGTCGCGCAGTCAACCGTTGGGTGAAGTTGACCGTTGCTCTGTTGTCTTACCGGACAGTCCGGTGAATTTTAGTGGACGAGCGCCGAGAATTACCGAGAGCGGCCAGTTCGTGGAGTGCTTCAGCTAGGGCACCAGACAGTGTTCGGTGCACCACAGACTGCAACAATCCTGTTTTGTTCCAAACATGTACAATTCTCCCAAGGTCATTTTCTTTGGATATTTATGTGAACTTTATACACCTGAGAAAAATATTCACTAGGCAAATTAGTTAGTCCATATGGTTTGTGATGGATATCAAACGCCAAAATCGATTATAGGAAATGTTGAGGCCATTTCCCTTTCAGCTGCAGCTACAACTCCAAGAGATCCAGAGTAAACTCTCTCTATTCTACAGTTCCAATTAGTTTCTCATAAAAATAAAAAACTGTTGCATGCTTCTCTTCTTGTGAAGTGACACAACGATCTCCAACCTGAAATTTGGCAATAAAATTCTTCTTCTTCTTCTGATGGGCCTGTTTGTTTCAGCTTTTTTCTGACCAGCTTTTCTGAAAATCTGGTTGTGGGGAGAATCTGAGTATCATTACGATTACGTGTGAAGGAAGATAAAGTTGTTCATAGAGCTCAGGATCTAGAAAGTGACGGATTCCTAATATTACAACGACTCAACCGATTATGTGTTTACATTGATTTTAGATGGTTTTTGCCCCCAACGAATTTTATAGAAGCTGGCTGAAAAGCTGAGTGTTTGGCAGTCCACAGCAGCTTTTAGTGGTCAGAAGCTGCCAGAAGCCGAAACAAACATGGGCGATGTCTCGCATGCTGATGGAAGAACACTGTATTGACATCCCCCGCATGAATGTGAAGCACCCGAGACCGTGAACGGGCAATGGTGCGCTCCAGGGAAGCGAGACCAAGGCAATGGAATTTAGCCTTTTCCGCATCCACTCTTCCCCTCAAAAAGCGCCTGACGATCTCTAGCAATCTCAATCCGATGGAGGATCTCTTTAGCCATGCATAGCTGCACCTTGATGTTACCAACCTTCCTCTAGATCCACCTTTGTAAACCTTTACTGAGGTAGTGCTTGAATGCACTAGAGCTAATAGTTAGTTGGCTAAAAAATTGCTAGCGGAATTAGCTAGCTAACTATTAACTAATTTACTAAAAATAGCTAATAGTTGAACTATTAGCTAGGATGTTTGAATGTCTTAAACTAATTTTAGTCACTAACTATTGGCTCTCTTAGACGCTGCAGCTTGATAAAGAAACACTAAACCGGGCACACCGCTGTGACGGGAGTGTTCCAATTCTGCTCAACTGCCTCCAAAAACCTTGAAGCCTGGGCCAAAAACATTGAAACGAAAAGCATCATTTTCCCTGAGTTCTAACCTTTAGCCCAAGCAGGAGAGGACAGTGATCTGACACCACAGATAAGGAGACAATGTGGTGTCAGATCACTGCCCTCTCCTAGCATACATCGTTAAGCATCTCATGTGCCCTCACCTTACTGCCTAAGGAGACCATGTCTTAAACTAATTTTGTCTTGTAGATGCTCATTGCGTACATTGTCAAGCATCTCTTCTATCCTATCGTATTCCCGCTCTTGATGTGATAGAACTTCCGATACAATACGAGGTGGTGGGTCCTCACCGTGATTCACCCATACCTCATAGCCTGCATATAACCGTTCTTACAAAGATCTATCGACATAGTCCTCCTGTCAAGGAAATAAATGTTCCGACACTTGCAACAAGGGCACCTAACATCGGTTCCAGTCTTTGACCGAGCAAAAGCATGGTCGAGAAACGCGTAAGTCTTGACAACCCACTCACTTGATAGAGCACCTCTTTTCTTTCAACCTTCATACATGTATTAGTTAAGTAAATCACGCCCCTACATCTACGATACACTACGAATAACTATAACTATCGTAAATTATTATGTAGTTAAACTAATAGACCACACCAGTATAATATTATATAGAAAGAAACATTTCATGCAACCCTAAATCATATAAAATGACCTTATTTTCGAGGGCATAATAATTACCCTCGAAAATTAAAAGTTTAAATTATCTAGACACTACTAAATAAATTAAAACAAGCTAAATTAATTACATAAACAAACTCTAGCCATCGAACATAACAAACTAAACAATATTTATCAAATAAATCATTTAATACTAAAAATAACTACTAGCAAACAATTTATATGCATCTACACAATTACAATACAAGCTAAAAAATACTCACTTAGCCGATGGTGAGATCGGGATGGCCGGCGGCGGACAACGTCGAGGCGGTGAGGACGGAGCAAGCGCCGGTAAGAGCGAGAAGGCCGCCAGCGGGAGCCGGTGGCGGGGCGGGCGCCGGACACGTGCGCTGGCGGGGTGGGGTGGTGGTCGTCGACGACGCGATGGCTGGTGATGGGCGCACGAGAGAGAAATGAAACGACGCGGGTTGGGTGCCGTTCCTTAAAATTGCTTATGTCCGATGGCTTGTCATTGAGCCGTCAGACATTACCTTATATCCGACGACTGTCAGATAGGCCGTTGAACATAAGGTAATGTCCTACGGCCTGTCTGACAGCTGTCGGATGTAGGACCTTATGTCCAATGGCTGTAGGAAGTCGTCGGACATAAGGCTATGTCCGACGGCGGCGTAGGAAGCCATCGGATATTGAGTGGCCGTCGGATATGAGTCGTTTTACTGTAGTGCAGGTGTGAATCATCTAGGCCCCTTTGATGATGTTTTGGTAATTAATGATAACTGCTTGTGGACTAACGATTCTTGGAGAAACAAGAATGCAGGGTTGGACCACATAGAACATGAAATGTTGGAGAATCATAAACATTGGTTGTGGATCAGATGAAGGCAAAGGTATAATATAGGTTTCGTTTTTGCCGGTCTTGAGGAGTTTAGAGAAGATACCTGACCGGATTAGTAGGCTAGATAGCTGTACTATTAAGAGGGATCAATGACTTTGATCTGTGTAAATCTTAGTGCCTCATAGAGCATCAAGTAGTTGCATTTGCATGAGGACTAACAACGCTTCAAATTTCGTGAGTTAAAAGTTCTTTCAAAAGCAAGTTTGAAAATTGCAATGTCTTAGATGCGCGGACCGTCCGGGCCTTGAGGGCGGACCGTCCGCGATCCACCAGGGGGTCCGAAGTCTAACCACTTGGACAGGTACATTGTTCCATTGCACTGCGGACCGTCCGGGTCTTAAGGCCGGACCGTCCGCAGTCATGACCAGAGAAGGCTGGGTTCGGGTTAGTTCCTGAATTATAGCGCGGACCGTCCGGCTGTGATGGGCGGACAGTCCGCAAGTGTCAAACATGTTTTGGACAGGGACTGTGTGATTTTGTAGATTTGTACTACGGACTGTCTGAGGGACTAGTCCGGACAGTACTGTCTCAGGTCTCGGACCGTCCGGCTTTATAGGCGGACGGTCCGTGCGTGTTAACTATTCTTGGTCCGAGGCTCGGGTGCCTCATGCTGCCAGGTCGCGGACGGTCCGGCCTTGGAAGGCGGACTGTCCGGACCCACCTTTTCTGACAACTCTGGCAGTTTTCAAACGGAAATTATAGCCGTTATATGTACGGCGGACCGTCCGGCTCTAGGGCGCGGACCGTCCGCGTGTGCGCAGAACATGTGCTTTTTGCACATAACGGTTGGATTTTGATGGAGGGCTATAAATAGAAGGGTAGCTCGTGTGAGAGAGCTCTCTTGGCCATTCCTTGCACACATTGAGCTCATTTGTGATCCTCCAACTCACTCTCTCACACTCTTTGCTTGAGATTGCATTCTAGTGAGAGATTGAGGGTTCCTAGTGCATTTGCATCATTTGGTGATTCTTGAGGCACTAGGTGGTACACCGAGCAAGCGTCATTGGCTTGTTACTCTTGGAGGTTGCCGCCTCCTAGACGGCTCGGGTGATTGTCTCCGTCGAGCTCTCCAAGAAGATTGTGGAGAAGCCGCGGTGTTGATTGTGAGGGGTTCGCGCCTACCTCGCCGGAGCGGCAAAGGTGACATTAGTGGAATCGAGGTATGGAGTGATTTCCTGTCCACTTGGCTCAAAGATCAAGCTGTGACTTGATAGAGGAGCAAGTGAGAGCTTGAAGTCCACCTCAACGTGGATTAGGGGTGATCGGCAAATCACCGATACCACGGGATAAATTTCGGTGTCTCTACCTTCTTGCATTACTTATTGCCTTGCAAGTAATTAGTGTTTTGCATATTGTTCCTCAAGTATTCAATCACCGTAGTTGTTTCTCATACATTGTTTACTTATTGTCACTAGAGAATTTATTCCTCTTGTTATATTGATTAAATTTACCTAGTGTTTTTGATTTTAGTCAAAACCGCATATTCACCCCCCCTCTAGCTGGTGTCCTAGATCCTACAAGTGGTATCAGAGCCGAGGACTCCATTGTTTGTGGATCTAATCATCCCGGAGTGGGACAAAATGGCTAGTAACAAAAATGTGCACATTGGGAAGCCACCACATTTTGATGGGAATAATTATGACTATTGGAAAATAAGAATGTCAATGCATCTTAGAGCAATGGGTGGAAAAATTTGGCCAATTGTCAGGGATGGATTTGTTATGTTGAAAGAAGATGAACCATCCGCTAGTGATAATGAGAATATCCTCACAAATGATCAAGCCATGAATGTCTTTTATGATGCTCTTGATATAAATGAGTTCAATCGTATCAAGAATCTCACAACCGCTCATGAGATTTGGATTAAGCTAATGGAAATTCATGAAGGAACTACAATTGTGAAGAGTGCCAAACTATATGTGTGCAAAGGGAAGTTTGAGCAATTTATTATGAAAGAAGATGAGAGTGTATCCGATATGTTCAATCGGTTAAATGAGATAGTAAATGAACTCAAGGGACTTGGTTTTAATGTACCGGATGTGGATTTCACTCACAAGTTCCTTAGATCACTTCCGGAGAAATATGAGACCATTGTGACAATGTTAGTAAGGAGTGATCTATCTATAACTTCTCCAACCGAAGTATTGGGAGAAATTCTCACTCAAGATATATTTAAGAAGTCACAAGCCGATGCTTTAAGTTTGGCAAAGAAGGTGAAAAATGAATCAATTGCTCTCAAAGCTAAGGCCTCAAAGGCAATTGAAAAGGAAGATAGTAATGATGAAGAAAATGAAAGTGAGAGTGATGGTGACATGGCTCTATTTGTAAGGAAATTCAATAAATTCATGAAGATGAAGAGAGGTCAACCTAGAAGAGGTCAAACATCTAGAAGAAATGCTTTCAATGATAGAAAGTGTTTTGAGTGTGGGGAACCCGGTCACATTGCCATGAATTGCCCAAGCAAGAAGAAGAAGGGCAAAGATGAAAGTGACAAGAAGAAAAAGAAATACTATAACAAGAAGAAAGATGGCAAAGCCTACTTAGTTGAATGGGACTCGGATGATAGCTCAGATGATGATGATGATGACACCTTGATGTAGCTGAGGTGCCCGATCTTTCGGTGAGAGGAGATAATTCCGATTTGGCGGAAGATGACCCTTGCGATCCGACTACGACGAGCAAGCCCGAGGCGCCAATGCAATCGCTGAACCAACTCCCTGTGGTTACCGACCTTGCTGATGCGAGATCGGCCTGATCACGAAGATCGTTTCCTGTGCGCAATCGAAGAACGAACAAGAAAAAGATGCGAGCAATCTAATCTATTACTCGAGGGTGGAGTTCTGAATACACGAAGACAGCGCAGATTTGCGCGTGTTCGAGAGTAGCTAAGGCTAACGTAAAACAAAACTCGAAAACAAAGGAGGCGCAACTCCTGGATAAATAGAGAGGGCGCAGCCCCTAGGGGTGGCCAACCCTAGGTCGTCCACTATGGGCCGCAGTTGGGCTGGTCGTCTATTCTTCTGGGCCTTCATTCTTTAGTAGCATGACGGAGTTAAGATCTCTGGCACGGTCCCGAGTGATTGGCCCAGCTAATGAAGGAAGTGGCGCTTGATGTGGAGGTGCTGCTGGTGTAGTCGTACTCATAGTGATGTCCTCATCATCCTCCCCTTCTTGAAGTGAAGTCGTCCTCGACGACAACTCCTCATCCTCAGCCATATATGGTTTCAAATCTGCAACAATAAAACTAGTGGAAACACCAAATTCCGCAGGCAGGTCAAGGATATAAGCATTATTATTAATCTTTGTTAGCACCTTAAAAGGACCAGCAGCACGAGGCATTAATTTAGAACGGCGCAAAGTAGGAAACCGATCCTTTCTCAAGTGCAACCAAACCATATCACCTGGCTCAAAAGTAACATGTTTTCTTCCTTTACTACCAGCAACCTGATTTTTTGCATTAGTAGCAGCAATGTTCTGTTTCGTTTGTTCATGTATGGTAATCATTTGTTCAACATGTGCAACAGCATCTACATGTGGGGCGTTCGCAGCATTAAGTGAAATCAAATCAATAGGTGCCCTAGGGATGTAACCATAAACAATCTGGAAATGGCACATCTTTGTAGAAGAATGTGTGGCATGATTGTAAGCAAATTCAACATGAGGCAAGCAATCCTCCCAACGTCTCAAATTCTTGTCTAAAACAGCCCTAAGCATGGTAGATAAAGTTCTATTTACTACCTCAGTTTGTCCATCAGTCTGAGGGTGACAAGTAGTGCTAAACAACAATTTAGTTCCCAATTTATTCCAAAAAGATCTCCAAAAATGGCTTAGAAACTTAGCATCGCGATCAGAGACTATTGTTTTTGGAATACCATGTAAACGAATAATTTCTCTAAAGAATAATTCAGCAACAATGCTAGCATCATCAGTTTTATGACAAGGTATAAAGTGAGCCATTTTAGAGAATCTATCAATGACCACAAAAATACTATCCCTCCCCTTCTTAGTTCTAGGCAAGCCCAAAACAAAGTCCATAGAGATATCAAGCCAAGGAGACGAAGGGACAGGCAAAGGCATATACAAACCATGGTTGTTCAACCGTGACTTAGCTTTCTGGCAAGTAGTGCAGCGTGCAACAAGGCGCTCAACATCAGCGCGCATCCGAGGCCAAAAGAAGTGGGCAGCCAACACCTCATGCGTTTTGTAGACGCCAAAATGCCCCATGAGACCGCCTCCATGCGCTTCCTGTAACAACAAAAGATGAACCGAGCTAGCTGGAACACACAGCTTGTTAGCGCGAAACAGGAACCCATCCTGTATGTGAAATTTGCCCCATGGTATCCCATTAATACAATGGCCGAAAGCATCTTTAAAATCAGCATCGTCAACATATTGATCCTTCACAGTGTCCAAACCAAAGATTTTAAAATCTAATTGTGACAGCATGGTATAGCGACGAGACAAAGCATCAGCAATAACATTGTCCTTCTCGTTCTTGTGTTTAATAATGTAAGGAAAGGACTCAATGAATTTGACCCATTTAGCATGACGATGGTTCAGATTTGTTTGGGTACGAATATGTTTTAAAGCCTCATGATCAGAATGAATTATGAACTCACGATGCCAAAGATAGTGCTGCAAAGTATGCAAAGTGCGCACTAAAGCGTAAAGCTCCTTATCATAAGTAGAATATTTCAGACTAGCACCGCTTAATTTTTCACTAAAATAAGCAACTGGTTTTCCTTCTTGTAACAAAACAGCACCTAGCCCAATACTGCTAGCATCGCATTCAAGCTCAAAAACTTTATTAAAATCAGGCAATTGCAAGAGGGGAGCTTGGGTTAACTTATCTTTCAAAGTGTTGAACGCTACCTCCTGCGAATCACTCCAAGCAAACGACACATCTTTCTTTGTAAGCTCATGTAGAGGCGCTGCAATGGAGCTAAAATCACGAACAAATCTGCGGTAGAAACCGTCAAGTCCAAGAAAGCTCCGAATTTGTGTGACCGTCGTCGGTGTAGGCCACTCCTGAATGGCAGCAATCTTGCTGCTATCCACCTCAATGCCCTGCGGAGTAACCACATAACCAAGAAACGAGACACGTTGCATGCAAAATGTGCACTTTTCCATGTTACCAAACAAGCGAGCAGCATGCAAAGCATCAAAAACAGCACGCAAATGTTCTAAATGCTCCTCTATAGACTTGCTGTAAATAAGGATATCATCGAAATAAACAACAACAAACAAACCTATGAAGGCCCATAGAACTTCGTTCATTAAACGCATAAAGGTGCTGGGAGCATTAGTCAATCCAAATGGCATAACCAACCATTCATATAAACCAAATTTCGTTTTAAAAGCCGTTTTCCATTCATCACCGAGTTTCATTCTAATCTGATGGTAACCACTACGCAAATCAACCTTAGAGAAAATAACGGCACTACTAAGCTCATCTAACATATCATCAAGGCGTGGAATAGGATATTGATAACGAACTGTGATGTTATTAATAGCACGACAATCTACGCACATACGCCATGACCCATCTTTCTTTGGAACGAGTAAAATAGGAACCGAGCAAGGGCTAAGAGACTCACGAATGTAACCTTTATCAAGCAGCGTCTGCACCTGGCGCTGGATCTCCTTCGTCTCATCTGGATTTGTACAGTACGGGGCGCGGTTCGGAAGAGAAGCGCCAGGGATGAGATCGATCTGATGCTCAATGCCACGGAGGGGAGGAAGACCCGGTGGTAAGTCTGTAGGATAAACATCAGCATACTCCTGCAAAAGGTTAACAATAGCAGGGGGTATATCCAAAGACGGTGCATCATCAAGCGGAACAAGCATGCGCGAGCATACAAGTGCATAACAGGGCATATGAGCTTCATGGAGATCATCAAAATCAGCACGTGTAGCAAGTAAAACAGGAGAGTGCAACTTGATTTCAGATTTAATAGGTGTGGCTGATGTTGATTTGACTTGTTGTGCAGTTTTAGCAGCCCTAGTAAGATCATCTTTCAAAATTTGGTCAGGGGTCATTGGATGTATACTTATTTTCTGGCCTTTAAACATGAAAGAATAATGATTTGAACGACCATGATGTAAACTATCAGTATCATATTGCCAAGGTCGACCCAATAACAAAGAGCATGCTTCCATAGGAATAACATCGCAATCAGCATAATCAGAATAAGAACCCAGCGAAAAGGGGACACGTACCGAACGTGTTACCTTTATTTTACCACCATCATTAAGCCATTGAATGTGATACAGATGTGGGTGTGTGCGAGTGGGCAAGGATAATTTCTCTACCAACGCTATACTTGCCAAATTGTTGCAGCTGCCACTATCGATGATGATGTGAATCGACCGTTCGTGCACAACGCCCTTGGTATGGAATAGAGTGTGTCGCTGATTTTTTTCGGCCTGGGCAACCTGTGTGCTGAGAACACGCTGCACAACAAGACTCTCATACCTATCGGCGTCGATGGGATCAACGTGGACTTCCTCATTTTCTGCATGGTTAGTGGCAATCATAGCATGACTAGTTTCCTCAGAATCACTGGCTGAAGAGTACTCACCATTGTCACGTATAAGCAAGGTACGCTTGTTTGGGCAGTCCCGAATCATGTGCCCAAACCCTCTGCAACGATGGCACTGAATATCCCGTGTACGTCCTGTGGAAGAAGCGACGCCTTTGGCAGGGGGCGCCACTGGCTTGGTCGTCCCTGTGCGCGATGTAGTGCTAGGCGTAGAAGGTGCAGGGCTGGAAGGAGTTGAGCTGTGTGTGGGACCCCGGCCTGCAAAAGAGTTAGTATATGTCTTTGATCGTCGTCCCTGCACTTCACGTTCAGCTTTGCAAGCATATTCAAACAATGTGGTTATATCAAAATAATCCTTATAATCAAGTATATCCTGAATTTCCCTGTTCAAACCACCACGAAAACGCGCCATAGCAGCGTCATCCGACTCAACCAAACCACAACGAAGCATACCCTTTTGTAACTCCTGGTAATATTCCTCAATAGATTGTGAACCTTGTTGAAAACGCTGCATTTTGTTAAGCAAATCACGAGCATAATAGGAAGGAACAAATCTGTGGCGCATGGCAGTTTTTAATTGGGTCCAAGTAATGACACTGTTAATGGGAAGTTTTTGTTTATACTCACGCCACCAAATTAAAGCAAAATCAGTAAATTCACTAATGGCAGCCTTCACTTGGCTATTAGCAGGAATATCATGGCATGAAAATTTCTGTTCTACCTCTAATTCCCAATCAAGATATGCAGCAGGATCATATTTACCAGTAAAAGATGGAATTTTAAATTTAATCTTAGAAAATAAGTCATTAGGGGGATGACGAACCACACGACGTGCACGACCACGGCGATCTCCATCGTCCTGCTCAGTGTCACCGCCGTATTCCTGCTCCATCTTTGTGGTCAATGCATCAAGGCGTGCCAGGATGGTGTCGAGTGTGGTGCGAGTCGTCGTTTGAGCAAGGTCAAGTTGGTTGAAACGCTCGGTCGTCGAAGTGATCGTTGAATCAAGCCGTTCATGCATCGTCCTAATGTCAGCAGCAAGTCCATCAACTTGTTCCCTTACTTCCTGCAACTGGGCATCCACCATGTCGTGTGCTCCTGCCATAGTTAGCGCAAACACCAAAACACCAAAAGGAGAAACAAACAACGACAAAACATGGGTGTACTGCTCACAAGGCGCTCACACTAGTGCTGTTATCAAGTTCTTATCCGCTCTTACCAAGCCACAGTGGTGAACTACAACCAACAGGTGGAACCGGTGAAAGATTGGATGAGCGATTGCCTGGAGAAACAGAAACCTTCTCGTCGTAGAAATATGTGGAGTTTTGGGTAGGCTGCACTCAAGTCAATGATTACCACAATCAAACAATAATGCAAAGTTGAATTATAGTGCAGAACACGAAACTATATTGCTGGCCACAAGTGCAAAGGACGGACGGAACTAGCAGAATGGCAGTACCGTAAATATTGTACTAGCGAGGCCACTAGTAGGAATCACAAGTGATTTTGTTTTTCTTTTTTTGTATGATTTTTTTGATATTTTTCTCAGCACAAGAAGCAACAAAATAGGAGCTACATGAAGTTTCACCTAAAACAGAGTTCAGATGTGGTCTACAGAAAATCAGAAAGTTCTCTGAAAAGCGTGAGAGAACTTTGATGAATTTTTTTCTTTATTTTCCTGAATTTTTTTGACAATTTTGTCGAAACCCAAACAGACCGTATGTCAATTTGGCCGGCCTCAGAATGGTGTCAACAAGCTCCTGTAAAAATTTCAGATTTTTTGGACACTCGAGCGAAAAGTTATGCCCGTTTTACGGAAGGTACCTCAAGTTATGTTTTAAAACGACCGGGACGAAACAACCGTATCCTTTCTCCTTTGTTTTCTTTTTTTTGTTTCTGTTTTTTTTACGTAATCGAAGGAGAAAAACAAGGAAGCGCCCGTTGACTCGGTTTGTTTTTTTTCTCTATTTTTTTCCGTAACCGAAGGAGAAAAACAAGGAAACAACCGTTGACTCGGTTTGTTTTTTTCTGTTTTTTTTGTCGTAACCGAAGGAGAAAAACAAGGAAACGAAGTTGACTCGGTTTGTGGCGTGATCAAACGGGAGATGGTGGCGGCGCTAGGGATTGAATGGTGGAAGAACACAATGCAACCAACAACAAATGACGCGAAAGCACACAAATTCAACAATGCAGATTATTGAAAGAAAGTGCGAGGCTCAAAAGGGTGCTGGGATAAGGTCTAACCTGAATTTTTATGTGGTTTTGTGGACTGTAGGAAAAAAACACTCGATAAACTCACCGATCAACCTGGAATTCTGATACCAATTGATGTAGCTGAGGTGCCCGATCTTTCGGTGAGAGGAGATAATTCCGATTTGGCGGAAGATGACCCTTGCGATCCGACTACGACGAGCAAACCCGAGGCGCCAATGCAATCGCTGAACCAACTCCTTGTGGTTACCGACCTTGCTGATGCGAGGTCGTCCTGATCACGAAGATCGTTTCCTGTGCGCAATCGAAGAACGAACAAGAAAAAGATGCGAGCAATCTAATCTATTACTCGAGGGTGGAGTTCTGAATACATGAAGACAGCGCAGATTTGCGCGTGTTCGAGAGTAGCTAAGGCTAACGTAAAACAAAACTCGAAAACAAAGGAGGCGCAGCTCCTGGATAAATAGAGAGGGCGCAGCCCCTAGGGGCGGCCAACCCTAGGTCGTCCACTATGGGCCGCAGTTGGGCTGGTCGTCTATTCTTCTGGGCCCTCATTCTTTAGTAGCATGACGAAGTTAAGATCTCTGGCACGGGCCCGAGTGATTGGCCCAGCTAATGAAGGAAGTGGCGCTTGATGTGGAGGTGCTGCTGGTGTAGTCGTACTCATAGCGATGTCCTCATCACACCTCATCCAAGCTTAATGCCGGAATTGCCATCAAGGAAGCTCCCTCACTCTTCTCATCTCCCCATTGTCTCATGGCAAAGGGAGATGCTAAGGTAAAAATCATCACCGATTTAAATGATATAAAAGATGATGATGATATCGATGATGTTGATGATGATGGCTATTCATATGATGATCTTGTTAGAATGTTAGGTGAGGCTGATGACTACATGCACAAAGAAAAAGAAAAATTTAAGACCTTGAAGGAATTGTATAAAAACCTCCAAGTGTCTTTTGAGGAGCTCAAGACCTCTCACAATGACCTAAAAGAAAATTGTGAGAAGCTTGCGGATGCTCAAAAATCATCTATTGTGCATGAAGTTGAGGTGGTCACTAAGGATGTTGGAGTCACTTGTGACTTACTTGATAGTCTTACAAGTGAACCACTACCTACTAACTCTATTTGTGATAAATGCAAAATTTCTCTCAATGATAACATTACTCTTGATGAATCAAAAATTATTGTTGAGAATGAAGTGTTAGTAGATAAAGTAAACACTCTAACTCATGACCTAGAAAAGGCATATGGTGGTAAGGCTAAATTGGATTTCATATTGGGAAGTCAACGATGCTCTCTTAACCGTGAAGGTCTTGGATATGTTCCCAAGAAAGGAAAGAATGCTTTTGTAAAGCAAAAGACATTGTTTGTGAAAGAATGCGACAAAGTGTGTCACAAGTGTCACAAAAAGGGACATGTTAAGAAAAATTGTTCCAAGTTCAAAAATGTATCCTCCACTTGTTTTGAGCATTGTTATGTTCTTTCTCATAATGCAAAAGGTGTTCATGCTAAATTTGTTGGTACTTCTATTGTTGGAAACAAAAAGAAAGCTATTTGGGTGCCAAAGACCTTGGTCACTAACATCCAAGGACCCAAGCAAGTTTGGGTACCTAAAAGAGATTGATTTCCTTTTGTAGGTAAACTACAAGGCGGGAGGGAATCATTGGGTGTTAGATAGTGGATGCACTCAACACATGACCGGAGATATGAAAATGTTTACCCAAATGAGTGAGGAAGATTGCTCAAATTATGATAGTATCACATTTGGAGATAATCACAAAGGAAAGGTTAAAGGTTTGGGTAAAATTGCTATTTCAAATGATCATTCTATATCAAATGTGCTCTTGGTTGAGTCTTTGAATTTTAATTTACTTTCCGTAGCTCAATTATGTGATCTAGTTTTTGTTGCAATTTCACGGTTGAAGATGTTATTATCTCTAGTGTTGATGGTAGCAATCTTAAGTTTAAAGGTTTAGACATGAAAATCTTTATCTAGTTGATTTCTCATCTAATGAGGCAAAGCTCACAACTTGCCTATTCTCAA
Source organism: Zea mays (assembly GCF_902167145.1). Taxonomy (NCBI): domain Eukaryota; kingdom Viridiplantae; phylum Streptophyta; class Magnoliopsida; order Poales; family Poaceae; genus Zea; species Zea mays. The sequence continues at coordinate 58,515,114 of NC_050105.1, forward strand.
AAGCTTCACTAGGTTGGTTATGGCATAGAAGACTTGGTCATGTTGGAATGAAGCAACTCAATCGGTTAACCAAGCATGACTTAGTTCGTGGCTTAAAAGATGTGAAGTTTGAGAAGAACAAATTATGTAGCTCTTGTCAAGCCGGTAAGCAAGTGGCAAACACTCATCCAAATAAAAGTCAAATGTCCACTCATCGACCTTTGGAATTACTTCACATGGATTTATTTGGGCCCACATCTTTTGTAAGTATTGGTGGTAATTCTTATTGTCTTGTGATTGTGGATGATTATTCAAGATTTACTTGGGTTTATTTTCTTCGAGTCAAATCTAATGTGTTTGAAACATTCAAGTCATTTGCTATATTGTCTCAAAATCAATTTGATTTCGACATCAAAAAGGTTAGAAGTGATAATGGGTCGGAATTCAAAAATGCGAGAATTGATGAATATTGTGATGACAAGGGTATTAAACATGAATTCTCTTCCAAATATACCCCGGAACAAAACGGTATTGTTGAAAGAAAGAATAGAACTCTCATTGATATGGCTAGGTATATGTTAGCGGAATATAATATATCGGATTCTTATTGGGCCGAGGCAATAAATACCGCTTGTCATTCATCAAATAGACTATATTGTCACAAACTTTTGAAGAAAACTCCATATGAATTGCTCATTGGTATAAAGCCAAATATCTCATATTTTAGGGTATTCGGTTGCAAATGTTATATTTTAAGAAAGGGAAGCCGACTTTCTAAATTTGAGAAGAAATGTGATGAGGGTTTTCTTCTTGGATATTCATCAAATAGTAAAGCTTATAGAGTCTTCAATAAAACTCATGGTATTATTGAAGAAGCATATGATGTTGAATTCGATGAAACAAATGGGTCTCAAGATGAGAGTGATAATCTCGATGATGTTGGGGGAACTCAATTGATAAATGCAATGAAAACAATGGCCGTTGGTGAAATAAAACCAAAGGAAGATGATGATGAAAATAGTGTGGTTGTCATTCCTTCATCCTCAACTCAAAATGAGGAAGATCACCAAAGCCAACAACATGATGAAACTATGGATACTCATGATCAAGTTACTTCAAGACATTCGGTTCCTCCTAATGCTTCAACTAGCAATTATCAAACGGTATCAAGAATTCATCATTCCATTGTGAAGGATCACCCGGTTGATCAAATTGTGGGTGATATTAGTAAGGGTGTTCAAACTCGCTCTCGCATAGCTTCGTTTTGTGAACATTTCTCTTTCGTATCTTGTATGGAACCTAACCGTGTAGATGAAGCTCTACTTGATGTTGATTGGGTGAATGCAATGCATGAAGAATTAAATAACTTCGCTCGAAATGAAGTTTGGGAGCTTGTTGAGAGACCAAAGAACCACAATGTTATTGGTACAAAATGGGTGTTTCGCAACAAGCACAATGAAGATGGTGTGGTAGTAAGAAACAAGGCAAGATTAGTTGCACAGGGATATACTCAAATTGAGGGATTGGATTTTGGGGAGACATTTACTCCCGTGGCAAGATTAGAAGCAATCCGGATTCTTCTTGCTTATGCTTGTGCACATAATATCAAGCTCTACCAAATGGATGTAAAGAGTGCTTTTCTAAATGGTAAGATTAGTGAACTAGTGTATGTTGAACAACCTCCCGGTTTTGAGGACCCCAAAAGACCTAACCATGTGTTCAAGCTTTCTAAAGCTCTCTATGGGCTTAAGCAAGCTCCACGCGCTTGGTATGAAAGGCTTAGAGATTTCTTGCTTTCCAAAGACTTCAAAATTGGGAAGGTTGACACTACTCTATTCACTAAAAGAATTGGCAAAGACTTATTTGTTTGTCAAATCTATGTTGATGATATTATTTTTGGATCTACTAATGAATTATTTTGTGAGGAATTCAGAAAAATGATGTCAAAAGAATTTGAAATGTCTATGATAGGAGAATTGAGCTTCTTTCTTGGCCTTCAAATCAAACAATTGAAAGATGGAATTTTTATAAGTCAATCAAAATATTTAAAGGACATGCTCAAGAAGTTTGGTTTAGAAAATGCAAAGCCTATCAAGACTCCAATGGCAACAAATGGTCATCTAGACTTAGATGAAGGAGGTACTATGGTTGATCAAAAACTTTATCGTTCAATAACTGGTAGTTTGCTTTATATTACCGCATCTAGGCCCGATGTTATGTTTAGTGTATGCATGTGTGCTCGATTTCAAGCTTCACCTAGAGAGATTCACTTGAAGGCCGCTAAAAGAATTTTAAGATATTTGAAGTATACTCCCAATATTGGTCTATGGTATCCCAAAGGTGCTCAATTTGAATTAATTGGATATTCGGATTCGGACTATGCGGGGTGCAAAGTTGATAGAAAAAGCACCTCCGGTTGTTGTCAATTTCTTGGTAGATCTCTTGTTTCATGGTCTTCTAAAAAACAAAATTTGGTTGCTCTCTCTACCGCCGAAGCGGAATATATATCGGCCGGAAATTGTTGTGCTCAACTATTATGGATGAAACAAACCTTATTGGATTATGGAATTATTTTCAAGAATGTGCCTCTCATGTGTGATAATGAGAGTGCGGTAAAATTGGCTACCAATCCGGTCCAACACTCAAGAACTAAGCATATTGATATACGGCATCACTTCTTAAGAGATCATGTTGGCAAGGGAGATATCTCTATTTATTCCATTGGCACGGATGATCAATTAGCAGACATTTTTACAAAGCCTTTGGATGAAACAAGATTTTGTTCTCTAAGAAGTGAAATGAATGTGATCGATCTCTCAAATGTTGCTTGAAGTTGATCACGCATGTGTCGTATTGCATCTCGGTTCTAAATATGCTCTTTATGCTATTTATTTGGTATTATTGGTGCATTTTTCATTCTAAATTGCTCTAGTTAGTTTAATACAAAAATTTGCATTACTCAATTACATAATATGTATATGCATGCATACTAACTCTTGGATTGGTCGAAATGTCCATATATGAGCACCAATTCAGATTTGAAATTCAAAATCAGAAAGTGGACAGACATTGGAGAACTGAGTATCAGGTCGCGGACCGTCCGCCCATGGACCGCGGACCGTCCGCAGTATCAGGAACTGGACAGTCCGATCAGTGATGCAGACCGTCTGACCTCATCAGGGCGCGGACCGTCCGCCGACCCTGCGCGGACCGTCCGCGACAGGCAGTAAAATCGGACAGAGGCCGCAGACTTGTCATTTGTGTTCCTTGGCTCTTCTCTCTTGCTATCCACTCGCCAAATAGTCTCTCTTGTCGATTGTGCGCGGACGGAGAAGTAACGTTGCGCACGGACAGTCCGACAGCTTGTGGCAACGTTCCATCAACATGTCTTCATCACGGTATTTCATAATCTTGTGGATTTCATCAAATCTCTTCAATTTTGAGATTATTTGGGTTTCCTCTCTGATCTGAAATTGAGCAGTAGTTTTACAAAATTTTGAACTCGTTTGGATGAGAGTTCTCTGCAAAATCATCAATTCAACATTTGTGGCGGCTAGGGTTCTTGGAGTCGCCCCTGGTCGGTCGCGGACCGTCCGCCTGGTGGGCGCGGACCGTCCGGGCCTCCTAGCGCGGACCGTCCGGCCCCTGGCAGAGCAATGCATTTCTATTCCTTTCTATTGTGGTGATTTGTATCAACTATTTATCTATGGATGTCTGTCACATTATTGCAGTGGTTTTGGTGGCCTCCGCAAGAAACTTGCAGGTCACTTTAAATCAAAGTGCCCTCATGGAGATGATGATGACTATACACCAACCACTGATTCAGAGGCCCAATCCTCAGCTGGGGGCACTGAAACTATGGATGCTGAAGACTTTCCTCATGTTCATCCCGATTATCCCATTGATACCCAAGGATGGACATATCCAAAGCGGAGGTTTTCTATGGCTGAGTACTGCTCAAGGCGGACTATGAACCAATACACTCTGCCATCTGACACCAATATTCAATTTGTCCACACTCAGCTGCAGTTTGATGTATTTTGGGCACCTTGGTAGATACAAATTTTTATAAACATCAAGTGATTGATTGGTCCTTCATGCTAGGTCAATCAGTCATGGAGGGTCTGATCCCTAAGTTTGAGACGTGTGGCCTGTATCAGTTTATGGGGCAACGAACAGACTTCAGTGAAATGGCTGTCAAGCAATTCCTGGCCACCTCAGAGATTGATATAGAAGAAGAATCCATCACCTGGATGACTGGCTTCAAGCGCTATTCTGCCTCCTTTGCTGACTTTGCCACTGCCAACAGTCTGGATTATGGCACTATTTCAGCTGGACTGGATCTCTACACTGAGGATAATTTTGAGGACATTATGCAATTCTATGAGCCAGCACAGCTGGGAATACCCAGGAGGATTGGAGAGACAGCAGGACTCAGACATCATCCTGCTGTGATCAACAAAATTGCCAGAGTCACTATTCTTCCCAAGAGTGGGGATAAGAGCAAAATACGGGACAAATTCTGGAATATTATCCATCACATCATGAACGGTGAAGTAATGAATGTTGTTCTATTCATGATGAGACAACTTAATGATTTGAAGATGGACAAGAACCAAAATTTAGCGTATGCTCCTTATATTATGGCTCTCATCAAAGCCAAGACAAGATTTGAGGGGCCCTGTGAGATTGTCCACACACCGTTCAGACCATTTAAGAATGAGATAGAGTTTCTCACCAGGCCACTCACTCCCTTCCCAGATGATGAGGAAGACCCTGGCTATAATGCAGAAGCAGCTCCTGGTGTTGAGGCCGAGCAGATGCCTCCTCCTCCACCTCCTCAGCCTCAGCAGTATTGGCAGCCTGGTCCAGGCTACTTTGATCCCTATTTTCACAATATGTAGCAGGGGCTTGAGACCCATATTGATGCTCGCTTTGAGGGCATGATGACACATGTGGATCACCGCCTAGATGACATGCAGTCTCGCTTTGACAGTAACTGGGATGCGCTCAACTCTGAGTTTTCAGAGTTTCGTGATCACATTCACACTAATGTCACTGATCCTATCATGACCAGGCTGAATAATATGCAACAGAGTTTTCAAGATAACATGGGCGCTCTCTCCAGCCAATTTGACAATCTTTCTACAAATGACAGCATGCATGATATCAGTCAGAGGCAGCAGCAACTCCAGCAGGATTTTGGCCAGTTCTCCTCTCTATTTGACACATTCAGCACTCACTACTACAACATGCATCCTCCGCCCAGTGATCAGTGAGACCTCTCCTTTGTGGCAATTGATGTCAAAGGGGGAGAGAAGTGATGAGAAGAGAAGTTGTCAGGTGTCTCTTTTCAGGGGGAGTTGTTGGTCTATGTGGACATTAAGACCATGCATATGATATTTACCTTTTTATGTCGCATGCATTAGTTTATGTCTTATGCATTTGGAACTGGCTTGAACTGTTAACTCTATGTCGTATGTCTGTGGACAAATATCTGTAATATTCTGTGGGTTGAACTATGTTTTAGTTCAAATTACTCTGTGTGTGGTTAATCGAGGAGTGATTATAATTGCTGCGCTTACTCTACGGATCATCTCTTGTATGCCTCGATAACCATGATTGTAGGAAAGTCTCCATCAAACTCCAATATATTATGTGTGTTATATCTTCAGTTTCAAATAATCCTGCACACACTTAGGGGGAGCCTTTCTTACATACTGAGTTTTTATTGGGATTTATCTATCTCTCGGACAGAACTTCAAATCAAGATAAGTCCTATGAAACTCATCTCCTAAATCTATCTTATACCTTAGGTATGAGAGAGATTTGAAAAAACTAAACTTCTCTTTAATATATTATGTAGTTTTGTCATCAATTACCAAAAAGGGGGAGATTGTGAATCATCTAGGCCCCTTTGGTGATGTTTTGGTAATTAATGATAACTGCTTGTGGACTAACGATTCTTGGAGAAACAAGAATGCAGGGTTGGACCACATAGAACAGGAAATGTTGGAGAATCATAAACATTGGTTGTGGATCAGATGAAGGCAAAGGTATAATATAGGTTTCGTTTTTGCCGGTCTTGAGGAGTTTAGAGAAGATACCTGACCGGATTAGTAGGCTAGATAGCCGTACTATTAAGAGGGGTCAATGACTTTGATCTGTGTAAAGCTTAGTGCCTCATAGAGCATCAAGTAGTTGCATTTGCATGAGGACTAACAGCGCTTCAAATTTCGTGAGTTAAAAGTTCTTTCAAAAGCAAGTTTGAAAATTGCAATGTCTTAGATGCGCGGACCGTCCGGGCCTTGAGGGCGGACCGTCCACGATCCACCAGGGGGTCCGAAGTCTGACCACTTGGATAGGTACATTGTTCCATTGCACTGCGGACCGTCCGGGTCTTAAGGCCGGACCGTCCGCAGTCATGACCAGAGAAGGCTGGGTTCGGGTCAGTTCCTGAATTATAGCGCGGACCGTCCGGCTGTGATGGGCGGACAGTCCGCAAGTGTCAAACATGTTTTGGACAGGGACTGTGTGATTTTGTAGATTTGTACTACGGACTGTCCGAGGGACTAGTCTGGACAGTACTGTCTTAGGTCTCGGACCGTCCGGCTTTATAGGCGGACGGTCCGTGCGTGTTAACTATTCTTGGTCCGAGGCTCGGGTGCCTCATGCTGCTAGGTCGCGGACGGTCCGGCCTTGGAAGGCGGACTGTCCGGACCCACCTTTTCTGACAGCTCTGGCAGTTTTCAAACGGGAATTATAGCCGTTATATGTACGGCGGACCGTCCGGCCCTAGGGCGCGGACCGTCCGCGTGTGCGCAGAACATGTGCTTTTTGCACATAACGGTTGGATTTTGATGGAGAGCTATAAATAGAAGGGTAGCTCGTGTGAGAGAGCTCTCTTGGCCATTCCTTGCACACATTGAGCTCATTTGTGATCCTCCAACTCACGCTCTCACACTCTTTGCTTGAGATTGCATTCTAGTGAGAGATTGAGGGTTCCTAGTGCATTTGCATCATTTGGTGATTCTTGAGGCACTAGGTGGTACACCGAGCAAGCGTCATTGACTTGTTACTCTTGGAGGTTGCCGCCTCCTAGACGGCTCGGGTGATTGTCTCCGTCGAGCTCTCCAAGAAGATTGTGGAGAAGCCGCGATGTTGATTGTGAGGGGTTCGCGCCTACCTCGCCGGAGCGACAAAGGTGACATTAGTGGAATCGAGGTATTGAGTGATTTCCTGTCCACTTGGCTCAAAGATCAAGCCGTGACTTGATAGAGGAGCAAAAGAGAGCTTAAAGTCCACCTCAATGTGGATTAGGGGTGATAGGCAAATCACCGATACCACGGGATAAATTTCGGTGTCTCTACCTTCTTGCATTACTTATTGCCTTGCAAGTAATTAGTGTTTTGCATATTGTTCCTCAAGTATTCAATCACCGTAGTTGTTTCTCATACATTGTTTACTTATTGTCACTAGAGAATTTATTCCTCTTGTTATATTGATTAAATTTACCTAGTGTTTTTGATTTTAGTCAAAACCGCCTATTCACCCCCCTCTAGCCGGTGTCCTAGATCCTACAGCAGGTCGTAGCATGAATACATAAGCCAGTGCAGGGCACATGCAAAGATGCCAATATGGCAAGCACAGGGAGGGACGAGGTATCTGAAAACAACTTGAATCCTGAATTTTTTATTTAGATCTAGAAAAACCTAGAACTGACACATAAGAAAAAGGAGAAGGTAGATAAGGGTGAGACTGTCCGCAGCCGTTGCCGCGAGCGTCCCCCTCCTCTCCGCATAGCGGTAACAAAGACACATTTTAGCGTGCATCGCTGCCCTCTTGCACTCCCTCTACGAGCTACAGTGCTAGCGGGATAAGTGAACCGCCACATCTAGGGTGCGGCAACCGGCCCCCTCATGCACTGTGCTGATCTTAGGTTTTGTGCCGACAACAGTAGAGAAAAAATTATAATGGATGATAATTGGTATATGAAATGATATTTTATGGATGTAGTGGGGTATAGGGAAGAATTTAGAGGGAACCGCTGCTGCAGGAAATGAAAATGTAGGGGTGGAATCCTAACGATGTGGCACAAAAGTGGAATATAGGGAAAGAAATTTAGGGTAACCGTTGCGGACAGTCTGACGTGACTACCGGCCAGAAGACAGCCGCCGGAAGCAAATGGGAGGCCACCAGGTCGTTGTTGGATTTCGCCAGAGGTGAGGGTGCAGAATGGAGGGGAGGTTGGGGCGAGGGAGGTGCATGGAACAGAGAGCGGGCGAGGGAGGGCCGGATCCGTGCTGCAGTCGTCGTAGCCGCTCGTGCGCATCCCCGCCGTCACCGCTCATGCGCAAGCCGCGCCGTCTTGCATTGTCACCGATGCCACTGGTCATCGTGCTCATGGATTCTTTCCACACCACCTTAGAGGGGGCTGCTTCTCGGGCCAGTGATACGGTAAAAAGCGGGAATGGACCGGACTTGAATCCTCCAATGGGTTAATCGAACATGTCTTCTACTATGGGTAGGGAACCATTCCACCGATCCACACGATTTCTTTCTCATCCCGCCGTTCCCTGCCCAAATGAATAAGGGCCCGTTTGGTTTGAGGGACTAGAGACTAAAGATTAGTCCCTCCATTTTAGTCTTATTTAGTCCCTAAATTGCCAAACGGTGTGACAAAAAATAGGACTAAACTGTTTTAGTCTCTAGCCCCTTAAGGGGTGACTAAAAGAGACTAAACCATATAAATTATACCTTTTGTCCCTCTTTTATTTCAGTTGCACTAATAGCAGGAGAATGATAAGGAGTATTTTAGTCTTCTTATGATTCATTTAGTGTGTTTTGAATAATTTTAGTCCCCAAACCAAATATGGTAAAGACTAAATTTTAGTCTTTTAATTAAACTTTAGTCCTTGGACTAAAGGAACTAAGTCTAAGCCTATAATGGCTAATTTGGAAGAAGTGGAGTCATACCTAGAGAGAAAAAACTGAACGGAGAAAGTTAAATATTTGAGAGGATTTAGGGCCTGTTTGGTTCGTAGCTAACTGCGCTACACTTTGCCTAAGTTTAGTCGTTCGAATTGAAGAACTAACCTTAGACAGAAAAGTTAGGTAAAGTGGGACAAGTTAGGTAGCGAACCACCCTTAACCTTTCAAACTTGCCATAATTTAAAAAAACGCACCGACTCCCCTACAGCCGCCAGCGATCCCAATCCCCGACTCCTCCGGCAGCCCGCAACGACTCGCGCCGCCTCCGGTCGCGCCGGGTCCAGGTAAAGCGGCTTCCATCTCCTCGGTCTCAGCGCGTCATCCCCTCCTCCTTCCTCTTCCGTTTCCCTTAGGGTTGGAGTAGACACGTCGGCTCAAGGATCCTTCGAGGTGCGTATCTTCTCCTTTTCTCCATGCTACCTTTCCCTCTCTTTTTCATGCACGATCTTTTGCGTTTCTGTGATGTGTGATGGATCAAGCCCGGGTTCTTCTGGGCGGGGTAGATACTCCTCCGATATGTGTTACGCTAGTGGTACTAGTAGATGTAATTCAACTCCAATTTTTTCGGTGTTCAATTGAACCCTTGTGCCGTTCGATGTTTACTTTGGTAATTGTTTGACTACTAAAAATAGACTACTGTTGCACTGAATATTGCATGGCGTCTTCTTCGAATAAAACTGGGTTGACTCGTCTACAGCCTCTAGATGCAGCTGACCTTTGACACTGCTCCAGTAATCCAGCGCATATGCTTCAGTGATGTGTACATGAACTTTTTGATTGGCTGTTATACTCATACCAGTTACAGATTGATCATGCCGGTAGTGAGTAGTGAAGATGGCTGATACTAATGCTCTCACCATTTGTCTGCTCATGTACTCCCAAGAATCGAGAATATTCCTTTCAGCCATCGAATCATGTTTGTGCCTATGTAGGGAAAGGAGACCTGGGTAATGCCTTGCTATACATCGTCATATGTCCCATATGAAATCGCTAGCACATCCAATCTCAGCAAGGACCCACCTTAATAGAATTTGAGCTTTAAGCTATCTTTCATAATATTGTAACTAATGGCATGCATGTTATCTTAAGTTTGGCAAGTAATTTCTGTAAGTGTGACATGGGAATTAAGTACTTTTTCTGAGTGCTAGTTCCAGATTGCAGATGGATTACGTTTCTGCAACGTTTGGTGCACTGGTGAGAGCTGTCTCATTGAGTCACCAGGTCACGGGTTCGAATCAGTCTCTCCACATTTGCACATTTGCGAGAGAAGGCTTGCTTTGGTTTATCCTTTTTTCAGACCCCTCTCATGTGGGAGCCTCCAACACTGGGTCGGGATTGCCCTTTAATGATCTTAGATGTGATGATTAATTTGATTCTGGACCCCTCATCTCGTAAATCTTAATTTACAAGCGAAATTTTGCTCCAATGCGTCTATTGAAATTGATTTTTGGAAGATGTTGAGTTATTCACAGTGCGATGTTCATGTCAGCTTTACTCCACTTAAGCCAACTACCCAGGAAACCACCAAATCACCATGTTATTTAAGAGGTTTTATTTAGGTAGTTGTAGCCCAGCTTAAGCTTATGTGCAGAACATACTAAACCTCATTTTTTGTAAGTGATTTTGAAAAGAGATTACTTTGAAAACTTTAAACCTCATTTCCGTTATCTGATTTTGAAAAGAGATTATTATGAAAACTTTAAATATGCCTTTGCTATCTGTAACAGAGTAATGGAAAGTCAACCATCAAACTAAATTGTTTTTTCCATCATCAAAGCAATTTGCAATATCCGTAACCTGTTTGACCAATACTGGCAGGGACTGACTGGTTGTGCAAATACCTACTTTTAAATTATTGAAAGTGGGAGCATGAAAGGTAATTTTGCGGTCCTGTCATGCATTATAGGGAACTAGGGACAACGTTAATAGATGTTGTGATTTTTTTAAGAAAAGTAAATCTTGTCTACCTTGCTGTTTACCAGTTGCTGTTTATTCTTTGAGGATACGCTCCCTTTTGATTTCACTTGTTCAATGTAACCATATGTTTGTTCCATGTTTAATGGAAGTTTCTGTGTTTGTGATACCCAAATCAACCACCAGGATAAAATGTTATACCAATGCGCTATTGCACCACTGCAGTTGCTTTAAGATGGATTTTTGCTTAAGATGGAATTTTACAAGCAAGCATCTTTTGTAACTTCAGTTAGATTATTTGCTGCTCTCAAGAGTAGCGTTCAAGCTACAAGAATAAATAAGATAAAGGCCAGTGATTTTTTTCATACACAAAAGGCATTCCCAATCCCATCCATCAACATAGATCTGAGAATTTTTAGTGTTGTAACCTGAAATACATCTTTTGCATTTTTATGTGTTATAACCTGTAATTTTGTAGTCTTTCTTGTTTATCTGGATGGAAAAAATGATCAAATTTCCAATTGTTTTCCAAGGGTCAGGACACTTATTGATTTTGAACAAAGATCTAGCATGGAACCATCCTCACAGCCTCAACCAATGATGGGTGTTGGGTCACAACCTTATCCTGCTGCTGCTCCCTATGTGCCAGTACCTGGATCTCTTGCTGTTCCTCCTGGCTCACAGCCAGCAGCAGCATTCCCCAATCCAACTCAACTCAGTGCTCAGCACCAGATGGTGTACCAGCAGGCTCAGCAATTTCATCAACAACTTCAGCAACAGCAGGAACAACAGCTCAGGGAGTTCTGGACTACCCAGATGGATGAGATCAAGCAAGCAAATGACTTCAAGATCCACACCTTGCCACTTGCAAGGATAAAGAAGATAATGAAGGCTGATGAGGATGTGCGGATGATCTCTGCAGAAGCTCCTGTTGTGTTTGCGAAGGCATGCGAGGTATTCATATTAGAGCTGACATTGAGGTCATGGATGCACACAGAGGAGAACAAGCGCCGGACCTTGCAGAAGAACGACATTGCAGCTGCCATCACCAGGACTGATATATATGACTTCCTGGTGGACATAATCCCGAGGGATGAAATGAAAGAGGAGGGGCTCGGACATAATCCCATAGTTGGCCTGCCGCCTGCTATGGGGGCTCCAGCTGATCATGGTTCTCATCCATATTACTATGTGCCAGCTCAGCAGGTGCAAGGAGCAGGTATGATGTATGGTGGCCAGCAGGGTCACCCAGTGACTTATATGTGGCAGACGCCGCAAGGGCAAGCGGCAGAGCCCCCCGAAGAGGAGCAGCAGCAGTCTGCCTGAATGTAGCAAATAGACGATAACAGCAAAGCAATTACATCTTGATCTGAAGTTCTGAACTTAGTTCTCTAAACAAACAAATATGATTTGGTTATGTTAATTGTGCAGATGATTGCAGGCTGAAACAATTGTCGCTAATTAGGTGTCATAGCCTCATAGGGTTTCCTAATGGTAGTTTCGACTCCCGACGCTGCCACGGCAGCAGTAGAAAATGATTGTAATTTGCAGACTAATGTAGTAAGATTAGCCTTTTCTGTCTAATCCAATATACGATTGAGGCCCTCGTATGAACTGAGTGTTTGTTTGCCTTATTTTTTTAACCATTGTGCTCTTTGCTTGGCTAGAATATTGCCTGTCACCAAAGTTTCGTAGTTAATTCCAGGCTGAACTGATTTTTTTTTCTTTTGTATGGCAAGTTTTAACACATAAATACTAGCAGTAATAACTAAATAAAATTTGGCCGACCATTAATCCGCCCGTATCAGCAACCAGGAAATTCACATTTGGCCAAGAAACAGAGCTTCCCGCTATAAGCTATTCACAGCAATGCACTCATCTACCACTTCGATGTGTTCTTCACCTCTTCATTGTTGGTTCAGTTCGACGGCCCCAGATTTACAAATATAAGTACTTAATTAATTTGCCCTCAATCCGGCAGGCACAAATGATGGATAGTATCCAAATTCATTTTTAGCAGCAGCATCTTCCATGATCCACTTCTCTAGTTCCTATACCAGCGTATTCTGAATTTCTGATTCACTGTTTACATGAAGAAGAAAGAAACTGAAAAGTAGTAGCAGCAGCAGCAGCCAAAGCCCAAAGCTGAAGGGAAGCTCAGTTCAGGATGCCCATAGCTCTGTAGCATTCGATGCTGTCTCGGAGGGTGTCCTCCATGGGCCTAGAGGTCCACCCTAGCTTCCGAAGCTTCTCCGTGTTGTATGTGTTGCTACCTTCCGCTTCAACGAATCTGCAAGTCATTGTGTTGCGATGGAGAAGAATAAAAGACGCACCCAAAGTTTAGTAACTATCTTTCAAATACAAAAGAAACCTCAATGGGTAATTCAGATGGGAAGGAAAAACACGGTGCAAAGTTCTGAACCGCATAGGACCTGGTAAACAGCGTGGGTAAATGCATATGATTACGTTTCTGTACAGCAATAACGCAGTTAGAGCACTCAGATGTTGGTCAATCAGAAAAGTTGAGATTTTAACTGAAAAAATGGGGTCACTTCCATTTTTTTTCACCAGCTCAATTCTGGCCGTGCATCCGCGTTTGGCCTGTTCAATTTGATGCTAATCCATGTGGACGGAGAGGATTGAGTAAATTTAAATCTCTAGCAAATCAAAATTTCTCCTAGTCTCTCCCAATCCCATCCAGTCCCCATGGAATGAGAATAACCGAACAAGGCCTTATATGTTTTAGAAAACCACAGGTAGAGTCAACTCCATCAAAGACAGAGGGGACAGAAAAAAGTCACCCAAGGAAGAGACTTACTTTTGAGGGTAAGTGTATGTTGGATATTCGGTCTTCAGTATGTTTACAATATCAGAGACTCTTATTGCTGGTGAACTGCAGAGGTATCGTCCTGATGCCTGCAGATTTTCGTAAGCCAACAGAAGGGCACCAGCGACATCACGAACATCCACAAGATTTTTGGGTCCATCTTTAACTATCTCCTGATCTCCTGCACAAGAACAACATTTACATCCAAATACAGAATGCTTGAATCCTAAGTCCGAACTATACACTTGCGTTTGGTTGCGGAACAGCTAGGACAAGGACGTCCCCTATCGTCCTCTCTCGCCCCTCCAATTTTAGGGGACAACACTAGAATAGTCCTGTCTCAACCCTTGACTCAGAACCAAACAACCTAATTTGAGGGATCGTCTCATCCCATCGCGTCCTGTCATTGCAACCAAACGCACCAATGATATGCTTGATCTTAAAAAAAGATGCAGTAATTACTATGGGGATTGCTTGATATGCTTCATTGGTTTCTATTGGAAACAAAAAAAAGGAAAGATAAATTAGGGCTTGTTCGGTTATTCCTATCCCATGTGGATTGAATGAGATTGGAAACATTATAAAAGATTTTGACTTGTTTGGGATTGAAACTCATCCAATCCCACCCAATCTACATGGATTGAGAGCAAAACGAACAAACACTTAGTGTGTGTTTTTTCCGTGTGCACTCCAGCAAATAGAACATCTATATGCTCTGTAATGGGAGTTTTAGTATGGACTCCTTTTCCTTTGTCCCCATCCTAGGATGCCAATAAACCTTGGAACTCATTAGATAAAAAGTGTATCTTTGGATTTTAATTGAAACGAAACGCTTGCACCTTGTATCTCATATGTAAGAACAAAAAAAGGAGAAAACATGCATCATATTCCCTCCGTTTCAAATTAAGTCAACTTCTAGAGTTGTCTTAAGTTAAATTATTTTAAGTTTGAATAACTTAATATAAAAGAGTATCGATATTTATAACACCAAATTAGTATCACTAGATATTTTATGAAATATATTTTTGTAATATACATATTTGGTGTCATGGATATTATCCTTTCATATAAAGTCGGTTAAATTTAAGATAGTATGACTTGGGGTGATTTTAGGAATTGATTTATTTTGAGATGGAGGTAGTATTATACTAAATGCAAATAAAAAAAGACTGAATAGTAAAAAAATGAATGTTCTCCACCTTTGATATAACTGAGGAAGACTTTAACACTTGTATTTACTGCAGGTTGCAACAAAGGTCCAATTACCAATGATGGGCAAATAGTTACAATGTCTAGCCCAGTTTTGGCTGCATAAGCAAAAGCCTCATGTTCTGCCAATGTTTTAGAAAGGAAATACCATTCCTACAAGAACAAAAACTCAGATGAATTAATAGGAGTAGATTCAGACATGACTATTACCTGCTCCATGGAAACAGTGGCCCATAAGGTTGAATGAAGAATATTACATTATCGAAATGTTAAGCCAAACAATGATGTTAGCTTCATTGTTTTTAAGAAATATCCAAATGGAAAACCAGAGAGAGAATGCGTCAATGAAAAATCGCCTCTGGAAGTTTGAATGGGGGGCCATAGTTATAGAGATTGGCAGTAAGGAGTAAAGATAAGGGCATGATTCGTTGGATAGTAGATTTTTAAGTTTCCTTGAGAACTGAAACAACACAGTTTTTTTTTTTTGAAACGAACTGAAACAAAACAGTTTTACTTAAGGATTTACTGTAACACCTCATTTTTTCTGCAATATTCCCCATCTGACCAGCTATCCTCAGTAAAGGCCTCGCCCTTAGGCCAGTCAGGATTATTGAACACAGCCGCCACTGAAGATACCACAACAACTCTCTTCGCTTTGGCCTCATAGCAAGCTTTCAACACATTCAGTGTGCCAGTTACAGCAGGAGCTATGACATCTTCCTGCAAAAGATTACTGTGCTAAAATGTTCTGTAAAGGAATAGAAGTATATAACGTCATAAGAACTGTTTGTAATTGAAGGAATCCGAAAACTGATAAGTATCATGAGCCTATCAACAGATGATCAGTGTTCAGCATTGTTGCATGTTGTAAAAGGATCAAAACCAGATGATGTCTTATGTTATCAGAAAGTTGCAGTGCTACATATGAAATTAAACTGGGAATTTCACTTTAGTGCTGACAGTGACAGCCAATGAACCGGTTTCCTAAAAGTTTTACCTCATTTAACAGACTTGTAAAAACAAAATCATTGAGAAAATCCAATCCATGAGGTCATGTAAACTTTCCATATGCATAGAGTAATAGGCAGATATCATCAATAGAATGTTTTTTCCAGCCTAGTTATGCCGTTTTTTATTTTCTAAGGGCTAGTTTGGAACTTAAATCCCCTCTAGGATTCCCGGTGATTAGGTGGAAAATTGAGCTAATTCCCAGCCAATCCTGAGAATACTCGAGCTAATTGCCATCCAATTCCCGGGAATACTCGAGGGAATTTAAGTTTCCAAACTAGCCCTAAAAGAAAACAAAACTAGCTACATATAGCCCGTTCCACAACCTGAACATCTCAGAAAAACCAAGGACCAAACTTTTTTTTTGAGCAAAATCACCTCAGGGTTGGAGGATTTGCCGGAGGGGACAGGGCTCGCGACATGGAAGACACCCTGACAGCCGGCGACCGCGGACGCAACGCTGCCATAGTCCAGCATGTCAGCCTTGACCAACTGCAACCTCTCCTCAGCATCTTCCAGTGTCTTAAGATGGGCATTCTTGCCATCACCTACAGCGCAGGAGCACAAATCATCACCGTATTACAATCTGTTGTGATCCTCTTGGTCCATAATAACATCCTTTTGGTCTTTTTGGAGCATCAGAGTAAGGACAGGATCTATTATACTCCTAATTGAATACGTAGCTTACTTGAGACACAGAGAAGTTTATTGCTGTGACGTGATGAGAAGCTCTTAGAAAAAGGGACCGGCGCCTGGCGGTGCCGCGATACATCACACATACGTACATACCGAGATGACGCACGGTGCCCCGGACGGTGTAGCGGCCGGTGGAGAGGAGGAGCTTGACGAGCCACGATGCCACAAAGCCCCCCGCGCCGGTCACGCACACGGTGATGCCCCTCTCCGCCGTCTCCATGCTGCTCTCGCGTCCTTCTCCCTGCTCGGCTCAGCTCAACGGTTCTTCCACAGTGGGTGCGTGTGCGTCCGCCGATCGGAGCGGGCGGTTTGGTGGGTTCTGATATTTTTTTATTTCTTTATCTATTTAATTCAGAGTTAACCAAACTATTTTTTACCTGAATCTCGCTAATCACCGAAAACGGTAAACCACCAGTTTTTCGACGGATTTCGAGTTCCTCGTCTCTTTCCATTTTCAAATTTAGAGAAATGGTTTTAGTGTTCACCCGACCGAAAAACCGTATTTTCTGGACGGTTCTCATATTTTTTTTAAATTTGGGGTTCCTTGAAAAAATTTTGATGTACAAATTTTAAAAACCAATTTCGGTTTTCTCGATCAAAAACCTCGTCTCTCGACGAATATAGTTGTTTTTTACAAAAAGTACCGATTATTTTTTAAAAATTAAAATGATATATATCAAATTACTTAGGAAAATAGGTAATATTTTTTCATAATTTTTCTCCTATATTTTTTACAATTTTTTCAAATAAATTTAATTTTGAACAAAATTTAAAAAATCGGCAAGGCAACTTGCTCCTGGACCGGACCAGGAACGAGAAACCGACCCACGAACCACGGTCCCCGACCGGTTTTATAAACCCTGATTTATATTCACCTACAACCCTCATGTTATCCCCACATTTGATTTGATGTTTTATGTCTGCTAGCAGGTACATAGAGACGAGAGGTAAAGAGTAGAATGTTTCAAATCAGTCTAGATATAAATTATGGGCTTGTAGTCCGAAATCTAACAAACTCGAGCCTAAACCTGTTCAACGTGATACTCAAAACCTAATAGACTTATATGATATGGTGGTGAAGTCCAACAATATTTTCACGTTCAAATCATACATTGAACTGGCCATGAAAATGTTCATGACTATCAATAAGTCACCCTTCTGCACCCCCCCAGTCTATAAACCGACATTGATATTGTGGGGGATGGATATCCCCGGGTCCACACGAGTACAAAAATTCGTCCGAGGCCACACAACAGGCACCCTCCTGAGGCGTCCTGCTGTGGGTCAGATAAAAGGAATCAGCAGAAGCGAGCCGGTCCAGATGCGAAAGAGGCCCACGTCCGAGTTAGCCGCTGCATAAGCGAAGATAGTCGGGCCGGGTTTGTTCCGCAGGATGAAGGAAGACTGTTCGCTACTAATTAGGGGATAAGCAAGGAGGTTGTAATCAACACTTGTGCGGTGGAGCTCTCTCTGGTTGTGTATATAAGGCTAGGAGGCACCCTTACCATTTTCATCTCATCAACAACCCACCATTCTATTAGTCACTGCATGTAAACTCACCCCAACACAAAAAACCACCACAGGAAGTAGGGTATTACACCTCTCCAAGTGGCCCAAACCTACTCAAGCTTATGTGTTTTCCTCCTCGTGCTATAGCACGAACCATCGAGTCACAATCTTCGACGTCGTCCTACCCAAAAGCATCACGAGGGTAACCCCGGGTGCTGTCGAACACAAAACACCGACAGCTGGCGCGCCAGGTAGGAGGTGCGTCGTCGATCAACGCTGGCTCCATGGCCGTCGTTTTCAAAAGCATGATCACCTTTAGCCCAGGAGTAGTCTTCTGTTTCGGGACCATCTCCTGCATGGCAGATGTCGAGGGGACTCTGCATCGCATAGCAACTTCACCCGAGAGGAAATCTCCCTTGGGGTCGCCAAAAGGAGCTGCAGCGAAACCATGAACCGCGCCAACAAAAACCCCGCCAATGGCGCGACGAAGCATGGTCCCGCGCGAGGCTAAGCTCAGGATCCCCCAGAGGGTAGAAGGTCGGTCAATCATGGCCTCCCCAACTCGATGAACTCCATTGTCCACCTCGTCCACTAAGGAGTGGACATGGATTACCCAGCAAAAGGAGACAAACACTCCAAACCGAGGCAAGGAAGCGCTGCGGACTGCCGTCTCGATTGCTCCGTCCTCAAGAGAGAACGAGAAGGAGCGCACCGCTGCACCCACACCTTTCTTCCCAGACATCCTCTTCATTCAAGGGAGACAGGAATCGTCACCTATCTCCGACGACGAACCAATTGTGCTGGGGAAGAGCCTCCCAGCGCGATGCACGACGACGGCGAAACAGGCGTCAAAATGTACGACGACACCACGAGGCTGGAGAGTGAGATCTGGCTCAGCCCGTCTCTCGGGACGAAGCTTCGAAAATGGGGGAGACCCCTGACGAAAGAACGCATCGATAACGACGCAACTCCCACCGCCGCGATTGTCGCCAAGCTCAAGAGCGCAAGCGGGTGCAAGCAGAACAAGACGCCAGTCTCCGGCGAGAGAACCCGATCCTCACCCAGAACCTATACCCTGACTTTGCTCGGGCACTAAACACGCTAAGCAAGGTTGGAAGGGTCCTAGCGCAGATAGCCAATGGCCTCCCGCGAACCCGAGACGCGGAGGGATATCGGCGAGTACGCACTTAGGCAGCCAATCATCTTCTACCTCTCGCCTACCTGCCAAATGATCTACGTCACGCCATCAACAGTTGACAAGACGCACGAAGCAACATCAGCGCTTTGCGTGATCACCGACATGAAAATGAAATAAGGCGCCGAGAAGAGTACGACCGAGATCATGGTGCACCGGCACGCAGACGTGCGACCAGGATCAAGTCGGCGACAACCTCCACCAACAGTCCGGTCCTGGAACGGTCGAGGCGACATGAGACTCGCTCACCTCCCCGGAACCGGCGACATGATCATCGACAGGAGGAAAGGGAAAAGTGCGGGGTCTCCGCGCTCACCCCCAACTCCGAGCAATCCAATGACATCCAAACTTCAAAGTCTCCAACGTCGACAAATACGAGCCCAAGCAAGACCCGAGGGGCTAGTTGGCCATCTACACGACCGTCGCCCGGGCCGCTGGGGAAACAGAAGACGTCATGATAGCGTACCTACCCATTGTCCTAGGGCATGACGCGTTGCAATGGCTTCGACATCTGCCTTGACACTGCATCAACGATTGGGGAGATTTCAGCCGCCGGTTTGTCACGAACTTCCAATCCCTCTCCGACAAACCGGCGTAGCCATGGGATCTCAAATCCATCAAATGCCAAAGCGACGAGACTCTTCACTCGTTCCTTAGAAGATTATAAACGATGAGGAACCACATCCCCGAGGTCACGGAGGCAGCCGTGATTGAAGACTTCTATCGGGGATCCAATGACTCGGCTCTCGTCCGAGCTATCCTCCCGAAGGCGCCCGCCACCTCTAAACAACTGTTCAGGAAGGCAGACATCTACATCACCGTGGATGAGCAGGCTTAAGACCTCATCGGAGGTACGAAGCCCGCACCCCAACACCTCGGAGAGACATAAACCAGCAGCCGGACAAGCGTCGGGAAAAGAGGCCCTGGGAGGAAGTGCACACCGCTGGGCCACCAGCGTCTCGAGCCCGCGGCGCACCCCGTGGTGGGATAATGACACTTCATGAGATTCTTGACTCTCAGTGCCCATACCACAAGGACATGTGACACACCCCGTGGAACTACACGAACTTCAAGAACTCTGTCGGGCATAGCCGACCATTCCAGTCGCTACCGCCTCCCCCTCCCCAAGGAGAGCCTGCCGAGCCAGGCCAGCCTCAACAGCAGGGAGGAGGTTGTGGGGGATAGGTATCCCCTAGGTACAAATGAGGCGTATTCTCTAGGGCCGACCGACTGACTTGGGCCCGAGGCTGACCAAATGAACAAACTTGGCGCACAAGACAAGGACTCTATTGTAATCTAAACCGTCTAGGAATATAGAAGGAAACCAACTTGTAACCCATGCCACGCCGGACTATATAAGGTAGGTGAGGGATCCCTCCAAGGCATCTGATCTTATACACACCCCCCGCTCTCTCATCAAACATCCAAACCCTAGCCCTCATTGTAAACCTCTAGATATCAAATCAATACAACCCACCGCAAATAGGATGTAGGGTATTATGCATCTCGCGACCTGAACCTGTATAAATCGTGTGTTTTGTCGCATCTCGAAGCGAACCATCGAGCTATAGTTGATGTTGCCGACTCACAAAAGCATCCCGTGGTACACCCTATGGTGCATTGTCGGTACTAAACATCAACATCAGCTAGCTCTATGGCCATCAACTCTATTGATATCATCAAGTTCGCTTCAGGAAAGATAATCCACTTTGGATCTATCTCGTTCACGGCGATCTCCGTTGACTGGCTGCGCAACGTGGGGGACACAGGTCACCGTGTCAACTCCGGAGCGCCCCTCGTCCACGCTTGTTCGAATCAATTCGCCCCTCGTCCACGTTTTCTTGTGCTTTTTTCGGTTGTGAAGTTGCAGGCGCCTTGTTCGAATCAATTCGCTATCGTGCGCAGATCGAGGCTAACAAGTCCCGCACATTCTGTTGTTGAGTGGTGAAAATATTTTCTATTCTTAGCTGTTGCATGTGAATCAAGAGCAAAAGGTGCAACGTGTTGTGCCTGTGAGATAAAACCAGGTGAGAATAAAGCTGCTGCTAGCCTATCCTGTTTTCCCGTACGACAGATAAATCAAAGCAGAAACTGTAAATACGTGCTCCTATGAATCGGATCAGAAAACTGCTTTGGATATATCTCGTCGATCGTCACAAAAACTCCAGATTGATAGCTAAAATCAATCTTCGGTTAGATCGGGACAAACAAGTGGTGACTCGCCGTTCAAGATTGGCAATCGAAATCAGGGATTACAAGGATCGAGGCCAGCGCCACAAGATTTTTCCATCTACAGCAAGAGTCTGAAACTAATTCTAGATTGGATCAGCTCCGTACTAAAACTCATGACAGGGCAGACGGCTACCCGACACAATACCTTTGCTTATTCCCTGGTCACAGCACGTACTGATCAACCTCGAGGAATCATGTGGTGGCTAAATTTCTCATTGAGTATCAAGGATGACGATCACAACAGACAAGATTGGGATGTTAGCGCGCCACACATGCTCGGGATTTTATCAGATCAGACGGCCTAGACTCGAACCTGTCCTCTAATATTTATGCATTTATTTAATTATTGTGTTTATAAAAATTTGGTTCCTACGCCTTCTCTTGTTTGGTCTCATATGTATGGGAAACCTTTACAAAATACTTCGATTGATTTAATATATGTTATTCATATTTTACATCATGCTACATAATATCCATGTTGTCTGTTCTATAGCCCGCGCTGCCTGCCAGCCCAGAATTCGAGGGTTACGTTACTTAGTTCCCATACACTCGGACACCATTGCCAACTAATTCATTAACTCGGGGGCTGTCCACTGAGCTCCTGGTCATCCGGGTTGTGGATCTACCGAATTATTTCTGATTTATCCGGCTATTAGATCGTAATTAAATTGTTTCTGGAATATCCAAGTTATTAGAATAGTCGGATTATTCATGGATCACTCGGATTGTCTATATTATTTCTGGATTGCCCAGACTATTTCTGGATCAACCAAGATTTCGGATCACTCAGTCTATTCCTGGATCGTGCTGATTATTTCGGTTCTTATTATTTCTGGATCACTCTGATTATTTTGGTTCTTTCATACTATTTCTGGATCACTTAGATTTCGAATCAATCATATATCTCTGATCATCTCTCTGGATCACACCTCGCTAACTCTAATCATGTGCGCATCACAGACAATTCACTCATACTATCTCTAGATAATCTCTTTTATATTACCTCAGGTCGCTCAGGTTTTGGCATCATTAATTTTGAGTCAGTTATATTACCTCACATCTCTCAGGTTATTTCTGTATCATTCGGGGTTTCATATTATTTAGATTATTTCTAGTCATTCAAACTGTGCATTACACACCTCGGGCAGTTGGCCTAGCCCGCTGGCGCTACATGCCTGTCGCTTACTCACAACAGGGTGTCATCTATCCCTCTACACGTGGCAATCGGCTTGGATCGTGTCGCCGACCCAAGTTCGGTGCTACATGCCTGTCGCTTACTTAGAAAAGGGTGCCTATCTCCCCTTCCCCATGGGCGTTACCTGCCCTCGCAAAGTCATGTTCTCAAGGTGCAAAATTGGATATCTGATTTACATAGTAGCCGACTCAAGGGCTATCATCAGACATCTTCGATTGCTCGGGGGCTACGCCAACTCATGGGCTGGGTCGTCGCCCACCTCGCCAACTCGCTACTTCGACAGCTTGGGGGCTAGGCCTTCACCCGCCTCGCCTACTCGCTACTTCATTGACTCGGGGGCTAGGCCATCGCCCGCCTCACCTACTCACTACTTTCACAGCTCGGGGGCTGGGCCGTCACCCGCCTCGCCGACTCGCTACTTCAATAGCTCGAGGGCTGGGCCGTTGCCCGCCTCACCAACTCGCTACTTCGACAGCTTGGGGGCTGGGCCGTCACCCGCCTCACCTAATCGCTACTTTGACAGCTCGGGGGCTAGGCCGTCACCTACCTCACCGACTCGAGGGCTGGGCTATCGCCCACCTCACCGACTCGCTACTTCAAAAACTCAGGGGCTGAGCCGTCGCCCGCCTCGCTAACTCCCTACTTCACCAGCTCAGGGGCTGGGCCGTCACCCGCCTCGTCGACTCGCTGCTTCACCGACTCAAGGGCTGGGCTATGGCCCACCTCATCAACTTGCTACTTCGACAACTTAGGGGCTGAGCCGTCGCCCACCTCGCCTACTCACTACTTCACCGACTCGGGGGCTAGGCCGTCGTCTGCCTCGCCTACTCGCTACTTCGACAGCTCGGGGACTGGGCCGTCACCCGCCTCGCTGACTCACTGCTTCACCGACTCGGGGGCTGGGCTATCGCCCACCTCACCGACTCGCTACTTCCACAACTCAAGGGCTGAGCCGTCACCCTCCTTGCCGACTCGCTGCTTCACCGACTCGGGGGCTGGGCTATCGCCCACCTCGCCGACTCGCAACTTCAAAAACTCAGGGGCTGGGCCATCACCCGCATCGTCGACTCGAGAGCCTCTGCCACCGTCTCATCGATTCAGAGAGGCCACACCACCGTCTCGTCGACTCTGGGAGGCTTTGCCACCGTCTCGCCGATTAAGGGTGGCCACACCATCGTCTCGCTGACTCAGGGAGGGTACGCCACCGTCTTGTTAGCTCAGGGGTTGTGCTGTCTGCTTCGCCGACCACTTCTTTAGCTCGAGGGCTGCGACGCTGCGGCCTTGTTGACTTGTCACTTTGCTAGCTCGGGGGCTGCACCATTGTGCGCCTTGTCGACCCACCGTCTCGCCGACTCAGGGAGGCTCTGCCACCGTTTCGTCGACTCGGGGGGCTGGGCTGCTGTCTGCCTCGCCAACCACTTCGTCAGCTTGGGGGCTACACCACCACTGTGCACCTTGCCGACTTGTTACTTTGTCGACTCGGACGACTGGTTTGTTGCCTCACCTACCGCTTTATTGTCTCACCAAGATCACTCGGAGGAATGCTATCAAGAATTCCTAGATCCTCAACCTCATTATGCTAATCAGCTTGAGGTTTGGGACTGCATGGAGGATACCATCAAAATTTTTTTAAGACTACAAGGAAAAATCTTCAGAAAGCAGAATTTGGATCTTCAAGTTGATTGTTTCTCAAGTCAAATTGAAGCTCGGGGGATTGTGGGGGATGGGTATCCCATGGGTCCAAATGAGGCGTATTATCTACATGGGCCCGAGGCCAACCGACTGACTTGGGTCCGAGGCCGACTGACTAAACAAACTTGGCGCACAAGACAAGGACTCTATTGTAATCTAAACTATCTAGGAGATTTAGAAGGAAACCAACTTGTAACCCAAGCCACGCCGAACTATATAAGGCAGGTGAGGGATCCCTCTAAGGCATCTGATTTTATACATGCCCCCCGCTCTCTCATCAAACATCCAAACCCTAGCCCTCATTGTAAACCTCCATATATCAAAGCAATACAACCCACCGCAAACATGATGTAGGGTATTACGCATCTCACGGCCCGAACCTGTATAAATCGTGTGTTTCGTCGCATATTGAAGCGAACCATCGAGCTACAGTTGATGTTGTCGACTCACAAAAGCATCTCATGGTACACCCCATGGTGCATTGTCGGTACTAAACACCGGCAGAGGTAGAGGCGGAGCTTTCCCGCGCATCGATCAGGAAGTTAACGTCATATTCGGAGGACACAAGGCGCAAGGGAACAAAAGGCAACATAAGCTAATTGATTGACAGGTTCTGGTGGCCACAAACAGCGCTCTGGCCCCATACCGATGGTCGAAACACATAATATCCTTCAGTCGGGCCGATCAGTGGATTAACTTCGATCACCCTAGCAAGTACCCCCTACTTGTCGACCCTATGATTCGGGAGAGCCAGGTTAAGAAGGTGTTAGTGGATGGTGGCAGTAGCATCAATGTCACCTTTCCCCCAAATACTTCAAGCTCTAGGAGTCTCCATCGCCGATCTCAGCCAGTCGGATACCCCCTTCTTTGACATCGTGCTGACCGAGGGAGAGTACCCGCTGAGACACATCTACATGTCCATCACCTTCGATACCTCAGAGAACTATCAAAATGAGCTCTTATGGTTCGAGGTGGCGCGATTCGACTATGGATATAACACCATCATTGGGAGACCGGGATTGGCAAAATTCATGGCCATCCCGCACTACCCATACATGATACTTAAGATGTGGGTCCTCAGGGGATCATCACCGTTCGCGCCGATTCCAAGGCACCACCGAGTGCTTCCGGGCTGCCATATAGACGGCTCTCACTGCCGGGCCCTCGGTAGCTATTCTCGCATAGATCAAGGACAAACCGACGGAGGAGGGTTTTACGATCCCCTCAAATGAAGCACTGATCGCGACCTCTATGCGGCCAACTAAGGAAACTAAAACAATCAACCTCGGATTCTCTGATGAACACAAGACCGCAGTCATCAGCTCTAGCCTCGATGACAAATAGGAAAGTGCGCTCGTCCAGTTCCTGCAAGACAACTGGGACGTGTTCGGATGGCAACCTGCGGACATGCTGGGAGTCCCGAGAGAGCTGGCCGAGCACAAACTATAAGTGTACCCTCAAGCAAGACCAATCCGACAGAAGCTGCGTCGTTTCACGCCCGATAAAAGAGAGGCCATACGGGCTATTGGGGGCCTTCGTCTTCCGAAGGTCCTTAAAAACATGATTAACAATGTTTCCCAAGTGTAATATATGTACAGGAACCTTCAGACTCGGGATGAAGCTGTACACAATATGAAAAGCATGGTCGGGACAAAGATTGAACCAGTTCCAAAGCTACGCGCAAGGAAGCTTCGGCTTAGTAGCAGAAAAAGGAACCGACTTAAAGAGGAAAAGGATATCTAGTCCTCAATAGATTGTCCTTAAGTCAATAGTAAACATGAAGGACATGAATGTAATTTTACACAGGCTGCGCCCTGTGCCTATAAATAGATGAACAGTATCCCCGTACCGTTCACGCTGACTTGTATTCACTCGCGCGTCACACTTGGACTTTTGCCTTCTGTCAAGCCGAAGGTACAAATGTAATTTGATATTGTTCATGTTCATTCATGATGACATAATAAAGATATATTAATAATGTCATATGATTATTCATGTTATTTCTCATGTTTCATATGTTTCTTCTTTCATTAATATATATTGTGATGATGAAGGTATGTCATTCATGACCTTCGTCCGAAGATCATTATACCCTAAGGGAGATAATGTTTCAAAGGACGAAGGGCCTTAACCATTAACATTTTGTGTTGCCTTGTTCTTAATTCATAGAATTTGAGAACAAGTCCTCAACATTGGCGCCCACCTCCGATGAACTCAATCGACCACCTTCGGCAAGCCGTGACCTTCGTCATGCCACCGAAGAAAACTTCTTCAGGGCTAGGGGCTGCACTGCAGCCACTGGACGTAAACCAGGACACGCTGCGCGAAGCTCGAACTAAAAAGAGAAAGGCTACAAGTCCAACACCCCAGGAGGAGGAGTTGGACCAGGAGATAAGGGATCTCGAATGTAACACCCCAGGTGTTTTTCGTCTGCTCGACCACGAGTGCGGACTTTAACATGTGATAGCGGTGAATAAAATGGACACTAAATTTTAATTATCTTCGTCGATCACGATTTCGATATCGTGTCTGTCTCCATCTATTTAAATTGTCCTAAATTATTTCGCAAAAATTCAGACTTCAGTAATTTTCGGAACATCGAATCCAGTATCGTTTGGGTTAAGCCATCAACGTCTTGCCCAAACTTTAATTCTGGAAATCGGATCTAGTTTCTTAAACTGCATTTGAAATCCTTTCACGCTTATGTTGCCCGTGTCTCTCTGTGGCCTGGCATCGTGGCGCGTGGCTGGTGTTAACCGGTGTCTGGACAGCGCACAGCCTCTCGCCCACGTGAACGTTGCGTGAGGTTGATTCCGAAAGGGATCACAATTTCGATGCTTATCGATCTCACATATTTATTTCGCGAGATGTTGAGTCTACGCTATTCGGATATCATGTGATCTTCGTCCGAACTCAACTGGGTCGAAAATATATTATAAATATTAGAGCCAAAGTCGTCGTTCGATCTGAGTGCATATCGCCCTGGTCCAAACGTTCGGGTATAAATAGTTGGTAAAATTTATCTGTTTCTGGGCGCGTCTACCAAATCGAGCGGTCCAAATTTATGTTATCGGTCTCATTTAATTCAACATATTTATACATCATTTAGAATTGAATTTCAGAACCTAGAATATCTATGTTTACTTTTGTTAAGAATGAAATAAGAGAAAAATCTCTTCACTTTTCCTTCCACCGCTCTTCCCTATACTTTATCCACGCTCTTCAATTGTTCTAGCCAACGTCTTTTGTTTTCCCTGAAGTCATTGACAGCACTCACATCTTTCCATTAACCTCACACCTATTTAATTCCCTAGAAATCACCATCGTTCTTATCCCTGGGAAAATCATCGACACGAGCGCTCTCTGGAATCCTCTCCTTGATTCCCCGTCGTTCCTACCAGTGCACATACTCAGCTTTCTGGAATGGTCTCGTTTGTCTGCTATCTCCTTATCCACGCTGCCCCATTATCTCCCTGAAGCTGCCAACGTCGTTTCTCTCTCCCTCATCCTCACAGAGCTGCCTCTCCCTTCCTATCGGTCACATGCGTGCATACTCCTCTGGCCGCCGAGCACCGAGCTCACACCGGCCACTACCTCAGGCCACCATGCCGCTTGCCCCAGCCCCATCTCTGCAGCTCGCCCGAGCTCCCTGCGTGCCCCGCTTCCTGTTCCTGGCGCCGGATCCCCTCCCACACGCGTCCTCTTCTCCGCCTGGCATCCATGGAGTCGTCGGCCATCTCCCCTGCGTCGAGCGCCCTCTTCTCCCTGGTGCTCGCCCCTCCTCAGGTCCGCGCTCGCCCAGCTCGCGCCCACTCCTAGCTCGGTCTCCACCTCCGTTTCCTCTCCCTGTCCGACCAAGCACACCTCGTCGTCGATTTCCTTCACTGGACCGCGCCCTGCTCGGTTTCCTGCAGCACATGTCCAGCCCATGCTCCCAAGGTTATGGAGCAGCAACAACTATGAAACCCTCTTCATGTCGCGCCCTCGATGTGCTTGATGAAATACCGCAGCGAGCTCCACCTCGATCTATGCCGACCCGATCACCACTTCGTCGAACCCCGGTGAGAACTCGTTGTTTTTCTTGTGTTTATTCCTCGCTAGTA
The DNA here is from genome assembly GCF_902167145.1 of Zea mays. NCBI lineage: Eukaryota > Viridiplantae > Streptophyta > Magnoliopsida > Poales > Poaceae > Zea > Zea mays. Next base: position 58,543,664 of record NC_050105.1, read on the forward strand.
CATGTACTCGGCGTAGATTAAGTAGAGGCTAACCATGTGTATGTTTGTGTATGCTTGTGAGGAGAGAAACCCCTAGGTTCTGACGGTGAAGAACCGAAGCCCGTGTGACGATTAGTAAGTGTTCGGTAGAAGGACCGAACCCAAAACCTTCGCTGTGTTCGCGGACGTCGCTTCGAGTTTAGTCATGGTAAGTCGATCCGTTGTATCCGTTAATCGAATAAATGGTTGATTTGTATGGAGTCGATATTTGTGCTAAATGAAATGTGCATAGTGTCAAGAAAATGGTTCTCCGTTGTGACATGATTTTTAGATTTGGATTGCAAATTATGTGAAATGAATGGATTCACGATTTTGAAGTAGTCGAGTCATGCGTTAAGGTTTAGTTCTTATGTGCAAATTATGCAATGTGTCATGGTAGAAATATATGCAAGGTGTGGTTAAGTTAAATAGGAACTAAGCTGGAATTTTTGCTGTTTTGAGCTGCAAGTATAGTTTTAGTTATGCAGCAAATTTAGTGAAGCAAATCATGTTTTCTGTGAAAGTGTTATATAAAAATTTCAAGACCATAGGCCCAATAATCTGAAAGTTATGCTTCTCCTAAGTTCAGTTTCAGAATCTGTCCAGATTCTGTACAGATTTCGAAAATGACCTTGTTTGTCCAAGTAAAACTTCGAATCAGTTCTTATAAATTATAAAGAAGTTGTAGTACTTTTATTAAGCTTTCCAACAAGTTTTGGATCACCCTTTTTGGTGATCTAAAAGTTGAGTTACAGCTGTTTGAATTGTGATGTCCAAACCTGTCCAAATCTGGACAGAGAAGTTTGTTTGTATTAGCTGACTTTGATCCACATTGAATCAACCTGAAATGTTTATAAAGGATTTGTAGATAATTTTATAAGCTTTCTAGAAAGTCTAAGATCACCTGTTTTGGATGCCTAAATCTCCAGTTATGGAGTTTTGAAGTGGATAATCGAATTCTGTCCAAATCTGGACAGAAATTGCGTTTAGTACTGTTTGACATTTTTAAATTTCGAATATCATTGTGATGACAATACCAAACTTTTAGAGGACTTTATAAGCTTTCCAAAAAGTCTTAGTTTACTATTTTTGGATGAATATTGTGTAAGTTATGAATAAAACAACTAGCTGCTGTTTTGCTGTTCAAAATCAGCAAGCATTAAGTGGATTTCTTGAAGTTGCTCTTGTTTGGCTAGGTCATTTTTTTTACCCTTGATTGATGACAACTTGTTGCATATGAAGTGTTTATCAAAATGCCTTGTTATATTTGATTAATTCATTTCCTTCTTATTGTTTGACTAAGTAAATTTAGTTAGTTCTTGATTGGTGAAGTCTTGTACTTGCTAAATTCAAGTGAACAAGTGTCCCAAGCTTAAGGTGCTATACTCAGTAATCTAAGAAAAGTATGGAACACTTATTATATTTCATCTTGTATGCTTTAGATCTTTAATTGTTGAGGATGTAAATTCTATGGAACTTTATGTTGTGTGATAAGTGTTCTACTTGTGTGATTGAATAGAAATGTGATGATTTATTAGTTGGTGTGTTACAATAAGTTAATTTGGGAAAGAAGTTTAGGAAACTAGTTAAGCTACTCATATCTTTAATCTAAGTCTTAGGTGACTATCACTAATGAACCTAAGTTCTAGTAATCCTTTGAGATGTACTGCTTTCTTGATGCTTGTTCTATCACCTTTTCCAAGTTTTGAGTGTTAAAAAGTGACAAGTCTAAGGTTAATAACCTATTAATGTTATGCTTTAGCTTAAGGCTTATGTTTAGTTATGATTTCCAAATATTTGAATTAGGTCCCCCTAGCTCGAGGATCATGATTGTTGTTAATTCAAAGGTAGCTAGTGTTTGCCTAGGAGTTGTAATGCCTTACTAGCAATATATTACCCTCTTCGGCATAATGTTATTATCTTGTATTGTTTATAATTATTCTCACTCATATGCATTATGCATATCAATCAGGTACGTTAATTGATCGCACGATGTGGAGGAAAAGTGTTGGATGAACCTCAAAGTGATGCTGACGAATAAACCAGAGGAATGGATGATCTGATCAAGCGCCAGGATGTGAGATGATCGCCACGTGGACATCATCTAACAACACTAACGTAGTGTTATCCCAGGCAAGCCCCGGTGCATTTGCCACCCCCTTGTTGTTATAAAACTTTTATCACTTATATGTTGCATTAGGTGATAGGAGTTGTGTGAATAAACAATTGATGCATTACCATTCCTTGGAATTTGATTACTATTCCTTGATTCCTGTTTATAAAAGAGAACTAAAGATGCTTAGTCCTGCTTAGATAATTAAAAATTGTTCTTTTTTAAAAAAGATAATGTGTTACACGGGATATGGGAAATTGTTGTGAAAAAGAAATTGGGATGGTGAATCCATATGGCCATGATGGATTCAACATCCAGAAAAAGTACCTCTGTCAGGTACCAAAGATTGGGAAATGGTTTAACTAAAATGAGACCAGACGTTGAGCAGGAAAGGTCGCCCGTCTGTGTCGATTAAGGACCGTTCCGATTGTTGGCCTGCTGATCTAGGACCCTTTAACTGGCCACATGCCTCATCATGGGTAAGCTTAGCCTCGGTCGGACCAATACCAGAACAGCTCGCACGCACTGGGAGTGGAGAGATGGCGAGAGTAGCTTGTACCCTCCGTGGCAAGAGACTGGAAGGTGGGGTGCTGTACTCTCGGAAACATGGCGGGTACCATGGCGAGAGTAACGTGTACCAACCAGGCCAACGACTGGAAGGTGGGGTGTTGTACTCTCGGAAACATGGCGGGCACCATGGTGAGAGTAACGTGTACCAACCAGGCCAATGGCTGGACGGTGGAGTGCTGTGCTCTCGGGTCGCGTGAACCCGTTCTGGTCTTGAGAAACCCGGTGGCGAGTTGACATATGCAAGGGTTAAGTGCTACATATGTCGTGTGGTTGGAGATCCTCAGCTGAGTATTAATCGATTCGGATCGCCGTTACTTCTCGGATATGAAGACTGGATCACTGCCCTGCATCGTAGATAACAAGTGAAACTAAAGTTGCTAAAAGGAAGCTAGTGTAGGATAAGTGAATGCTCTAGATTAGGCAAATCTAGATTCAGGAAAAGTACTTAATCTGTGAAGTAAAAGTTTGGCATAAGGATCCACTACTAGTAAGCTTTTCTGCAAAAACGAGTCTTTGAAATTTGATGAACTTTACCTTGATTCCCAACAAACCAGCATACCCTTGAGAGTCTTTTCTTTAGTCGGGTAAGTCTTGCTGAGTAATTCCATACTCAGGGTTTTATTCCCTGTTGTTTTTCAGGTTATAATTTTGTTCTGTTGTGGATGGTGCTAAGTGCCGGTGGGCTCGGTCTTCTTATATAAGTATATCCCATCTTTAGCTTCTCTATCGAGGATTGTCTCTTAAGCTAGCATGTATCTTCAAATTTACAAATATTTTATAACATTTCAAATTTGTAATTCTTTTGAATCATTTTCTCTTGTAATCACTCCGATAATTGTATAATGTAAAATTATTGTAACATGTAATCATTTTGTAATAAAGAATTTATTTCCGCTGCAAGTGTTTGTATGTGAGTTGTGTTTACTTAATCCTGCGATCTTGGCGGTAATTCGTTTATCCGGGGTCCTCGGGGCACTCGGACAGATCCTGTTAAGTTGTTTGGTGCACATGCATAGCCGTCTGAGGTCGTTGAGACAAGGACAGGTGCATGTGGGCCCGATAACTTGGGAGGTTCTGCGACAGCTGGTATCGGAGCTTGATTAAGTATGATACGGCCACATACGTATTTTCAAAACAAAAGTTTTGGTTTTAGAAAATCTATTTTCAACTAAACACATTGTTTGGTTTTGAAAAACTGATTTGAAAAACTATAATGCTAGCGACATCCTCTATTAAGCCCTAGGTTAAGGACTATCAGGTGGCTTATTTAAAAACCACTAACCCACAACCGGGGGTAATGCATACATGTGTAATGTTATTTTTAAGACCATTCAGTTTTGAATGGATCGACGCTCAAGGTAAGGTGAGATGTGAGAGCGTGACCGAACAACCGTCGGTCTAGGGAAGAGCATAAAAAGTGCTTGATACATGTTACACATATGTATATATGAAGGCTGCGATGTGGAGTATTTACTTTTCCGGGATTCAGTACCCCATGAGTGTGTATGGGTATACATACATGGGAATACTGAGAAGTGTAATGTATTTGCAACGACGCACCTACGCTCAGGTAAGAAGGTGAGTTACCATAATGAGCTGCCCTATGGTTAAAGTGTGGCAGCGGCGCCTATGCGTGGCTCGACGCTTAATGAGGAGCTGGCCTCCATATAGCAATATATGGAGTATAAACTGTGATAACTGGCATGTATGAATTGCATCATTGGGAATTGGGCTGTGATGGAATTTTCTGCAGGTACACTAACTTCGAACTCGTATGTGTAGCTGACGACTAGCAACATATCGAGAGAGAACGTAGATATGCCACCGATATAGAACGCTATTGCCACATTATGTTGGCGAAATTTGTGAGGACGAATAGGACGAGCATGCATCCTGATTGTTGCATTGTGTTTGTTGTTTGCGCACAAAAATGCTTCCCTCACCTTTATTCTAATAATTGGTGATTGTGAACGAACATGCTTTTCTCGTCTTTATTCCGATAATAAATAATTGGAAAATGTGTGAAGTATTACTGTTCTATAAGAAATTTCTAGCTTTGTTTGATGTGTTCTTTAGACATGTGTTTATGTGGTCTGTGGTTCTTCTTAGTTTGACCGATAGTGCAACTTATGTTTATTTTTGTGCCTGTGTGCCGGTAGAATGTTGATAGCTTGTTTGCGTAAACCCAAAGCTAAGCTATGTCCTTGTTTAGTAAACTTGATCTAAACGTGTATTAATTTCTTGACAACTTATCCTAGGTGTCGTCTTGTGTGAAGATCATTTTCTTCACAAGGTCATTGGAGTTCTAGCAATTAGATCAAGTCATGTCCTCATCATCTCAATATTTGAAATTGTATGAGATCTAATTCATAATTTTGTTCTTCAAAGTCCCTCTAAATCTTCAAAATATGCATGAGTTTGAATTATCGATTCCTACTCCATGGCCAAACTCATGCAAATACAAATAGATGTTTAGGTAATTCCCTTATTGGACCTAAGATGCACTCAAACTTAAAAATAAGGATCTCGGGTCTGTGATCTTGACAATTCACTTGTAGCTCTCTTATGGTCATATTTTCATCCTAAACTATACCCTTGTTTGGTTGGTGCAAGCTGATGTTTCTATTCTGCTTTGCCTCTCCATGAGAATCACATTGTTGCTTTCTCAATCTAACCTAGGAAAGGAATGCCCAATAGTTTTCTTGAATTTAATGCCTTTGGTTTTCTCATATCTCTCGAAGGCATACCAACTTAATCTTATGATTGTTTTCCCTCTGTATCTAATCAGATACTAATCATTAACCTTGTAATCTTTGCGATGGGCATAGAAATATGCTTGGGGCTGAATTAACAGTCTCTCATCGTACTCCCTTCATCAACCGATTTAGGTCTTGACCATGTCTTGTTCGTTTCATCGGTCCATGATCTATTTGGCTCTCTACTTGTAACCATTCTTAATGGAGTCTATTTTGTATATTGTCATCCTGGCTCAGTCTATTTGTGCCGCGTGAGATTTCTTATTGGTTACGTCTGGTAATGGCGTTATGACTAAAATTGATGGTGCCGCAACGAAACCGAGGGCCTCCTGTGGGTGATCAGCACATGGTTGCGCTACTTGGCACGAGCTGGTATCACAGTTAGTAGTTGTAATCTATTATTAGACTATATCGATATGTCATCTCTGCATACTTTTGTTCTTACGCCGTGAGATTCATTATTGGTGCGACTTCGGTAATGGTGTCACGATTAATGATTTTTGGTGCCGCGGCGAAACTGAGAGCCCCTTGTGAATGTACCCGCAAGGTTATGCTGCTTGGCGCATGCTGGTATCGAGGTCTTTGGTCATGATCCATTGTGGAACTACACTGATGTGTGATCTTCCGTGGACTCCTCCCTTGAAACGATTTTTGTGTTGTTTTCTACAACAATCAAGCAACATATGCCATCACTTTTGGATCAAAAGAGTATATAACTCTAATGTATTCCTTGGTAAATTTTCTACCCATTCAGAAATCTCCAACAAAAATCAAAACCTATTTGTGTCTAACTGTGTGTTAAAAAAAAATTCACCCCTTTCATATGTGGTCTCTTTTCTCTTGATTTTGGTGGTGACTACACATACAAGTTCCCTTTACGTCCTTTGTGTAAAGGTGAAGCCTTGAAGCTTTTTAGTGTTGAAAGACAGCTGATTAGTTTTCAAAATGGGGAATCGATTTTCCCTGCTGCTGAGATGTAGAAGTCTGTTCATCCACTCTCTTATTTAATCCATGTATTCCCAAACCATGTCATTTCATCTCACATGAAGAAACAGATGAACAACATGACCAAATGGATTTCTACCCAAATGCGTGATCTCTTGTTTAGGAATGTGATATTGGATTCATCCCAAAGTAGTTGTATGCTATCGCTGATATGGACAAGGGTCACATGCTTCTCTACTCTTAAAAGTCTTTCGTTCCGAATCTCGGGACGAGATTCTTTTAAGGGGGGAGGGTTGTAACACCCCAGGTGTTTATCGTCTGCTCGACCACGAGTGCGGACTTTAACATGTGATAGCGGTGAATAAAATGGACACTAAATTTTAATTATCTTCGTCGATCACGATTTCGATATCGTGTCTGTCTCCATCTATTTAAATTGTCCTAAATTATTTCGCAAAAATTCAGACTTCAGTAATTTTCGGAACATCGAATCCAGTATCGTTTGGGTTAAGCCATCAACGTCTTGCCCAAACTTTAATTCTGGAAATCGGATCTAGTTTCTTAAACTGCATTTGAAATCCTTTCACGCTTATGTTGCCCGTGTCTCTCTGTGGCCTGGCATCGTGGCGCGTGGCTGGTGTTAACCGGTGTCTGGACAGCGCACAGCCTCTCGCCCACGTGAACGTTGCGTGAGGTCGATTCCGAAAGGGATCACAATTTCGATGCTTATCGATCTCACATATTTATTTCGCGAGATGTTGAGTCTATGCTTGTTGGGGACCTTCGGCGTCCGAAGGTCCTCAAAAACAGGATTTAACAGTATTTCTGTAGTACAATGTGTGAACAGGTGCCCTCGGACTAAAGTCGGCGTTGCTGTAAACCGGAATAATACGAAGGTTGATACAGAGCCGAAGGTGTGAGCAGGAAAGCTTTGGCGTGACAGCAAAGAGTGGAACCGACTTAAAGATAAAAAGGCTATTCAGACCTCGGTAGACTACTATAGAATTATTATCAAATGTAAAGGGCATGAATGTAATTTTGTAAGGGCTGTGTCCTGTGCCTATAAATAGGTGAACAGTGTCCCTGTACTGTTCACGCTGACTTGGCATTCGCTTTTTGCGTCATACTTGTATTGTCATTTCCTTCCGATTGAAGGTACGCTTGTGATTCAATAATATTTTTATTTATGCTCAATAATAAATGATTGTTCATGTTTTCCTTTATATTATATTTTATCACCTTCGTCATTGTCTGATGAGTTTATGAAGGTATGTCCTTCATAACCTTCGTTCGCAAGTCATTACATCCTAAGGGAAATAATGCTTCGGAGGACGAAGGACATTGACGATTAACATTTTCTATGTTGCCTTGTTCTTAACTCTTGAAGTGCTTGAGAACAAGTCCCCAACAACGCTATTCGGATATCATGTGATCTTCGTCCGAACTCAACTGGGTCGAAAATATATTATAAATATTAGAGCCAAAGTCGTCGTTCGATCTGAGTGCATATCACCCTGGTCCAAACGTTCGGGTATAAATAGTTGGTAAAATTTATCTGTTTCTGGGCGCGTCTACCAAATCGAGCGGTCCAAATTTATGTTATCGGTCTCATTTAATTCAACATATTTATACATCATTTAGAATTGAATTTCAGAACCTAGAATATCTATGTTTACTTTTGTTAAGAATGAAATAAGAGAAAAATCTCTTCACTTTTCCTTCCACCGCTCTTCCCTATACTTTATCCACGCTCTTCAATTGTTCTAGCCAACGTCTTTTGTTTTCCCTGAAGTCATTGACAGCACTCACATCTTTCCATTAACCTCACACCTATTTAATTCCCTAGAAATCACCGTCGTTCTTATCCCTGGGAAAATCATCGACACGAGCGCTCTCTGGAATCCTCTCCTTGATTCCCCGTCGTTCCTACCAGTGCACATACTCAGCTTTCTGGAATGGTCTCGTTTGTCTGCTATCTCCTTATCCACGCTGCCCCATTATCTCCCTGAAGCTGCCAACGTCGTTTCTCTCTCCCTCATCCTCACAGAGCTGCCTCTCCCTTCCTATCGGTCACATGCGTGCATACTCCTCTGGCCGCCGAGCACCGAGCTCACACCGGCCACTACCTCAGGCCACCATGCCGCTTGCCCCAGCCCCATCTCTGCAGCTCGCCCGAGCTCCCTGCGCGCTCCGCTTCCTGTTCCTGGCGCCGGATCCCCTCCCACACGCGTCCTCTTCTCCGCCTGGCATCCATGGAGTCGTCGGCCATCTCCCCTGCGTCGAGCGCCCTCTTCTCCCTGGTGCTCGCCCCTCCTTAGGTCCGCGCTCGCCCAGCTCGCGCCCACTCCTAGCTCGGTCTCCACCTCCGTTTCCTCTCCCTGTCCGACCAAGCACACCTCGTCGTCGATTTCCTTCACTGGACCGCGCCCTGCTCGGTTTCCTGCAGCACATGTCCAGCCCATGCTCCCAAGGTTATGGAGCAGCAACAACTATGAAACCCTCTTCATGTCGCGCCCTCGATGTGCTTGATGAAATACCGCAGCGAGCTCCACCTCGATCTATGCCGACCCGATCACCACTTCGTCGAACCCCGGTGAGAACTCGTTGTTTTTCTTGTGTTTATTCCTCGCTAGTACATGTACTCGGCGTAGATTAAGTAGAGGCTAACCATGTGTATGTTTGTGTATGCTTGTGAGGAGAGAAACCCCTAGGTTCTGACGGTGAAGAACCGAAGCCCGTGTGACGATTAGTAAGTGTTCGGTAGAAGGACCGAACCCAAAACCTTCGCTGTGTTCGCGGACGTCGCTTCGAGTTTAGTCATGGTAAGTCGATCCGTTGTATCCGTTAATCGAATAAATGGTTGATTTGTATGGAGTCGATATTTGTGCTAAATGAAATGTGCATAGTGTCAAGAAAACGGTTCTCCGTTGTGACATGATTTTTAGATTTGGATTGCAAATTATGTGAAATGAATGGATTCACGATTTTGAAGTAGTCGAGTCATGCGTTAAGGTTTAGTTCTTATGTGCAAATTATGCAATGTGTCATGGTAGAAATATATGCAAGGTGTGGTTAAGTTAAATAGGAACTAAGCTGGAATTTTTGCTGTTTTGAGCTGCAAGTATAGTTTTAGTTATGCAGCAAATTTAGTGAAGCAAATCATGTTTTCTGTGAAAGTGTTATATATAAAGATTGTAGTAAACTTCTTTATCTAGCTTGTGTTAAAATTTCAAGACCATAGGCCCAATAATCTGAAAGTTATGCTTCTCCTAAGTTCAGTTTCAGAATCTGTCCAGATTCTGTACAGATTTCGAAAATGACCTTGTTTGTCCAAGTAAAACTTCGAATCAGTTCTTATAAATTATAAAGAAGTTGTAGTACTTTTATTAAGCTTTCCAACAAGTTTTGAATCACCCTTTTTGGTGATCTAAAAGTTGAGTTACAGCTGTTTGAATTGTGATGTCCAAACCTGTCCAAATCTGGACAGAGAAGTTTGTTTGTATTAGCTGACTTTGATCCACATTGAATCAACCTGAAATGTTTATAAAGGATTTGTAGATAATTTTATAAGCTTTCTAGAAAGTCTAAGATCACCTGTTTTGGATGCCTAAATCTCCAGTTATGGAGTTTTGAAGTGGATAATCGAATTCTGTCCAAATCTGGACAGGAATTGCGTTTAGTACTGTTTGACATTTTTAAATGTCGAATATCATTGTGATGATAATACCAAAATTTTAGAGGACTTTATAAGCTTTCCAAAAAGTCTTAGTTTACTATTTTTGGATGAATATTGTGTAAGTTATGAATAAAACAACTAGCTGCTGTTTTGCTGTTCAAAATCAGCAAGCATTAAGTGGATTTCTTGAAGTTGCTCTTGTTTGGCTAGGTCATTTTTTTACCCTTGATTGATGACAACTTGTTGCATATGAAGTGTTTATCGAAATGCCTTGTTATATTTGATTAATTCATTTCCTTCTTATTGTTTGACTAAGTAAATTTAGTTAGTTCTTGATTGGTGAAGTCTTGTACTTGCTAAATTCAAGTGAACAAGTGTCCCAAGCTTAAGGTGCTATACTCAGTAATCTAAGAAAAGTATGGAACACTTATTATATTTCGTCTTGTATGCTTTAGATCTTTAATTGTTGAGGATGTAAATTCTATGGAACTTTATGTTGTGTGATAAGTGTTCTACTTGTGTGATTGAATAGAAATGTGATGATTTATTAGTTGGTGTGTTACAATAAGTTAATTTGGGAAAGAAGTTTAGGAAACTAGTTAAGCTACTCATATCTTTAATCTAAGTCTTAGGTGACTATCACTAATGAACCTAAGTTCTAGTAATCCTTTGAGATGTACTGCTTTCTTGATGCTTGTTCTATCACCTTTTCCAAGTTTTGAGTGTTAAAAAGTGACAAGTCTAAGGTTAATAACCTATTAATGTTATTGTCGGCGTTTCGAGACAGGGGGGTCCCTAAGCCGACGAGTGAGTGTGCTGCGTGCCCCAGCCCAGATGGGTCGAGCGCGTGGGCGAGCGCGGAGGGGGGAGAGGCGAGGCGGCCGGAGCCGAGCGTGAGAGAGGTGGAAGTCCCGCGGCCTTCATGTTCGTCCCGCGCCCAGGTCAGGTGCGCTTGCAGTAGGGGGGTTACAAGCGTCCACGCGGGTGAGGGAAGCGAGCGGCCCCAAGAGAGCGCCTGTCCCGTCCTCGGTCCCGCGCGGCCAACCTTTTCTGAGAAGGCCCTGGTCCTTCCTTTTATAGTCGTAAGGAGAGGATCCAGGTGTACAATGGGGATGTAGCAGAGTGCTACGTGTCTAGCGGAGGGAGAGCTAGCGCCCTAGGTACATGCCAATGTGGCAGCCGGAGAGATCTGGGCACCCTGCTGGCGTGATGTCGTGGCTGTTGGAGGTGCGGCGGAGCCTGATGGAGGGACAGCTGTTGGAGCGGTCGAGTCCCTGCTGACGTTGTCCTGCTTCCGTAAGAGAGCTAGGGGCCGCCGTCGTCATAGAGCTTGTGGAGCGCCATCATTGCCTCTCTGGCGGAGCTGGCCGGATGAGACGCCGGTCTTGTTCTCCGTGACCCGAGTCGATTCGGGGTGGGATGATGATGGCGCCTCCTGTTGACGTGGCGGTCTGTGCCCTAGGCAGGGCGACGTGGGGTTTCCTCCGAAGCCAAGGTTGAGTCTGCCTTCCGTTGCCGTGGCCGAGCCCGAGCCAAGGGGTCGGTCGAGGCGGAAGTCGTTCGGCCGAGGCCAGGGCGGAGTCCGAGCCCTGGGGTCGGGCGAGGCGGAGTTTCGTCGTCTTCCGGGTCTTAGCCCGAGTCCGAGCCCTGGGGTCGGGCGGAGCGGAGTTCGCCGTCTTCCGGGTCTTAGCCTGAGTCCGAGCCCTGGGGTCGGGCGGAGCGGAGTTCGCCGTCTTCCGGGTCTTAGCCCGAGTCCGAGCCCTGGGGTCGGGCGGAGCGGAGTTCGCCGTCTTCCGGGTCTTAGCCCAAGTCCGAGCCCTGGGGTCGGGCGGAGCGGAGTTCGCCGTCTTCCGGGTCTTAGCCCGAGTCCGAGCCCTGGGGTCGGGCGGAGCGGAGTTCGCCGTCTTCCGGGTCTTAGCCCGAGTCCGAGCCCTGGGGTCGGGCGGAGCGGAGTTCGCCGTCTTCCGGGTCTTAGCCCGAGTCCGAGCCCTGGGGTCGGGCGGAGCGGAGTTCGCCGTGGCGCCTTTGGCGAGGCCTGACTGCCTGTCAGACTTACTCTGCCGAGTGGCGCTGCAGTCGGAGTGGCGCAGGCGACGCTGTCCTTCTGTCAGACTGGCCAGTGGAGCGGTGGAGTGACGGCGGTCACCTCGGCTCTGCCGGAGGCGCGTGTCAGGATAGAGGTGTCAGGCCTCCTGTGCGTTAAATACCCCTGCAATTTGGTCAGTCGGTGTGGTGATTTAGTCAAGGTTGCTTCTGAGCGAAGCCAAGGCCTTGGGCGAGCCGGTGATGTGTCCGCCATAAAAAGGGGGCCTCGGGCGAGACGGAAGTCTCTCGAGGTCGGCTGCCTTCGGCCGAGGCTAGGCTCGGGTGAAGCGTGATCGAGTCACTCATGTGGACTGATCCCTGACTTAATCATGCCCATCAGGCCTTTGCAGCTTTATGCTGATGGGGGTCACCAGCTGAGAATTAGGCGTCTTGAGGGTACCCCTAATTATGGTCCCCGACAGTAGCCCCCGAGCCTCGAAGGGAGTGTTAGCACTCGCTTGGAGGCTTTTGTCGCACTTTTTCGCAAGGGGACCAGCCTTTCTCGGTTGCATTTCGTTCCGGTGGGTGCGCGCGAGCGCACCCGCCGGGTGTAGCCCCCGAGGCCTCGGAGGAGTGGTTACACTCCTTCGAGGTCTTAATACTTTGGTTGGTCTGGTCGTTCCCTCATGCGAACTGGCCGTAGCCCGGGTGCACGGTCGGGGCCCAAGCTCTCGGGCTGGTATGTTGACGCTGTCAACGATTTGGCCGGAGCCGGTTTTTGCGAGAGCAGCCCCCGAGCCTCTGCACAGGGCGAGAGGACGATCAGGGACAGACTCGGCTTTTTACATACGCCCCTACGTCGCCTTTCCGCAAGGAGGAGGGGGGGAGTGCGCCATGTTACCCTCGATGGGCACCGAACATGGTGTCTCTGGTGAGCTGCAAGCGGGTAATCCGAGTGGACGTCCGTGCCCCGTTCGTTGGGGGTCGGCTAGGGGCCCAGAGGCACGCCCAAAAGTACCTGCGGGTGATTTGCCGGACCCGGTCCCCTGGCGACGGGGTCCGAGGGCTCGATGCCTCCCTCCGATGGGATTCCGTTACAAGATCGTTCCCACTGGTCTCGGAAATGTCCTAGGGTACCTCGGGAGCGCAGCCCGAGCCTCGGTTATGTATCGAACGTACCCCTGGTCATCCCTCGCTCGGTGTCTGAGGCGACTGTGAACCCTTCGGGGGCCAGCCTTCGAACCCCTGATCAGTAATGGGCGCGGAGCCCGAGTAGCCTGAGGCGGCCATGAAGCCCTTCGGGGGGCTGGCCTTCGAACCCCTGACCAGTAGTGGGTGTCGGGCCCACGCGATCTGAGGCGACTGTTGAACCCTCGGGGGGCCAGCCTTCGAACCCCTGATCAGTAATGGGGGGCTCGGAGCCCGGTTCCTTCGCGGAGAAGGATCCCTTTCGGGGTATCCCCCTTTCCCGGTCCCTGTTGCAAGAGATAGAGAAAGAGGAAAACAGAAAAGGATACGAATTCGGACGACGTGGCGTACCTTTTCTGAAGCGGTTATTACGGCGAAGGTGAAGCGTCGCGCGCTCCTCCTGCCAGAAGCACCGCGTGTCTCGCCGCGGAGTTAATGCGACGGGGTGAGTGGTTGGCGGGGCGGCCGTTGCGCGCGTGCGATCCGTTCGAGGAATGGGTCACGGGTGCACCGTCTTCACGCCGTGAGAGGAGGCTCCCTTGCTGTCTCAGGATGGGACGTGAGCCTGGCTGACGACGTGACTGCTGTGCCCGCCCGCCTGCCACCGCTATTACTGCTGGCCCACTTTCGGTCGCTTTGACCGACGCGCCAGTCTGGCGCTGTTGGGTCGCCTCGAGTCGTGGCACAGGCTTCGCAACCGAAGAGGCGCGATGGTGGCACAAGTGGCGGCGCGGTTGCTTGCATGCAGCAACTGGCGCGCCGGTTGCTCGACGCGTGGGCCTGGGTTCCAGGCTGGCGTGTCAGAAGTCGGAGAAGCGCGTCCATCTGGCGCGGTTGCATGCCGCCTGCATGGCTGCCCGCCCCTTCTGCCCGTTGGTCTGGGCGAAAATGGGGGGTCGCCTGTAACCGCTGGACGGTCGTGCGCACCATGCGCGGCGGTTTGGCTTCTTCTGCCCTGAGCCGGCTTGCATGACATGCGGGACCCAGCCCCCGAGTCGCAGGGGAGGGCCTTGGAGCGTGTTGGAGAAGACTCGGTCCGCGGCGCTTGGGGGCGCACGTAGGGGGAGTTGCCTTTAAAAGGAGGGAGGCTCCCTTCGTAAGGCAACCATGCCTTCTTCCTCCCTTAAGCGTCGGGTCTTCCCGTCTTCCAAGCCCCCGGATGGGGGGTATCCGCCGCCTTTCCACCTCCTCGTTGGAGGAACGCAACTCCATGGGAGTTGGTACCTCTCAGCCATCGTTCGGCTTCAAGGATTTTCATCACGCAGCCCGGTCGCACCCCTTCACCGGCGGTCACCCGAGATGGCGACCTCCAGCTTGATGGTGGGGGAAAGCGAGCCGGGCTGCGGCCTCTGCCCCTTCCTCAGCCTCAAGGATTTTCATCACCAAGGCCGGGGAGGGGAGAGTGCCGAGTTGGGGTCGGCCCCTGCGTGGGCGGTGGCCCGCTCCTTCACTCAGTGATGGGGGGAGAAGCGGGCATTGCCCGTGGCGTCCGGCAGCTGCAGCGTGCCTGGTCTTCAGCCGCGAGTGGCTTCGGGGCCACTTGCGGCGTCGGCGTCTGCCACGGCAGCCGGAAGAGGTTCTTCCACCGGCGCGGCGGCCGGGACCGGCCACGGGCTGACCTCCAACTTCTACGGCCTTCTGCCCGTCCTTGCCTCACGAGTTTTGGCACGGGCGGGGGCCTCCTGGCAGCGGCATCCACCCTGAGGTCAGCGTTGCCGCTGTTCGGCCCCCCGGAGCAGAAGTCGCCGTCGTCGCCACTGCTGGAGTAGGTGATGGCGCGCCGTTCGTTGGCCTTCCGTTGCTCCGCAGGCCTTCCCCCTCGGAGTGGGGTTGTTCGTACCTGCGGAGGGGGAACCGGAGTTCCGTTTGTAATGGCACTTCGAATGCCAGTGAGTTCGTTCATTGTGGCTGTCGAGGCCTGAACGTGTATGTAATTTTGGCACGGAGCCGTGTTTTTTCCTCATTTTCGAGCACTAGGTCTCGCCTGTTTGATTATCTGAACCGCTTTACCAAGCATGAGTTGCCCCGTGTCAAGGTGACGGGTGAGGTATCCGTATCCCGGAGGCGTAGGAATCCCTCGGCCCGTTCGGCCTTGTTATGTGAGGCTCCTCTAGCTTAGTTGAAGAGACCCCTCGGTCGCCCTTCGGTGGATCGAGGCCGGGGGTTGCGATATCAGTATGAACAGAGACGGAGTTGGCTCGAGAATGGGGAACCTGGTTGGCCGGAGCCTAGCCGTGTCGTCCGTCAGCGGGGCCGACGCCAAAGTCGGTCAGTCGAGGCCTCGGATCGGGCTGGCGCCCTTGGGAGCCGGTTGACCGAGGCCCCAGGGGTAACCGGTTGAGCCGCCTGCTCGGGCCGGATTCCCGGAGGAGCCCCTGGACCGCGGCGCCGCCCGAGGCTGGGTCGGGCTTTGCTGAAGGCGTCGTCGATGCCGAGGGTGCTACAGCTCCCTTCGGCGTGAAGACCCGAGCCTGCAGGATCCGATCATCTTGTAGCGTGTGCTTCCTGCGGCCGCCGAGGCCAGAAGAAAACACCCTCGCTGCACTTGCGAAGCTGCGCCTTTTTTCCTCCTGTTTCGAGCATCTGGACTTCGTCGGTAACAGGGATGTTTGTGTGAGCAAGAGCTGCTTTTCGCGGAAGGGACGAGTGAGGTATCCGTATCCCAGAGGCGTGGGAATCCCTCGGCTCGGTCGGCCTTGCCGCTTACGCGTACTTTCACCCGTCCATGAGGCCCTGTCCCCGACTTAGTCGAGAAAGCTTGAAGGACTGCTTCGGCAGGAGAGCTTCCGAACGTGATGACTCGTTCGGTCCACGGAGTCGCTTTATCCGAGCGCAAGTTACTTATCGCAGAAGGGGACGAGTGAGGTATCCGTATCCCGGAGGCGTAGGAGTCCCTCGGCTCGGCCAGCCTTGGCTGCTTACGTGTACCTCGTCGTTTCCAGGATCCGCTTTCCGAAGTAGTCAAGAAGCACGAAAGAAATCCTGCTAAAAAGAGATCCTTTTTCGAGGAAAAATTCGACGCAGAGGGGGTCTCCCCCCTTTTAGCCCCCGAGGGAGGGTCGGGTTTTGCCGAGGCTAGGCCGACCCTTCCTTGACAACTAAACTTTGCGTAGGTGTGAGGTATATGAACAACTTGAAAACATCTTAAGGATAGAAGCGACGTAGCTGTTTGATGTTCCAAGCGTTGCCGTAGATCTCGCCTTGATTGCTGGCCAGCTTGTATGTTCCGGGCTTCAGAACTTTGGCGATGACGAATGGCCCTTCCCAGGGGGGCGTGAGCTTGTGCCTCCCTCGGGCGTCTTGTCGCAGCCGAAGCACCAGGTCGCCCACCTGGAGTTCTCGGAACCGGACCCCTCGGGCGTGGTAGCGTCGCAGGGACTGTTGGTACCGCGCCGAGTGTAGTAAGGCCCTGTCCCGAGCTTCCTCCAACTGGTCCAGCGATTCCTCTCGGCTGGCTTGGTTGCTTTGTTCGGTGTAGGCCCTCGCCCTTGGGGAGCCGTATTCCAGGTCAGTGGGCAAGATAGCTTCAGCCCCGTAGACCAGGAAAAACGGCGTGAAGCCCGTGGCACGACTCGGCGTCGTCCTTAGGCTCCAGACCACCGAGGGGAGTTCCTTCATCCATCGCCTGCCGAACTTGTTGAGGTCGTTGTAGATCCGAGGCTTGAGCCCTTGTAGAATCATGCCGTTGGCACGCTCTACCTGCCCATTCGACATGGGATGAGCCACGGCGGCCCAGTCCACCCGGATATGGTGATCTTCGCAAAAATCCAAGAATTTTTTGCCGGTGAACTGGGTGCCGTTGTCGGTGATGATGGAGTTCGGGACCCCGAAGCGATGGATGATGTTGGTGAAGAATGCCACCGCCTGCTCGGACCTGATGCTGTTCAGGGGTCGGACCTCGATCCACTTGGAGAATTTGTCGATGGCGACCAGCAGGTGCGTGTAGCCCCCGGGCGCCTTCTGCAAGGGACCGACGAGGTCCAGACCCCATACAGCGAAGGGCCAGGTGATGGGTATTGTCTGCAGAGCCTGAGCGGGCAGGTGTGTCCGCTTCGCATAGAATTGGCACCCTTTGCAGGTGCGGACAATTCTAGTGGCGTCAGCCACCGCCGTTGGCCAGTAGAAGCCTTGCCGGAAGGCATTTCCAACAAGGGCTCGGGGTGCTGCGTGGTGGCCGCAAGCCCCCGAGTGTACTTCTTGCAGCAGTTCCCGACCTTCGGCGATGGGGATGCATCGCTGGAGGATGCCCGAGGGGCTGCGATGGTAGAGTTCCTCTTCGTCGCCCAGCAAGACGAATGACTTGGCGCGTCGCGCTACCCGCCGAGCCTCGACTTGGTCGAGGGGTAGCTCTCCTCGACGGAGATATTGCAGGTATGGGGCCTGCCAATCTTGGTCTGGCGTGGCCCCGCTCTGCCCTTCCTCAACGTTCAACGCCCCGCCCTCGGGGGCCGAGGGTACCTCGGGCTGAGCCGAGGGTACCTTGGGCTGAGCCGAGGGTACCTCGGGCTGAGCCGAGGGTACCTCAGGCTCGGGCGCGTCGTCGAGCTTGACGGAGGGTTGATGCAGATCCCGGGAGAAGACGTCCGGGGGGACTGTCGTTCGCCCCGAGGCTATCTTGGCCAGCTCGTCTGCGGTTTCGTTGTAGCGCCGAGCGATGTGGTTGAGCTCGAGCCCGAAGAACTTGTCTTCCAGGCGCCGAACCTCGTCGCAGTAGGCCTCCATCTTCGGGTCGCGGCAGTGGGAGTTCTTCATGACTTGGTCGATGATGAGCCGCGAATCACCGCGGGCGTGGAGGCGTCTGACCCCTAGCTCGATGGCGATCCGCAATCCGTTGACCAGAGCTTCGTACTCGGCCACACTGTTGGACGCCGGGAAGTGGAGGCGCAACACGTAGCGCAAGTGCTTTCTGAGGGGCGAGATGAAGAGAAGGCCCGCACCGGCCCCCGTCTTCATCAGCGACCCGTCGAAAAACATGGTCCAGAGCTCCGGTTGGATCGGAGTCGTTGGTAGTTGGGTGTCGACCCATTCAGCCACGAAATCCGCCAACACTTGGGACTTGATGGCCTTCCGAGGGGCGAACGAGATCGTTTCGCCCATGATCTCCACTGCCCACTTTGCGATCCTGCCCGAGGCCTCTCGGCACTGGATGATCTCCCCCAGGGGGAAGGATGACACCACAGTTACCGGATGGGACTCGAAGTAGTGTCGTAGCTTCCGCCTCGTCAGGATCACAGCATACAGCAGCTTTTGAACTTGTGGGTAGCGGATCTTAGTCTCGGACAGCACTTCGCTGATGAAGTAGACCGGCCTCTGAACGGGCAATGTATGCCCTTCCTCCTGCCTTTCGACCACAATCGCGGCGCTAACCACCTGAGTGGTCGCGGCGACGTAGACCAAGAGGGTTTCTCCGTCCGCCGGCGGCACCAAGACTGGCGCCTTTGTAAGGAGCGCCTTCAGGTTGCCGAGGGCTTCCTCGGCCTCAGGGGTCCAAACGAAACACTCGGCCTTCCTTAAGAGGCGGTACAGAGGCAGACCTCTTTCGCCGAGGCGTGAGATGAAGCGGCTCAGGGCCGCGAGGCATCCCATGACCCTCTGTACCCCTTTTAAGTCGTTGATGGGCCCCATGCTGGTGATGGCCGCAATCTTCTCCGGGTTGGCCTCGATGCCTCGCTCAGAGACGATGAACCCTAGGAGCATGCCTCGGGGCACCCCGAAGACACACTTCTCAGGATTAAGCTTGACTCCTTTCGCCTTGAGACACCGGAATGTCACTTCAAGGTCGGAGAGGAGGTTGGGAGCCTTCCGTGTCTTGACCACGATGTCATCGACGTAGGCCTCGACTGTGCGACCGATGTGTTCGCCGAACACATGGTTCATGCACCGCTGGTACGTCGCGCCTGCATTCCTCAGGCCGAACGGCATGGTGACGTAGCAGTACATGCCGAACGGCGTGATGAAAGAAGTCGCGAGCTGGTCGGACTCTTTCATCCGGATCTGGTGATACCCCGAGTAGGCATCGAGGAAGGACAGGGTTTCGCACCCAGCAGTGGAATCCACGATTTGGTCGATGCGAGGCAGAGGGTAGGGAACCTTCGGACATGCTTTGTTGAGACCAGTGTAGTCTACACACATCCGCCATTTCCCCCCTTTCTTCCTCACAAGCACAGGGTTGGCAAGCCATTCGGGATGGAATACCTCTTTGATGAACCCTGCCGCCATTAGCTTGTGGATCTCTTCGCCAATCGCTCTGCGCTTCTCCTCGTCGAATCGGCGCAGAGGCTGCCTGACGGGTCGGGCTCCGGCCCGAATATCCAGCGAGTGCTCGGCGACATCCCTCGGTATGCCGGGCATGTCCGAGGGACTCCACGCAAAGACGTCGGCGTTTGCGCGGAGAAAGTCGACGAGCACTGCTTCCTATTTGGGGTCGAGCCCGGAACCGATCCGGATCTGCTTGGTGGTGTCGCCGCTGGGGTCGAGGGGGACGGCCTTGACCGTCTCCGCTGGCTCGAAGTTGCCGGCATGGCGCTTCACGTTTGGGACCTCCTTGGAGAGGTTCTCCAGGTCGGCGATGAGGGCCTCGGACTCGGCGAGGGCCTCGGCGTACTCCACGCACTCCACGTCGCATTCGAACGCGTGTTTGTACGTGGGGCTGACGGTGATGACCCCGTTGGGGCCCGGCATCTTGAGCTTCAGGTAGGTGTAGTTGGGGACGGCCATGAACTTCGCGTAGCATGGCCTCCCTAGCACGGCGTGGTAGGTTCCTCGGAACCCGACCACTTCGAACGTCAGGGTCTCCCTTCGGAAGTTGGAGGGTGTCCCGAAGCAGACTGGGAGGTCGAGTCGCCCGAGGGGCTGGACGCGCTTCCCAGGGATGATCCCGTGGAAGGGCGCAACGCCTGCTCGGACGGAGGACGGATCGACGCGCAGAAGCTTGAGGGTCTCGGCGTAGATGATGTTGAGGCAGCTGCCCCCGTCCATCAGGACCTTGGTGAGCCTGACATCGCCGACAACGGGGTCGACGACGAGCGGGTATTTCCCCGGGCTCGGCACATGGTCGGGGTGGTCGGCCCGGTCGAAAGTGATGGGCTTGTCGGACCAGTCTAGGTAGACTGGCGCCGCCACCTTCACCGAGCAGACCTCCCGGCGCTCTTGCTTGCGGTGCCGAGCCGAGGTATTCGCCGCATGCCCTCCATAGATCATGAAGCAGTCGCGGACCTCGGGGAACCCCCCTGCTGGGTGTTCTTCGTTCTTGTCGTCGTCGTGGGCCCTGCCACCCTCGGCGGGTGGCCCGGCCCTGTGGAAATGACGCCGAAGCATAACGCACTCCTCGAGGGTGTGCTTGACGGGCCCCTGATGGTAGGGGCACGGCTCCTTGAGCATCTTGTCGAAGAGGTTTGCACCTCCGGGGGGCTTCCGAGGGTTCTTATACTCGGCGGCGGCGACAAGGTCCGCGTCTGCGGCGTCGCGTTTCGATTGCGACTTCTTCTTGCCTTTCTTCTTGGCGCCGCGCGGAGCAGACGCCTCGGGAGCTTCTTCCGACGGGCGGCCCTGGGGCTGCTTGTCCTTTCGGAAGATAGCCTCGACCGCCTCCTGGCCGGAGGCGAACTTGGTGGCGATGTCCATCAGCTCGCTCGCCCTGGTGGGGGTTTTGCGACCCAGCTTGCTCACCAGGTCGCGGCAAGTGGTGCCGGCGAGGAACGCGCCGATGACATCCGAGTCGGTGATGTTGGGCAGCTCGGTGCGCTGCTTCGAGAATCGCCGGATGTAGTCCCGGAGCGACTCCCCCGGCTGTTGCCGGCAGCTTCGAAGGTCCCAGGAGTTCCCGGGGCGCACGTATGTGCCCTGGAAATTGCCAGCGAAGGCTTGGACCAAGTCGTCCCAGTTGGAAATCTGCCCCGGAGGCAGGTGCTCCAACCAGGCGCGAGCAGTGTCGGAGAGGAACAGGGGGAGGTTGCGGATGACAAGGTTGTCGTCGTCCGTTCCGCCCAGTTGGCAGGCAAGGCGGTAGTCCGCGAGCCACAGTTCCGGTCTCGTTTCCCCCGAGTACTTTGTGATAGTAGTCGGGGGCCGGAACCGGGTCGGGAATGGCGCCCGTCGGATGGCCCGACTGAAGGCCTGCGGACCGGGTGGTTCGGGCGAAGGACTCCGATCCTCCCCGCTGTCGTAGCGCCCCCCACGCCTGGGGTGGTAGCCTCGGCGCACCCTTTCGTCGAGGTGAGCCCGACGGTCGCGTCGATGGTGTTCGTTGCCGAGGTGGCCCGGGGCCGCAGGCGCGGTGTTGCGCGTGCGCCCGGTGTAGACCGAGGCCTCCCGCATGAATCGGGAAGTCGCGGCATGAGGTTCCGAGGGATATCCTTGCCTCTGGGATGCAGTGCTCTCGGCCCGCCGGGCCGCTGCGCCTTCCAGGAGATTCTTGAGTTCTCCCTGGATTCGCCGCCCCTCGGTGGTTGACGGCTCCGGCATCGCGCGGATGAGCATCGCTGCGGTCGCCAGGTTCTGACCGACCCCGCTGGATGCGGGCGGCGGCCTGATCCTGACGTCGTTGGCGACACGGTGCTGGAGACCTTGGGGCAGATGACGTATTTCTCCGGCCAGGGGTTGGCCCACCCATGCCTGTCCGGCGTCCCGACGGATCGGCTCAAGCGCCCCTGTTCCCTCGTTGAGCCTGGCCTGCGCCTCGCGGACTTGCTCGAGTTGTGGGTCGTAACCCCCCGCCGGAGCGGGGACCACAGCTAGCTCCCGTGGGATGTCGGCGCGAGGCACCGGCCTAGGGAGATCACCATCCTCCGGCATGCCAAGATGGTTGCCTTCGGTGGGATCCCCTAGCTCGATGTGGAAACATTCGCGGCTTGGGCCGCAGCTCTCGTTACCGAGGCTGCGGCTTCCGTCGGAACGGTCGGATAGACAGTAGTCACATGCGGTCATGAAGTCCCACATGGCACTGGGGTTGCCATGTCCGGAGAAATCCCAGCCGATGCTGGGATCGTCATCTTCCTCGGACCCGGAGGGCCCGTAGGTCGAGACGTCCGTCAGTCGGTCCCAAGGCGACCGCATACAGAACCTCAGTGGGGTTGCACTCGCCTCAATGAGAGCGCCCGCCAAAACGAGGTCGTTTGGCGGGTTGAGGCCGAGTCGAAATGACGCAAGATGGGAGTTAGTCGTTACCTTTTGGTCGACGTGGAGCGACGTAGTCACATCGGGGACTGGTTGCGCCGTCATCTCTGGTTCGAGGGCGACGTCCTGCAGGCTTTCCGCGAGCGCGCCGGCGTCGTCTTCTTGCTCGGGGTCAGCGTGCCGCGGGGGGACGGCGCTTGCCTCCGTCTCGAACGCGAGGTCGACGTCCGGCGTGCCTTCCGTCGGGGCGTCGGGGGCGTCGATTCGCTCGACGGCCGGCGAAGCGTGGCCTCCCGTCTGGCCTTGACGGCCCCGCCTCCTCCTCCGTTGGCGGGGGAGAGAACGGAGCGAGCCCGAATGTTGCTCTTCCACCACGCGGGGTAGACGTCGTCGATTCCGCCGCCGGCGGGCGGGTTGTCGGCCGCCATTGTCGTAGTCGCGCGGCGGTGGAAGAAGTGTCATGTCGTAGCTGCCGTCGAAGGACATGAACTCAAGAGTCCCGAAACGAAGCACCGTCCCGGGCCGGAGAGGTTGCTGGAGACTGCCCATCTGGAGCTTGACGGGGAGCTGTTCGTCAGCACGCAGCAGGCCCCTACCTGGCGCGCCAACTGTCGGCGTTTCGAGACAGGGGGGTCCCTAAGCCGACGAGTGAGTGTGCTGCGTGCCCCAGCCCAGATGGGTCGAGCGCGTGGGCGAGCGCGGAGGGGGGAGAGGCGAGGCGGCCGGAGCCGAGCGTGAGAGAGGTGGAAGTCCCGCGGCCTTCGTGTTCGTCCCGCGCCCAGGTCAGGTGCGCTTGCAGTAGGGGGGTTACAAGCGTCCACGCGGGTGAGGGAAGCGAGCGGCCCCAAGAGAGCGCCTGTCCCGTCCTCGGTCCCGCGCGGCCAACCTTTTCTGAGAAGGCCCCGGTCCTTCCTTTTATAGTCGTAAGGAGAGGAACCAGGTGTACAATGGGGATGTAGCAGAGTGCTACGTGTCTAGCGGAGGGAGAGCTAGCGCCCTAGGTACATGCCAATGTGGCAGCCGGAGAGATCTGGGCACCCTGCTGGCGTGATGTCGTGGCTGTTGGAGGTGCGGCGGAGCCTGATGGAGGGACAACTGTTGGAGCGGTCGAGTCCCTGCTGACGTTGTCCTGCTTCCGTAAGAGAGCTAGGGGCCGCCGTCGTCATAGAGCTTGTGGAGCGCCATCATTGCCTCTCTGGCGGAGCTGGCCGGATGAGACGCCGGTCTTGTTCTCCGTGACCCGAGTCGATTCGGGGTGGGATGATGATGGCGCCTCCTGTTGATGTGGCGGTCTGTGCCCTAGGCAGGGCGACGTGGGGTTTCCTCCGAAGCCGAGGTTGAGTCTGCCTTCCGTTGCCGTGGCCGAGCCCGAGCCAAGGGGTCGGTCGAGGCGGAAGTCGTTCGGCCGAGGCCAGGGCGGAGTCCGAGCCCTGGGGTCGGGCGAGGCGGAGTTTCGTCGTCTTCCGGGTCTTAGCCCGAGTCCGAGCCCTGGGGTCGGGCGGAGCGGAGTTCGCCGTCTTCCGGGTCTTAGCCCGAGTCCGAGCCCTGGGGTCGGCGGAGCGGAGTTCGCCGTCTTCCGGGTCTTAGCCCGAGTCCGAGCCCTGGGGTCGGGTGGAGCGGAGTTCGCCGTCTTCCGGGTCTTAGCCCGAGTCCGAGCCCTGGGGTCGGGCGGAGCGGAGTTCGCCGTCTTCCGGGTCTTAGCCCGAGTCCGAGCCCTGGGGTCGGGCGGAGCAGAGTTCGCCGTGGCGCCTTTGGCGAGGCCTGACTGCCTGTCAGACTTACTCTGCCGAGTGGCGCTGCAGTCGGAGTGGCGCAGGCGGCGCTGTCCTTCTGTCAGACTGGCCAGTGGAGCGGTGGAGTGACGGCGGTCACCTCGGCTCTGCCGGAGGCGCGTGTCAGGATAGAGGTGTCAGGCCTCCTGTGCGTTAAATGCCCCTGCAATTTGGTCAGTCGGTGTGGTGATTTAGTCAAGGTTGCTTCTGAGCGAAGCCAAGGCCTTGGGCGAGCCGGTGATGTGTCCGCCATAAAAAGGGGGCCTCGGGCGAGACGGAAGTCTCTCGAGGTCGGCTGCCTTCGGCCGAGGCTAGGCTCAGGTGAAGCGTGATCGAGTCACTCGTGTGGACTGATCCCTGACTTAATCATGCCCATCAGGCCTTTGCAGCTTTATGCTGATGGGGGTCACCAGCTGAGAATTAGGCGTCTTGAGGGTACCCCTAATTATGGTCCCCGACAGTTATGCTTTAGCTTAAGGCTTATGTTTAGTTATGATTTCCAAATATTTGAATTAGGTCCCCCTAGCTCGAGGATCATGATTGTTGTTAATTCAAAGGTAGCTAGTGTTTGCCTAGGAGTTGTAATGCCTTACTAGCAATATATTACCCTCTTCGGCATAATGTTATTATCTTGTATTGTTTATAATTATTCGCACTCGTATGCATTATGCATATCAATCAGGTACGTTAATTGATCGCACGATGTGGAGGAAAAGTGTTGGATGAACCTCAAAGTGATGCTGACGAATAAACCAGAGGAATGGATGATCTGATCAAGCGCCAGGATGTGAGATGATCGCCACGTGGACGTCATCTAACAACACTAACGTAGTGTTATCCCAGGCAAGCCCCGGTGCATTTGCCACCCCCTTGTTGTTATAAAACTTTTATCACTTATATGTTGCATTAGGTGATAGGAGTTGTGTGAATAAACAATTGATGCATTACCATTCCTTGGAATTTGATTACTATTCCTTGATTCCTGTTTATAAAAGAGAACTAAAGATGCTTAGTCCTGCTTAGATAATTAAAAGTTGTTCTTTTTTAAAAAAGATAATGTGTTACACGGGATATGGGAAATTGTTGTGAAAAAGAAATTGGGATGGTGAATCCATATGGCCATGATGGATTCAACATCCAGAAAAAGTACCTCTGTCAGGTACCAAGGATTGGGAAATGGTTTAACTAAAATGAGACCAGACGTTGAGCAGGAAAGGTCGCCCGTCTGTGTCGATTAAGGACCGTTCCGATTGTTGGCCTGCTGATCTAGGACCCTTTAACTGGCCACATGCCTCATCATGGGTAAGCTTAGCCTCGGTCGGACCAATACCAGAACAGCTCGCACGCACTGGGAGTGGAGAGATGGCGAGAGTAGCTTGTACCCTCCGTGGCAAGAGACTGGAAGGTGGGGTGCTGTACTCTCGGAAACATGGCGGGTACCATGGCGAGAGTAACGTGTACCAACCAGGCCAACGGCTGGAAGGTGGGGTGTTGTACTCTCGGAAACATGGCGGGCACCATGGTGAGAGTAACGTGTACCAACCAGGCCAATGGCTGGACGGTGGAGTGCTGTGCTCTCGGGTCGCGTGAACCCGTTCTGGTCTTGAGAAACCCGGTGGCGAGTTGACATATGCAAGGGTTAAGTGCTACATATGTCGTGTGGTTGGAGATCCTCAGCTGAGTATTAATCGATTCGGATCGCCGTTACTTCTCGGATATGAAGACTGGATCACTGCCCTGCATCGTAGATAACAAGTGAAACTAAAGTTGCTAAAAGGAAGCTAGTGTAGGATAAGTGAATGCTCTAGATTAGGCAAATCTAGATTCAGGAAAAGTACTTAATCTGTGAAGTAAAAGTTTGGCATAAGGATCCACTACTAGTAAGCTTTTCTGCAAAAACGAGTCTTTGAAATTTGATGAACTTTACCTTGATTCCCAACAAACCAGCATACCCTTGAGAGTCTTTTCTTTAGTCGGGTAAGTCTTGCTGAGTAATTCCATACTCAGGGTTTTATTCCCTGTTGTTTTTCAGGTTATAATTTTGTTCTGTTGTGGATGGTGCTAAGTGCCGGTGGGCTCGGTCTTCTTATATAAGTATATCCCATCTTTAGCTTCTCTATCGAGGATTGTCTCTTAAGCTAGCATGTATCTTCAAATTTACAAATATTTTATAACATTTCAAATTTGTAATTCTTTTGAATCATTTTCTCTTGTAATCACTCCGATAATTGTATAATGTAAAATTATTGTAACATGTAATCATTTTGTAATAAAGAATTTATTTCCGCTGTAAGTGTTTGTATGTGAGTTGTGTTTACTTAATCCTGCGATCTTGGCGGTAAGTCGTTTATCCGGGGTCCTCGGGGCACTCGAACAGATCCTGTTAAGTTGTTTGGTGCACATGCATAGCCGTCTGAGGTCGTTGAGACAAGGACAGGTGCATGTGGGCCCGATAACTTGGGAGGTTCTGCGACATCGAAGCTATCCATCATCAGGTCAAAAGGAAGAGAGAGAAAATGCTTTGTCTTTCCGATCTACAGAAGAAGATCGATGAAGCTGCTAAAGAAATACGTCATCTTACTCAAGATGACCAGGATCGAAGACCTCCACAAAGAGAGCTTCGTCAAGACAATTTCTACATTGATGATGATTGGTATGACGATTTCCATCATGAAAATTTTGCTTTTGATGATGCTTCTCCTCTATCAGCATAACTGCAGGCTACCCCATGGCCCCCATCATACAAGCCACCTCAGCTCCCCATGTATGATGGGCACTCAGATCCGAAGCAGTTCCTGATGAGCTATGAAGCAACTATATCTTTGTACGGGGGCAATACCGCAGTCATGGCAAAATCTTTCGTCATGGCAGAAGCTTAAGGACATGGTGGTCACCAGCTTTCAAGGGTTTCAGACAAAGACAGTCACTACTCAGGCTTTGTTCCAGTGCACTCAAGACCATGAGGAATACCTTCAGGCATATGTCCGAAGGTTCTTGCGTCTGAGAGCACAAGCGCCCATGGTGCCCAATGAAATCGTCATTGAGGCCATGATTAAAGGTCTTCGGCTAGGGCCTACGACTCAATACTTTGCCAGGAAGCCCCCTAGACTCTGGAGAAGCTGCTTTAGAAAATGGATGAGTACATCCGGGCTAACAATGACTTCCGCTAAAGAAGGGAGGAAGCTTTTAGATTTTCTGAGATGACTAGGGGCTTCGGAGGAAGAATTCACCCTAGGCATGTCAGATCAATCCACAGCTCCAGTCAGAACGATGACAAAGGAGGCCAGTTTCAAAGGCCACAGCACAGCTCACAATCTTCAGGACAACATCAAAGCTCCTTCAGGCCACCAGCTCCAAGGGGCCGAGGCGGTAGGGGCTTTGAAGGAAGATATGGGGATCAGCCTACAAAAATCTATTGCTTATTCTGTGGTGAAGACAAGGGCCACACGACAAGAACGTGTCAGATTACCATTCAAAAGCAAAAAGAGATCGCCGAAGCAGAAGCCCGGCAAAATCAGCCAAAGCAGGTCTTACATACTGCTTCGTGCCACTCTCCCTACATACCAGAGTATGTGGGCAATCAACCTGCAGCTTCTGTTGCTTCGGCAAGCCATTCACAAGCTTCCTGGCCTCAGCTTCCACCGCCACCACCATTGCAACCTGCTTATACCCGAAGCCAGCAGCCAGAAGGGCGCCAGCACTCCCAACAATAACATGACTTCAGGGAGGAGTCCGAAGCTCGTACAGTCAACATCACTGTACATGAGTCAAAGCACATATGCTGAGCAATATCCTGCTTCTGAAATACTTTTTATTTTCTATGCCATTTTGCTTTTTGTATAAGGAACAAGCAATGAAAACCTAGTTTTAATTTCTTGTAATGATTCAGCCTCTACCAGAATGAAATATATCTTCTTCACAGATTTACGAAGCTTAAAAGTTGTTCCTAAGGGAATGCAGAGCCAAAATTGACGAAGCTACAAAAAGTCGTTCCTAAGGGAGCGCAGTGTAAGTTTTCTACTCAAAAGTCATTCCTAAGGGAATGCAGAGCCAAAATTGACGAAGCTACAAAAAGTCGTTCCTAAGGGAGCGCAGTGTAAGTTTTCTGCTCAAAAGTCGTTCCAAAGGGAATGCAGAGCCAAATACCGCCGAAATATAAGGCAAAGAAGTTTAAAAGTCGTTCCTAAGGGGATGCAGAACTTATACCGCCGAAATAGAAGGCGAAGAAGTTCAAAAGACGTTCCTAAGGGGATGCAGAACTTATATCACCGACATAGAAGGTGAAGAAGTTCAAAAGTCATTCCTAAGGGGATGCAAAGCTTGTGTATTCTAGTGTGGGCGTGTGGGTGTGTGTCTTCGGCATCCTCATCATTTTGCATCATATCATCACATCATTTTACATAACATGACATCATACATCATATTGCATTAACGACACAAGAATTGAATACGAAGCCAATCATCGGCAAATGCTTTGTCAAAATGAGAATGTGGTAAGGCGCGAAGTAAGCTTTGGGAAATACAGTTTTATCAGGCTTGTCATAAGAAATGATCTCTTTCTTTATGAAGCATGAAAAGAAGGGAAGGTCTTTTTTCGCCGAAGGCTCAAAAATGGTATGTGTGTAAATTCCATGCATCGCAAAGAAATAAATTACATTAATTCACATATTCAATTCAAAGTTACATACATCAAATGTCACATAGTTTTGTTACAATAGAAGCTTAATGTTCATTCCATTGTCCCATACATCAAGCATTTCAAAATATTATTACAATGAAATCTATTCTTCTCTAAGGACTTTTTCCGCAACTTCGTTCAAAAGTTTATCGACGACTTCATCAATAATGGAGTCCGCCATGCTTATAATGTCTAGTGCTTACTTCATTTCTGGATCAGCTAGGGGATCGTACGGTTCCGGCGGCAGAGATAGTTCAGCTGAAGTAGGTAAAATTGATTAGTTCGAAGCCACAAAGCAAATACTAAAGCTAAAAGACCAAAAAATAATACATATATGCCTTTCGTGTTCTGCAACCTCTTCAGCTCGTTTTGCTTCTGCTCGGGCGTCGTGGGTGTCTTTTTCACTCTTTTTTATAATCTCATGGTCCAGCTCTCGGCCACCACTCACCCAGACATCATTATAAAATTTCCTGCCCATTAAAGTTGCTTCAGCTGAAGGATCCTTCGTATTGTCTATGGAGAAGGCAGCTTCGGCCTGGGCTATAGCCTTAACATGATCACATCCGGCCTTCTCTAGAATAGCCGAGATTCCCCGCACACCGGAAAACGCGCAAATATCACTGCGATCACTCAAAATTTCCTTGAAGGCTTCGGCTTCTCCACTTATCCATTCAACAACGCCTTTAGGGTCGCCTCGTATGAAGTTTTCTTCAGCAGAGTAAGCGCCCACTTTGGCGAAGCTAGTTTTTATTTTTTTCACGCAATCCAAGGATTTCTCAAAGCTTCTTTCCTTGGATTCGCGAAGTTCTTCAACATTTTTCTCTAGCTTATTTTTTCCAATATTCACTAGTTTTTTTATTATCCTGTGCAAGAGCGCAGTTCTCTTTAGCTTCGGCCAGTTGTCTCCGAAGGTCTTCAATTTCGGTTTTTCTGGGCTTCGGACTGAGCTTTGTAATTAGCCTCGTCTTCCTTTACTTTGTTTACAAATGAAATCAAAATTTTGTCTTTCTCTAGACCTTCCTTTCTTAGTTCAATAACCTCAGACCGAAGGTTGTTAAGAGCCATTGTATAGCCTTCGTCTTCGGCGCTCTTCTGAGCCCTCAAGGCATTACTAAGAATTAATCCCTGCAAAGAAGAAAGAGTTGAGCATGGCAATAAAATACTTCATTTTCTAGCTTCAAAATTAACCTCTATACCTTTATACTGTTGTACGCGAGGCTATCAGCAAGATCATCCTTCGACAAGACCGAAAGGCCTTCTTCAAGCTTAGGAAATCCCATACTCTTAGCTATCTCTCGGCACACGGATATTTCTTTGTTTTCCGGGAGACAGTACAGGAAATCATCTTCGTTGGTACCATTGAACACTAAGGCCCCCTTCAGATATTTCAGTCTTTGGGCATAGTGTTTGGCCTCCAAGATCTCTTCTTCAGATAATTTTTCCCCGAAGCATGTCGAACAATGTAATCAATATCTTCAGCTAAGGCTTCGGGGACAGGAGATTTTGCTTTTTCTACCATATCTTGCTCTGTCGTCTTGCCGGTATCTAAAATTTACTGACCCACCTTATCTTCAGGCTCGGCGGCCTTCGTCTCAGTAGGCGCTGAAGGCCCAGCTTTGGCTTCGACTTGGATTTTGGCAGCTTCGGTAGTTTTCTTGGGAGGAGCAGGAGTTAAGGCCTTCGTGGTCTCTATAACAGCGTCTAGCACGCTGGCCATCCTCCTCTTGGGAGTTGCAGCAGGAGCTTTTTGCATCTTCGGCAAATCTGCCTCTGCTGGTGGGCTCAGGATTTCTGGCACTTTTATCACTTTTTCCACCTGTGGCTCTTCGGCCTTATCATCTTTAGCTTCGGCTGGCCCGACTGTAGGCACCTTCGGCACTACAGTCAGCTCTTCAGCGCTCTACACAATCAGAGCAGTTTGTCTTGCTTCGGCAGCCGAAGAGATCCCTTCGCCAAAT
This sequence comes from Zea mays, assembly GCF_902167145.1. Classification (NCBI taxonomy): domain Eukaryota; kingdom Viridiplantae; phylum Streptophyta; class Magnoliopsida; order Poales; family Poaceae; genus Zea; species Zea mays. Next base: position 58,574,477 of record NC_050105.1, read on the forward strand.
TCAGGTACTACGATCGGTTCAATATAACGTGGCCGGTGGGTCAGAACCTTCACCTTTTTGCTCTTCGGCTTAGCTGGGTGGCCGAATTGACAGTCTTTCTCTTTTTCCCTTGCCCTCGTAGCGGGTATTGGTAATCAGGGTATACAAAGCCAATCGCATCAAATACACTGTTTAATCTTTTCTTGCCCCGACTCCCAAAAACTGCGGACAAAGCATTATCTTCGGCCTTGGAGTATGCCCCGAGTTGCTCATCACTAGTAGCTTCAATACACTTCAGCCAGTCATCGTCTAGCTCATCAATCTTCTCCCTAAATCTGAAGGTATACTTCAATCGTACCAGACCACCCTCACTGGAATCGGTGGTGGTCTCCTTCGGCATATCCCAGCTCTCTACAAGTGGCCATACCCTGAAGGCTATATGATCTTGAATCAAATCCCTCGTGCCAATGAAGGCACACACAGTGCTAAAGGCCTTCTGACATGCTTCAACATTGCCATCAATTTCCACCTTCGGCCTTCGGAGGCCGAAGCGAGACCAGATGGGGCGCTGAATGATTTCTTTGATGTCTTCCCTTGTCTTTAAACCATTTTTAACGTAAAACCACTCCTCCATCCAGGCCCCATGCCATCTTTTCCGGAATGTTGGCACCGGGGCTGTGACACCCCAGGTGTCTATTTCGTGTTATGTCAGGAGATTTATCCTAATCTCGGATGCTCAGTGAAAATTTCTATTTCTCGATCACATCTATCTCCATTCATCAAGTTACTCATGAATGTTTCACCAAGTTTGGAATTATTCGATCTCAAGAACAACCAAATTTGGAGCCTGTTAAAACTTTTTGTTTCTCGGAGCAAACGCAAATTCGAAAGTCAATCTCGCCTCGCAACTTCCGTTCAGACTCATTTATTCGGACTCTCGATAATTGTTATGTTATCCAATCGGTGTCTGAATCCTCCTTCTCGACAGTCGGTCTATGTCCAAATACGTAGTCCGAATCCGCATTCTCCTGCGGAATCTCTGTAGTGTCAACCTCTAATTATTTCTTATGCAATTCAGCTTGTTATATTTATGTCATCATTCATCTCTATCTATCAAGTGTATTCTAAAGATTTCTCAAAGTTTGAACGAAATATTTGTATGAAATTATAAATCATACGCTTGCTTGAAACTGCTCAATTAAGTAAAAGCAAATTTAGAAATTCAACCAAGTTATTCCAACCTTTCCAAAATACTATATATGAACTCTACAACAAAAGTTATTAAGGGTCCATGGCAAGGAAATGTCAAGAAAATAGTCTGATTGCCTTAAATATTAATTGAGAGCTTTATAATGATACTACCTTGACCTAAGTGAAACTTTTATTTATATTCAAGATATGAGGTTTGACCTTTAATAAAAATTGTAGAACCTGTGTTATACAACAAATGTTATATTTAAACCAAGCCTTGATTCAATCTTTAAGAATCTCAAACAGTGCCATCAAGACAGAATAAAAATCTGATTTCAGGATTCAAATTCTTCTAAGTCTGAAATCAGTGTCGTTCGGGTCGACGTCTCGCGTTCCCAAATTTGTGTTGAACAACTCATGTTTCCCCAAATATAAAAGTTGTTAATAACTAATACAGGTACAACATATTAAAAGATGGCATTCATCCGATTTCGTTTGACATATTTTGACACTCAGTTTTCACAAGTTTCCACTGATTTCTAACCCACTGACAAACCAGTTTTCGTGGGTCTATAACTCTCTAACCAGTGTCCGAATCGCCTCAAGTCTTGTACAAGATTTGTAGAGTATACATCAAGGAACATATCTTCTACAGTGATCCAGGTCCGAATTCAAACAGAAATTGCCAAAAATGTCCGTCCAACGTTGCTCTGTCATTACCTGCCAGCAGGCTCACATGTCCAGAGCTCTGCAGCATGCCGCCCGTGTGCTCCAATGGCTGAAGCTTGCCCCCTCCTTTTATACCCGTGCGCCAGCAGGTCCCTCGCCCCCCTGGCGTTTGCCTTCTCCCCGGCTTCCTCCAAGCTGTGGCCCTAGCGCCCTCCCTCTGGTGCTCCTCTACCAGGACGTCGGTGACCTTCTCCCAGCAAATCCCCATCCATGGCGCTAGCTATTGGGGGCATCTTCTTCCTCACTGTTGAGCTCTAAAAAGAGCAGTGCAGACGGTCCGGCCCCGAGGCCAGACGGTCCGCGGTCCGGACTGTCCGCGGTGGTGGCGCGGACGGTCCGCGCGCGCGCAGAGTCAGTTAGGGTTCCTAGTTTCTCGCGGGATTTGTTACCTAAAACCGCGGGATTAACTCGGGAAACAGTTGAAAACGGATCCAGACCTCCCCCTTTATATAGATGAAGGGCTACGGCCGATTAAACCCCCAACAATCGAACCAATACAACTTCTATCTCGTATTTATTTTCAGCACAATTAGGAGTAGTTCTAGTCTAGTTCTAGTTTAGCCCTAGTTTAGTATTCCAATCCCCAAATTCTCTGCCTCTCCTCGACTCTACGTCGATTAGAGGAGTCTAGGTCGGCCGGCCCGAGCCTAGACAACTCCTAGGATCTCTCCTCCCCGATGGGGTCTCTCCCGGGAGCGAGATCCAGGCGCCGCCGGCGATCTTCCGCCGCCCCTGCGCACGCGCGGACCGTCCGGCCCTAGAGTGCGGACCGTCCGGCCGTCAGGCAGGGAACCCGAGCTCCTGCACCAGGTCACGGACCGTCCGGTCCTGTGCCGCGGACCGTCCGCGTCTGACCAGAGAGCACCGCCGCCTCGCGCCAGGTCGCGGACCGTTCGGCCCCAAGCCGCGGACCGTCCGCGCCTAACCAGAGAGCACCGCCGCTGGTTCTTTTGAGTGATTGGCGCCTCCGAAAAGGTGTCAACATACTTTTTGGCGACTCCGCTGGGGACCTAGGTGTCTAGACCTGCTAAAAATCGGCCCATAGATGGCCGGTTCTAAGGATCACACCAAGATCTCCACTACCAACATCATCAAGCCGGCCATGGAGGCGCTCCCGGCTGATGACCAAAGGCCCTTTGAAGACCTCGTAATGCGCGATGAGAAGGAGGTGATGCGGCAATGGAATGAACAACGCGACAAGGAAGAGGCGGAACTGCTGCATAAACTCTTCGAACGGCGCAAGGAGGCGGCGGACAAGTACTTGTCACACTTCACGGTAGATCGCCACCAGAAGATCGTCCGTCAAGGGGAGATCGATATGGAATCTCTCCTGCGTCCACTTCAGGGTCCCGCTGTAAGTACTCCAGATCTATCTCTTACGACTTTCACAGATCAACGAGGAGATCAGTTAAAGCAATATGTAGATGAATCTATTAAAATGCATTTACGTGCATACGAGAAATCAGCTGCTCCTAACTTTCCATCGCGAGAGTCTAATACAGTGCCACCCGCGTCAAACACATCGGCTATAAATGGGTCACCCTTGATCCAGCCATCATATGGTATGCCGATGCACGCTTTCGTGCCACCATCACAGCCACAACCACTAGGCACGCGGCAAGTACTGGACGCGGCCGGACCATCCGAACATCATCTCAGACAGTCCGGTTATACCGCGGACCGTCCGGTGTATTTCGCCGGACCGTCCGACCAGATGCAGGCCCGCACACAAAACACTCAGGTCGCACCGTACATGGCCAGACCATCAGGATACAACCCTGAACACTTCGGCCCCATCACGGACCGTCCGGTGCATCACGCCGGACCGTCCGGATATGTTGCGGACCGTCCGCCATCTTACGCCGGACCGTCCGGATATGGCATGAACCGGCCGACGTATTACGCTGGACCATCCGACTCTACATGAGTCCATGCGCAGACTGCCCAAGTCACGCCATATATGGCCGATCCATCCGGGTACAGCCCTGGACCATTCGGCCTGATCGCGGACCGTCCAGTTCTTTACGACAGACGGTCTGGGTACGAGACTACCCACGTAGCACCATACACGGCTGGACAATCCGGATATACCTTCAGACCATTTGGCCAGGTCGCGGACCATTCGGCCTCTTACGCCGGACCGTCCGGATATGCATACGCAGAGCCGAGAGCTGCGCAATACGCACAGTTCCCACATTCATCGCAACAACATTATGGTGCCCCACCAGCAACACATTATAATCATGCCATACCACCTCATGGACATAGGGCTGAATACTATTCGGCCACAAGAGAGCCTGAGGGGTATAGGGCAGGAGCTGGTGACATTAATAGGACACCTAACACACACCTCAAACATACCTGGGAGGAAAGCCGACAGAGTAATGTCAGGCAACCTGAAATCTCCACCCACAAACTCAATGGATGGTCGCCAGACATGGCAGAGAGGGTCAGAGACGACGTAGCCGGGATGTTCAGGGACAAACACGGTGTTAGTGTGTCAGGTACAGGGCAATCGTATCGGAAGCCTTATAGCCACCGATTCGACACCGTGCCATACCCACAGGGAACTAGAATACCGGACTTCTCTAAGTTTTCTGGTGAAAGTGGGAAAAGCACACACGAACATATAAGCCAATTCATAGCACACTTGGGAGAATTGGCTGATGGGGAAGCCTACCGCGTTCGTTTATTCTCGTTGTCCCTTACTGATACTGCATTTGCATGGTACGCAGCTTTGCCACCAAACTCTATTAACTCTTGGGAAGAATTAGAGCAGAAATTTCATGAACACTTCTTCTTAGGAGAACATGAGTTAGAATTGGCTGACTTAGCTTCAGTCCAACAGGGGCCTGAAGAATCGGTTAATGACTATATCCGGAGATTCCGGGACACTAGAAACCGATGCTTTCAGATTCATGTTGCAGAAAAACAACTGACAGGGCTAGCTTTCAATGGGTTGCGACCCTACTTAAAAGAAAAATTAGATGGCACCCAATTCTTTTCACTAGTGCACTTACACCGGCGGGCTATGACCTGTGAAAGCCGAAGTAAGGAAACATCAAAATCGGCTAGCCATAAGATGCATCTAGTGGGATACGATAATTCGGACGATGAATCCACGGATGTATACACCGCCGAACTGGTTTGGCCAGGACAGGCTAAACCTTCAGCGTGTTCTGCTTTACAGCCGATTCGAAAGAATCGACAAGAGGAAGTTAAGTTTACTTTTAATGTTGCCAAATGCGATAAAATATTTGACGAGTTACTGAAAAACGGCAACATTAAATTAACTCATACTATTCCTCCTCCTGATGAATTAAAGAGGCGTGCTTATTGTAAGTGGCATAATTCCTTTTCTCATGCCACCAATGATTGTAATGTTTTTCGTCGACAGATACAATCGACCATAAATGAGGGTCGATTGGCTTTTCAGGAGATGCAAGTAGACACACAACCCTTTCTTGTTAATACAATAGAACTCACATGCAAAAAGGTCTTGGTTCGGCCCGAAATGGCCGATAAAGACAAAGGCAAGGGCATCGTCATCAGCAATCCTCGCATATCACAAAAGGAGATTGCTCGAAAGGCTTCGGACGAGAAGGCTAAAAGGTCCGAAGACACCGGGGGGCAGGCACAGTTAATAAACCAAACACATCAGCCTAGCCCCAGCATCGTAGATGGTCCGGCACCTACGTGCGGACAATCCGGTGCTCAGACAAACGGTCCGGCTAACTCAGCCGGAAAGTCCACCTATGACCAAAGGCGTCAACCTCTACACAAAGCAAGGAAAAAGACGCAAGGTCAAAGCACATATAATCGGCTGATCAAAGCCGATCCTACTTTTGATCAGTTGCTCTCCAAAAATACTAGCAAAAAGACTGTTCCACGTGATCGGTCAACAAAGAAACCCCGGTCACCTGCTAAAACAAAACGGTCAAACAAAACGACCCGAAAAGCGACACAACAAGCATCGCCTATTCATTCTATGAGACCAGGGTACTTTCCACCTATTTACTCATCGTCGGTATATTATCCTGTTCAAACATGGAATGGCACGATGATGAATCCATGGTACATGTATAGTCCCTTCGTCTATCCAGACTGGGGGGCACCTCCATTCTATTCCTTTTGATCCATTGATCAAATAGTCATGGCCGAGAAAGATACAATCTGAAACGGCCTTTATATTGGTGCTTTATTGAATAATCTCCATATCGAAAAGCCGGTGACCTACATCAGGTTTAGTTCATATGCTTTTGGTTCGTCAACCTTCACCAAAAGGCAGGGGGGCATATGTTGAGCTCTAAAAAGAGCAGTGCGGACGGTCCGGCCCCGAGGTCGGACGGTCCGCGGTCCGGACTGTCCGCGGTGGTGGCGCGGACGGTCCGCGCGCGCGCAGAGTCAGTTAGGGTTCCTAGTTTCTCGCGGGATTTGTTACCTAAAACCGCGGGATTAACTCGGGAAACAGTTGAAAACGGATCCAGACATCCCCGTTTATATAGATGAAGGGCTACGGCCGATTAAACCCCCAACAATCGAACCAATACAACTTCTATCTCGTATTTATTTTCAGCACAATTAGGAGTAGTTCTAGTTTAGCCCTAGTTTAGTATTCCAATCCCCAAATTCTCTGCCTCTCCTCGACTCTACGTCGATTAGAGGATTCTAGGTCGGCCGGCCCGAGCCTAGACAACTCCTAGGATCTCTCCTCCCCGACGGGGTCTCTCCCGGGAGCGAGATCCAGGCGCCGCCTGCGATCTTCCGCCGCCCCTGCGCACGCGCGGACCGTCCGGCCCTAGAGTGCGGACCGTCCGGCCGTCAGGCAGGGAACCCGAGCTCCTGCACCAGGTCGCGGACCGTCCGGCCCTGTGCCGTGGACCGTCCGCGTCTGACTAGAGAGCACCGCTGCCTCGCGCCAGGTCGCGGACCGTCCGGCCCCAAGCCGCGGACCGTCCGCGCCTGACCAGAGAGCACCGCCGCTGGTTCTTTTGAGTGATTGGCGCCTCCGAAAAGGTGTCAACACTCACTATGGCGGGAGCTCCCTTCTCTCCATGCTCCAGTGCCTCGCCACAGATGTCGCTCCTCCACAACGTGCCACTCCTCCGGCAGCTCACCGTTTAAGCTCGGCGTCGTGCTCCTCCTTGCTTGTGGCTGTGCGTACGTGCTGCAGTGGAGAAGAAGACCCCATGAGCCAATGACAAGTGGGCCCAGGGACGAATGTGAGTGTGCTGAAAATTTCAGATTTATGTATTGTGTTCAAAAATTCATATCTCGAGTTTTAGAGCTTCCAAAATCACAAAACTTGCTTTGTTGCCTTCCTTATGAAATGTTTTATCTGTTAGATCTATATGTTGGTATGTTTTAGTGGAAAAGTTTTTCTGTAGAAATTCATATTTAAAAACTGGTTTACAAAACAAATGAACTTGCTTCTCTCCATAATTTTATTTATAAAAATCCAAAAATGATGAAACCTGTTTATTTAGTTAGATGTTGTCATACTCCATCAAGGAAAAAAATATAAAACTTATATGTTGTTCACTGTTTTCTTGGTGGGCTAATTAAATCATGTTAAATAGGGAAAAGAAAATTTATTTGCTTGATATTTTTGGATCTGTAGCTCTAGTGTTCCAAATGGGTTGAAATTGTTACAGTAGACTCTTGGTGTGATGCTTGGTGACTGATAAAAAGTTCATGAATTGTTGTGCATATATGATTAAGTTAGTGATTTAACTTGTTTAATGCACCTTAAGTAGTTTTAAATGATTTAAAAATAATGTATAGATGCAAAAATGGAAAATAGTGTTCCACTGTCCTTGCATGATTTTATAGTAGCATGAGGAAACTTAATATGGTCATGCATCCATAGAAAATAATTAGTTTTAGATTTAACTTGCTCTCACATGCTTTATTGCATTAACAATTTGTTATTTTTGTAGTAAATAAAATATAAAACCTGAACATGTGAAATTTATACATTAGTCATAATTTGTTATTACCTATGCCTCATAAAAATGCCAGCCCAAAATTAGATAGTTTCATATGGTGCTAAAATGACACACATTTTATAATTATAAGAAGAATTAGAGACAAATTAGAAGTAAACAAAAGCGTGCATGTTTCTTGAAATGATTAAGTGTCTTGATATAAATTGAAATTTGATAACTAAGTCATAATGATTTAAACTTAAGAAATTGGTGGTAGTATCTCTCTATGATTTTGCTTGGTAATTTAATTGAGTGCTCTCGTGCTTGCAAACTAAAATTTCTGCGTGAACAGTGTTGGTTGTGCTCTCGATTTCGAGTAGACACATCGAGTGGTCAAGTAGGCTCATAATACAAGTTGTGTAATGGAGTTAGTTCATTTTAGAATGATTGTTGAAATGCTCCGTTCATGAGATGAACATGTAGGGTTATTTTGAATCGAGTCGATGTGGTGTGATGATGATATTTGTGATTAAACTGGAAGTCATGTAAACTCATAGTAAAGCCTAGTTTTAAGTTGCAAGCGATGCGGGAAATGTTTTAGTAAAGATATATGTGAAATGTGAATGAGTTGTTCTAAGTATGCGGTATGTGGTGTAGTGGTGGTATGAAAAATAGGTTAGCACGCAATTGACTAGTTGGCGAGTTCGATTGAAATTATTTAGTTATTTTGAATTGTAAGGTGAAGTGATGGCATGACTTCGTAACCATCACACCATCAGTTAAATAACTATAATTAAGTGTTAAAAACAACTAGAGTAGCAAGTGGAGGGTAATTGTAAAGGCTAGGTGGAAAATAAAGTGAAATATTGTCGTAGTTAGGACTGCACGCACTGTTTTCGTCGTGCTGTTTGTTTAATAAACTAAATCATGTTTTCTGTAGAAAAGCCATATATAAAAGTTGTAAATACCTTTATTATCTTACATGTGTTAAAATTTGACAGCCATAAGTCTGATTGTTTAGAAGTTGTGCTTTTCACAAATTCAGTAACTGAATCTGTCCAATTTCTGTATAGATTTCATAAATTGTATTGTTTGCTTAAGTTAATATTACAATCTGTTCATAATCATTATAATAAAGTTGTAGATGCTTTTCTTATCTTTCTTGTGTTAAAATTTCATAACCACAGGCCTGATAGTTTAAGAGTTATGAAGTTTTCAAACTGGTTGTTGTGTTCTGTCCACTGGCAGAACATATTTCGAAAACTGTGTTGTTTGATTTAGTTAAACATTGAATCACTTCTTGGTGATTATAAAAGTTGTGTAGTACGTTTGCTGAGCTTTCCAAAAAGTCTTGTATCACTCTTTTTGGTGATCTTAAAATTAAGTTATGGGTGTTTGAAGTGTGAAGTCTAAATCTGTCCAGTTCTGGACAGCAAAACCTTCTAATGTCTTTTATCCTAAATTGCATATTGAATCACCTTGAGATATTTATAAATGATTTGTAGCCAGTTTCATTATCTTTCCATAAAGTCTAGGATCAATTTATTTGGATGTCTGAGTCTCTCGTTATGGATTTTTAAAGTCGCAAGTCTGAATCTGTCCAAATCTGGACAGAGCTGTTGTGTTAGCACCTTTTGACCTTGCTAAGTGTTGAACCGTGCTGAGGTGAAAATACCAAAGTTGTAGTTCACTTTTTAAGCTTTCCAGAAAATCATAGTTTACTATTTTTGGATTAATATTTGAAGAGTTATGATTAAAACAAATAACTGATGTGCTGTTGTCCTAAAAATCTGCATGTGCTCATTTAATTGTTAGTTCACCCTTTTGGCTAAAAATGGTTGGTTAGCACTAAATTAATATAGACTTGCCATGACTAAGCTGAATAATGCATGTGTGTCATGTTTTATATGTTTCTTCTCTAGTTGATTTTGATATAGGAGTTTCATAGACATGGATGCCTAGGTCCTATTTAAACTTACGTTGTCTTGGTTGCTCTTTTGTGGTCAATAGGAGAACAAATGAATGATTAAGGTGAGCGTACTAAATGCGTGCACTTGTGATGTTGTAGTCGTGTTGCGTAAATAAATAAAATGCTTTCGTCTTTTTATTGGTGTTAATGTTGAATGCCGATAACGTGTAGATAACTAATGCTAACGTGTGGTTGTTCACGGTGTCTTACAATTTAGTGTTTAGTTCGTTACTGTGTCTTGAATATCTTGTGCTACTTTCATTATATTCATACATATGCATCTTGCATCTCATTTAGGACCGAGAGATGATGATCGTGCAAGTGGTGTGGTGCCAACAACAAGATGCAGTTGGTGGACGACCCAAAGAAGGATGGACTTAACCAGTGGATGCTCGCCAAGCGAGTGCCACCCAGCAAACACTATCTAAGTGTTAAATTGAAGGCAAGCCCCGGTTTTATGCATAACCATTTATATATGCTATTTTACTACACTTAATGTTTGTAGGCTTGTACCGTGCACTTAAGTGTAGGAGTTGCCTGAAACCCTAGTTGCATGAACTCAGGATTCCTTTTGAGATGGATACTAGTATGCTAGGTCGAGTAGTTGCTATGCTAAATCAGGATCTTAGTAGAAGTCGAGTGATTTTTTTAGCACTCGCGCGAGATCAGAAATTGGTTGTATGCATTTTGATAATAGAATGATGATGGTCTATGGACGCGGATCCATGGGGATGCGTTGTCTATGAGACGAAATTGGAATAAGGATTAATGTGCGGATACCTGTGTCAAGCGTTTGAACGTACTAAACACATGTCAGGAAATATGGTAACCGGTAAGCCTAGTACCTGAGTGAAGCCGGGCGCAGACTTTTCCCCTCACTTGTCCTGAGACTGGGTCTCCCATTCTAGATATGGTGGGTACAAGTGCGGCCATTGCTCGGCGGCGGCCGGGGTTAGTGGAGCATGGTATGCCAAGGCGGTGAGGCTTGGCCGCGAACGGGGAATCGATGGGGACGGTTGACGTGTGTGGGGACGGAGTGCCCTGACATGTTGTGTGTTTAGGTTTACCTTGCAAGGTTAAAACTCGATTCGAATCGTCTGCTTCTTACAGCTAATGAGACTGCTTGATCCATTGTACTGCATTGAGTAATAAGTGGAATTGAGGATACTTACAAAGGATGTTGATTGATATAATCTTTGATACCATGTATGAATAGATAGGTTTTCATCTAGTCTAAATTATTATTCTAGAACTTGAAAATCTAAAAACTTGATTTTAGACTCAGCTAGTGCTTTTGGCAAACCAAACCCCTCAACCAAACAGCTTCATGGTCTAGAGGTAGAGGAGTAGACTCCTCACACTGGGTAAGTCTAGCTGAGTATTAGTATACTCAGCCTTACTTGTGGCATAATTTTTGCAGGTACCTTCTTGATTTGGTTGATGGTGTGACTTGGCCTCCATCCCTGCCACCGGGATAGACGACCGAGTGAGTTGCTGCTTCCGCAGGAGAGGAGCAGGAGGAGTAGCGTGGCCAGGCTTCGCCATTTTGCTCGGTTTTCTCCATTAGTTATTTCCGCTGCATTAAAAACTATGGTTACTATTTCTAAAACTCCGATAATGTAATCACTATTGATACTTATTAAATTTGTGGTATTATGCTTTATTGTATTTCTCTGTGCCTCACCTTCGAGTGAGCTAGTGGTATTCGATCCTGGATAAGTGGCTTTATCGGACTAGATCCGAGGGACTGATGGGTTATTCCGATTTAAGTGTGTTGCTGCCTTTAAGGGTGCGACTTGGGCACTTAAGCTGGAATAATTCGGGCGGTTCCACCACAGGGTGGTTTGCATTAGAACGGGCAATGAACCCGTAACAATCGAAGTTGTTGTGGTATTGTTCTTTGCCAATAGCCTTCGTCTCATATAAAAGCTTGTGCATGTTGCAGAAGCACTTTGCGCTCGGCTCTAGCCCCTGGCTCCTTACAGCCTAGACAAATATCCCCATCCTGATTATAGCTTCAGGGGTAATCTGATGAATAAATATTTGGAATATCTTTAATACTTCGACCACAAATTTACTCAGCGGGAACCGAAGGCCTGCCTTCAAGAAGCTTCGGTAAATAACAACTTCGTTTTCCTCCGGAGTAGGGGCAGTGCTATCTCCTCCAACTCTGACGATAGACATGTCGCGAAAATAACTCCCCCTCATGGCATCAATATGACTCTGTTTGATAGTTGACTTTCCGAAGATAGTATGGCTTGGGCGCCACGACCGATCCTTAGAGTCTTCATCCTCACTTTCCACGTCATAACTATCACTGTCATCAGAATCTTCGGATAAACCCTCCATGATCTCCTTAGTAATTTTCTCTGTATTTGTTTTTGCCATGTACTCATAAAATCCAGCAATGAAAGGATCTGCAACTTTTTTCTCTTCATACAGCTTCGTTTCCTCAGTTGTTTTTTCTCTTCAGTCATCTTCTCTCCACTCATCTTCTTCTTTTCAAATTTGGAGCAAACGTGTCTTTAAACCGAAGCTCTAAAAACTCAAAAATCAGGCAAGAGCTAATGAGCAAGAGCCAAAAGTTTGAGAAAATAACGCAAATGGCAGAAATGGCGTATCAAATGTTGCCGCTATGGTTCATATTTATACGCCCAGTGCTTTGCAACTTGGTGGACCCTGTCTGTCATTGACTGTTGCTATTCTAGCAAAGGGAAGGTGTTTTTTCGGATCTTCGGCTTAAGGCCTTCGTTCACGTCGCAGTCTAAATTCGTCTTCCGAAGGTCCTCAAAAACATGATTAATAATGTTTCCCAAGTGTAATATATGTACAGGAACCTTCGGACTCGGGATGAAGCTGTACACAATATGAAAAGCATGGTCGGGACAAAGGTTGAACCAGTTCCAAAGCTACGCACAAGGAAGCTTCGGCTTAGTAGCAAAAAAAGGAACCGACTTAAAGAGGAAAAGGCTATCTAGTCCTCGATAGATTGTCCTTAAGTCAATAGTAAACATGAAGGGCATGAATGTAATTTTACACAGGCTGCGCCCTGTGCCTATAAATAGATGAACAGTATCCCCGAACTGTTCACGCTGACTTGTATTCACTCGCGCGTCACACTTGGACTTTTGCCTTCTGTCAAGCCAAAGGTACAAATGTAATTCGATATTGTTCATGTTCATTCATGATGACATAATAAAGATATATTAATAATGTCATGTGATTATTCATGTTATTTCTCATGTTTCATATGTTTCTTCTTTCATTAATATATACTGCAATGATGAAGGTACGTCCTTCATGACCTTCGTCCGAAGATCATTATATCCTAAGGGAGATAATGCTTCGAAGGACGAAGGGCCTTAACCATTAACATTTTGTGTTACCTTGTTCTTAATTCATAACATTTGAGAACAAGTCCTCAACACGGGCGGAATTAGCTCGCCTGGTGTCTGCATGTTTCATTAGGGAAGTACTACACCCTAAGTGGCTAGCAAATCCTGTTTTTGTACTAAAGAAGAATATAGTTGATTGGCGCATGTGCGTTGACTATACCGATCTCAACAAACACTGCTCGAAGGATCTCTTCGGACTCCCTAGAATAGATCAGGTAGTCGATTCAACCGCTGTTTGCTCTATGCTCTCCTTCCTAGATTACTATTCTGGATATCACCAAATCAGTTTATCAAAGGAAGATGAGGAAAACACTGCATTCATCACGCCTTTTGGAGCCTTCTCCTATACCTCCATGTTGTTCGGCCTCAAAAACGCTGGAGCAACTTATCAGAGGGCTATCCAAACATGCTTAGCCGACCACTGGGGCAAGCGTGTAGAATCTTATGTCAACGATGTGGTAATCAAAACATAAAACCCAGAAAATTTCATCGAAGATTTACAGCAGGTATTCAACAGCCTGAGGCGCTACCACTGGAAGTTAAATCTAGAAAAATGTGTGTTTGGAGTACCAACCAGAAAGCTACTTGGGTTCATCGTTAGTCATCGAGGAATCGAGGCTAACCTAGAAAAAAATGAAGCTATAATGAGGATGGAACCACCACGATCACAAAAAAGGTGCTGAGGCTCAATGTGTGCATGGCAGCGCTAAGTCGTTTCATCTCAAGGCTCAGTGAGAGGGGAATGACATTCTATAAGCTACTCAAGAAGGTGGACAAATTTCAGTGGACCGCAGAAGCCCAAGAAGCCCTGGAAGCACTCAAGAAATTCCTGACCACACCACCGGTACTCAAGCCACCGCGCCAGGCCACATCCAGCCAGTCAGCTAAAGACTTGTTGTTGTATATCTCCTGCATGACTCACGTAGTAAGCATTACGTTGATAGTCGAACGGGCAAAGGAAGGGCGCACATACCCAGTACAACATCCTGTCTACTTCATCAGCGAAGTCCTCAGGCCCTCAAAGATAAGGTATCCTCAAGTCTAGAAGCCACTATACGCAGTACTTCTAACTGCTCTTAAATTCTGGCACTATTTCGATGACCACAAAGTCATAGTAGTCACAGGATTACCAATAGGAGATATACTCCACAACAAAGAAGTAGTTGGAAGAACAACCAAGTGGGCATGTGAGCTCGGAGCTCACGACATAGAGTTCCGATCTCGCACCGCAATCAAGACTCATGCCCTGGTAGATTTCATATCAGAATGGACCGAGCACTAGGTTCTAGAGAACCCTAAGGCAGCTGAAGTCTGGAGGATGTACTTTGATGGCTCGTTAAGGCTATAGGGGATAGGGGCAGGAATTCTTTTCATTGCCCCTAGAGGAGATCAACTCAAATATGCGCTTCAACTCCTGTTCCCAGCCTCCAACAATGTCGAAGAGTATGAGGCCTTAATTCATGGCTAAGCATCGTCATATTGAGAGCACCTAGAGGGGGGGTGAATAGGTGATCCTGTAAAAACTTGAAACTTAATACCACAAAACTTGATTAGGAGTCAGCACAATAAAGCCAAGTGGCTAGAGAGAAGTTCTTGCAAGACATGATAACCACAAGAAGATCAACACAGATAGGCACAGTGGTTTATCCCGTGGTTCAGCCAAGTTCAACACTTGCCTACTCCACGTTGTGGCATCCCAACGGACGAGGGTTGCAATCAACCCCTCTCAAGCGGTCCAAAGACCCACTTGAATACCACAGTGTTTTGCTTTGTTTACTCTATCCCGCTTGCGAGGAATCTCCACAACTTGGAGCCTCTCGCCCTGACAATTTGATGTTCACAAAGAAGCACGGAAGTAAGGCTGGGATGAGCAACGCACATAAGAAACAAAATCAGAGCACAAACACGCACACAAGTCACAACTCGAGCTCACAACACAACCCAAAGAGTTCTCTACTCAAATGGAGCTCTAGTTGCTATCACAAAGAATCGAATGTGCGGAATTGGAGTCTTGGTGCTTAGGAATGCTTAGAGAATGCTTGGTCTCTTCCTCCATGCGCCTAGGGGTCCCTTTTATAGCCCCAAGGCAGCTAGGAGCCGTTGAGAGCATTCCAGGAAGGCAATTCTTGCCTTCTGTCGCATGGCGCACCGGACAGTCCGGTGCACCATCGGACAGTCCGGTGCACCCTTCTGACCGTTGGCTCTGCCACGCGTCGCGCGCGGATTACGCGGCCGACCGTTGGCCCGGCCGACCGTTGGCTCACCGGACAGTCCGGTGATTTATAGCCGTACGCCGCCGACGAAACCCGAGAGCAGCCAGTTCGCCAGAGCCAGCCTGGCGCACCGGACACTGTCCGCTGCACCACAGGACACTGTCCGGTGCACCCAGACTGCGCAGAGTCTTGGCTGCTCAGCCAAGTCTTTCCCAAATTGGTCTTTTCCTGTTTCTAGCACTTAGACACAATACATTAGTCTCCAAAACAATGTACTAAGTCTTAGAAGCATACCTTTACTCTTGATTTGCACTTCTTAAGTCTTTGGCACAAATATTACTCAAGGCATTTGTGTGTAGCACTTAATCACCAAAATCTTATAGAAATGTCCCAAGGGTACATTTCCCTTTCAATCTCCCCCTTTTTGGTGATTAATGCCAACACAACAAAAAGCAACTAAAAGAAGTGCAACATCAATGCAAATAAGAACACATATTTGTTTTGAATCAAATTTGGCATATTTGGATCATTCTTTGCCACCACTTGGTTTTGTTTTTGCAAATCAACCTCAATTTCCTATCTCTAAGTCAAACACACTTGTTGAGACATAAAGAGAGTTGTTCCAAGAGAAATTGATCAAAGATTTCAAAAACTCCCCCTTTTTCCCATAATCAACCATTCTCCCCACAAGAGGCCAACTTTTGACAAAAGAGACAATAAGAGATTTTTGACAAACCAAAAGCTCTATTCTACTATTTTCAAAATTCTCAAGTGGTAGCTGATCCATTTGTTGCTTTGGCCTTATTTTCTCCCCCTTTGGCATCAAGCACCAAAACAGGATCAATCTTGGCCCTTAAACCCCATTGCCTCACCAAAATCTTCAAGTAATAGTAAAAAGGCAATAAGAGCATGAAGATGAACTTGGAGTTAGTTACTCTTTCATCGGAGTGCAGTGGAAGTCTTGCATGGTCCAAGTCCACCATTTCCCTTTCAATTTACCTTTGAGACTAAATCAAGCAAACTCAAGCACATGGTTAGTCTCAAGGGGTCAAGTTGTAGCATGCCTCCCCCTAAATAAGTGCATCACTTGCAAATGGACTTGTGAGGTCCGGGAATCATGAGTACAACTTGAGAACCATTAATAAACAACAATATGCATAAAGGAACATGATCAAAAGCATAAAACACATGTATGCTAAAAATCAATCCAAGTTCCGCGAATCTAAGACATTTAGCTCACTACGCAGCCTGCAAAAGGTCGACTCATCTAAAGGCTTGGTAAAGATATCGGCTAGCTGGTTCTCGGTGCTAACATAAAACACTTCAATATCTCCATTTTGCTGGTGGTCTCTCAAAAATTATGCCGGATGTCTATGTGCTTAGTGTGGCTGTGTTCAACAGGATTATCCGCCATGCGGATAGCACTCTCATTATCACATAGGAGTGGGACTTTGCTCAGATTGTAGCCAAAGTCCCGGAGGGTTTGCCTCATCCAAAGTAGTTGCGCGCAACATTGTCCTGCGGCAACATACTCGGCCTCAGCGGTGGATAGGGCAATGGAAGTTTGTTTCTTAGAACTCCACGACACCAGGGACCTTCCTAAGAATTGGCACGTCCCCGATGTACTCTTCCTATCGACCTTACATCCAGCATAATCGGAGTCTGAATATCCAATTAAGTCAAAGGTAGACCCCTTTGGATACCAGATCCCGAAGCACGGCGTAGCGACTAAATATCTAAGAATTCGCTTAACGGCCACTAGGTGGCACTCCC
Source organism: Zea mays (assembly GCF_902167145.1). Lineage (NCBI taxonomy): Eukaryota > Viridiplantae > Streptophyta > Magnoliopsida > Poales > Poaceae > Zea > Zea mays. The sequence continues at coordinate 58,591,653 of NC_050105.1, forward strand.
TTGGATTGGATTGAAATCTAGCACACATGCATACGCTAAGCATAATATCCGGTCTACTAGCACATAAATAAAGTAAAGACCCTATCATAGACCGGTATGCCTTTTGATCAACGGACTTACCTCCTTTGTTGAGGTCGACGTGTCCATCGGTTCCCATTGGAGTCTTTGCGGGCTTGGCGTCCTTTATCCCAAACCTCTTGAGCAAGTCTTGTGTATACTTTGTTTGTGAGATGAAGGTGCCATCCTTGAGTTGCTTCACTTGGAACCCAAGGAAGTAGTTCAACTCGCCCATCATTGACATCTCGAATTTCTGAGTCATCACCCTGCTAAAATCTTCACAAGACTTTTGGTTAGTAGAACCAAATATTATGTCATCGACATAAATTTGGCACACAAAAAGATCACCATCACAAGTCTTAGTGAATAAAGTTGGATCGGCTTTCCCAACCTTGAAAGCATTAGCAATTAAAAAGTCTCTAAGGCATTCATACCATGCTCTTGGGGCTTGCTTAAGTCCATAGAGCGCCTTAGAGAGCTTACACACGTGGTCGGGGTATCGTTCATCCTCGAAGCCAGGGGGTTGCTCCACGTACACCTCCTCCTTGATTGGTCCATTGAGGAAAGCGCTCTTCACATCCATTTGGAACAACCTGAAAGAATGGTGAGCAGCATAGGCTAACAATATGCGAATTGACTCTAGCCTAGCCACAGGAGCAAAAGTCTCCTCAAAGTCCAAACCTGCGACTTGGGCATAACCTTTTGCCATAAGTCGTGCCTTGTTTCTTGTCACCACCCCGTGCTCGTCTTGTTTGTTGCGGAACACCCACTTGGTTCCCACAACGTTTTGCTTGGGACGAGGCACCAGTGTCCAAACTTCATTTCTCTTGAAGTTGTTGAGCTCTTCCTGCATGGCCAACACCCAGTCCGGATCTAGCAAGGCCTCTTCTACCCTAAAAGGCTCAATAGAAGAGACAAAAGAGTAATGCTCACAAAAATTAACTAATCTAGAGCGAGTAGTTACTCCCTTGCTAATATCACCCAAAATTTGGTCGACGGGATGATTCCTTTGAATCGTCGCTCGAACTTGAGTTGGAGGTGCCGGTTGTGCTTCTTCCTCCATTACATGATCATCTTGTGCTCCCCCTTGATCACACGCCTCCTCTTGATGAACCTATTCATCGTCTTGAGTTGGGGGATGCACCATTGTTGAGGAAGAAGGTTGATCTTGCTCCTTGAAAGGGAAATGTGCCCTTGGGCCATTTCTAAGTATTTTGGTGATTGAATGCCAACGCAAGTGCTTTTGTGTTGATCTATGCAATATGGTGGACAAAGTGCAAATCATGTCAAAAGGTATGTTTCTAGACTTAGTACTTTGTTTTTTGGACTAATGTATTGTGTCTAAGTGCTGGAAACAGGAGAAATAAAATTGGAGAGAGATAGCTTTGGTTCAGCCAAAGCCAGCTCAGTCTGGGTGCACCGGATTGTCCGGTGGTGCACCAGACAGTGTCCGGTGGTGCACCGAACAGTGTCCAGTGCGCCAGGCTGGCTCTTGCGAACTCGCTGCTCTCGGGAATTCAATCGGCGGCATACGGCTATAATTCACCGGACTGTCCGGTGAGCCAACGGTCGGCCGGGCCAACGGTCGGCTGCGCGATCTGCGCGAGACACATGGCCGAGCCAACGGTCGGGAGGAGGCACCGGACTGTCCGGTGTGCACCAGACAGTGTCCGGTGCGCCAACGGCTCCTAGGCGCCAACGGTCGACTTGGCCACAGAAGGAAAGAGATCCGCACCGGACAGTGTCCGGTGTGCACCGGACTGTCCGGTGCGCCAGGCGACAGAAGGCAAGAATTGCCTTCCCAGATTGCTCTCAACGGCTCCTAGCTGCCTTGGGGCTATAAAAGGGACCCCTAGGCACATGGAGGAGTATACCAAACATTCCTTGAGCACTCTTGATCACTCACACTCCATTCTTGCGCACTTGTTCGACATTCTAGTGATTTGAGCTCCGTTCTAGTGTGCTAGTCTTTTGAGCTTAAGTCTGGGGGTTGTGTGTGCGTACTTGCTGTGATCTTTGTGTCTTGTGTGAGTTGCTAATTCCTCCCTTACTCCGTGCTTCTTTGTGATCATCAAAGTGTAAGGGCGAGAGGCTCCAAAGTGTGGAGATTCCTCGCAAACGGGATATAGTAAAGCAAGCAAAACACCATGGTATTCAAGTGGCTCTTTGGACCGCTTGCGAAGGGTTGATTGCAACCCTCGTCCGTTGGGACGCCACAACGTGGAGTAGGCAAGTGTTGGACTTGGCCGAACCACGGGATAAACCACTGTGCCATCTTTGTGATTGATCTCTTGTGGTGATTGTGTTTTGTTGAGACTCCTCTCTAGCCACTTGGTATTATTGTGCTAACACTTAACCAAGTTTTTGTGGCATTAAGTTTTAAGTTTTACAGGATCACCTATTCACCCCCCCTCTAGGTGCTCTCAATTGGTATCGGAGCCATTCTCTTTAAGAAAGGGACTAACCGCCCGAAGAGATGGATCCTAAGGGGAAGGGAATCATGATCAATGATAAGGAGAAGGAGTCCTTCGTCAACGAGCCCAAGGATGACAAGCCTACCGACTCGGGCTCGGGCCACAAACGCAAAGATGGGAAGAAGAAGAAGACAAGACGCATCAAGGAGATCGTCTACTACGACGACAACGATGAGTCCACTTCTTCCCAAAAGGACAACAACGACAACGACTACGAGAGAAGGAAACCGGTTAATTCGAACTTTTCTTTTGACTACTCTCGTATTCCGCAAAGTACAAATGCTCATTTGCTCTCCATTCCACTTGGCAAACCTCCTCACTTTGATGGAGAGGACTACGGATTTTGGAGCCACAAAATGCGTAGTCACCTATTCTCTCTCCATCCGAGCATATGGGAGATTGTGGAAAGTGGAATGAAATTTGATAGCTCGGATAGTCCTATGTTTATCAATGAACAGATTCATAGAAATGCACAAGCTACTACTGTGTTGTTAGCCTCCTTGTGCAGGGACGAGTATCATAAGGTGAGCGGCTTGGACAATGCCAAGCAGATCTGGGGCACCCTCAGGATCTCGCATGAGGGAAACGATGTCACCTTACTCACCAAAATGGAGTTGGTGGAGGGCGAGCTTGGAAGATTCGCGATGATCAGGTGAGAGGAGACAACCCAAACATACAACCGACTCAAGACCCTCATCAACAAGATAAGGAGCTACGGAAGCACACGATGGACGGACCACGACATCGTTCGTCTAATGCTAAGGTCCTTTACTGTACTTGATCCACATTTGGTGAACAATATCCATGAAAATCCTAGGTACACCAAGATGTCGCCCGAAGAAGTTCTTGGAAAATTTGTAAGCGGGCGAATGATGATCAAGTAGGCAAGATATGTCGACGATGCGTTGAACGGTCCAATCTATGAGCCTCAACCCATTGCTCTCAAGGCAACGAGGAGCAAGGAGGCGCTACCTAGCAAGGTGGCGCAAGTTGAGGCGGCCGGGCTCAATGATGAAGATATGGCCCTCATCATCAAGCGCTTCAAGACGGCGCTAAAGGGTCGCAAGGGACAGCCAAGCAAGACCAAGACAAAGGGGAAGCGCTCATGCTTCAAATGTTGTAAGGTTGGTCATTTTATTGCTAACTGTCCCGACAATGATAGTGACCAGGAAGAAGGGAACAAGAGGGAGAAGAAGAAGAATTATAAGAAGGCAAAAGGCGAGGCACATCTTGGCAAGGAGTGGGACTCGGATTGTTCATCGTCCAACTCCGACAACGAAGGACTCGCCGCCACTGCCTTCAACAAGTCATCCCTCTTCCCCAACGAGCATCACACTTGCCTCATGGCAAGGGAAAAGAAGGTAAGCGCTCGTAGCACTAGTACTTATGTTTCTTCAAGTGAGGATGAGTCTAGTGATGATGATGAAATAGATTATTCATGTTTATTCAAGGGTCTAGATGGAACAAAGGTGGATAAGATAAATGAATTGATTGATGCTTTAAATGATAAGAATAGATTATTAGAAAAGCAAGAGGACATTTTATATGAAGAGCATGATAAATTTGTTAGTGCGCAAAATTCTCTTGCTCTAGAAATTAAAAGGAATGAAATGCTCTCTTGTGAACTATCTACATGTCATGAAACCATTTCTACTTTAAGAAGTGCTAATAATGATTTAAATGCTAAACTAGAAGTAGCAAATAAATCTAACTCTTGTGTAGAACATGCCATGATTTGCAATAGGTGTAAAGATTTCGATATTGATGCTTGTAGTGAACACATAGCTTCTATTGCAAAGTTGAGTGATGAAGTGGTTAGTCTTAATGCCCAACTTAAGACTAGCAAAAGCGAATTTGATAAGCTAAAATTTGCAAGGGATGCCTACACGATTGGTAGACACCCCTCAATTAAGGATGGACTTGGCTTCAAGAGGGAAGCCAAGAAATTAACAAGCCATAAGGCTCCCATCCCCGCCAAGGAGAAAGGGAAGGCCCCTATGGCAAATAGTGCTGAAAAGAACCATGCTTTCATGTACCATGATAGGAGACAATCTAGAAATGCTTATAGGAGTTGTAATGCTTATGATGCTTTTGATTCATTTGTTTATGATTCATATGCTATGTTTGCTTCTAGTTCTTCCTATATGCATGGTAGAAATGTAGCTTGGAGAAATGCTATTAATCACATGCCTAGGAGAAATGGTGTTAATGTTCCTAGGAAAATTAATGAACCTTCTACAATATATCATGCTTGCAATGCTTCATTTGCCATTTGTAGAAAGGATAGGAAAGTAATTGCTAGGAAATTAGGGGCAAGATGCAAGGGAGATAAAACTTGCATTTGGGTCCCTAAAACCATTGTGACTAACCTTGTAGGACCCAACAAGAGTTGGGTACCTAAGACCCAAGCCTAAATTTGCCTTGCAGGTTTATGCATCCGGGGGTTCAAGCTGGATTATCGACAGCGGATGCACAAACCACATGACGGGGGAGAAGAAGATGTTCACCTCCTACGTCAAGAACAAGGATCCCCAAGATTCAATCATATTCGGTGATGGGAATCAAGGCAAGGTGAAAGGCTTAGGCAAAATAGCAATATCAAATGAGCACTCTATTTCTAATGTGTTTTTAGTTGAATCTCTTGGATATAATTTGCTATCTGTTAGTCAATTATGCAATATGGGATATAACTGTTTATTCACTAATGTAGATGTGTCTGTCTTTAGAAGAAGTGATGGTTCATTAGCCTTTAAGGGTGTATTAGACGACAAACTTTACTTAGTTGATTTTGCAAAAGAGGAGGCCGGTCTAGATGCATGCTTAATTGCTAAGACTAGCATGGGCTGGCTGTGGCATCGCCGCTTAGCACATGTGGGGATGAAGAACCTTCACAAGCTTCTAAAGGGAGAACACGTGATAGGTTTGACTAATGTTACCTTCGAAAAAGATAGACCTTGTGCAGCTTGTCAAGCAGGTAAACAAGTGAGAGGAGCGCATCACAGCAAGAATGTGATGACCACATCAAGACCCCTGGAGCTGCTACATATGGACCTCTTCGGACCCGTCGCCTATCTAAGCATAGGAGGAAGTAAGTATGGTTTAGTTATTGTTGATGACTTTTCCCGCTTCACTTGGGTATTCTTTTTGCAGGATAAATCTGAAACCCAAGGGACCCTCAGGCGCTTTCTAAGGAGAGCTCAAAACGAGTTTGAGCTCAAGGTGAAAAAGATAAGGAGCGACAATGGGTCCGAGTTCAAGAACCTTCAAGTAGAGGAGTACCTTGAGGAGGAAGGGATCAAGCACGAGTTCTCCGCTCCCTACACACCACAACAAAATGGTGTGGTAGAGAGGAAGAACAGGACGCTTATAGACATGGCAAGGACGATGCTTGGAGAGTTCAAGACCCCCGAGCGATTTTGGTCGGAAGCCGTAAACACGGCTTGCCACGCCATCAACAGGATGAAGAAGAAGTTCCAACGACCGCAATACGCACCATGGCGATTGGAGATGTGCGGCCACAGGAACAAGATGAGCAAAATCAACCTTCTTCCTCAACAATGGTGCAACCCCCAACTCAAGAAGATGAACTGATTCATCAAAAGGAGGCGTATGATCAAGGGGGAGCACAAGATGATCAAGTAATGGAGGAAGAAGCACAACCGACACCTCCAACTCAAGTCCGAGCGATGATTCAAAGGGATCATCCCGTCGATCAGATTTTGGGTGATATTAGCAAGGGAGTAACTGCTCGATCTCGATTAGTTAATTTTTGTGAGCATTACTCTTTTGTCTCCTCTATTGAGCCTTTCAGGGTAGAAGAGGCCTTGCTAGATCCGGACTGGGTGTTGTCCATGCAAGAGGAGCTCAACAACTTCAAAAGAAATGAAGTTTGGACACTGGTGCCTTGTCCCAAGCAAAATGTTGTGGGAACCAAGTGGGTGTTCCGCAACAAACAAGACGAGCACGGGGTGATGACAAGGAACAAGGCTAGACTTGTGGCAAAAGGTTATGCCCATGTCGCAGGTTTGGACTTTGAGGAGACCTTTGCTCCTGTGGCTAGGCTAGAGTCCATTCGTATATTGCTAGCATATGCCGCTCACCATTCTTTCAGGTTGTTCCAAATGGATGTGAAGAGCGCTTTTCTCAAAGGGCTAATCAAGGAGGAGGTGTACGTGGAGCAACCCCCTGGCTTCGAGGATGAACGGTACCCCGACCACGTGTGTAAGCTCTCTAAGGCGCTCTATGGACTTAAGCAAGCCCCAAGAGCATGGTATGAATGCCTTAGAGACTTTTTAATTGCTAATGCTTTCAAGGTTGGGAAAGCCGATCCAACTCTTTTTACTAAGACTTGTGATGGTGATCTTTTTGTGTGCCAAATTTATGTCGATGACATAATATTTGGTTCTACTAACCAAAAGTCTTGTGAAGAGTTTAGCAGGGTGATGACTCAGAAATTCGAGATGTCGATGATGGGCGAGTTAAGCTACTTCCTTGGGTTCCAAGTGAAGCAACTCAAGGATGGGACCTTCATCTCTAAAACCAAGTACACACAAGATTTGATCAAGAGGTTTGGGATGAAGGACGCCAAGCCCGCAAAGACTCCGATGGGAACCGACGGACACACCGACCTCAACAAAGGAGGTAAGTCCGTTGATCAAAAAGCATACCGGTCTATGATAGGGTCTTTACTTTATTTATGTGCTAGTAGACCGGATATTATGCTTAGCGTATGCATGTGTGCTAGATTTCAATCTGATCCTAAGGAGTGTCACTTAGTGGCGGTGAAGCGAATTCTTAGATATTTAGTCGCTATGCCTTGTTTCGGGATCTGGTATCCAAAGGGGTCTACCTTTGACTGGATTGGATATTCAGACTCCGACTATGCTGGATGTAAGGTCGATAGGAAGAGCACATCGGGGACGTGCCAATTCTTAGGAAGGTCCCTGGTGTCATGGAGTTCTAAGAAACAAACCTCCGTTGCCCTATCCACCGCTGAGGCCGAGTACGTTGCCGCAGGACAGTGTTGTGCGCAACTACTTTGGATGAGGCAAACCCTCAGGGACTTTGGCTACAATCTGAGCAAAGTCCCACTCCTATGTGATAATGAGAGTGCTATCCGCATGGCGGATAATCCTGTTGAACACAGCCGCACAAAGCACATAGACATTCGACATCACTTTTTGAGAGACCACCAGCAAAAGGGAGATATCGAAGTATTTCATGTTAGCTCCGAGAACCAGCTAGCTGATATCTTTACCAAGCCTTTAGATGAGCAGACCTTTTGCAAGTTGCGTAGTGAGCTAAATGTCTTAGATTCGCGGAACTTGGATTGATTTATAGCATACATGTGTTTATGCCTTTGATCATGTTCCTTATGCATTTTGTTGTTTACTTATGGTGCTCAAGTTGTACAAGCACTCCCCGGACCTCACAAGTCCGTTGCAAAGTGATGCACATATTTAGGGGGAGATGTGGTACAACTTGACCCTTTGAGACTAACCATGTGCTTGAGTTTGCTTGATTTAGTCTCGAAGGAGGATTGAAAGGGAAAAGGTGGTCTTGGATCATGCAAGACTTCCACTGCACTCCGATGAGAGGGTAACTTATTCCAAGTTCATATCGTGTACTCTTATTGCCCTTGTGTTCTTAGTTGAAGATTTTGGTGAGGCAATGGGGTTAAAGGGCCAAGATTGATCCCGTTTTGGTGCTTGATGCCAAAGGGGGAGAAAATAAAGGCCAAAGCAATAAATGGATCAGCTACCACTTGAGAATTTTGAAAATAATAGAATAGAGCTTTTGTTTTGTCAAAATACTCTTATTGGCTCTTTCTGTCAAAAGTTGGCTTCTTATGGGGAGAAGTGTTGATTATGGGAAAAAGGGGGAGTTTTTGAAATCTTGAATCAATTTTTCTTGGAATGACTCTCTTTGTGTCTTAACAAGTGTGGTTGACTTAGAGATAGAAATTTGAGTTTGATTTGCAAAAACAAACCAAGTGGTGGCAAAGAATGATCCATATATGCCAAATATGATTCAAAACAAATTTGAGTTTTCATTTGCATTGATATTGCACTTGTTCTAGTTGCTTTATGTTGTGTTGGCATAAATCACCAAAAAGGGGAGATTGAAAGGGAAATGTGCCCTTGGGCCATTTCTAAGTATTTTGGTGATTGAATGCCAACGCAAGTGCTTTTGTGTTGATCTATGCAATATGGTGGACAAAGTGCAAATCATGTCAAAAGGTATGTTTCTAGACTTAGTACTTTGTTTTTTTGGACTAATGTATTGTGTCTAAGTGCTGGAAACAGGAGAAATAAAATTGGAGAGAGATAGCTTTGGATCAGCCAAAGCCAGCTCAGTCTGGGTGCACCGGATTGTCCGGTGGTGCACCGGACAGTGTCCGGTGGTGCACCGAACAGTGTCCGGTGCGCCAGGCTGGCTCTTGCGAACTCGCTGCTCTCGGGAATTCAATCGACGGCGTACGGCTATAATTCACCGGACTGTCCGGTATAATTCACCGGACTGTCCGGTGTGCACCGGACTGTCCGGTGAGCCAACGGTCGGCTGCGCGATCTACGCGAGACACGTGGCCGAGCCAACGGTCGGGAGGAGGCACCGGACTGTCCGATGTGCACCGGACAGTGTCCGGTGCGCCAACGGCTCCCAGGCGCCAATGGTCGACTTGGCCACAGAAGGAAAGAGATCCGCACCAGACTGTCCGGTGCGTCAGGCGACAGAAGGCAAGAATTGCCTTCCCAGATTGCTCTCAACGGCTCCTAGCTGCCTTGGGGCTATAAAAGGGACCCCTAGGCGCATGGAGGAGTATACCAAGCATTCCTTGAGCACTCTTGATCACTCACACTCCATTCTTGCGCACTTGTTCGACATTCTAGTGATTTGAGCTCCGTTCTAGTGTGCTAGTCTTTTGAGCTTAAGTCTGGGTCTTGTGTGTGCGTACTTGCTGTGATCTTTGTGTCTTGTGTGAGTTGCTAATTCCTCCCTTACTCCGTGCTTCTTTGTGATCATCAAAGTGTAAGGTCGAGAGGCTCCAAAGTGTGGAGATTCCTCGCAAACGGGATATAGTAAAGCAAGCAAAACACCGTGGTATTCAAGTGGGTCTTTGGACCGCTTGAGAAGGGTTGATTGCAACCCTCGTCCGTTGGGACGCCACAACGTGGAGTAGGGAAGTGTTGGACTTGGCCAAACCACGGGATAAACCACTGTGCCATCTCTGTGATTGATCTCTTGTGGTGATTGTGTTTTGTTGAGACTCCTCTCTAGCCACTTGGTATTATTGTGCTAACACTTAACCAAGTTTTTGTGGCATTAAGTTTTAAGTTTTACAGGATCACCTATTCACCCCCCTCTAGGTGCTCTCACTCCTTTTGTTCCTGTGGCCGCACATCTCCAATCGCCATGGTGCGTATTGCTGCTGTTGGAACATCTTCTTCATCTACATCATCAAGATCAACAACTTGCTCTCTTGGAGAGCCATTAGTCTCATCAAATACAACGTCGCTAGAGACTTCAACTAAACCCGATGATTTGTTGAAGACCCTATACGCCTTTGTATTTGAGTCATAACCTAACAAAAACCCTTCTACAGCTTTGGGAGCAAACTTAGAATTTCTACCTTTCTTCACTAGAATATAACATTTGCTCCCAAATACACGAAAGTAAGACACATTGGGTTTGTTACCGGTTAGAAGCTCATACGAAGTCTTCTTGAGGAGGCGATGAGGGTACACCCGGTTTATGGCGTGGCAAGCAGTGTTCACGGCTTCCGACCAAAACCGCTCGGGCGTCTTGAACTCTCCAAGCATCGTCCTTGCCATGTCAATGAGCGTCCTGTTCTTCCTCTCTACCACACCATTTTGCTGTGGTGTGTAGGGAGCGGAGAACTCGTGCTTGATTCCTTCCTCCTCAAGGTACTTGTCGGCGTTTCGACCCCGGGGGGTCCCTGGACCGACGAGTAAATTGTCACCGCGTGTCCCAGCCCAGATGGGTCGGCGCGAGACGGAGCACGGAGGGGGGGAAACAAGGAGACGGGCGTAAAGGGGAAACTCGTGGCCTTCGTGTTTGTCCCACGCCAAGGTCGGGTGCGCTTGCAGTAGGGGGTTACAAGCGTCCGCGTGGGAGGGAGCGAGCGGCCTGCACGCGCCGTCCCGTCCTCCCCGCGCGGCCAACCTTCTGTACGAGTGCCCTGGGCCTTCCTTTTATAGGCGTAAAGAGAGCGCCCAGGTGTACAATAGGAGATGTAGCAGTGTGCTAACGTGTCTAGCAAAGAGGAGCTAGCGCCCTAAGTACATGCCGTCGTGGCAGCCGGATAGGTTTTGGCACCCTGTTCATGTGATGTCGTGGCCGTCGGAGGAGCGCCGGAGCCTTGCGGAAGGACAGCTGTCAGGGCTATCGAGTCCTTGCTGACGTCTCCTTGCTTCCGTAAGGGGTTGAGAGCCGCCGTCGTCATGGAGCACGTGGGGCGCCATCATTACTTGTTTACCGAGGCGAGCCAGATGGGACGCCGGTCTTGTTCCCCGTAGCCTGAGCTAGCTAGGGGTAGGGTAATGATGGCCCCCCTGTGACGTGGTTGGTCCGAGCCCTGGGTCGGGCGAGGCGGAGGCTCCTCCGAGGTCGAGGTCGAGTCTGTCTTCCGAGGTCGAGGTCGAGTCCGAGCCCCGGGTCGGGCGAGGCGGAGTTCGTTGTCTTCCGGGGCCGAGGCCGAGTCCGAGCCCTGGGGTCGGGCGAGGTGGAGTTTGTCGTTTTCCGGGGCCGAGGCCGAGTCCGAGCCCTGGGGTCGGGCGAGGCGGAGTCCGTCGTCTTCCGGAGCCGAGGCCGAGTCCGAGCCCTGGGTTGGGCGAGGCGGAGTTCGTCGTCTTCCGGGGCCGAGGCCGAGTCCGAGCCCTGGGGTCGGGCGAGGCGGAGTCCGTCGTCTTCTGGAGCCGAGGCCGAGTCCGAGCCCTGGGTTGGGCGAGGCGGAGTTCGTCGTCCGAGGCCGAGACGGGGGCCGAGCTCTGGGGTTGGGCGAGGCGGAGCTTCCTATGGCGCCCGAAGCCGGACTTGGCTGCTGTCAGCCTCACTCTGTCGAACGGCACAGCAGTCGGAGCGACGCAGGCGGCGCTGTCCTCTTATCAGGCCGGTCAGTGGAGCGGCGAAGTGACTGCGGTCACTTCGGCTCTGTCGACTGAGGGGCGCGCGTCAGGATAAGGTGTCAGGCCATCTTTGCATTAAATGCTTCTGCGATACGGTCGGTTGGCGTGGCGACCTGGCCAAGGTTGCTTCTTAGCGAAGACTGGGCCTCGGGCGAGCCGAAGGTGTGTCCATTGCTTGAGGGGGCCCTCGGGCGAGACATGAATCCTCCGGGGTCGGCTGCCCTTGCCCGAGGCTGGGCTCGGGCGAGGCGAGGTCGTGTCCCTTGAGTGGACCGAGCCTTGACTTAGTCGCACCCATCAGGCCTTTGTAGCTTTGTGCTGATGGGGGTTACCAGCTGAGATTAGGAGTCTTGGGGGTACCCCTAGTTATGGTCCCCGACAGTAGCCCCCAAGCCTCGAAGGGAGTGTTAATACTCGCTTGGAGGCTTTTGTCACACTTTTTTTGCAAGGGGACCGGCCTTTCTCGGTTGCGTTTCGTTCCGGTGGGTGCGCGCGAGCGCACCTGCCGGTTGTAGCCCCCGAGGCCTCGGAGGAGTGGTTTGACTTCTTCGAGGTCTTAATGCGTTTCGTGATGCTTCGGCCGGTCTGTTTGTTCCCTCATGCGAACTGGCCGTAGCCCGGGTGCACAGTCGAGTCCCAAGTTCTCGGGCTGGTATGTTGACGTTGTCAACGGTTTGGCCGGAGCCGGGTTTGCGAGAGCAGCCCCCGAGCCTCCACACAGAGCGAGAGGACGGTCAAGGACAAACTTGACTTTTTTACATACGCCCCTGCATCGCCTTTCTGCAAGGAGGAGGGGGGAAAGCGCCATGTTGCCCTCGGAGGGCGCCGAACATGGTGTCTCCAGTGAGTTGCTAATGGGTAATCCGAGTGGACGCCCGTGCCCCATTCGTTAGGGGTCGGCTAGTGGCCCGGAGGCGCGCTCCAAAAGTACCTACGGGTGATTTGCCGGACCCGGTCCCCTTTTGACGGTGTCCGAGGGCTCGATGCCTCCCTCTGGTGGGATTCCGTTACAAAATCGTTCCCGTTGGTCTCGGAAATGTCCTAGGGTACCTCGGGAGCGTAGCCCGAGCCTTGGTTATGTATTGAACGTACCCAGGGTCATCCCTCGCTCTGCGTCTGAGGCGGCTGTCGAACCCTTCGGGGGCCAGCCTACGAACCCCTGATCAGTAGTGGGCGCGGAGCCCAAGTGGCCTGAGGCGGCCGTTGAACACTTTCGAGGGGCCGGCCTTCGAACCTCTGACCAGTAGTGGGCGCGGAGCCCGAGCGCTCTGAGGCGGCTGTTGAACCCTTCCGAGGGGCCAGCCTTCGAACCTCTGATCAGTAGGGGGGCTCGGGGCCCGCTTCCTTCGTGGAGAAGGATCCCTTTTGGGGTGTCCCCTTTCCTGGTCCCTGTTGTAAGAGAGAGAGAAAGAGGAAGAGGAAAAGGAAAAGGATACGAAATCGAATGACATGGCACACCTTTTTTGACGCGGTCATTATGGCGGAAGCGAAGCGTCGCCTGCTTCTCCTGCCAAAGGCGCCGCCTGTCCTACCTCAGAGTTAATGCGACGGGACGAGTGGTTCGCGGGGCAGCCGTTGCGCTTGCGCGAGCCGTTCGAGGAACGGGCGTCTTGCTTTGAGTTTTGAATCTCGCGGCGGGTTCGGGCGAAGTGTTGAACGGGTCTTGCCTGGGCCTTCATATATTCGAGAGAGGGACCGGTGGCGGTTTTCTACTCTGCTGCTCGCCTCCCACTTAGGTTTTTGCAACCCGAGGGAATAGCCAGAGAAAGGAAACCGTGCACCTCGTCCTCTCCGCCGCCACCTCTTCTGCTCGGTGATGGCTGACCGGGTGACCATTGTTTCGCCGCGTGACCCGTGGCCTTTCTCCACCGTCACGGCGGATGACCTGGAGGCCCTTGTTGTTGAGGGTTTGCTTTGCCCTCTCTCCAGTGACTCGCAGCCGGAGTGGATGGCCCCTCCGAGCGGAGTCGCCCCGTCCCCGCCGCCGGGGTATGTCGTGAGCTTCGCCTCCTTTCACGAGCGGGGGTTCGGAGTGCCGGCAAGCCGCTTTATGCGGGCGATTCTGCATGTCTACGGGGTGGAGCTGCACAACCTCAGTCCCAACTCCATCTCGCAAGCCGCCATCTTCGCGGCGGTTTGTGAAGGGTACTTGGGGATTGACCCTCACTGGGACCTGTGGACCCATCTCTTCTCCGTAGAGCTTTTTGCCTCGCCGACGGGGGAGAGAAGGGTCCGCATGGCAGTGCGGGTTGGTGGTTGCATCCTCCAGCTGAGGCAGGCGCGGGCGCCGCAGTACATCCCCGCCGTCCTCGCGTCTTCGAACAAAGGGTGGCAGCGCCGGTGGTTCTATCTCCGAAATGACGACGGGAGGCTCCCGTCGTTTTCTCAGCGAGTGGTGACTGCCGTCGCCGATAACTGGCACTACAGGACTCCGCGCGACAGACAGAAGAATCTCCAGCCCCTTCTGAAGGCCCTGGAGGAGCTGTGGAAAGGAGGGCTCACCGCTGCGGGGGTGGTTGCCGCCATTCATCGCCGGAGGGTGCTTCCCTTGACGGAGCGGCGGCTGCCGCTCTGGGAGATGACGCCGGGGGCCGACTTGGAGGGTTTGCGAATGTCCTCGGATCCCCTTCCCATCAACGACCTCCACAGGCGGGTAGCCGGCACGTTGGGGAAGCCGGACGCTGGTGCCCTCTCCCAGCCCTTGATGCGTCCCGACCGCGGGTGTGTGTCCCTGGTGAGTGTCCGCTCTTTCTTTCTTCTTGCGTCGGATTGCCCTTGGTTCTCACAGCCGAGACTTTTCGTCTGTCTCCAGGAGGTAGGGCATCACAAGCCTTCCCTGCCACCGGTCCCGGAGGACGCGGTGGACCGAGCTGAGCGGAGGGTTGCCGCGGAGAAGAGGAAGGAGAAGAAGGACGCGAAGAAGGCTCGGGCCCGCGAGCGGACGCGGGCTTGGGACGCCTTGGAAAGGCTCCGTCGTCGGCAGGAGAGGGATGGGCTCCCGAGGGAGTCGTCGCCGGAGACGCCTGATGATGACGACGACGATGAAGACGATGATGAAGACGACGATATGGCTGCCCGCCTTGGCCTCATCCCGGATCTGAGGCTGGGCCAGGGGTTGTCAAGCCAGCCCCCGAGTGGGCTGGTGCCGTCGGTATCCGGGGCCAGGACGTCGGGGTCCCAGTCCGAAGAGCGGGGCAGACCGAGGGGGTACTTGACCCCTCGGCCGAGGTAGTTGAGGTGACCCCGGGGAGTCAGGCCGAGCTACCTGTTCCCCGAGAACCGTCGCCCGTGCCGACTGCGCAGGAGGGCGATCCTCGGGTCGTCGTGGCTGCTTCTGGGCAGTCCGTCCCTCGGGTGCCTCGGACGCCCAAGGCGAGGACGGTACCAAAGCCGACAGTGGGGCAGGCCTCGGTGGTACCCTCGGGGATCGAGGTTCGAGAGACCTCCCCACAGGCACGATTGATCATGGCTCGGAGTGGGTAAGTATCTTAGGATGTCTTCGTCCTGGCTCCTCCTTCGTATGTCCCGATCCTGATTTTCCTTTTCTCCTTAGCAAGCGGAGGCACGGTTCGACCGGTCTGGCTCCCCGGAAGGTCCTCAAGACGGCGTCGGCTTCTGCAGCTAGTGCCGCACCGGGCCTCGCCGGCCAGCTGACCTCCTCACAAGACGCCCCACAGCAGGGGGCTCAGGCGGCACCAGTTGTCGTGGGGCGAGCTCCCGAGGCTGACTCCTCTGTCGAGGTGGCCGTCGCGCTGAGGGAGGCTGCCGGCGCGGCCGTGGCCTCGGGCTCACCAGACGTGCTGCCGGCGGTGGCGCCGGCTGCTGCCGAGGCCGTTGCCGATCTAGCCGTGGAGCCACCCGTCGTCGCCGATGCTGAGATGGCCGAGGCGTCGCTACTTGGTGCCTCGGAGGAGGGGGCGCGGACCCGCGACCCGTCCCGTCGAGCGGCAGCCTTGTTCCTGCGCGGTGCAGTTCCGACGGGCAGCGCCAGTTGCTTCGGTTCCGGACCCGTGGGGCCTCGGATCCCCTCTTCGTTCTTGACGACAAGCGGGAGGAGCAGTCTTGGGACGGGCTTCGTGAGTGTGCCAAGGCAACGGTGGGGTCACTCCGGTCGACCTTGGAGGTCCTTTGCAAGGACGTCCCCAAGATCCTCCAGGTAATGATTTCAGGCATACCTTTATGACACCCCGCTTCCTTCCCTCGGGATCTGACGGATCTGAGCGCCGCCAAGTCGTCGTTCATCCGCCGCGAGGTCGATGTCTGGGGTTCGCTGCGGTCCCTGAGGACCACGCTTGCCAGGACTTCCGCGCGCCTCTCCCAACAGAGCGCCGAGGTGGCGGACCTTCGGTTGCTCTGTGTCGATCTGGGAGCAGAGGCAGCAGCGGCACGCGCAGAGGCGCAGCGGCAGCAGTCGGAGCTTGACCAGGTCACCGGCGAGCGGGACCAATCTCGGGGCCGGGCCGCCGAGGCCGAAAGCCGGGCTGAGGCTCTTGGAGTCCAGTTAGCCGAGGCGTCTGCTCGGGCCGGAATCCTTGCAGTAGACCTAGCCGTGGCCCAAGCCGCATCCTCGGAGCAGCGTGCCCGAGCCGATGGTATGTCTTGGCTGTTTTAAGATTTCGATTCGGCTTCGTTCCTCAACTCGTGTTTGAAGTCTTCCGCTTTGGCCGTTCACAGAGCTCGAGTCTGCCCTTGATAAGTCCGCCAAGGCGCTTGCTCAGGCGGCCGAGCAGAGGGAGGCCGACCACGCGGCCATGTCCAAGGCCATCTCGTCCTTCTGCCGGATCTTTGGCTTTGGCGACGTCCCCTCGGGAAGCTCCCCTCAAAGTCGCCTGCAGGCCTTGGGTGACCATGCGCGTGGCAGACTCCGCGAGGCGCTGCATCACGGCGTTAGGCGGGCCTTTGCCGTGCTCGCTTCCCATTATGACGTGCATCTGGAGCGGGTCAGCGAGGGGTATTGCCTCCCCGACGAAGATGAAGCCGCCCTGGCCGAAGTCCAGAGGCTCGACGCGGCCGCCGCGGGCCCAAGCGTGGTGCTGGCAACCACCTTCGAGGCAGAGATCCTCCCGCTTGCGCCATCGTCCAAGGCCGGGGCGGATCTTGCCGAGGGTGGGGACGAAGCCGAGGGCGCGGCTCCTTCTCCGGGCGACGCCTGATTTTGCCGGAGCAGTTTTCTTTGAATGCATATGTGTCTTTTGCGGCCGCCGAGGCCTGAACACCTTATTATCGTAATATAAGGTTGTGTTTCTTTTCCTTCCGTTTTGCGTATCCAGACCCGTTCGTCAGTAGCAGGGTAGCTTGCCCAAGTAAGAGTCATTTTTCGTGGTAGGCGACGAGTGAGGTATCCGTATCCCAGAGGCGTAGGGGTCCCTCGGCTCGGTCGGCCTTGCCACTTACATGCACCCTTATTCGTTTCTTGGGGTTCTGTTACTGACATAGCCGGGAGACGCGAAAGCCTTTTTGATGGAAGACTTTTTTCGAGGAAAATTTTGACACAGAGGGGGTTCCCCCCTTCTAGCCCCCGAGGGAGGGTCGGGCTTTGCCGAGGCAAGGCTGACCCTTGCTTGATGGTTAGACTTTGTGTGTGGACGAGGTGTACGAACGACTTGAAAGCATCTTAAGGGTAGAAGCGACGTAGCTGTCGGATGTTCCAAGCGTTGCTGTAGACCTCGCCTTGACTGTTGGCCAGCTTGTATGTCCCGGGCTTCAGAACCTTGGCGATGACGAACGGCCCTTCCCAGGGAGGCGTGAGCTTGTTCCGCCCTCGGGCGTCTTGTCGCAGCCGAAGCACCAAGTCGCCCACTTGGAGGTCTCGGGATCGAACCCCTCGGGCGTGGTAGCGTCACAGGGACTGCTGATACCGCGCCGAGTGTAGTAAGGCCATGTCCCGAGCCTCTTCCAGCTGGTCCAGTGAGTCTTCTCGGTTAGCTCGATTGCTTTGGTCGTCGTAGGCCCTCGCCCTCGGGGAACCGTATTCTAAGTCTGTGGGCAAGATGGCCTCGGCCCCATAGACTAGAAAGAACGGTGTGAAGCCCGTGGCTCGGCTCAGCATTGTCCTCAGACTCCAGACCACCGAGGGGAGCTCCTTCATCCATCGCTTGCCGAACTTATTGAGGTCGTTGTAGATCCGTGGCTTGAGTCCTTGCAATATCATGCCGTTGGCACGCTCTACTTGCATATTCATCATGGGGTGAGCCACGACAGCCCAGTCTACCCGGATGTGGTGATCCTCGCAGAAGTCCAGGAACTTTCTGCCGGTGAACTGGGTACCGTTGTCGGTGATGATGGAGTTTGGGACCTCGAAGCGATGGATGATGTTGGTGAAGAACGCCACCGCCTGTTCGGACCTGATGCTGTTTAGGGGTCGGACCTCGATCCACTTGGAGAATTTGTCGATGGCGACCAGCAGGTGCGTGTAGCCCCTGGGTGCCTTCTGCAAGGGACCGACGAGGTCGAGACCCCACACAGCAAACGGCCAGGTGATGGGTATTGTCTAGGAGCCTGAGCGGGCAGGTGGGTCTGCCTCGCGTAGAATTGACACCCTTGGCAGGTGCAGACAATTCTAGTGGCGTCGGCCACCGCGGTCGGCCAGTAGAAACCTTGTCGGAAGGCGATTCCAACAAGGGCTCGGGGCGCTGCGTGATGACCACAAGCCCCCGAGTGTATTTCTTGTAAGAGCTCCTGGCCTTCGGCGATGGATATGCATCGCTGGAGGATGCCTGAGGGGCTGCGGTGGTAGAGCTCCTTCCCGTCCCCCAGCAAGACGAACGACTTGGCGCGCCGCGCCAATCGCCGAGCTTCGGCTCGGTCGAGGGGTAGCTCTCCTCGGTGGAGATATTGCAGGTACGGGGTCTGTCAGTTTCGATTAGGCGTGACCCCGCTCCGCTCTTCCTCGATGCATAGTGCCTCACCCTCGGGAGCCGAGGGTGCCTCGGGCTGAGCCGAGGGTGCCTCGGGCTGGGCCGAGGCCTTCTCGGGTTCGGGCGTGTCGTCGGTCTTGACTGAGGGTTGATGTAGGTCTCGGGAGAAGACGTCCGGGGGAACCGTTGTTCGCCCCGAGGCTACCTTAGCCAGCTCGTCCGCAGTCTCGTTGTATCGTCGGGCGACATGGTTGAGTTCGAGCCCGTAGAACTTGTCTTCCAGGCGCCGAACCTCGTCGTAGTAGGCTTCCATCTTCGGGTCGCGGCAGTGGGAGTTCTTCATGACTTGGTCGATGACAAGCTGCGAGTCACCGCGAGCGTCGAGGTGTCGGACCCCTAGCTCGATGGCGATGCACAACCCGTTAACCAGAGCCTCGTACTCGGCCACGTTGTTGGACGCCGGGAAATGGAGGCGCAGCACGTAGCGGAGGTGTTTCCCGAGGGGTGAGATAAAGAGCAGGCCCGCGCCCGTTCCTGTTTTCATCAGCGACCCGTCGAAAAATCTGGTCCAGAGTTCTGGTTGGATCGGAGCCGCTGGAAGCTGGGTGTCGACCCATTCAGCCACAAAGTCCGCCAAGACTTGGGACTTGATGGCCTTCCGAGGGGCGAACGAGATTGTCTCGCCCATGATTTCCACCGCCCACTTTGCAATCCTACCCGAGGCCTCTCGGCACTGGATGATCTCCCCCAGGGGGAAGGATGACACCACAGTCACCGGATGAGACTCGAAGTAGTGTCGCAACTTCCGCCGCGTCAGGATCACCGCGTACAGCAGCTTCTGAATTTGTGGGTAGGGGATCTTGGTCTCTGATAGTACCTCACTGATGAAGTAGACCGGCCTCTGGACGGGCAATGCATGCCCTTCTTCTCGTCTCTCAACCACGATCGCGGCGCTGACCACCTGAGTGGTAGCGGCGACGTAGATCAAGAGGGCTTCTCCGGCAGCGGGGGGCACCAAGGTTCCCGAGGGCTTCCTCGGCCTCAGGGGTCCAAGTGAAGCACTCGACCTTTCTTAAGAGGCGGTACAGGGGTAGGCCTCTTTCGCCGAGGCGCGAGATGAAGTGGCTCAGAGCCGCAAGGCATCCCATGACCCTCTGTATGCCTTTCAAGTCCTTGATGGGCCCCATGTTGGTGATGGCCGCGATTTTCTCCGGGTTGGCCTCGATGCCCCGCTCAGAGACGATGAACCCCAAGAGCATGCCTCGGGGTACTCCGAAGACGCACTTCTCGGGATTGAGTTTTACGCCTTTTTGCCTTGAGACATCGGAATGTCGTTTCAAGGTCAGAAAGGAGGTCAGAGGCTTTCCTCGTCTTGACTACGATGTCATTGACGTAAGCCTCGACCGTTCGACCGATGTGTTGGCCGAACACGTGGTTCATGCACCTTTGGTATGTCGCACCCGCATTCCTCAAACCAAACGGCATAGTAACGTAGCAGTACATGCCGAAAGGTGTGATGAAAGAAGTCGCGAGTTGGTCGGACTCTTTCATCCTAATTTGGTGATACCCTGAGTAGGTATCGAGGAAAGACAGGGTTTCACACCCAGCAGTGGAATCCACGATTTGATCGATGCGAGGCAGAGGGTAGGGAACCTTCGGACATGCTTTGTTTAGACCAGTGTAGTCTACACACATCCGCCATTTCCCTCCTTTCTTTCTCACAAGCACAGGGTTGGCAAGCCATTCGGGATGGAATACCTCTTTGATGAACCCTGCAGCCATCAGCTTGTGGATCTCCTCGCCTATGGCTCTGCGCTTTTCTTCGTCGAATCGGCACAGAGGCTGCTTCACGGGTCGGGCTCCAGCTCGGATATCCAGTGAGTGCTCGACGACCTCCCTCGGTATGCCAGGCATGTCCGAGGGACTCCACGCAAAGACTTCAGCGTTCGCGCGGAGAAAGTCGACGAGCACTGCTTCCTATTTGGGGTCGAGCTCGGAGCCGATCCGGATCTGCTTGGAGGCGTCGTTGTTGGGTCGAGAGGGATGGATTTGACCGTCTCTGCTAGCTCGAAATTGCCGGCATGGCGCTTGATGTATGGCGCCTCCTTGGAGAGGCTCTCCAGGTCAGCGATGAGGGCCTCAGATTCGGTGAGGGCCTCGGCGTACTCCACGTCGCATTCGTACGCGTGCCGGTACGTAGGGCCAACGGCGATGACCCCGTTGGGGCCCGACATCTTGAGCTTGAGGTAGGTGTAGTTGGGGACGGCCATGAACTTGGCGTAGCATGGCCTCCCCAGCACTGCGTGGTAGGTTCCTCGGAACCCGACCACCTCGAACGTGAGGGTTTCCCTTCGGAAGTTGGAGGGAGTCCCGAAGCAGACGGGTAGATCGAGTTGTCCGAGGGGCTGGACGTGTTTCCCGGGGATGATCCTGTGGAAAGGCGTCGCGCCCGCCCGGACCGAGGACAGATCAATCCGCAGGAGCCCGAGGGTCTCGGCGTAGATGATGTTGAGGTTGCTGCCTCCATCCATGAGGACCTTGGTGAGCCTGACGTTGCCGATGTCGACAACGAGCGGGTATTTCCCCGGGCTCGGCACGCGGTCGGGATGGTCGCCCTGGTCGAAGGTGATGGGCTTGTCGGACCAGTCTAGGTAGACTGGCGCCGCCACCTTTACCGAGCAGACCTCTAGACGCTCTTGCTTGCGGTGCCAAGCCGAGGCGTTCGCCACTTGCCCACCGTAGATCATGAAGCAGTCGTGGACCTCGGGGAACTCTCCTGCCTTGTGATCGTCCTTCTTATCGTCGTTGTGAGCCCTGCCACCTTCCGCAGGTGGCCCGGCCTTGTGAAAGTGGCGCCGAAGCATGGCGCACTCCCCAAGGGTGTGCTTGACGGGCCCCTGATGATAGGGGCACGACTCCTTGAGCATCTTGTCGAAGAGATTGGCGCCTCCGGGAGGTTTCTGAGGGTTCTTGTACTCAGCGGCGGCGACAAGGTCCGCGTCGGCGGCGTCGCGTTTCGCTTGCGACTTCTTCTTGCCTTTCTTCTTGGTGTCGCTCTGAGTGGACGCCTCGGGGACATCTTTCGGCTGGCGGCCCTGGGGCTGCTTGTCCTTCCGGAAGATGGCCTCAACCGCTTCCTGGCCAGAGGCGAACTTGGTGGCGATGTCCATCAGCTCGCTCGCCCTGGTGGGGGTCTTGCGACCCAGCTTGCTCACCAGGTCGCGGCAGGTGGTGCCGGCGAGGAACGCGCCGATGACGTCCAAGTCGGTGACGTTAGGTAGCTCGGTGCGCTGCTTCGAGAATCGCCGGATGTAGTCCCGGAGAGACTCTCCCGGCTGCTGGCGGCAGCTTCGGAGATCCCAGGAGTTCCCAGGGCGCACGTACGTGCCCTGGAAGTTGCCGACGAAGGCTTGGACCAGGTCGTCCCAGTTGGAGATCTGCCCCGGAGGCAGGTGCTCCAACCAGGCTCGAGCGGTGTCGGAGAGGAATAGGGGGAGGTTGCGGATGATGAGGTTGTCATCGTCCGTTCCACCCAGTTGGCAGGCCAGCCGGTAGTCCGCGAGCCACAGTTCCGGCCTCATCTCCCCCGAGTACTTTGTGATGGTAGTCGGGGTTCGGAACCGGGTTGGGAACGGCGCCCGTCGTATGGCCCAGCTGAAAGCCTGCGGACCGGGTGGTTCGGGCGAGGGACTCCGATCCTCCCCGCTGTCGTAGCGTCCCCCACACCTGGGGTGGTAGCCTCGGCGCACCCTCTCGTCGAGGTGGGTTCGACGGTTGCGGTGATGGTGCTCGTTGCCGAGGCGACCCGGGGCCGCAGGCGCTGTGTTGCGCGTGCGCCCGGTGTGGACCGAGGCTTCCCGCATGAACCGGGAAGTCGCGGTGCGATGCTCCGAGGGGTACCCCTGCCTTCGGGAGGCAGAGCTTTCGGCCCGTCGGACCGCGACATCCTCCAGGAGATTCTTGAGCTCTCCCTGGATACGCCGCCCCTCGGTGGTTGATGGCTCCGGCATCGCGCGGAGAAGTATTGCCGCTGCAGCCAGGTTCTGGCCGACTCCACTAGAAACCGGTGGTGGCCTTGCCCTGACATCGTCGGCGATGCGGTGCTGGATGCCCTGGGGTAGATGACGCGCTTCTCCGGCCGGAGCTTGGCCCGCCCATTTCCGCCCGATGTCCCGGCGGAACGGCTCAAGTGTTCCTGCTCCCTCGTCGAGCCTGGCCTGCATCTCGCGGATTTGCTCGAGCTGTGTGTCCTGACCCCCCGCAAGGACTGGGACCACAGCTAGCTCTCAAAGGATGTCAACGCGAGGCGCAGGCCTAGGGGGATCACCGTTTTCCGGTATACCAAGATGGTTGCCTTCGACGGGACCCCCTAGATCGACGTGGAAACATTCACGACTTGGGCCGCAGTCCTCGTCGCCGAGGCTGCGGCTACCGTCGGAACAGTCGGAAAGGCAGTAGTCGCATGCGGTCATGAAGTCCTGCATGGCACTGGGGTTACCAAGTCCGGAGAAATCCCAACAAAATTCGGGCTCGTCATCTTCCTTGGAATCCGAGGGCCCATAGGTCGAGACGGCTGTCAGCCGGTCTCAGGGTGACCGCATACCGTACCCCGGAGGGTTTGGACATGCCTCTATGAAGGCTTCCACCGAAGCGAAGTCGCTTGGTGGGTCGAGGCTGAATCCAGAAGGCACGAGATGGGAATCGGTCGGTACCTCCTGGTCGACGGGCGGTGACGAAGTCGCGTCGGGGGCAGACTACACCGTCGTCTCGGGTACGAGGGTGACGCCCAACAAGTCCTTTGCGAGCGTGCTGGCATCGTCCGACCGCTTGGAGTTGGCGTGTCGCGGGGAAACGACGCTCGTCTTCGTCTCATACTCGAGGGCGACGCTCGACGTGTCCCCCGTTGGGGCGCCGACGCCGTCGACTCGCTCGATAGCCGACGAGGTGCCGCCTCCTGCTTGGCCTTGGTTGCCCCGCCTCCTCCTCCGTCGGCGGGGGAGGCGACGGGACAAACCCGAATGTTGCTCTTCCACCACGTGGGGAAGACGTCGTCGATTCCGCCGCCGGCGGGCGGGTCGTCGGCCGCCATTATCGCTGTCGCGCGGCGGAGAAAGGAGTATCATGTTGTAGCTCCCGTCGAGGGACATGAACTCGAGACTCCCAAAACGAAGCACCGTCCCAGGCTGGAAAGGTTGCTGGAGACTACCCATCTAGAGCTTGACGGGAAGCTGTTCGTCAACACGCAGCAGGCCCCTACCCGGCGCGCCAACTGTCGGTGTTTCGACCCCGGGGGGTCCCTGGACCGACGAGTAAATTGTCGCCGCGTGTCCCAGCCCAGATGGGGCGGCGCGAGACGGAGCACGGAGGGGGGAAACAAGGAGACGGGCGTAAAGGGGAAACCCGCGGCCTTCGTGTTTGTCCAGCGCCCAGGTCGGGTGCGCTTGCAGTAGGGGGTTACAAGCGTCCGCGTGGGAGGGAGCGAGCGGCCTGCACGCGTCGTCCCGTCCTCCCCGCGTGGCCAACCTTCTGTACGAGTGCCCTAGGCCTTCCTTTTATAGGCTTAAGGAGAGGGCCCAGGTGTACAATAGGAGATGTAGCAGTGTGCTAACGTGTCTAGCAGAGAGGAGCTAGCGCCCTAAGTACATGCCGTCGTGGCAGCCGGAGAGGTTTTGGCACCCTGTTCTTGTGATGTCGTGGCCGTCGGAGGAGCGCCGGAGCCTTGCGGAAGGACAGCTGTCGGGGCTGTCGAGTCCTTGCTGACGTCTCCTTGCTTCCGTAAGGGGTTGAGAGCCGCCGTCGTCATGGAGCACGCGGGGCGCCATCATTACTTGTTTACCGGGGCGAGCCAGATGGGACGCCGGTCTTGTTCCCCGTAGCCTGAGCTAGCTAGGGGTAGGGTAATGGTGGCCCCCCCTGTGATGTGGTCGGTCCGAGCCCTGGGTCGGGCGAGGCGGAGGCTTCTCCGAGGTTGAGGTCGAGACTGTCTTCCGAGGTCGAGGTCGAGTCCGAGCCTCGGGTCGGGCGAGGCGGAGTTCGTTGTCTTCCGGGCTGAGGCCGAGTCCGAGCCCTGGGGTCGGGCGAGGCGGAGTTCGTCGTCTTCCGGGGCCGAGGCCGAGTCCGAGCCCTGGGGTCAGGCGAGGCGGAGTCCGTCGTCTTCCGGAGCCGAGGCCGAGTCCGAGCCCTGGGTCGGGCGAGGCAGAGTTCGTCGTCTTCCGGGGCCGAGGCCGAGTCCGAGCCCT
This sequence comes from Zea mays, assembly GCF_902167145.1. Taxonomy (NCBI): domain Eukaryota; kingdom Viridiplantae; phylum Streptophyta; class Magnoliopsida; order Poales; family Poaceae; genus Zea; species Zea mays. The sequence goes on from NC_050105.1 coordinate 58,616,426, forward strand.
GGGGTCGGGCGAGGCGGAGTCCGTCGTCTTCCGGAGCCGAGGCCGAGTCCGAGCCCTGGGTCGGGCGAGGCAGAGTTCGTCGTCCGAGGCCGAGACGGGGGCTGAGCCCTGGGGTCAGGCGAGGCGGAGCTTCCTATGGCGCCCGAAGCCGGACTTGGCTGTTGTCAGCCTCACTCTGTCGAGCGGCACAGCAGTTGGAGCGACGCAGGCGGCGCTGTCCTCTTGTCAGGCGGGTCAGTGGAGCGGCGAAGTGACTGCGGTCACTTCGGCTCTGTCGACTGAGGGGCGCGCGTCAGGATAAGGTGTCAGGCCATCTTTGCATTAAATGCTTCTACGATACGGTCGGTTGGCGTGGCGACCTGGCCAAGGTTGCTTCTTGGCGAAGACTGGGCCTCGGGCGAGCCGAAGGTGTGTCCATTGCTTGAGGGGGCCCTCGGGCGAGACGTGAATCCTCCGGGGTCGGCTGCCCTTGCCCGAGGCTGGGCTCGGGCGAGGCGAGGTCATGTCCCTTGAGTGGACCAAGCCTTGACTTAGTCGCACCCATCAAGCCTTTGCAGCTTTGTGCCTATGGGGGTTACCAGCTGAGATTAGGAGTCTTGGGGGTACCCCTAATTATGGTCCCCGACAGTACTCCTCCACTTGAAGGTTCTTGAACTCGGACCCGTTGTCGCTCCTTATCTTCTTCACCTTGAGCTCAAACTCATTTTGAGCTCTCCTTAGGAAGCGCTTGAGGGTCCCTTGGGTTTCAGATTTATCCTGCAAAAAGAATACCCAAGTGAAGCGGGAAAAATCATCAACTATAACAAGACCATACTTACTTCCTCCTATGCTTAGATAGGCGACGGGTCCGAAGAGGTCCATATGAAGCAACTCCAAAGGTCTTGATGTGGTCATCACATTTTTGGTATGATGAGAGCTTCCCACCTGTTTACCTGCTTGACAAGCTGCACAAGGTCTATCTTTTTTGAAGGTTACGTTTGTTAGACCTATCACGTGTTCTCCCTTTAGAAGTTTGTAAAGGTTCTTCATCCCCATATGTGCTAAGCGGCGATGCCACAGCCAGCCCATGCTAGTCTTAGCAATTAAACATGCATCTAGACCGACCTCCTCTTTTGCAAAATCAACTAAGTAGAGTTTGTCGTCTAATACACCCTTAAAAGCTAATGAACCATCACTCCTTCTAAAGACGGACACATCTACATTTGTGAATAAGCAATTATATCCCATATTACAAAGCTGACTTACAGACAATAAGTTATATCCAAGCGACTCAACTAAAAACACATTAGAAATAGAGTGCTCGGATGAAATGGCAATCTTCCCTAGTCCTTTGACCTTGCCTTGATTCCCGTCACCGAATATGATTGTCTTGGGAATCCTTGTTCTTGACGTAGGAGGTGAACATCTTCTTCTCCCCCGTCATGTGGTTTGTGCATCCGCTGTCGATAATCCAGCTTGATCCCCCGGATGCATAAACCTGCAAGGCAATTTAGGCTTGGGTCTTAGGTACCCAACTCTTGTTGGGTCCTACAAGGTTAGTAACAATGGTCTTAGGGACCCAAATGCAAGTTTTATCTCCCTTGCATTTTGCCCCTAATTTCCTAGCAATCACCTTATTATCCTTTCTACAAATTGCAAAGGAAGCATTGCAAGCATGATAAATTGTAGAAGGTTCATTAGTTTTCCTAGGAACATTAGCAACATTTTTCCTAGGCATATGATGAATGACATTTCTCCTAGGCATATCTCTACCATGCACATAGGAAGAACTTGAAGCAAACATGGCATTTGAATCATTACAACTCCTATGAACATTTCTAGAATATCTCTTATCACCATAAATGAAAGCATGATTCTTTTGACTACTATTAGTCATAGGAGCCTTCCCTTTCTCCTTGGCGGGAATGGGAGCCTTATGACTTGTGAAGTTCTTGGCTTCCCTCTTGAAGCCAAGCCCATCCTTAATTGAGGGGTGTCTACCAATAGTGTAGGCATCCCTTGCAAATTTTAGTTTGTCAGATTCATTTTTGCTAGTCTTAAGTTGGGCATTAAGACTAGCCACTTCATCATTTAACTTTGTAATAGAGACTAGGTGTTCACTACAAGCATCAACATTAAAATCTTTACACCTATTGCAAATTACAACATGATCTACACAAGAGTTAGATCTATTTGCTACTTCTAGTTTAGCATTTAAATCATCATTAACACTTTTTAAACTAGAAATGTTCTCATGGCAAGTAGATAGTTCACAAGAAAGCATTCATTCCTTTTAACTTCTAAAGCAAGAGATTTTTGTGCCTCTACAAATTTATCATGTTCTTCATACAAAAGATCCTCTTGCTTTTCTAACAATCTATTCTTATCATTCAAGGCATCAATTAATTCATTAATCTTATCAATCTTAGTTCTATCTAAGCCTTTGAACAAACTAGCATAATCTATTTCATCATCGCTAGATTCATCATCACTAGAAGAAGCATAAGTAGTCTTTCAAGTGTTTACCTTCTTCTCCTTTGCCATGAGGCAAGTGTGATGCTCGTTGGGGAAGAGGGACGATTTGTTGAAGGCCGAGGCTGCGAGTCCTTCGTTGTCGGAGTCGGACGACGAACAATCCAAGTCCCACTCCTTGCCAAGGTGTGCCTCACCCTTAGCCTTCTTGTAAGCCTTCTTCTTTTCCCTCTTCTTCTCTTGTTCCTGGTCACTATCATTATCGGGACAATTAGCGATAAAATGACCAATCTTACCACATTTGAAGCATGAGCACTTCCCCTTTGTCTTGTTCTTGTTGGGATGATCCTTGTGACCCCTTAGCGCCGTCTTGAAACGCTTGATGATGAGGGCCATCTCTTCCTCATTGAGTCCCGCCGCCTCAACTTGTGCCACCTTGCTAGGTAGCACTTCCTTGCTCCTTGTTGCTTTGAGAGCAACGGTTTGAGGCTCGTGGATTGGGCCATTCAACGCATCATCAACGTATCTTGCCTCCTTGATCATCATCCGCCCGCTTACAAACTTCCCAAGTATTTCTTCGGGCGTCATCTTGGTGTACCTAGGATTCTCACGAATATTGTTTACAGGATGTGGATCAAGGACAGTGAAAGACCTTAGCATTAGGCGGACGACGTCGTGGTCCGTCCATCGCGTGCTTCCATAGCTCCTTATTTTGTTGACAAGGGTCTTGAGCCGGTTGTACGTTTGGGTTGGCTCCTCTGCCCTGATCATCGCGAACCTTCCTAGTTCGCCTTCCACCAACTCCATCTTGGTGAGCATGGTGACGTCGTTCCCCTCATGCGAGATCTTGAGGGTGTGCCAGATCTGCTTGGCGTTATCCAAGCCGCTCACCTTATGGTATTCATCCCTGCACAATGATGCTAGAAGAACAGTAGTAGCTTGTGCATTTTTGTGAATTTGCTCATTGATAAATATGGGACTATCAGTACTATCAAATTGCATTCCACTTTCTACTATCTCCCATATGCTTGGATGGAGAGAGAACAAGTGACTACGCATTTTGTGACTCCAAAATCCGTAGTCCTCTCCGTCAAAGTGAGGAGGTTTACCAAGTGGAATGGAGAGTAAATGAGCATTGGTACTTTGAGGAATACGAGAGTAATCGAAAGAAAAATTAGAGTTAACTGTCTTCTTTTTCTCGTAGTCATTGTCGTCGTTGTCCTTTTGGGAAGAAGAGGACTCGTCGCTGTCGTCGTAGTAGACGATCTTCTTGATGCGCCTTTTCTTCTTCCCTTCCTTCTTCTTTCGACTCGAGCCGGAGTCAGTAGCTTTGTCGTCCCTCGGCTCGTTGAAGATGGTCTCCTTCTCCTTATCATTGACCACCATCCCCTTTCCCTTAGGATCCATCCCTTCGGGCGATTAGTCCCTTTCTTGAAGAGAACGACTCTGATACCAATTGAGAGCACCTAGAGGGGGGGGGTGAATAGGTGATCCTGTAAAAACTTGAAACTTAATGCCACAAAACTTGATTAGGAGTCAGCACAATAAAGCCAAGTGGCTAGAGAGAAGTGCTTGCAAGACACGATAACAACAAGAAAATCAACACAGATAGGCACAGTGGTTTATCCTATGGTTCGGCCAAGTTCAACACTTGCCTACTCCACGTTGTGGCGTCCCAACGGACGAGGGTTGCAATCAACCCCTCTCAAGCGGTCCAAAGACCCACTTGAATACCACGGTGTTTTGCTTTGTTTACTATATCCCGCTTGCGAGGAATATCCACAACTTGGAGCCTCTCGCCCTTACAATTTGATGTTCACAAAGAAGCACAGAAGTAAGGCTGGGATGAGCAACGCACGCAAGACACAAAATCAGAGCACAAACATGCACACAAGTCACAACTCGAGCTCACAACACAACCCAAAGAGTTCTCTACTCAAATGGAGCTCTAGTTGCTATCACAAAGAATCGAATGCGCGGAATTGGAGTCTTGGTGCTTAGGAATGCTTAGAGAATGCTTGGTCTCTTCCTCCATGCGCCTAGGGGTCCCTTTTATAGCCCCAAGGCAGCTAGGAGCCATTGAGAGCATTCTAGGAAGGCAATTCTTGCCTTCTGTCGCCTGGCGCACCGGCCAGTCCGGTGCACCACCGGACACTGTCCGGCGCGGATTTCTTTCCTATTTTGGCACAGCCGACCGTTGGATATTCAGAGCCATTGGCGCACCGGACACTGTCCGGTGCCCCCTTCTGACCGTTGGCTCTGCCACGCGTCGCGCGCGGATTACGCGGCCGACCGTTGGCCCGGCCGACTGTTGGCTCACCGGACAGTCCGGTGCATCATCGGACAGTCTGGTGCATCATCAGATAGTCCGGTGATTTATAGTCGTACGCCGCCGACGAAACCCGAGAGCAGCTAGTTCGCCAGAGCCAGCCTGGCGCACCGGACACTGTCCGGTGCACCACCGGACAGTCCGGTGCACCCAGACTACACAGAGTCTTGGCTGCTCAGCCAAGTCTTTTCCAAATTGGTCTTTTCCTGTTTCTAGCACTTAGACACAATACATTAGTCTCCAAAACAATGTACTAAGTCTTAGAAACATACCTTTACTCTTGATTTGCACTTCTTAAGTCTTTGGCACAAATATTACTCAAGGCATTTGTGTGTAGCACTTAATCACCAAAATCTTATAGAAATGTCCCAAGGGTACATTTCCCTTTCACATATCACTAGGCATCAAGGTACTAATGGTATATGATGACTCGCTAGTAGTCATCAGCCAGGTGAACAAAGACTGGGATTGCTCCATAGACTCATTGGACAACTACTATGCCACGGTGCGAAAGCTGGAGGACAAATTCGAAGGTCTAGAATTCCATCACATGGAAAGGGATCACAATGCAGCAGCAGATGCACTATCGAAACTAGGGTCTAGTCGGGCCCAGGTTCCACCCAGAGTTTCTGTTCAGGAGGTGCAGCAACCAAGCATCGCAGCAGGGCACGCTAAGGAATGCAACACGTTAGACCAGGTGAAGATAGACCCCAATGACTGGAGGGAGCCGATTATCAGATACATAAAAATGAGGAGGAGCCAGACGATAAGGCCACATCAGAGCACATTGCAATGCAATCAGCTCACTATACCATCATAGGGGGTCTGCTATACAGGAGAGGTGCAGGAGGAGTCCTCATGAGATGCATTCACTCAGCTACGGGGAGGCAACTGCTGGAGGAAATCCATGCTGGGCAGTGTGGAATACACGCAACATCAAAGACCTTCGTAGAAAAGGCTTTCAGGTCATGATTCTATTGACCAACAGCAAAGAAAGATACAGCGGACTTAGTCCAGAAGTGCGAAGCATGCTAGTTCCTATTAAAGAAACAACACTTACCCGTCCAACATCTGCAAACTATCCCTGTAATCGGGCCTTTTGCATGCTGGGGGCTGGATATGATCAGGCCATTCAAGAAAGCTCAGGGAGGATACACTCATATGCTCGTCGCCATCGATAAATTTACAAAGTTGATAGAGTACAAACCAATCGCCTCTTTGACTTTAGCAAAAGCACTGGAGTTCATTCAATAAATAATGTTCAGATTCAGGATACCCAATAGGATCATCACAGACCTGGGATCTAACTTCACTAGCTCAGGGTTCTTTGGTTTCTATGAGCAGAGGAGCATCTAGATCAAGTATGCATTAGTGGCACACCCGAGAGCTAACGGGCAGGTAGAAAGAGCCAACAGGATGATAATTGATGCACTCAAGAAGAAAGTATTCGACAAGAGTGAAAAGCTCATAAGCAAATGGATCAGGGAACTACTGTATGTAGTCTGGAGTCTACGGACCCAACCTAGCCGGGCCCTGCATGGGAACACTCCATTCTTCATGGTATACGGATCAGAAGCAGTGTTGCTAGTTGATTTGATTTTTGGAGCACCCAGGTTGACATTCGAAAGCATAGCAGAAGCGGAAGCAACCAGACTAGAGGATGTTGACATATTAGAAGAAGAGCGTTTGAATGTCGTCATCCAATCGGCCAGGTATCAGCAGACTCTGAGGCGCTACCACGACAAAGCGGTGCGACACCGATCCTTTGCAGTAGGAGACTTGGTACTCTGTCGCGTATTGACAGGAGAAGGACGACACAAACTATCATTGCCAATGATAGGCCTTTCATCGTCGCAGAAGTCACTCGGCCTAGGTCCTACCGGCTCACCCAGATGGACGGAACTCAAGTAGGAAACTCATGGAATATTGAGCATCTCAAGAAATTTTACCCATAGTGATACAACAAACTCCGGTTGGTGAGCTACACATTGTAAGCCAGAGATCTCATTATCAATAAATCTTTTGTGTTCGTCCACTTGCAAACAAACCCTCAAATAGTGATCGGCTTAAGTCGGAAACGCCTTAAGCTGACGCAGCTCGCATACCTGACTTAGGGTGATTACTATACACTGCTAACGGAGCAATCGGCTTAAGTCAGAAATGCCTTAAGTCGGTTAGACATTCTCACGCATACATGACTTAGGGTGATTACTATACCCTGCTAACGGAGTAATCAACTTAAGTCGAAAACGCCTTAAGTCGGTGCGACATGCTCACGCATACCTGACTTGGGGTGATTACTATGCTCTGCTATCGGAGCAATCGACCTAAGTCGGAAACGCCTTAAGTCGGCGAGACATGCACATGCATACATGACTTAGGATGATTACTATACCCTGCTAGCGCAGCAGCCGGCTTAAGTCGGAACGCCTTAAGTCGGTGTGACGTGCTCTCGCTTACATAACTTAGGGTTACTATGCCCCATCAATGCATCAATCGGCTTAAGTTGGAAGCGCCTTAAGTCGGAGCAACATGATCAATTAGACAACAAAGAGCTTAGGGCACGTACCATACCCTACTCACACTCAAAGGGAGAATAACTCAACGCTCAAAAAACCGCTGAAAAATATCATCTCAATGAAAAACGTTTTCTGTTTGAACAAATCAATGTTTGCTTTCACTCTCCTATTACTGTGCAGGAGCATCCTCGCGAGGAACCTTATCTACAGGATCACCAGAAGTAGAAGGATTACTCGAAGTAGCCGACACATCAAGTACATCAGCTACAATATCATTAGGCATCACAAAGTCAGGCCTCTTTATTAGGATCCGGCCAGCCCGAATGGCCTTATCCATCGCTTTGTCACACCACGCCTTCATGATAGAACGGTCAACCTCTAAGACCTTGATATCACTACGGGCAGCCTGCGCATCGCGACGAGCAACCTCTAGCTCCTGCGAAACAAGTTTCTTCGAGGCATGAAGCTCTTTGATGATGGAATCTTTTGAAGACAATGACCTGACAAGTCGTGATACCTCGTTCTGGGAGATTTTCAACTCATCTCTATGGCGCTCGAGCTCTGACTTAGTAAAGCGGTGGCTCCTCTCCAAGGTGGTGAGGGAGACGCTAGCATCACGGTACAATTTGTCCAAACAGTTCCGAGAATCAAGAAGTTTCTGCATCTCCTCCTACAGATAAGAAGAACTTGTGGGTAAAGATGTGCAACCTCTGTAGAGTGTAAAACTGGTATATCAGCCGTGCTCACGGTCATGAGCGGCTCGGACCCTCATATGAGTAATTTATGGAGTTAAACTTAATTTGCCAGATGCATTGCATTATGTGTTTTATTATATTAATGATGTCTTATTTTATTGGGTTGGTATACACTTATACTTAGTAATTGCTAATAAAATTTGACCAACTTATTAAAATAAATGCTCAGCTATAACCATTATTTGTTGATTAGCCTTACACTATACATGAGCCACATCATAAGTGAGTTCATGCACATTATTCCCCACACTTGTTGAACGATGAACTTTTGTGAGCTCACTGTTGCGATACCCCCCCAGGTGAAGAGCAGGTGGCCCCAAAGGAGGACTACTATGACAAGTTCGACGAGGTCTAGGTAGCATCTCCCAGTAAGCTTATGACGCCAAGGGATAATAATGATATTAGTTTGTTCTATTTATTATCAGTTATTTTGTAAGACATTTTGTTATATAATAAAGATTGTGACATTCGTCTCTATACACCGAGTCATTATATGTGTTGATCTTGTTTGGCGCACATATGAGACGTACCTGAGTTTGTCCCTTAAATCCGGGTGTGACAAGAAAATACAGGCAACCAAGTAGAACTTGTTCATGCTTAATAGGTTATTAAGTGATTTGCACGAGAAGTCTGGCCGTAGTGTGTGTTTATTTTAGTTGTACAAAAATGAATAAGTCAAAATTCTAAGGTATTTAATTTTTAAATAGAAAAATTAATGTAGCGAAACAAAAAATAATCACTTTTTGATTGTTGATGCTTGAAAATGGAAAAAGTATTGTGTGGAACACACTAAGAAATAACTCAATTCACGTGCCACGTTTTTAGAGACTTTGCCTCAGGTTTCCATATAAAAAAGCCACACTAATATAATTTCCAAAGTTTTGGCGCTTGGTAAGGGAGATTTTATAATTATATTCCTTTAGGAGGTTGGGTCCAACCCTAGGAGATTTCACCCATTAAGGGCTTATTCGTTTTGCTCAATTCATGTGGATTGGGTAGGATTGAGTGGGTTTCAATCCCAAATAAGTCAAAATCTTTTATTTTTTTAATCCCATCCAATCCACGTGCCATAGAAATAACCGAACAAACCCTAACGTAGCATGTAGACCGGTCGGTATCGAATGGTCTAGTCTCAATGACAGTCGGTTCTACCGATCAATTGGTGGACCTACCAACTGATCGATACGGTTGGTACCGATCAGTGGAGCAATTGGTACTAACCACTGTTTTGGATGGTTTGCTTAGTACCAACCCAAATCGATTGATACTGATTGGATTTAGCAACATGTCTTGTTATAATTGGTCTACACACGTGTCACGTCATCTACCTGTTTTTAAACTATTTGAAGTCTAAAAAAACAAAAGTGTTATTTATAAATTATGTAATTTTTAGCTTCACAAATCATGTAATTTTTATATTTGCGGTTTATGAATTATATAGTTTTAATTATGGTTTCTGAATCCTGTAAATTTTATTTGCTTAATTTTGTACTCAGATGAATCTTTATTTCAAAACGTTGTGTTTCCTTTCAAATAAAAGATTATAAAAGAAAAACGGATGTGGCGTTGAGCCGTTGAGGTGACTATAGGTTATGATAAACATTGTGTACTAGAGCATTGTGGTAGATAAAACTGACTATGATTGATAGCAGGGCAAGTGGCACGGTCTATAATGGACGTGGCAGTAGATAAGAATAACCGACTACACGAAAAAAGCCGAAAAAAGATATCTGGAATATATCAGCATGATACCTTTTGGGAAACAAAATACATTTGCAAATACTACAAATTAACTAGATACACACGGGTATATTGAATTGTTCATCCTGTGGGTTATATAGCCAACAGTGTTTTCCGAACTATTTTAGTCTATTAGATGCACATACAATGAATCCAATATGCCTTTGATACTCCGTGAATCTGTGTATCCATCCGCATCTTTGTACAGAAAATCCATTGTACGAGCCAGGTTGACCGCCCTCTCTAGAAGAGCCTTCGGCTGTGGCTGTCTGAGGCACTCATGGGTGATGTCCATCCACGCTTCCTCGATCAGCTCTCTGATCTTTTCTATGGCCTGTTCTACTGTGGTGGTGCCGTATTCTTTTGCACAAGTTTGCACTGTAGACACCATAGTATTGTTTGATGCTTCTCGCTGCAGATAAAAAAGATTCTTCAAAAAATTAATTAATTAGAAGATATATATATATATATATATATATACACATATATATGGAGTAATTATTGAGTTGCACCTTGTACGACATTATATCATTAGCGAGGCGTGCAATGATACAGACAGCTCGAACGATTTTGGGATAGGTAGAGGCCCACTCGAGGGCCTCGCTAGTTGCCACATCTCCCATCGAAATGAACCCCTGGCTCACCAAGTGCATACAGCCACTGCTGCGTGCTGAAATTTTCAGATGTTCATCAACGGTGGCTGGCACATATTTCTTGTCACGCCATTCTGTCTCGGCATTATAGCACATGGCCATGTCGATTATCTAAGATGCATGTGAAATTAGTGTCAAATAAGCTCAATAACTTTATAATCTAACTATATACTGTTCGTTAGCAAATGTCATTAATTTTGTCCCGAACACAATAACTTCTTTTTATAATCTACTACACATGAAAAGAAAATTTGTTAGAACTAGATTAGTTTAGATGTTGCACACTTGTTTGATTAGCATATAATAGGTAAAAATAAAGCAGTGACAACCATATTGCTTTTTTTGTCCAAATTTAAATGGATAACAATGAATCTAGACACGTATATAATAATACACATACATCAAATATTGCATGAATTGATTAACACCCTAAAACGAATACTATTTTGGGACGGAGAAGTACCATAATAAAGGTTATAGATGATGTCAACCACAAGGATGTAGAACGAAACATTTGCACATAATGTAACCATAAATGCTTCACGACATTTACACATAATGTAACCATAATTATTGATTTATTTCTCAGTTTTAATCTTGATGTTTCAATTGAGACATACCAGTCCTTTTACCAACTTTGCATGTTTGTTGTTTTGAAAATTCAAGTCCTCCTCGATGGCTTTTATGGTGGCACGTATATTTGTATACAGAGTCCTCAAGTATGTTGGGCATTGCTCCACGCCTTCTTCATCCCACCTGTCATGTATGAAACTTATTATTGTATTACCATGAGTATTAGAAAAATAGAACTTTTCTAGAGAGAGGAGCTTTCCATACAAATAAACAATTAAGACTATATAAATATATCACTGGAAGCAAGGGTAACAGAGAGGATTTTAGAATTTCCCATTAATCAATTTTAAATAGTAAGAGATTCTAGCTTCTTCAGGGCTGGTTTGGTGACGGGAGATTTGAAGGGGGTCCCTAGGGAAAGAAACCTCTTGAGTTTCCTCCCCTAGAGATCTCCAAATATATGGTCACCAAATCAGTACTCAATTCTCTCCATTACACTTGCTCCTAAACAAAGTCATTTAAGTCGCATGATGAAAATATAAACATACTGTGAATAAGTGTTGCAAACCTTTGTAATGCTGCAGTGAAGGCGTTGCCTTCCTCTGTGGTGCAATGGCTGTCATACAAGTCATCGAGTACAGACACGATCATAAACAACTGCGTGAGCATCTTTCGTGAATAGGAGTATTGGGGCTCAAAGAAGACTCCCATCATCCAGAAATGCATCTCCACCATCCTATCTCGTGCATAGATTGTCGTGTTAGCCTGTGCTTGGAACTCTTTCCACCACCTGTTAAATACAATGTAAATGGTCTTAGTACAAAATAATGTGGAAATGTGAGTGAACTAATTAATGTGGGACTTTGAGAGAACTTAGTACTCCCTTCTATCTTTTTTTATTTGTCACGGTTTAGTACAAAAATAAACTAACGAGCGACAAATATTCAAGAACGGAAGTAGTACAAGATTGGTATGCTATTAATGACGGTTCTTACAGCGTAAGATCTTTTAGCTCCTCACAGTATAGGGTGAGCAAGATGTTGAAGTCTAATTTTGAGAACTCCAGGAGCATATTGATACGCGTAGTGCTTTTCTCGTATGTTGAGATGAATTGCCTGGCCTGTACTCTGTTGAGTCTTCTGAAAAGAGGTGTCTCCAATGCATATCTAACTTCTTCTTGCAGTGTTGGTTCGAGATCATCTACAATACATTGAAGTTGTCTCTTGGTGTGAATGAGAATATTGTCAAGTATTTCTTCACCGTTCACTCTAACATGTGCCGCTTCGTACATCCTCAGTAAACACCTTGCATCATTTGTTACGATATCTCCTTTATCATCTCTGAACTTCAAAAATACATCTGCATTCGACACTAACAACATGTGAGACATCCACCTATATATGAAACAGTTATACGACCGTAGATGTGGCGGTTATAGAATAATAGGACAGATCCATTGTTCAACCTTCAACTTGAACCTTAGTTCGATTTTGAACCTTTATTATTTTAAATAAGATAGAAACCACCTTTGAAACAAGCTAAAGAGAAGACCAAATTTGCCCAAAACTTTGACGGTTGGAGGGTGTCTAGTACCTGATTTTATAGTTCAGGGTTTAAAATTGGACCGTTGTGCATGTATGTTCTGTCCTCTTTATAAGCTAATGATACTACAATTAGCATTTAGCGTTATATATATATATATATATATATATATATATATATATATATATATATATATATATATATATATATATATATATATATATATATATATATATATATATATATATATATCGCCACAATATATTTGTAGTAAAAAAACCCCTTTGTTGCTTGGGTGGAAGATGTAGACCAAAAAAAGTCCTAATGTTATTTGAAGTTCCAACTAATAAATATACGCCAACTATAATAGCAAAACATGTCTGCAAGCTTACCAGAAGAAATATGATATCCATGCTTCCTAAGCAAATAGAAAAGCTGTGATGTTGTAGTAAGATCAAGATCTTGATCCCTAGCTTCGAAGACATTGCACATTAATTCATCAATCTCCTTGGTATAGTGGTAATCCAGTCCAAGCCGTTCTAGTGTATCAATGCAGTCTAACTTATGAGACAAATCAGAGGATCCAACATCCAGTAACATTTTCTTCACCTCCTCCTTCATTATTTCGACGTTATCCTTCATAATCAAATACTGCAAGAAAGATATTTCATCTAATTTGGTTATTCTCTTATTGTCTATAGTGTAAACCTTTCATTTGCACAACACAGTACGAGTCATATATTTTACTTGAAGAGACACCTGGTTGTTGATGGAGGCCAGTGTGAATTAACTAGAGAAACCAATATGAACAAATTCATAGCATAGCGTGAAATCAGCTAGAAAAAACCCTCTATATATGTCAACTGCCTTATAAATATGTGTAGGGTGTAAAAGAAAAAGAGGTGCTAGTTGTGTGCATCACATTAATTGGGTTGTTTGATTGATTCTATATATCTAATAACATAAAAGTAATATCTATATTGGTATTACATTATATTTTGAAAATAGTTGGAAAGTGGCTAGAGAAGATGACGGAGGGAGAGAGAAAAAGAGAGATCTAGTTGTTTCAGACCTTATAGGAGGATATAATCAATTTTGATTAAGGGTGGGCCAAATAAATATGATGGCATTCATGGATCTTGTAGATCGCACCCGTTCAGTATTTAAGTTTGAAATTTCTCTATATCTAGAGGCATGTTTGGTATACCTAAAGTTTAGTTTTGAGACTAAAGTTTAGTTCGTACCCTATTTGGTTTTAGGAACTAAAAGTATTCAGAACGCATTAAATTGACTCATAAGAAGACTAAAATATCTCTTAACATTCTCTAGTCACTAGTGCAACTGAAATAAATAAGAGGCAACAAGTGAAAATAATATGTTTTAGTTACACTTTAAGGGACTAAAGACTAAAACAGTTTAGTCACACCCGTTTAAAAATTTAGGAACTAAATGAGACTAAAATAAAATGGAGGGACTAGTGATTAATCCCTTAAACCACACGGGACCCTAAGAAATCTCATCTAGATCCCCCAATTATTGCATGCTTGTTTAGTTCTGTCAGATTAAGGTAATTGGATCCAGCTCGTACTGTTCGACCCTTTTGCATCTAGTAGTTTCGTTCTTTTGCTTACCTACTACCCTACAAGGTTCAGATAAAAAAATGTGTATGGGCGATCAACATTCTGTCCATTTGTTTACCAATGATTACCAAATCACATCCGGATGGCGATTACTGTAGTAGCATTTTGCAAACTTGGGACATGTTTGGAACAACTCCTCCAATGAATAATCTATATCTTGAATTCAATATATAGCAGCTCCAATGGTGGAGCTAAGATCCACTTGGAGAACTGTTTGCCAACACAACAGCTTTAGATCAACATCCACCTAATGGCATGAAACTGACTCTTTTGTCCTTGTTGGGTTGGCCTTATGTCATTGTCGTCTGTCATCCATTGTTCCTCGTTAGGCAAAAAAAGTGACGCGCGTGGGCGCACAGGCGGACATGAACGTGGCCACTGGATCGAGAATGTGGCCACAGTTGGATGTGGAGAGGCAGAGGGAAGAAGAAGATAACAGCATTGGAGGTGGGCACAACTGAACGCTGCCTCGTTGGGGGCGTGGCCTCGCTGGAGCCGTGTGGAACATTTATATTCTTGCATGTGTTATGTGAGAAGTATAGGAGTGCAGGAGATTTAGTCCCACCTTACTAGTTAAGGTGGAGGGAACCCAACTTAAATAATCGAGTACTCTCTATATTCTTGCATGTGTTGTATGAAAAGTATAAGGAAAAACATACGCGCTCGCTCCCTTCACCTCGTCATCTTTAATCTCGTCACCATGGCTCGTTTGTGTCCTCGTCACGTCATTGTTGGCAACAACGAAACAAAACAAGCGTACAACAACATTATGCATATATTTAGATCTGTTTTATTTTTTGATTAAATTAAAACCACATGTTCTATTTTTTCCAACATATATTTGTCATGAAACTACTCATTTCATGAAACTTGGCATGGTATGTAATAGGTGCTTTATCGTATTGTTTGGTCTTTCTACACATTTCCCTTTTTTCAATTTTTGAGACTATTTTTTGTTCATAGGGATTTCGACACCTTGGCTCACAAACAGATGTGGGAAACAAGATAACTTAGGGTCCGTTTGGCAGGGCTCCGCCTTGCCCAAAAATAGCTCTACCTCTGGCTTTTCTTGAAAACCAACTATTTTAAAGCTGAAGCTATTTCACAAATTGTTTGGCAGAAACGACTTATCTAGAGCCAGAGCCATTTCCCTGTATTAAAGTGCTAGAGCCAAAGCCAAAACCGGTGAAGTTACTATTTATGGCTTCTTCTCCGCGGTACAAAAATGACTCTAACTTTTAGGTGCTTTTCACATTAAGTCGTTTAAAAAAGGTGTTTGGCAGGGCTCTAGCTTTTCTCTAGAGAAAAGCTAGAGCCGATGCCCTACCAAACATGTACTTAGATAAGACTCCCGGACGGAAGTGCTCATGGGGAAACAGATGTCCACAAAAATCCCTCTCATAGAATCCACTAGCTTTGAACCTAGCCCATTATGGTGGAGGGCTACCAAGTCAATCATCGGATTCATCTTACACCCTTTCTTGAAGATCGTTTCCACATTAGAAGGACGTGTATTCTTCATCTCATGATTAGGTTGTCTCTAGCGCATACGGTAAACCACCCCTTACGTAGAGGAAGCTCATGATATCCTAGGGAGGGGAGGGCAGGAGCTGGCGACGATGTCGCGAGGGAAGGGCCGCGGTCGGCGACGGGGGAGGGGTGGCTGGGTCGCATGGTAGAGGGATGGGGCAGTGGGATTGCGAGGGAGGGGAGATATATGAGGGATGAAAGATGATCTAAATAACATTGACCACATAATGTGAGTGTGTAAGATAGAGGATGGTATCCAACAATCTCAACTGTTAGTTTTGAAGGTGTGATATGTGTCTGTGCAATTCGTTTGATGGATTTAGGGGAGGTTATAGGTATGAGGTGATTTGGTTAGATGGGTTTTGCAAAGTTAAAACTAGTGGGTTATATAGGCGTATAGATAGAGTGTAATGTTTTCTCCTCTATATGTTCTAGCGGTATCCTACAAAGTATCATCTAAATATAAAGGATGTTCCTTCATCCTCTCTATAGAGATTTTCTCTTTTCTCCGCTATCTATTTTATACTTTACACAACAGAGTAATTAAGAAAACTAAAATATTTGAGAGCATGATAAATATGTCTATAATATATGTTTTTAATCGTATAGGAGGAGATATAGAGAACACCAATATAAAGGAATGGAATATAGGGCAAAAAATCTTTTAAAAGAGTCTATAAATGAGAGAGAGACCGCGAATACTGAGGATATGGTTGAATATAGTCTTATATAACTATTTTGCTAAGATATTAGAGACAGAAGTAATAACCGAGCACTCTCTTTTATTGCAATATAATGATAATTTGGAATCATCTAACAAACTCATACTACTACATACTTGTCGTGGAGGGCATGGGACATGATGAAGGAAGAAGTCACCCCAGAGTGGAGTGGTACTTGCCATCCATGTCCTCACTGTGTGAGCCTAGCAGGGTAGCGCAGATATACATGGCATTGGCAGGCACCTCCATCCTACTATGTTGTTCTTATAGACAGCGTGGAGTGGTACATATGATGCAACATACGTACGCAGTTTTGCATTTTAATTATTGTTTTTTTTTCTGGACGCAGATATGCAAGTATGCAACGTACACATACACGCAGAGCTGCCAACAGACATGCAACACCTGTAGCTAAATCCAGTGCGAGAACTACATCAATACGTTTCATGTTTTGTCATCACAGTAGCTTTAGATATCCCCACCTAATGGCATTTTGATTGGAACTAATACCTCTTTTGTCCTTGGGTATATAGTAGGCCTCATGTCACTGTCTGCCGTCTGTTTCTTCCTCGTTAGACAAAAAAAAGTGACCCAGCTGAAGCATCGGGGTTTTGGATGTGCATGTGGGGTTTTGGATGCGCCGAAGGTGGACGCGACCTCGCTGTTGCCAGGTGCCTAAGAGGCCTAAAGTTAGCACCCTTGTCACACTTTAGGGGTGCCTAAGACTATTTATAGCAGTCTATCTAAAATTTATCTAAAAATATTGTTTTATACTGTTCTGTACTGTAGACTATACTGTTTGTAGAGTAGAGTTTAATTATGGATAATAATATGGGTAAACTGCTGGAGATAGCCTAAAGGCCTAAAGCAAGGATAACTTGCGTTAGGCAATTTGTTCTGTTATGTTGTGGCGTGTGTTGTTATGTCCAAATCGAACGTTTTATTAGGTGTGGTGTAATTTTGTATGGCAAGCTTAAAAAATCTTGCTAAACTTTTTACGGCCATCTAAGCTAGCTTACTAAGGAACCAAACACTAATCTATGGAACCGCAATGTGGCTAACATCAGACTATGTCAGTTGGGACACACCCTTTCATCTGACAGAGTGCAGGCCATACATATGTGCCATTGGTGGCGTTGACACCGTTGGCAGCTCGTGGCTGTTGTTGGTTCTTGGTGAAGATATTAACAGCTAGCACGTTTGGTTTGAGGAATGAAGATCATTTTCTCGCTCCTCGTATTTTCTCGCTCCTCGTTTTTTGTTTTGGTTTTTGGAATGGAATAAGTTAATCTATCACCATTTCATTCCTCATATGCTAGTGTAATTAGTAATAATGTGATGAATGAGTTCGTTCCACTAAATTAGTAGAATAGACTCATGAGACAGCACCTCATCTAGAATATATTGATTTTTCAAACCAAACACTCCCTAAATCTTTAGGGGTGGACATTCTTGCCTTGAAGTTAAATGCATCGCAGTGTAGAAGCTCAATCCTTCTAGCTACCTTATGGATTTCTACAATGAGGAGTGTATCAATGCTTGTACCGTATTATTAGATGACATATATTTCTCATCAAACTTTTTCCCCCTCAAATCTTTTCATGATTATTCGTAAGCTATTAAGAAATATATTTAATTATTCCACAATAATAGAAGACGTGCTCTCTCAAAACACAAGTGCATCGATGCAATAGTACTAGTGTTGATAGAGACAATTAAATATATTTCTTGGTCTTTAAACCATAAGTGGTTACGCACTGTATATTAGGACAGAAGGATACTTTATCATATTCTTTGTTTTTTCAAGGCTTTTCCATATATTTTTTTTTCAAATTTTGATACTAGTTTTGTTCATAGGGATTTCGACCCCTTCCCAAACAGATGCGAGATCTAAGGCCGTGTTTTATTCGCAGCAAATTTTTGGAATCCGGCTATTTCCATTACCCGAGACTATCTCGTTCGACGCTGATAATGGAGTTCTCTACACACTAGATATCCGAGATGTAAAATACACAGTGTTTGTTTTATCGTCCAGATTCTCATGGCAGATTTTTTCAATATCTCACCGAAACAAACACGTGCTAAAATCTAAAGTATATTATGTCGTCTATAATATAAGTAATTAACGTATAGAGAAGGTGATATAGAGAACTTTGTGGAGAGAATTGAGATATAGAGGATGAAATCTTTTAGATGAATCTATAAAGATGAGATAATATGGTCAGAGACATTCGTACATATAACTATTTTGCCAAGATATTAGAGGTAGCAATAGTACGTAATAACTGAGCACACTCTCTTTTATTTCAATATAATGGTAATTTGGGATTATCTCAAGCAAAAAAACTCCAGTAATGATTAATAACAAAAGCCGGAGAGGATGGATTTGTTCAACATACTATACGTACCTGTCCTGGACGACATGGGACATGGTGAAGGAAGAAGTCACCCCATAGAGTGGAGTGGTGCTTCCCATGCATGTCCTCCTCACTGTGGAGCCTGCTGACGGATCTTGCCTCATCAGCTGCCATGAAAGTATAGTATACTAGCTAGCTACTCTCCTGCTGCCTGTTGCACGTACGTGCCCACCGGCGTAGCAGTGCAGATATACAATGCATGCACTGGCAAGCACCTGGATCCTATGGTGTTCTTAATATAGGTAGCCAGCGTGGAGTGGTACTCGTGATGCACGTGGGCACGTACGTACTCAATTTGCATTATATTGTTTTTTTTCCTGGAAGGATCTGAGCGTCGTAGTCCACTCGTTTTTTTTTAAATATAGATCTGCCGACAGGCATGTGCAACACATGGAATTGTTAATAATATCGTAGGTCGTCCACTCAACAATGTTGGTTTGGCCGTCCAGTAGACTTTTTTTGAAATGGAAATATCGTTCCGGACTTTTGCATTTTCATGCATACAACCATACACCTCAAATGTTACATCATCCCAGGAATTCATGGATCAAACAAACTTCAACTTAAAACATGATATGGAATAAAAGATCATAAACACTAAACGGCATCGATCCTTGCATTAGACCGCCACCCGTGACTCGTGAAGAACTCCATGGCCATAACCTCCAAAGTCTGATACACGACTAAGATTTGCTGTTGTGTTTCTTCCATCTGCAGGAGTCTCTAAAATGTGAACAATATGTACCTCTAAAGATCACATGTATAGTTGACGGTATATGGTTATGATTAAACACCACATCATTACGACAAAGCCAAATCGACCAAAACAAAGCCGCAACGCTAGAAAGAAGCAGCCTTTTGTGCATACAACCTTTGTTGGATTCTCAATCCCCTATAATATGATTAATATTAACGGGTGAGTCTATTTTTAAAGTAAAATAAATAATTCTCCAAACAGTTTTAGCTATGTAGTAATCAAAGAAAAAATGTTGTATGTTCTCGTTCTGATTACAAAAACTGCACTTCAGACTTCCTCGCCATCTACGTTTGCCTAAATTGTCTTTGGTTAGGATCACCTCCTTACCTAGGTACGAAAGAAAGATTTTAATATTAAGGGGTAATTTCAATTTCCAAAGCACACCGTTACGATTATAAATGAGGATACTAATTAAATTATAGTACATGGATCAGGTTGAGAAAGACCCATTCCTATGAGCTCCCCACACGAAAGTGTCCCTCACCGGAGTCAGATTAACCGTAGCCAGTAAGTGTATCATGTTCTGCCATTCTACAAGCTTAATTCCAACCATGGATCTCCGGAAAGAAAGAGTTAGATTTTCATGTGACAGCACTTCTGCAACCAGCGAGGTCTTATTGCGCACTATATTAAAAAGGTTTGGGAATTACTCTCTAAGAGGAGAATTATTAAGCCATTTATCTTCCCAGAATCTTGTTGCTTGTCCGTTTCCCACCTTAAAATATCCCCACTTGAGGAATTTGTCCTTGATGTTCATTAGACTAGCCCAGAAATGATAATCACCTGGTTTTCTGACAGCTTGTGTTAGGGATTCGTCTCCCAAGTATTTGTTTCTTAATAAACGTTGCCACACACCATCTTCATTGAGTAATTTAAAAAGCTATGTGCTGAGTAAACAAATGTTCTTTATGTCAAGATTAGCGACTCCCAGCCCACCTAGCTCTTTAGGTTGACAAATGAGTTTCCATTTGCCTAGTCTATATTTATTTTTATGATGTCCTCCTTGCCAAAAGAATCTAGACCGAATAGCATCTAGCTTCTGTAGTACACCACCTAGGATTTCGAAGAAGGACATCATGAAAATGGGTAGACTAATTGAAAGGGAAATAAGGTTAACCTTTTCCCAGTATTAATTTTGGTGGTTGAATGCCCAACACAAATATTGGACTAACTAGTTTGCTCTAGATTATATATTCTACAGGTGCATAAAGGTTCAACACAAACCAATAAAAGACTGAAGTTAGGGATCAAATTCTGTCGGCGTTTCGACCCCGGGGGGTCCCTGGACCGACGAGTAAATTGTCGCTGCGTGTCCCAGCCCAGATGGGTCGGCGCGAGACGGAACACAAGGGGGGAAAACAGTAAGGGGAAACCGTGACCTTCATGTTGTCCTGCGGCCAGGGTGGATGCGCTTGCAGTAGGGGGTTACAAGCGTTCGCGAGGGAGAGAGAGAGAGAGGGCGCGAGCCTCGTGCGTCGGCTCGTTCTCCCGCGCGGCCACCTTCTCGTACGAGAGCCCTGGACCTTCCTTTTATAGATGTAAGGAGAGGGCCTAGGTGTACAATGGGGGGTGTAGCAATGTGCTAATGTGTGTAGCAGAGGGAAGCCAGAGTCCTATGTACATGCCGTCGTGGCTGTCGGAGAGGTTTTGGCGCCCTGTTCATGTGATGTCGTGGCCGTCGGAGGAGCGCTTGAGCCCCGTGGAAGTACACCTGTCGAGGCTGTCGGATCCTTACTGACGTCTCCTTGCTTCCGTAAGGGGCTGAGAGCCGCCGTCGTCATGGAGCACGCGGGGTGCCATCA
The DNA here is from genome assembly GCF_902167145.1 of Zea mays. Lineage (NCBI taxonomy): Eukaryota > Viridiplantae > Streptophyta > Magnoliopsida > Poales > Poaceae > Zea > Zea mays. The sequence goes on from NC_050105.1 coordinate 58,637,856, forward strand.
TTACTTGTTTACCGGGGCGAGCCAGATGGGACGCCGGTCTTGTTCCCCGTAGCCTGAGCTAGCTAGGGGTAGGGTAATGATGCCCCCCCTGTGACGTGGTCGGTCCGAGCCCGAGGTTGGGCGAGGCGGAGGCTCCTCCGAGGTCGAGGCTGAGTCCGGGCCTGGTGGTCGGGCGAGGCAGAGACCGTCTTCCGAGGTCGAGGCTGAGTCCGAGCCCAGGGGTCGGGCGAGGCGGAGACCGTCTTCCGAGGTCGAGGCTGAGTCCGAGCCCAGGGGTCGGGCGAGGTGGAGACCGTCTTCCGGAGTCGAGGCTGAGTCCGAGCCCAGGGGTCGGGCGAGGCGGAGTCCGTCGTCCGAGGTCGAGGTTGAGTTCGAGCCCTGGGGTCGGGCGAGGCGGAGTCCGTCTTCCGGAGTCGAGGCTGAGTCCGAGCCCAGGGGTCGGGCGAGGCGGAGTCCGTCGTCCGAGGTCGAGGTTGAGTCCGAGCCCTGGGGTCGGGCGAGGCGGAGTCCGTCTTCCAGAGTCGAGGCTGAGTCCGAGCCTAGGGGTCGGGCGAGGCGGAGCTTCCTATGGCGCCTGAGGCCGATCTTGGCGGCTGTCAGCCTCACCCTGACGGGTGGCACAACAGTTGGAGCAGCACAGGCGGCGCTGTTTTCCTGTCAGGTCGGTCAGTGGAGCGGCGAAGTGACTGCGGTCACTTCGGCGCTGTCGACTGGAGAGCGCGCGTCAGGATAAGGTGTCAGGCGATCCTTGCATTGAATGCTCCCACGATACGGTCGGTTGGCGTAGCGATCCGGCCAAGGTTGCTTCTCCGCGAAGCCTGCCCGAGCTGGGCCTCGGGCGAGTCGAAGGTGCGTCCGTTGCTTGAGGAGACCCTCGGGCGAGGCGTGAATCTACCTTGGTCTACTGTTCCTGCCCGAGGCTGGGCTCGGGTGAGACGAGATCGTGTCCCTTGAGTGGACGGAGCCTTGATCAGAATCGCGCCCATCAGGCCTTTGCAGCTTTGTGCTGATGGGGGTTACCAGCTGAGATTAGGAGTCTTGGGGGTACCCCTAATTATGGTCCCCGACAGTAGCCCTCGAGCCTCGAAGGGAGTGTTAGTACTCGCTTGGAGGCTTTTGTCGCATTTTTTTTGCAAGGGGACTGGCCTTTCTCGGTTGCATTTCGTTCCGGTGGGTGCGCGCGAGCGCACCCACCGGGTGTAGCCCCCGAGGCCTCGGAGGAGTGGTTTGACTCCTTCGAGGTCTTAATGCCTTTCGTGATGCCTCGGCCGGTCTGGTTGTTCCCTCATGCGAACTGGCCGTAGCCCGGGTGCATAGCCAGGTTCCAAGTTCTCGGGCTGGTATGTTGACGCTGTCAACGGTTTGGCCGGAGCCGGGTTTGCGAGAGCAGCCCCCGAGCCTCCACACAGAGCGAGAGGACGGTCAAGGACTGACTCGGCTTTTTTCATATGCCCCTGCGTCGCCTTTCCACAAGGAGGAGGGGGGGGGGGGGAAAGCGCCATGTTGCCCTCGGAGGGCGCCGAACATGGTGTCTCTAGTGAGTTGCTAACGGGTGATCCGAGTGGACGCCCGTGCCCCGTTCGATAAGGGTCGGCTAGTGGCCCAGAGGCGCGCTCCAAAAGTACGTGCAGGTGATTTGCCGGACCTAGTCCCGTTTGATAGGGTCCGAGGGCTCGATGCCTCCCTCTGGTGAGATTCCGTTACAGAATCGCTCCTGCTGGTCTCGGAAATGTCCTAGGGCACCTCGAGAGTGTAGCCCGAGCCTCGGCCATGTATCGGACGTACCCAGAGTCATCCCTTGCTCTGCATGCTCTGAGGAGGTTGTCGAACCCTTTGGGGGCCAGCCTATGAACCCCTGATCAGTAGTGGGCGCGGAGCCCGAGTGGCCTAAGGCGGCTGTCGAACCCTTCCGAGGGGCCAGCCTTCGAACCACTGACCAGTAGTGGGCGCTGAGCCCGAGTGCTCTGAGGTGGCTGTCGAACCCTTCCGAGGGGCCAGCCTTCGAACCTCTGATCAGTAGGAGGGCTCGGGGCCCGCTTCCTTCGCGGAGAAGGATCCCTTCCGAAGTATCCCCTTTCTCGGTCCCTGTAGCAAGAGAGAGAAAGGGGAAGAGGAAAAGGATATGAAATTGAACGACGCGGCGTACCTTTTTTGATGCGGTCATCATGGCGGAGGTGAGGCGTCGCCTGCTTCGCCTGCCAAAGGTGTCGCCTGTCCTGCCGCAGAGTTAATGCGACGGGACGAGTGGTTCGCGGGGCAACCGTTGTGCGTGCGTGAGCCGTTCGAGGAACGGAACACGGGCGCGTCGTCTTCACGCCGTGGGAGAGGGCTCTCTCGCTGTTCCAGGAGGGGACGTGAGCCTGCAGACGATTTGACTGCCGCTTCCGCTCGCCTGCTGCCGCCATTGCTGTCGGCCCACTTCTGGCCATATCGACCGTCATGCCTTCTCCCGCGGCTGACTGACCCGTGACCTATGTGCTCGGTTGGCACTGTTGGGCCATGCACAGGGTTGCCTCGAGTCGCGGCACCGGTTACGCAGTCGAGAAGGCGTGGTACTGGCGCAAGTGGCGGTGCAGTTTCTCGCACGTAGTAACTGGCGCGCCGGTTACATGACGTGTGGGCCTGGGCCTCCATGCTGGATGTGTCGAAGTTGAAAGGGTGCGCCCCCTTGGTGCGGTTGCATGCCGCCTGCATGGCGGTCCGCCCTTTCACCCACTGGTCTGGGCGAAAGTGGAGGAGTGCTTGTAACCGCTGGGCAGTTTCGCGCTCTGCGCACGGCGGTTTGGCTTCTTCTGCCCTGGGCCAGCTTGCATGACGCGCGGGACCCAGCCCCCATGTCGCAGGGGGAGGACCTTGGAGCATGTTGGTGAAGACTCAGCCCGCGACGGCTGAGGACGCAAGTGGGGAGAGTCGCCTTTAAAAAGGGGGCGACCCACTTGGATGGCAGCCATGCCTTCGCACTCCCCTCATGCATCGCGTCCTTCCACCTTCCGAGCCCCCGGATGGGGAGCGCCCGCATTGCTTTCGTCTTGCTGTTGTTGGGGGAACGCAACTTCGCGGCAGTTGGTACCTTTCAGCCGTCGCTCGGCTTCAAGGATTTTCATCAGGTAGCCCGGCTGCATCTCCTTGCCGATGGTCACCCAAGATGGTGACCACCAGTTTGATGGTGGGGAGAAGCAAGCCGGGCTGCGGCCTCTGCCCCGCCCTTAGCTTCAAGGATCTTCATCATCCTTGCTGGGGCGGAGGGCGAGGCGAGCCGGGGCCTGCCTTCGCGTGGGCCAGCGTCCCGCTTCCTCCAGCTTCTGGGGGTGGAAACCATCCTCCAGCTCTATGGAGGAGGCGCCCTCCAGCCATGCCGGGGAAGGCGAACTGTTGCTGCCCAGCCAGGGTGCAACATTCCGTCCTTTGTCCGGGTGACGGTGGCCAGCCGCACCGGGGGGTCTCCCAACACGTCGTACGCCGTGAGGGTGGCACTCGTGTTCTGGGACGGTCCCATTCTCGTTTTCATGACGAGGACGGGAGTGAGGACCTGCCGGTGCGCTTTGGGGCGGCCGGCGCCTGCTGGTGCGGTGTTGGTGGGCAGGTGGACGTCACCGTCGGTGCTGAGGTGGTGGTAGCTGGAGAAAGCTTCTCCGTCGACGAGACCGTCAGCGCCACCCGCGGACCGACCTACGGCTCTTTGGCTTTAATATCTGGTTCTCGTCCCACTCGAGGGGACGCGAACGAGAGCCTTCTGGCGGCAGCGTTCGTCCTGGGACCATCGCTGCTGCTGCAAAGGTCGCTGGCGAGTCGCCCGGAGTTCATCGTCCCGCAAGCTCTCCGATGTGGAGGTTGTTCATACCCGCGGGAGTGGAACCGGAGTTCCATTTGTAATGGCACCTTGAGTGCCGGTGCCTGTTCATTGTGGCTGTTGGGGCCTGAACATCTATGTATTTTGGCGTAAAGCCGTGTTTCTTCCTCATTTCGAGCACTAGGACTCGCCTGTCGGCTAGCCGAACCGCTTAACCAAGTGTGAGTTGCCTCTTGCGGAAGGTGATGAGTGAGGTATCCGTATCCTAGAGGCGTAGGAGTCCCTCGGCTCGGTCGGCCTTGTCGCCCGAGGCTTCTCTTGCTCAGTTAAAGAAAAACCCTCGACCGCTCTGCGATGAGCTAGAGCCGGAGGCAGCGGTGTCAGCATGGACAGAGACGGAGTTGGCTCGAAAAGAAGCTTCGTCGGCCGGAGCCTGGCCGGGTCGTCCACTCGCGGGACCAACGCCGGAGTCGGGTTGCCGAGGCCATGGGCCGGGCTGATGTCCTCGGGGGACAGCTGGCTGAGGCTATAGAGCGGCCGGTCGAGCCGTCTGCTCGGGCCGGGTTCCTGGAGGAGACCCCGGCGACGATGGCCCAGGCGCGGTGTTGACATCTTTCTTCGGGGTGGAGATCCTTGGACCGTGTCACCATCCGAGGCTGGGTCGGACTCCGCCGAAGGTGGAGTCGATGCCGAGGGTGCTGCTGCTCCCCCTATTGATGTCTGAACCTGCAGGAACAATTTATCTGTAGTGTGCGTATGTTTTTTTTGTGGCCGCCAAGGCCCAATCATACCGTTGTCGTGTTGTAAAGCTGCGTTTCTTTTCCCTTGTTTCGAGTATCAGGACTTATTTGTCGGTAACAGAATCGTTTATCCGAGCGAGAGTTACTTTTCACGGAAGGTGATGAGTGAGGTATCCGTATCCTGGAGGCGTAGGAGTCCCTTGACTCGGTCGGCCTTGCCGCTTACGTGTACTCTTACTCGTCCGTTGGATTCTGTTATCGATATAGTCGAGAAGGCACGAAAAATCGTTTCGGCAGAAAAGCTTTCGAACGTTAAGACTTGTTCGGCCAGCGGAATCGCTTATCCGAGCGTGAGTTACTTATCGCAGAAGGTGATGAGTGAGGTATCCGTATCCCGGAGGCGTAGGAGTCCCTCGGCTCGGTCGGCCTTGCCTGCTTACGTGTACTCCGTCATTTTCAGGATCCCACTGTCGAAGTAGTCAAAAAGCACGAAAGATGTTCTGACAGAAAGATTTTTTCCGAGGAAAATTTTGACGCAGAGGGGTTCCCCCCTTCTAGCCCCCGAGGGAGGGTCGGGCTTTGCCGAGGCAAGGCTGACCCTTCCTTGATGGTTAGACTTTATTTGTGTATGTAAACGAGGTGTATGAACGACTTGAAAACATCTTAAGGGTAGAAGCGACGTAGCTGTCGGATGTTCCAAGCGTTGTTGTAGACCTCGCCTTGACTGTTGGCCAGCTTGTACGTTCCGGGCTTCAAAATCTTGGCGATGATGAATGGCCCTTCCCAGGGAGGCGTGATCTTGTGGCGCCCTCGGGCGTCTTGTCGTAGCCGAAGCACCAAGTTGCCCACCTGGAGGTCTCGGGACCAAACCCCTCGGGCGTGGTAGCGTCGCAGGGACTGTTGATACCGCACCGAGTATAGTAAGGCCATGTCTCGAGCCTCCTCCAGCTGGTCCAGTGAGTCTTCTCGGTTGGTTTGGTTGCTTCGGTCGTCGTATGCCCTTGTCCTCGGGGATCCGTATTCTAAGTCTGTGGGCAAGATAGCCTCGGCCCCATAGACTAGAAAGAACGGCGTGAAGCCCGTGGCTCGGCTCGGCGTTGTTCTCAGACTCCAGACCACCGAGGGGAGTTCCTTCGTCCATCGCCTGCTGAACTTGTTGAGGTCGTTGTAGATCCGTGGCTTGAGTCCTTGCAGAATCATGCCGTTGGCATGCTCTACCTGCCCATTCGTCATGGGGTGAGCTACGGCGGCCCAGTCCACTCGGATGTGGTGGTCCTCGCAGAAGTCCAGGAACTTTCTGCCAGTGAACTGGGTGCCGTTGTCGGTGATGATGGAGTTCGGGACCCCGAAGCGATGGATGATGTTGGTGAAGAATGCCACCGCCTGTTCGGATCTGATGCTGTTTAGGGGTCTGACCTCGATCCACTTGGAGAATTTGTCGATGGCGACCAGCAGGTGAGTGTAGCCCCCGGGTGCCTTCTGTAAGGGACCGACGAGGTCCAGACCCCACACAACGAACGACCAGGTGATGGGTATTGTTTGCAGAGCCTGAGCGGGCAGGTGGGTCTGCTTTGCGTAGAATTGACACCCTTGGTAGGTGCGTACAATCCTAGTGGCGTCAGCCACCGCGGTTGGCCAGTAGAAACCTTGTCGGAAGGCGTTTCCAACAAGGGCTCGAGGCGCTGCGTGATCACCGCAAGCCCCCGAGTATATTTCTTGCAATAGTTCCTGACCTTCGATGATGGATATGCATCGCTGGAGGATGCCTGAGGGGCTGCGGTGGTAGAGCTCCTTTCCGTCACCCAGCAAGATAAACGACTTGGCACGCCGCGCCAGTCGCCGAGCTTCGGCTCTGTCGAGGGGTAGCTCCCCTTGGTGGAGATATTGCAGGTACGAGGTCTGCCAGTTTCGATTAGGCGTGACCCCATTCCGCTCTTCCTCGACGCGCAGTGCCTCACCCTCGGGGGCCGAGGGTGCCTCGGGCTCGGGCGTGTCGTCGGTCTTGACTGAGGGTTGATGTAGGTCTCGGGAGAAGACGTCCGGAGGAACCGTTCTCCGCCCCGAGGCTATCTTAGCCAACTCATCCGCAGTCTCGTTGTATCGTCGGGCGATGTGGTTAAGCTCGAGCCCGTAGAACTTGTCCTCCAGGCGCCGAACCTCATCGCAGTAGGCTTCCATCTTTGGGTCGCGGCAGTGGGAGTTCTTCATGACTTGGTCGATGACAAGCTGCGAGTCGCCACGAGCGTCGAGGCGCCGGACCCCTAGCTCGATGGCGATGCGCAACACATTAACCAGAGCCTCGTACTCGGCCATGTTGTTGGACGCCGGGAAATGGAGGCGCAACACGTAGCGGAGGTGCTTCCCGAGGGGTGAGATGAAGAGCAGGCCCGCGCTCGCTCCTGTTTTCATCAACGACCCGTCAAAAAACATGGTCCAGAGTTCCGGTTGGATCGGAGCTGCTGGAAGCTAGGTATCGACCCATTCAGCCACAAAGTCTGCCAGGACTTGGGACTTGATGGCCTTCCGAGGGGCGAACGAGATTGTCTCGCCCATGATTTCCATTGCCCACTTTGCAATTCTACCCGAGGCCTCTCGGCACTGGATGATCTCCCCCAAGGGGAAGGATGACACCATAGTCACCGGATGAGACTCGAAGTAGTGTCGCAACTTTCGCCGCGTTAGAATTACCGCGTACAGTAGCTTCTGGATTCGCGGGTATGAGATTTTGGTCTCGGACAGTACTTCTCTGATGAAGTAGACCGGCCTCTGGACAGGCAATGCGTGCCCCTCTTCTCGTCTCTCGACCATGATCGCGGCGCTGACCACCTGAGTGGTAGCGGCGACGTAGATCAAGAGGGCTTCTCCGGCAGCGGGGGGCACCAAGATGGGCGCGCTTGTAAGGAGCGCCTTTAGGTTCCCGAGGGCTTCCTCGGCCTCGGGGGTCCAAGTGTTCAGAACCGGGTCGGGAATGGCACCCGTCGTATGGCTCGGCTGAAAGCTTGCGGACCGGGTGGTTCGGGCGAGGGGCTCCGATCCTCCCCGCTGTCGTAGCGTCCCCCACGCCTGGGGTGGTAGCCTCAACGCACCTTCTCGTCGAGGTGGGCTCGACGGTCGCGGCGGTGGTGCTCGTTGCCGAGGCGACCTGGGGCCGCAGGCGCCGTGTCCCGCGTGCGCCCGGTGTGGACCGAGGCTTCCCGCATGAATCGGGAAGTCGCGGCGCGATGCTCCGGGGAGTACCCTTGCCTTCGGGAGGCAGAGCTTTCGGCCTGTCGGACCGCGACATCCTCCAAGAGATTCTTGAGCTCTCCCTGGATACGCCGCCCCTTGGTGGTGGATGGTTCCGGCATCGCTCGGAGTAGTATTGCTACTGCAGCCAGGTTCTGGCCGACCCCACTGGAAGCTGGGGGCAGCCTTGCCCTGGCATCGTCGGCGATGCGGTGCCTGACGTCCTGGGCTAGATGGCGCGCTTCTCCGGCCGGCGCTCGGCCTGCCCACTCCTGCCCGATATTTTGCCGAAGCTGCACAAGTTGTCCTGCTTCCTCGTCGAGCCTGGCCTGTACCTTGCGGATTTGCTCGAGCTGTGCGTCCTTACCCCCCGCAGGGACTGGGACCACAGCTAGCTCCCGAAGGATGTCAACGCGAGGCGCAGGCCTAGGGGGATCACCGTCCTCTGGCATACCAAGATGGTTGCCTTCGTCGAGACCCCCTAGATCGACGTGGAAACATTCGTGACTTGGGCCACAATCCTCGTCGCCGAGGCTGTGGCTACTATCGAAGCAATCGGAGAGGCAGTAGTCACATGCAGTCATGAATTCCCGCATGGCACTGGGGTTATCGAGCCCGGAGAAATCCCAACCAGAGTCGGGCTCGTCATCTTCCTCGGAACCCGGGGGCCCGTGGGTCGAGATGGCCATCAGACGGTCCCAGGTTGACTGCATATGATGCCCCGGAAGGTTCGGATATGCCTTTATGAAAGCATTCACCGAAGCGGGGTCGCTTGGTGGATCGAAGCTAAATCTAAAAGGCATAGAATGGGAAACGAACGGTACCTCTCGATCGACGGATGGTGACGAAGTCGCGTCAGGGACGGACTGCACCGTTATCTCAGGTACGAGGCTAACGCCCAGCAAGTCCTTCACGAGCGTGTTGGCGTCGTCCGTCTGCTTGGGGTTGGCGTGTCGCGGGGAAATGACGCTCGTCTTCGTTTCATACGCGAAGTCAACGCCCGATGTGTCCCCTGTTGGGGCGCCAGCGCCGTCGACTCGCTCGACAACCGACGAGGTGCCACCTCCTGCTTGGCCATGCCTGCCCCGCCTCCTCCTTCGTCGGCGGGGAAGGTGACGAGACAGAGCCGGATGTTGCTCTTTCGTCATGCGGGGAAGACGTCGTCGATTCCGCCGCCGGCGGGCGGGCTGACGACCGCCATTGTCGTTGTCGCGCGACGGAGGAAGGAGTATCATGTCGTAGCTGCCGTCGAGGGACATGAACTCAAGACTCCTGAAACGGACCACTGTCCCGGGTTGGAGAGGTTGCTGGAGACTACCCATCTGGAGCTTGACGGGAAGCTGTTCGTCAACACACAGCAGGCCCTACCTGGCGCACCAACTGTCGGCGTTTCGACCCCGGGGGGTCCCTGGACCGACGAGTAAATTGTCGCTGCGTGTCCCAGCCCAGATGGGTCGGTGCGAGACGGAACACAAGGGGGGAAACAGTAAGGGGAAACCGCGGCCTTCGTGTTGTCCTGCGCCCAGGGCGGATGCGCTTGCAGTAGGAGGTTATAAGCGTTCGCGAGGGAGAGAGAGAGAGAGAGAGGGCGCGAGCCTCGTGCGTCGGCCCGTTCTCCCGCGCGGCCACCTTCTCGTACGAGAGCCCTGGACCTTCCTTTTATAGATGTAAGGAGAGGGCCCAGGTGTACAATGGGGGGGTGTAGCAATGTGCTAACGTGTCTAGCAGAGGGAAGCCAGAGTCCTATGTACATGCCGTCGTGGCTGTCGGAGAGGTTTTGGCGCCCTATTCATGTGATGTCATGGCTGTCGGAGGAGAGCTTGAGCCCCGTGGAAGTACAGCTGTCGAGGCTGTTGGATCCTTGCTGACATCTCCTTGCTTCCGTAAGGGGCTGAGAGCCGCCGTCGTCATGGAGCACGCGGGGTGCCATCGTTACTTGTTTACCGGGGCGAGCCAGATGGGATGCCAGTCTTGTTCCCCGTAGCCTAAGCTAGCTAGGGGTAGGGTAATGATGGCCCCCCTGTGACGTGGTCGGTCCGACCTCGAGGTCGGGCGAGGCGGAGGCTCCTCCGAGTTCGAGGCTGAGTCCGGGCCCAGGGGTCGGGCGAGGCGGAGACCGTCTTCCGAGGTCGAGGCTGAGTCCGAGCCCAGGGGTCGGGCGAGGCGGAGACCGTATTTCGAGGTTGAGGCTGAGTTTGAGCCCAGGGGTCGGGCGAGGCGGAGACCGTCTTTCGAGGTCGAGGCTGAGTCCGAGCCTACGGGTCGGGCGAGGCGGAGACCGTCTTCCGAAGTCGAGGCTGAGTCCAAGCCCAGGGGTCGGGCGAGGCGGAGTCCGTCGTCCGAGGTCGAGGTTGAGTCCGAGCCCTAGGGTCGGGCGAGGCAGAGTCCGTCTTCCGGAGTCAAGGCTGAGTCCGAGCCCAGGGGTCGGGCAAGGCGGAGTCCATCGTCCGAGGTCGAGGTTGAGTCCGAGCCCTGGGGTCGGGCGAGGCGGAGTCCGTCTTCTGGAGTCGAGGCTGAGTCCGAGCCTAGGGGTCGGGCGAGGGGGAGCTTCCTATGGCACCTAAGGCCGGTCTTGGCGGCTGTCAGCATCACCCTGACGGGTGGCACAGCAGTCGGAGCAGCACAGGCGGCGCTGTTTTCCTGTCAGGTCGGTCAGTGGAGCGGCGAAGTGACTGCGGTCACTTCAGCTCTGTCGACTGGAGAGCGCGTGTCAGGATAAGGTGTCAGGCGATCCTTGCATTGAATGCTCCCGCGATACGGTCGGTTGGCGTAGCGATCCGACCAAGGTTGCTTCTTCGCGAAGCCTGCCCGAGCTGGGCCTCGGGCGAGTCGAAGGTGCGTCCGTTGCTTGAGGAGACTCTCAGGCGAGGCATGAATCTGCCTTGGTCTACTGTTCCTGCTCGAGGCTGGGCTCGGGCGAGACGAGATCGTGTCCCTTGAGTGGACGGAGCCTTGACCGGAATTGCGCCCATCAGGCCTTTGTAGCTTTGTGCTGATGGGGGTTACCAGCTGAGATTAGGAGTCTTGGGGGTACCCCTAATTATGGTCCCTGACAAATTCAAAGGAGCAAAGAAACCGAGTGTGCTCTGGTTTGGCGCACCGGACAGTGTCCGGTGCACTAGGACCGTACAATCCCAAACCAGCCACTCTCAGGTTTTCGCCGGTGCGCTCCGCTATAATTCATCGTACTGTCCGCTGCACCAGCGCAGTAACGGCTATCCAGCACAACGGTCGACTGCAACGGCACCCTGCAACGCTACGGTGCACGAAGAGTGCACACAAAAGTCAGAGCAGTCGTTAGAGGGCACCGAACAGTGAACAGTGCCTGTCCGGTGCGGCACCGGACTGTCTGGTGTCACTAAAAAACAAAGCCTCCAACGGTCAGAAGCTCCCGAAACCTAACGGTTGGGTGACGTGGCTGGCGTACCTGACAGTGTCCGGTGGCGCACCGGACTATCCGGTGCGCCCATCAACAGCAGCCACCCCCAACGGCTTGTTGGTGGTTGAGGGCTATAAATACCCCCAACAACCACCACTCCAAGCATCCAAGTTTTCTGAGTTTCTCATTCAATACAAGAGCTAGTGCATTTACTCCTAGACACAAATCAAAAGATCAAAGCCTCTCCAAGTGCCAAAATTCATTCCAATCACCTAGTGACTTGAGAGAGTGTTTGTTCGTGTTCTTTGTGCTCTTGTTGCTTGGATCGCTTTCTTCCTTCCTCATTCTTGTTCTCAAGTGACTTGTAATCAAAGCAAGAGACACCAAGTGTGTGGTGGTCCTTGCGGGGTCTAAGTGACCCGTTTGACTAACAAGAAAGCTCACTCGGCCTAATTGACCGTTTGAGAGAGGGAAATGGTTGAAAGAGACCCGGTCTTTGTGACGACCTCAACGGGGACTAGGTTCTTTAGAACCGAACCTCGATAAAACAAATCACCATGTTTATCCACTTTATTTCTTGGTTGATTTGTTTTCCCCTCTCTTTTGGACTCAATTTCATTTCTAATGCTAACCCCGGCTTGTAGTGTGTGCTTAAGTTTGTAAATTTCAGATTCCGCCTATTCACCCCCTCTAGGCGGCTTTCAATTGGTATCAGATTTCGGTGCTTCATTAGAGTCTAACAACTCGAAGTGATGTCGAGAGGATCCGCCAAAAGGGAGATGGAAACCGGCGAGAAGGCCACAAGCCACGGGAAGGCTCCATCAAGGGAGTCCGACACCAAAGGCAAGGAGGGAACCCCTCCTCGCATCAAGTCGCATCAGAGTGGCGACAATAAGAAAAAGATGAAAAAAGTGGTCTACTACGAGACCGACTCATCGTCGCCCGCCACATCCGGCTCCGACGCCGCGTCCGTCACTTCTAAGCGCCAAGAGCGTAAGAAGTATAGTAAGATGCCACTTCGTTATCCCCGTATTTCTAAGCGCACTCCATTACTTTCCGTTCCATTAGGCAAGCCATCATGCTTTGAAGGTGAAGATTATTCTATGTGGAGTGATAAAATGAGGCATCACCTAACCTCACTCCACACAAGCAATTGGGACATTGTTGAATTTGGAGCGCAGGTACCTACGGTGGGAGACGAGGGCTACGACTCGGACGAGGTTGCCCAAATACGACACTTTAACTCCCAAGCAACTACTATACTCCTCGCCTCTTTATGTCGAGAGGAGTATAATAAGGTGCAAGGGTTAAAAAGTGCCAAGGAGATTTGGGACGTCCTAAAGACCACACACAAAGGAGATGAGGTGACCAAGATCACCAAGCGGGAGACGATCGAGGGGGAGCTCGGTCGATTCGTCCTCAACTAAGAAGAGGAGCCACAAGCGATGTACAACCGGCTCAAGACCTTGGTCAATCAAGTGCACAACCTCGGATGCACAAAATGGGATGACCATGAAATGGTCAAGGTTATTGTTAGATCCCTCGTATTTCGTAATCCCACTCAAGTTCAATTAATATGTGGTGATCCTAGATATAAGCTAATGTCTCCCGAGGAGGTAATTGGAAAGTTTGTGAGCTTTGAACTAATGATCAAAGACTCCAAACATATCGTCAACTTGGAGCAAGGCGCCACCTCAACACCCGAGGTGCAACCCATCACATTCAAAGCAACGTAAGAGAAGAAAGAAGAGTCTACATCAAGTAGGCTCCCCATCGACGCCTCCAAGCTCGACAATGAGAAAATGGCGCTTATCATCAAAAGCTTTCGCCAAATCCTCAAGCAAAGGAGGGGGAAGGACTACAAACCCTACTCCAAAAGGGTGTGCTACAAATGTGGTTAGCCCGGTCATTTTATTGAAAAATTTCCCATGTCTAGTGATAGTGACAGGGGCGACGACAAGAAGGGGAAGAAGAAAGAGAAGAAGAGATATTACAAGAAGAAGGGCGGCGATGCCCACGTGTGTCGGGAATGGGACTCCGATGAGAGCTCCACCGACTCCTCTGACGAGGATGCCGGCAACATCGCTGTCAACAAGGGACTTCTCTTCCCCAACGTCGGCCACAAATGCTTCATGGCAAAGGACGACAAAAAGAAGAAGGTACAAACTAGAACCACCCCCAAGTATACTACATCTAGTGATGAGGATAGTTCTAGTGAAGATGAAGATGACTTGCTTACTCTTTTTGCCAACCTTAACATGCAACAAAAAGAAAAATTAAATGAATTGGTAGGAGCTATTCATGAGAAGGATGAACTTTTGGATAGCCAAGAGGAATTCCTTATTAAGGAAAATAAAAAGCATGTTAAGTTGAAGAATGTCTATGCTCTGGAAGTAGAGAAATGTGAAAACCTAACCAAAGAGCTTAGCATTTGCCATGAGTCTATTTCAAACCTTAGAACTGAAAATGCTAGTTTAATTACTAAGGTTGAAAAATTAAATGCTTGTAATGGTTCAATTGCTAGTCTTAGAACTAAAAATGACAATTTAGTTTCTAAGATTAAAGAGCTAAATGTTTGCAATGATTCTATTTCCAGTCTTAGAAATGAGAATGCTATTCTAAATGCTAAGATTGAGGAATTAAAATTATGCAAACCCTCTACATCTACTGTTGAACATGTTTCTATTTGTACTAGATGTAGAGATATTAATGTTGATGCTATAAATGATCACCTTGCTTTAATTAAACAACAAAATGATCATATAGCTCAACTAACTGCTAAAATTAATGAGCATGAGATTGAAAATGAAAAATTTAAATTTGCTAGAAGCATGCTCTATAATGGGACACGCCCTAGCATCAAGGATGGCATTGGTTTCCAACAGGGAAGCAATGTCAAACTTAATGCCCCTAAAAGATTGTCTAATTTTGTTAAGGGCAAAGCTCCCAATGAGGGCTATATTTTATATCCTGCTAATTATCCCGAGCACAAGATTAGAAGAATTCATGCTAAGAAATCTCATTTTGTTTCTCACCATGCTTTTATGTATAAGAATGAGGCTTCTAGCTCTAGGCAATCAACCCATGTTAAATTTCCTAAAAAGAAAACTCCTACTGCATCAAATGATCATAATATTTCATTCAAAACTTTTGATGCTTCTTATGTGCTTACTAACAAATCAGACAAAATAGTTGCCAAATATGTTGGGGGCAAACACAAGGGGTCAAAGACTTGTGTTTGGGTACCAAAGGTGCTTGTTTCTAACGTGAAAGGACCCAAGACTGTTTGGGTACCTAAGAACAAGGCCTAAATTGTTTTGCAGGTTTATGCATCTGGGGGCTCAAGTTGGATAGTTGATAGCGGATGCACAAACCATATGATAGGGGAGAAAGGAATGTTCTCCTATGAGAAAAACGATGATCCCCAAAGAGCTATCACATTCGGGGATGGAAATTAAGGTTTGGTCAAAGGACTTGGTAAAATTGCTATATCACCTGACCATTCTATTTCCAATGTTTTTCTTGTAGATTCTTTAGATTATAACTTGCTTTCTGTATCTCAATTATGCAAAATGGGCTACAACTGTCTATTCACAGATGTAGGTGTTACTATCTTTAGAAGAAGTGATGATTCAGTAGCATTTAAGGGAGTATTAGAGGGTCAACTATACATAGTTTATTTTGACAAAGCTGAACTCGATACTTGCTTAATTGCTTAGACTAATATGGGTTGGCTCTGGCATCGCCGACTAGCCCATGTTGGGATGAAGAATCTTCACAAGCTTCTAAAGGGAGAGCACATTTTAGGACTAACAAATGTTCATTTTGAGAAAGACAGGGTTTGTAGCGCATGTCAAGCAGGAAATCAAGTTGGCACCCATCATCCACACAAGAACATAATGACAACGGACAGGCCACTGGAACTACTCCACATGGATCTATTCGACCCGATAGCTTATATAAGCATCGGTGGGAGTAAGTACTGTCTAGTACTTGTGGATGACTATTCTCGCTTCACTTGGGTATTCTTTTTGCAGTAAAAATCTCAAACCCAAGATACCTTAAAAGGATTCTTAATACGGGCTCAAAATGAGTTCGGATTAAGGATCAAAAAGATAAGAATCGATAATGGGACGGAGTTAAAGAACTCTCAAATAGAAGGATTTCTTGAGGACGAGGGCATCAAGCATGAGTTCTCTTCTTCCTACACACCTCAACAAAATGGTGTAGTGGAGAGGAAGAATAGAACTCTACTGGACATGGCAAGGACCATGGTTGATGAGTACAAGACACCAGACCGGTTTTGGGCCGAGGCGATTAACACCGCCTGCTACTCCATCAACCGGCTCTACCTTCACCGAATCCTCAAGAAAACATCATATGAACTCCTCACCGGTAAAAAGCCCAATGTTTCATATTTTAGAGTCTTTGGTAGCAAATGATTTATTCTTGTTAAAAGAGGTAGAAAATCTAAATTTGCTCCTAAGGCTGTAGAAGGCTTTTTACTAGGATATGACTCAAACACAAGGGCATATAGAGTCTTCAACAAATCCACTGGATTAGTTGAGGTTTCTTGTGACATTGTGTTTGCTGAAACTAATGGCTCCCAAGTAGAGCAAGTTGATCTTGATGAGCTAGATGATGAAGAGGCTCCGTGCGTCGCTCTAAAGAACATGTACATTGGGGATGTGAGTCCTAAGGAATCCGAAGAGCCCACACAAGTACACGATCAACCATCATCTTCCAACCAAGCATCCCCACCAACTCAAGATGAGGATCAGGCTCAAAACAATGAAGATGAAGATCAAGAGGATGAGCCACCTCAAGAGGAGGACAATAATCAAGGGGGAGATGACCATGACAAAGACAAGGAAGATGTGCAAGAAATTCAGGGTCAAAGACCGCCACACCCAAGAGTCCACCAAGCAATTCAACGAGATCACCCCGTCAACTCCATTCTCGGTGACATTCATAAGGGGGTAACTACTAGATCTCGAGTTGCTCATTTCTGTGAACATTACTCTTTTGTGTCCTCTATTGAGCCATATAGGGTGGAGGATGCACTAAGGGATTCGGATTGGGTGCTGGCAATGAAGAGGAACTCAACAACTTCACGAGGAATGAGGTATGGCATTTAGTTTCACATCCTAATCAAAATGTTGTAGGTACCAAATGGGTATTCCACAACAAGAAAGATGAGCATGGTGTGGTGACAAGGAACAAAGCCCGACTTGTGGCCAAAGGTTATTCACAAGTCGAAGGTTTGGACTTTGGTGAAACTTATGCACCCGTAGCTAGGCTTGAATCAATTCGTATATTACTTGCCTATGCTACTTACCATGGCTTTAAGTTTTATCAAATGGACGTGGAAAGTGCCTTCCTCAATGGACCAATCAAGGAAGAGATCTATGTTGAGCAACCTCCCGGCTTTGAAGATAGTGAGTACCCTAACCATGTGTATAAACTCTCAAAGGCACTTTATAGGCTCAAGCAAGCCCCAAGAGCATGGTATGAATGTCTGCGATATTTCCTTATCACTAATGGCTTCAAAGTCGGAAAAGCCGATCCTACTAAAACTATTGCAAAAGATTTGTTTGTATGCCAAATTTATGTTGATGATATCATATTTGGGTCTACTAACAAATCAACTTGTGAAGAGTTTAGTAGGATCATCATTCAGAAATTCGAGATGTCTATGATGGGGGAGCTGAAATATTTCCTAGGATTTCAAGTCAAGCAACTCCAAGATGGCACCTTCATCAGCCAAACAAAGTACATTCAAGACATACTTAACAAGTTTGGAATGAAGGATGCCAAGCCCATCAAAACACCCATGGGAACAAATGGACATCTCGACCTTGACACGGGAGGTAAGTCTGTAGATCAAAAGGTATACCAGTCGATGATAGGATCTTTACTCTATTTATGTGCATCTCGACCGGACATTATTCTTTCTATATGCATGTGTGCAAGGTTCCAAGCCGATCCTAAGGAAGTTCACCTTTGGGCCGTCAAAAGAATCATGAGATATTTAGTTTACACTCCTAAGTTTGGACTTTGGTACCCCAAGGATCCACTTTTGATTTAATAGGATATTCAGATGCTGATTGGGTAGGGTGTAAAATTGATAGGAAGAGCACATCAGGGACTTGTCAGTTTCTAGGAAGATCCCTGGTGTCTTGGGCTTCAAAGAAACAAAACTCAATAGCTCTTTCTACCGCCGAAGCCGAGTACATTGCCGCAGGCCATTGCTGTGCGCAATTACTTTGGATGAGGCAAACCCTCAGGGACTATGGCTACAAATTGAGCAAAGTTCCTCTCCTATGTGACAATGAGAGTGCAATCCGCATGGTGGATAATCCCGTTGAACACAGCCGCACTAAGCACATAGACATTTGGTATCACTTTTTGAGGGATCACCAACAAAGGGGGGATATCGAGATAGCTTATGTTAGCACCAAAGAACAATTAGCCGATATCTTTACCAAGCCTTTAGATGAGAAAACCTTTAGCAAACTTAGGAATGAGCTAAATATACTTGATTCTCGGAATTTTGATTGAAACATTGCACACATAGCTCATTTATATACCTTTGATTATATCTCTTTCATGACTACGACTAATGTGTTTTCAAGTGTATTTCTATGCTAAGTCGTAGATTCGAAGGGAAATGGAGTACTCGACGAAGACAAGGCTTCCACTCCACTCTACTGGTATCTTTTATCCTTCGTTGTCACTCCACACTCTCACATTGGTATAATCTTTCACTCATATTTACTTGTACCAATGGGGGAGTGTGGGGGACAGATATCCCCCGGGTCCACTGGAAGGGTAAAAGACCTCACGAGAGGCCCAAGAGCCCAATAAATCGTAAGGTCATTCCTTCATGGGCCTGGGGAGGGACAATCAGTAAAGCAGATTGATGTAAGGCCGGATTGGTGCAAGCCCGGACGGCCCCACAGCGTCGAGCAAGCGACCACAACAGAAAATCCGACTCTCCCGCGCTGGAGCCCCATGCAACGGAACCAGGCGAGGATAGGTCGGCAGAATCATAGGAAGATAGACTCAAACAGTTCACTATCTTTTAGGTGCACATTGTTATCATATCCACGTGTATTGCCTCACGGTCGAATATATAAGGCCTAGGGGGCACCCCTTCAAAGGGATCGATCCCACCACTCAGCCATCCACCTCAACTCTCTGCATTCTCTATTTGGAGAGCTACCTTGTAACCCCGAGCGCAAAGCATACTCGCCAGGACGTAGGGTATTACGCATCTCAAAGGGGCCTGAACCTGTAAACATCGTCCATCGTCCCTCGTGCATCTGGCACGAACCATTTTGCTACAGTCGGCGACACCGTCCTACTCCTAAAACACCTCGAGGGGCAACCCCGGGTGTGCGGTCGGACCCAAAACACCGACAGCTGGCGCGCCAGGTAGGGGGTGTGTCGACGATCCAAGCTAGCTCAATGGCCGTCACCTTCCACTGCAAGATCACCCTCTGTCCCGGATCCGTATTCTGCTTTGGAACAATCTCATCCATAGCAGATGAAGAGGGAACTCTACACCGCATTGCAGATCCGCCGAAAAAGAAGTCTCCTCCAACAAACTCCGAAAATACCAGAGAAGCACAACCTCCAGCTCTCCGAAAAAAGATCGCCTTCAGAAAGTCAGGGGCCGAGGGCCCGCTGACCCGAAGAACTCCACTGTCTACTTCCCCGACGAAAGAATGGACTCAGGTCGCAAGGAAGAAAGAGGCCGGGAGAAAGCAAGTTGTTCTTTCCGTTCCTCCGCCCTCAAAGGATAACAGAAAAAAGATCGTCACGACCGCCGTACCATTCTACCCCAACGTCCTCTTCATCGGGAGAGTGGAGTCGCCCCCCGTCTCCGACGACGAGCCGACCGCGCCCGGAGAAGAACCACCTCAGCGGGAATCCCGCCGACGGAGAAATCGGCGCCGAAACATTCGGCGACACCACGAGGCCGGAGAACGGGATCCGGAGCAACCTGTTTCGTGGGACGAGGTCTCGGAGATAGGAGAAACTCCGGAGGAACGCGTCTTCAGAGAACGAAGGAACTCCCGACGACGTGATCGCCGCCGGGTTCAGGAACAAGCCGAGCAACATGCGAGGCAACGCCGGGAGAATCCACTCTTCGGGCACAACCTGAATCCCGACTTCGCTCGAGCCATGAACACGCCGAGTGAAGTCGGAGGAGTACTAGCTCGGATAGCTGATGGACTCCCTCGGACTCCTGAAGCCGAGGGCTATCGACGACTGTTCACCCAGGCGGCCAACCATCTTCTACTGCTTGCTCACCCGCCGAACGATCTACGACACGCTATCAACAGTCGTCGGGACGCACGAAGCTCCATCAATGCTTCGCGTGAACGACGGCATGAGAACGAGATCCGCCGCCGGGAGGAGTACGACAGGGACCATGGCATCCCAGCTCGGAGCCAGGCCACCAGAACTGAGTCGGCAACGGCCTCAACTGGCGGTACTACCCGGGGATGGTCGAGGAACCACAACGACTACTCCCCTCCCCGGGGCAGACATCATCCCCGACGACAGGAGGACACGTGTGGAGTGTCTGCTCTTACTCCACGCCTTAGGGCCATCCAATGGCCCCCTAACTTCAAGGTATCCAATGTCGATAAATATGAACCTAAGCAGGATCCAGGGGGTTGGCTAGCCGTCTACACCACCGCTGCTCGGGCCGCCGGGGTGTCCGAGGACGCGATGACCGCGTACTTACCCATTGTCCTCGGGCAAGACGCGCTGCAATGGCTGCGACATCTACCCCGACACTGCATCGACGACTGGGGCGATTTCAGTCGACGCTTCACCGCCAATTTTCAGTCCCTGTCCGACAAACTGGCACAACCGTGGGACCTCAAATCCATCAAGCGCCGGGGGGACGAAACTCTCCGGTCATACCTCAAAAGGTTCCAGACCAAGAGAAATCGTATCCCCGAGGTCACGGAGGCGGCCGTGATCGAGGACTTCTACAGAGGATCCAATGACTCGGCCTTCGTCTGAGCCATATTGCAGAAGGCGCCGACTACCTCCGAGGAGCTGTTCTGGGAAGCCAACCTCTACATCACCGCCGACGAGCGAGCCCAGGACCTCATCGGAGGAGCGAAGCCCGCACCGGCAGCACCACGACACGATGCGAACCAGCAACCCGACAAACGCTGGGAGAAGAGACCTCGCGAAGAAGTACACGCCGCCGGACCACCAGCCTCTCGCGCCCGGGGAGGACCTCGCGGAGGCGAGCGCACGCTGGACGACATCCTCGACGCCCAGTGCCCGTACCACAAGGACATGCGCCACACTCTTCGGAACTACCGGGACTTCAAGCACTCCGTCGGGCACGGCCGACCCTTCCAACCTCTACCTCCTCCTCCGCCGAGGGGAGGGCCAGAAGAACCACGACAACCCCAGCAGCAGGAGGAGGGAGGAGGAGGAGCTTTCCCGCGCGTTGACAGGGAGGTCAACGTCATCTTCGGTGGACATGGATCGCATGAGAATAGAAGATAACAAAAGCTCAACGATCGCCAGATATTGGTGGCGACCACCGGTCCTCCCGCCCCATACCGGTGGTCGGAGCACCCGATCACTTTCACTCGGGCGGATCAATGGCTCAACTTCGACCACCCAGGCAAATACCCGCTCCTCGTCGATTCGGTGATCCGAGAGAGCAGGGTGAAGAAGGTGTTAGTGGACGGGGGAGCAGCATCAACGTCACCTTCCCTCGGACACTCCAAGGCTTGGGAGTTCATCTCAAAGAGCTCCACGAGTCAGACACTCCTTTCTTCGGCATCGTGCCGACTGAAGGAGAATACCCGCTGGGCCACATCTACATGCCCATCACCTTCGGAACTCCGGATAACTACAGAACCGAGTTCCTGAGGTTCGAAGTGGCGAACTTCGACTGCGGGTACAACGCCATCATCGGGAGGCTGGGGTTGGCAAAATTCATGGCCATTCCGCATTACACGTACATGATACTAAAGATGCCAGGACCACAAGGAATCATAACTGTGCGCGCTGACTTCCAAGGCACCGTAGAGTGTTTCCGAGTGGCCATCCAAGCGGCCCTCACCACCAAGCCGTCGACGACTTCTTCAACACAGGCAAACTCTAAGCCTGAGGAGGACCTTGCAGCACCGGCGAATGAAGCTCAGGTCGCGACCTCTATGCGACCGACTGAAGAAACTAAAAGGATCAACCTGGGGTTCGATGATGAACGTAAGACTGCCATCATCAGCTCCAGCCTGGACGACAAATAGGAAGACGCGCTCGTCCAGTTTCTGCAAGATAACCGAGACGTATTCGCATGGCAACCTGCGGATATGCCGGGAGTCCCAAGAGAACTGGCCGAGCACAAACTGAAGGTCTATCCCCAGGCAAGGCCGATCCGGCAAAAACTACGTCGTTTCACGCCCGACAAGAGAGAGGCCATTCGCGCCGAGCTAGCTCGCTTGGTCGCGGCTGGATTTATTAGGGAGGTGTTACACCCCGAGTGGTTAGCCAACCCTGTTCTTGTACTCAAAAAGAATAAAGTGGATTGGCGCATGTGCGTCGACTATACTGATCTCAACAAACATTGTCCAAAGGATCCCTTCGGGCTCCCAAGGATAGATCAGGTGGTAGACTCCACCGCTGGATGTTCTGTGCTATCTTTCCTGGATTGCTATTCTGGATACCATCAGATTAGCTTGGCGAAAGAAGACGAGGAAAAAACAGCGTTCATCACTCTGTTTGGTGCTTTCTGTTACACCTCCATGCCGTTTGGCCTCAAAAACGCCGGAGCGACTTATCAGAGAGCCATTCAAACATGCTTAGCCGATCACTGGGGCAAGCGTGTGGAAGCCTATGTAGATGATGTGGTAATCAAAACGGAGAACTCGGAAAACTTCATTGAAGACTTACAGCTGGTTTTCAACAGTCTACGATGATACCGATGGAAGTTTAATCCCAAAAAATGTGTTTTTGGGGTACCAGCAGGAAAGTTACTCGGATTTATCGTCAGCCACCGAGGAATTGAGGCTAATCCGGATAAGATTGAAGCTATCATGAAAATGGAAGCACCACGGTCACAAAAGAAGGTTCAGTGACTTACTGGATGTATGGCAGCTCTGAGCAGATTTATATCCAGGCTGGGAGAAAAAGGTTTACCATTTTACAAGCTACTCAAGAAAGTGGATAAGTTTCAGTGGACCTCAGAAGCACAGGAAGCTCTAGATGCACTGAAAAAATTCTTGACAACACCACCATTACTGAAGCCGCCACGGCGAGCCACGTCCACTCAACCAGCTGAAGATCTGCTGCTGTATATCTCTTGCACGACTCACGTGGTAAGCACCGCGTTGGTAGTCGAGCGAGCAGAAGAAGGACATGCCTACCCAGTGCAACATCCCGTTTACTTCATCAGTGAAGTTCTGGGTCTCTCGAAGAAAAAGTATCCTCAATTTCAGAAGATATTATATGCAGTACTTCTAACTGCCCGCAAGCTACTTTGATGACCACAAAGTCATAGTAGTCACTGGTTTTCCAATAGGGGATATTCTTCACAACAAGGAAGCCATTGGCCGAATAGCCAAATGGGCCTGTGAACTGGGATCTCATGACATCGAATTTCGACCTCGCATTGCCATCAAAACTCAAGCATTGGTTGACTTCGTATCAGAGTGGACTGAACAGCAAGTACCGGATAACCCAGAGACTGCAGAAGTATGGCGAATGTATTTTGATGGCTCGCTGAAGCTGCAGGGAGCAGGAGCAGGAATTCTCTTCACCGCACCTGGAGGCGAGCACCTCAAATATGCCCTCCAGTTGTTGTTTCCAGCCTCCAACAATGCAGCCGAGTATGAAGCTCTGATCCATGGATTAAACATCGCCATATCATTGGGCATCAAGAGACTGATGGTGTACAGAGACTCTCTGGTAGTCATAAGCCAGATAAACAAAGAATGGGATTGTTCAAGCGATTCAATGGGAAAGTACTGCACCACCGTCCGAAAACTGGAAGATAAATTTGAGGGTCTGGAATTTCATCATGTAGAAAGAGATCGGAACACGGCAGCCGATGTATTGTCCAAGCTAGGATCCAGTCGAACTCAGGTCCCACCTGGAGTCATTGTACAAGAAATACTACAGCCGAGCATCTCAATGGATCAAGCAGAAGAGTGTAATATTGTGAATCAACCAGAGTCAGACTCTGATGACTGGAGAAGGCCAATCATCAGGTATATAAAGAATGAAGAGGAACCAGATGACAAAAATGCAGCCGAGCGTATCGCCAGACAGTCGGCTCACTACACACTCATTGGGGAGACATTATATAGACGGGGTGCATCAGGCGTCCTCATGAAGTGCATTCTCTCATCTACTGGGAAGCGACTTCTGGACGAGGTCCATGCTGGGCAATGTGGAATACACACAGTGTACAAGACACTAGTCGGGAAGGTCTTCAGGTCAGGATTCTATTGGCCAACAACGAAGAGTGACGCAACCGAGTTAGTTCAGAGGTGCGAAGCTTGCCAGTACTTGTCAAAGCAACAACATCTACCAGCACAGCAACTGCAGACCATACCAGTGACTTGGCCCTTCGCATGCTGGGGACTGGATATGATTGGACCTTTCAAGAAAGCTCAAGGAGGATACACCCACGTACTGGTAGCAATCGACAAATTCACTAAATGGATAGAGTTTAAACCCATTGCTTCTTTAACCTTAGCTAAGGCCATGGAATTCATACAAGACATAATATTCAAATTCGGGATACCAAACAACATCATAACTGACCTAGGATCCAACTTCACAAGTTCAGAATTCTTCGATTTCTGCGAGCAAAAAAGCATTCAGATCAAGTACGCTTCTGTAGCACACCCAAGAGCCAACGGGCAGGTTGAACGAGCTAACGGGATGATATTGGAGGCACTCAGGAAAAAGGTCTTCGATAAGAATGAAAAGTTCGCGGGAAAGTGGATAAGGGAATTGCCCTATGTCGTCTGGAGCCTAAGAACCCAGCCTAGCCGAGCTCTGCATGGAAACACTCCTTTCTTCATGGTCTATGGGTCAGAGGCAGTGTTACCCGCCGATCTCAAGTTCGGGGCGCCAAGGCTGATCTTCGAAAGCATAGCAGAAGCCGAAGCCACTAGGATGGAGGACATTGATGTACTCGAGGAAGAACGGCTGAATACAGTAATCCAATCAGCATGATACCAGCAGACCCTAAGGCGCTATCACGACAAGGCCGTGCGACAGCGATCCTTCTCAGTAGGAGATCTCGTCCTCCGCCGAATTCTAACGGGGGAGGGACGACACAAGTTATCGCCCTTATGGGAAGGACCCTTCATAGTAGCAGAAGTCACTCGACCAGGATCATATCGTCTCACTCAGATGGACGGCACAGAAATTGGGAACTCCTGGAATGTAGAACACCTCAGGAAGTTTTATCCCTAGTTGTATTTCAAAAGCTATCGGGACAATAGTGTACTCTGTAAAGTGGGAAATATGTCATCAATAAAAAAGGCTTCAAGAATATTCAGTTTGTTCATGGTCGACTTGCATTCTTACTTAACTCGGGGTGACCACTATGCCCTGCTAACGGAGCAATCGGCTTAAGTCGGCAACGACTTAAGCCAGTGCAACATGCTCGCGCTTACTTAACTTAGGGTGACCACTATGCCCTGCTAACGGAGCAATCGGTTTAAGTCGGCAACGACTTAAGCCGGTGCAACATGCTCGCGCTTACTTAACTCAGGGTGACCACTATGCCCTGCTAACGGAGCAATCGGCTTAAGTCGGCAACGACTTAAGACGGTGCAACATGCTCGCGCTTACTTAACTCAGGGTGACCACTATGCCCTGCTAACGGAGCAATCGACTTAAGTCGGCAACGACTTAAGCCGGTACAACAAGCTCGCGCTTACTTAACCCAGGGTGACCACTATGCCCTGCTAACAGAGCAATCGGCTAAAGTCAGCAGCGACTTAAGCCGGTGCAACATGCTCGCGCTTACGTAACTCGGGGTGACCACTATGCCCTATTAACAGAAGCAACCGACTTAAGTCAGCGGCAACTTAAGGCGATCTGACGCGCTTACGATTACTCATATAGGGATGACTTCTATATCCCGCAAACAAGTTTCAAAACCATCACACATCATTTTACTGCTGCAAATTTATGTACTGATTGAATTCTGAAACAATAGGAGAATAACAATATCATTCAAGTGCTAAACTGGTGTCCTCTAACAAATGACTGATCATGCTAACCGCGCGCTCAAAGCACGCAAAATATTTCTCTATTTCGCGATATCTTTCTCAGGAGCAATCGACGAGGAAGGGCGACTTGAGGAATCAGGAGCAGCATTCACGTCAGCCCTTATATCTTCAGGAATAACCACGCCAGGTCTCCTCATCAAGATTCGCCCCGCCCGAATGGCCTTATCCATGGCTCTGTCGCGCTGGGCTCTCAGAGTAATGGAAGTTTCTTCAGCAACCTTGGCAGCCAATTGAGCGGTTTCTAGCTCCTGGGCGATGGATTTCTTGGACGCACGAAGTTCTTTGATAGTAGCATCCTTCGCCGATATCAACTGCCTGAGACAGATTACATCATCTGTGGATTCTTGCAGCTTACAGCGATGATTGTCTAACTCCTCCATGGTGAAGCGATGACTCCTCTCTAGGATGGTCAACAAGTTGCTAGAGTCGCGATACAGTCTGTCAAGATTGTCGCGAGAAGCAGCAAGGACACATTTTTCTTCCTGCAAACAAGAATCAACTCCTTCAAACATCAAGCAAGCAATAGGAACACAATAAGGCAAGGCACAGTTTCATAAGTCACCTTTTCAGAATCAAGCTGAGTGCGAAGGGAAGAGCTTAGTGCATTGGCGTCATCTAGGGCATCAGAGACCTGGGCTAGTTCAATCTGGCTTTGAGAATACTTTTCTTCCAAATCAGAGCACCGCCGGACAAGTTCAGCCTGATCTCGAGAATGTGTTTCTTGAAGAGTGGAAATCTGCCGAGTCATATCTAGTAGGAGACAATCAAACAAAAGGGGTCAGAATGTAAGGCAATTCAATAATGAAGACAAAGAGAAGCAAAAAAGCACTAACCAGCACTGGTCGCCTCCAAGTCAGAGACACGATGTTGAAGTAACACCGGATTCCAACGTGCAAAAGACAAAGCTCCTTCTGGAACAGAAGCACCCTGCAACCTCAGCTGGCTAGCCATCCCGTCCACCAATGCCTGATAAGGAGAAAAGATAAGTGTAATAACAGCAGTACAGGCGGTGTAAAAGTCAAGCTAAAATATATTACAGTACCTGGAGATTGGAGAAGAACGAAGGGACTCCCAAATCGTGAGAGATCAATTGATGATCGGGCGTAAGGTCGCCACCCGAAGCAGCTTGCAACGAACCAGCAGGAACCAACTCAGTGCCATCAACAGAGCCCAAAACTTGGTCAGCGGGAACGCTGCCCTCTAAAGCGACTCCCTGGTCCAAGGCTTGGGCTACCACCATGCAGCCGGAGTGCAGAGACGATCCCGCATGAACGTCCATGGAAGTACAAGAGGGAGACCCCGCTCGGACACCCTCGGGGGCTAGGTCATAGTCTGCGCTGCCCACTTGAGCCAGATCATCTCCGGCAGTACCCTCGGGGGCTGGGCAATGGCTTGCGCTTCCCACCCGAGCCGAGTCATCCTCGGCAACACCCTCGGGGGCTGGGCAAGCGTCAACACCATCCTTGCGGGCCAAGTTCTCTGCAGTAGCTGCCTCTAAGGTTGAAGGCCCCTCAGTTACTTCCATAGGGTCAAGATGATCCAAGTCAGTCTCCTGACCCTCAAGACCGCGCTCTAAGGTCGATGAGGCGCGAGATGACCTCAACCCAGCATCGAGCACATCATCACAAACCTCCATCACACCATCATCCGCTGGCTCTGATAACAGATCCTCTGGAACCATATCTTCAAGAGTCTGATCAAAATTCGCTAGGGACAATTCTTGCAGACCAATGAGAGCAGAAAAGCAGGAGAAGGAATTCCACTACTTTCACCACTAGCGACATACTGCCGACTGTTCTTCCGAGTCAGAGGGACCTCATCTTCTTCTTCCCCGTCGTTTTCATCAGCAACACAAGTAATACCCACATTGGGACCAGCAACAGATGGAGCACACCCATTGGGATCAGCAGCAGATGGAGCACCCCTATTGGAGTTAGCGTCAGTAAATTCAGGCACAGGCACTTCTTCAGTAGCAGGAACCGAAGGACCAACGTCCCGATCCAAACTAGATACTCGCCAGAGGCGTCTCTTTTTCTTTTTCTGCTCATCAGCAGAAGGATCAAGCTGATTGGCTCGGCAAGGGCGTCTCGGGCGAGCACTGGCAGGCTTCTGAATATCCAAGGTTATACCAGCTTCTGGGAGAGGCGCCACCACCAATGTCCCGGCAGGAGCAGCATCAGAAGAATCCTCAGCCAGCAAGTCAAGCATAGCACTTATTTCTGCTTCACTAGGATCCAAAGGCACCTCAAAGTGGACCTGCCGTTCATCATCAGGAATTTCCCCGAGAAAGGCAACCAAAGTGTTAACTTCTTCGGCAGAGGGTCGCACTCTAAGGCCCAAACCGCCATCAGCGACAGGTGGATTCGACACAAAAAGAGTGAAGGCCTTGG
Organism: Zea mays; assembly: GCF_902167145.1. Lineage (NCBI taxonomy): Eukaryota > Viridiplantae > Streptophyta > Magnoliopsida > Poales > Poaceae > Zea > Zea mays. Next base: position 58,665,677 of record NC_050105.1, read on the forward strand.
GAGGAGGCAGGTTCCATGCCGAGTATGCCACTGGGGCACCAACATTTGATACCTTGCCTCTAAGAATCATCTCAAGTCGGTTCACCAAGTCTACAGAGGGAATTCTTGAAAACAAAATCAGCAACCCGAGTTGGTAACCCGAGTTGAGTCAGCTAGGCCTCGGTACAGATAAGCCGGGTATGCCCTATTTTTCAACGGCTGAATATTCTTGAAAACAAAATCAGCAACCACAGCCTCAGCAGTCAGACCCCTCTCTTTCAGCAGTCCAACTTCAGCTAGCAAAGCCCCCGCCTCAGTTACCTCCTGATCCGTGGGGGACTCGGTCCAACTCGGAGTGCGAACATCCGGCTGTCTTCCCGACCGTGGGGGGAGAGAATTTCCATGGTTCTCAACAATAAACCATTCCAAGCGCCATCCCTTGATACTGTCTTTGAGAGGGATTTCAAGATACTCGGTCTTCCTCCCACGGCGCATCTCCAAACTAGCACCCCCAACCAGCTGATGCTGCCCCCCGGCCATCCCAGGGCGACAGTGATACAAGTACTTCCACAACCCAAAATGTGGCAGCACACCAAGAAAAGCTTCGCACAAATGAATGTAAATGGAAATTTGCAGAATGGAATTGGGATTCAGATGAGTCAGGTTAAGACGATAGAAATCAAGGAGGCCGCGGAAAAAGGGAGAAATGGGAAGACCGAGACCGCGGAGAAGAAAAGGGACGTAAATTACGGACTCATGGGTATCCTCTGTCGGGACAGTGACCCCATGACAAATCCGCCAAGAACAGAGCTCCCTCGGGGGAAGGACCCCGATGGACATGAGGTGGAGAAGGTCGGGCTCGGAGACAATAGACATGTGGTTACCTGCGAAAGGCAACTGACTGTTGGGGTCGATTGGGGGAATCACCGTGGTGGATGAACTCGAGGCCTTCCTCTTGGGCGCCATCTCAACTCTACTGGCGAACAGAGCGGGAGCCGAATTGCAGAGAGGATTTGGAGGCAGGAAAGCAAGAACTAGGGCACGGAAAGCAGAGGTGGCTAAAAGCGCAGTACTTATGGGATATTCTCGAGTCAGATGCCGTTTCCAAAAGCGCCCAGTCAGCACCCGGCAGTTACTTCCAAAACACCAGCGTGCCACGTTGTCACCCGGCGGTCACTTCCAAAACACTGGTGTGCCACATCATCACTCGGCTATCACCCTCAACATGGCCGGCGCAGCCCGTTCTAACTCGGCTGTTATCTCTAAAAAACGCCGATGTTACCTCCAGTCGCTCAGCGGTCACCTTTAAGACGCTGACGACGTCATAATTCACTCGACAGTTACCTCTAAAACGCCGATGTCATCGAGTCACTCGGCAGTTACCTCTAAAACGCCGGCGTCGTCGAGTCACTTGGCAGTTACCTCTAAAACACTGATGTCGTTTTCAGTCGCTCGGCAGTTACCTCTAAAACGCCGATGTCATTTTCAGTCGCTCGGCGGTTACCTCTAAGACGCCGACGACGTCATAAGTCACTCGGCTCTTTACCTCTAAAAGCGCCGATGCGGTCATCAGTTATCCCGAAGCTGACATGGCTTCGTCACCACTCGAACGCTATCTCAAAAGCACAAATGTTGACAACAATAGTTCGGCCATCACCCCTAAAAGCGTCGATGTGATGCCCGAGTTATTTAATTACTATCCCAAAGGAGTCAACTTCATAAATAAGGCGGGCGGAGGAATGATTCAAAAACTCTAAGTTATGCCACAAACACAACAGCAAGATAATCGGCACAGAGGAGACGAAACCACTCTTCAATAAAGGGAAGTTGGCATACTTACAAATCAACTCATTATGAGTTGATACTTCCCTACTGCTACTACTACTACTACTACTACGCCACACTATACTACTCTACACTACTAAATACTACTACATTATTTTACTATACTATACTAACATCTAAGGACCAGTGGCATCTAGCCACTGGCCCTGTTGCTGCCTCTGCCGTTGCCACCCCTGTTGCTGCCCCTGCTGCTGCCGCCGTCGCCATCCTTGCTGCCGCCCCTGCCGCCGCCGTCACCGTCATCGCCGCCGTCACCGTCATTGCCGCCACCGCCTTCGTCGTCGTCGTCGTCGTCGTCGTCGTCGCCATCGCCGCCACCGCCCTCGGACGAGTCCTCCTCGTCCGAGGAGTACTCCGACTCATCTGAGCCCTCGAGCCCGGAGCGCTCGACGACCCGGATGTAAGTCCATACCTCCGCCGCAAGCCCCTGGGAGTCGTCTGAATCGTCAGACGACTCACGCAGAGGGATGGGAGCCGGAGACCCCTCGGACTCAGAGGAGAACTCCTCCTCTTAGTACTCTGAATCACCGAAGTCCTCCGATGGAGGAGTCGACTCACGCTTGCGTTTGTTGTTCTTGCCCATGGTGGAAATGAAAGGAGGAGAAGAAAGCAAGCAGCAGAGAACAGCAAGAGATGTGAAAAAGCTGGAGAGGCAAATGCATTATTTATATAAGAAGAAGGCAACCGCTCACCTCCAACCACGGTGACTGAACAGTCGCGAAGCATTGAATACACACTTCAACCCGTCTGAAGACACGCGGCTGACGCCGTTTCACGCAAAGCAACACCCATTGGGACTCCAGTCAACCGCGCAGGGGATATGATTACACCCGCCGTCACATCACATTACTACTCAGAAGTAGCCGGCTAAAACACTCAGCGTACCAAGCCGTCCCTTACCCACACCCATTGGGGGGGACGCCCAGGAATTATCAGTATATTTTTCAAAACCGTCACATCCGTGCAGGGCATGCAGTGAATACCTCAAGACAAAAATGAGATATCAGTAAGGATCAAAGGAAAGCCAAATATAGCCAGTGAAGTACAAAATCTGACCGACAGAAGCGACGTGAAGACTAGCCAGGGAACGTCCATCAAATGTCCAATCAGTCGCAGGGCAAATAAATTACACCACCTAGCAAGATATGGGCGGATCACGAACTCGGCTGCAAAAGACAAAATACATGCTGACCTCTAAAGCATAATATTGATGACATAATGCTGACCTATAAAGCATTCAGAAAAAAGAAAGGATCATTCTCAGCAGAAGGACACGAAATGAAGACCTTCGAGAGGATTATTTTCAAAAATCCACTCAAAGCTCGGGGGCTACACCCATTGGGTGCACCTTCGGTGCACCCCATGAATTACCATTTCAAGCCAAGATAGTGCCGACTTCTAAGGCATAAGACAAGATTAAAGACAAGGTTGGCCATCAACCAAAGTACAAGAGTAAAATAAAAATAATTTCTGATGAAGACCTTCGAGTAGATTATTTTCCAAAATCTACTCGAAGCTCGGGGGCTATACCCATTGGGTGCACCTCCGGTGCACCCAATGAAGTTCAGGGTCCTACAATATGAAATGCCGACCTCTAAGGCACAAGCATGAAACAAAACTCCAGTTTACGAGTGATCAAAGCAGAAGGAGACAGTAAGAAATCGTTTTTCTCCAAATTACCTGCAAGTTGGACCCGGGATCTTTGGGCTGATTACCTCAAAATCAACCCAAAGATCGGGGGCTTGTGGGGGACAGATATCCCCCGGGTCCACTGGAAGGGTAAAAGACCTCATGAGAGGCCCAAGAGCCCAATAAATCGTAAGGTCATTCCTTCATGGGCCTGGGGAGGGACAATCAGTAAAGCAGATTGATGTAAGGCCGGATTGGTGCAAGCCCGGACGGCCCCACAGCATCGAGCAAGCGACCACAACAGAAGATCCGACTTTCCTGCGCTGGAGCCCCATGCAACGGAACCAGGCGAGGATAGGTCGGCAGAATCATAGGAAGATAGACTCAAACAGTTCACTATCTTTTAGGTGCACATTGTTATCATATCCACGTGTATTGCCCCACGGTCGAATATATAAGGCCTAGGGGGCACCCCTTTAAAGGGATCGATCCCACCACTCAGCCATCCACCTCAACTCTCTGCATTCTCTATTTGGAGAGCTACCTTGTAACCCCGAGCGCAAAGCATACTCGCCAGGACGTAGGGTATTACGCATCTCAAAGCGGCCCGAACCTGTAAACATCGTCCCTCGTGCATCTGCCACGAACCATTTTGCTACAGTCGGCGACACCGTCCTACTCCTAAAACACCTCGAGGGGCAACCCCGGGTGTGCGGTCGGACCCAAAACACCGACAGGGAGAAAGTACAAAGGGCTCACAAAGTCTCCGTTTTTGGCGATTAATGCTAAAAGGGGAGAAAGTATTAGCCTAAAGCAAAAGGACTGCACCACCACCAATCTAACTATGTTTTCAAATAGTTTTCAATTGGTTAGTATTTCTCAAAAATTGGTAAAACCCTCTTGAAAACTAAGAGGATAATTTTATTCAGGGGGACTTTTGTTTTAAGTCAAAGGAAAAGCATTTGAAACAGGGGGAGAAATTTCAAATCTTGAAAATGCTTCTTGCAATCTTATCCATATAAACTTTGACTATTTGCAAAAGGATTTTGAAAAGACTTTCCAAAAAGAACTTGCAAAAACAAAACAAGTGGTGCAAGCGTGGTCCAAAATGTTAAATAAAAGAAAGCAATCCATGCATATCTAATGAAACTATAAATTTGTTTAATTCCAAGTAACCTATGCACTTACCTTATACAAACTAGTTCAATTCTGCACTTATATATGTGCTTTGGTTTGTGTTGGCATCAATAACCAAAAAGGGAGAGATTAAAAGAGAAATAGGGTTAACACCTTTTCCCAGTATTAATTTTGGTGGTTGAATGCCCAACACAAATATTGGACTAACTAGTTTGCTCTAGATTATATATTCTACAGGTGCATAAAGGTTCAACAAAAACCAATAAAAGACTGAAGTTAGGGATCAAATTCAAAGGAGCAAAGAAACCGAGTGTGCTCTAGTCTGGCGCACCGGACTGTCCGGTGTGCCACCGGACAGTGTCCAGTGCACCAGGATCGTACAATCCCAAACCAGCCACTCTCGGGTTTTCATCGGCGCGCTCCGCTATAATTCACCGAACTGTCCGGTGTGCCACCGGACTGTCCGGTGCACCAGCGGAGTAACGGCTATCTAGCGCAACGGTCGACTGCAACGGCACCCTGCAATGCTACAGTGCGCAAACAGTGCACGCAGAAGTCAGAGCAGTCGTCAGAAGTGCACCGGACAGTGAACAGTGCCTGTCCGATGCGGCACCGGACTATCCGGTGCCACTAAAAAACAAAGCCTCCAACGGTCAGAAGCTCCCGAACCCTAACGGTTGGGTGACGTGGCTGGCACACTGGACTGTCCGGTGCGCCCATCGACAACAACCACGCCCAACGACTTGTTGGTGGTTGAGGGCTATAAATACCTCCAACCACCACCACTCCAAGCATCCAAGTTTTCTGAGTTTCTCATTCAATACAAGAGCTAGTGCATTCACTCCTAGACACTTATCAAAAGATCAAAGCCTCTCCAAGTGCCAAAATTCATTCCAACCACCTAGTGACTTGAGAGAGTGTTTGTTCGTGTTCTTTGTGTTCTTGTTGCTTGGATCGCTTTCTTCCTTTCTCATTCTTGTTCTCAAGTGACTTGTAATCAAAGCAAGACACACCAAGTGTGGTGGTCCTTGCGAGGTCTAAGTGACCCGTTTGATTAAGGAGAAAGCTCACTCTGTCTAAGTGACCGTTTGCGAGAGGGAAAGGGTTGAAAGAGACCTGGTCTTTGTGACCACCTCAACGAGGACTAGGTTCTTTAGAACCGAACCTCGGTAAAACAAATCACCGTGTTTATCCGCTTTATTTCTTGGTTGATTTGTTTTTCCCTCTCTTTTGGACTCGATTTCATTTCTAACGCTAACCCCGACTTGTAGTGTGTGCTTAAGTTTGTAAATTTCAGATTTCGCCTATTCACCCAGCCCTCTAGGCGACTTTCACTACTTAGAGCAGAATTAATCGAAACAAGCCGCCCCACTGAAGACAAGAATTTGGCTTTCCAATTACTAAGTCTTGTCTCAAACCGGTCAACGACACAACGCCATTCACTATTTCTCAATCTTCGGTGGGTCATAGGAATCCTAAGGTACTTCAAAGGCATTGTTCCTATTCCACAACCAAAGAGTCATGAGTACTGGGACTCGCAATCTTTAGCTATCCCATAACAGAAAAGTTCACTTTTGTGAAAGTTTATCTTAAGGCCAGACATTTGTTCAAAAGCAGTTAAAAGTAGTTTTACATTCCTGTCCTATTCAATCCAGAAACACCACCGTGTCATCTGCATATTGAAGGATAGATAAACCTCCTTCAATCAAGTGTGGTATGATCCCATTGAACTGATTCTCTTCTTTCGCTCTAGCAAAGAGCACGGCCAACATATCAGCCACAATGTTGAACAGTATCGGTGAAAGAGGATCCCCTTGTCAAAGGCCTTTGTGTGTCGAGAAAAAAGGTCCTATGTCATCATTAACTCTAACTCCCACATGGCCTCCCGAGACGATTTTTTGGATCCATGCACACCACTTTGGCGAGAAACCCTTAAAGCGCATGGCTTGCTGGAGAAAATTCCACTTCACCTTATCATATGCTTTCTCGAAATCAAACTTAAGGATAATTCCGTCTAGATTCTTCCTGTATAATTCATGTATGAACTCATGTAATATGATTACCCCTTCAAGAATATTTCAGCCAGACATAAACACAGTCTGGGAAGGTTTAATAATTCGATCGGCAACCACACATATTCTATTTGTGAGAACTTTAGTAATAATTTTAAAACTAACATTTAACAAATAGATATGTCTATATTCCTGGATTTTCATAGCGATCTCCTTATTAGGAATTAACGTAATAACTCTGAAATTTAGGCAATACACCGGGAGTGAGTCGTTATGGAAGTCTGCAAATATAGTCATTAAATCATTTTTAATTACCTCCCAGAATACTTGATAGAACTCTACAGGAAATCCATCCGGACCCGGAGCTTTATTATGCTCCATTTGCAAGATCACCTTCCGTACTTCCTCCATTGCAAACGACATGGTTAAAATATCATTTTCCGCATCTGAAACTTGGGGGATATCATGAGTAAACGATTCCTCCAATTCAACAGAAGTATGGTCCGGTTTACCAAATAAGCCTTTTATAGTAACTAGTAATGTGCTTTTTGAGTTCTTCCTTATCTATTATACTTGCAGCAGTATCATCTTCTAGGCTATAAATTCTTTGTTTTCGGTGTTTGCCATTAGCCACTAACTGGAAATATCTCATATTATCATCTCCTTCAAGCAGATGCTTGACTTTGGCTCTTTGGAATAGTCAGATTTCCTCCTCCCTTAGAATACGAGCCAACCGTTCCTAACTATATGCTTTCATAGCTAGTTCATTAGGCGAGAGACTAGTAACCTTCGCCTTTTTATCTAGGTCATCAGTTAATTTAGTAAGTTGAATTTTTCCTTCTTCATTGTTGCAGCCATATTTTTTGCCCACCCTCGAGATGCTGTCGTACAACCCAAATTTTGTTTTGCCATATTTCCATGGCATGGTTACCTTTTGTTTCCTGCTCCCAGATAGAAGTAACCATATCATAGAAACCATCTCTAATTAGCCAGCCTTGCTCGAATTTAAACACGACATGGTTTCCCGTCAAAGCTACCACTTTGACATTTAATAAAAGAGGTGTGTGGTCCGACCGAGTTCTATCCAGGGCCTCTACTGTAACATTTGGAAATTTAAGATCCCATTCTGGGCTCATAAGCACCCTATCTAGCTTCTCAAACGTAGGTGGGTCTAAGTCATTTGACCAGGTATACTGTCGGCCCGTCATTTCTATTTCCCTTAGCTCAAGGATCTCTATGACCGCATTAAATAAGTTGGCCCATTGGTAATTAAAGTTATTATTATTTTTGTCTTCAGGCCTTCTCTTGATATTGGAGTCGCCTTCGATCATGAAAGAGTGGGGCTCTGTACCACACACTCTCACCATTTCAGCGAGGAAGGATTTCTTAAGGTCATCCTGTGCTGGGCCATAGACAACAAAAAGGGCCCAAATGAAGCCATCAGCTTTATTCCTAAGACAAAATTTACAGTAAAAGTCTCCTTCATCTATTGTTCCATTATCAAACACACTAGGATTTACTCCTAAGAGCATACCTCCTGATCTGCCCCTTCGTGGCATGGAGTGCCAAAGAAAATCAACTCCACTACAAAGGTGTCTTAGTGTCGAATCAGAGAAATCACTTCTACCCATTTCCATGATAACAATGAAGTTAAGGCGTTGTTCTTTAGAGAAATTAGACAAAAGGTTGTGTTTAGCCAAGTCTCCTAGACCTCTGCTATTCCAAAATATCCCTTTCATTATAAACTAATTTTAGAAGGGGTGATCAGTTTTTTGGGAGACGAGTAACCTTCCCATTGGATCTAACCCGATTTGCTTTTTTCTTGCGTGACACTACATTCAAATCATAACATAGGTCTAGGTCATTAATACCCACATCGTCATCCCAACTTTGAGTAACATGGGATAACTCTGCATCGATCTCTCACTATCTTCCTCTCCCGTTTCTCTAATTTTAATTGAGGGAGATGATTTTGCAGTAACTGCAAGTCTATCAATCTCAATATTCTTAATCGCAATCACCGATTTTAATACCTCTTTCTCATTCTTACCAAGATTTATGCCAATATGTTTCATGTTCGAAGTAATTGTTTTAGGTTTGTAAGTAATGAAAGAAAACTCACTTGTTTCAAAGTTGCGCTTGGTAGCTAAACGGTGCGCTTTGCTCATGGTATCTTCATCCGTATCGATTCTCTTGGCACTGGTCTGCTGCTCGTCAGTGTTTAACTGATTTTTCTTTACTCTTAGAGTAAGAGAGAAAGAGTCAAGTGTCTCCTGCAAGGCCACCATCACCTGATCATTAGAACGAGCTAGCAAAGACAAGGCTTGTGCCATTGCAAAATTTTTCATATTATCTTTAATATTAAACTTTTTGCATAAAACCTGGAGAACCGCATGTGATACCTTAGTAAAAGATTCCGAAACATATGAGTTCCCATCCAAGCCAGCCTTGGACTGGTATGAAAACACGTCCTTCGGTGTTGTATCAATCGGCAAGGAAATACTCGTATCACAATCTTGAGAAGGTAAACAAATTGCAGGGTGATTATTAAAAGCAAATTGTTGTTGAGAAGCAGTAGTAAACAACGTACTCGGATCCACCTAACTCGCAGAATCAATATCACCAGGAGAAAAATGCAGAGAGCCAAGTAAAGCTACATCTGCTCCAATAATAGGCATTTCCGGTGTCAAACAACTAATTGTGTCACAACCTCCTGGGGCAACAAACATATCCCCTGTGGCATCCTTGGGCTGACCAACCTCCATTGCTGCCATCCTAATCAACTCTAGCGACTCGTGCTCGCCAACATCATCACATACTAACCCAAAGTCCATGACAGGTACCGATTCCAGGGTCACCTGTGCGATTGCTGTATAGCCTGCGCCCCATAAGAAGGCCAGCAGACCTAGGGCCAGCGCCCTTTTCAGAATTGCACCGCGGTCCCCCAAGCAGGGTACCATCGCACAAGTTGACTCCTGAGGACAGTTGTCCCCCATGCAGAAAACCACTGCACTGGTTGTCTCCTGCATGTTGTTGTCCCCCATGCTGACCCCCATACAGAAATCTGTGGTCGCCTATGTGCTAGCGCCCACGCCCTTTTCTGGTCCCCATGCAGCAGCACACCGTAGTCCCCCAAGCCGGGAGGTGTTGGGGACTTGTTCTCAAATGCTATGAATTAAGAACAAGGCAACATAGAAATATTAAATGTTAATGCCCTTCATCCTTAGAAACATTATTTCCCTTAGGATATAATGATCTTCAGACGAAGGTCATGAAGGACATACCTTCATTATCGCAGCATATGTTAATAAAAGGAGAAACATATGAAATATAAGAGATAACATGAATAGTTATATAACATTATTTACTCATTCCCACTTTATTATCATGAAAAAATAGAAATGATATGGAATTACAAAAGTACCTTCGGCTTGACAGAAGGTGAAAGTACAAGAGTGACGCACGAGCAAATACATGTCAGCATGAACAGTACGGGGGGTATTGTTCACCTATTTATAGGCACGGGACAGAGCCTGTGAGAAATTACAGTTGTGCCCTTTACATTTACTATTGGCTTATAGAAAAATCTATGAGGGCTGGATAGCCTTTTCCCCTTTAAGTCGGTTCCTTTTCCCGCGATTGAGCCGAAGCTCTCTTGTGCATAGCTTCGAAGCAACGACAACCTTCGTCATGATCATGCCCTTCTCATCGTATATGCCTTTTAATCCTGAATCCGAAGGTACCTGTCTATAAACCATGCTTGGAAGACATTGTTAAATTACGTTTTTGAGGACCTTCGTAGGACGAAGGCCCCCAACAGTAGCCCCTCGCAGTATTAATTTATTTAAGATAATGAATTCAGGCTGCGACATGCACGAAGGCCTTAAGCCAAAGGTCCGAAAAAACACCTTCTATTTGCTAGAATAGCAACAGTCAATGATAGACGGGACCCTCCAATTCGGGGTGTGCCAAGCGTATAAATAAGAACTTGCACCAACCACATTTGGTACGCTGCTTGTGCCATTTGCTTTGTTTTCTCAATTTTATAGCTCTTGCTCACCAACGCTTGCTAGTTTCTCAAGCTTTCTAAGCTTCGGTTTGAAGGATACATTTTCATCATTTCCGAAGAAAAGATGTCTCAAGACAAGAAGGTTGTTGCTGAGACGAAGTAGTCTGAGGAGGAGAAGCTCTTTGAAGAGAAGAAGGCTGCAAATCCTTACATAGCTAGGTTTATCGAGTCAATGGCGAAGTCAAATATAGAGAAGATTACTAAGGAGATCCTGGAAGGCCTGTCTGGAGATACCGGTGATAGTGATGATTATGATGCTGAAAGTGGGGGAGAAGATTCTGAGGATCGACCGTGGAGGCCAAGTCATACAATTTTTGGGAAATCAACAATTAAGCAGAGTCATCTTGACAATATGAGAGGAAGGTACTTTCGAGATATGTCTATTGTGAGAGTTGTGGAGACAATAATGTCCCTACCCCTGAGGAAGACGAAGTTGTGATTTACCGAAGTTTCTTCAAAGCTGGGCTCCGGTTTCCATTGAGCAGGTTTGTGGTCAAAGTGTTGAAAATTTATCAGATTTACCTTCATCAAATAACCCCCGAAGCTATTATCAGAATGGAGATTTTTGTTTGGGCTGTGAAGAGCCAGGGGCTGGAACCAAGCGCGAAATGCTTTTGCAGCATGCATGAACTTGTATATGAGACGAAGGCCATGGGCAAAGAAAAATATCATAACAACTTTGGCTGCTACGGATTTATCGCCCGGTCCAACTCAAGCTATCCGGTGCCTACATTCCGGAAAAGGCGGCCCAGAGCCTGGATGGAGGAATGATTTTACGTGAAGAATGACTTGAAGGCAAGAGAAGATATTAAGGAAGTTATTATTCGTCCCATTTGGTCCTGCTTCGGCCTCCGAAGGCCGAAGGTTGAAATTGACGAAGCCGCCGAAGCATGCCAGAAGGCATTTGGTACTGTCTACATTTTCATTGGTACAAGAGATTTAATCCAAGAGCATATAGCCTTCAGAATATGGCCGCTTGTAGAGAACTGGGATATGCCGAAGGAAACTGTCGCCGAATCTAGTGAAGGTGAGCTGGTCCGGCTGAAGTACACCTTCAGATATGGGGATAAGTTTGACGAACCAAACGATGACTGGTTAAAATGCATCGAAGTGACAAGTGATGAACTGCTTGGATCATATTCCAAGGCAGAAGATAATGCATTGTCCACAGCCTTCGGAGATCGAGGAAAAAATAGATTGAATAGAGTTTTTGACGCTATTGGCTTCGTCTATCCCGACTATCGTTACCCGCTGTGGGGGCAAGGGAAGAAAAGGAAAGCTACTGCTGTGGCCGCCTCGGCCGAACCTATGCCGAAGGCTACAAGCAAAAAGATGAAGGTCCTTACCCACCGGCCACGCTATATTGAACCGACCGTGGTGCCTGAGTTTGGCGGGGAGACTTCTTCAGCTGCTGAACCAAAAGAGCCCATTCCTCCTATGCAAAAGGCTGAAGAACCGGCTATAATGCCGAAGGTACCCTCAGCTGAGCTAGCTGAGTCGAAGACTGATAAAGATAAGGCCGGAGCAAAAATTGAAGGAACAAAAATGTTAGAAATTTTAAGCCCTTCGTCAGAAGTAACAGTGCCGAAGGCACAAAAAAGTTTTGCGGCAACTCCTAAGAGAAGAAGGATGGCTAATGTACTAGATGTGCTAGAAACAGTAAAGACTTTGAACTCGACTCCTTCAAAGAAAATTGCCGAAGCCACGAAGGCTCGAACTGAAGTTGAAACAGAGCAGGCCAAAACTGAAGCTGCAGTAACCCAAGCTGGTACCAAAGCTGGGCCTTCGGAGCCCGCTGAGCTAAAGCCTACGGAAATTGAAGAAAAGGCAACAGAAGAAAAAGCCACAGAGCAAATTTTGCCTGAAAAGGTTGCCACTCCTGCTCCCGAAGCTTTGAAAGAGAGCATTGATTACATCATCCGCCATGCTTTGGGAAAGGTACTTTCTAAGGAAGAAGAACGAGAAGCTCAACATTATGCCTAAAAACTGAAATACCCAAAGGGGGCATTAGTGTTTAATGGCAGCGGGGAAGAAGATTTTTTGTACTGTCTCCCGGATAACAAAGAGTTATCCGTCAGCCAGGAGTAGGAAGAAGCTTCGGATTTCCGAAGCTAGAAGATGACCTCTTAGTATTATCAAAGGATGAATTGGCTAACAGTTTGGCATATAATAGCATAAAGGTATGAAAATCAATTTTGTATTTGAAAACGAATTACTTTGTTTGTTTATACTTAATGTTGTACTCCTCTTGTAGGGCTTGATCCTTAGCAATGCCCTCAGAGCACAGAAAAACATTGAAGATGAAGGGTGTACAATGGCTCTGAACAACCTTCGTTCAGAGGTGATTGAACTAAGGAACAAAGGCCTTGAAAAGGACAAGATATTAATTTCATTGGTAAACAAAGTAAAAGAAGATGAATCTAATTCCAAAGCTCAAGCTGAGGTTCAAAGGAATGAAATCGAAGACCTTTGGAAACAATTGGCCGAGACCAAGGAAAAATGCGCTCTCGCCGAATCTAACCGAGACGCCAGCGAATATTGGAAAAATTATTTAGAAAAAACAGTTGAAGAACTTCGCGCATCCAAGGAAAGATGTTTTGAAAAATCTCTGGACTGCGTGAAGAAGATAAAAACTAGCTTCGCCAACGTGGGCGCCTATTCAAACGAAGATAACTTCATACGAGGCGACCCTGAGGGTGTCATCGAGTGTATCAGTGGAGAAGCTGAGGCTTTTGAGTAAATTTTAAGTGATCGTGGAGACGTCTACGCGTTCTCTGGTGCGAGAGGAGTTGCAGCCATCTTGGAGAAGGCGGGTTGCAGTCATGTCAAAACCTTGGCCCAGGCCGAAGCTGCCTTTTTCGTGGATGACACGAAGGATCCCTTGGCCAAAGTGAGTTTAATAGGCAGAAATTTTTTCACTGATATCTGGGAAAATGGCGGCCGACAAATGGCTCACGAAATAATGAATAAAAGTGAAAAAGATATTCATGATGCTCACGAAGTAGCGAAAGAAGCTGAGAAAGCTGTAGAACTCGAGAGACGGATAGGTATCGTTTAATGGCTTTTTAGCTTCGTCGTTTGTTTTCGTGGCTTTGAGCTGATTGATTTTTTTCTATCATAGCTGAATTACCTCCTCCACCAGAGCCATTCGACCCACTGGCCGACCCGGAGATGAAGAAAGCAATAGAAATTATCAACATAGCCGAATCTATTGTTGACGAAGTCGTCAACAAATTGCTTAACGAAGTTGCGGAGAAGGTTCTGAAGGAAGAGTAGTAGTTATTGTAAAAACGTTCTTAGTTGATTAATGTAACATTAATTGAACTAAGCCTGTAATATTTGATGTGTATAATTTTGAATCTAATATGTAAACTATTTTTTGCAATTTACTTCTTTGCGATGCATGAAACTTTTATATACGTACCGTTTTTGAGCCTTCGGTGAAAAACACCTTCCTTCTTTTCATACCTCATAAAGAAGAATATTTATGCTTCATGAGAATATCCATACTTCGTAAAGAACAGCCAAGCTTCATAAGATCATCATTGCTTCGTAAGCGATAAATCTCTTCTTCCATATCAGAGTTGATGAAGCTGTAATTCTCAGCTTACTTTGTGCCTTAGCACCTTTGCATTTTTGTAAAGCCTTCTCTGAAGATCGACTTCGTTTTCAATTCGTGTCATTGGTGTGATATGATGTATGATGTGATGCTATGCGATATGATGCGATGATATGATGCAAAGAATGATGCTAATGCCGAAGACACAGACACACGCTGAAACACAATCTTTGCGTCCCCTTAGGAACGATCAAAATCTCTTTGCCGCTTATTTTTCGGTGTAAGTTCTGCATCCCCTTAGGAACGTCTTTTGAACTTCTTCGCCTTCTATTTCGGTGGTATTTTTCACGTTGACTTTTCGCGCTTCGCCTTATATTTTGGCGGTATTTGGCTCTGCATTCCCTTTGGAACGACTTTTGAGCAGAAAACTTACACTGCGCTCCCTTAGGAGCGACTTTTTGTAGCTTCGGCAAACTTACGCTGCGCTCCTTAGGAACGACTTTTTGTAGCTTCAATGAAACTTGCAATACGATTTTTAGCTCTGCATTCCCTTAGGAACGTCTTTTGAGCTTCAGCAATTTTTGAGCTTCATAAGTCTGTGAAGAAGACATATTTCATTCTGACAGAAGTGAAGCTATTATATGAAATTAAAACTAGGTTTACATTGATTGTTCCTTATTAAAAACAAAATGATAATGAACGTAAAAATGTTTCAGGGGTAGGATATCTCTCAATAGATGTGCTTTGATTCTGGCACAGTACTGTTGACTGTGTGGGCTTCGGATTCCTCCCTGAATTCCCGTTGCTGTTGAGAGTGCTGGTGCCCTTCTGCTGCCGGCTTCGGGAATAGGTCGGTTGTAGTGGTGGCGGAGGCGGGAGTTGTGGCCAGGAGGCCTGTGAATGGTTAGCCGAAGTGACAGAAGCTGCAGGATGATTGTTCACATACTCTGGTATGTAAGGAGAGTGACACGAAGCAGTGTGTAAGACCTACTTCGGCTGGTTCTGCAGGGCTTCGGCTTCTGCTATTTCCTTTTGTTTCTGAATGGTGACATGGCACATTCTTGTAGTATGGCCCTTGTCCTCACCACAGAATAAGCAGTAAATTTTTCTAGGATGATCCCCGAACCTTCCTCCGAAGCCCCTGGCGCCTCTGCCCCTTAGAGCTGGTGGCCTGAAGGAGCTTTGCTATTGCCCCGAAGATTGAGAGGTATATTGTGACCTCTGAGACTGACTTCCTTTGTCATCACTTTGAGTGGAGTTATGGATTGACCTGACGTGCCTCGGATGGACTCTTCCTCCGAAGCCTCTGGTCATTTCGGAGAATCTGTAAGCTTGCTCCCTTCTTTGGCGGAAGTCGTTGTCAGCTCGAATATACTCATCCATCTTCTGTAGCAGTTTCTCTAGAGTTTGCGGGGGCTTCCTTGTGAAGTACTGAGCCATAGGTCCTGGCCGAAGGCCCTTAATCATGGCCTCAATGACAATCTCATTGGGCACTGTAGGCGCTTGTGCCCTTAGTCGCAAGAACCTTCGTACATATGCCTGAAGGTATTCTTCGTGGTCTTGCGTACATTGGAACAGAGCCTGAGCTGTGATCGGCTTTGTTTGAAAGCCTTGGAAGCTGGTAACCAACATGTCCCTAAGCTTCTGCCATGACGTGATGGTCTGTGGCCGAAGAGAAGAATACCATGTTTGGGCTATATTCCGGACGGTCATGACGAAGGACTTCGCCATGACTGCAGTGTTGCCCCCATACGAAGATATAGTTGCCTCGTAGCTCATCAGAAATAGCTTTGGATCTGAATGTCCATCATACATGGGGAGCTAAGGTGACTTGTATGAAGGAGGCCATGGGGTAGCCTGCAGTTCTGCTGCCAAGGGAGAAGCATCATCAAAAGTAAAGGCATCATGATTAAAATCATCATACCATGCATCCTCGTTGAATAGGCCTTCTTGACGAAGCTCCCTGTGTTGGGGCCTTCGATCTTGTTCATCTTGAACAAGATGACACACTTCTTCAGTGGCTTCATCGATCTTCCTTTGAGGATCAGCCAATCGCGCCATCTTCTCCTTCTTCCTTTGTACTTGCTGATGAATGATCTCCATATCCCTGATCTCTTGGTCCAACTCCTCCTCCTGGAGTGTTGGACTGGTAGCTTTCCTCTTCTGGCTTCGAGCCTCTCGAAGAGAAATAGTTTCTTGGTTTGGGTTAGCGGCTGCAGTGCAGCGGTCCCTGGTGCTGAAGCTTTCTTCGGCGACATGACGAAGGTCAGTGCTTGCCGAAGGTGGTCGAAAAGGGTTCACTGGAGGTGGGCGCCAATGTTGGGGACTTGTTCTCAAATGCTATGAATTAAGAACAAGGCAACACAAAAATATTAAATGTTAATGCCTTTCGTCCTTCGAAACATTATTTCCCCTAGGATATAATGATCTTCAGACGAAGGTCATGAAGGACATACCTTCATTATCGCATCATATGTTAATAAAAGGAGAAACATATGAAATATAAGAGATAACATGAATAATTATATAATATTATTTACTCATTCCCACTTTATTATCATGGAAAAATAGAAATGATATGGAATTACAAAAGTACCTTCGGCTTGACAGAAGTTGAAAGTACAAGAGTGATGCACGAGCAAATACAGGTCAGCGTGAAGAGTACGGGGGTACTGTTCACCTATTTATAGGCACAGAACAGAGCCTGTGAGAAATGACAGTTGTGCCCTTTACATTTACTATTGGCTTATAGAAAAATCTATGAGGACTGGATAGCCTTTTCCCCTTTAAGTCGGTTCCTTTTCCTGCGATTGAGTCGAAGCTCTCTTGTGCATAGCTTCGAAGCAACGACAACCTTCATCATGATCATGCCCTTCTCATCGTATATGCCTTTTAATCCTGAATCTGAAGGTACCTGTCTATAAACCATGCTTGGAAGACATTGTTAAATTACGTTTTTGAGGACCTTCGAAGTACGAAGGCCCCCAACAGAAGGCAACACTCCGATTGTCCCCCATGCTGGGAGGCAACACACCGGTGATCAGCAAAGGTATGTCGCTATCCATCATATATGCATGGACCAACTTGCCTGTTGCCCTTGCCTCCCACTCGCTGGCGTCAACAGCCTAGGCACCCGAATGAAGAACGCCAAAGCCACTGGCCTCAGATGCATGGGCAGCAACAACTCCAGCATCCTGAGAAAAGCTAGGAGTATTATTTTCTGCTGTATCATCCCAAGGCTCAACCGTGGGTGTTAATTTTAGTGTCTCTCCCAAAACAAGTTGAGCTGCCTCAACATTTCTTTGATCCGTCTGCTGATTTCCACTACCAGTAGTAGCCGAATCCTCCATTACATTATCTTTCAAATTAGACACTGGCTTCGGTTGATTGTCCTCAAGCTCAAGCCCATCAAACTCATCATCCAGGTCCTCATGCTGCCCTTTATCTCCTCCCTCAGAATTTTCGTGAGGCTTAAAATCCTCCCACACCTCATTTCTGCAAACCTTATCAACTTTAAAGAAAATTTCATAAAGCCCTTCCCCAACCACAATATCTGCAGCATCCGGTATCTTGGTCACATCATACCCCAACCATAAATATACAGACTCCCATCCTCTTGGTGTACCTCAAATCGACTTTCTGAGTGGCTCCTAAAATGGAGTCAATTGCCCATAAAGGAAGAAAAGATTTTATCTAAAAGGGTACCCCGTACACATTTACCCATGCTTTCTAGAGCAACTACATAGGCTCAATCTTTTGATCTAAATGTTGAATTTGCATGATACCCTCAACACCTGTCGTGTGTACATATTTCATAGCAACCATCTGCTGCAACTCCACTTTGCTAGGAAATGGGACAACAAAACAATCACTATGGGCTTGTACCGTCCACTGCCATCTGACCGGAATAAGGCGTGCCATTTCAAATCTAATCAAACTTGGCGACACTACACCCTTTTTAATAGTAATAAAAGGAGTGGTTGTTTCCTTCATAGGAGTCATACCTTTGGTCCCATAAGTTGGAATCTGGAAGAAACCCGACTCACCCCCCATGATGTCGCATAATATTGCACTTGGTTTCGACCCATTGAACACGGGACAATCCATCGACACGTGGTTCTCCTCAGATCTCACAACACAACTCAGCTTTGTGTTTCTTGCCATTGTCATCAGGCGCATGGCCCTCTTCCTCTGCTCGTTTGTTGTCCTTCTCATCCCTGCTACGAGATCCTTCACCGGTCTCTCTTGCAAATCCTCTATGGAAGCGGCTTCCAAAATGGCTTCCACGACCACGCCAAGCAGATCGACCACACTCATGGCCACCACTCGCGTGACCAGACCTTGAACCTCCAGCATGGTGTCTACTGGTATCCACCTGGGAAGCAGATCATCGGTGACCCACTTCCTTCTAGACCTTCTCCCCGTCACGCTTAGCTTCTCCCAATCTGCCACCCGACATGACGACAACAGCGTATGATTTGTTTGGAGAAACAAATGTGATTTGAGGGATGTGAGGGATGAAACTGGGATTAGGATTTTGATCTGCCCTGGTGTATAGGCGTATAGCAATGGCAGCGATCCCAGGATCGCACAGTCGTTTAGGTCTTAACGTGGGCCCCGTTTCATCCTGGTGCGTTGCGTTAGAGAACCTAGACTGCCAGGCCTGAGGAGATGAACTTGGCTCAGCCAAAGAAAATGTCTCAGTTGCATCACCGTAATTGAAAGTCTTTGGACCTTTGCCGAGAAAACCGGCCTAGCACAAGAGAGCGTGCTTAGAGGGATCACCTCGTCACCTTCCTTCCATGAGCGGCTTGTTAGCTTGTTTAAATTTCTCCCCAGTGACAAAACTGGATCTGAGATCAGCCTCGTCATCTTCGATCTGCTGACAACCTTCGACTGTCTCGCCCGCTGCCATCACCTGGCCGAGAGTACCACCAGTGTGATCTGGGCTTTTGGCAGCGGACCGCACCATGGCTTCACCCCCACACCAGTCGATGTATCTACACCGGACGAACAACATACCTTTGAACGCGACTCCGGCGATCCATGCCGTCTCATCTGAAGATAGGTCTCCCATTCGTCAGCCGTGTACCCAGCTATGGTCAACGACTCTCGAAGAACATCGAGTTCATTTGCCTTTACTAACATCGGTGGCAAGGTCTATGGTGAAGTTATGTGTCTCCCAAAGATATGCACTTAGCTCTCTGCATCCTCCCTAACGTGGTCCTGTGCCCTAGCAAATCGATCCTCCTTCCGGATTGCCGATCTTCTCACCTTCGCCACCCGGAAGAGCTTCGTCCATTGGAAGCGAACGAGCGACACTCCGGTCTGTATCATGGGAGTGGCCCCATCACGCAACTCTTTGCCCATGAAAAAATACATTGATTTGGTTTGATTGTTGGTGCCTGCAATTGGACATACCCATTCATATATATAGGGGAAGGTCTAGATTCTTACTTAGCTGTTCTCTAACAGAATCCACAAGTTTAGATGGATAAACATGCACGAAAAAGGAGCTTAATTGCCTGATCTAACCTTAACACGGACCGTCCGAGCCTACAGGCGGACCGTCCAGCCTCTCCTAGGTGGCAGGCACATATGGTGATCAACACATGCCCCCTGCTGTCGGCGTTTCGAACCCGGGGGTGTCGGTGTTTTGGGTCCGACCGCACACCCGGGGTTGCCCCTCAAGGTGTTTTAGGAGTAGGACGGTGTCGCCGACTGTAGCTAAATGGTTCGTGCCCGATGCACGAAGAACAATGGACAATGTTTACAGGTTTGAGCCGCTTTGAGATGCGTAACACCCTACGTCCTGGCGAGTATGCTTTGAGTAATGGGTTACAAGGTAGCTCTCACAAAGAGTTGAGGTAGGTGGCAGAGCAATGGGATCGATCGTTCTAAAGGGGTGCCCCCTAGGCCTTATATATTCGACCGTGAGTCAATACATGTGGATATGCACCTAAAAGATAGTGAATTGTTTTTGTCTATCTTCCTATGATTCTGCCGACTTATCCTCACCTGGTTACGTTGTTTGGGGGCTCCAGCGCGGGAAAGTCGGATCTTCTATTGCAGTCGCTTGCTCAACGTTGTGGGGCCGTCCGGGTTTGCGCCCACCCGGCCTTATGTCGATCTGCTTCACTAGTCGCTTCTCCCTAGGCCCATGAAGGAGTGACCTCACAATTTATTGGGCCCTTGTGCCTTTCGTGAGGTCTTTTATCCTTCTAGTGGACCCGGGGGATATCTGTCCCCCACAAGCCCCCGATCTTCGGGCTGATTTTGAAATAATCAGCCCAAAGATCCTAGGTCCAGCTTGCAGTCTTTGTTTATGACGAGAAATGCTTTCCAAGCAGTTTGGCAAAAACGATTTTTTACTGTCTCCTCCTGCTTTGATCATTCGTGGATTGGAGCCTTGCCTCATGCTTGTGCCTTAGAAGTCGGCATTTCATATTGTAGGACCCTGAACTTCATTGGGTGCACCGGAGGTGCACCCAATGGGTGTAGCCCCCGAGCTTCGAGTGGATTTTGGAAAATAATCCACTCGAAGGTCTTCATCAGAAATCTTGCCTTCAGTTTTGTCTTATGCCTTGGAAACTGGCGTTGCTTTCTCTCGAAATGGTGATTTATTGGGTGCACCGGAGGTGCACCCAATGGGTGTAGCCTCCGAGCTTCGAGTGGATTTTTGAAAATAATCCACTCGAAGGTCTTCATTTCGTGTCTTTTTGCTGAGAGTAACCCTTTCTTTTTCCGAATGCCTTAGAGGTCAGCATTATGTCATCAATATTATGCTTTAGAGGTCAGCATGCATTTTGTCTTTTGCAGCCGAGTTCGCGATCCGCCCATATCTTGGTAGGTGGTGTAATTTACTTGCTCTGCGACTGATTGGACATTTGATGGACGTTCTCTGGCTAGTCTTCACGTCGCTTCTGTCGGTCAAATTTTGTACTTCACCGGCTATATTTGGCTTTCCTCTGATCCTTACTGATATCTCATTTTTGTCTTGAGGTATTTATTGCATGCCCTGCACGGATGTGACGGTTTTGAAAAATATACTGATAATTCCTGGGCGTCCCCCCAATGGGTGTGGGCAAGGGACGGCTTGGTACGCTGAGTGTTTTAGCCGGCTGTTTCTGAGTAGTAATGTGATGTGACGGCGGGTGTAATCATATCATCCACGTTGTTGACTGGAGTCCCAATGGGTGTTGCGTTGCGTGAAACGGCGTCAGCCGCCTGACGTATCTTCAGACGGGTTGAAGTGTGTATTGAATGCTTCGCGACTGTTCAGTGGTCGTGGTTGGAGGTGAGCGGTTGCCTTCTTCTTCTATAAATAGTGCCTTTGCCTCTCTAGTTTTTTCACATCTCTTGCTGTTCTCAGCTGCTTACTTTCTTCCTCTCCTTGCATTTCCACCATGGGCAAGAACAACAAACGCAAGCACGAGCCGACTCGTCCATTAGAGGACTTTGGCGACTCGGAATACTCAGAGGAGGAGTTCTCCTCTGAGTCCGAGGGTTCTCCGGCTCCCGTCTCTCCTCCAGCGTCGTCCGATTACTCGGAAGACTCTCAGGGGATTGCCGCGGAGGTCTGGACTTACATCCGGGCCATCGAGCGCTCCGGGCTCGAGGGCTCGGATGAGTCGGAGTACTCCTCGGAAGAGGAGGACTCGCCCGAGGAGGACGGCGAAGGTGACGGCGACGACGACGATGACGACGGAGGCGACGGCAGCGACGACGGTGACGGCGGCAGCAGGGGCGGCGACGGCGGCAACAGGAGCGGCAACGGCGACAGCAGCAAGGGCAGCAACAAGGCCAGTGGCTAATTGCCACTGGTTTTTAGATATTAGTATAGATTAGAAGTAGTATAGTGAAATAATGTAGTAGTATTAGTAGTGTAGAGTAGTATAGTGTAGCGTAGTAGTAGTAGTAGGGGAGTAGCAACTCATAATGACTTGATTTGTAAGTATTGTTACTTCCCTTGATGAAGAATGACTTTGTCTCCTCCCGTGCCAATTATTTTGTTTCATAGTAAATTGATCTCTTATTTGTGAAGTTGATTCATTCGGAGTAGTATCCAAATAACTCGGGCATCATATCGCCGCCTCAGGGGTGATGGCCGAGCTATTATTGTCGACATTTATGCATTTGAAATAGAGTCCGAGTGATGATGAAGTCATGTCAGCGCCGGAATGACTGTTGACCACGTCGGCGATCTTAGAGGTGACAGCCGAGTGACTTATAACGACGCCAACGTTTTTTAGAGATAACCGCCGAGCGACTGAGGACATCGTCGGCGCTTCAGAGATAGCCGCCGAGCGATTGAAGACACCGTCGGCGCTTTAGAGATAGCTGCCGAGCGACTGAAGACATGATCGACACTTTAGGGATGATTGCCGAGCGGCTGGAGACATCGTCGGCGCTTTAGAGATAGCCGCCGAGCGACTGAGGACATCGTCGACACTTTAGAGATAAATGCCGAGCGACTGGAGACATCGTCGGCGCTTTAGAGATAGCCGCCGAGCGACTGAAGACATCGTCGGCGCTTTAGAGATAGCCGCCGAGCGACTGAAGACATCGTCGGCGCTTTAGAGATAGCCGCCGAGCGACTGAGGACATCGTCGGCACTTTAGAGATAAATGCTGAGCGACTGGAGACATCGTCGGCGTTTTAGAGATAACAGCCGAGTTAGAACGAGCCATGTCGGCCACTTTGAGTATAATAGCCGAGTGACGATGTGGCACATCGTGGTTTTAGAAGTGGCCGCCGGGTGACGATGTGACACGCCGGTGTTTTTTAGAAGTAACTGCCAGGTGCTGACTGGGCGCTTTTGGAAACGGTATCTGACTCGGGAATATCCCATACGTACTGCACTTTCAGCCGCCTCTGCTTTCTGTGCCCTAGTTCTTGCTTTCCTGCCTCCAGATCCCTTCTGCAATTCGGCTCCCGCTCTGTTCGCCAGTAGAGCTGAGATGGCGCCCAAGCGAAAGGCCTCGAGTTCATCCGCTGCGGTGATTCCCCCCATCGATCCCAACAGTCAGTTGCCTTTCGCAGGTAACCATATGTCTGTTGTCTCCAAGCCTGATCTTCTCCACCTTGTATCCATCGGGGTCCTTCCCTCGAGGGAGCTTTCTTCTTGGCGGATTTGTCATGGGGTCACTGTCCCGACAGAGGATACCCATGAATCCGTGATTTACGTTCCTTTTCTTCTCCGCGGTCTCGGTCTTCCCATTTCTCCCTTTTTCCGCGGCCTCCTTGATTTCTATCGTCTTAATTTGACCCATCTGAATCCCAATTCCATTCTGCAAATTTCCATTTATGTTCATCTGTGCGAAGCTTTTCTTGGCGTCCTGCCACATTTTGGACTGTGGAAGTATCTGTATCACTGTCGCCCTGGAATGGCCGGGGGGCAGCATTAGCTGGTTGGGGGTGCTAGTTTAGAGATGCACCGTGGAAGGAAGACTGAATATCTTGAGATCCCTCTCAAAGACAGTATCAAGGGATGGCGCTTGGAGTGGTTTATTGTTGAGAACCACGGGAATTCTCTCCCCCACGGTCGGGGAGACAGCCGGACGTTCGTACTCCGAGTTGGACTGAGTCCCCCACAGATCAGGAGGTGGCTGAGGCCGGGGCTTTGCTAGCTGAAGTTGGACTGCTGAAGGAGAGGGGTCTGACTGCAGAAGCTGTGGTTGCTGATTTTGTTTTCAAGAACATTCAGCCATTGAAGGACAGGGCTTACCCGGCTTATCTGTACCGAGGCCTAGCTGACTCAACTCGGGTTACCAACAGAAGGATTCCCTCCGCAGACTTGGTGAACCGACTTGAGATGATTCTAAGAGGCAAGGTATCAAACGTTGGTGCCCCAGTGGCATACTCGGCCTAGAACCTGCCTCCTTCCAAAGCCTTCACTCATTTCGCTTCGAATCCACCTGTTGCTGATGGCAGTTTGGGCCTTAGAGTGCGACCCTCTGCTGAAGAAGTTAACGCCTTGGTTGCCTCGCTCGGGGAAGTTCCTGATGATGAATTGCAAGTCCACTTTGAGGTACCTTTGGATCCTAGTGACGCAGAAATAAGTGTTATGCTTGATTTGCTGGCTGAGGACTCTTCTGATGCTGCTCCTGCTGGGACGTTGGTGGTGGCACCTCCCCCAGAAACTGATACAACCTTGGATATTCAGAAGCCTGTCAGTGCTCGCCCGAGACGCCCTTCCCGAGCCAATCAACTTGATCCTCCTGCTGACGAGCAGAAAAAGAAAAAGAGACGTCTCCGGCGAGTATCTAGTTTGGATCGGGATGTTGGTCCTTCGGTTCCTGCTGCTGAAGAAGTGCCTGTTCCTAAATTTACTGATGCTGACCCCAATGGGGGTGCTCCACCTACTGCTGACCCCGATGGGGGTGCTCCACCTGCTGCTGACCCCAATGGGGGTGCTCCACCTGCTGCTGACCCCAATGGGGGTGCTCCATCTGCTGCTGACCCCAATGGGTGTGTTGTCTGTGTTGCTAATGAAAACGACGGGTAGGAAGAAGACGAGGTCCCTTTGACTCGGAAGAACAGTCGGCAGTATGTCGCCAGTGGGGAAAGTAGTGGAGTTCCTTCTCCTGCTCTGTCTGTCCTCATTGGTCTACAAGAGTTGTCCCTGGCAAACTTTGATCAGACTCTTGAAGATATGGTTCCAGAAGACCTGCTATCAGAGCCAGCGGATGATGGTGTGATGGAGGTTTGTGCTGACGTGCTCGACGCCGGGTTGGGATCATCCCGAGCAGCGTCCCGCGCCTCGTCGACCTTAGAGCGAGGTCTCGAGGGTCAGGAAACTGACTTGGATCGTCTTGCTCCCATGGAAGTAATTGAGGGACCCTCAGCCTTAGAGGCGGCTACTGCGGAGAACTTGGTCCTCAAGGATGGTGTTGACACTTGCCTAGCCCCCGAGGATGTTGCCGGGGATGACTCGGCTCGGGTGGGAAACGCAAGCCACTGCCTAGCCCCCGAGGGTACTGCCGGAGATGATCCGGCTCAAGTGGGTAGCGCAAACTAAAGCCCAGCCCCCGAGGGTGTCCGAGCGGGGTCTCCCTCTTGTACTTCCATGGATGTTCACGCAGGATCTTCTCCGCGCTCCGGTTGCATGGTGGTAGCCCAAGCTTTGGGCCAGGGAGTCGCTTTAGAGGCTAGCGCTCCCGCTGACCAAGTTTTGGGCTCTGTTGATGGTACCAAGTTGGTCCCTGCTGGTTCACTGCAAGCTGCTTCGGGTGGCGACCTTACGCCAGGTCGTCAATTGATTTCTCATGATTTGGGAGTCCCTTCGTTCTTCTCCAATCTCCAGGTACTGTGGTATATTCTGACCTGACTTTTACACCATACGAACTGCTGCCAACACGCTCATATGTCCTCCATATCAGGCATTGGTGGACGGAATGGCTAGTCAGCTGAGGTTGCAAGGTGCTTCTGTTCGAGAAGGAGCTTCATCTCTGGCACGTTGGAATCCAGTGTTGCTCCAACATCGTGTCTCTGACTTGGAGGCGACGAATGCTGGTTAATACTCTTTTGCTTCTCTTTGTCTACCTTATTGAACTGCTTTACATTTTGACTCTTTTTGCTTGATTGTCTCTTGCTAGATATGGCTCGGCAGATTTCCATTCTTGAAGAAAAACATTCTCAAGGTCAGGCTGAACTGGTCCAGCGGTGTTCTGATTTTGAGGAAAAGTATTCTCAAAGCCAGACTGAACTGGCCCAGGTCTCTGCTTCTCTAAATGACGCTAAAACGCTGAACTCTGCTCTTCGCGCTCAGCTTGATTCTGAAAAGGTGACTTATGAAACTGTGCCTTGTATTACTGTGTTCTTATTGCCCGCTTGATGTTTGAAGGAGTTGATTCTTGTTTGCAGGAAGAAAAAAGTGCCCTTGTCACTTCTCGTGACAATCTTGACAGACTGTATCGTGATTCTAGCAACTCGTTGACCATCCTGGAGAGAAGTCATCGCTTTACCATGGAGGAGTTAGACAATCATCGTTGTAAGCTGTGGGAATCCACGGATGATATCGGCTAAGGATGCTACTATCAAAGAACTCCGTGCTTCCAAGAAATCCATCGCCTAGGAGTTAGAGACCGCTCAATTAGCTACCAAAGTTGCTGAGGAAACTTCCATTACTCTGAGAGCTCAGCGCGACAGAGCCAAGGATAAAGCCATTCGCGCGGGACGAATTTTGATGAGGAGGCCCGGCATGGTTGTCCCTGAAGACATAAGGGCTGACGTGAACGCTGCTCCTGATTCCTCAAGTCGCCCTTCTTCATCGGCTGCTCCTGAGAAAGATATTGCGAAATAGAGAAACATTTTGTGTGCTTTGAGCGCGCGGTTAGCATGATCGAATATTTGTTAGAGGACACCGGTTCAGCATTCGAATGATTTTGTTACCCTCCTATTGTTTCGGAATTTGACAGTACGTAAATTTGCAGTAGTAAAGTGCTATGTGATGGTTTTGGAACTTGTTTATGGGATATAGAAGTCACCCCTGTATGAGTATTCGTAAGCATGCGAAATCGTCTTAAGTCGTTGCTGACTTGAATCGATCGCTTTTGTTAGTAGGGCATAGTGGTCACCCCGAGTTAAGTAAGCGCGAGCATGTTGCACCGCCTTAAGTCATTGCCGACTTAAGCCGATTGCTCTGTTAGCAGGGCATAGTGGTCACCCCGAGTTTAGTAAGCGCGAGCATGTTGCACCGCCTTAAGTCGTTGCCGACTTAAGCCGATTGCTCCGTTAGCAGGGCATAGTGGTCACCCCGAGTTAAGTAAGCGCGAGCATGTTGCACCGTCTTAAGTCGTTGCCGACTTAAGCCGATTGCTCCGTTAGTAGGGCATAGTGGTCACCCCGAGTTAAGTAAGCGCGAGCATGTTGCACCGCCTTAAGTCGTTGCCGACTTAAGCCGATTGCTCCGTTAGGTAGGTCATAGTGGTCACCCCGAGTTAAGTAAGCGCGAGCATGTTGCACCGCCTTAAGTCATTGCCGACTTAAGCCGATTGCTCCGTTAGGTAGGGCATAGTGGTCACCCCGAGTTAAGTAAGAATGCAAGTCAATCGTGAACAAACTGAGTGTCTTTGAAGCCTTTTTTATGACATATTTCCCATTTTACAGAGTACATCGTCGTCCCGATAGCTTTTGTAATACAACTAGGGATAAAACTTCCTGAGGTGCTCTATATTCCAAGAGTTCCCAATTTTTGTGCTGTCCATTTGAGTGAGACGATATGATCCCGGCCGAGTGACTTCTGCTACTATGAATGGTCCTTCCCGTAAGGGCGATAACTTGTGCCGTCCCTCCCCCGTTAGAATTTGGCGGAGGACGAGATCTCCTACTGAAAAGGATCGTTGTCGCACGGCCTTGTCGTGATAGCGTCTCAGGGTCTGCTGGTACCGTGCCGATTGAATTACTGCGTTTAGCCGCTCTTCTTCGAGTACATCAACATCTTCCAACCTAGTTGCTTCGGCCTCTGCTATGCTTTCAAAGATCAACCTCGGCGCCCCAAACTTGAGATCAGCAGGTAGTACTGCCTCTAACCCGTAGACCAGGAAGAAAGGAGTGTTTCCATGCAGAGCTCGGCTAGGTTGGGTTCTTAGGCTCCAAACGACGTAGGGCAATTCCCTTATCCACTTTCCTGCGAACTTCTCATTTTTATCGAAGACCTTTTTTCTGAGTGCCTCCAATATCATCCCGTTAGCTCGCTCAACCTGCCCGTTGGCTCTCGGGTGTGCTACCGAAGCATACTTGACCTAAATGCTTTTTTGCTCGCAGAAATCGAAGAACTCTGAACTTGTGAAGTTGGACCCCAAGTCGGTTATGATAATGTTCGGTATTCCAAACCTGAATATTATGTCTTGTATGAATTCCACGGCTTTAGCTGAGGTTAAAGAAGCAATGGGTTTGAACTCTATCCATTTAGTGAATTTGTCGATTGCTACCAACACGTGAGTGTATCCTCCTTGAGCTTTCTTGAAAGGTCCAATCATATCTAGCCCCCAGCATGCAAAGGGCCAAGTCACCGGTATGGTCTGCAGTTGCTGTGCTGGTAGATGTTGTTGTTTTGACAAGTACTGGCAAGCTTCGCATCTCTGAACTAACTCGGTGGCATCACTTTTTGTTGTTGGCCAATAGAATCCCGACCTGAAGACCTTCCCGACTAGTGTCATGGACGCTGCGTGTATTCCACATTGTCCAGCATGAACCTCCTCCAGAAGTTGCTTCCCAGTAGATGATAGAATGCATTTCATGAAGATGCCTGATGCACCCCTTCTGTATAGTGTCTCCCCAATGAGTGTGTAGTGAGCCGACTGTCTGGCGATACGCTCGGCTGCATTTTTATCGTCTGGCTCCTCTTCATTCTTTATATATCTGATGATCGGCCTTCTCCAGTCATCAGAGCTTGACTCTGGTTGATTCATGATATTACACTCTTCTGCCTGATCCATTGAGATGCTTGGTTGTGATATTTCTTGTACAAAGACTCTGGGTGGGACCTGAGTTCGACTGGATCCTAGCTTGGACAATACATCGGCTGCCGTGTTTCGATCTCTTTCTACATGATGAAATTCCAGGCCTTCAAATTTATCTTCTAGTTTTTGGACGGCAGTGCAATATTTTCCCATTGAATCTTCGTATTCTTTGTTTATCTGGCTTATGACTATGAAAGAATCTCCGTATACCATTAGTCTCTTGATGCCTAATGATATGGCGATGTTTAGTCCATGGATCAGAGCTTCATACTCGGCTGCATTGTTGGAGGCTGGAAATAACAACTGGAGGGCATACTTGAGGTGCTCGCCTCCAGGTGCGATGAAGAGAATTCCCGCGCCTGCCCCCTGCAGCTTCAGCGAGCCATCAAAATACATCCGCCATACTTCAGCAGTTTCTGGGTTTTCTGGTACTTGTTGTTCAGTCCATTCTGATACGAAGTCAACCAATGCTTAGGTTCTAATGGCAGTGCGAGGTCGAAATTCGATGTCATGAGATCCTAGTTCACAGGTCCACTTGGCTATTCGACCAATGGCTTCCTTGTTATGAAGGATGTCCCTTATCGGAAAACCAGTGACTACTATGACTTTGTGGTCGTCAAAGTAGTGACGTAGCTTGCGGGCAGTTAGAAGTACTGCATATAATAGCTTCTGAACTTGAGGATACTTTTTCTTCGAGGGACCCAGAACTTCACTGATGAAATAAACAGGATTGTGCACTGGGTAGGCATGTCTTTCTTCTGCTCGCTCGACTACCAACGCAGTGCTTACCACGTGAGTCGTGCAAGAGATATACAGCAGCAGATCTTCAGCTGGTTGAGTTGATGTGGCTCGCCGCGGTGGTTTCAGTACTGGTGGGGTTGTCAAGAATTTCTTCAGCGCATCTAGGGCTTCCTGTGCTTCTGAAGTCCACTGAAACTTGTCCACCTTCTTGAGTAGCTTGTAAAATGGTAAACCTTTTTCTCCCAGCCTGGATATAAATCTGCTCAGGGCTGCCATACATCCGGTAAGTCGCTGAACCTTCTTTTGTGATCGTGGAGCTTCCATTTTCATGATAGCTTCAATCTTATCCGGATTAGCTTCAATTCCCCGGTGGCTAACAATAAATTCGAGTAGC
Organism: Zea mays; assembly: GCF_902167145.1. Lineage (NCBI taxonomy): Eukaryota > Viridiplantae > Streptophyta > Magnoliopsida > Poales > Poaceae > Zea > Zea mays. The sequence goes on from NC_050105.1 coordinate 58,695,507, forward strand.
TTCCCTGCCGGTACCCCAAAGACACATTTTTCGGGATTAAGCTTCCATCGATATCGCCGTAAACTGTTGAAAACCAGTTGTAAGTCTTCGATGAAGTTTTCCGAGTTCTCTGTTTTGATTACTACGTCATCCACGTAGGCTTCCACACGCTTGCCCCAGTGATCGGCTAAGCATGTTTGAATGGCTCTCTAATAAGTCGCTCCAGCGTTTTTGAGGCCAAACAGCATGGAGGTATAGCAGAAAGCACTGAATGGAGTGATGAACACTGTTTTTTCCTCGTCTTCCTTTGCCAAACTGATCTAATGATATCCAGAATAGCAATCCATAAAAGACAGCACAGAACATCCAGCGGTGGAGTCTACCACCTGATCTATCCTAGGGAGCCCGAAGGGATCCTTTGGACAATGTTTGTTGAGATCTGTATAGTCGACGCACATGCGCCAACCCACTTTATTCTTTTTGAGTACAAGAACAGGGTTGGCTAACCACTCGGGATGTAACACCTCTTTAATAAATCCGGTCGCGACCAAGCGAGCCAACTCAGCGCGAATGGCCTCTCTTTTGTCGGGCGTGAAGCGACGTAGTTTTTGCCGGATCAGCCTTGCCTGAGGGTAGACCTTCAGTTTGTGCTCGGCCAGTTCTCTCGGGACTCCCGGCATATCCGCAGGTTGCCATGCGAATACGTCCCAGTTATCTTGCAGAAACCGAACGAGCGCGCCTTCCTATTTATCGTCCAGGCTGGAGCTGATGATGGCAGTCTTGCGTTCATTAGCAAACCCCAGGTTGATCCTTTTAGTTTCTTCAGTCGGCCGCATAGAGGTCGCGGCTTGAGCTTCGTTCGCCGGTACGGTGAGGTCTTCCTCAGGCTTAGAGTTCGCCTGCGCTGAAGAAGTCGCCGACGGTTTGGTGGTGAGGGCCGCTTGAATGGCCACTCGGAAACATTCTTCGGCGCCTTGGAAGTCAGCACGCATAGTTATGATTCCTTGTGGCCCTGACATCTTCAGTATCATGTATGTGTAATGCGGGATGGCCATGAATTTTGCCAATCCTGGCCTCCCGATGATGGCGTTGTACCCGCAGTCGAAGTTTGCTACTTCGAACCTCAGGAACTCGGTTCTGTAATTCTCCAGAGTTCCGAAGGTGATGGGCATGTAGATGTGGCCCAGCGGGTATTCCCCTTCGGTCGGCACGATGCCGAAGAAAGGAGTGTCCGACTCGCGGAGTTCTTTGAGGTGAACTCCCAAGCCTTAGAGTGTCCGGGGGTAGGTGACGTTGATGCTGCTTCCCCCGTCCACGAACACCTTCTTCACCCTGCTCTCTCGGATCACCGGATCGACGAGGAGCGGGTACTTGCCTGGGTGGTCGAAGTTGAGCCATTGATCTGCCCGAGTGAAGGTAATCGGGTGCTCCGACCACCGGTACGGAGCGGGAGGACCGGTGGTCGCCACCAATATCTGGCGATCGTTGAGCTTTTGTTATCTTCTGTTCTCCTGTGATCCGTGTCCGCCAAAGATGACGTTGACCTCCCTGTCAACGCGTGGGAAGGCTCCTCCTTCCCCCTCCTCCTGCTGCTGGGGTTGTCGTGGCTCTTCTGGTCCTCCCTGCGGCGGAGGAGGGGGTAGAGGTTGGAAGGGTCGGCCGTGTCCGATGGAGTGCTTGAAGTCTCTGCAGTTCCGCAGGGTGTGGCGCATGTCCTTGTGGTACGTGCACTGGGCGTCGAGGATGTTGTCCAGCATGCGCTCGCCTCTGCGAGGTCCTCCCCGGGCACGAGAGGCAGGTGGTCCAGCGGCGTGCACCTCTTCGCGAGGTCTTTTCTCCCAGCGTTTGTCGGGTTGCTGGTTCGCGTCGCGTCGTGGCGCTGCTGGTGCGGGCTTCGCTCCCCCGATGAAGTCCTGAGCTCGCTCGTCGGCGGTGATGTAGAGGTTGGCTTCCCGGAACAGCTGCTCGGAGGTAGTCGGCACTTTCTGCAGTATGGCTCGGACGAAGGCTGAGTCGTTGGATCCTCTGTAGAAGTCCTCGATCACGGCCGCTTCCGTGACCTCGGGGATACGATTTCTCATGGTCTGGAACCTTTTGAGGTACGACCAGAGAGTTTCGTCCCCCCAGCGCTTGATGGATTTGAGGTCCCATGGTTGCGCTAGTTTGTCGGAGAGGGACTGAAAGTTGGCGGTGAAGCGTCGACTGAAGTCGCTCCAGTCGTCGATGCAGTGTCGAGGTAGATGTCGTAGCCATTGTAGTGCATCTTGCCCGAGGACAATGGGTAAGTACGCAGTCATCACGTCCTCGGATGCTCCAGCGGCTCGGGCGGCAGTGGTGTAGACGGCCAGCCAGCCTCCTGGATCCTGCTTAGGTTCATATTTGTCGACATTGGATACCTTGAAGTTAGGAGGCCACTGAATGGCCCTAAGGCGTGGAGTAAGGGCTGTCACTCCACACGTGTCCTCCTGTCGTCGGGGATGATGTCTGTCCTGGGGAGGGGAGTAGTCGTTGTGATTCCTCGACCGACCCCGGGTTGTACCGCCAGTCGAGGCCGTTGCTGACTCGGTTCTGGTTGCCTAACTCCGAGCTGGGATGCCATGATCCCTATCGTACTCCTCCCGGCGGCGGATCTCGTTCTCATGCCGTCGTTCACGCGAAGCGTTGATGGAGCTTCGCGTGTCCCGGCGACTGTTGATGGCGTGTCGTAGATCGTTCGGCGGGTGAGCGAGCGGTAGAAGATGGTTGGCAGCCTGGGTGAACAGTCGTTGATAGCCCTCGGCGTCGGGAGTTCGAGGGAGTCCATCAGCTATCTGAGCTAGTACCCCTCCGACTTCACTCGGTGTGTTCATGGCTCGGGCGAAGTCAGGATTCAGGTTGCGCCCGAAGAGTGGATTTCCCCGGCGCTGCCTTGCGTCCTGCTCGGCTTGTTCCTGAGCTCGTCGGCGATCACGTCGGCGGGAATTCCTTCGTTCTCTGAAGACGCGTTCCTCCGGAGTTTCTCCTATCTCCGAGACCTCGTCCCGCGAAACAGGTTGCTCCGGATCCCGTTCTCCGGCCTCATGATGTCGCCGAATGTTTCGGCGCCGGTTTCTCCGCCGGCGGGATTCCCGCTGAGGTGGTTCTTCTCCGGGTGCGGTCGACTCGTCGTCGGAGACGGGGGGCGACTCCACTCTTCCGATGAAGAGGATGTCGGGGTAGAATGGTGCGGTGGTCGTGGCGATCTTCTTCCCGTTATCCTTTGAGGGCGGAGGAATGGAAAGAACGACTTGCTTCCTCCCGGTCTCTTTCTTCCATGCGATCTGTGTCCATTTTTTCGTCGGAGAAGTGGACAATGGAGTTCTCCGGGTCAGCGGGCTCTCGGCCCCTGGTTTGCCGAGGGCGATCTTTTTTCGGAGCACTGGAGGTCGCGCTTTTTCCTTCCTCACCCCGATATTCTCGGAGCGTGTTGGAGTGGACTTCTTCTTTGGCGGATCGGCGATGCGGTGTAGAGTTCCCTCTTCATCTGCTATGGATGAGATTGTTCCAAAGTAGAATACGGATCCGAGACGGAGGGTGATCTTGTGGTGGAAGGTGACAGCCATTGAGCTAGCTTGGATCGGCGACACACCCCCTACCTGGCGCGCCAGCTGTCGGTGTTTTGGGTCCGACCGCACACCCGGGGTTGCCCCTCAAGGTGTTTTAGGAGTAGGACGGTGTCGCCGACTGTAGCTAAATGGTTCGTGCCCGATGCACGAAGAACAATGGACAATGTTTATAGGTTCGGGCCGCTTTGAGATGCATAACACCCTACGTCCTGGCGAGTATGCATTGAGTAATGGGTTACAAGGTAGCTCTCACAAAGAGTTGAGGTAGGTGGCAGAGCAATGGGATCGATCATTCTGAAGGGGTGCCCCCTAAGCCTTATATATTCGACCGTGAGGCAATACATGTGGATATGCACCTAAAAGATAGTGAACTGTTTTTGTCTATCTTCCTATGATTCTGCCGACTTATCCTCGCCTGGTTACGTTGTTTGGGGGCTCCAGCGCGGGAAAGTCGGATCTTCTGTTGCGGTCGCTTGCTCAACGCTGTGGGGTCGTCTGGGTTTGCGCCCACCCGGCCTTATGTCGATCTGCTTCATTAGTCGCTTCTCCCCAGGCCCATGAAGGAGTGACCTCACGATTTATTGGGCCCTTGGGCCTTTCGTGAGGTCTTTTATCCTTCTAGTGGACCCGGGGGATATCTGTCCCCCACAGGGGGTCCCTGGACCGACGAGTAAATTGTCGCCGCGTGCCCCAGCCCAGATGGGTCGGCGCGAGACGGAGCGCAAAGGGGGGAAGAAGCCGGAGGGAGACAGGCGTAAAAGGGGAAACCCGCGGCCTCCGTGTTTATCCCGCGCCCAAGTCGGGTGCGCTTGCAGTAGGGGGTTACAAGCGTCCACGCGGGAGGGAGCGAGCGGCTTACGCGAGCGCCGTTCCGTCCTTCCCCGCGTGGCCAACCCTCTGTAAGAGGGCCCTGGACCTTCCTTTTATAGGCGTAAGGAAAGGATCCATGTGTATAATGGGGGGTGTAGCAGTGTGCTAACGTGTCTAGCAGAGGAGAGCTAGTGCCCTAAGTACATGCCATCGTGGCAACCGGAGAGGTTTTGGCACCCGGTTCGTGTGGTGTCGTGGCCGTCGGAGGAGCGCTGGAGCCTGGCGGAAGGACAACTGTTGGGGCTGTCGAGTCCTTGCTGACGTCCCCTTGCTTCCGTAAGGGGGCTGAGAGCCGCCGTCGTCATAGAGCATGCGGGGCGCCATCATTACTTGTTTACCGGGGCGAGCCAGATGGGACACCGGTCTTGTTCCCCGTTGCCTGAGTTAGCTTGGGGTAGGGTGATCATGGCACCTCCTGTGACGTGGTACGTCCGAGCCCTGGGTTGGGCGAGGTGGAGGCTCCTCCGAGGTCGAGGTCGAGTCTGTCTTCCAAGGCCGAGGTCGAGTCCGAGCCCCTCGGTCGGGCGAGGCGGAGACCGTCGGCTGAGGCCAGTGCTGAGTCCGAGCCCTGGGGTCGGGCGAAGCGGAGTTTGTCGTCTTCCGGGGCTGAGCCCGAGTCCGAGCCCTGGGGTCGGGCGAAGCGGAGTTCGTTGTCTTCCGGGGCTGAGCCCGAGTCCGAGCCCTAGGGTCGGGCGAAGCGGAGTTCGTCGTCTTCCGGGGCTGAGCCCGAGTCCGAGCCCTGGGGTCAGGCGATGCGGAGTTCGTCATGTTCCGGGGCTGAGCCCGAGTCCGAGCCCTGGGGTTGGGCGATGCGGAGTTCGTCGTCTTCCGGGGCTGAGCCCGAGTCCGAGCCCTAGGGTCGGGCGAAGCGGAGTTCATCGTCTTCCGGGGTAAGCCCGAGCCCGAGCCCTGGGGTCGGGCGAAGCGGAGTTCGTCGTCTTCCGGGGCTGAGCCCGAGTCCGAGCCCTGGGTTGGGCGAGGCGGAGCTTCCTATGGCGCTCGAGGCCGGACTTGGCTGCTGTCTGCCGCACTCTGCCGAGTGGCGCAGCAGTCGTAGCGGCGTAGGCGGCGCTGTCCTTTTGTCAGGCCGGTCAGAGGAGCGGCGAAGTGACTGCAGTCACTTCGGTTCTGTTGACTGAAGGGCGCGCGTCAGGATAAAGGTGTCAGGCCACCTTTGCATTAAATGCTTCTGCGATTCGGTCGGTCAACGCGGCGATCGGGCCAAGGTTGCTTCTTGGCGAAGACTGGGCCTCAGGCGAGCCGAAGGTGTGTCCGTTGCTTGAGGGGGCCCTCGGACGAGACGTGAATCCTCCGGGGTCGGCCGCCCTTGCCCGAGGCTGGGCTCGGGCGAGGCGAGATCCTGTCCCTTGAGTGGACCGAGCCTTGACTTAATCGCACCCATCAGGCCTTTGCAGCTTTGTGCTGATGGGGTTACCAGCTGAGATTAGGAGTCTTGGGGGTACCCGTAATGATGGTCCCCGACAGTAGCCCCCGAGCCTCGAAGGGAGTGTTAATACTCGCTTGGAGGCTTTTGTCGCACTTTTTTGCAAGGGGACCGACCTTTCTCGGTTGCGTTTTGTTCTGGTGGGTGCGCGCGAGCGCACCCGCCGGGTGTAGCCCCCGAGGCCTCGGAGGAGTAGTTTGACTCCTTTGAGGTCTTAATGCGTTTCGCGATGCTTCGGCCGGTCTGGTTGTTCCCTCATGCGAGCTGGCCGTAGCCCAGGTGCACGGTCGGGTCCCAAGTTCTCGGGCTGGTATGTTGACGCTGTCAACGGTTTGGCCGGAGCCGGGTTTGCGAGAGCAGCCCCCGAGCCTCCGCACAGGGCGAGAGGACGGTCAAGGACAGACTCGACTTTTTTACATACGCCCCTGCGTCGCCTTTCCACAAGGAGGAGGGGGGAAAAGCGCCATGTTGCCCTTGGAGGGCGCCGAACATGGTGTCTCCAGTGAGCTGCTGACGGGTAATCCGAGTGGACGCCCGTGCCCCATTTGTTAGGGGTCGGCTAGAGGCCCGGAGGCGCGCTCCAAAAGTACCTGCGGGTGATCTGCCGGACCCGGTCCCCTTTTGACGGGGTCTGAGGGCTCGATGCCTCCCTCTGATGGGATTCCGTTACAAGATCGTTCCCGCTGGTCTCGGAAATGTCCTAGGGTACCTTGGGAGCGTAGCCCGAGCCTTGGTTATGTATCGAATGTACCCAGGGTCATCCCTCGCTCTGTGTCTGAGGTGGCTGTGAACCCTTCGAGGGCTAGCCTACGAACCCCTAATCAGTAGTGGGCGCGGAGCCCGAGTGGCCTGAGGCGGCCGTTGAACCCTTCCGGGGGGCCAGCCTTCGAACCTCTGACCAGTAGGGGGCGCGGAGCCCGAGCGCTCTGAGGCGGCTGTTGAACCCCTTTGAGGGGCCGACCTTCGAACCTCTGATCAGTAGGGGGGCTCGGGGCCCATTTCCTTCGCGGAGAAGGACCCCTTTCGGGGTATCCCCTTTCCCTGTCCCTGTTGTAAGAGAGAGAAAGAGGAAAAGGAAAAGGATACGAAATCGAAACGACGTGGCGCACCTTTTCTGACGCGGTCGTTATGGCGAAGGCGAAGCGTCGCCTGCTTCGCCCGCCAAAGGTGCCGCCTGTCCCGCCGTAGAGTTAATGCGACGGGACGAGTGGTTCGCGGGGCAGCCGTTGCGCGTGCGAGCCGTTCAAGGAACGGGTGTTTCGCTTTGAGTTTTAAATCCCGCGGCGGGTTCAGGCGACGCGTTGAACGGGTCTTGCCTGGGTCTTTATATATTCGGGAGAGGGACCGGTGACGGTTCTTTGCTCTGCTATTTGCCTCCTTCCTAGGTTTTCGCAACCCGGGGGAATAGCTAGAGAAAAAGGAAACCGCCCACCCAGTCCCTTCCGCCGCCACCTCCTCTGCTTGGTGATGGCCGACCGTGCGACCCATGGCCTTTCTCCACCGTCACGGCGGATGACCTGGAGACCCTCGTCGCTGAGGGTTTACTTCGCCCTCTCTCCGATGAGAGGCAGCCAGAGTGGATGCCCCCCCCGAGCGGAGCCACCCCGTCTCCGCCGCCGGGGTATGTCGTGAGCTTCGTCTCCTTTCACGAATGAGGGTTCGGAGTGCCGGCAAGCCGTTTTATGCGGGCGATTCTGCATGTCTATGGGGTGGAGCTGCACAACCTCAGCCCTAACTCCATCTCGCAAGCCGCCATCTTCGCAGCGGTTTGCGAAGGATACTTGGGGATTGACCCTCACTGGGACCTGTGGACTCATTTCTTCTCCGCGGAGCTTTTTGCTTCGCCGACGGGGGAGAGAAGGGTCCGCACGGCAGTGCGGGCCGGTGGCTGCATCCTCTAGCTGAGGCAGGCGCGGGCGCCGCAGTATATTCCCGCCATCCTTGCGTCCTCGAACAAAGGGTGGCAGCACCGGTGGTTTTATCTCTGAAATGACGACGGGAGGCTCTCGTCGTTTTCTCAGCGAGTGGTGACCGTCGCCGCCGATGCCTGGCGCTACAACACCCCGCACGACAGACAGAAGAATCTCCAGCCCCTTCTGAAGGCCCTGGAAGTGTTGCGAAAAGGAGGGCTCACCGCTGCGGGAGTGATTGCCGCCATTCATCGCCGGAGGGTGCTTCCCTTGGCGGAGCGGCGGTTGCCGCTTTGGGAGATGACGCCAGAGGCCGACTTGGAGGGTTCGCGGATGTCCTCGGATCCCCTTCCCGTCGACGACCTCCACGGGCGGGTAGCCGTCGCGTTGGGAAAACCGGACGCCAGCGCCCTTTCCCAGCCCTTGATGCGTCCCGACCGCGGGTGTGTGTCCCTGGTGAGTGTCCGCTCCTTCTTTCTCCTTGCGTCGGATTGCCCTTGGCTCTCACAGCCGAGACTTTCCATCTGTCCCTAGGAGGTAGGGTGGCACAAGCCTTCCCGGCCACCGGTCCCGGAGGACGCGGTGGACCGAGCTACGCGGAGGGTTGCCGCGGAGAAGAGGAAGGAGAAAAAGGACACGAAGAAGGCTCGGGCCCGCGAGCGGATACGGGCTCGTGACGCCTTGGAAAGGCTCCATCGTCGGCAGGAGAGGGATGGACTCCCGAGGGAGCCGTCGCCAGAAACGCCTGACGACGACGACGATGAAGACGATGACGAAGACGACGATATGACTGCCCGCCTCGGCCTCAGCCCGGGTCTGAAGCTAGGCCAGGAGTCGTCAAGCCAGCCCCCGAGCGGGCTGGCGCCAACGGTTTCCGGGGCCGGGACACCGGGGTCCCGGTCCGAAGAGCGGGGGCAGACCGAGGGGGTACTTGACCCCTCGGCTGGGGAAGTTGAGGTGACCCCGGGGAGTTAGGCCGAGCTGCCTGTTTCCCGAGAACCGTCGCCCGTGCCGGCTGCGCAGGAGGGCGATCCTCAGGTCGTCGTGGCTGCGCCTAGGCAGTCCATCTCTCGGGCGTCTAGGGCGCCCAAGGCGAGGATGGTACCGAAGCTAGCAGCGAGGCAGACCTCGGCGGTACCTTCAGGGGTCGAGGTTCGAGAGGCCTCCCCATAGGCACGGTTGATCATGGCCCGGAGTGGGTAAGTACCTTAGGATGTCTTCGTCCCGGCTCCTCCTTTGTATGTCCCGACCCTGACTTTCCTTTTCTCCTTAGCAAGCAGAGTCATGGCCCGACCGATCTGGCTCCCCGGAAGGTCCTCAAGACGGCATCAACTTCCGCTGCCGGTGCTGCGCCGGGCCTCGCCGGCCAGCTGACCTTCTCGCAAGACGCCCCACAGCGGGGGGCTCAGGCGGCACCAGTTGCCGTGGAGAGAGCTCCCGAGGCCGGCTCTTCTGTCGAGGCAGCCGTCGCGCTGGGGGAGGTGGCTGGCGCGGCTGTGGCCTCGGGCACACCAGACATGCCGCCGGCGCTGCCACCGGCTGCTGCCGAAGCCGTTGTCGTCCCGGCCGTGGAGCGACCCGTCGCCGCCGACGCTGAGATGGCCGAGGCGTCGCTACTTGGTGCCTCGGAGGAGGGGGGCGCGGAACCGCGACCCGTCCCGCCGAGTGGCAGCCTTGTCCCTGCGCGGCGGAGCTCCGAGGGGTGGCGCCAGTTGCTCCGGTTCCAGACCCGTGAGGCCTCGGATCCCTTCTTCGTTCTTGACGATGAGCGGGAGGAGCAGTCTTGGGACGAGCTCCGCGAGTGCGCCGAGGCAACGGTGGGGTCGCTCCGGTCATCCTTGGAGGTCTTTTGTAGGGACGTTCCCAAAATCCTCCAGGTAATGATTTCAGGCATACCTTTTTCGTGATCAAGGCGTCCTTTGTGACGCCCCGCTTCCTTCCCTCAGGATATAACGGATCTGAGCGCCGCCAAGTCGTCGTTCATCCGCCGCGAGGTCGATGTCTGGGGTTCGCTGCGGTCCCTGAGGACCTCGCTTGCCAGGGCTACCGCACGCCTCTCCCAGCAGGGCGCCGAGGTGGCGGACCTTCGGTTGCTCTACGCCGATCTGGGAGCAGAGGCAGCAGCGGCACGCGCAGAGGTGCAGCGACGGCAGTCGGAGCTTGCTCAAGTCACCGGCGAGCGGGACCAATCTCGGGGCCGGGCCGCCAAGGCCGAAAGCCGGGCCGGAGCCCTTGCAGCAGACCTAGCCGTAGCCCAAGCCGCATCCTCGGAGCAGCGTGCCCGAGCCGGAGGTATGTCCTGGCTGTTTTAAGTTTTCGTTTCAGCTTGGTTCCTCCACTTGTGTTTGAGGTCTTGCGCTTTGGCTGTTCGCAGAGCTCGAGTCTGCCCTTGATAAGTCCACCAGGGCGCTTGCTCAGGCGGTCGAGCAGAGGGAGGCCGACCACGCGACCATGTCCGAGGCCATCTCGGCTTTCTGTCGGGTCTTTGGCTTCGACGACGTCCCATCGGGAAGCTCCCCTCAAAGTCGTCTGCAGGCCTTGGGTGACCATGTGCGTGGCAGACTCCGCGAGGCGCTACATCACGGCGTCAGGCGGGCCTTCGCCGTGCTTGCTTCCCACTATGTCGTGGATCTGGAGCGGGTCAGCGAGGGGTATTGCCTCCCCGACGAAGATGAAGCCACCCTGGCTGAAGTCCAGAGGCTCGACGCGGCCGCCGCAGGCCCGAGCGCGGTGCTGGCAACCACCTTTGAGGCAGAGATCCTCCCGCCTATGCCGTCGTCCGAGGCCGGGGACGAAGCCGAGGGCGCGGCTCCTTCTCCGGGCGACGCCTGACTCTGCCGGAGTAGTTTTCTTTGAATGCATATGTGTCTTTTGCGCCCGCTGAGGCCCGAGCACTTTATTATCGTAGTATAAGGTTGTGCTCCTTTTCCTTCCATTTTGCGTATCTGTCCCCGTTCGTCAGTAGCAGGGTGGCTTGCCCAAGTAAGAGTCATTTTTCGTGGTAGGTGACGAGTGAGGTATCCGTATCCCAGAGGCGTAGGAGTCCCTCGGCTCAGTCGGCCTTGCCACTTACATGCGCCCTCATTTGCTTCTTGGGGTCCTGCTACTGATATAGCCGGGGAACGCAGAAGAACGCAGAAACCTTTTTGATGGAAGACTTTTTTCGAGGAAAATTTTGACGTAGAGGGGTTCCCCCCTTTTAGCCCCCGAGGGAGGGTCGGGCTTTGCCGAGGCCAGGCCGACCCTTCCTTGATGACTAGACTTTGTATGTGACCGAAGTGTATGAACGACTTGAAAGCATCTTAAGGGTAGAAGCGACGTAGCTGTCAGATGTTCCAAGCGTTGCTGTAGACCTCGCCTTGACTGTTGGCCAGCTTGTACGTTCCGGGCTTCAGAACCTTGGCGACGACGAACGGCCCTTCCCAGGGAGGCGTGAGCTTGTGCCGCCCTCGGGCGTCTTGTCGCAGCCGAAGCACCAGGTCGCCCACCTGGAGGTCTCGGGACTGAACCCCTCGGGTGTGGTAGCGTCGCAGGGACTGCTGGTACCGCGCCGAGTGTAGTAAGGCCATGTCACGAGCCTCTTCCAGCTGGTCCCGTGAGTCTTCTCGATTAGATCGATTGCTTTGGTCGGTGTAGGCCCTCGTCCTCGGGGAAACGTATTCTAAGTCTGTGGGCAAGATGGCCTTGGCCCCATAGACTAGAAAGAACGGTGTGAAGCCCGTGGCTCGGCTCGGCGTTGTCCTCAGACTCCAGACCACCGAGGGGAGCTCCTTCATCCATCTCTTGCCGAACTTGTTGAGGTCGTCGTAGATCCGCGGCTTGAGCCCTTGCAGGATCATGTCGTTGGCACGCTCTACTTGCCCATTCGCCATGGGGTGAGCCACGGCGGCCCAGTCCACCCGAATGTGGTGATCCTCGCAGAAGTCCAGGAACTTTCTGCCGGTGAACTAGGTGCCGTTGTCGGTGATGATGGAGTTTGGGACCCCAAAGCGATGGATGATGTTGGTGAAGAACGCCACCACCTGTTCGGACCTGATGCTGTTTAGGGGTCGGACCTCGATCCACTTGGAGAATTTGTCGATGGTGACCAACAGGTGCGTGTAGCCCTCGGGTGCCTTCTGCAAGGGGCCAACGAGGTCCAGACCCCACACAACAAACGACCGGGTGATGGGTATGGTCTGCAGAGCCTGAGTGGGCAGGTGGGTCTGCCTTGCATAGAATTGACACCCTTGGCAGGTGCGGACAATTCTAGTGGCGTCGGCCACCGCGGTCGGCCAGTAGAAGCCTTATCGGAAGGCGTTTCCAACAAGGGCTCGAGGTGCTGTGTGATGGCCGCAAGCCCCCGAGTGTATCTCTTGTAAGAGCTCCTGGCCTTCGGCGATGGAAATGCATCGCTGGAGGATGCCTAAGGGGCTGCGGTGGTAGAGCTCCTTCCCATCTCCCAGCAAGGCGAACGACTTGGCGCGCCGTGCCAACCGCCGAGCTTCGGCTCGGTCGAGGGGTAGCTCTCCTCGGTGGAGATATTGCAGGTACGGGGTCTGCCAGTTTCGATTAGGAGTGACCCCACTTCGCTCCTCCTCGACGCGCAGTGCCTCACCCTCGGGGGCCAAGGGTGCCTCGAGCTGAGCCGAGGGTGCCTCGGGCCGAGCTGAGGGTGCCTCGGGCTGGGCCGAAGCCTTCTCGGGCTCGGGCGTGTCGTCGGTCTTGATGAAGGGTTGATGCAGGTCTCGGGAGAAGACGTCCGGGGGAACCGTTGTTCGCCCCGAGGCTATTTTAGCCAGCTCGTCCGCAGTCTCGTTGTAGCGTCGGGCAATGTGGTTGAGCTCGAGCCCGTAGAACTTGTCTTCCAGGCGTCGAACCTCATCGCAGTAGGCTTCCATCTTCGGGTCGCGGCAGTGGGAGTTCTTCATGACTTGGTCGATGACGAGCTACGAGTCACCGCGAGCGTCGAGGCGTCGGACCCCTAGCTCGATGGCGATGCGCAACCCGTTGACCAGAGCCTCGTACTCGGCCACATTGTTGGACGCCGGGAAATGGAGGCGTAGCACGTAGCGTAGGTGCTTCCCGAGGGGCGAGATGAAGAGCAGGCCCGCGCCTGCTCCTGTCTTCATCAGCGACCCGTCGAAAAACATGGTCCAGAGTTCCGGTTGGATCGGAGCTGTTGGGAGATGGGTGTCGACCCATTCAGCCACAAAGTCCGCCAAGACCTAGGACTTGATGGCCTTCCGAGGGGCGAACGAGATCGTCTTGCTCATGATTTCCACCGCCCACTTTGCAATTCTACCCGTGGCCTCTCGGCACTGGATGATCTCCCCCAGGGGGAAGGATGACACCACAGTTACCGGATGAGACTCGAAGTAGTGTCACAACTTCCGTCGCGTCAGGATCACCGCGTACAGCAGCTTCTGAATTTGTGGGTAGCGGATCTTGGTCTCGGAGAGTACCTCACTGATGAATAGACTGGCCTCTGGACGGGCAATGCATGCCCCTCTTCTCGTCTCTCAACCACAATCGTGGCGCTAACCACCTAAGTGGTAGCGGCGACGTAGATCAAGAGGGCTTCTCCGGCAGCGGGGGGCACCAAGATGGGCGCGTTCGTGAGGAGCGCCTTCAAGTTCCCGAGGGCTTCCTCGGCCTTAGGGGTCCAAGTGTAGCACTCGGCCTTCCTTAAGAGGCGGTACAGAGGCAGGCCTCTTTCACCGAGGCGCGAGATGAAACGGCTCAGAGCCGCAAGGCATCCCGTGACCCTCTGTACGCCTTTCAAGTCCTTGATGGGCCCCATGCTGGTGATGGCCATGATCTTCTCCGGGTTGGCCTCGATGCCCCGCTCGGAGATGATGAACCCCAAGAGCATGCCTCGGGGGACCCCGAAGACACACTTCTCGGGATTGAGTTTTACGCCTTTCGCTTTGAGACATCGGAATGTCGCTCCAAGGTCGGAAAGGAGGTCGGAGGCTTTCCTCGTCTTGACTATGATGTCATCGACGTGGGCCTCGACCATTCGGCCAATGTGTTTGCCGAACACGTGGTTCATGCACCTTTGGTATGTCGCACCCGCATTCCTCAAACCGAACGGCATGGTAACATAGCAGTACATGCCGAAAGGTGTGATGAAAGAAGTCACAAGCTGGTTGGACTCTTTCATCCTGATTTGGTGATACCCTGAGTAGGCATCGAGGAAAGATAGGGTTTCGCACCCAGGAGTGGAATCCACGATTTGATCGATGCGAGGCAGAGGGTAGGGAACTTTCGGACATGCTTTGTTTAGACATGTGTAGTCTACACACATCCGCCATTTCCCTCCTTTCTTTCTCACAAGCACAGGGTTGGCAAGCCATTTGGGATGGAATACCTCTTTGATGAACCCTACCGCCATTAGCTTGTGGATCTCCTCGCCTATGGCTCTGCGCTTTTCTTCGTCGAATCGGCGCAGAGGCTGCTTCACGGGTCGGGCTCCAGCTCGGATATCCAGCGAGTGCTCGGCGACATCCCTCGGTATGCCGGGCATGTCCGAGGGACTCCACGCGAAGACGTCGGCGTTTGCGCGGAGAAAGTCGACGAGCACTACTTCCTATTTGGGATCGAGCTCAGAGCCGATCTGGATCTGCTTGGAGGCGTCGTTGCTGGGGTCGAGAGGGACGGATTTAACCGTCTCTGATGGCTCGAAGTTGCCGACGTGGCGCTTCACGTCTGGCGCCTCCTTAGAGAGGCTCTCCAGGTCGGCGATGAGGGCCTCAGCGTACTCCACGCACTCCATGTCGCATTCGTACGTGTGTCGGTAAGTGGGGCCTGTAACACCTCAGGTGTTACCATGGCTAGAGCACACCTTGGTACTAAGGACTGTGATCACATGTGGTAGGAACTTAAGGAGAACATAAGAACCTTGGAGACCATGTGTTAACCAAGATTGCTAATGACCTAATAAGCATCACTCAAGCTTTTGTGCACTTACTACCTTGGGCAAGAGGAGGGAAAACCCTAGACCTCTCTTGAACCCTATCTTCCAAAACCATGGTTGAGAGGGGGAGAGAATAAGCAATTGTGCAAACCATGAGTTAATCTTTAACCAAACTTTAAGTAACTTTTTAACCAGCAATTGTGGGAAGGAAATGTTGCAAAAAGACCCCTAGAGAAACCCCAAATCCATTCCCTAAGTGGAGAGAGAGCTAGAGCTCTCTATTTCTCTCTAAGTCAAAAACTACACCTACACTAAAGATCAACCGTGTTCACCTTGAAGATGGCACCAAAACCACCTATGTTCTATACCAAAAATGTGGCATACCACCTAGGGCACCCACTGGAAAAAGTTGGGCCCGAGACCTTGACGTTTGACATGCCTTGGCATGGTTTTTGTCACGAGGTGGGCAGAGAGACATACCTGATTTGGCGACCGAAGATCTCCCTACCTAGGCCATATCTGCCATGGCGACTCACGGATGAGAGACAGCCCTAGGTGCCAGGAAAAGACTCGCGCCGGATTTTTGCCAAGATTCGCACGTTTGCGACTTGGGCGAGCTGTGGAACACGGGCAGAAGAAAAGCTCCACGTGTTCGACGCGCTCTATGCACGCTAGAGCACGCCCGCGCGCGCCCCGCGTCGTGCCAAAGGCCAGCCGACGCCATGGCCCACGCCCGCGCCTATAAAGCCCACTTAGGCGTCGACCACACTCTTCCGCGCACGCTCAAACCTCACCGGAGCTCAACTCACCGTCGTTTGCCCGTGCACGGCGTGTCCGCGGCCACCCGAGCCCCTGTCGCCGTAGACCGGCCAGCCCAGCCTTTCCCAACCCCATCCAGCCTTCGGAGAAGATTGAGCACACCTCGGTGAAACTCCCCGAGCGAGGAATCGAAGTCTGCTTCACCGGAGAGGCCAGTCCATGGTCGCCGGAGTTCACAACCCCGCCGGAGTGCGTGGACCGGGTAATCCACTGAACCATTTTCCGATTCCTTGTGCACAGAGACTCTACATCACCCCGTGAAGGTCACCGTGCCATCGGATTGAACCAGATCACCGTGATTTGGCCGGCACACCCACCGCCGACGAGGACACCCGCCTGCGCACGTGGACTGAGCGATTCCGGCCATCCCCGCCGTCGAGCCGTACATCGCTGTGACCGCCAGAGCCTCCCCGAGCCAACCCTGCCCCTCGCCGGACCTCCCTCGCCGCCGGTAAGCCGCGCCACCCTTTTCTTTCTTGCGGGTACTGTTTAAACCTAGGGAAGGACCGCGGGGGAGAAGGAAAGAAGTCTGGGGGGTTTTGTGAAATGTCAGAGACTCAAATGAATAGTAGCGCGGGGGTATAACTGAGAGAGTTAGTTTGGAAATACCCCAGGGTCCTCGGTGTAAACTGCCTTTCCAGGAAACTTTTATTAAATCTGATTTTAAATTTGAACAGAACTTGAATAATTCATAACTTCTGTTTTATTCATCCAAATTTGGTCAAACCAATTTTGTCAGACTTTAAATAATGTAAACTACTTAGGAAAAATATAAAACCCTTATGTACTACAGAAAACTTTAGGGTTCTGATTTAATTATTGTTTTTGTCAAAAGCTAATTAATAAGAAGAAAAATAGTTACACTATTTGACTAGGGTTAGGAAAATTTGGAGAAGTTTATATCCACCTACTGACCTGTTTAAAAATGCTAAAACTCTCTGTCTACCCCATTAAGTTAGTTTTTGCCAATTATTTCACAATATGCTTAAGGTTAAGAAAAATAGAAAAGATGATTTAAATAATGAACCAGAGGACACCCCTATTTTTGTTAGAGTACTTATTCAATGTAGTTTACTAGAAAAATCTATTATACCCTGGTTCAGTATGAAATAAGTAGGATCCTTTTTATTTTAAGAAAACAAGGAAAACTTAGAAAAACCCTACAAAAATAACCCCAACGTGAAAACACCCCAACCCTTGGGATAATTACTGTTTTGTCATTAAGAACTTAGGAAAAATATGAAATCTGCTGTTTGACATTTTTCAAATAACAATGTAGTAGAAAGTGCCTTTTTGGCATTTAACTTTAGAAAATCACAACTAAATGACCATCCCTTAGCTTTATGTGATTTTTGGCACAGAAACCTATTATTACTGTTAGATGCCAACAAAAATAACCCTTAGGGCAGAACCCAACTCTAATTAAGAGATGTAGTGCAAAGTGGCCCATTTTACATAACTTTTGCTATTTTTTGTCTAAAGCATAGCCTTTTTATTTTAAACCTCAAATTCCTAGAACAGGCTATAATGACCAATGGCAACCCACTATAATTTTTACAGAATTTTTGGAAAATATTAAACCATTGTCGTAGTTCAAATCTACACTAGAAACTATAAATAGAAAATAAAGAAAGGGAAAAAATGAATAGGAGGAAATTAGTGTCATCCTAAAACCCATTATAACTTGTCCACTGAAATATATAAAGGCAATACCAAATCACTATGCCTATCCGTAGCAAAACCTAAACCTAGAAGTAATAAGCATAAACCATTGAAAGCCACGTATGACCCAGGAACCCTAAGTCACTCAATTAACTTAGTTTTTCTTCTCTTAGCATAATGTTATTAAATCCTGCATAATCATGACATACATGTTCATTGCATTTCGATAGACTGTAACCTTGCTGACGGAGAGTACATCCTCGTGCCGGAGCAAGGAGCTGCTCAGGAGGTAGCCCCGGATCCAGCACCCGAGTCTGCACCAGAGGATGTGCCTGCCATAGCTTTGGAAGGCAAGCCCCGGTTTTATGCATAACCGTTATATATGCTATTTTACTGCACTTAATGTTTGTAGGCTTGTATTATGCACTTAAGTGTAGGAGTTGACTGAAACCCTAGTTGCATGATCTCAGGAATCCTTTTGAGATGGATACTAGTATGCTAGGTCGAGTAGTTGCTTTATTTAATTAGGATCTCGGTAGAAGACGAGTGATTTTTCTAGCACTCGCGCGAGATCAGGAATTGGTTGTACCCACTTTCATACTATCATGATACTAGTCTGTGGACAACAATCCATGGGGATTGGTTGTCTACGAGATGGGAAAATGGAATAAGGATTAACGTGCGGATACCTGTGTCAAGCAATTGAACGTACTAAACACATACTGAGAAATATGGTAAATCGGTTAGCCTAGTACTTGAGTGAACCTGCCCGCAGACTTTACCCCTCACGCGACCTGAGACGTGGTCTCCCATTCCGGTTATGGTGGGTACAAGTTCGGTCACTGCACGACGGCAGTCGGGGTCAGTGAGGCATTGTACGCCAAGGCGGTGAGCCCTGATCTGTTGCCAGGGGATCGATGGGGACGGTTGATGTGTATGGGGACGGAGTGCCCCTGCATGTCGTGTGTTTAGGTTTACCTTGCAAGGATAAAAAACTCGATTCGAATCGTCTGCTTCTCGCAGTTAATGAGACTGCTTGATCCATTGTACTGCATTGAGTAACAAGTGGAAATATGATGAGTTGGTGTAAGATGTTGATTGCTAATGATGTTTGCTACTATGTATGAGTAGATAGTACACATTTAGCCTTAAGAGAGTCACACTTATATTGACAAAGCTAAAACCTGACTTAGAAACTCAGCTAGTGCTTTTGGCAACCAAACCCCACAGCCAAACAGCTGCATGGCTAGAGGTAGAGGAGTAGACTCCTCACACCGGGTAAGTCTAGCTGAGTATTAGTATACTCAGCCTTGCTTGTGGCATAATTTTACAGGTTCTCTGGAGGACATGGTTGCTGGAGTGACTTGGCCGTCCATCTTGCCACCGTATTGGACTGTCGAGTGGGACCCTACCTCGGCTGAGGAGGAGCATGAGGAGTGATGGGACAGGCTTCCCCATCTCTCTGTTTATTTACTATTAGTTTTATTCCGCTGCACTTCGGACAATGATGACTACTTTTGCAAAACTCCGATGGTGATGTAATAATTTTAATACTCTTACATGCATGGTTTTATGCTTTATTGTATTTGCTCTGTGACTCACCATCGAGTGAGATTGTGGTACTTGATCCTGTCAGTGGCCGTGTCGGACTAGATCCGAGGGATTGACGGGTTATTCCCATTTAAGTGTGTTCTAGCCTCTAAGGCGGGGCTTAGGCACTTAAGTTGGAATAATTCGGGCAGTTCCGCCACAGGGCCGATGGTGATGACCCCGTTGGGGCCCGGCATCTTGAGCTTGAGGTAGGTGTAGTTGGGGACGGCCATGAACTTGGCGTAGCATGGCCTCCCCAGCACTGCGTGGTAGGTTCCTCGAAACCCGACCACTTCGAACGTGAGGGTCTCCCTTCGGAAATTGGAGGGTGTCCCAAAGCAGACGGGTAGATCGAGTTGTCCGAGGGGTTGGACGCGCTTCCCGGGGATGATCCCGTGAAAAGGCGCAGCACCTGCCCGGACCGAGGACAGATCGATCCGTAGGAGCCTGAGGGTCTCGACGTAGATGATGTTGAGGCTGCTGCCTCCGTCCATGAGGACCTTGGTGAGCCTGACGTTGCCGATGACGGGGTCGACAACGAGCGGGTATTTCCCCGGGCTCGGCACGTGGTCGGGGTGGTCGTCTTGGTCGAAGGTGATGTGCTTGTCGGACCAGTCTAGGTAGACTGGCGCCGCCACCTTTACCGAGCAGACCTCCAGACGCTCTTGCTTGCGGTGCCGAGCCGAGGCGTTCGCCACTCGCCCACCGTAGATCATGTAGCAGTCGTGGACCTCGGGGAACTCTCCTGCCTTGTGATCTTCCTTCTTATCGTCGTCGCTAGCCCTGCCACCCTCTGCGGGTGGCCCGGCCTTGTGAAAGTGGCGCCGAAGCATGGCGCACTCCTCAAGGGTGTGCTTGACGGGCCCCTGATGATAGGGGCACGACTCCTTGAGCATCTTGTCGAAGAGATTGGCACCTCCGGGAGGTTTCCGAGGGTTCTTGTACTCGGCGGCGGCGACAAGATCTGCATCGGCGGCGTCGCGTTTCGCTTGCGACTTCTTCTTGCCTTTCTTCTTGGTGCCGCGCTGAGTTGACGCCTCGGGGACATCTTCCGGTAGGCGGCCCTGGGGCTGCTTGTCCTTCTGGAAGATGGCCTCAACTACCTCCTGGCCAGAGGCGAACTTGGTGGCGATGTCCATCAGCTCGCTCGCCCTGGTGGGGGTCTTGCGACCTAGCTTGCTCACCAGGTCGCGGCAGGTGGTGCCGGCGAGGAACGCGCCGATGACATCCGAATCGGTGACGTTGGGGCAGCTCGGTGCGCTGCTTCGAGAATCACCGGATGTAGTCCCGGAGAGACTCCCCTGGCTGCTGGCGGCAGCTTTGGATATCCTAGGAGTTCCCTGGGCGCACATACGTGCCCTGAAATTGCCGGTGAAGGCTTGGACCAGGTCGTCCCAGTTGGAGATCTGCCCCGGAGGCAGGTGCTCTAGCCAGGCTCGAGCGGTGTCGGAGAGGAACAGGGGGAGGTTGCGGATGATGAGGTTGTCATCGTCCGTTCCACCCAGGTGGCAGGCCAGCCGGTAGTTTGCGAGCCATAGTTCCGGTCTCGTCTCCCCCAAGTACTTTGTGACAGTAGTCGGGGTTCAGAACCGGGTCGGGAACGGCGCCCGTCGTATGGCGCGGCTGAAAGCCTGCGGACCGGGTGGTTCGGGCGAGGGACTCCGATCCTCCCCGCTGTCGTAGCGTCCCCCACGCCTGGGGTGGTAGCCTCGGCGCACCCTCTCGTCGAGGTGGGTTCGACGGTTGCGGTGAGGGTGTTCGTTTTCGAGGCGACCCAGGGCCGTAGGCGCTGTGTTGCACGTGCGCCCGGTGTGGACCGAGGCTTCCCGCATGAATCGGGAAGTCGCGGCGCGATGTTCCGAGGGGTACCCCTGCCTTCGAGAGGCAGAGCTTTCGGCCCGTCGGACCGCGGCATCCTCCAGGAGATTCTTGAGCTCTCCCTGGATACGCCGCCCCTCGGTGGTTGATGGCTCCGGCATCGCGCAGAGAAGTATTGCCGCTGCAGCCAGGTTCTGGCCGACCCCACTGGAAACCGGTGGCGGCCTTACCCTGACATCGTCGGCGATGTGGTGCTGGATGCACTGGGGTGGATGACGCACTTCTCCGGCCGGAGGTTGGCCCGCCCATTCCTGCCCAATGTCCCGGCGGAACGGCTCAAGTGTTCCTGCTCCCTCGTCGAGCCTAGCCTGCATCTCGCGGATTTGCTCGAGCTGTGGGTCATGACCCCCCCCGCCGGGACGGGGACCACAGCTAGCTCCCGAAGGATGTCAACGCAAGGCACATGCCTAGGGGGATCACCGTTCTCTGGCATACCAAGATGGTTGCCTTCGTCAGGACCCCCTAGATCGACGTGGAAACATTCACGACTTGGGTCGTAGTCCTCGTCGCCGAGGCTGTGGCTACCTTCGGAACAGTTGGAAAGGCAGTAGTCGCATGCGGTCATAAAGTCCCGCATGGCACTGGGGTTACCAAGTCCAGAGAAATCCTAACTAAAGTCAGGCTCGTCATCTTCCTCGGAACCCGAGGGCCCGTAGGTCGAGACGGCCGTCAGCAGGTCCCAGGGTGACCGCATACGATACCCCAGAGGGTTTGGACTCGCCTCTATGAGAGCGTCCACCAAAGCGAAGTCGGTTGGTGGGTCGAGGCTGAATCCAAAAGGCACGAGATGGGAATCGGTCGGTACCTCTTGGTCGACGGGCGGTGACGAAGTCACGTCAGGGGCAGACTGCACCGTTGTCTCAGGTACGAGGGTGACGCCCAGCAAGTCCTTTGCGAGCGTGCTGGCGTCGTCCGTTTGCTTGGGGTTGGCGTGTTGCGGGGAGACGACGCTCGTCTTCGTCTCAAACGCGAGGTCGATGCCCGACGTGCCCCCCGTTGGGGCGCCGGCGCCGTCGACTCGCTCGACAGTCGACGAGGTGCCGCCTCCTGCTTGGCCTTGGTTGCCCCGCCTCCTCCTCCGTCGGCGGGGGAGGGGACGGGACAAGCCCGAATGTTGTTCTTCCACCACGTGGGGAAGACGTCATCGATTCCGCCGCCGGCGGGCAGGTTGTCGGCCGCCATTGCCGCTGTCGCGCGGCGGGGGAAGGAGTATCATGTCGTAGCTGCCGTCGAGGGACATGAACTCAAGACTCCCGAAACGGAGCAACGTCCCGGGCTGGAAAGGTTGCTAGAGACTGCCCATCTGGAGCTTGACGGGAAGCTGTTCGTCGACACGCAGCAGGCCCCTACCTGGCACGCCAACTGTCGGTGTTTCGAACCCGGGGGGTCCCTAGACCGACGAGTAAATTGTCGCCGCGTGCCCCAGCCCAGATGGGTCGGCGCGAGACGGAGCGCGAAGGGGAGAAGAAGCCGGAGGGAGACAGGCGTAAAAGGGGAAACCCGCAGCCTTCGTGTTTATCCCGCGCCCAGGTCGGGTGCGCTTGTAGTAGGGGGTTACAAGCGTCCACGCGGGAGGGAGCGAGCGGCTTACGCGAGCGCCGTCCCGTCCTTCCCCATGCGGCCAACCCTCTGTAAGAGGGCCCTGGACCTTCCTTTTATAGGTGTAAGGAAAGGATCCAGGTGTACAATGGGGGGTGTAGCAGTGTGCTAAGGAGAGCTAGTGCCCTAAGTACATGCCATCGTGGCAGTCGGAGAGGTTTTGGCACCCGGTTCGTGTGGTGTCATGGCCGTCGGAGGAGCGCTGGAGCCTGGCGGAAGGACAGCTGTTGGGGTTGTCGAGTCCTTGCTGACGTCCCCTTGCTTCCGTAAGGGGGCTAAGAGCCGCCGTCGTCATAGAACATGCGGGGCGCCATCATTACTTATTTACCGGGGCGAGCCAGATGGGACGCCGGTCTTGTTCCCTGTAGCCTGAGTTAGCTTGGGGTAGGGTGATGATGGCGCCTCCTGTGACGTGGTCGGTCCGAGCCCTGGGTTGGGCGAGGTGGAGGCTCCTCCGAGGTGGAGGTCGAGTCTGTCTTCCAAGGCCGAGGTCGAGTCCGAGCCCCTGGGTCGGGCGAGGCGGAGACCGTCGGCTGAGGCCAGGGCTGAGTCCGAGCCCTGGGGTCGGGCGAAGCGGAGTTCGTCGTCTTCTGGGGCTGAGCCTGAGTCTGAGCCCTGGGGTCGGGCGAAGCAGAGTTCGTCGTCTTCCGGGGCTGAGCCTGAGTCCGAGCCCTGGGGTCGGGCGAAGTGGAGTTCGTCGTCTTCCGGGGCTGAGCCCGAGTCCGAGCCCTAGGGTCGGGCGATGAGGAGTTCGTCGTCTTCCGGGGCTGAGCCCGAGTCCGAGCCCGAGTCCGAGCCCTGGGGTTGGGCGATGTGGAGTTCGTCGTCTTCCGGGGCTGAGCCCGAGTC
Source organism: Zea mays (assembly GCF_902167145.1). Taxonomy (NCBI): domain Eukaryota; kingdom Viridiplantae; phylum Streptophyta; class Magnoliopsida; order Poales; family Poaceae; genus Zea; species Zea mays. The sequence goes on from NC_050105.1 coordinate 58,718,589, forward strand.
CGAGCCCTGGGGTCGGGCGAAGCGGAGTTCGTCGTCTTCCGGGGCTGAGCCCGAGTCCGAGCCCTAGGGTCGGGCGAAGCGGAGTTCGTCGTCTTCCGGGGCTGAGCCGAGTCCGAGCCCTGGGTCGGGCGAGGCGGAGCTTCCTATGGCGCTCGAGGCCGGACTTGGCTGCTGTCAGCCGCACTCTGCTGAGTGGCGCAGCAGTCGGAGCGGCGCAGGCGACGCTGTCCTCTTGGCAGGCTGGTCAGAGGAGCGTCGAAGTGACTGCGGTCACTTCAGCTCTGTTGACTGAAGGGTGCGCGTCAGTATAAAGGTGTCAGGCCACCTTTGCATTAAATGCTCCTGCGATTCGGTCGGTCGGCGCGGCGATCGGGCCAAGGTTGCTTCTTGGCAAAGACTGGGCCTCGGGCGAGCCGAAGGTGTGTCCGTTGCTTGAGGGGGCCCTCGGGCGAGACATGAATCCTCCGGGGTCGGCCGCCCTTGCCTGAGGCTGGGTTCGGGCGAGGCAAGATCGTGTCCCTTGAGTGGACCGAGCCTTGACTTAATCGCACCCATCAGGCCTTTGCAGCTTTGTGCTGATGGGGGTTACCAGCTGAGATTAGGAGTCTTGGGGGTACCCCTAATTATGGTCCCCGACACCTGCCTTTTGGGAAAGCTGAGAGAACCAAAAGCACCTGGTTCAAGGCATTAGCAACCTGATGTGTAAACATCGGTTCTCTAAGCATCATGATAAAGTTTTAGGAAACGACCATTCAATGCTTTAGGTAGCTCATCACCTTGCAAAGTCTGTAAGATATACACATTACTAGATATTACCTGTGTGACTCTGTAAGGCCCATCCTAGCTTGGGACCATTTGCCAAACTTCCGGTCCCTGCTCCTTAATGGTAAGACTATTTTCCAGACAAGGTCTCCAACTTGGAATGACTTAACCTTCACCTTCTTGTTATATGCCTTGGCGACTACAACCTTGTCCCTCTCGATCTCCCATAGAGCCATCATCCTCTTGTTGGTCACCTCATCAATGTTGTCCATCATTAGGTCATGATAGTTACCAACAGATCATTCTGCCTAGCAAATCTGATAGCGTTTAGGCTTATCTCCACAGACAAAACTGCTTTCTGTCCATACACAACCTCAAATGGATACACTTTAGTAGCATGATGTTTAGATATTACATGAGCCCACAAAGCCTCAGATAACATCTTGTGCCAATGCCTAGGATGATCAACTATCTTTCTTTTAATAAGGTTAATAAATATCCGATTACTCGACTCGGCCTGACCATTGGTCTAAGCATAATATGGAGAAGAATTGAGCAATTTAATCTTATATAATTCAGCAAACTCGCGTACTTCCTTTGACATGAATGAAGTTCCTTGATCGGTGGTCAGAGTCTAGGGAATGTCGAATCTACAAACTGATGCCCTTTCGATGATGAAGGATGAATCTCTCTGATAAAGTCTAAACCTCATCCCTTGGCAGGCCAAGGTTTAATAATAGGATACAGTTTGATGGCAGGCACCAGCTATAGATCACTGAACTTTTGACATACTTGACAACCTTTGTAGTACTTAAAACAATCGACTATCATGTCAGGCCAATAGAAACCAGATCTTCTCAGAAGCCACCTCATCTTAGGAGCCAATTGATGAGTATCACAAATGCCTTCATGCACTTCAGCCATAGCTAATGTAGCATCATCAGGGCCCAAGCACTTAACCAGAATATCACTAGGAGTTCGTTGATATAGTTCATTATCGATAATAACATATTTAAAGGCCATCCGTCGAATACTCCTATTTGTCTGGACACTTGGGTTATGCAGGTATGCAATTAAAGGCGTCCTCCAATCAACTATATCGGTTGTGTCATTAACTGAATCGATTAGGGCGATATCTCTGCTGGCCTCAGATGGTCTGCGGCTCAGGACCGGACGGTCCGTAGCCCGAAACCGGACGGTCTGCGACCAAGGAACTCAGCGCACCTTTGATTATTAGATTTTTAGAAATATGAAATTTCCCTCGTGTTATATGATGGCTTCTTGCGCTAAGCTATTTTATCTGAAATTATCAACTCTGGATATATGGTAAATGTCAAATTCGTCAAAAGAGCGCACTACGTCCCAACATCTCTCAAGGTAATCATTTAGCATACTGTCTAAACATTGATACTTTTCTAAAATCTGTTGGACAACCAACTAAGAATCACTGAATACTTTTATATGTGTTACTCTCATATAATTCAAAAGTTCTATTCCGAACAAGAGATCTTCGTATTCAGCTTGATTATTAGTGCAATGAGCTTTGAATCGGCTAGAGAAGTCAAAAGTGTCATTCCTTGGTGAAACAAGAATGATGCCAATCCCTTGCCCTTCCTTGCAAACTGATCCATCAAAATACAAACTCCAGAGAGTAATAGTGAGATATGATATATCTAGCTTAGGAGTGTCACAAATTCGATGCTCTATAATAAAATCAGCTACGACCTGACCTTTCATGGATGTCAAAGATTAATAGGCCAAGTCATGTTCTATAAGTGCATAAGCCCATTTAACAATTCTACCACTCATGATTGGGTTTTGCATCACATGTTTGATTACATCGGTTTGACACAGAACGATGTAAGAGCTAGACAGAAGGTAATATCTAAGATTGGTGCATACATAAAACAAGCATAGACATAATTTCTCAATAAAAGAGTACCTTGTTTCAGCATCCACCAATCTTTGACTTAGATAAGTTATGGCATGCTCCTTTCCCTCTCTCTCTCCCCTAAGTCAGAACAGCTCCGATGACCTTATTGTCAGCTGTGATATACAATTTAAAAGGGAAGCCACTCTTTGGTGCTTTCAGCACTGGAACCAAAGATAAATAATCCTTAATAAGTTCAAAAGCATGTTGCTGCTCTGCCCTAAGTGAAATCAACATTATCCTTAGGCTAAAGAATGGGAGTAAAAGCATCAACTTTGTTGGCAAGATTAGAAATGAATCTCCATAAATAATTTACTTTGTCGAGAAACTTTTAAATTTCAAGCTTACTAGTAGGTGCTCCTATGATCTGAATAGCCCTTATTCGGTTGGGATCAACCTCTATGCCATGTTCCTGAATGATAAATCCTAAGAATTTCCAAGCCGACATTTCAAAGGAGCAGTTGCGTGGGTTCATTTTTAGCCCATACCTACACATCTTATCAAAGGCTTTACGCAAATGGGCTAGATGTGAATCAAATGCAGCCGATTTGACTACTATATCATCTTTGTATACCTCCACAATGTTTCCTAACAACTCATGGAAGATTAAATTCATAGCCCATTGATAAGTGACACCCGCTTTCTTTAACCCAAATGGCACGATGACCCACTCGAACAAACCAATAAAGCCGGGACATATAAAGACCATTTTGGAAGCATCTTCTTTCGCCATAAAGATTTGATTATATCCGACATTCCCGTCAAGAAAACTAATAACTCTATTTTCTGATACATTATTAATTAAAATGTTGGCTACATGCGTACAATATTCATATTTAGGAGTTACTCTTTTTAGATTACAAAAACTAATGCATACTTTGAGCTTACCAGAGTATTTTTTTCCACCGGCACAATTTAGAAACCCAATCCGCATATTTGCAAGGTCTAATAAAGTTAGCTTCCAAAAGTTGGTGAATTTTGTCCTTGATCCTAGGATGCAAGTCGGGACAAAATGGTCTTAGCTTTTGCTTGAATGGTCTAAAACCTGGTTTGATAGGTAATAATGCTCAACCAGCTTGCGGCTTAGGTCAGACATCTCATTATAACTCTTGGCAAAACAATCAAAGTATTGTTTTAATAACCCGATCATTTTATTCCTAGGATCAGATTCCAGGTTCTTGTTTATAAAAGTCGACCTTGGAGTGCTACCATCCCCTATGTCAACTTCCTCCAAGGGATCACCGAATGTAAAGCCCTGACCTAACTTGTCTAAATCCCTAAACTCCTCTATTGTGTTAATATCAGAGGGGATTATAGACCTCTGTAGGTAGGCGTACTATTAGGCCATGGGTCTTGGACCGTCCGCGGGAGTGGATACGCATTGCAGCGCTCTCTGGTGGACTCTGGACCGTCTGGCCTAAGGGGTCAGATTGTCTGTGGACTGTAGCCATATTTGCTAGACTCTGGACCATCTGGCCTCAGGGCTGGATTGTATGCGGGAGGGCATGTGTACTACAGCCTCCACTGCTAGACTCCAGACCATCCAGCCTAAAGGGGCTAGACCGTCCGTGAGAGGGTTTGTGAACTGCAGCCCTCTCTGCTGGACTCCGGACTATCCGACCTTAGGTCCCGTACCGTCCACAACCTGGCATAAACTTGTGGGTGTGTCAATCATTATTCACTTGTGGTTTAGCCAATTTTCCATCGGCTCTAACATTATACGGGTGAAGCTTTCTCTGCACAGACTTATGAACTGGTAATTAATCTGAAAATCAACTCTTGTTAAACACCTAGTAGTTTCATAAGTCCAAAGTACAGGGACATCGGCCATAACAATGCAAGCCGATGTGTTTGTATGCACTGTTTCTACTTCATCGCCTACCCATTGCAGTAACATTTGATGCAAGGTAGAATGTACATATTGATTGGCATGAATCCAATCCTTGCCTAAGATAATACTATACTTTCCCTCTACTTCGATGATGAAGAAGGAAACAACGAGGGTCTTTGTCCCGATGGTTAATTCAACGGACGTGACACCATTTGCCTTAATTGGCCTATTGCTCTCGACACTGCTGAGCGTCATGTTGGTCCTGATCAGTTCCTTGTCCTACTTGCCTAGCTTTCTATACAATGAGTAAGGCATTAAATTTATGGTCGCTCCCCCATCAATTAGCATCCTAGAAATCAGTGTCCCATCAATGGGGTCGCGCACGCACAACAACTTCAAATGATTAACTAATTCTTGCATTTGGTGAAGATCATGTCTTTAGAACTAAAATAAAACTAAGCAACCACAGGTTCAACCATAGATTCATCATTGCCAATAATAGTATAATCAGCTGAAAAGGTAATTATGTTGACATCCATACCTGCCTGCTGCGGTGAGGCTCCATAATCGACAATGTCTTCTCCCAATAAGTTGTCATCGTCATCGCCACTTTGGTCCATAGGGACTAGGGATTCTTCGATAGCTTCCTGGTGGGGCGAGGACGGTCTAGGCCCTCGGGCCGTACAGTCCACCGTACACCTGGATGGTCTAGCTTCTAGACCCGGACTATCCATGATACCTATAGGGGCCTACGCCTGTGCGTCTAGTGTTTCGTCTTGCATTTTTGTGGTTGCTTCTTTTATTTCAATGACCTTAGGCGTCCACCTTTTGTGCGGTGGTGGATAGTGAGAGTGTGTATCATTAAATACCTTTTTTTGCCTCCTCTTGTCTTTTTTATTTTGCTCTCAGGCGCTACAACTTGCGCTTTTGAGAGTGTGTTAGTCGCAATGGCCACCATCAGAGCATGGAGTATTTGGGGTCAACTGTTTTAGTGGTATTGACTTTATCTTTTTTATTACTTTTGGTCGATTTATTGAAGGTTATCGACCCTTTATTATAACCATTAGTGAATACGAGCTCGTGTTGTGAGTGACATGGTCAAGTTTGATTGGGCCTATTTGGTTCAGCATTTTTCTGGCCAACTTTTCTAAAAAATCGGCTGTGGAGAGAATCTGGCTGTGAGAAGAATCTGAGTATCGTGGGGATTACGTGCGGAGGAAGATGAAGTGGTCCAAATGGTTCAGGATCTAGAAAACGATGAATTCCTACTATCGCGATGACTCGACCGATTTTGTGTTCATGTTGATTTTAGACGGTTTTTACCAAAATGATTCTTATAGAAGCGGGCTGAAAATCCAGGGTGTTTGGCAGTCTGTAGGAGCTTTTAGTGGCTAGAAGCTGAAAAAAGACCAAACAAACAGGGCCATTATCTCTTCGTAGTTGTAATCTCGTGATTTCCTTCTTTTTTTGAAATATTTCTTTTTGATTCCTTGCTATGCAAATTTCTTGGTCCTTTTGCGGATGGTCTGACGTTATTACATTTTAACCCTAGGATCCCTGTTAGACATTCCTTAATGTTTATGTTGGTCACTTGTTCTGAAATACTGTGAATCAAGAACAAGGAAACACAATTGTTAAAGATTAAGGACCTTCGTCCTCCGAAGCATTATCTCCTTCTAGATATAATGATTTTCAGACAAAGGTCATGAAGGATAGACCTTTATCATTTTATGAGAATAGGAATTTATGTGGATAATATATGTCATTCATCCATTCAATCATATATTTATGTCATAACATATGTACATGAACATTAATAGAATTAATATTACATTGATACCTTCGGCTTGATCGAAGGTGTTGACGCGAGAGCAATTACAATCCAACGTGAACAGTACGGGGGTATTGTTTACCTATTTATAGGCACGGGACGCAGCCCGAGTAAAAATACATTTATGACCTTAACATGTACTCAGAATTGTGACATAAATCATTAGGGACTAACTAGTCTTTTCCTCTTCGGCTCGGCATCATGCTTGATCTTCGTCGCCACTTCAAGTCGAAGTTGTTGCTCTTCGGCTATAGCTTCGGTATTCATCGTCGTTGTTTTAGGCAAAGCCTTCGTCTTAAGGACCTTCGGCGGAGAAGAAGACTCCCATCACGAACCTTTACAATGAAGGTCCTATAGTATTTAGTAGTACGCTAGAAACAAATGGTTAGCTGTGTTTTTGAGGACCTTCGGAAGAGAAAGGCCCCCAACAGTAACCCCTCGCATTATTAGTTTGTTTCTTTGTAACAAATTCAGACTGCAAAATAAACGAAGGCCTTTAGCCGAAGGTCCAAAAAACACCTTCCCTTCGCTAAAATAGAGAATTGTTCTGTATTTTGGACCCCATCGCTCAGTGGTGTGTTGTGTATATATACAGGGGCTTGCGCTGAGAATTTTTCGTGCTGTCTAGCTTTTGTGTTGTGATTGTCGTTTTACCTTTCTTCTTCTGTGAGAGCAATTGTTTTTTAAGCTTCGGCTTTTTGTTGTGATCAACACCGAAATGGCCAAAGATAAGAAAAGCGTAGACCCCACACTCGCTGGTTTCTACGAAGCCATGGAAAGGACCAACGTTGAGAAAATCACTGATGAAATGTTGGCTGGACTATCTAGGGATTCCAGCGACAACGAGAGCTTTGATGTCGAAAGTGAGAACGAAGATGCCAAAGATCAGGTGTGGAGGCCAAGCCTTGTTGTTTTTGGGAAATCAACTATTAAGCAAGGGCAGATTGAAGCGATGAAGGGTAGATATTTTCATGAAATATCCATAGTGAGGGCTGGAGGAGAAAGCACTGTTCCTCTTCCTGAAGTAGATGAAGTGGTAATATTTAAAAGTTTTATGAAAACTCGACTTTGTTTTCCCTTGCACAAGATGTTGTTCGAAGTGCTAAAGACATTTGAGATATACCTTCATCAGCTTACTCCCGAAGCTTTAATTAAAGTTGGAGTTTTTATTTGGGCTCTGAGAAGCCAATGGATGGAGCCAGATGCCAAGTGCTTCTGCAACATTCATGAATTATCCTACCAGATGAAGGCAATTGGGAAGGAGCAATATCATAACAACTTTGGGTGCTACAACTTTGTGCACCACTCTGATGTGAGGTGTAACGCCCCGAATTTTAGAGTTAAATTTTTCTTTCTCCACCACTCGCCAAATTCGGGCGTTACCTCTCTTTTCCCATTTCTTTTTGCTACACCTTACCCATTTTCGAAATTCTAAAGAGAGTTAACTCTATGTTGTGTAATAATAAATCCTAGAAGTGGATTTCTTTGGTTGTGCATCATGCCGAGCCACGCATCAATTTCCCTTGTGTGTAATTGCTTGGTTTCCATAAAGTATGCACTTAGTAGAAGGTTATAGCTAAATAGGAAATATGAAATAGAAATAGAAAGAACCCCCTCTCTCCTGGGCCGGCTTCCTGGCGCGACCCAGCCAGCCAGCCCCCCCACGCGGCCTCCTTTCCCTTCCCCCTTCCCCTTTCTTTTCTCCCGCGCGGCCCGCTGGCTTTTCCTTGGCGCGGCCCAGTTCCCGCGCCTGACCCCTTCCTCCCCCCCGCTTTTGGCCTGCTGCGCGGCCCAGCCGCTAGCGTCTGGCTTGCGTCGCGCTCGCCCGGTCGGTGCGAGAGGGCGGTTGCCCAGCCGCCGCTGCCCCCCAATGGGGCCCACCTGTAGGTCTCAGGGAAGTCACCCCATGTTCACCTCTCTTCCCCATGATGCATGTTCCTTTCTCCCTCACGTAGTTCGCTTACCCGATGCACCCTCTCTCTCTCCTCCCATCGCCCAGCCGCGGAAAAACCGCCGCCTCTGTGCCCGTCCGAGCCATCGTCGCCCCCCCCCCCCCCCCCCCCCCGAGGCGAGCTCGCCCCGCCTCCTCTTCCCCGTCCCTTTCCTCCCCTGCTCGCGGCGTGGTGCGGTACCCGCCCGCCATGGCCGGGGCTCGGCTTGGCTTGCCCGCGGCGCGGCCTGGCGTGCTCGCGGCTCGGCGCGGTTCGCCGAGCCCGCAGCTTGGCGCGGCCATGGCGCGCGCGCCCTGTCCCGGTGCGGCGCGGCCCCCAGCACGCGGTGGCCCTCGCTCGGCGTGGCGCGCTCGCAGCCCCTGCTGCCTGGCGTGGTCCGGCGTGCTGCTCGCGGCGCGCGTCCGTGCACACAGCTCGGCGTGGGCGACCTGCTCGTGGCACGCGGCGCGGCCCCAGCCCGACGCGTTCCGGCCCCTGCGCGGCTTGCGGTCAGCGCACCCGGCGCGGCGTGGCTCACGGCCAGCGCCCCGACGCGGCATGGCTCGCGGCCAGCGCCTCCGGCGCGGCGTGGTTCGCGGTCAGCGCCCCGGCACGGCTATGGCACGTGGCTAGCGTGGCAACTCGCTCACTCGCCCGTGTGATGCATAATGTCACACGCGTTCACTTTCATTTGCGTGTAAATTGTCGCGCGGTGATACTCCTCATTATTTAGAAGTGCTAGTACTAATTGAATTGTGTCAGGAAACGACATGTTAACTAAGCGTGGAATGAATTGTGATTAGATGATAACTTTATTTGCACCTACATTAAATATCGGTTAGTATAACTACATGATATGAAGTGGTTAAGTTCATCCTTTCAATTAGCATGAGTATAATGAATTGTCAATCGTAATAATGGTTATGTTATTCTTACTACTCGTATGGTCGTAAGCGCTAGCCATATGTCGGTGTATAACTATTGGATTCATCTCTTTGTATGGTGTACTGTTTACTTTCTGATTTGCGATGTGAATGTATGTTTGTGCTCGCAACCCCCAGTCGGCTGCCTGTGAAGGCCGCGTGTATCTACGTTTTGTTTTCGCTCTTTGATTATTGTTAAAGACTATGTGGATGTCTCAAACATATGATGTAATCAACTGTTATTTCCCCTTTTATATTATTATTCGAGCACTGTGTGATGATGTCCAATTATGTAACTGATGTGTACGTGAATTGCTGATCCTGGCACGTACATGGTTCGCATTTGGTTTGCCTTCTAAAACCGAGTGTGACATAGTTGGTATCAAAGTCGTGCTAACTGTAGGACCGCTAACCTAGAGTAGAATGGTCGTTCTAAGGATTATATACCCCTATTATCACCTTGACTTTGATATCCCTTCAAAAGTTGGTCATATCTACCAAACCTATGTTCTACTATATATATTATACCTTGCTAAAAATTTTGTTTATCCTCATTCCTTATTTATTTATTTATGGTTTACTTGCTGGTCATATTAGTTCTGTTCTCACTCTCATGCTTATGGTGTCTTTTGTAGATGGCTTGTCTTAGACACACTGCACGGAAGTTTGTCATCCCCTTCTTGCCCTCTCATCTCGCTGAACGTCCGCTTCGCCGTCCAGTGACTGGTCAGTCTAGCCACTTGGAGAGGCTGCACCACCGCTTGCACGAGGAGCAGGAGCGTTGACGACAGGAGCTGGAGCAGCAGGGCTCCTCTTTCTCACTTCAACAGGAGATAGAGTCCGTGAGGAGCTGCTCCCCTGTGCTCCCACTGGAGGCGCCCCCTGCACCACCACTAAGCGCCCCAGCCGCTGGAGTAGCTGCTGGAGGAGACCCAGACGACGGAGGTGGCGACGGCAGCTCGAGCTTCAGCACCGACCTTTCAGCCGACCAGGAGCCGGAAGGATGGGTCGCCCGACCCATCACTCGCGACGCTGCTCGCGAGTGTCACTTCCACGACGCGCTCGACACCGTGCTATGCCAGGCACTCGACCGGCGCACTTGGTCCATCGAGTATCGCTGTGTGGTCTTTCAGCACAGTCGTGGGGTTTACCCGGACCGCTGGAAGGCGACCTGCTTGGTGCGCCGTCCGGAGAACAGTCTCCGGGGTGCAGAGGTCTGCTCAGAGCACTACTCTATCTCTGAGCAGGACTCAGCTGAGGCGGCCATGCAAAATGCCGCACGGCGTGCGCTTTCGCACTACTGCTGAGTGCTCGGCGGGGTAGCCAACAGTCTCAACCTGAAGTATTACCCCCGCCGTCCATCTGGCAGCACAGGAGGCGTGATTGTCTCACCTGTTGGTGATGACAATCCTAGGTTGAGCAGCACCGTCAACCTAGCCGCCATGCTAAACACAGAGTTGGACCAACCATGTATTGAACGAGCTGAGTAGGGCTCGTGCTGAGATCGCCCAGTTGCGGGCTGAACGCGTGGAGCGTCGTCACCTGGAGGATGGCTCCACCGCTCCCGTTGGGACTCAGCACCCGTACCGCTCACCTTGGCGTGGACACCAGGCTTATGGCAACCCCGACTGCAGGACCAAGATAAATTTAGAACCATAGATCATCAGCGTTGGGTCCTATAATAAATGCTTAAATATAGAAGTTTTAGTCTTAGTCTTAGTATCAGTCTTACTTTTAGTTAGCCTTAGTTAGACAGGGTAGTTTGCTTATCCTGTGCTTTTATGTTTGTCATGATGATCTATGTTGGATTTGGATCTTTGTAATGACTGTCACCAGAGTGTGCGCATCCCCTGCACCTTGGTTTACCTGTTAAATGTTAATGAAGTCAGTAATCTAGTTGGGAAGCCATTCCACTTTCCTCTTTATCTGAGAAGTTGTGTTTGTCTGTGTTGGAAATCAGTGAGAAAGTTCATCTGTTAAGTATTGTGGAAGGATTCTATACTCTTTTCTTATGCTACAAGGTTTGCAAGATCAGTTCTGATGTGTGATTGCATTCTGCAGATGTCAAAAAACAGGCGCAGAGGAGGAAGGTGTGCTCGGCAGGAGCAGGCAGCCCCGCAGGATGAGGCACCCTAGCAACAGCAACTGCCACCACCGCCCCCGATGACCATCGAGCAGATGTTCCTAATGCAGACTCAGGCAGTTCAAGCCATTGGTCAGACTCTGGCCGGCATTCAGCAGCAGCAATAGCAGCAGCCACCACCTCAGCCTCAGATGCCTAGGGACAAGCGTGCTGAATTCATGAGAGGTCATCCCCCAGTGTTTGCTCACTCTTCTGACCCCATGGATGCTGAAGACTGGCTGCGCACTGTGGAACGGGAGTTGCACACCGCCCGGTGCGATGACAGGGAGAAAGTTCTGTATGGTCCCCGTCTGTTGAGAGGAGCAGCCCAGTATTGGTGAGAGTCTTACCTCGCCACCCATGCCAACCCCGACACCATCACCTGGGAAGAATTCAGAGATAGCTTCCGTCAGTACCATGTTCCTGTAGGTCTAATGACAGTGAAGAAGGAGGAGTTCCGGGCACTCAAGCAAGGGTCAATGTCTATTAGTGAGTACCGGGACAGGTTTCTACAGCTATCCTGCTATGCTCCTGAAGATGTCAACACCGACGCCAAGACATAGTGTCATTTCCTAGAGGCTTGGTTGACCCTCTGCAGTATCAACTGATGAATCATACCTTCCCCACTTTTCAGCACCTGATTGACAGAGCAATCATGACTGAGAGGAAGCGCAAAGAGATGGAGGATCGCAAGCGCAAGATCAGTGAACCTCAGCCTAGAAGCAGCAATCGCCCTCGTTTCTCAGGCAACCCACCTCAGCAGTTCAGACAGAACCAGCACCCACCTCAGCAGCAGCAGTTTCAAAGGTAGTACCCTCAGCACCAGCAGCAGAATCGCCAGAACAATCAGTCAAGAGGAGGTCAGTTCTAGAGGCAGAATCAGCAGGCACCTCGTCTCCCTGCCCCAGCGACCCAACAGAACAGTCCAACAGCACCAGCTTAGGGCGGAAGCAGAGCATGTTTCCACTGTGGAGAGCAAAGCCATTGGGTGATGCAATGTCCGAAGAAGGCAGCCCAACAGTAGTTAGGCCCTAGTGCTCCAGCAAAGCAGAATGTGTTTTAGCCTAGAGCAGGCAACCGCTTTCAGCCACGCTACAACCATGGGAGACTATCACTTGGAGGCTGAAGCAGTTCAGGAAACACCCGGCATGATAGTAGGTATGTTTCCAATCGACTCCCATATTGCAGAAGTGTTATTTGATACTGGAGCAATGCATTCTTTTATAATTTCATCATGGGTAGAAGCACATAATCTTCCAGTAACTACCATGTCAACCCCCATTCAAATTGATTCAGCTGGTGGTAGAATTCGAGCCGATAGCATTTGTTTGAATGTAAGTGTGGAAATAAGGCGGATAGCGTTTCCCGCTAATCTCATAGTAATGGGTACTCAGGGAATAGATGTCATCCTAGGGATGAATTGGCTAGATAAGTATCAGTCAGTTATCAGTTGTGATAAGAGGACAATCAAGTTGATGTCCCCACTAGGAGAGGAAGTGGTGACCGAGTTAGTCCCGCCTGAGCCAAAGAAGGAAAGTTGTTATCAGATGGTTGTTGATAGTAGTGAAGCAGATCCACTTGAGATTATCAAGGTTGTGTCCGAGTTCCCAGATGTGTTCCCAAAGGACCTACCAGGCATGCCACCTGAGCAAAAAGTTGAGTTTGCCATAGAGCTTCTTCCTGGAACCGCCCCCATCTTTAAGAGAGCTTATAGAGTATCTGGACCAGAGTTGGTTGAACTCAAGAAACAGATCGATGAGCTGTTAGAGAAAGGTTACATTCGGCCAAGCACCTAGCCTTGGGCCACCCCTGTCCTATTCGTGCAGAAGAAAGATGGCACCAGAAGGATGTGTATCAATTATCGAGCTTTGAATGAGGTCACGATCAAGAACAAGTACCCCTTGCCCAGAATAGAAGATCTGTTCGACCAATTGAGAGAAGCCAACGTGTTTTCAAAGATAGATCTGAGGTTAGGTTATCACCAGCTCAGGATTCGACCCTCAGACATTCCGAAGACGGCATTCATTACCAAGTATGGGTTGTATGAGTTCACTGTGATGTCCATTGGTCTAACAAATGCACCAGCCTTCTTCATGAATCTGATGAATAGTGTATTCATGGATTATCTTGACAAGTTTGTGGTGGTATTTATTGATGACATTCTTATATATTCTCAAAGCGAAGAAGAGCATGCGGGTCATTTGAGGATGGTTTTGCAGAGATTGCGAGAGCACCAGCTATATGCAAAGTTGAGCAAGTGTGAGTTCTGGATTGATGAAGTCCTATTCTCAGGTCACATAATAAACAAAGAAGGATTAGCTGTGGATTCGAAGGTGGCAGATATTCTGAACTGGAAAGCGCCAATAGATGCCCGAGGAATCAAGAGCTTCATCGGAATGGCCAGATATTATCAGCGATTCATTGAAGGGTTTTCGAAGATCATGAAACCAATGACAGCTTTGCTAGGCAACAACATTCGTTTAGGAATAACGAATTCGTGGGGTGGTTGGAGTATTTCAGGAGGAACTGTAATGAATCCGGGTATTTGGAGTTATGAAGGTGTGGCAGGTCCTCTATGGTAGAACCCGTCGGGGAGGCCTAAGAGGCGGTGGTTTACCCTGTGGCGGATGTCAGCAGTTCGAGTCCGCTTGTTCAAGTGGACCCAGAAATGCCAAGAGGCCTTTGAAGCGCTGAAAGAGAAGTTGACTACAACCCTTGTCTTAGTCTTGCCTGATGTGCACAAGCCCTTCTCGGTGTATTGCGATGCTTGTTACACTGGTTTGGGATGCGTGTTGATGCAAGAGGGAAGAGTTGTGGCTTACTCGTCCCGACAGCTAAAGGTTCACGAGAAGAATTACCCAATCCATGACCTAGAGTTGGCAGCAGTGGTTCACGCACTGAAGACATGGAGGCACTATCTGTATGGGCAGAAATGTGATGTTTACACAGACCACAAGAGTGTGAAGTACATATTCACTCAGTCAGAGTTGAATATGAGGCAACGAAGATGGTTGGAGTTGATCAAAGACTATGAATTGGAGATTCATTACCATCCAGGCAAAGCAAACGTAGTGGCAGATGCTTTGAGCAGGAAGAGTCAAGTTAATATGATGGTCGCTCATCCGATGCCTTATGAGTTGGCCAAAGAGTTTGATAGGTTGAGCCTCAGATTTCTGAACAATATGCAAGGAGTAATAGTTGAGTTAGAACCCACCTTGAAGCAAGAAATCAAAGAAGCACAGAGGAATGATGAGAAGATCAATGAAGTCCGGCAACTGATTCTTGAAGGCAGAGGTAAAGATTTTTGGGAAGATGCAGAAGGTGTGATATGGTTCAAAGACCGCTTGTGTGTTCCCAATATCTAGTCTATTCGGGAATTGATCCTCAAGGAAGCTCATGAGACAGCTTATTCTATACACCCTGGAAGTGAGAAGATGTATCAGGATCTAAAAAAGAAATTCTAGTGGTAGGGAATGAAGAGGGAAATCGTAGAGCATGTGGCTATGTGTGATAGTTGTCGACGGATCAAGGTAGAGCACCAGAGACCAGCCGGATTGTTGCAACCGTTGTGAATTCCTCAGTGGAAATGGGATGAAATCGGCATGGATTTCATAGTCGGATTGCCTCGCACTCGAGCCGGTTACGATTCCATTTGGGTAGTAGTGGACCGCTTAACAAAGTCAGCCCACTTCATACCTGTCAAGACCAACTACAGCAGTGCAGTATTGGCAGAGTTGTACATGTCCCAGATCGTTTGTCTTCATGGTGTGCCAAAGAAGATAGTGTCAGACAGAGGAACGCAGTTTACCTCTCATTTCTGGCAGCAGTTGCATGAAGCCTTGGGTACACATCTGAATTTTAGTTCAGCCTATCATCCGCAGACAGATGGTCAGACCGAAAGAACCAATCAAATCCTCGAAGATATATTGAGAGCCTGCGCATTGCAAGATCAGTCCGGATGGGACAAGGGTTACCTTATGCATAGTTCTCCTATAACAACAATTACCAGGCCAGCTTGAAGATGTCACCATTTCAGGCGCTTTATGGAAGGAGTTGTAGAACTCCATTGCAATGGGATCAGCCTGGAGAAAAGCAAGTGTTTGGGCCAGACATTTTGCTTGAAGCTAAAGAGAACATCAAGATGGTTCGGGAGAATCTGAAGATAGCGCAATCAAGGCAGCGAAGTTATGCAGACACAAGAAGAAGAGAGATGAGTTTTGAAGTTGGAGATTTTGTCTATTTGAAGGTATCGCCTATCAGAGGAGTCAGAAGATTCAGAGTCAAAGGCAAGTTAGCACCCCGCTACATTGGTCCGTATCAGATTCTCGTAAGGCATGGAGAAGTGGCCTATCAGCTCAGCCTACCAGAAAATTTATCTGTCGTGCATAATGTCTTTCATGTGTCCCAGTTAAAGAAATGTCTGCGTGTGCCAGAAGAGTAGTTGCCAATGGAGGGTCTCGAAGTCCAAGAGGACTTGACCTATATTGAGAAGCCAACGCAAATTATTGAGATTGCAGATAGAGTCACCCGAAGGAAGACTATCAGAATGTGCAAAGTCAGATGGGGTCATCGCTCAGAAGAAGAAGCAACTTGGGAGCGTGAAGATGATCTGATGGCTAAATATCCCGAACTCTTTGCTAGGCAACCTTGAATCTCGAGGGCGAGATTCTTTTAAGGGGGATAGGTTTGTAACGCCCCGAATTTTAGACTTAAATTTTTCTTTCTCCACCACTCGCCAAATTCGGGCATTACCTCTCTTTTCCCATTTCATTTCGCTACACCTTACCCATTTTCGAAATTCTAAAGAGAGTTAACTCTATGTCGTGTAATAATAAATCCTAGAAGTGGATTTCTTTGGTTGTTGCATCATGCCGAGCCATGCATCAATTTCCCTTGTGTGTAATTGCTTGGTTTCCATAAAGTATGCACTTAGTAGAAGGTTATAGCTAAATAGGAAATAGTAAGAACTCCCCTCTCTCCTAGGCCGGCTTCCTGGCGCGGCCCAGCTAGCCAGCCCCCCCGCGGCCTAGCCGAACCCCCCCACGCGCGGCCTCCTTTCCCTTCCCCCTTCCCCTTTCATTTCTCCCGCGCGGCCCGCTGGCTTTTCCTTGGCGCGGCCCAACTCCCGCGCCCGGCCCCTTCCTCGCCCCCCACTTTTGGCCTACTGCACGGCCCAGCCGCTAGCGCCCGGTCGGTGCGAGGGGCGGTTGCCCAGCCGCCGCCGCCCCCCAGTGGGGCCCACCTGTAGGTCTCAAGGAAGTCGCCCCCTGTTCACCTCTCTTCCCCACGACACACTTCCTTTCTCCCTCGCGCAGTTTGCTCACCCGACACCCCCTCTCTCTCTCCTCCCATCGCCCAGCCGCGGAAAAATCGCCGCCTCTGCGCTCATCCAAGCCGTCGTCGCCCCCCCCCCCCCCCCCGAGGTGAGCTCGCCCCGCCTCCCTTTCCTCGTCCCTTTCCTCCCCCGCTCGCGGCGTGGTGCGGCATCCGTCCGCCATGGCCGGGGCTCGGCTTGGCGTGCCCGCGGCGCGCGGCCCAGCATGCCCACGGTGCGGCCTGGCGTGCTCGCGACTCGGCGCGGCTCGCCCTGCGCGCGGTGCCCCCGGCGCGGTATGCCGAGCCTGTAGCTTGGCGCGGCCATGGCGCGCGCGCCCCGTCCCGGCGCGGCGGCCCTCGCTCGGCGCGGCGCAACCCCCAGTGTGCGGCGGCCCTCGCTCGGCGTGGCGCGCCCGCAGCTCCTGCTGCCTGGCTCGGTCAGGCGTGCTGCTCGTGGCGCGCGTCCATGCGCGCAGCTCGGCACGGGGCGACCTGCTCGTGGTGCGCGGCATGGCCCCAGCCCGACGCATTCTGGCCCCTGTGCGGCTTGCGGCCAGCGCCCCGGCGCGGCGTGGCTCGCGGTCAGCGCCCCGGCACGGCTATGGCGCGCGGCTAGCGTGGCAACTCGCTCGCTCACTCGTGCGACACATAACATCACGCGCGTTCACTTTCATTTGTGTGCAAATTGTCACGCGACGATACTCCTCATTATTTAAAAGTGCTAGTACTAATTGAATTGTGTCAAGAAACGACATGTTAACTAAGCGTGGAATTAAATGTGATTAGATGATAACTTTATTTGCACCTACATTAAATATCGGTTAGTATAACTACATGATATGAAGTGGTTAAGTTCATCCTTTCACTTAGCATGAGTATAATGAATTGTCAATCGTAATAATGGTTATGTTATTCTTACTACTCGTATGGTCGTAAGCGCTAGCCATATGTCGGGTGTATGACTATTGGATTCATCTCTTTGTATGGTGTACTGTTCACTTTCTGATTTGCGATGTGATTGTATGTTTGCGCTCACATAGATAACGGTCTGGTTGGGGAGTCTGAAGAACTCGCAGGAGAGGACCCTGAGAAGCAGCTGGTTGGTGGAGGCAAGTGTCCCTTGACCCACTTATGTCCTATACATTCCTTAATTCACTTTCCGCATTTATACAGTTCATACCTAAGGATTGACTAGCTTTTGTTATCCCTGGCCTTGCTTACCTATTTGGGTTGGATTATTATGGTTTAGCTTCATGCTAGTGCTTAACATTAATCAATGAGCATGATGAGATTTATCTATGATACGCTGTTTTCCTTCTTATTTACGATGATATACTTATGGCATTTAAGGGGACTCGAGCGGTTTCTTGAGTGCCTCTCCGTAAGGACCTGTTCGTTGGATGACCGCCCGAGAAAAACAGTGCAACCATGAGGGTGGAATGGGACGCCCTTAGCTGAATAATTAGAGGAACCGAGGTGTAGTTCGCTTCGCCGTCGTGCCGTTAATGGGGCTCGGTGTATGCGGCTCGCTCTGCCAAGGTTGGTTCGCCCCTTGGGGAGGAGTGCGGTGCATTTAGGAAACCTAATGGGCGGCTATAGCCCCAGGGAATCTTTGTAAAGGCTACATAGTGATACCCTACTGGGTCACCTTGGTAGTGATCAATGGAGAGTCATGATCTCCTAGTAGAAAGGGAATCACGACTTGTGGGTAAAGTGCGCAACCTCTGTAGAGCGTTACGAAAACTGATATATCAGTCGTGCTCGCGGTTATGAGCGGCCAAGGGAGCTTCATTGATTAGAGATACTTGATCAGAGATGTTCGGATTACAGGTGGTGATGAGAATGATGGTTTTGGTATTGACTATGGAAATGGTAAGTGGTATTCTTTCCATTTGGAAAGGGTACTTTTGGGTTAACAACTTGGGTTAATACTAAAACATGGCTCTCTCTACTAGTAATAATAATCTGACCAACTAAAAGCAAATGCTTGACTTACCCCCACATAAAGCTAGTCCACTACAGCCAAACAGGACACTTGCTGAGTATGTTGATGTGTACTCACCCTTGCTCTACACACCAACCCCCCCTTCCCCAGGTTGTCCGCATTGCAGCCACTACTCAGAAGAAGATGAAGCCATGGAGGAAGATTTCCAGGAGTTCCAAGATTACGACGAGTTTTAGGCGTGGGTTAGCGGCAACCCCCAGTCGGCTGCCTATGAAGGTCGCGTGTATCTACGTTTCATTTTCGCACTTTGATTATTGTTAAAGACTATGTGGATGTCTGAGACATATGATGTAATCGACTATTATTTCCCATTTTATATTATTATTCGAGCACTGTGTGATGATGTCCAATTATGTAACTGTTGTGTACGTAAATTGCTGATCCTGGAACGTACATGGTTCGCATTCGGTTTGCCTTCTAAAACCGGGTGTGACATGAGGTATCATGTGCCAACATTCCGAAAGATATGGCCGGGCTCTTGGATGAAACAATGGTTTATGTCAAGAATGATTTGAGTAAGAGGGAAGATGTGAGGGGTATAATCCAGCGCCCCATACGGTCACGCTTCGGCATCAGGAGACCATCGATCGCAAGTGGGAACGAAGTGCAAGCATGTTTGATGGCCTTCAACATGGTGTGTACTTACATTGGCACCAGGGATTTGGTTCAAGAGCATATTGCTTAAAAGGTGTGGCCACTTGTTAGTGACTGGGAGATGCCGAAGGAGACTACTGCTGGCTCCAGCGAAGGTGGTCTGGTTTGTCTAAGATACACCTATCACTATAGAAGCCAATTTGATGAGCCGAATGATGACTGGCTTGAGGTTGTTGAAGCTACCAGCGATGAGCTGTTGAGAGCTTATACGAAGGCAGAGGACGAAGCCATGACCACTGCCTTTGGTGCTCACGACAAGAGGAGACTGAACAGAGTTTTTGATGTGATCAGAGTTTTGTATCCTGATTACTGCTTTCCTGCCCAAAAACAAGGGTTGAAAACAAAAATGGCAACTTCATCTTCTTCCACCGCGCCTAAGCCAAATAGAGCTATGGTTTTGACTTGTAGGTCGAAGCCACATTCTTTAGAAAGGACAGCTGTAGTGCTTGATACAGACAAGATGGAGATTGCTGAACATGCCGAAGCCATCCCCCTGGCTCCAAAGGCAATTCCTGCTGTGACAGCCAAAGCTAGCGCCGGTCCGGTAGAAGAAATGGAAACAAAGAGCTCAACAACAGAAGAGCATCCAAAACTGCTGAGTCCCCCAACCATGACGGGGTTGCCGAAGCTAACAACTGCTGCAACAACGACTCCTAGGAAAAGGAGAATGACCAGTGTTTTGGATGCTATTTTGAAATCTACAAAGATGCCAACTATTGTTTCTATCGAAGCTCCTGAGGACAAAACTAAAATCTAAGAGAAGTAGCCACTGCAAACGCTTCTCCTATTCATGCTAAAGCTAGACCTTCGGAAACTAAGCCAGTAGAGCTGGCGAAGGAGAGTCTTCCGAAAAAGCCAACATCACCTATACCCGAAGCATCCTATCAAGGTGATTTGGAATATATTGTTCGACATGCTTCGGGAAACAACTATCAGAAGAGAAAATTGCTGAAGTACAACATTATGCAAAGGACCTGAAATACCCCCGAGGGTCCTTGGTATATGGAGGAAACAACGAAGATGACTTCCTTTACTGTCTACCAGACAGCAAGGAGATAAATGTTTGTCAGGAGATGATGGACAGCGTGGGATATCCGAAGCTTGAGCTTGGCCTATCTGCAATGACGAAGGACCAACTTGCAGACAGTCTTGCTTATAATAGCTTGAAGGTTTGTATATTTTTATTTCTGCATTTGCTGATTTTTGTTAGGTGAGTTTTCGGCAAGCGATTTGTGGTAATACTTATTAATATGTGTATATTTTTTGTTTGTCAGGGTCTTATCCTCAACAAAGCTTTGAAAGCCCAGAAGGAAGCATATGATGAAAGCACTCAGATAGCTTT
This sequence comes from Zea mays, assembly GCF_902167145.1. Taxonomy (NCBI): domain Eukaryota; kingdom Viridiplantae; phylum Streptophyta; class Magnoliopsida; order Poales; family Poaceae; genus Zea; species Zea mays. The sequence goes on from NC_050105.1 coordinate 58,739,236, forward strand.
TGGGAACTTGAGTTCGAAAGTTATAACGCTTAGGAATGAAGCTCTTGAGAAGGATAAATCTTGCTCTCCTTGGTTGACAGGTTAGAGTATAGCGAAGCTAGACTGTCTATCCTTTCCGAAGCAGATCAGAAAATCAAGGGGTTTGAAAAGAAGCAAGAGAAAGATGCAAAGAGTATTGCATATTTAGAATATGCATTATTTATTCAAGTGGGATTGCATAGATCCGAAGTGCAAGTATTGGAGAAGAAGCTCGATGAACTAACTAAAATTTTTAATGTCGAACAAACAAAACGTGAAATATCTGATACTGAACAGTTAAGGGAGGAGCTTCATGAAGCGAAAGAGGAATGCTACAATGTCGCTATGGACTATTGTAATAAGTTGAAAAATAGTTTTGCCAAAGTTGGCGCATTCTCTACGGAGCAGAATTTTATCCGTGGTGATCCTGACTGGGTTATCCGGTGGATTAGTGGCGAAGCCGAAGATTTTGATTAGATTCTTAGTGATACAGGAGATTTTTGTGCCTTCGCCGGTGCCCGAGGAGCCGTTTCACTTCTTAAGAAAGCTGGTTGTGAGCATGCAAAGGCTGTTATTCAGCCAGAATTCTCGGTCTTAGCCAATGACATTAAGAACCCTTCAACCGAAGCCACTGCGCTGAGCGAAAAATTTTATTCCGAATTCTGGTTGGGAGGTGGCCGAGAGATGGCCGACGAAGCTATTAGAAAAAATGAGGAGTCTCATACTGCCTTGGAAGAGGCAAGGAAAGCTAAAGAAGCTGCACAGCGTGAAAGACTTATAGGTATATTTGTCGTGACTTAGCTTCGTAAATTGTTTTAGCTTCGAAACTAACAAACTCTTATACTATGGTGCAACCGAACTTTCTCCCCCTCCGGATCCGTATGACCCTGAAGCCGATCCAGCTCTGAAGGGGGCTTTTGAAGTAATCAGAATAGCTAACGAAGCTGTTGACGAAGTTGTAGATAGGCTTCTAAATGAAGCCGCTGATAAAGTCCAAAAAGAAAATGATTAGACCTTGTTTATTTGTTGTTGAATTTGTTGCTCAGAATCAGGTCAATGAGATGAAGGCTATTACGAAGAGTTCGATGAGTTCTAGGTTGTCGTTGCTCTGGTCAACCTGCTTGTGGCTCGTTAGCAGGATCATCGTCGACGTCACCGACGACAAGTTCAACTTTTGATTTAGTTATTTTTGTAAAAACAATATACTTATATAATAAAGTTTGTGGTAATAGTTTCTATACACCGATTCATCATATATGTGAAATTTGCTCCTAACACACATATGAGATGCATTTGGATTTGTCCTTAAATGGTGATGATGCTTCCATTTTTGGTGTGGTAATAGGTAGATTGCTGGGGACTTGTTCTCAAATGCTATGAGTTAAGAACAAGGCAACACAAAATGTTAATGGTTAAAGTCCTTCGTCCTTCGAAGCTTTATCTCTCTTAGGATATAATGATCTTCAGACGAAGGTCATGAAGGACGTACCTTCATCATCGCGGTTTTTATTAATGAAAGGAGAAGCATATGAACATGAAAGATAACATAAATAATCATATGAAATCATTAATATATCTTTTATTATATCATTATGAATGAACATGAACAATATTGAATTACATTTGTACCTTCGGCTTGAAAGAAGGCAAAAGTCCAAGCGTGACGCACGAGTGAATACAAGTCAGCGTGAACAGTGCGGGGGTACTGTTCACCTATTTATAGGCATGGGACGCAACCCGGTCAAAATTACATTTATGTCCTTGATGACTAGTTACAATCATGACACAAATTATCATGGACTGATCGGTCTTTTCCTCTTTAAGTCGGTGCAAACCTTCGTCTCAAGGCATGTCGCTATGCCGAAGCTCCCTGGATAGTAGCTTCGGCGTGTACCTTCGCGCTGTGTTTGCTTATATGCTGATCTTTCGAAGGTGTTTCTGCTTAGAGGACCTTCAGCGAAGAAGCAGACCCCCAACAGTAGCCTTTCGCGGTGCTAGATCGTTTTTCGTAACGAGCTTGATCCATGAAAAATCTCCAAGGCTTCGGAATGCCGAAGGTCCGAAAAACACCTTCCCTGATATCGGTGCCGAGAAACGATTAAAATATTTCGAGCGTGAGGTGGCCCACCACGCAACAGGTACGAACAATCTGGTGATTCACTTCCCAAGCGTCGAGTGGTCCACCGTTCAGCGGGTGCGGGTGACTGTTCAGCGGGTGTGGGCAACTTGGCGATTCACCTTCCCACCTGCAGCACTATATAAACAGACGGGTAGGTGTGAAGTTACCACAACATTCATTGTCATTGCACTGTTGTGTTGTTGAAAAATTTAACCATAGCCGAAGCTTTTTCACTGCATTCTGGAGCGAACCATCATTTTGAATTAGCTTCGTCAAAAACTGTAAAAAAACATCAGCTTCATAAAAACTAGAAAAGATCCATCAGATGGCCAGAGTACGCTCGACTGCAAGGGTGACTCGTGAAGGAGAGGAGACTGAGGCCACCGAGACAGCTCCGATTTTCGAAGTCATGAGACAATCGGGCTTAGTTGTGACAGAGGCAACCGTTGACGAAGGTACTTCTGGTGTCGAAGCTGAGCAGGCTGATATTGAGGAAGAAGAAAATGCTGAAGAAGAAGAAGATTATAGCATTTTGATCTCATCAAAACCCAGCCACCTGGATTTTGAGAAATCTACGTGTCTGAAGCCGATGTGCCCATGATGATGAAACTGGGCTACTTCGGAGAAGCTGAAAAGAAGCTTATTCGTTTTGTCGGGGAAGAAACCACTCCAACAACGAAGGATGACGAAGTAGTAGTTTTCAAAAGCTTTTTCAGAGCGGGATTACGATTTCCCCTGAATGAGATGATAGGAGAAGTTTTGGATAATTATGAAATCTATCTTCATCAGCTAACCCCTAATGCTATTGTTAGGCTCAGCATCTTCATCTGGGCCCTTCGAAGCCAGGGGATGGATCCAAATGCCGAAGCATTCTGCCGAGTGCATGAGTTGCACTATCAAACGAAGGCTAGAGCAGATGGGCTGCATGAAAATTTTGGCTGCTATAACTTCGCGTATCGCAGAGATACGAAGGCTCTGGTCCTCAGCTATCGTACCATGTGACCAACCAGCTGGACGAGCGAATGGTTTTATATCAAGGCCGATGAAAAGAAAAGGGGGAAACTGATGACGATGGTCATGTGCCCACTGGCTTTGAGCTTCGGAATGACCAGACCTTTGTGCAACATGACGGCAAGGTCAGCATGCCAACTGTCTGTAGCAGAATTCAGGGTGGTGGCCGAACAGATCAGCACTAGAGATCTAGTTCAAAAATACTTGGCTGACAGGACGTCTCCGACGTTAAGTGAATTTAGCATGCTGAAGCTAAAGGGAACGAAGAAAACACTTGAGCTTGTGTGATTGCCTTATCGCTTTAAGTTTGAGGGGCCTTGTCAAGAGTGGCTAGAAATGATTGAGACAATGTGCAATGAAATTTTGGGAAATTACACCAAAAAAGAAGATCAATTAATGACTGCAGCCTTCGGCACTCGACCAAAACGAAGGTTGAACCGAGTAATGGACGCTTTAAATTTTGAATACCCTCATTACGAGCGACTCAGCAAGGGTGCCGAAGCGACAAAGAGAAAAAGGGTTGTCAGTGTTCTGAGCAGGCAGGCTGCTAGAATGGTGAAAGAGGACGAAAAAACTCTGAAGAAGAGAAAATCCAATCCCGAGCCGAAGGCGGCGACTTTGAAGAAGAGAAAAGCTGCAACTCTGGAGCCGAAGGTGGCTAAGATGGAAGAGACTCCTTCAACACCTTCTGCTGCCGAAGTAGAGGAAATTTTAAAGGTAATGACTAAATCCTTACCTATCAAGCTGCTAAGTCCTCTGGGGCCACAACTGACGAAGCTTTTACAGAAGAAGGATGAGCCTTCGGCAGCAAAAAAGGCGAATGGGCCTAAAAAGCGAAGAATTATCACTGTTATGCAAGCCATTGAGGAAACGCCACCGCCTGTCTCAGCATCAAAGATGACACTAGCTGCCAAAGCAGTTGCTTCTATCGAAGCTACGACCGTCGAAGGTACCAATCTGTAGAGTACGTTATCTGCTATTGATAAAGTGCTCTTGGATATAGCCGCAGAGGAGACTGATGTGGCTACAGAAGAAGTCATGGCCGTAGTGCCTGAGAAAGGGAAAGAAATTGCCGAAGACACTTTGGAAGAAAAAGGCTTCAGCTTTCAGAATCTAGCTGGTCAAGAATTATCCAAGGCCGAGAAGGAGGAGCTGCAGGAGTATGCTGCATCCTGTAGCTACCAGCCAGGAGCCGTGCTCTTTGGTGGAATTAATGTAGAAGCCTTAGGATGTATTCGAGACCGCACCGGGGCAAAGATTATCAGCACTCTGTCGAAGAGTGTTGGTTTTCCGAAGCTTGAAGCTGACATTAGCAGCTACCGGCGACAGCATATCGTCGGCAGCTTATTCTATTCCAACTTTAAGGTAAAGCTTTTTTCCTCATCTTTTTAATTTTTGTGATGAAGCAAAAATTTCTGATGAAGACTATTTTGTACAGAGTATCCTACTAAGCAAAGCACTGAGGATGCAGCAAGATCTTGAGGATAAAAATAATGAGATTATAATCGAGGGCCTAGAAAAGAAAATCAAAGATCACGAAGCTTCTCTGGAGAAAAAGGACTTCCTTCTTCAGACAATGGAGGGTTCATTGGCAGAAGCCCAAATCAAAGTTTCTAGATTAAACAATGAACTCCTCCGCAAATCAGAAAGCTTAGAACAAGTAAGGAAGAGTTTTGATGCGAAGCTTGAAGCTGAAGTTGAGAAAAGTTCAAATCTGCAAAAATCCTTAAAAGAGCTTTAGAATATATGCTTGAACTTCAGCAACCGCTGCGTGCAATGGCTAAGACACGTCTTTAACTCAGTGGGAGCCAGCTCTGAAAAATTTGAACCTTCGGCTGAAGACTTGCCAAGCACCTTCGAGCATATTGAAAGCAAAGTTGAGGCGCTTGACAAAGTAATAGCTGGGCATGGCGACTTCTGTGCCCTGCTGGCTTCCCGCGGTACAGCTGTAGCTTTTACGAAGGCTGGTTGTACGCACGGAAAGATAGTAAACAGACCGAACTTCAGTCTATCTCCAGCGGACCTAGCTGATATCCCCAGCCTAGCCCGAAGTATTGGGAATAGGTTTATAACACAAATTTGGATGAAGGGTGGGTGGAACTTAGCTGGTGACGAGGCACGAAGTCATCTTAAGCTAGTATAAAACTTGTACCTGTTGCTTACCTTCTCTTGTAATTACTTTTTACCTTATACTGCTTTGTTGTGTACATGATGACGATGCCGAAGGTCAATAATCTGAAGCTCAACCAAGATTGATGAAGCTGCTGCACAAAGCTTTAGAGACATTTGAATTGTCTTTGTAAAAGATATTGTAATTTAGGAATCAAACGTTACTCTGTAAATTTGTCCATACCTTGTAATATATTTTTACCTTTCCATCCGTGTGTGAATTGCTTTGATGTGGACGAAACTTGTATCTTTTGAGCCGAAGGCGAAAAACACCTTCCCTTCTTTTCGTACACAACGAAGCGTATATTTGCTTCTTTATGCTCATCGAAGCATTGTCATCAAAGCTGAAGCATCTGTTTGTACTTTATGTTATGATGATGATGATCCTACGAATGTCTACATGAATGTGTATGAATGCAATGAATGATGTGATGTAATGTGCAAATGAATGTCCAAACACACGCACACGAAGCCACACCCAGACTCTGCATCCCCTTAGGAACATCTTTTGAGATTCTTCACCTTCTATTTCGGTGGTATAAGTTCTGCATCTCCTTAGGAACGTATTTTGAACTTCTTCGCCTTCTATTTCGGCGGTATAAGTTCTGCATCCCCTTAGGAACGACTTTTGAACTTCTTCGCCTTATATTTCGGCGGTATTTGGCTCTGCATTCCCTTAGGAACGACTTTTGAGCAGAAAAATTACGCTGCGCTCCCTTAGGAACGACTTTTTGTAGCTTCGTCATGCTCTACATCCCCTTGGGGACGTCTTTTGAGCTTCTACATGTTTTTCTTTTTGCACTCGATGGTGCGTGCTCAGATTTACATATTACATATTTTGGGGGATTTGGCCCTCATGGGGATAAATAAGAATTAAAAATTACAAGCTATGGCCCCAATAAAAACATTTCTCCCCTCTTGAAAGGAAAAGGGTACCATAGAAAAAAAATGAAAAACATACATCAATATTACACATAGTATCGCCGAAGCTCATCCGCATTCCAAGATCTGGGTATGTCGTTGTCGTCCATATCCTTCAATATGTAAGAACCGGACCTTGACAAAGATATCACCAGAAAAGGTCCTTCCCACTTCAGCTGCAATTTGCCTACTGTGTCTGGATTGGCTACTCTCTGAAGCACCAAATGCCCTGGCTTGATATTTTTTAATCAAACTTTTTTGTCACGCCATTTTATTGTTTTGGCTTGATATTTATTGATGTTCTCTACATCTTGAAGTCTGGTCCCCTCTATAGTATCTTTTGCTATGTGATAATCAGCTTCGTCTTCTACCGAAGCTACTGTTCTTATTGATCCTGCTTTAGCTTCTTCTGGAGTTATAGCTTCATCACCAAATAATAGTTTGAAAGGTGTAAATCCTGTTGATCTTGACGTGGTTGTATTGTGGCTCCACAGCACTTTAATCAACTCATCTGGCCACTTTCCTCTGGGCTGATTGAAGATTAGCTTCATTATTCCTGTCATTATAATGCCATTTGCTCTTTCTACCAGCCCGTTTGACTCCGGATGCCTAACTGATGCAAAATGGACTTTCGTACCAATCTGGTTACAGAACTCTTTGAATGTTTCGGCATCAAACTATGTTCCATTGTCCACAGTTATGGCCTTCGGCACGCCGAAGCGACAAACAATATTCTGCCAGAAGAATTTTTGGATTGTGGCTGAAGTTATTGTAGCCAAAGGCTTTGCTTCAATCCACTTAGAAAATTATTCTACAGCCACCACAACATACTTCAAATTACCTTGTGCCGGTGGAAGTGGACCTAACAAATCCAGGCCCCATCTTTGTAATGCCCAAGTAGGATGTATCAGCTGCGTGAGAGACAAAGGTTGCTTCTTATCTCTTGCACATTTTTGACAATTTTCGCACTTTTGAACTAGCTCTGCTGCATCCGATGCTGCCTTCGGCCAATAAAATCATTGTCTAAACACTTTTCCCAGCAAGGGCCTAGACCCAATATGAGATCCACATAGACCTGCATGTATCTCCTTCATTAATTCTATACCTTCGGTTCTGGATAACACTTGAGGAGTGGAGAACAGACTCCATGTTTATATAATTCCCCTTCTATTATCACATACGGTCTTGTCCTTGCTTCCATTCTCTTATTATAAACTTCGTCATCCGAAAGACAATTACCTTGGAGGAAAGATATTATTTCAGTCCTCCAATCTTCACTATGTATAGGGGAAATTGCAAGCACTGCTCTCTCCATAAGTTCAACCGAAAGTGCTTTTATTGTCTCAAAAAATACTTTCAAAGGTAGAGGGAGCCCCTGTGTGGCTGATTTGGCTAACAGATCTGCATGCTCATTTTCTCCTCTTGGAATATTCTTGACGGAAAAACCTTCGAAAGAAGCCTCCAGCCTTCGAACTGTATCCAAATATTTTTCAAGCTTCGGATCTCTTGCCTTACTATTTTTGTCTACATGACCAGAAATGACTTGAGAGTCAGTTTTAAGGATGGCCCTTCTTATTCTCATTGCCTTTAACTTCTGAAGCCCCAACAGAAGTGCTTCGTATTCAGCAATATTATTTGTACAACTGAAGTCAAGCCTTGCTGCATAACATGTTCTGACTTTAGAAGGCGCAACTAGGACAGCAACCGCTCATGCACCGAAGGTTCCCCAGGAACCAACACATAACACTGTCCAAACTTCGACATCTTTATTTGTTTCTTCTTCCTGAGCCCCTGGCGTCCAATCAGCAATGAAGTCTGCTAACGCCTGGGACTGAATTGAGGATCTATGTACATAGTCAATACTGAATTCGTTAAGCTCCACAGCCCATTTTCCAATCCTTCCAGTAGCTTCTCTGTTCCTCATTATGTCCTTCAGAGGCTGTGATGAAGGAACAATTATGTGATATGCTTGAAAATAATGTCGAAGCTTCCTGGAGGCCATTAACACAGCATACAACACCTTATCCAATTCTGTATAGTTTTTCTTTGATAAAATTAGAACTTCGAAGACGAAGTATACTGGGGCCTGCTTTTTGATTTGGCCATCTAGCTTCTCCTGTACAAGCGAAGGTGGAGTTAGAGTTGTTAGATCTATCAAGTATTGCTTCAACTCGTCGAAAGCTTTTTGCTGAGCCGAACCCCATTGAAAAACTTTGGCTCACTTCAGTATTTCAAAGAATGGCAGATTTCTTTCTGCTGATCTGGATATGAATATGTTTAATGATGCCAGTCTTTCTATCAGTCGTTGGGCCCCCTTCTTTGTATTTGGCGGCTCCATCCGAAGGATAGCTTCGATCTTATTTGGATTGGCTTCGATTCCCTTTGTTGATACCAGGCAGCCAAGGAACTTGCCCTTCTTCACTCCAAAAACATACTTTTCTGGATTTAATTTCAAACCAGCTTGTCTGAAGTTGGCAAATGTTTCTTGTAAGTCAGTAATGTGATTCTCTTGCTTCGTGCTCTTTACTATGATATCATCAACATATGTCAGCACATTCCTGCCTATTTGAGAATGAAGGACCTTGGCTGTCATTCTGCTGAAGCTTCCTCCTGCATTCTTGAGCCCCTCAGGCATCCGAAGGTAGCAATAGGTGCCGCTAGGAGTTATGAAGCTGGTCTTTGGCTCATCTTCCTTCTTCATCCAAATTTGATGATAGCCTGAATAACAGTCCATAGACTCATGAGCTCCGAAGAAGTTGCTGCATCCACAAGGGAGTCTATCCTTGGCAATGGGAACTCGTCCTTTGGGCATGCCTTGTTGAGATCTGTGAAATCAATACACATTCTCCATTTGCCATTAGCCTTCTTCACCATGACAGTGTTGGCTAACCATTCTGGATACGTTACTTCTCTGATAACATTAGCACTGAGAAGTCTCTTTACTTCGTTCTGAGCACCTTCAGCTTTATCATCAGATATCTTCCGAAGTCTTTGCTTCCTTGGCCTGAAGGATGGATCCACATTAAGCGAATGCTCGATAACATCTCTTTTGACACCACAAAGATCATTGGCTGTCCAAGCAAAGACATCTTTGTTGTTGAACAAAAATCTTATCAAAGTTTTTTTCCTGCTCATCAGATAGCTAAGACCCCAGCAATACCCTTTGATCTGCTATGTCTTCACATAAAAGCATAGGCTTCGGTTGATCCGCCGAAGCAGCCTTCTCTCTTTTGTATTTATACTGCTGACAAGCTTCGGCTCCATCTATGTTATGGATTGCCTTTGAATCTATCCAGTTCCCTTCAGCCCTTCTAGCAGCTTCTTGACTCCCATGGACAGCAATGGGCCCTTGTTCCAAAGGTATCTTCATGCATAAATATGTTGGATGAAGTATTGCTTCGAAGGCATTAAGTGTCCCTCGACCAATGATTGCATTATATGGGTATTCCATGTCAACAATGTCAAAAACGACTTGCTCAGTTCTTGTGTTGTGGACATAGCCGAAGGTAACTGACATTGTGATTTTGCCAAGTGCCACAATCCGTTGTCCTCCGAAGCCACAAAGAGGGTGTGTAGAATCGTGGATCTTGTCCTCTGGTTCTTGCATCTGCTTGAAGGCCTTTGCAAATATAATGTCCGCTGCACTGCCTGTGTCAACCAGAACATTGTGGACCAGAAAACCCTTGATGAAACAAGATATGACCATAGCATCATTGTGAGGGTAATCTTTGAGCTGAAGGTCCTCCTGGGAGAAGGTGATTGGAATGTGAGACTACTTGGACTTGATGAAGGGTCCCTGCACCCCAACATGCTGCACCCTTCTCTGTGCTTCCTTCTTCTGCTTCTTGTTAGCCGGCTTTGAACTTGAACCGCCTGTTATCGGGAGCACCAGCTTCGTAACCGAAGGTGCCACAGCTTGGTTGTTGAACGAAGCCATTGTCTCAATAGTGGAAGTGAGTTCACCGGAGGTGGGCGCCAATGTTGGGGACTTGTTCTCAAATGCTATGAGTTAAGAACAAGGCAACGCAAAATGTTAATGGTTAAAGTCCTTCGTCCTTCGAAGCATTATCTCCCTTAGGATATAATGATCTTCAGACGAAGGTCATGAAGGACGTACCTTCATCATCGCGGTTTTTATTAATGAAAGGAGAAGCATATGGACATGAAAGATAACATGAATAATCATTAATATATCTTTTATTATATCATTATGAATGAACATGAACAATATTGAATTACATGTGTACCTTCAGCTTGACAGAAGGAAAAAGTCCAAGCGTGACGCACGAGTGAATACAAGTCATCGTGAACAATGCGGGGGTACTGTTCACCTATTTATAGGCACGGGACGTAGCCCGGTCAAAATTACATTTATGTCCTTGATGACTAGTTATAATCATGACACAAATTATCATGGACTGGTCGGTCTTTTCCTCTTTAAGTCGGTGCAACCCTTCGTCTCAAGGCATGTCACTATGCCGAAGCTCCCTGGATAGTAGCTTCGGCGTGTACCTTCGCGCTGTGTTTGCTTATATGCTGATCTTTCGAAGGTGTTTCTGCTTAGAGGACCTTCGGTGAAGAAGCAGACCCCCAACAGAGATGATCTTCCTAACTATGTCCACATGACCTAGCTTATTTATGCTGATAGAATTGAGTTCATTAATGATTAGATTTTATCGAGAGTACAAGTCCTTAACAAGCTCATTATCTTTCATTCTAAAAGGATTATATTCATTTAAAGCTAGACAATGTTTTTCTCACAGACATTGCTTGTGCTCAAAACACCTAGATCAAAACATCTAGGGGAAGTTAGTGCCATCAAAAGCATCTAGGTACCAAGCCATTCTATCACTATAGTAGGGTAAGTTAGTGCCATCAAAGTGAGATGGCCTATGGGTATCAATCCGACCCTATTAATTTAGCATCAACTCAACGGTGGTTAAACCAAATGCTTATAAATGAGCCCGTAGCTCCAATACCAATTGAAAGGATTATGGATGACTAAGAGGGTGGTGAATTAGGAAAACTATTTCCCCCACTAATCTAGGCCTCTATTTTTTATCTTAAGCAAAACATATGAGGATAACCATACGTTTATATGTGCAACTAAGGTTTTGTGTCACTTTTACTATCTCTATCACAAAAGGAGTTATGTAGCTCAGTTTTAGACCTATCCATTAGCTTATAACTAAGCTGATAAGATAAAGCATACAACCAAAGGCAACAATTAAATGTGGAAGCTTAAGGACGATAGAGATACAAACCCCCGTTGATGCGCTGGTATTTCTCAGACGTATCAAGAAGCACAGAAGTTTGTTAATAATCCTCGTTGGAGCCCTTACGCAAAGGGTAGCCCACACGAGGGTCAAGCTCTTGGTCAGGTAACTCCGTATATAGTCGTGGGCCTTCTCTATGTGCAAGTGGTGCTCCGCTTCCGGTCTCTCTCAGATGCTTCTCGACGTCTCCACTATCGAGCTTCCGACTAAAATGTCGCAAGCCTCGTTATCTCTAGTACATGATAGTGGCCACACCATAATCGTGGTTAGTACAATCTTGCAAAATATAGCCCCTCTCGGTATAACTACATCAACATGCGTAAGGGTCAATGGCTAAAATGGTGTGCACAAGCACCAAGGGGTTGAGGTGTTTATTTCTCACTCCACTCTACTAGGAATTAACCTAGAGAAAGCTCTATGATGGTGGTCTAACTAACCTAAGCAATTTGCAAAGCACCTGCAGTAATCACTAAGTGATTCTTTGAGGACTACTTGGGTGTCTAAAACTAATGGATTGGAGTCTCAGCTCCCACACTATGTTTCTTAGCCGCCAAGCCATTTGAGGTTGTATTTATTGCTACCAAGCCAAAAAGAGCCGTTGGAAAGAGGAAGCCTTTTCTACACGAGATCAGACATGTCCAATGTGCCACCGAACAAGTTCGGTGCCTTCCAGGTCAGCGAATCGTTGTGCGCTAGCCGTTGCCGACCATTGAGCCTTTGGGTATCAGTTGTGCCACTAGTGTGATAGAGGACATGTTGGGTGAGTTACGTAGCTTGGGTGCATTTTGCAACTCTTACTGATTATAGTATATAGTGTAGGATCAGGTGTGTCAAAGGATATGTCCAGTGCATTGTAGATGTTGTAGGGCTTACTGGGAGTGTCATCCGGTGAAGAATATACATCCGGTGCACTCATCTTCAATCCAATCTTCAATAGAGGTATAATACATATCTGGTGTCCTATCTAGTGCACCACTGGACATGTCCAGTGCTCCTTTGTACAACCTTTTTCTTTCATGTCTTTGCCTTTTTGCGCTTGGGCTTCTTTCGTCTTGTCTTGGACTCTTGCATGATCTTGACAAGTCTTCAATGAGTCTTGTAATGTCTTTCTTTAAGGTGTTGATCTCCTTGATCACCTTGTTGCCTTTGTCTAAGTCCATGCTACATCTTTTGAATTATAAACACAAACACTAGTAAATATATTAGTCCAAATGATTATGTTGATCATCAAACATAAAAATTTTAATCAAATAGACCATGGTCTATTTCTCTTACAACATCGTCCATCCTTGACTTCTCTATCGCCAGGTCCTATGTGCTTCCACTTGACTTAAAAAACTGACGTCATATTGCTCCTACTCCGTATATACACTTGCTTGTTAATGTTGTTAGATGTCAGTCACCCATGATTAGTCTTCTGGTCCTCTTGATCCCTTAGTCCAACCATCAATGTTTGTCATTGATTGCTCATAGTCCATTGGCAATGAACCCTCTTGACCTCCCTTATCGTCGTCTGAGTGTTTTACACCCGCACACCAACACAACCAAGAGACATGTTGTATAAAACCATACTCACTCTCTCTAAGGTTAGTTTCTAAACTCAACGAAAGATCTATCATCTCCTGGCAATCACTCATCATCAATCGACACACATGGACATCTCAATAACTGGTTTCTGAAATAGCCTACTGCCCCGTGAATCTAAACTTCTTTTGATTTGAACGAATAAAGATGGTAGTAGCGCCTTTTTTCCTCGTAGTTAAACACCATACAATTCAAGCTTTATCTCTTAGGGTATGTTTGGTTAGCGGGTTGACGTGGGTTGGAACGGGTTTAACCCACAACAACTCATGTTTGGTCAAAAGGCTCGCGGGTTAGGTTGATTCTGGGTCGAAATACTTCTTGAAAATATGGGTTATAGGGATTCCTCAAAAACAAGCGAACCATTTTGACCCACTTCCTCTCCACGCTCTCGTCACCCAAGCCTTATCCACTCGAGACCAGCACAGGAGCGCGCCGCCACTGCCAGCCTGCTAGGATGAGGGACCCCCGTCGGCCTACCCTCAGACGTTAATCCCCCGCCTACCTCCTGTCGTCAGTCCCCCACTGGCCTGCTCTCCAGCATGTTGGCCTCCGTCAGTGCCATCAGCTTGCTGCGCTTCCCACCTCCGACGTTAATACCCCGCCTACCTCCCGTCGTCAGTCCCCCACTGGCCTGCTCTCCAGCATGTTGGCCTCCATCAGTGACATCAGCTTGCTGCGCTTCCCATCGTTAGTTCCCCACTGGCTTGCCCTCCGATGCCGGCGTGTTCTCTAGTAGGCACAACCCGCGATCCTTGCTAGTGCTGTCGTCGAACATGTCTAGTAGGTCAGTGCTCGTCACCGTCTAGACAAGCTTGAAATGCATCTTGATGTTGTTGTGATGTTCCTTTAATTATGACTGAAAATTTACGACTTGGTTAACCATGAAAATGTAACAGTGAGACCTTGTCACTAAAAATTTACGACTTGATTAATAATGGCTTTAATTTATATATATCTTATGCTTATGGATTCCTCAAATATTAATATAGTGTCAGTTTCATTTATTTTGAATGCGATGTCATCTTATTGAATTGAAGATTTCATTCTAAGTGTGGTAATATGATCAGGAAGGTGACCATATTCAGTTTATCCTTCATCACAAAACAAACAAGAGATGGTGGAGCTCTAACCCACTTTAACTCTATAATCAAACAAGAAATTAGGTTTAACCTATCATTGAAACCAAACAAGAAACGGGTCTGACCCAAGCCAGAAAAATGGGTCGGCTCCAACCCGACCCACATCGTTCCGAAACTAAGCACATGCTTAACCCTCCCATTACGTTTAGAAATCTAACCATCGTGTTTTAGATAACACAGGAATACAATAGTCCTCGACACTGTCCATGTTTAATAGTCAAACTATGTTGGACAATGTAAGCAACAAATATATTACGTTTGCGTGCCAATCAGTTCTCACATAATCAATGCCAGGAACATTTGTTTTGTCGGTTCTTCAGATCCGGGAACATCCAAAAACGCGGCTCTTGCATTGACTGATTCGCGCAGGCTTCCTCAACGTGGTTGCATCTCATGATTATTTCATTAATGTAATGCAATGTCCCGGAGGCAGCAGCTGCTATCCCATAAAGGACTTGTTCAGTTGCGTCTGGATCAAAGAGTAATAGAGGGGATTAAATCTCTCTCTAGTCAAAATTAAATATAAATTGATTTAATCCCTGTAATCCCTTACAATCTAGACGCAACCGAACAAGCCGAAACAGGAGAAGAATCAGATCGTATAAACTCTCAAAATAAAACACTGCTTGACAGTTTGTTGCTGTCCACTTATTTACATTTTGTTGCTGTCCAAGAAACAGATTGTATTTTGTTGCTGTCCACTTATTTGCATTTCCCTGCAAAACACCAGGCTACCACAGCATTGGACAGAGACTGCTGACGATGCTTTCCCCTTCTGTCCAGGGAAATGTCTAGCAAAAAGGGTTATAAATAGTTATTATTATTTTAATTGTTAGGTGCAATCAGAGAAACGTACTCTTCTGGTTTCTTTATGCCATTCCTGCTGCCAACGATATAAGTCCCAGCAAATGCAGTCTTCTCATGGAATTTGCTAGGAGGCAGGATGGGAGGTGATGGAACTGTTGCATAATCCAGATAATTCCATTGAGGCATCCAAGAAGGGTATCAACACTTCTACCTTGAGGTATGTGCATTACCCAACCATAAATTTGACTACAAATCTTCTTTCAGTTGATTACATCACTGTCTTTAGAGAGAAAAAATAACCTTTTGAAACAAAAGGCCAGTTTTGAAACTAGAGCTCTTTGCTTGATATTTGCTGCCTTCTTCATGTTTCAAAAACCAAATTAAAGAACTTGTTCACATCTACCAATGGCGTACAAGATGAAAGGCGTATTCAAGGGCCTCAAGGTCATCTCCCAGATCTTTGGTATGTACAATCAACATCATCAGAAATAAGAATATAGAAGGATTTGAGAAAAGATCGAAAGCTCAAATCCCTCTCGTGTCCGCAAACCAATTCTTCGTTGCTCATGTATTAAGCTCTCTTGCAGTGGTAAAAGAGCACCAGATCGAGATCGGTTATCCGACCGATGTGAAGCACGTTGCGCACATCGGTTGGGATAGTCCTACAGGGAGTGTAGCTTCTCCTAGCTGGGTACATACATCCTGCATTGCAAAATGCACATCCCGAAACATTTCTGCGACTATTTTTTTTTCTTAGATTTCACCATTGATCATGGCTCGTTTAGAAGCTGATAAATTCCAAATTTCTTCGTAGATGAATGGCATGGAGTCGCCGGACTTTTCATCGCTGAGCAATGCCGGACCATCTGCACGAACCTCCTGGGCTTCTCAAGGTGATCTTCAGGTCTCTTGTTCATTAGTTATTGCAGTAGTGGTGCGAATGTTTCATCCAATTCTTCTGTCTTCTTAGGGTTAGTTTGGGAATTTTTCTAAGGGATTTCTATTTTCAAATAGAAAAATGAACTAATTTCCCTTGGAAAATGGAAATCTCTTGGTAAAATGTGGTTTCCAAACTAGCCCTTAGTGAAGAACATTCTCCTTTTAATTTATTTGAGCGGTGATCTGTGTACGGGGAAAAAGCTGCAGTTATTTGTCCATGGAATGTGCCCTCATGTTGCTATTTTTGGACAGCAATCTTACGTTGGTTCATGATTAATTGAATCATGTTCTATTAGTGACCAGAGTTGTGGCACGCACCCATGGTTGTATTTATGGTTGTATTAATAAGATCCGGTCCATTTGAATTGAGGACCACAATTATACCCTTATGTGTAGTTTATGTTTTGTGTAGATACTCATCCCATAAATGACAGTTGATGTTTATAAAATTTCATAAACTAGATGTTTCGGTGTGCCATCGTTTTAAAAATCAGAACAACAGAGTTGGTTTCCCCCTTTAAATTTTGTAGTGGTCAATAATGCTCGATACAGTTTTTGTTTCCTAGTTGATTTGCGTTGATTTGGACAAGTGCCTCTTCTTTGAAGAGGTTTGCAGCTAGAACTTTTTTTCAATATCTAAAATGAATAAATAAAGTAGTTATTTAGAGTTGGTTCAGAAAAAATCTTCATAAAACATCTTTCGGTAATTGATATCATAACTTGGATGATACTTTCTTGTTGGCTGACCAAAACGTGCTTTAAAACATATAGAAAAGCTTCTGCTAGATTCCAGCCGGTCAAACACTTGATAACATGCTATCCACTAAGTTGTGTGGTGTGTGCTATCAGAAGCTCCACATGCAAGTTGATGCGAATTGTAAGCAGAGCAAGAACAAGTGGAGTAATTGGGTGCATCGTGGACCCCAAAAAATGCTATACTGAATCTGGTCATCACCTTTCAAAAACTAAGTGCAACCCTATTTTCCAAAAGATTTCTATTTTCCCAAGTAAAAGTAATTATTTTTCTCTTAAAAATGAAAATATCTTGGAAAATATAATTGCCAAATTAGACCTAACTGACTATCAAACCAGCGTATCTATCAAAATATCAAACCCGCATATCTATCAAAGCAACAGCATGTGGCTTATGGTTTGAATGAAAAATCAATTACAAAAGGCCGGTGCAGCGAATGAGATGTTGTGAATTGCGCAAATGCACCTAGATATCCTCGTGAAATAAAACAAAAAAAAATCTTACAAAATATAGCTTGTATTATTCCACTGCTATTGTTGTCGCTGATTTGCTACGGTTTCCCCTCGTTTGAAGATCTTGACGAGCCTCGAGATATATCACCCTTCGGTATATTTCCGGAAAGTGGCGGCCAAGAAACAGCCCGACGGTACCCTGACATACCAAAGCCACCCAGGAAGTCAAGAAGGAAGAAATCCAAGAACAACTCGCCGAGGGCATCCTCAAGGTCGAGGTCGAGAAGCTCATCTTCATCTACCGCTGACAGTTTCGGTGTTAAGGATATGCAAGCGGAAATCTAGATTGTATAGGTCATTCGATCTGACGTCTGAGAGTAATTGGTTCTTTTTGTTGAGTGGTTGATTAGCTGTTGAGACCCTTTTATCTTTGCGGCCGGCTCAGAGAAAATCAGCAGTAGAAATGTCCGGTGGATGCGTGATGAGAGCCAATATTATACGATCGAACCTGCATGAAACGACCAGCAACGGGCAATGATATTGTGGTTCCTCGAATGAAATCGACAAGTTCTACTCAGTGTGAAGGCAACTGCTGCTGCAGGAAAAAAAAGACTTGTTGGGGACCTTCGGCGTCCGAAGGTCCTCAAAAACAGGATTTAACAGTATTTCTGTAGTATAATGTGTGAACAGGTACCCTCGGACTAAAGTCGGCATTGCAGTAGACCGGAATAATACGAAGCTTGCTACAGAGCCGAAGGTGTCGAGCAGGGAAGCTTCGGCGTAACAGCAAAGAGTGGAACCGACTTAAAGATGAAAAGGCTATTCAGACCTTGATAGACTACTATAGAGTTATTATCAAATGTAAAGGGCATGAATGTAATTTTATAAGGGCTGTGTCCCGTGTGTATAAATAGGTGAACAGTATCCCCGTACTGTTCACGCTGACTTGGCATTTGCTTTTTGCGTCACGCTTGTACTGTCATTTCCTTCCGATTGAAGGTACACTTATAGCTCAATGATATTTTTGTTTATGTTCAATAATAATAAATGATTGTTCATGTTTTCTCTTACATTCTTTATATTTTATCCTTCGTCATTGTTTGATGAATTTATGAAGGTATGTCCTTCATAACCTTCGTCCACAAGTTGTTATATCCTAGGGGAAATAATGCTTCGGAGGACGAAGGACGTTAACGATTAACATTTTCTATGTTGCCTTGTTCTTAACTCTTAGCACTTGAGAACAAGTCCCCACGGACATTGGCGCCCACCTCCGGTGAACTCACTTCCATTTCTTGAGCTTTTCAACATCTTCGGCAAGCATCACCTTCGTCATGCCGCCGAAGAAGGCTTCAGCACCAGGGGCTGGCACGCTGCAGCCGCTGGACCCCAATCAAGACGTCCTTTCTCTTAGAGAGGCACGAAGCCAGAAGAGGAAGGCTACCAGTCCAACACCTCCGGAGGATGATCTAGATCAGGAGATTCAAAATCTGGAAATCCTTCAGCAGCAGGTTCAACGCAAGAAAGAAAAGATGGCCAGGGTAGCTGAACTGCAGAGGCAGATAGACGAAGCCTCTGAAGAAGTTCGTCATCTTGCTCAGGACGAGCAACACCGAAGGCCTCAGCATCAAGATCTTCATCAGGAGGGTTTTCCCAACGAAGATGATTGGTATGACAATTTCCATCATGGGAATTTTGTTTTTGATGATGCTTCTCCTCTGTCCGCTGAGCTGCAGGCTACACCTTGGCCCCCGTCCTACAAGCCGCCTCAGCTCCCTGTATTCGATGGCCACTCAGACCCGAAGCAGTTTTTGATGAGCTACGAAGCAACAGTGTCTTCGTATGGTGGCAATGCTTCAGTCATGGCCAAATCTTTCGTTATGGCTGTCAGAAGTGTTGCTCAAACCTGGTATTCCTCCCTTCGACCAGGCACGATCACTTCATGGCAGAAGCTGAAGGATTTGTTGTTAACCAGCTTTCAAGGATTTCAGACGAAGCCGGTCACTGCTCAGGCTCTTTTCCAGTGCACTCAGGACCACGAAGAATACCTTCAGGCATATGTCCGAAGGTTCTTGCGTCTGAGGGCACAGGCACCAACGGTGCCCAATGAAATTGTCATCGAGGCCATGATCAAGGGGCTTCGGCCAGGTCCGTCAGCTCAGTACTTCGCCAGGAAGCCTCCTCAAACTTTGGAGAAGCTTCTCCAGAAAATGGATGAATACATTCGGGCCGACAATGATTTTCGCCAAAGAAGGGAGGAGGCTTTCAGGTTTTCTGAAATGACCAGGGGCTTCGGAGGGAGGTTTTACCCGAGGCATGTGAGATCAATTCACAATTCTACACAAAATGATGACAGAGGAAGCCAACAGCAAAGGCCACAATACTCCTCACAGGCTTCTGGACAACAGCAAAGCTCCTTCCGGCCACCAGCTCCAAGAGGCAGAGGCGCCAGGGGCTTCGGAGGAAGATTTGGCGACCAACCGAGAAGAATCTTTTGCTTATTCTGCGGTGAGAACAAAGGCCATACTACCAGGATGTGCCATGTTACTATACAGAAGCAAAAGGAAATAGCTGAAGCAGCAGCACAACAAGCCCAGCCGAAGCAGGTCATGCATACAGCTTCGTATCATTCGCCCTACATCCCAGAATATGTGGGCAACCATCCTGCAGTCTCTGCTGCTTCGGCGAGTCAGCCTCAAGCTTCCTGGCAACAGCCTCCGCCTCCACCTCCGTTGCAACAAGGCCAGCAGCCAGAAGGGAGCCAATATGCTCCGCACCAAAGGGACTTCAGAGAACAGTCCGAAGCTCGCACGGTCAACAGCACAGTGCCAGAATCAAAGCACATCTATTGACAAATATCCTACCTTAATAGCAATCTTTTTCATTCAGTTTTATTTTCTGTAATAAAGGACATTGTTTAGGTTTCATGTAATTAGTTTCGTTGATTCCTACAAGAAAAATATGTTTTCTTCACAGGCTTGTGATAATAAAAAGGACCTTCGGACTGTCGAAAATTCTTCGAAGCAACAAAAAGTCGTTCTACGGAACGCAGAGTAAGTTTGACGAAGTCACAAAAAGTCGTTCCGAAGGGAGCGCAGTGTAAGTTTTCTGCTCCAAAGACGTTCCTAAGGGAATGCAGAGCTTATACCGCCTAAGTAAAAGGCGAAGAAGCTCCAAAGACGTTCCTAAGGGAATGCAGAGCTTATACCGCCTAAGTAAAAGGCGAAGAAGCTCCAAAGACGTTCCTAAGGGAATGCAGAGCTTACAGCGAAAAGTCAACGCTGATTCCGCTGAAGTAAAAGGCGAAGAAGCTCCTAAGGGAGGCTTATAGCGAAAAGACAATGCTGATTCACAAAAAGATTGTGTTTTATCGCGCAAATATGCGTGTATCTTCGGAATATCACCTTACATAGCATAACATCATCACATCATCCTTGCATAACATAAGCATCATACATCATAATGCATGTGGCATAAGAAAGAGATATGACATTAATCTTCGGGAAAACGCTTTGAAAAAGGGGCAAATCATGCCAAGTCACAAGGAGAAACAATATTGATTTCTGAAGTATAGCCTTGAAGATTGTTTCTACGAAGCTTCAGCACTTTTCCAGGATACTTCGGATATTGTTGTGATAAATGGTAATTCTTCTTCACGAAGCATGAAAAGAAGGGAAGGTGTTTTTTCGCCAAAGACTCAAAAACGGTATGTATGTAAAGTTTCATGCATCGTAAAGAATTGAATAACAAAAATAGATATATTACATTCAGGGTTACAAAATGTTACACTATATTACATTTCAGAAGTTTTTTACAAAAATGCTTAATCCTCTCTCAAAACGACTTCTGCAGCCTCATTCAGGAGCCGATTCACGACTTTATCCATAATATCTTCGGCCATCTTTTTAATTTCGTCGTCCCCCTTCGGCTGAGGGTCCGAAGGCGCTTTAGTCGGATCTGAAGCAGGACACGGCTACATTGCTATTACAAATCGCAAGCAGATCTTAAAGCCTAAAGATTACAACACGATAAAAACCATTATTTAGTACCTAGTTGATCTTCGGCTTCTGTGCTCTTGTCAGCAGCCTCAGCTACTGCTCTAGCATCGTGAATGCCCTTCTCACTTCTTCGAATAATTTCTCCGGCCATTTCTCGGCCACCATTATCCCAGATATCGGTAAAAAACTTTCCACCAATTATGCTAGCTTCGGCCGTAGGATCTCTTGTATCTTCAAAGGACAAGGCAGCTTCGGACTGTGCTAGAATTTTTACATGTTCGCAGCCCTTCTTCTCTAAGATGGTGGCAATCCCTCTGGCGCCAGAGAAGGCACATATATCTCCTCGACTATTTAAAATTTCTTCGAAGGCTTCAGCTTCGTGGTCAATCCATTCAATGACACCTTCGGGATTGCCTCTCGAAAAGTTTTCCTCACTTGAGAATGCGCCGACCTTGGCGAAGCTAGCCTTTAATTTTTTAACACAATCTATAGATTTGTTGTAGCATCTCTTTTTGGATGAACGAAGCTCTTCAACAGTCACTTCTAGGTGATCTGCCCATTGATCGCTGAGTTCACGCTTTGTTTCTTGAAGTATACGTTCTTCTTTGGCTCTGGCCAGTTGTTTCCGAAGGTCTTCAATTTCGCGTTTCTGAGCTTCAGCTTGACTTTTAAAAGCAGCTTCGTTCTCCTTTATTTTATCTATCAATGAGTATAATATTTTGTCTTTTTCGAGACCTTCGTTCCTCAGTTCAATCACTTCGGAACGAAGGTTGCTCAGGGCTATAGTACATCCTTCGTCCTCAGCATCTTTCTGTGCCCTGAGGGCATTGCTGAGTATCAGGCCCTGCAAACAGGAATATGTCTGTGTCAATAGTTTTAAACAAACGAAAAATTTTTGAACTCAACAAAAAACACGAGAATTCCATTTGTCGCACCTTTAAACTGTTGTAAGCTAGGCTGTCAGCCAGATCGTTCTTTGACAGCACCGAAAGTCCGTCTTCTAAAGTTGGGAATCCGAAGCTTCTGCTCATCTCCCGACAGACAGAAATTTCCTTGCTATCGGGGAGACAATACAAGAAATCTTCTTCTCCACTGCCATTAAATATCAACGCCCCCTTTGGATATTTCAACTTTTGGGCATAGTGCTGGGCCTCTTGTTCTTCTTTTTCTGATAATTTTTTCCCCGAAGCATGACGAAAAATATAATCACGAATTTTGGGGGATGCTTCGGGGGTAACAACACCAGTTTCTTCAAAAGTTGGCTTTGTTATTTTTTCTGCCTCACTTTCCAAAGTTTTTGCGGGCTCTGAGGGCCCAGCTTCGGCTTCAATTTCTTGCTCTGGAGCTGTAGAACCAGAAATTTCAGCTGTTGTTTCAGGAGTAACAGCAGCCTTCTTCGGAGGTGTGCTCGAAGATTTGATCGTTTCCAGTACATCTAGCACATTAGCCATTCTCTTTCTCTTCGGAGTTGCGGCTGGCACTTTTTCATTTTTTGCTGTCCCAATGATTGCTGTAGGACTCAAAACTTCTGATGTTTTGGAGCCCTCAGTTGCTTCTTTTACCTCTTCAATTTTTTCTGTGGACGGCGCTTCGGTTTTCTCTTTTGTTTCTGACAACAAAATGTTTGATTGTTCTGATTCTATCTTTGGTGGCACTTCGGCCGTTTCTGCGATCTCTGGCAACAAGGCTGGCTCGGTTGGTTTTTCAGCTTCGGTGGCCGAAGAAGTTTTTCCGGTAAACTCGGGCACCGAAGCTGGTTCAATATAACGCGGCCGATGCGTAAGAACCTTTAACTTTTTCCTTTTCGGTTCTGGCTCGCTAGGAGCAGCTGCAGCTTCTTCTTTTGCAGAGGTTGTGTTTTTTCTCTTCTGCCTCCGAATGGGATAGCAATAGTCAGGGTAGACAAACCCGATGGCATCAAATACCCGATTCAGTCTCTTCTTTTTTCGGCCTCCGAAGGCTGCTGACATTGCATTATCTTCAGCCTTCGAGTAGGTCCCGAGTAGCTCATCACTTAAATTGTCAATGCTTTTCAACCACTCATCATCTGGCTCAATAAATTTATCTCCAAATTTAAAAGTGTACTTAAATCTGATAAGTCCACCTTCGTCGGCCTCTTTAATGGTTTCTTGTGGCATTTCCCATTTCTCCGCAAGCGGCCACACCCTGAAGGCGATATGCTCTTGTACTAAGTCCCTTGTTCCTATAAAAGAGCAGACAACGCCGAAGGCTCTTTGGCACTCTTCGGCGGCTTCATTCATTTCAACCTTCGGCCTCCGAAGGCCGAAGCTTTGCCAAATAGGTCGCATGATTATACCTTTGATGTCTTCCCGTGCTTTCAGATCATTTTTTACATAAAACCATTCTGTCATCCAGCCGCTAGGCCACCTCTTCCGAAAAGTTGGCACGGGACAGCTTGACCCAGACCGAGAAACAAAACTGTAGCAGCCAAAGTTATTGTGATACTGTTCCTTACCCCAAGGTATTGTCTCGTATGATAATTCGTGCATATTGCAGAAACTTTTTGCATCAGGCTTCAGACCTTGGCTTCGCACGGCCCACACGAAGATGTTCAGCCTTATGATGGCCTCGGGGGTAAGTTGGTGAAGATAGACTTCAAAAATCTTCAGCACTTCCACGACGAAGCTGCTCAAGGGCAATCGCAGCCCAGCCTTCAAAAAGCTTCGGAATACTACGACTTCATTCTCTTCAGGGTGTGGACAAGTCTTCTCCCCTTCGTCGGCCCTCACAACGGACAAATCCCGGAAATACCTTCCTCTCATATTAACAAGATGATTCTCTTTGATAGTTGATTTACCATAAACTGAATGGCTTGGTCGCCAGGGGCGATCTTCGGAGTCTTCGCCACCGCTGTCTACATCATAACTTTCACTGTCACCAGTATCTTTAGACAGTCCTTCCAGAATCTCATTGGTGATTTTTTCTGTGTTGGTCTTCGACATCGCTATAAGAAATCCTAAGTTCTTCTCTTCATCAAGACTCAGCTTCATCTCAGCAGCAGCCTTCTTAGCAGCTTCAGACATCTTCGGAAGCACTAAAAAACTGTTTTCAAATCCGAAGCTTCAAAGCTAAAAGCTTAGCAAAACACAGTGCACAAGAGCTAAAAATTGAGTGAGCGGGAGTGGTTGGCCAGAAAGCGTGCAAAATGAGTTTGCGGTATGGCCGTATATATACGCTCGGTGCGTTGAAAATTGAAAGACCCCACTTGTCATTGAATGTTGCTATTCTAGCAAAGGGAAGGTGTTTTTTCGGACCTTCGGCGTAAAGCCTTCGTCCATATCGCAATCTAAATTTATTATTTCAAACAAATTAATATCGCGAGGGGCTACTGTTGGGGACCTTCGGCGTCCGAAGGTCCTCAAAAACAGGATTTAACAGTATTTCTGTAGTACAATGTGTGAACAGGTACCCTCGGACTAAAGTCGGCATTGCAGTAGACCGGAATAATACGAAGCTTGCTACAGAGCCGAAGGTGTCGAGCAGGGAAGCTTCGGCGTAACAGCAAAGAGTGGAACCGACTTAAAGATGAAAAGGCTATTCAGACCTCGATAGACTACTATAGAGTTATTATCAAATGTAAAGGGCATGAATGTAATTTTATAAGGGCTGTGTCCCGTGTCTATAAATAGGTGAACAGTATCCCCGTACTGTTCACGCTGACTTGGCATTTGCTTTTTGCGTCACGCTTGTACTGTCATTTCCTTCCGATTGAAGGTACACTTATAGCTCAATGATATTTTTGTTTATGTTCAATAATAATAAATGATTGTTCATGTTTTCTCTTACATTCTTTATATTTTATCCTTCGTCATTGTTTGATGAATTTATGAAGGTATGTCCTTCATAACCTTCGTCCACAAGTTGTTATATCCTAGGGGAAATAATGCTTCGGAGGACGAAGGACGTTAACGATTAACATTTTCTATGTTGCCTTGTTCTTAACTCTTAGCACTTGAGAACAAGTCCCCAACAAGACTATAATGCTAAGTGATATACAAGGCACCTATATACTACAGGGCATCGATTTGGTTCATTTGAGAATAAGGAATACATGATACGGTGTTCGCATATACATATACGGTCTGATTGGTTGCCTGCTACTCGGCAACCCTGTTCTGCGCATGCGTTGACCATGCCGCAACCTTTGATTACCTTTGATTGAATGCTTGCATGAGAATGGTGGAGCCTGCATGTATGGGTGTATCATATACCAAACAAACTCTTTTGGTTGTATGCGCAGGAACGTAGAAAAATGGAGTTTGTGGCAGCCAGGCCCGCGCATGCCATGTGCTAGTTGTTCGGGCAACCAATTAGGTTGATAAGGATTGATGTGAGCTAGATCTCATGGAAGAAGGATGTCACACCTCCATAAGAAGGTCGCTGCTGCCACTGAGCTTTATATGGGAGGGGTTATTCGTAAAATTAGCTATTAGCGTTGGATGTTAGATGGATGTACTAGATTTAAAATATACATGCGATCTCCCTTTGAGCACAGGATGCATTCCCTTCTATCAAACACAAAGCTTCAATTACTCATAGTTTAAGGGGCATCCTCTATGTTGCTATAACTAAGCCATGTTGATTCAATAATGTTGTTTACCTTCTTGGGTATGATAACACCAGGTGGATGGGCGACGTGCTTGTAGAAAAATACAGCAAACATGATGCATGGTAAGATGCATGCAACATATATAAGAACTTTTCTTCAAAATAAAACTAAGGTTTTCATTTATACAACATTTCGCATACAACAAGATTTTATAGTTTTCACAGGTGAAATATATCTCTGAGAACTCATAAAAGATAAACAATCGTTGAATCAAGCTATTTTAATATTTATTAGGCATATAAAAGGTATAAACACACTTTATCAATAAATCAAGTTAAATTATTCAAGCAATGTCAAACGTTTTGTGGAGGCAGATATAAGCATAACTAACACTCACGAACAGATTTATTATTTTATAATTGCGAAAACAAGATTTACTTGTCCCTTATGGTTCATGTTGATGATGAGTGATTGTCAACATGGGTAGTACTTTCGTGTAGTCGGTGAACAAACCAGAGTATGAGACTATGTGCTGTGCAACCATGTCTGTCGGTTTATGATATGCAGGTTGTAATACCCTGAATTTAGGGGTATATTATTTTTTCTCTAGTATCTATCAAATTTAGGTGTTACTACTTTTCTCACCTCTATAGATTTCCCTCTCTCTTTTTAATAGAATTATTATAGGTTACTCATGTGAGAGATATGATATTTTCTTTAGAATATTAAAACCTAGAGGAGATATGAATGTTTGCATCATGCTGACCCCAAACTTTGTTTTTGCTTGATGCACATGTTTGAAATATTTGAATTTGAATTGTGGTTTGATTTGATTTGAATTCCATAGAGAAAATAAAAAGAAAAAGAATTAGAAATTCAAAGGAAAAAGGAAAACCCAATTCAGCCCAGCCGGCCTAGCTCGGCCCAGCCCCCCGCGCCTACGCCCTTCCCGACAGGCGGCCGTCGCCTGTCAGCGCCAGCCCAGCCTCGCGCGTCCGCGCCCCCTCCCTCCCTTTGCCCGATGGGGCTGATCTGTCGGCGTCGGTTTCCCTCGCGCGCGCCCCGTTTTCTCTCTGTCCTGCAGGCTCGCCCCGTCAGCACCGAACCGCTCCCCTCGCGCGAATGTACGTGCCTCCGCGCCGTGGGCCAGCCCTGTCAACTCCGCCTTCCCTGCGAACCGCCGCTGGCCAGTGCGCACGCAAGCCGAGAACCCAGGCCATGTCGCCTGCCCACGTGCCCTAGCTTT
The DNA here is from genome assembly GCF_902167145.1 of Zea mays. Classification (NCBI taxonomy): domain Eukaryota; kingdom Viridiplantae; phylum Streptophyta; class Magnoliopsida; order Poales; family Poaceae; genus Zea; species Zea mays. The sequence goes on from NC_050105.1 coordinate 58,766,239, forward strand.
TTTTTGAGCCCCGCTCGCACCCGCTCTCCCTCCCCTGCCCTAGTTCGCCCACGCTCACCCTCTCTCGCGCTCTACCGCCGCTGCTAGAGCTCACCGGAGTAAGTGCCCGGCGACCAAGGCACCAGGCGTCGCGCCAAGCCTTCCCGAGCGCCGTCCTGAGGTGAGGAACTCGCTTCCATGCTCTGGTTGCCTTAATTCCGCCCTATTGTAGTTAATTTGTGCTCGCTGGAGCCCGACCACGCCAGTTCGACGCGTCCGCGCAGCATCCGGCTGAATTAGCCCCATCCTGAGCCCCTGCTTTGGTTCATAGCGTTCCCTCTCCCTCGTCGGAGCTAGTCCGGGCTTTAGCATGCCCGATTTCTCCTCTCCGCGGCCAGGATTCCTCGTCGGAGTTACCCCGACGACCCGCACGAAGCACTCCCCGCGTCGTTTCCTCATTCCCGGTCCGGTTCTCACGGCCGGAGCCCCGCCAGTGAGTTCGTCGGGCCCTCCTCGCTGGTACTAGCCAACTCCAGCGACCTCAGATCCCTTCGAGCCCGCACCCACCCCGTCTCTGGTGACTTCGCCGCCGTGGACAAGAACAGTGCCGCCCGAAGCCGTTAACCCCTGTGCCCCAGATCTTGGTAACCCATCCCTGATCCAGCGGTCCAGATCTCTGGATACCGCTTCGCGTGAGAGCACCCTACCGCTGGGTCCCACATGTTGGTTGTCTGAGCCCCCAGGCGCTGGGCCCGACCGGTCAGCCCGCTTTCCCCCCAGTCGCTGACCTCCCTAGCCCACATGTCAGCGCTTGCCCGCGCGCGCGCTCACGCTCATATCTGATCTCCGCCGTCGATCTGTGATCGGATGGCTAAGGATGCCTCATACCCCTTCGCTTGGTTATTTTGTGAAGAGCCCCTCGGTTTCCTAAAAATATAACCCACAGTCTTGTTTTTTGCGCTCAGGCCCCTAGTTTCTTGCAGAGAAGCCTCTAGTCTTTATTTTAATCACAGAATTGGGTCTAATTTAGTGTTTTTTAATTCTAAAACTTATGAATTTCATATCTTTTGCATATGAACTCCAAATTGGGTGGTTCAAATTGCAAAATGTTCATAAAAATTATTCCTGGTCTGTTTAAATTATAATGTTTCATTGTTTGCATGTCTTAATTTTATGACTAGACAATAGGTTAATTTAAAGTCATGGATTATTTATTAAAAGGAAAATAAAAAGGAAACACTAATGAATTCGACAGGTTGAGTCTCGGATTTCTAAATAGCACCAAAGGAGTGATAGTTGAGCTAGAACCCACTCTAGAACAAGATATCAAGGATGGACAGAAAAATGATGAGAAGATCAATGAAATTCGGTAGCTGATCTTAGATGGGAAAGGCAAAGACTTCCGGGAAGACGCGGAAGGCGTAGTATGGTTCAAAGATAGGTTGTGCGTTGCCGACATCAAATCGATTCAGGAGTTGATTCCCAAGGAAGCCCATGAGATAGCTTATTCCATACACCCTGGCAGCGAGAAGATGTACCAAGACATGGAGAAAAGATTCTGGTGGTACAGAATGAAAAGGGAGATCGCAGAGTATGTGGCCATATGCGACAGTTATTAGAGAATTAAAGCAGAGCATCAAAGGCCTGTAGGTTTGTTGCAACCATTGCAGATTCCTCAATGGAAGTGGGATGAGATTGGGATGGACTTTATAGTCGGTTTGCCTTGCACTCGAGCCGGCTATGACTCCATCTGGGTAGTAGTAGACCGCTTGACAATGCTGGCTCATTTCATACCAGTCAAGGCCAGCTACAATAGTGTCGTGTTGGCATAATTATATATGTCCCGGATTGTATGCTTGCATGGTGTTTTGAAGAAGATAGTGTCCGACCGGGGAACCCAATTCACTTCTCATTTTTGGCAGCAGTTGCATGAAGCCTTGGGCACACACTTGAAGTTCAGTTCAGCTTATCACCCTCAAACAGACGGTCAGACTGAAAGAACCAACCAGATCCTAGAAGACATGTTGAGAGCCTGTGCTTGCAGGATAAGTCAGGTTGAGACAAGAGGCCACCTTATGCAGAATTCTCTTACAACAACAGCTACTAGGCCAGTTTGAAGATGTCACCGTTCTAAGCACTCTATGAGAGGAATTGTCGAACTTCGTTGCACTGGGACCAGCCCGGCAAAAGGCAGATGTTCGGTCGAGACATTTTGCTTGAAACTGAAGAGAATATAAGAATGGTTCGAGAGAATCTGAAGACAACGCAGTCCAGATATCGAAGCTATGCTGGCACCAGAAGAAGAGAGCTGAGTTTCAAAGTGGGAGATTATGTTTACCTGAAGGTGTCATCGATCAGAGGGGTCAGAAGGTTCGGAGTCAAGGGCAAGCTAGCACCTCGATACATCAGGTCGTACCAGATCCAGGCAAGACGTGGAGAAGTGGCATATCAGCTCAGCCTACTAGAATGCCTATCGGCTATGCATGATGTGTTCCACGTGTCCCTGCTGAAGAAGTGTTTGCGAGTACCAGAAGAGCAATTGCCAACCGAGGATCTCGATGTTCAAGAAGACCTAACATACATCGAGAAGCCAACTCAGATTCTAGAGACAGCAGACTGGGTCACTCGAAGAAGCACCATCAGAATGTGTAAAGTCAAGTGGGGCCATCATTCACAAGAAAAAGCAACTTGGGGAAAGAGAAGATGTTCTGAAAGCCAAATATCCTGAACTCTTTGCTAGCTAACCCTGAATCTCGAGGGCGAGATTATTTTTAAGGGGGATAGGTTTGTAACACCCTAAATTTGGGGTATAAAATTTCTTCTCTAATATCTATCAAATTCTGGTGTTACTCCTTTTCTCACCTCTATAGATTTCCCTCTCTTTTTTTAATAGAATTATGGGTTACTCATGTGAGACATGTGCTATTTTCTTTAGAATATTAAAACCTAGGAGAGATATGAATGTTTGCATCATGCTGAGACCAAACTTTGTTTTTGGATGATGCACATGTTTGAAATATTTGAATTTGAATTGTGGTTTGATTTGATTTGAATTCCATAGAGAAAATAAAAAGAAAATAAATTAGAAATTCAAAGGAAAAAGGAAACCCTAATTCAGCCCAGTCGGCCTAGCCCCGCGCGCCAGCGCCCACCCTGACAAGCGGCCCCTGCCTGTCAGCGCCAGCCCAGCCTCACGCGCCCGCGCCCCCTCCCTCCCTCTGTTCGGTGGGGCCGATCTATCGGCACCGGTTTCCCTCACGTGTGTGCCCTATTCTCTCTTTATCCTGTGGGCCTGCCCCGTCAGCACCGAACCGCTCCCCTCAAGCGCATGCCCGTGCCTTTGCACCATGGGCCAGCCCTGTCAGCTCCGCCTTCCCCGCAAACTGTCGCTAACCAGCGTGCACGCACGCCGAGAACCCAGGTCACGCCGCCTACCCACGTGCCCCAGCTCCTTTTGAGCTCCGTTTGCACATGCTCTACCTCCTCTGCACCAGTTCGCCCACACTCACCCTCTCTCTTGCTCTGCCGCCTCCGCCAGAGCTCATCAGAGTAAGTGCCCACGGTGTCGGCCGTCCAGGGCACCAAGCGTCGCGCCAAGCCTTTTCGAGTTGCGGAGCTTGCTCTCGTGCTCTGGTTGCCTTAATTCCGCCCTGCCGTAGTTAATTTGTGCTCGCCGGATCTCAGCCGCACCAGTTTGTCACGCCTGCGCGGCGTCCGACCGAATTAGCCCTGTCCCAAGCCTCTTCTTTGGTTCGTAGCATTCCCCCTCTTTCGCCGGAGCTAATCCAGGCTTTGCGCGCCCAATTTCCCCTCCCCGCGACCGGGATTCCTCGTCGGAGTTAACCCGACCCACCCGGAGCACTCCCTCCGCTGTTTCCTCATCCCCAGTCCGGTTCTCGTGGCCTGAGTCCCGCTAGTGAGTTCGCCAGGCCCTCCTCACCGACACCGGCCAACTTCGGTGACCTCAGATCCCCTAGAGCCCGCAACCGCCCCGTCTCCTGCGACTTCGTCGCCACGGACAAGAACAGCACCGCTCGAAGTTGTTAACCCCTGTGCGCCAGATCTTGGCCGCTCGTCCCTAATCAAGCAGTCTAGATCTATGGATACCGCTTCACGTGAGAGCACCCTGCCACTTGGTCCCACCTGTCGGTTGCCTCAGCCCCCTGGCGCTGAGCCAACCGGTCAGCCCGCTTTCCCCCAGTCACTGCCTCCTTGGCCCACGTGTCAGCGCACGCCCCCCCCCCCCCCCCCCCCCCCCCCCCCCGCGCTCACGTTAGAATTTGATCTCGGTTGTCGATTTGTGATTGGATGGCTGACGCCCCATACCCATTCGCTTGGTTATTTTGTTAAAGAGCCCCTCAGTTTCCTGAAAATATAACCCGCAGTCCCGTTTCTTGCAGAGAAGCCCCTGGTCTTTACTTTAATCATGTAATTGGGTCTAATTTAGTGTTTTTGAATTCTAAAACTGGTGAATTTCATATCTTTTGCATATGAACTCCAAATTGGGGGGCTCAAATTGCAAAATGTTCATAAAATTGCATGTCTTAATTTTAATACTAGACAATAGGTTAATTAAAGTGATGGATTATTTATTAAAAGGAAAATAAAAAGGAAACACTAATAAAAAGTTAAGTGGTTAACTTTGTGAAATTAATCTCATGTAATATATGATCCCAACCCTCGAATAACTTTGGTAATTCATTAAGATAGCTATTGTTAAGTTATGTAATCCACTCAGATAGGTAGTACTTAGAGAACCACAAACCTCTAGGTGTATTAATCTACCATAGAACCTAGATTTCACTTTTGTGATTATACTTTTCTATTGAACTTGTGTTCACTCTGTTGCATATGTTTGGTATACTGTTCTTTTATCATTTCCCAAATGTGTTGTGTTGGGGACTTGTTCTCAAATGCTATGAATTAAGAACAAGGCAACATAAAATGTTAAATATTAATGCCCTTCGTCCACTGAAGCATTACCTCCCCAAGGATTTAATGAACTTCGGACGAAGGCCATGAGCAAAATATCACGAAGGTCGTACCTTCATGATTAGAGTCATAAAATAATGTAAGATGAAATATATAAAAAAATATAAAACATGAGGGAATGATGTATCAAAAACACATAAACTTATTCACATATTTTATTATACAAACCTAAATATTAAAACATAATATTTAGGTACATTTATACCTTCGTCTTGGCAGAAAGCAGTAATCCAAGCGTAATGTGCCAGCGATTACAAGATTGCGTTAACAGTATAGGGGTACTGTTCACCTATTTATAGGCACAGGGCGTAGCCTGTGTATAATTACATTTATGCCCTTTACAATCGACTACAATAATGACACAGAATACCATGGGTCTTTAGGTCATTTCATCTTTAAGTCGGTTCACCCCTTCGTCTTGAGACATGTCACTGTGCCGAAGCTTTATAGGCGATAGCTTCGGCACTGCTTTTGAGAGGATCTGCCGAAGGTGTTTCTTTCTTTAGGATCTTCGGCTACGAAGCATACCCCCAACAGTAGCCCCTTCGCGGTGCTAGATCGTTTTTCGTAACGAGCTTGATCCGTGAAAAAATCTTATAGGCTTCGGGATGCCGAAGATCTGAAAAACACCTTCCCTGAGCTCGTTGGCAAGAAACGATTAAAATAATTCGTGTGCGAGGTGGCCCCGTCTTGCAGCAGTTATGCGTGCCCTGACGATTCACCTTCTCGGACTCTGTGGCCCAGCGCTCAGTGAGTGCGGGTGGCTGTTTGTCCGGTGCGTAAGACCTTGACGATTCACCTTTCCACCCGCGGCACTATATAAACAGACGGGTAGGTGTAAAGTTACCATAGCATTCATTGCTATTGCGCTGTTTTGCTGCCAAAATATTGACCAAAGCTGAAACTTGATTACTGCATCCTCATCCGAAGCTATTTGTTTTGCTCAAGCTTCATAACAAGAAAGAGCTTCGGCAAAGTTAAAAAAATTCAACTTCATTCAAAAAACAAGAAATTCAATCATTAGATGGCCAGAGTACGCTCAACGGCTAGGGTTACTCGCGACGGAGAGGAAGCCGAAGGTGCCAAAACTGCTCCAATCTCTGAAGTGACGAAGCGTTCAGGGATGGTAGTATCGGAGGATGCACCTGCCGCTGAAGCTGAGCAGGTTGATGCCGAGGAAATTGAGTCTGAAGATGATTACAGCGCAGTGCCAACTAAACCCAGCCACCTGGAGTTTGGGAAATCCACCATTTCTGAAGGTGATATGCCTAAGCTGATGAATTTGGGCTATTTCAGTGAAGCGAAGAAGGAGCTAGTTCGTTTCGGCGGAGAGGAAATTACTTCGAAGCCGTGAAAGGATGAAGTAGTGGTCTTCAAAAGCTTCTTTAAAGCTGGATTAAGATTTCCTTTAAATAGGATGATTGTTGATGTCTTGAAGAAGTTTGGGATCTATCTGCATCAGCTAACTCCTAACGCTATCGTTAGGCTTAGCGTTTATATCTGGGCTTCTACCGACGGAGAGGAAGCCAAGGGGTGGAACCATTTGCCGAAGGCTTCTGCCGAGTGCACGAGCTTCATTATCAGACAAAAGCTAGAGGAGATGGGCTTCATGAAAACTTTGGCTGCTATAGTTTTGCCTATCGCAAGAATACAAATTTTCCAGTGATCAGCTATCGAAGCAAGTGGCCAGCTGGCTGGAAGTCTAAATGGTTTTACGTCAAAGTTGACGAAGAAAAGGAGAAGCTGGTCCAAAGTCCACTAGAACTAATCTTCGAAGAGACCAGACCCCAATGCAACATGACACTAGGGAGTCCAAGCCAAATTGCCCTGGCTGAATTTCAAGTTATTGTGGAGCATATCGGCACTAGGGACTTAGTGCAAGAATTCTTGGCTTTCAGAGTGTTCCCAACTTTGAAAGAGTGGGACATGCCGAAGCTTAAGGGAGAAAAGAAGAAGGGGGAACTTATTCGGTTGCCCTATCATTATAAATTCAAGAAACATTTCAAAGTGCCTTGCCAAGAGTGGCTGGACACGATTGAAGTAATGTGCAACGAAATTCTTGGCAATTACTCTAAAAAAGAAGATCAACTAATGACTGCAGCCTTCGGCACCCGTCTGAAGCGAAGGTTAAACCGAGTAATGGATGCTCTGGACTTCGAGTATCCCGACTACGAGCGGCTAGACAAGGATGCCGAAGGGCAGAAAAGAAAGAGAGTGGCTGGTGCTCTAAACAAAGAAGCTACTAAATCGATGAAAGACGATGAAGAACAATTGAAAAAGAAAAAGCTGAAGCCTGAGCTGAAAATAGATGCTTCGAAGAAGAGAAAAGCTACAGCTCCGAAGCAGAAGACAATTGATGTAGAAGAAGAAACTGCTGCAACACCCTCTGCCACCGACGTGGAGGAAATCTTAAAGGTAATGACTGAATCTTTGCCTAACAAGCTAAGTCCACTGGGGCCACATCTGACGAAGCTTTTTCAGAAGGAAAAGGAGCCCTCGAAAACGAAGAAGGCAGCTAGGCCGAAAAACAAAGAATCATTACAGTGACAGAAGTCATTGAAGGGACACCACCACAAGCTTCAGCTCCGAAGGCACCAGCTGTTGAGAGCACAACAACTACCGAAGCTGTACCTTCGGAAGCTACAGCCGCCGAAGCTGCCACAGCCGAAGATATTCATTTAGAAAGCACAATTGCTAATATTGATAAGATACTGCTAGACATGGCCGCAGAAGAAGCTGCTGCAACCACCGAAGAAACTATGGCCCCAGAGCCGGAGAAGGAGAAGGAAATAGCCGAGGACACTTCGGAAGAAGAAATTTTCAACTTTCAAAACTTAGTTGGACAAGAGCTGACGAAGACTGAAAAAGAAGAGCTAAAAGAATATGCCATATATTGCGGATATCAGCCGGGGGCACTACCCTTCGTTGGCGTCGACGACAAAAAGTTGGGTTGTATCCGGGATCAGACCGGAGCAAAGGTTATTGGTACTCTATCAAAGAGTATTGGTTTCCCGAAGCTCGAGACAGACATTAGCCGCTACCGACGACAGCACATCGTCGGTAGTTTATTCTATTCCAATTTCAAGGTAAACAACTTTTTCTTTAAGTTTTATTGTTTTTAACAACGAAGATGTTTTCTAACGAAGATTGTTTGTGCACAGAGTATGCTGTTGAGTAAAGCTTTGAAAATGCAGCAAGATTTTGAAGATAAAAAACACGAAGTTATAATTGAGTGTTTAGAAAGCAAAATAAAAGACCAATCAGCTGCTCTTGAAAAGAAGGACTTCGAGCTTCAGACAAACAAAGGCTTATTGGCAGAAGCTGAAGCTAAAATTGCAGAATTAAATACAGAGCTTCTCTCCAAGTCAGAAAGCTTTGAGCAAGAAAAACAGAAGCTTAATGCAAAATTTGAGGCCGAGTTCCAGAAAAGTTCAGATTTGCAAAAATCAATGACAGGGCTTCAAAACAAATGTCTGGAGTTCAGTAATCGATGTATACAACGGCTAAAGCAGGTCTTCAATTCGGTTGGAGCCAGCTGCGAAAAATTTAACCCTTCGACTGAAGACCTGCCGGGGGGCCTTGGAGCATATCGAGGGTGAAATTGATGACCTTGATGAAATTATAGCTGGACATGGTGACTTCTGTGCCCTGGTAGCTTCTCGGGGCACAGCTGTCGCCTTCCTAAAATCTGGTTGCGAACATGGAAAAGTTGTTAATAGACCCAATTTCAGTTTATTACCAGCAGATCTGGTTAATATTCCCAACCTTGCCCGAAGCATAGCAAATAGATTTATAAAACTAGTATGGACAAAAGGTGGATGAAGCATAGCTCGTGATGAAGCTCGAAGTTATCTTAAGTCGGTAACAAAATCATACCTTATGCTTACCTCTTCCTTCAAACTTGAATTTTCCTTACAATACTTTAATATGTACAGGATGACGAAACCGACGAAGCTGAAGAGTAAGAAGCTGAAGCTGAAGTCGAAGCTCAATGGATACTAATGAAGCTTGAATAGATAACTGTAGAAAAAACTCTAAGAACTTTTGTAATAACCTTTGTAAAGAATAATGCAATTAAATTTTACTCTGTGAACTTTGTCCATACCTTGTAATATATTCTTACCTTTCCATCAATGTATAAAGTGCTTCGATGTGAACGAAACTAGCATTTTTTAGCCGAAGGCGAAAAACACCTTCCCTTCTTTTCGTACACAGTGAAGCATAAAAACTGCTTCTTTTTCTTTTTGCCAAAGCCTTGTCTTTAGAGCTGAAGCAACCGCCTGTGTTATGATGATGATGATCCTATGTATGTCTAAATGAATGTTTATGAATGCAAATGTATGATGTAATGTGTCGTGCAAATGAATGTCCAAACACACGCATACGAAGCCACAACCATAGTCTTCAGTCTCTTTGCCGTTTATTTTTTGGCTTCACCACTTATTTTTCGGTGTATCAGCGCTGACTTTTCGCTGTAAGTTCTGCATTCCCTTAGGAACATCTTTTGAACTTCTTCGCCTTCTATTTCGGCGGTATCGCGTTGACTTTTCGCGCTTCGCCTTATATTTCTACGGAATCAGCATTGACTTTTCGCTGTAAGCTCTGCATTCCCTTAGGAACGACTTTTGAGCATAAAACTTACACTGTGCTCCCTTAGGAACGACTTTTTGTAGCTTCGTCGTGCTCTGCATCCCCTTAGGGACGTCTTTCGAGCTTCTCCCTGTTTTTTCTTTTCTCTTTGCACTCGATGGTGCATGCTCAGCTTTTACATTTACATTTTTGGGGGATATTGCTCTTGTAGAGCTGAAATAAGAAAAAGAGAAATTGCATGCTATGGCCCCATTAAAAACCTTTCTCCCCCTTTAGAAAGGAAAATGGTGCCATAGGAAAAAAACAAAAAGATTACAGCAAGCTATACATAATATCGCCAAAGCTCATCCGCATTCCAAGATCTAGGAATGTCGTTGTCGTCCATATCCTTCAATCTGTAAGAACTGGGTCTTGACGAAGATACTACCAGAAAAGGTCCTTCCCACTTCAACTGTAGTTTGCCTACTGTTTCTGGGTTGGCAACTCTCCAAAGTACCAAGTGCCCTGGCTTGATGTTTTTTAACCGAACTTTTCTGTCACGCCATTTTATTGTTTCGGCTTGATATTTATTGATGTTCTCCACAGCCTGAAGCCTGATCCCTTCTATAACATCTTTTGCCACAGAATAATCAGCTTCGCCCTCTATCGAAGCCACTGTTCTTATTGATCCTGCTTTAGCTTCTTCTAGGGTTATTGCTTCGTCACCAAACAGTAATTTGAATGGTGTAAAGCCTGTTGACATTGATATTATTGTGTTGTGGCTCCACACCACTTTGATCAATTCATCTGGCCACTTTCCTCTGGGCTGATTGAAGATTAACTTCATTATTCCCGTCATTATAATGCCATTAGCTCTTTCAACAAGTCTATTTGACTCCGGATGTCTGACCGATGCAAAATGAATCTTCGTGCCAATTTGTTCACAAAAATCTTTGAAAGCTTCAGCATCGAACTATGTTCTGTTGTCCATAGTAATAGCCTTCGGCACTCCGAAGTGACAAACAATATTTTGCCAGAAAAATTTTTGGACGGTGACCGAAGTTATTGTGGCTAAGGGCTTGGCCTCAATCCACTTGGAAAAATATTCTACCGCCACCACAACATATTTTAGATTTCCTTGTGCTGGTGGAAGTGGGCCTAGTAAATCGAGACCCCACCTCTGCAACGGCCAAGTGGGCTGTATTAACTGAGTTAAAGATGAAGGTTGTTTCCGATCTCTTGCACATTTTTGACAGCCTTCACATTTTTGGACTAATTCTGCTGCATTCGAAGCTGCCTTTGGCCAATAAAATCCTTGACGAAAAACTTTTCCCAGCAAGGGCCTAGATCCGATATGAGATCCACACAGACCTACGTGTATCTCTTTCATTAATTCCATACCTTCGGTTCTTGATAAACATTTGAGGAGTGGTGAACAAACTCCATGTTTATATAATTCCCCTTCTATTATGACATATGGTCTTGTTCTTGCCTCCATTCTCTTGTTATAAGCTTCGTCACTTGAAAGACAATTGCCTTGAAGGAAAGATATTATTTCAGTTCTCCAGTCTTCACTGTGCACTGGAGAAATAGTAAGTACTGCTCTCTCCATGAGCTCAACCGAAGGTGCTTTTATTGATTCAAAAAATACTTCGGAGGGTAGGGGGAGCCCCTGAGCCGCTGATTTGGCTAGCAAATCCGCATGCTCATTTTCACCTCTTGGAATATTTTTGACGAAAAACCCTTCGAAGGAAGCTTCCAACCTTCGGACTGCATCCAGATATTTTTCAAGCTTCGGATCTCGTGCCCTGCTGCTCTTATCCACATGGCCAGCAATAACTTGAGAATCAGTCTTTAGGATGGCCCTTCTTATTCCCATTGCCCTTAGTTTTCGAAGCCCCAATAGAAGTGCTTCGTACTCAGCAATATTATTTGTGCAACTAAAATCCAGTTTGACTGCAAAACAAGTTTTGACTTTTGAAGGTGCTACTAGGACCGCGGCTGCTCCTGCATCGAAGGTTCCCCAAGAACCATCACAGAACACCGTCCAAGCTTCGGTATCCTTGTTTGTCCCTTCTTTGTGAGCCCCTGGCGTCCAGTCAGCGATGAAGTCTGCTAGCGCCTGGGATTGAATTGAAGATCTGTGCACATAGTCAATGGTAAATTCATTGAGCTCCGCGGCCCACTTTCCAACCCTTCCAGTAGCTTCTCTGTTCCTCATAATATCCTTCAGAGGTTGTGACGAGGGAACAATTATATGGTAAGCTTGGAAATAATGCTGAAGCTTCCTGGAGGCCATTAATACAGCATACAACACTTTCTCCAATTCTGTGTAATTTTTCTTTGATAAGCTTAACACTTCGGAGACAAAATATATTGGGACTTGCTTTTTATTTTGTCCTTCAAGCTTCTCCTGTACAAGTGCCGCACTTACTGCAGAGTGCGAAGCTGCCACATACAATAGCAGAGGAGCCCCTGGCGTGGGTGGAGTTAGCGTCGTTAGGTCTATCAGGTATTGCTTCAGCTCTTCGAAGGCTTTCTGCTGAGCTGATCCCCATTGAAAGACTTCGGCCGACTTCAGCACTTCAAAGAATGGTAAATTTCTCTCTGCTGATCTAGATATGAATCGATTCAAAGATGCCAATCTTCCTGTCAGCCGTTGAGCCCCCTTCTTTGTGCTTGGCGGCTCCATCCGAAGGATAGCTTCGATTTTGTTTGAATTAGCTTCGATCCCTTTTGTTGAAACTAGACAACCAAGGAATTTTCCCTTCTTTACTCCGAAGACACATTTTTCTGGATTCAACTTCAGGCCAGCTTGCCTAAAATTAGCAAATGTTTCTTGCAGATCAGCAATGTGATTTTCCTGCTTCGTGCTTTTTACTATGATATCATCAACATATGTTAGCACATTTCTGCCTATCTGAGAATGAAGGACTTTGGCTGTCATTCTACTGAAGCTTCCTCCAGCATTCTTGAGCCCCTCAGGCATTCGAAGATAACAATATGTACTACTCGGGGTTATGAAGCTGGTTTTTGGCTCATCTTCTTTCTTCATCCAGATTTGATGGTAGCCTGAATAACAATCTAGTAGACTCATGAGCTCTGACGAAGCTGTTGCATCTACTAGAGAATCTATTCTTGGTAATGGGAACTCATCCTTTGGACAAGCCTTGTTGAGATCAGTAAAATCAATGCACATTCTCCATTTACTATTGGTCTTCTTTACCATAACAGTGTTGGCTAGCCATTCTGGGTATTTTACTTCTCTGATGACTCCAGCACTAAGAAGCCTTTTCACTTCATTCCGAGCACCTTCGGCTTTGTCATCATACATTTTCCGAAGCCTCTGCTTTCTGGGTCTGAAGGATGGATCGACATTGAGCGAGTGTTCAATGACATCCCTGTTGACACCACAAAGATCGTTGGCTGACCATGCAAAGACATCTTTGTTGTTGAACAGAAACCTTGTTAGAGTTTTCTCCTGTTCCTCAGACAATTGAGATCCCAACAATACCTTCTGCTCTGCTATATCTTCACATAAGGGCATGGGCTTTGGCTGATCGGCCGAAGCAGCCTTCTCCCTTCTGTACTTGTACTGCTCACAAGCTTCGGCTCCATCTATATTATGGATTGCTTTTGAATCTGTCCAGTTTCCTTCAGCCTTTCTGGTAGCTTTCTGACTTCCATGAATAGCAATAGGTCCTTGATCCGAAGGTATCTTCATGCATAGATATACTGGATGAAGAATTGCTTCAAAATCATTGAGTGTCCCACGACCAACGATTGCATTGTGGGGGTACTCCATGTCGATAATATCAAACACAACTTGCTCAGTCCTTGTATTGTTGACAAATCCGAAGGTCACTAGCATCATGATCTTGTCGAGCACTACAATTTGCCTTCCTCCGAAGCCACAAAGAGGGTGTGTAGCATCATGAATCTTATCCTCTGGCTCTTGCATCTGTCTGGCCTTAACAAATATAATATCCGCTGCACTACCTGTATCAACCAGAACATTATGGACCAGAAATCCTTTGATAACGCAAGAAATGACCATAGCATCATTGTGAGGGTAATCCTTGAGCTAAAGGTCCTCCTGGGAGAAGGTAATTGGGATGTGAGACCATCTCGACTTGATGAAGGGTCCCTGCACCCCGACATGATGTACCCTTCTCTGAGCCTCCTTCTTCTGCTTCTTGTTGGCCGGCTCTGAGCATGAACCACCTTTTATCGGGAGTACCAGCTTCGTAGCCGAAGCAGCTCTAGCTTGGTTGTTGAATGAAGCCATCAACTCAAAAAAGTGGGAGTGAGTTCACCGGAGGTGGGTGCCAATGTTGGGGACTTGTTCTCAAATGCTATGAATTAAGAACAAGGCAACATAAAATGTTAAATATTAATGCCCTTCGTCCACTGAAGCATTATCTCCCCAAGGATTTAATGAACTTCGGACGAAGGCCATGAGCAAAATATCATGAAGGTCATACCTTCGTGATTAGAGTCATAAAATAATGTAAGATGAAATATATAAAAAATATAAAACATGAGGGAATGATGTATCAAAAACACATAAACTTATCACATATTTTATTATACAAACCTAAATATTAAAACATAATATTTAGGTACATTTATACCTTCGTCTTGGCAGAAAGCAGTAATCCAAGCGTAATGTGCCAGCGATTACAAGATTGCATGAACAGTACAGGGGTATTGTTCACCTATTTATAGGCACAGGGTGCAGCCTGTGTATAATTACATTTATGCCCTTTACAATCGACTACAATAATGACACAGAATACCATGGGTCTTTAGGTCATTTCATCTTTAAGTCGGTTCACCCCTTCGTCTTGAGACATGTCACTGTGCCGAAGCTTTATAGGCAATAGCTTCGGCACTGCTTTTGAGAGGATCTGCCGAAGGTGTTTCTTTCTTTAGGATCTTCGGCTACGAAGCATACCCCCAACATGTTGAATGAATGATTTCTTTGCGTAGACAACGAGCAGTCCGAGGTTTTCGAGTGTGTTGCAGGAGACTTCCCTGAGCAACAACCTGGTGAAGGCAAGTGTCCTCTAACCCATTATGTTCTATTTACTTCATAATTCAATGTCCCGCATACCATGATCAACCTAAGGATTGACTAGCTTTCTATTTACTTTGCCCTTGATTACCTTTTGGATTACTATGGTTAGTTTCATGATATTGCTCTACTTTAATCAATGAACATGATGAGAACATTTATGATACGATGATGCTATCTTGATTATGATGATGATCTTGTGATACTTTAGGGGACTTAGGCTGTTTCCTGAGTACCTCTTCTTAAGGACGTATTCGCTGGATGACCACCCGGAAAATAGTACAACCATGATGGTGGAATGGGACACCCTTAGCTGATTAACTGGATGAACTTGCGAGTGTAGTTGGCTTTGCCGTCGTGCCGTCAATGGGGGCTGGGGCATAGTGCTTGCTCTGCTAAGGGTGGGTGCTGAGGTTCATTCGATTTGGTTTTTTAGTCACCCACCTTAGGGAGGAGTACTGTGTTTGTACGACTAGCGAAACCTAACAAGCAACTATACACCAGGGAAATCTTTGTAAAGGCTACATAGTGAAACCTTGCTGACTCACCTTGATAGTGTTTAAGGGTTTGATTGACCCGAGGCAAAAAGGGGTCACGACTCGTGGGTAAAGTGTGCAACCTCTCCAGAGTGTTAGAAATTGGTATATCAGCCGTGCTCGCGGTTATGAGCATCCTTGGGAGCTCCTTTGATTAGATTAACTCTGGATACTTTTAGGATGATGCTTAATTATGATGACTATCTTTTATGGTACTTTGGTATTTACTCTTGCAGGGAGTGCCACTTGGGTAATAACTTGGGTTTATTACTAAAATTTGGCTTTCTACTAGTAATAAATACCTAACCAACTAAATGTAACTGCTTTGAGCTTAACTCCACATACAACTATCCACTTTAGCCGAACGAGACATTTGCTGAGTACATTGATGTGTACTCACCCTTGCTTTAAAAACCACCCAACCCCAGGTTGTCCCCATTGCGACCAATGCTCAGGAGAAGATGAAGGCAACATGGAGGATTTTCTGGAGTTTAAGGTCTTTGATGAGTTATAGTTATGTTTAGTGGCAAACCTCTAGTCAGCTGCCTATGAAGTCCTTATCATACTACATTTCGTAATTCACACTTTGATTATGATTATGACTTAAGTTAATGACTCTATCGATTTCTTGGACATCTTGATGTAATAAAGTACTTATTTCCTCTATTACTTTAAGCAATGTGTGATGATGTCCAACTATGTAATCGATGTGTACATGAATTTCTGATCCTGGCACCTACATGGTTCACATTCGGTTTGCCTTCCAAAACCAGGTGTGACACAGGTATGGAGTCCCCATTCGGTGGCCAATTACGAAGTTAAAGGTCATGCGGGTACGTGCTGATGGATCGAGAGTGGTGAATGATGAGCGTCGAAACTTGACCGAGGGACCAATGTAGCCTGGTGACTTGCTGTGGTGGCTAACACTTAGGACACGGACTGGCACGAGGATGTTACAGAGCGGATGTGTCACCGGCGCGGTCGTGGAGCGGCTGGACATATGTCCAGAACATTGGGATGCGCATGCGGTGCGCTACTCATGAAAGTTTGGTGGTTGAGTCTCAAAACCACCCAACGCTATGGATGGCAGGTTTCGACTGAGTTTGGGCCTTAAAACTCGATGGAGCGATTCCAGCGGGAATCAGAGACGGTACATGGCGTCATCACGAAGGGTGTATCGAGGCGAAGCAACTTCGTGTTAAGAGAATGGCCGTCAGATCAAAATCATAGGAGTTGGTCCATTTCGCCCCTAGTTAAGTGGATGAGCTATATGTATCTAGGAGTAGTTTAGACTAGTGGAATTACTCTTTATAAATAGATGAGTGGGCTATTGTAGACAACCATCTCTTTGTCTATCTCTCTTTTGGCTAGCTTTTTTGTGTTTAGAAAACCCTAGTTTCATTCTCTAGTTTTCGCTGTACTTTAGCCTGAGATCCACAGATGATTTGAACTCCACATCTGTGTCTTAGTAATATTCACCTCATCATTCAAAGGAAGTGTTGCTAGAAACCATCCACATGGTTTGTTGAATCATGTGATCAGTTTCGTCTTTGTTAGTTTTAATTCGATTTTGTTCTCGCTCTCTTTCCTTTTCTCTTTGGATTGTGAAAGAACCTTCAAGTTCTTGATTTGTGGTTGTTGTTGGGGATTATTGGGAGATGAGATACACTCTTTGGATCACTGCATATGCCTAGTTGGTGCAATTTTTGGTTGCGATAAAATCTGAACTCATTTTGAAAACCCCAACAAAACCGCAACGAAAACCTAGTCTAATCTGTGTTTTATAATCTGAGATTGATTTACAAACCCGTTTGAATTCAAAATCTATGGATACCATGAAAACTCATTTATGAAGATGTGTGTAAAATTTTAGCTCAATTGGATTCCGTTTGGATCGGTTTTGCATTTGAAAACTAAATCTCGAGCTGTTGAAAACAACACTAGATAACAACACAGTTTTGGCCCGATTCAGAATTTTCGTGTCCAACTTGCGATCCGTTCATTTTGTTTGCCTCGTGTGAGTTCTAGGAACATTTTAAAACATAAAATCATTGGTTGGTTGATGTGCTTTTGGTTTGAGTGACTTCTTCATCTCCATTGAGGTTAGGTGCTCAAGTTCTAGTTTTTAGCAACAGAATTTGATTTGCTCCCATTCACCCCGCTCTGGCCGCCTTTTAGATCTTTCATAATTGTATTTTAAACTACATAAAATAAAGGACAAATTATTATTAATAAACATTTAGGTATTTTCATCACATAAGAAGTATTGTTTCTAGCCAACAAACATTTTTATCACATAATGCGTGAAGAAACAGTGACGCCTAAGAGGGGGGTGAATTAGGACTTCTAAAACTTTCTCTAAACTATGCCACAATTAAATCCCTAGAGCAAAACCTATGCAAATAAACAATCTAGAATGTGCAAATTAGGTTTTGTCTAAGTGTTGCTATCTCTACTGCAAAGCCTAAGTTCCAATCCTAAATAATCTAACTAGAAAGACAAGATTGAAACTTAAATACTTAATATCAATGCGGAAGGTAAAGAACATGGTAGAGATGCAAACTCTCGTGGATGACGCTGGTATTTTTACCGAGGTATCTAGAACCACGTAAGGTCCCGACTAATCCTCGTTGGTGCCCATACACAAAGGGATAGCCCACGCGAGGGCCAAGCACCTCGGTCGAGTAACTCCATAGAGAGTCGCGGGCCTTCTCCACGCGCAAGTGGTGCTCTGCTTCTGGCTCCTCTCGAACGCTCCCCTCGTCTACTATCGAGCTTCCAGCCGAAACGCCGCGGGCCTCGTTCCCTCCGGTACACGGTGGAGGTCGTGACACAAACTCGATTGTCACGGTCTCGCAAGACTCTCGCCCCACTCGGTACAATTACAACAGCTCAAGTAAGAGCCGCGGGGTTGTGTGGTTTTCTAAACTCACTCAACTAACTAGGATTCACCTACAGCAAGTGCTAATGCGGTCTAACTAACCTAAGCACTTCGCAAAGTACCTAAGCTAATCACCGAGTGATTCTATTAAGACTTGGGTGTTTGAGCACATGGAAATGTCTACAATATGCCTTGGTATGTTGCTTGGGCTCCCACACCTTGAAATGGTCGGTTGGGGGTATTTATAGCCTCCACGCACAATTATAGCCGTTGGATTGAAAGCAACAACTTTCTACGCACAGGACAGTCGGGTGCACATCGGACAAGCACTGTTCACTGTCCGGTACCCTGCCACGCCAGTCGACCGTTGGGGTCTGTAGCAGTCGATCGTTGGATCCGACCGTTACCCAGACTATCCGGTGCACATCGGATAGCCCGGTGCTACAACCCGAGAGCGCCCGTTGTGGGCCTCTCTGCGCAGACTGCCCGGTGTCCCACTAGACAATCCGGTGCACATCGAACAGGTTATTGTTTAGTGTCCGGTGCGCCACCAGTGCGCTGGCTGACTGCCCACTTCATGGATTTCTTCGTTGTTTCTTTTGGGCTTCTTTTCCTCTTGAGTCTTGGACTTCTACATATCATTTATGTCTTCTTTTGAGGTGTTGCATCCTCAGTGCCTTAGTCCAACCCTCTTCGCATCCTGTGAACTATAAATACAAACACTAGCAAACACATTAGTTTACAAGTTATGTTGATCATCAAACACCAAAATCCCTTTAGCCAAATGGCCCGGGGTCCATTTTCCTTACAATCTCACCCTTTTTGGTGATTGATGACAACACAACCAAAGCAAGCAAATATAACAAACATTTCATTGATAATATGCAATCTAGCAAACAACCAAAGCAAGCAAATATAACAAACATTTCATTGAAAATATGCCATCTATGCTAGGATGCATGAAAGTCCCATTAAGGTGACATTATGGACTTAAGCCTCCCCCTAACTCCATAATTCACTTACTTCCTATTTTAGACCAAAGATATTTGAAGGACCAAAACCACTTGCAAGATAAAAATTTTAATTTGGTGGTGTTTGGTGTTTGATTTATTATTTGTTTCTTTGGAACCTAAAACTTCCCCCCCTTTGGCATCAACCACCGAAAAGAAAGGCATAACAAGAATACAGGAAGCAAATTAAGACTTGCCCTCTAAAAGATTTATCAATTGAAGTTCTAAAAGAATAGTCCCCCTGACGGAGAACCTCTAATTAGGAAAAGCACATAAGAAAGAGAGGTACAAGACAAGATTGATTAGACTAACTCCCCCAATGAATATGTAAAAGATATATTTTGACAACATATGCATTTATAGCAACATGGGTGGTAAAAGATATGAAATATAGTCTAATCAAAAGTCTGGAGAAGACATGTAAATGATACTTATTGTTGAATGGAACCACTTGTGGAACCAATTGAAGATTCTTGTAGTTTTGCAGTGGAAGGTTATTGTCTTTCTCTGGGGACTCCATTTTCCTTTGATGAGACTACTGCATATAATAGACTTGAAAACAGGCATTAGTCTCAAGGACTTAGATTATAGAGTAACCCCCTGAAAGTGTGCATACAAGTTTTCAATACTTGTAGGAGACATGCACTTGATTTTGAGATCAAGAGGGGCAAATTATCTATAATCCGAGCTATGGCACATATAAGTTAAATGATACCAATTGAAACATTGAAAGATATCAATTGTAGGATATGTCATATGAAAACACCAATTGGAGTATCATTTACTTAGGAATGTTGAATGAGCTATGTGTCGTGCTTAACTAAACATTTAAAACCATGTAGTTTTGCTCAAGTATTTGAATTTGAAAGCGAGCATTCCTACCATGTGATTAACATAGTATGCATGCAATTAATATTAAAAGTAAATATCACATGTAAAACTAGGTATGTAAGGTAAAAGCTAGATACAAAAAAAGATACGCATATCTAAAACAAAGAAATATAGTAAATCTAGTTACCTTAGTCATGGGTAGGGAATTTGGTTCCAAAGTATTCACTAACCCACTTGGCAATAGACTTGATCCAATATGATGCATCCTATGATATACATCCCAATTTTGCCAAGTCTCCAAATTCCCCGACGTCCTTGGGACTTTTCACTTCCCTCTTGGGATCCAAACCTTCTTGGTGCTTTTCATGATTGAGATAATCTCCTTTGGCACCTAGATGCGTTTGGCCCCTTTTCCTTTGTTGGCTTGCTTGTTGGCCTTGATTGCTATCACCTTTCCATTCCTTTTCTTCTTGATCAAATATGGTGTAGCAGCCTTTTTGTCCACCTTATTGATGTAGGTGTTGGAGATTTTGCTTGTTGGCTTTTGCTTGAGCTTTTTCTTTTTCTTATCCCTAGTCTTCGCCTTGCATTGGTAAGACTTGTGGCCTTCCTTGTGGCATAGCCTACAAATCATAGTTTCACCCTTCACAGGCTTGTTCACTCCCGTAGTTGTGTTAACCTGAGGAGGTTGGATTTGTTTGGCTTTGCCTTTCTTGTCATACTGTCACACACGGATTTAGGGGGCCAAACCCGGGCGCGATTCACATGTGTGCTAGGATCAAGTCTCACACATATGATGACTCATGGTATAGAAACGAATGTCACATCTTTAATATATAACAGAGTTCTGTACAAAATAGTTAAATAATTACTTCATACGAAGACAACGATCCAACAACCAAAGTTGACTGGGAGACGACAGCCTAGACCACTCACGAACTCATCACAGCGTCCTTCATGCGCTTCATATAGTGGTACCTGCTCTTGACCTGGGGGATGTGAGTACAGCAAGGGTGAGCTCACATACGTTCATCGCTCAACAAGTTGTGGGGAATAATGTGCATGAACTCACCAAAGGTGGGAGCCCATGTGAAGTGTAAGGCTTACCAAAGAGGATGGTTAAAGCTGAGCTTTTCTTTTAAAGTTGGTCAAAATATTATTAGCAGTTACTAAGTATAAGTAGATACCAATCCCAAATAATAAGTGATCACTATTGATAATAACACCCACAATACAATGCAAATGACAAATTGAGTTTAATTTCATAAGTTAATCATGTGAGTGTCCGAGCCACTCATGACCGTGAGCATGGCTGATATGCCAGTTTTACACTCTGTAGAGGTTGCGCATCTTTACCCACAAGTCATGTTACCCATTTGCAACGGGGTTGTACGGACCCCATACACCTCTACCAAGGAAGCAAGGCAGGTTAGCACTACGAGGCCTTTCCAAAGTTCCACTAGTTCGAGATAACCCGCTATGGATTCAGGAAGAAGGAAGCATAGGAATCCCTCATCCGAAAAGCTTTACAGACAGTTCGACCCGAGGACCTCCCTATACTTTAGCAGCGACGCCTCCCTACTTGCCCCTTCCGGGTAAGGTAATCTCTCCCTAGCTTTCGTAATTACTTGGCCAAGGGCGTAAGATTCCACCCTTGTGGTAGCACTATTTTCCCGTGTGGTTGTCCATGTTCCAATTAACAATATGTTCTTATCATGAACAATAATTAAACAACAACATAATTGGAACATGATCATAATAAAACATTAGTTTTCCAAAACCAGGTAGAGCAATAGCAAATCTACCCAATACTTCATCTGCTTGCAAGGTGGGGGATAAACAATGCTAGGGAAACCTATTAGGTCACATCAAATTAACCTAGGCATGTCACAGTGATTAACAACGAACATCATTAGGTAAAAAGGAGTGATCAAGGGCACAACTTGCCTTAGACTCAAGATTCTAGGTACCAACTTGCCCTTCAAGTGACTCGTAACCTCGCTGCTAGTCGTAGCAACACAAACAAACATGGTATAGGCAAAATTAACATCACACCAAACATAAGCACAAACTGCATAATAATATTTTACGCATCGTAACGAGATCGCAGGTTTGAGAACCACTAAATTCGGAGTTACGGTTAAAGAGTTATGGTTTCTGAAGTCTTAGGTGATTAAATGGTAAAAATACATCTATGTTAATTTATATTAATAATGTCAGAAATATTATGAAGAAATAACTAATCCAGGTTATAACTTTACTAGAGGTTATACTTTAGTTAACTATAGATATAGATATATTAATTTTGATTATAATAATTAATGTACTAAGCATAGGTTGAATGAATGCTTATTTCTGAAAACATGTTATTTGATAAAATAGTTGTCGCACCCGGATTTAAGGGACAAAGCCGGGTGCATCCCATACATGCGCCAAAGAAGACAACATATATAACAACAGAGTGTATAGAGATAAATGTCACAATAACATCAGAGTACTTATTACATAGTGGAAGTCTTACAAAAATAAAAGATAAATATAAAACGAACTAAGGATCATCCTTGGCGCCATAAAGTCAACTGGGAGACGCCACCTAGATCAGATCAAACTCCTCGTTGTGTGGCTCCTCTTGAACCACCTGTTCTTCTCCTGTGGGGGGTGTGAGACAGCAAGGGTGAGCTCACACATGTTCATCGCTCAACAAGTTGTGGGGAATAATGTGCATGAACTCACCAAAGGTGGGAGTTCATGTGATGTGTAAGGCTCATCAATAATAAAGGGTAAAGCTGAGCATTGCTTTTAATAAGTTGGTCAAATTTTATTAGCAATTACTAAATGTAAGTAAATACCAAACCATAATAAATAATAGAACAAAATTAATAAATAATCCCATGCAATGCAAATGACAAATTACATTTAAGTTATATAAATTAATCATGTGAGTGTCCGAGTCGCTCATGACCGTGAGCACGGCTAGTATACCAGTTTAACACTCTGCAGAGGTTGTACCATGTACCCACAAGTCATGTATCCCATGTCGCCAAGGTTTGCAAGGCCCTTAGACACTACCGAGGTGAATGGCTAGGGATCCACTACGAGGCCTTTACAAAGTTTCACTAGTTTCCGAAAACCCGCTACAGTTTATGGGAAGAGCACTTGCAAGAATCCCTCGTTTGACCGCCATCGCAGCAAAATCAACCCGAGAACCTCCCTGCATGCAACTCCCCTACTGCCCTTGCCCATTTCGGGTAAGGTAGTCTTCCACTAGCTTTCCTAATTAGTTAGCCAAGGGGTCCCATTCCTCCCTTGTGGTGGCACATTTTTCCGGGTGGTTCTCCATGTTCCCATTAACATAATGATCTTATCATGAACATAAATAACATAACGTAATAATAGGAACATGGATGTAATGAAATATTAACCCAAAACCATATAAAGAAATAGCAAAACTACCCAAGTGATTCAGGGGTAAACAAGTTAAAAAGGATAAACAGACTAGGGTGACCTATTGGGACCTATCAAAATTAAATCTATGCATTGAATAGTGATAATAAAGAACATTATTGGGTAATAAATGTGGTCAAGGGCACAAATTGCGTGGCACTTGAGATTCTAGGTACCAGGGTGATTCTTCAGATCCTCGTGACCTCACTTCAATCGAATTAAAGTCGAGCCGGCCACCGATGTGAGGCGGCCTCGCGACGATGATTATGTCCGACGAGAGATTGCGGTCGTTTTGGGTCCGCCCACGGTGAGGGACACCAACGCGCACCCTCCTCAGCACCCAATGCTCTCACGGTCGGGTTCACCAGGCTGATTTGGTGGTCGGGTAAGACTTTTCTTCATGATGGAGCTCTCCCCATTCTCTTCTCGTGGTTACGGCTAGAATAGCCCTAGCTCGAGGCTAACCCCCGAGATATAGTACCGGGGATGGATGACCATACAAGGCTTAAATTGCGGGCGCGGGGTTCAGGTCAGCGCACGGATGCGAGGTCCACGCGGAGCTTGCGATCCGCCCGGCGCGGCAACATTCACGTGATGAGGAGACCGAAGAGTCAGATACGGGCAAGTGGAGGGACTGAGGGTCCCACGCGCCAGAGGGAGTAGGTGGCGAGCGCGCACGCCGGTGAGGCTACAGGTGGGGTAGGGCGAGCAGACGGCGCGCGATAGTGGTTCACTGGCGAGTGGGTCCGTCATGTCAGCATAGGTGGTAGTGCGGGCTGCGCGGAGGTAAGGGGGAATTGGGCCGAAAACGAAGAATTGAGCCCATAGTCCATTTTCCCATTTTTCCTTTTATTATTTTCTATTTCTATCTTCTTCCTCTCTAAATTCAAACTTCTTTTCAACTTTTAAATTCGAATTCTGTGGCAAAAGTGTCTTCCCATTAAATGTCCAAATTAAACATGGAATGAGATGATGTTATTACTATTATTATTATTATTTTAATAATTATTTTGTATTGAATAATCATTCTTTCTTCCCTCCTTTCCTATTTATTCGCTTGGTTTTCAAACCTAAATTTAAATTTTGTTATGAGCCTCACCATGGATCAAAATATACCAAACTCAAATATTAATGTAAATAAATATATTCCTATTTAAATATTTCATTTTTACCTCATTTGTTTAGTATTTTTTCTCTTTTCTCAAATTCTAGAATTCCTAATTTAGGATTAAATTCCCAATTTGAACATTGATGTCTTTCTATAGATTTTTATTAATATATGCACACATAATTAAACTCCAATATGATGCAATAAATATATGTTTATTTTATTTGTTTGGTGAATGCTTGAAATATGAAAAACACTCATATGGTTTTCTTTCTTTTTAGAAAAATAGTATTTGAATATGGGATAAGAAGTAAAATTACTTCAAAATTAATATTCATGTAATTAAATGCCTATGGAGCATCATTTAATGAAATGCATATTCATTTAGTTGAATAGAAAACTTTTCTATTATTTCTTTTCTAAAATAGTTCTTGGTTTTCAAAATTGAGTCCTCAAATTTCAACACTCAAGTATAATTTGAGATATCTGAATTTTGCTATTTTATTTCTCCATATATTTATTTTACTATTTTTTTCTCATACAAATTTTGGGCCTTACAAATTCTACCCCCCTTAACAGAAATCTCGTCCTCGAGATTTGTGAGAAATGGTTGTATAGCCATGTTATCTCAGAACATATGTACAAACAAAATCTTAGCATGATGCATAATTTATTAGCAACACATGGGGTCAATTAGACCTTTTTATTCCTCCTAAAATAGTATCATACCAACTTTCTAACTAAAGTAACATTTAGTTCTTACAAATAGTAGTAGATATATATATTTATGTAGTTTGGTGGAGCTGGTGGTGGTGGTGGAGATAGTGGGCGTTGTTGTTGTTGTCTTTTCAACTGTGCTTGCCTTATTTCTCGACGTATCTCCAGTCATTCCTGACGTATTTCCTGGCGTTCTTGTCTTATCTGATTTTGCATTTCGGTAACTATGTTTGCCATTTGTTGTATTACCATCATTTGGGCAACAACCACTTCATCAATTCCAACTGGTGGAGGATTTGGAGGATTCATTTCTATTTGTTGTTGCCTGATAATCTTCCCTTCCTGGTATTGACCATAAGAGTTAGAAGCATATGGGAATATAGTTATGCAAGGAAAAGTATTTGGTAAGCAGAATGAATAGGCTAGTAGTTGGTTAAGATCTGAAGATTCTTTAGCAGGACTTAATCTTTGTTTTATGTCCAGATTGAGGTAACTAGTCGTATAAGGTGAGTATCCAAAGGTAGGGTATAATTTTGTCAAGATGAGATAGTCTACGTGATGTAGGTTAAAAGTTTGTTTGATGTTAGGTGGGGATAGATATATTATACCATTCATCATGACTCTATGGGTTGGGTTAACTCTTTTGCTCATGGTTGAGTTGGTCTAATGTGTTAAGTTAAGTTAATACCTGGTTAGTAGGGTCTATTATCTTCTACCAGCATCACTAATATGTTTAAGTATACCACATTAGATTAGGTCATATTAGCTTAGATCACATTAGATTCTATAATTCCATTTAGGAATACCATTTAGTTAAGCATAACAAGCTGACTTTATATTTATGAAATTATAGTATATTTTTTTAAGTGGAACTTCCAATTGGTATTTTTTTATACACCTAAAATTCTTCATGCCATTAGCAGGTGTGGCATAGAAAACAAGGGTACATCAGGTTTTAACTATTAGGTGAGTGTTGGCATAGAATGAGTGTACTATGACATAATCGAGCTTCCTTTGGGGGTCTTAGCTTGATTCCTATTCTTCTTTAATGAGATTGATCTCTTTCTTCTTGAGCTTGGGTGTCACCCTTCGGGCTTGGGACAGGAGGTCAAGATAGATCTGTACGTAACAGATGGGTAGAGGGTTTAGTAGGTAGCAAGATGGTATTAGTTATGTAAGCTGCTTTTTAGGTGAAGTTATTGGGTAGGATCAGGTTGATCTAAGGTCTCAAACTTGTTAATAGGAGCAGGGTCTAATGTATTTCCTCAGCATTAGTGAATCACGTTTGAGTGACCTACATTAGGTTTGATCATAATGGGTGAGATAGGATTGGGTATGACTAGAAGTGACTAGTTTAAGTTAGATAAATCTACCAGGGTAGAATAAATATTATTAGGATATGTTAGAATCTTTTGAGATACGACGAATCATATGGTGTAGGTATGTCAGAACCTCTGTTAGGTTAAAATAGAGGGGTTTTGTAGCTATCGGGTGATTAAGTCAGTTGCCTAAGGCCAGGTTGGACTAAGACTCTAATTTAGATGATTTATAAGAGTAAGATCCAATGTTATTTTACCAGTATTATCTAACATGTTTGTCCATTAGGTTAGATCTAATCAGATTAGATGGGATCAGAATTAGATTGGTATATTCAGATTAGACTAGATAAGATCTACTTAATTTATTTTGGAATAGATCATGTTTGTTACACTATTATGAGATAAGCAAAGTGGTGGGGATAAGTATGCTTATTAGGACAAGATAGGTCTCTAAGATTAAGATAGAATTTTTTGAGATTAGTTAGATCTATTAGAATAGGATAGAATCTTTTCGAGATAAGATGGTTCTATTAAGATAAGAAAGAATCTTTTAAGATAAGAGAGAATCTTTTAGGATAAGATGGATCTATTTGATATATTCTGGTGGGGGTACTTTTAGTTGGTCTAGTTTATCTTATAAACAATTTAAGAGGATAAGATAATAATTTTTTTACAAGATAAACCTATTAGGATTATATAGATTCCTTTAAGTTAAGAGGGATCTATTAAACTAGATATATTTTTAATAGGGAACATTCTGTGTTGTCTATTTTATAAATATTTTCCCTGATGTCTAGGTGTATATGCAGATGCAATTGTGGATATTACTCCACCACTAATCACACTCAATCAAAGATCCAAATCAAACAAGTATCATAAGAACAAGCACTCAAGCATATAGATACCTATAAAAATAGTTTTGTTTTTATTCCTAAGAGTAGGTCTCCTATTCCTAAAGGTCACTTTAGGCACAGGATTTCAAATTGTGAAATCCACCTTTGTCTTTAGAAGGAAAAAGGTAAGAATAATCAGAGTAGAGCGGAAATAGATGAGAAATGATTAACAAAAGTTTAGAAAAGAATCAGAGTAAGGTAAGTAGGTAAGGGTTTGTCCATTTCTATCTAGGTTTCGTCCTACAATCAACATTCCTCTTATACCACTTCTGTCACACCCGGATTTAAGGGACAAAACCGGGTGCATCTCATACATGCGCCAAAGAAGACAACATATATAACAACAGAGTGTATAGAGATAAATGTCACAATAACATCAGAGTACTTATTACATAGCGGAAGTCTTACAAAAATAAAAGATAAATATAAAACAAACTAAGGATCATCCTTGGCGCCATAAAGTCAACTAGGAGACGCCACCTAGATCAGATCAAACTCCTCGTTGTGTGGCTCCTCTTGAACCACCTGTTCTTCTCCTGTGGGGGGGTGTGAGACAGCAAGGGTGAGCTCACACATGTTCATCGCTCAACAAGTTGTGGGGAATAATGTGCATGAACTCACCAAAGGTGGGAGTTCATGTGATGTGTAAGGCTGATCAATAATAAAGGGTAAAGCTGAGCATTGCTTTTAATAAGTTGGTCAAATTTTATTAGCAATTACTAAATGTAAGTAAATACCAAACCATAATAAATAATAAACAAAATTAATAAATAATCTCATGCAATGCAAATGACAAATAGAATTTAAGTTACATAAATTAATCATGTGAGTGTCTCAGTCGCTCATGACCGTGAGCACGGCTAGTATACCAGTTTTATACTCTGCAGAGGTTGTACCCTGTACCCACAAGTCATGTATCCCATGTCGCCAGGGTTTGCAAGGCCCTTAGACACTACCGAGGTGAATGGCTAGGGATGCACTACGAGGCCTTTACAAAGTTCCACTAGCTTCCAAAAACCCGCTACAGTTTATGGGAAGAGCACTTGCAAGAATCCCTCGTCTGACCGCCATCGCAGCAAAATCAACCCGAGAACCTCCCTGCATGCAACTCTCCTACTGCCCTTGCCCCTTTCGGGTAAGGTAGTCTTCCACTAGCTTTCCTAATTAGTTAGCCAAGGGGTCCCATTCCTCCCTTGTGGTGGCACATTTTCCCGGGTGGTTCTCCATGTTCCCATTAACATAATGATCTTATCATGAACATAAATAACATAACGAAATAATAGGAACAAGGATGTAATTAAATATTAACCCAAAACCATATAAAGCAATAGCAAAACTACCCAAGTGATTCAGGGGTAAACAAGTTAAAAAGGATAAACAGACTAGGGTGACCTATTGGGACCCATCAAAATTAAACCTATGCATTGAATAGTGATAATAAAGAACATTATTGGGTAATAAATATGGTCAAGGGCACAACTTGCCTGGCACTTGAGATTCCAAGTACCAGGGTGATTCTTCAGATCCTCGTGACCTCACTTCAATCGAAGCGAAGCCGAGCCGGCCACCGATGTGATGCGGCCCTGCAACGATAATTATGTCCAGCGAAAGATTGCGGTCGTTTTGGGTCTGCCCACGGTGAGGGACACCAACGCGCACCCTCCCCAGCACCTAATGCTTCTCACGATCGGGTTCACCGGGCTGATTTGGTGGTCAGGTAAGACTTCTCTTCACGGCGGAGCTCTCCCCATTCTCTTCTCGCGGTTACGGCTAGAATAGTCCTAGCTCGAGGCTAACCCCCAAGATATAGTACCGGGGACGGACGACCATACAAGGCTTAAATCGCGGGCGCGAGGTTCTAGTCAGCGCATGGATGCGAGGTCCGCGTGGAGGTTGCGATCCGCCCAGCGTGGCGACATTCGCACGGTGAGGAGACCGAAGAGTGAGGTACGGGCGAGTGGAGGGACTGAGGGTCCCATGCGCGAGAGGGAGTAGGTGGCGAGCGCGCGCCGTTGAGGCTGCAGGTGGGGTAGTGCGAGCAGAGGGCGTGCGATAGTGGTTCACTGGCGAGTGGGTCCGTCATGTCAGCGTAGGTGGTAGTGCGGGCTGCGCGGAGGTAAGGGGGAATTGGGCCAAAAACGAAGAATTGAGCCCATAGTCCATTTTCCCATTTTTCTTTTTATTATTTTCTGTTTCTATCTTCTTCCTCTCTAAATTCAAACTTCTTTTCAACTTTTAAATTCGAATTCTGTGGCAAAAATGTCTTCCCATTAAATGTCCAAATTAAACATGGAATGAGATGATGTTATTACTATTACTATTATTTTTAATAATTATTTTGTATTGCATAATCATTCTTTCTTCCCTCCTTTCCTATTTTTATTCTCTTGGTTTTCAAACCTAAATTTAAATTTTGTTATGAGTCTCACCATGGATCAAAATATACCAAACTCAAAAATTAATGTAAAGAAATATATTCCTATTTAAATATTTCATTTTTACCTCATTTGTTTAGTATTTTCTTCTCTTTTCTCAAATTCTAGAATTCCTAATTTAGGATTAAATTCCCAATTTGAACATTGATGTCTTTCTATAGATTTTTATTAATATATGCACACATAATTAAACTCCAACATGATGCAATAGATATATGTTTATTTTATTTATTTTATTTGTTTGGTGAATACTTGAAATATGAAAAACACTCATATGGTTTTCTTACTTTTTAGAAAAATAGTATTTGAATATGGGATAAGAAGTAAAATTACTTCAAAATTAATATTCATGTAATTAAATGCCTATGGAGCATCATTTAATGAAATGCATATTCATTTAGTTGAATAGGAAACTTTTCTATTATTTCTTTTCTAAAATAGTTCTTGGTTTTCAAAATTGAGTCCTCAAATTTCAACACTCAAGTATAATTTGAGATATCTGAATTTTGTTATTTTATTTCTCCATATATTTATTTTATTATTATTATATTTTTTTCTCATACAAATTTTGGGCCTTACAATAGTGTTACGAAAGCATAGGCAACCTTATTATAAAATGGGATTGTAGATCATTTAGTGTTATTTTTATATTAAGGATTAGTTCTCAGGGGTGTATCTGCAAAGCCACAGGGACCCGTGTGCAAGGGTCCACCACTGGCAAGGGACGGTGGGATAGTAAAGTAAAACTCCAAAGACTCATCTGCAAAGTTCCGCAGCGGCATAAACACGGGCTCGATCTGGCCGTTGGTCTAATATCCAAGGCCAGAAACAGACCGCGAACCGGTATTCTATTACAGTCGTCGGATTATGGATCAACACTCAATATTCAATAAACCCACGCTCTATTCCAGACCAATGGATCTAGGATCACCGGCCCACAATCAACCCTGAGGTGGTACGTGTCACACCCGGTTTTAGAAGACAAACCGAATGCGAACCATGTACGTGCCAGGATCTGCAATTCACGTACACAGCAGTTACATAACATGGACATCATCACACAGTGCTCAAATAGTATTAAAAAGGGAAATAGTAGTCGATTACATCATATGTCTGAGACGTCCACATAGTCTTTACAAATAATCAAAGTGCGGAAAAGAAATGTAGATAAAGGCGGCCTTCACAGGCAGCCGACTGGGGGTTGCCGCTAACCCACGCCTAGAACTCGTCGTAGTCTTGAAACTCCTGGAAGTCTCCTTCCACGGCTTCATCTTCTCCTGAGCAGTGGTTGCAATGCTGACAACCTGGGGATGGGGGGGTTTGGTGTGTAGAGCAAGGGTGAGTACACATCAACATACTCAGCAAGTATCCTGTTTGGCTGTAGTGGACTAGCTTTATGTGGGGATAAGTCAAGCAGATGCTTTTAGTTGGTCAGATTATTATTTACTAGTAGAAAGCCAGGTTTTAACATTAACCCAAGTTATTAGCCCGATGTACCCTTTCCAAACAGAAAGAATACCACTTACCAGTACCATAATCATAACCAGAACCATCAATCTCATTGCCACCTGTAAACCAAAATGTCTCTGATCAAGTACCACTAATCACTGGAGCTCCCTTGGCCGCTCATAACCGCGAGCACGGTTGATATATCAGTTTTCAAACACTCTGCAGAGGTTGTGCACTTTACCCACAAGCCGTGACTCCCTTTCTGCCCGGAGAGAGCTACTCCCCATTGACCACTACCTAGGTGGTCCAGCAGGACATCACTACGTAGCCTTTACAAAGATTCCCCGGGGCTGTAGCCGCCCGTTAGGTTTCCTAAATGCACCGCACTCCTCCCCAAGGGGCGAACCCAAGCTTGGCAGAGCGAGCCGCATACATCGAGCCCCATTGACGGCACGACGGCTAAGCGAACTACACCCCGGATCCTCTAATTATTTAGCTAAGGGCAACCCATTCCACCCTCATGGTTGCACTATTTTCCCGGGCGGTCATCCAAAGAACAGGTCCTTACGGAGAGGCACTCGAGAAACCGTTCGAGCCCCCTTAAAGGCCACAAGTAGAACATCATAATAAGAAGAGGGGAAAACAGCGTATCATAGATAATCTCATCATGTTCATTGATTATAGTTGAGAAATAGCATAAAGCTAAACAATAATAATCCAACCCAAATAGGTAAACAAGGACATGGATAACAAAGCTAGTACATCCTTAGGCATACATGTGTAATGTGGGAGGTGAATTAAATAATGAATAGGACAGAGATAGGTCAAGGGACACTTGCCTCCACCAACCGACTGCTGCTCAGGGGCTTCTCCTGCGAGTTTCTCGGGCTCTTCAACCAGATCGTTCTCTATACGGTTGCAAACATACATACATCCATCCATTGAAATTAGGAAACCAACAGTACACCATACAAGAGAACAAGTAGATTAAACATGCATAGCATATGACATGCGACATTGCATTTACCTTGGTTAGAAAGAAATGAGGAAAGGTCTCGCAGGGGTTAAAGCTTATGCTTGAGGCGCACTACGAATAGACGAATAACTAAATGTTACGTGCTCTAGTTCTACTTAGCTCCAATAATAAGGATTAGCTACATGCACTAATGGAAATGTGACCACTTTTAGTAGATTAACGTTAAATGAGATAGACAATTAGCTATACAAATTAACTAACGTAACCAATTTCTAAATTGAGATTCTTATCTTATTAACATGAACAATGTGATTAGCACGCATAAAATATAAAAAAAGGGGGGGGGGGGGTAGACGGGCACGTCTGGGGGTAGACGAAGGCACGACGGGGCGTGCCAAGGCACTGCGCACTACACGAGCACGCGTGCAAGGCCGCACGCATGCGCCGCGAACTAGCCGTGCGCACGTCGGGGCCGCGCGCTGGCCGAGCTCAAGGCCGCGCGCCACAAGCACACTGGGCCGAGCTCGAGGCCGCGCTGGGGCCGTCACGACGCGAGCAAGGCACGCCGGGGCGGGCGGGCGAGCACGGAGCACAGGCGGGGCGGGCGCGGCGCGGGGCCGGGGCGGCGCAGTCGGGGGCGGGACGAGGGCCGCCGGGGCCGGGGCGGCACGGCCGGGGCCGAGGCGGGCGCGGGCGCGGTGGGGCCGGGCCGAGGCGGGGGCGGGCTCGCCGGGGACGGGCGCGGCGGGGGCGGCCGAGCCGGGGCGGGGCGGGGGCGGCTCGCCGAGGGGGCGGCGCGAGGGCGATGCGGGGGCGGCGCGAGGGCGGGGGCGGGCTCGCCGGGGCGGCCGGGCGCGGGGCGGAGGCGGACCCGCCGGGGCGGCGCGAGGGCGGCGCGGGGTGGCTCGCCGGGGCCGAGCGAGGTCGGGGCGGGGCGGGTCGCCTGGGCGGCCGAGCGGCTCGCCGGGGAGCCGGGCGGGCGGGTCGCCAAGGCGGGGGCGGGGCCGGGCGCGGGGCGGCTCGCCGGGGAGCGGCGCCGGCGGGCGTGGAAGGGGGAGGGAGGGGAGGGGGCCTCACCATGGCGAGGGAGGGCGGCGCCGCGGCGGCGGCGGTGGTTAGGGTAGGGGAGACGGAGAGAGAATGACGGGCGGGGCCCGCGGGGAGGGTAATTTTTGGGGGGGGAGGGGGGGAGGGGAGGGGCGGCTGGGCCGCTTTGGGCCCACAGGGGCGCGTGCGGGGGGGCGGCTGGGCCGGCCGGGGCGGCCCATGGCGGGGGAGGGAAAGGGGAGAGGGTGGGGCGCGGTTGGGCCGGCCGGCTGGGCCGGGCGCGAGGGGGAGGGGGCGGCTGGGCCAAAAGTGGGGAAGGAGGGGGAGGGGAGAGAGGAAAGGATTTTCCTTTTTTTGTAAAATCTATTTTTCCTAGATGAATGCATTTATATTTTTAAACAATCAAAAAGTATGCATGGTTCGGCATGGTGCATCACACCAAAATAGAGTATTTTAGGGTTTTGCTTTACATGGGATCTCAAGCCGAATCCCGCTATACTTTGGAAAAAGATCAAGGTTTAGCGAGGAGAAAAGGGAAAAGGAAAGGGTAACGCCTGAATTTGGTGAGGGAAAAGAAGAAAAAATTCTACCCCCAAATTCAGGGCGTTACAAACCTATCCCCCTTAAAAGAATCTCGCCCTCGAGATTCAGGGTTGGCTAGCAAAGAGCTCTGGGTATTTAGCCATCAGATCATCTTCACGCTCCCAGGTTGCTTCTTCCTCAGAGTGATGGTTCCATCTGACCTTGCACATTCTGATGGTCTTCCTTCGGGTGACTCTGTCTGCAATCTCAAGGATTTGCGCTAGTTTCTCTGTGTAGGTCAAGTCTTCTTGGACCTCCAGACCTTCCACTGGCAACCGCTCTTCTGGCACACGCAAGCACTTCTTCAACTGAGACACATGAAAGACATCATGCACAGCAGACAAATTCTCTGGCAGACTGAGCTGATAGGCCACTTCTCCACGCCTGGCGAGAATTTGATACGGACCGATGTAGCGGGGTGCTAGCTTGCCTTTGACTCTGAACCTTCTGACTCCTCTGATCGGTGACACTTTCAGATAGACGAAGTCTCCGACTTCAAAACTCAGCTCTCTTCTTCTTGTGTCTGCATAACTTCGCTGCCTTGATTGCGCTGTCTTTAGATTTTCTCGGACCATCCTTATGTTCTCTTCAGCTTCAAGCAAAATGTCTGGCCCAAACACCTGCTTTTCTCCAGGCTGATCCCATTGCAACGGAGTCCTACAACTCCTTCCATAGAGCGCCTGAAATGGTGACATCTTCAAACTGGCCTCGTAACTGTTGTTATAGGAAAACTCTGCATAAGGCAATCGCTTGTCCCATCCGGACTGATCTTGCAACGCACAGGCTCTCAACATATCTTCAAGAATTTGATTGGTCCTTTCAGTCTGACCATCTGTCTGCGGTTGATAAGATGAACTGAAATTCAGATGTGTGCCCAAGGCTTCATGCAACTGCTTCCAGAAATGAGAGGTGAACTGCGTTCCTCGGTCTGACACTATCTTCTTTGGCACACCATGAAGACAAACGATCCGAGACATATACAGCTCTGCCAATACTGCGCTGCTGTAGTTGGTCTTGACAGGTATGAAGTGGGTTGACACTGTCAAGCGGTCCACTACTACCCAAATGGAATCATAGCCGGCTCGAGTGCGAGGCAATCCGACTATGAAATCCATACCGATTTCATCCCATTTCCACTGAGGGATTTGCAACGGTTGCAACAATCCAGCTGGTCTCTGGTGCTCTGCCTTGATCCTTCGAAAACTATCACACATAGCCACATGCTCTGCGATTTCCCTCTTCATTCCGTACCACCAGAATTTCTTCTTCAGGTCTTGATACATCTTCTCACTGCTAGGGTGAATCGAATAGGCTGTCTCATGAGCTTCCTTAAGGATCAACTCCCGAATAGACTAGACATTGGGAACGCACAAGCAGTCTTTGAACCATATCACACCTTCAGCATCTTCCCGAAAATCTTTGCCTCTGCCATTTAGAATCAGTCGTCGGATCTCACTGATCTTCTCATCGTTCTTCTGCGCTTCTTTGATTTCCCGCTCCAGGTTAGGTTCCAACTCAACTGTGACTCCTCGCGTGTTGTTCAGAAATCCGAGACTCAACCTGTCAAACTCCTTGGCCAACTCATAAGGCATCGGACGAGCGACCATCAGATTGATCTGACTCTTCCTGCTCAAAGCATCTGCCACTACGTTCGCTTTGCTTGGATGGTAGTGAATCTCCAACTCATAGTCTTTGATCAACTCTAACCATCTTCGCTGCCTCATATTCAACTCTGACTGAGTGAATATGTACTTCAGACTCTTGTGGTCTGTGTAAACATCACATTTCTGTCCATACAGATAATGCATCCATGTCTTCAGTGCATGAACCACTGCTGCCAACTCTAGATCATGGATTGGGTAATTCTTCTCATGAACTTTCAGTTGTCGGGACGAGTAAGCCACAACTCTTCCCTCTTGCATAAACACACATCCCAAACCAGTGTAACAAGCATCACAATACACCGAGAAGGGCTTGTGCACATCAGGCAAGACTAGGACAGGCGTTGTTGTCAACTTCTCTTTCAGCGCTTCGAAGGCCTCCTGGCATTTTTGGGTCCAATTGAACTCAACCTTGTTGCCTAGCAACGTTGTCATTGGTTTTGCAATCTTCGAAAACCCTTCAATGAATCGCCGATAATATCCGGCCATACCAATGAAACTCTTGATTCCTCGAGCATCTGTTGGCGCTTTCTAGTTCAAAATGTCTGCCACTTTCTTCGGATCCACAACCAATCCTTCTTTGTTGATTATGTGACCCAAGAACAGGACTTCACTGATCCAGAACTCGCACTTGCTCAACTTGGCATACAACTGGTGCTCTCGCAATCTCTGCAATACCATCCTCAAATGATCTGCATGCTCTTCTTCGCTTTGAGAATAAACCAGAATGTCATCGATGAATACCACCACAAACTTATCGAGATAATCCATGAATACAATGTTCATCAGATTCATGAAGAAGGCTGGCGCATTGGTCAAACCAAAAGACATCACAGTGAACTCATACAAACCATACTTGGTAATGAATGCCGTCATCGGAATGTCCGAAGGTCGGATCCTGAGCTGATGGTAACCTGACCTCAGGTCAATCTTGGAGAACACACTGGCTCCTCTCAACTGGTCGAACAGATCTTCTATTCTGGGCAAGGGGTACTTGTTCTTGATCGTGACTTCATTCAGAGCTCGATAATCG
This sequence comes from Zea mays, assembly GCF_902167145.1. Taxonomy (NCBI): domain Eukaryota; kingdom Viridiplantae; phylum Streptophyta; class Magnoliopsida; order Poales; family Poaceae; genus Zea; species Zea mays. Next base: position 58,802,778 of record NC_050105.1, read on the forward strand.
ATACACATCCTTTTGGTGCCATCTTTCTTCTCCACAAATAGGACAGGGGCGGCCCAAGGCGAGGTGCTTGGCCGAATGTAACCTTTCTCTGACAGCTCATCAATCTGCTTCTTAAGTTCAACCAACTCTGGTCCAGATATTCTGTAAGCTCTCTTAAAGATGGGGGCGGTTTCAGGAAGAAGCTCTATGGCAAACTCAACTTTCCGCTCTGGTGGCATACCCGGTAAGTCCTTTGGAAACACATCTGGAAACTCAGACACAATCTTGATCCTCTCAATTGAGTATGCTTCACTTCTGTCAGGCCGGTCAGCGAAGCGGCGAAGTGACGGCGGTCACTTCGGCTTTGCTGGGGGGCGCGCGTCAGGATAAAGGTGTCAGGCCACCTTTGCGTTAAATGCTCCTGCGATTTGGTCGGTTGGTGCGGCGACTTAGTCAGGGTTGCTTTTTAGCGAAGGCAGGGCCTCGGGCGAGCCGGAAATATGTACGCCGTCGGAGGGGGGCCTCGGGCGAGACGGAAATCCTCCGGGGCCGGCTGCCCTTGTCCGAGGCTAGGCTCGGGCGAGGCGTGATCGAGTCGCTCGAATGGACTGATCCCTGACTTAATCGCACCCATCAGGCCTTAGCAGCTTTATGCTGATGGGGGTTACCAGCTGAGAATTAGGAGTCTTGAGGGTACCCCTAATTATGGTCCCCGACAGTAGCCCCCGAGCCTCGAAGGGAGTGTTAGCACTCGCTTGGAGGCTTTCGTCGCACTTTTTTGCAAGGGGACCAGCCTTTCTCGGTTGCATTTTGTTCCGGTGGGTGCGCGCGAGTGCACCCGCCGGGTGTAGCCCCCGAGGCCTCGGAGGAGTGGTTTCACTCCTTCGAGGTCTTAATGCCTCGCGTAATGCTTCGGCTGGTCTGGTTGTTCCCTCATGCGAACTGGCCGTAGCCCGGGTGTACGGTCGGGGCCCAAGTTCTCGGGCTGGTATGTTGACGCTGTCAACGGTTCGGCCGGAGCCGGGTTTGCGAGAGCAGCCCCCGAGCCTCTGCACAGGGCGAGAGGGCGATTAGGGACAGACTCGGCTTTTTTACATACGCCCCTGCGTTGCCTTTCCGCAAGGAGGAGGGGGGAAAGCGCCATGTTGCCCTCGATGGGCGCCGAACATGGTGTCTCCGGTGAGCTGCAAGCGGGTAATCCGAGTGGACGTCCATGCCCCGTTCGTTAGGGGTCGGCTAGGGGCCCAGAGGCACGCCCAAAAGTACCTGCGGGTGATCTGCCGGACCCGGTCCCCTGGCGACGGGGTCCGAGGGCTCGATGCCTCCCTCTGATGGGATTCCGTTACAAGATCGCTCCCGCTGGTCTCGGAAATGTCCTAGGGTACCTCGGGAGCGCAGCCCGAGCCTTGGTTATGTATCGAACGTACCCATGGTCATCCCTCGCTCGGCGTCTGAGGCGGCTGTGAACCCTTCGGGGGCCAGCCTTCGAACCCCTGATCAGTAATGGGCGCGGAGCCCGAGTAGCCTAAGGCGGCCGTGGAACCCTTCGGGGGGCCGGCCTTCGAACCTCTGACCAGTAGTGGGTGTAGGGCCCACGTGATCTGAGGCGGCTGTTGAACCCTTCGGGGGGCCAGCCTTCGAACCTCTGATCAGTAAGGAGGCTCGGAGCCTGGTTCCTTCACGGGGAAGGATCCTTTTCGGGGTATCCCCCTTTCCCGGTCCCTGTTGCAAGAGATAGAGAAAGAGGAAAAAAGGAAAAGGATACGAAATCGAACGACGCGGCGTACCTTTTTTGGCGCGGTTATTACGGCGAAGGCGAAGCGTCGCCCGCTGCTCCTGCCAGAAGCGCCGCCTGTCCCGCCGCGGAGTTAATGCAACGGGGCGAGTGGTTGGTGGGGCGGCCGTTGCGCATGCGCGAGCCGTTCGAGGGACGGATCATGGGCGCGTTGTCTTCACGCCGTGAGAGGGGGTTCTCCTGCTGCCCCCGGATGGGACGTGAGCTTGGCTGACGACGTGACCGCTGCTCCCGCCCGCCTGCCACCGTCATTACAGCCGGCCCACTTTTGGCCGCATTGACCGCCGCGCCAGGCTGGCGCTGTTGGGTCGTGCGCTGGGTCGCCTCGAGTCGTGGTATTGGTTCCGCAATCAAGGAGGCGCGGTGGTGGCGCAAGTGGCGGTGCAGTTGCTTTGCATGAAGCATCCGGCGCGCCGGTTGCGTGACGCGTGGGCCTGGGCCTCCATGCTGGGCGTGTCGGGAGTCGAAGAAGCGCGTCCACTTGGCGCGGTTTGCATGCCGCCTGCATGGCTACCCGCCTATTTCGCCCATTGGTCTGGGCAAAAGTGGAGGGTCACTTGTAACCGCTGGGCGGTCGTGTGCACCGCGCGCGGCGGTTTGGCTTCTTCTGCTCTGAGCCGGCTTGCATGACATGCGGGACCCGGCCCCCGTGCCGCAGGGGAGGGCCTTGGAGCGTGTTGGAGAAGACTCGGCCCGTGACGGCTGGGGGCGCAAGTAGGGAGAGTTGCCTTTAAAAGGAGGGTGACCCCCTTCGGAAGGCGACCATGTCTTCGCGCTCCCTTATGCATCGTGTCTTTCCACCTTCCAAGCCCCCGAATGGGGGATACCCGCCGTCTTTTCGCCTCATCGTTGGAGGAACGCAACTCCGTGGGAGTTGGTACCTTTCAGCCATCGTTCGGCTTCAAGGATTTTCATCAGCCAGCCCGGCTGTACCCCCCACCGGCGGTCACCCAAGACGGTGACCACCAGCTCCTGGGTGGGGAGAAGCAAGTCGGGCTGCGATCTTGGTCCCACCCTCAGCTTCAAGGATGTTCATCATCCTCGCTGGGGTGGAGGCCGGGCTGAGCCGGAGCCCTACCTCCCGCGCGGGTTCGTGGGTCACCCTCTCCTGCGGCGTTCGAGGGAGAGGGCGCTCACTGGCCCTGCGGGCGGCCCGGACTTCGACAACGCGGGGCTGGTCGACGGCGGGCGTTGCCACCCCCAGCGTGTCGAGCCCGTCGGCTTGGCTCCCGGTGGCCCCTCCTGCCGGAGGGCGGCTGCCGCGCCGTGTGCACGGGAGAACCGCCCAAGATTCCGCGCGCTGCTAGGGTGGCGTTCGTGTTCTGGGGTGGTCCTGCCTTTGCACCGGTATGGCGCCTCCACGCGGAGGCCGGTGCCCCACTCGTCTGGGAGGATTTGAGTGGGGATCTGCCGGAGGGCTGATGGCCCCTGCCGTCGATGCCGAGGCGGAGGCGGCTCGAGAAGTCCCCGTCGCCGATGGGATCACCGCCACCATCCGCGCTTCGGGCCTCCGGCTCTTTGTACTTGTCCTCGCCCCTCGAGCGTCGGCGTGGGCGAGGGCAAGACTGCAGCAGCTCCCACCCTGAGGCTTGCGCTGCTGCAGTTCGGCCACCCGGAGCGGGGGTCGTTGTCGTCGCAGTCAGAGCGGGCGGCAGCGAGCCGCTCGTCAGTCTTCTGTTGCTCCGCAGGCCCCCCCCCCATCGAGTGGGGTTGTTCGTACCTGTGGAGGGGGAACCGGAGTTCCGTTTGTAATGGCACTTTGAATGCCAGTGTTTTTGTCCATTATGGCTGTCGAGGTCTGAACATGTATGTAATTTTGGCACGGAGCCATGTTTTTTCCTCATTTTCGAGCACTAAGACTCGCCTGTTGATTATCTGAACCGCTTCACCAAGCATGAGTCGCCCCGTATCAAGGTGACGAGTGAGGTATCCGTATCCCGGAGGCGTAGGAGTCCCTCGGCTCGGTCGGCCTTGATGTCCGAGGCTCCTCTAGCTTAGTTAAAGGGACCCCTTGGCCGCTCTTCGACGAGCCGAGGCCAGGGGTAGCGATATCAGCATGAACAGAGGCGGAGTTGGCTCGAAAATGAAACCTGGTTGGCCGGAGTCTAGCCGGGTTGTCCGTTAGTGGGACCGACGCCGGAGTTGACCAGTCGAGGCTTCGGGTCGGGCTGGCGCCCTTGGAAGATGGTTGGCCGAGGCCCCAGGGGTGACCGGCCGAGCCGCCTGCTCGGGCCGGATTCCCGTAGAAGTCCCTGGCAGCGATTGCCCGGGTGTGGCGGTGACGTCGTCCTTCGGAGCGGAGATCCTCGGACCGCGTCGCCGTTCGAGGCTAGGTCGGACCTCGCTGAAGGTGTCGTCGATGCCGAGGGTGCTGCTGCCCCCTTCCAGCGCCAAGACCCGAGCCTGCATGATCAGAGTGTCTTGTAGCGTGTGCCTTCTGCGGCCGCCGAGGCCAGAACACACACCCTCGCTGTGTTGTAAAGCTGCGTCTCTTTCCCTCCTGTTTCGAGTATCTGGACTTTTTTGTCGGTAACAGGGATGTTTGTGCGAGCGAGAGTTGCTTCTCGCGGAAGGTGATGAGTGAGGTATCCGTATCCCGGAGGCGTGGGAGTCCCTCGGCTCGGTCGGCCTTGCCGCTTACGCGCACTTTCACCCGTCCATGAGGCTCTGTCACCGACTCAGTCGAGAAGGCTCGAAGGATCGCTTCGGCAGAAGAGCTTCCGAACGTGAAGACTTGTTCGGTCTGCGGACTCACTTTATCCGAACGCGAGTTACTTATCACAGAAGGTGATGAGTGAGGTATCCGTATCCCGGAGGCGTAGGAGTCCATCGGCTCGGTCAGCCTTGGCTGCTTACGTGTACTCCGTCGTTTTCAGGATCCACTTTTCGAAGTAGTCAAAAAGCACGAAAGATATTCTGGCAGAAGAGATCTTTTTCCGAGGAAAATTTCAACGCAGAGGGGGTTCCCCCCTTTTAGCCCCCGAGGGAGGGTCGGGCTTTGCCGAGGCGAGGCCGACCCTTCCTTGATGACTAAACTTTGCGTGGGTGCGAGGTATATGAACAACTTGAAAACATCTTAAGGGTAGAAGCGATGTAGCTGTTGGATGTTCCAAGCGTTGCCGTAGACCTCGCCTTGACTGTTGGCCAGCTTGTACGTTCCGGGCTTCAGAACTTTGGCGATGACGAATGGCCCCTCCCAGGGGGCGTGAGCTTGTGCCTTCCTCGGGCATCTTGTCGCAGCCGAAGTACCAGGTCGCCCACCTAGAGGTCTCAGGGCCGGACCCCTCGGGCATGGTAGCGTCGCAGGGACTGCTGGTACCACGTCGAGTGTAGTAAGGCCTTGTCCCGAGCCTCTTCCAGCTGGTCCGGCGAGTCTTCTCGGCTAGCTTGGTTGCTTTGATCGCTGTAGGCCCTCGTCCTCGGGGAGCCGCATTCCAGGTCTGTGGGCAAGACGGCCTCGGCCCCGTAGACTAGGAAGAACGGCGTGAAGCCCGTGGCTCGGCTCGGCGTCGTCCTCAGGCTCCAGACCACCGAGGGGAGTTCCTTCATCCATCGCTTGCCGAACTTGTTGAGGTTGTTGTAAATCCAAGGCTTGAGCCCTTGTAGAATCATGCCGTTGGCACGCTCTACTTGCCCATTCGACATGGGATGAGCCACGGCGGCCCAGTCCACCCTGATGTGGTGATCCTCGCAGAAGTCCAAGAACTTTCTGCCAGTGAACTGGGTGCCGTTGTCGGTGATGATGGAGTTCGGGACCCCGAAGCGATGGATGATGTCGGTGAAGAACGCCACCGCCTGCTCGGACCTAATGCTGTTCAGAGGTCGGACCTCGATCCACTTGGAGAATTTGTCGATGGCGACCAGCAGGTGCGTGTAGCCCCCGGGCGCCTTCTGCAAGGGGCCGACGAGGTCCAGACCCCACACGGCAAAGGGCCAGGTGATGGGTATCGTCTGCAGAGCCTGAGCGGGCAAGTGGGTCTGCTTCGCATAGAATTGACACCCTTCGCAGGTGCGGACAATTCTAGTGGCGTCAGCCACCGCCGTTGGCCAGTAGAAGCCTTGTCGGAAAGCATTCCCGACAAGGGCTCGAGGCGCTGCGTGATGGCCGCAAGCCCCCGAGTGTATCTCTTGTAGGAGTTCCTGACCCTCGGTGATGGAGATGCATCGCTGGAGGATGCCCGAGGGACTGCGGTGGTAGAGCTCCTTCTCATCGCCCAGCAAGACGAACGACTTGGCGCGTCGCGCCACCCGTCGAGCCTCGGCTCGGTCGAGGGGTAGCTCTCCTTGGTGGAGATATTGCAGGTACGGGGTCTGCCAGTTTCGATCAGGCGTGGCCCCGCTTCGCTCCTCCTCGATGCGCAGTGCCTCATCCTCGGAGGCCGAGGGTACCTCGGGCTGAACCGAGGGTGCCTCGGGCTGTGCCGAGGATACCTCAGACGGGGCCAAGGGTACCTCGGACTGGGCCGAGGGCGCCTCAGGCTCGTGCGTGTCGTCGATCTTGACGGAGGGTTGATGCAGATCCCGGGAGAAGACGTCTGGGGGAACCGTTGTTCGCCCCAAGGCTATTTTAGCCAGCTCGTCCGCAGTCTCGTTGTAGCACCGAGCGATGTGGTTAAGCTCGAGCCCGTGGAACTTGTCTTCCAGGCGCCGAACCTCATCGCAGTAGGCCTCCATCTTCGGGTCGTGGCAGTGGGAGTTTTTCATGACTTGGTCGATGACGAGCTGCGAGTCACCGCGGGCATCGAGGCACCGGACCCCTAGCTCGATGGCGATCCGCAACCCGCTGACCAGAGCCTCATACTCAGCCACATTGTTGGACGCCGGGAAATGGAGGCGTAGCACATAGCGTAGGTGTTTCCCGAGGGGCGAGATGAAGAGTAGGCCCGCGCCGGCTCCCGTCTTCATCAATGACCCGTCGAAAAACATGGTCCAGAGCTCCGGTTGGATCGGAGCCGTCGGTAGCTGGGTATCGACCCATTCGGCCACGAAGTCCGCCAAGACCTGGGACTTGATGGCCTTCCGAGGGGCGAACGAGATTGTCTCGCCCATGATTTCCACCACCCACTTTGCAATCCTGCCCGAGGCCTCTCGGCACTGGATGATCTCCCCCAGGGGGAAAGATGACACCACAGTCACCGGATGAGACTCGAAGTAGTGTCGCAACTTCCGCCGCGTCAGGATCACTGCATACAACAGCTTCTGAACTTGTGGGTAGCGGATCTTGGTTTCGGACAGTACCTCGCTGACGAAGTAAACTGGCCTCTGAACGGGCAATGCATGCCCCTCTTCTTGCCTCTTGACCACAATCGCGGCGCTAACCACCTGAGTGGTAGCGGTGACGTAGACCAAGAGGGCTTCTCCGTCAGCTGGAGGCACCAAGATAGGCGCCTTTGTGAGGAGCGCCTTCAAATTCCCGATAGCTTCCTCGGCCTCAGGGGTCCAAGTGAAGCACTCGGCCTTCCTTAAGAGGCGGTACAGAGGCAGACCTCTTTCGCCGAGGCGTGAGATGAAGCGGCTCAGAGCCGCGAGACATCCCATGACCCTCTGTACGCCTTTTAAGTCCTTGATGGGCCCCATGCTGGTGATGGCCGCGATCTTCTTCGGGTTGGCTTCGATGCCCCGCTCGAAGACGATGAACCCTAAGAGCATGCCTCGGGGCACCCCGAAGACACACTTCTCGGGATTGAGCTTGACGCCTTTCGCCTTGAGACATCGAAATGTCACTTCAAGGTCGGAAAGGAGGTCGGAAGCTTTCCTCGTCTTGACTACGATGTCATCGACGTAGGCCTCGACCGTGCGACCGATGTGCTCGCCGAACACATGGTTCATGCACCGCTGGTACGTCGCGCCCGCATTCCTCAAGCCGAACGGCATGGTGACATAGCAGTACATGCCGAAGGGCGTGATGAAAGAAGTCGCGAGCTGGTCGGACTCTTTCATCCTGATTTGATGATACCCTGAGTAGGCATCGAGGAAAGACAGGGTTTCACAGCCAGCGGTGGAATCCACGATTTGATCGATGCGAGGCAGAGGGTAGGGAACCTTCGGACATGCTTTGTTGAGACCAGTGTAGTCTACACACATCCGCCATTTCCCCCCTTTCTTTCTCACAAGCACAGGGTTGGCAAGCCATTCGGGATGGAATACCTCTTTGATGAACCCTGTCGCCATCAGCTTGTGGATCTCCTCGCCTATCGCTCTGCGCTTCTCCTCGTCGAATCGGCGTAGAGGCTGCTTGACCGGTCGGGCTCCGGCTCGAACATCCAGCGAGTGCTCGGCGACATCCCTCGGTATGCCGGGCATGTCCGAGGGACTCCACGCGAAGACGTCGGCGTTCGCGCGGAGGAAGTCGACGAGCACTGCTTCCTATTTGGGGTCGAGCCCGGAGCCGATCCGGATCTGCTTGGAGGCGTCGCCGCTGGGGTCGAGAGGGACGGCCTTGACCGTCTCCACTGGCTCGAAGTTGCCGGCATGACGCTTCACGTCTGGCACCTCTTTGGAGAGGCTTTCCAGGTCGGCGATGAGGGCCTCGGACTCGGCGAGGGCCTCGGCGTACTCCACACACTCCACGTCGCATTCGAACGCGTGTTTGTACGTGGGGCCAACGGTGATGACCCCGTTGGGGCCCGGCATCTTGAGCTTCAGGTAGGTGTAGTTGGGGACGGCCATGAACTTCGCGTAGCATGGCCTTCCCAGAACCGCGTGGTAGGTTCCTCGGAACCCGACCACCTCGAACGTCAGAGTCTCCCTTCGGAAGTTGGAGGGCGTTCCGAAGCAGACAGGAAGGTCGAACCGTCCGAGGGGCTGGACGCGCTTCCTGGGAATGATCCCGTGGAAGGGCGCAGCGCCTGCTCGGACGGAGGACAGGTCGACGCGCAGGAGCCCGAGGGTCTCGGCGTAGATGATGTTGAGGCTGCTGCCTCCGTCCATAAGGACCTTGGTGAGCCTGACGTCGCCAATGACGGGGTCGACGACGAGTGGGTATTTCCCCGGGCTCGGCACTTGGTCGGGGTGGTCGGCCTGGTCGAAGGTGATGGGCTTGTCGGACCAGTCTAGGTAGACTGGCGCCGCCACCTTCACCGAGCAGACCTCCCGGCGCTCTTGCTTGCGATGCCGAGCCGAGGCATTCGCCGCATGCCCACCGTAGATCATGAAGCAGTCGCGGACCTCGGGGAACTCTCCTGCTTGGTGATCTTCCTTCTTGTCGTCGTCGCGGGCCCTGCCACACCCTCCGCGGGTGGCCCGGCCCTGTGGAAGTGGCGCCGAAGCATGACGCACTCCTCAAGGGTGTGCTTGACGAGCCCCTGATGATAGGGGCACGGCTCCTTGAGCATCTTGTCGAAGAGGTTGGCACCTCCGGGGGGTTTCCGAGGGTTCTTGTACTCGGCGGCGACGACAAGGTCCGCGTCGGTGGCGTCGCGTTTCGCTTGCGACTTCTTCCTGCCTTTCTTCTTGGCGCCGCGCTGAGTAGACGCCTCAGGAGCATCTTCCGATGGGCGGCCCTGGGGCTGCTTGTCCTTCCGGAAGATAGTCTCGACCGCCTCCTGGCCGGAGGCGAACTTGGTGGCGATGTCCATCAGCTCGCTCGCCCTGGTGGGGGTCTTGCGACCCAACTTGCTCACCAGGTCGCGGCAGGTGGTGCTGGCGAGGAACGCGCCGATGACATCCGAGTCGGTGATGTTGGGCAGCTCGGTGCGCTGCTTCGAAAATCGTCGGATGTAGTCCCGGAGGGACTCTCCCGGCTGCTGTCGGCAGCTTCGGAGATCCCGGGAATTCTCGGGGCGCACGTACGTGCCCTGGAAATTGCCGGCGAAGGCTTGGACTAAGTCGTCCCAGTTGTAGATCTGCCCCGGAGGCAGGTGCTCCAACCAGGCGCGAGCGGTGTCGGAGGGGAACAGGGGGAGGTTGCGGATGATGAGGTTGTCGTCGTCCGTTGCACCCAGTTGGTAGGCCAGACGGTAGTCCGCGAGCCACAGTTCCGGTCTCGTCTCCCCCGAGTACTTTGCGATAGTAGTCGGGGGTCGGAACCGGGTCGGGAACGGTGCCCGTCGGATGGCCTGGATGAAGGCCTGCGGACCGGGTGGCTCGGGCGAGGGACTCCGATCCTCCCCACTGTCATAGTGTCCCCCACGCCTGGGGTGATAGCCTCGGCGCACCCTCTCGTCGAGGTGGGCCCGACGGTCGCGATGATGGTGCTCGTTGCCGAGGCGGCCCGGGGCTGCAGGCGCGGTGTTGCGCGTGCGCCCGGTGTAGACCGAGGCTTCCCGCATGAATCGGGAAGTCGCGGCATGAGGTTCCGAGGGGTATCCCTGCCTTTGGGAGGCAGAGCTCTCGGCCCGTCGGACCGCAGCGCCTTCCAGGAGATTTTTGAGCTCCCCCTGGATTCGCCGACCCTTGGTGGTTGATGGCTCCGGCATCGCGCAGAGAAGCATCGCTGCTGCAGCCAGGTTGTGACCGACCCCACTGGATGCGGGTGGTGGCTTGACCCTGACGTCATCGGCGACGCAGTGCTGGAAGCCCTGGGGCAGGTGACGTATTTCTCCGGCCGGGGGTTGGCCCGCCCATGCCTGCCCGACGTCCCGGCGGATCGGCTCAAGCGCTCCTGTTCCCTCATCGAGCCTGGCCTGCACCCCGCGGACTTGCTCGAGCTGTGGGTCGTGGCCCCCCGCCTGAACGGGGACCACAGCTAGCTCCCGTGGGATGTCAACGCGGGGCACCGACCTAGGGGGATCACCATCCTCCGGCATGCCGAGATGATTGCCTTCGGAGGGACCCCCTAGATCGACGTGGAAACATTCGCGGCTTGGGCCGCAGTCCTCGTCGTCGAGGCTGCGGCTACCGTCGGAACAATCGGAGAGGCAATAGTTACACGCGGTCATGAAGTCCCGCATGGCACTGGGGTTGCCAAGTCCAGAGAAATCCCAACAGATGTTGGGCCCGTCGTCTTCCTCGGACCCAGAGGGCCCGTAGGTCGAGACGTCCGTCAGCCGGTCCCAAGGCGACCACATGCGAAACCCCAGAGGGTTTGAACCCGCCTCTACGAGAGCGTCCGCCAAAGCGAGGTCGCTAGGCGGGTTGAGGCTGAATCCAAATGACGTAGGATGGGAATCGGCCGGTACCTTTTGGTCGACGAGTGGCGATGAAGTCACATCGAGGACTGACTGCACCGTCGTCTCAGGTACGAGGGCGACGCCCAGCAAGCTCTCCGCGAGCGCGCTGGCGTCGTCCGCTTGCTCGGGATTGGTGTATCGCGGGGAGACGGCGCTCGTCTTCGTCTCAGGCGCGAAGTCGATACCCGGTGCGCCCCTCGTTGGGGTGCCGGTGCTGTTGGCTTGCTCGACAGCCGACGAAGCGCTGCCTCCTGCTTGGCCTTGGCTGCCCCGCCTTCCCCTCCGTCGGCGGGGAAGAAAGCGGGACGAGCTCGGAGGTTGTTCTTCCACCATGCGGGGAAGACGTCGTCGATTCCGCCGCCGGCGGACGGGCTGTCGGCCGCCATTGTCGTTGTCGAACGGCGGTGGAAGGAGTATCATGTCGTAGCTGCCGTCGAGGGACATGAACTCAAGACTCCCGAAACGGAGCACCGTCCCGGGTTGGAGAGGTTGCTGGAGACTGCCCATCTGGAGCTTGACGGGAAGCTATTCGTCAACACGCAGCAGGCCCCTACCTGGCGCGCCAAATGTCGGCGTTCCGAGACCGGGGGGTCCCTTGGGCCGACGAGTGAGTGTCGCCGCGTGCCCCAGCCCAGATGGGTCGAGCGCGAGGGCGAGCGCGAAGGGGGGAGAAAGCGAGGCGGCCGGAGGCCGGCGTGAGAGAGGTGGGAATCCCGCGGCCTTCATGTTCGTCCCGCGCCCAGGTCGGGTGCGCTTGCAGTAGGGGGTTACAAGCGTCCACGCGGGAGAGGGAAGCGAGCGGCCCCTAAGAGAGCGCCTGTCTCGTCCTCGTCCCCGCGCGGCCAACCCTCTCTAAGAGGGCCCTGGTCCTTCCTTTTATAGGCGTAAGGAGAGGATCCAGGTGTACAATGGGGGGTGTAGCAGAGTGCTACGTGTCTAGCGGGGGAGAGCTAGCGCCCTAAGTACATGCCGATGTGGCAGTCGGAGAGATTTTGGCACCCAGCTGGTGTGATGTCGTGGCCGTCGGAGGAGCGACGGAGCCTGGTGGAGGGACAGCTGTCGGAGCGGTTGGGTCCTTGCTGATGTCCTCTTGCTTCCGTAAGGGGGCTGAGAGCCGCCGTCGTCACGAGGCATGCAGGGCGCCATCATCGCCTATCTGGCGGAGCTTAGCCAGATGGGACACCAGTCTTGTTCCCTGCGGCCCGAGTCAGCTCGGGGTAGGGTGATGATGGCGCCTCCTGTTGACGTGGCTGGCCTGTGCCCTAGGTTGGGCGATGTGGAGGCTCCTCCGAAGCCGAGGTCGAGTCTGTCTTCCATGGCCGAGGCCGAGTCCGAGCCCCTGGGTCGGGCGAGGCGGAGGTCGTCGGCAGAGGCCAGGGCGGAGCCCGAGCCCTGGGGTTGGGCGAAGCAGAGTTCGTCGTCTTCTGGGGCTGAGCCCGAGTCCGAGCCCTGGGTCGGGCGGAGCGGAGTTCGCCGTCTTCTGGGGCTGAGCCCGAGTCCGAGCCCTGGGTCGGGCGGAGCGGAGTTCGCCGTCTTCTGGGACTGAGCCTGAGTCCGAGCCCTGGGTCGGGCGGAGCGGAGTTCGCCGTCTTCCGGGACTTAGCCCGAGTCCGAGCCCTGGGTCAGGCGGAGCGGAGTTCGCCGTCTTCCGGGACTTAGCCCGAGTCCGAGCCCTGGGTCGGGCGGAGCGGAGTTCGCCGTCTTCCGGGACTTAGCCCGAGTCCGAGCCCTGGGTCGGGCGGAGCGGAGCTTCCTATGGTGCCTTTGGCAGGGCCTGACTGCCTGTCAGTCTTACTCTGTCAAGTGACACTGCAGTCGGAGTGGCGCAGGCGGCACTGTCCTTCTGTCAGGCCGGTCAGCGAAGCGGCGAAGTGACGGCGGTCACTTCGGCTTTGCCGGGGGGCGCGCGTCAGGATAAAGGTGTCAGGCCACCTTTGCGTTAAATGCTCCTGCGATTTGGTCGGTTGGTGCGGCGACTTAGTCAGGGTTGCTTCTTAGCGAAGGCAGGGCCTCGGGCGAGCTGGAAATATGTACGCCGTCGGAGGGGGGCCTCGGGCGAGACGGAAATCCTCCGGGGCCGGCTGCCCTTGTCCGTGGCTAGGCTCGGGCGAGGCGTGATCGAGTCGCTCGAATGGACTGATCCCTGACTTAATCGCACCCATCAGGCCTTAGCAGCTTTATGCTGATGGGGGTTACCAGCTGAGAATTAGGAGTCTTGAGTGTACCCCTAATTATGGTCCCCGACAACTGCTATCGACAACCATCTGATAACAACTTTCTTTCTTCAGCTCAGGCGGGACTAACTCGGTCACCACTTCCTCTCCTAGTGGGGACACCAACTTGATTGTCCTTTTATCACAACTGATAACTGCCTGATACTTATCTAGCCAATTCATCCCTAGGATGACATCTATTCCCTGAGTACCCATTACTATAAGGTTAGCGGGAAACGCTATCTCCCTTATTTCCACACATACATTCAAACAAATGCTATCGGCTCGAATTCTACCACCGGCTGAGTCAATTTGAATGGAGGTTGACATAGTAGTTATTGGAAGATTATGTGCTTCTACCCATGATGCAGTAATGAAAGAATGCGTTGCCCCAGTATCAAATAACACTTCTGCAATATGGGAGTCGACTGGGAACATACCTACCATCATGCCGGGGGTCTCCTGAACTGCTTCAGCCTCCAAGTGGTTCAGTCTTCCATGATTATAGCGTGGCTGAGAGCGGTTGCCCGCTCCAGGTTGAGACACATTCTGCTTTGATGGGGCATTGGGGCCTGATTGCTGTTGGGCTGCCTTCTTCGGACATTGCATCACCCAGTGGCCTTGCTCTCCACAGTGGAAACATGCCCTGTTTCCAACCTGAGCTGGTGCTGCCTGACTGTTCTGCTGAGCGGCTGGGGCAGGAAGACGAGGTGCCTGCTGATTCTACCTCAGAAACTGACCTCCTGACTGATTGCTCTGACGGTTCTGATACTGGTGCTGAGGATACTGCCTTTGGAACTGTTGATGCTGCTGAGGTGGACGCTGGTTCTGCCTGAACTGCTGAGGTTGATTGCCTGAGAAACGAGGACGATTGCTGCTTCCAGGCTGGGGTCCACTGATCTTGCACTTACGATCCTCCATTTCCTTACGCTTCCTCTTTGTCATGATTGCTCTGTCAATCAGGTGCTGGAATGTCGGAAAGGTGTGATTCATCAGCTGATACTGAAGAGGGTCAACCGAGCCTCTCAGGAAACGGTACTGTCGCTTGGTGTCGGTGTTGAAATCTTCAGGAGCATAGCGAGACAACTATAGAAACTTATCTCGATACTCACTGACAGAATATGACCCTTGCTTGAGGGCCAGGAACTCCTCCTTCATCACTGTCATCAGACCTGCAGGCACATGGTACTGACGAAAGCTACCTCTAAACTCTTCCCAGGTGATGGTGTCAGGGTTGGCATGGGTGACGAGATAAGACTCCCACCATGACTGAGCTGCTCCTCTCAACAGACGAGGACCATACAGGACTTTCTCCCTGTCATCGCACTGAGCGGTATGCAACTCCCGCTCCACAGTGCGCAGCCAGTCTTCAGCATCCATGGGGTCAGAGGAGTGAGCAAACGTTGGTGGATGACCTCTCATGAATTCAGCACGCTTGTCCCTGGGCATCTGAGGCTGAGGTGGTGCTTGCTACTGCTGCTGCTGAATGGCGGCCAGAGTCTGACCGATGGCTTGAACTGCCTGAGTTTGCATCAGAAACATCTGCTCGATCGACATCGGGGGCGGGGGTGGCAGCTGCTGTTGTTGGGGTACCTCTTCCTGCTGAGCGGCTTGCTCCTGCTGAGCACGCCTTCCTCCTCTGTGCCTGTTCTCTGACATCTACAGAATGCAATCACACATCAGAACTGATCTTGCAAATCTTGCAGCATAAGAAAAGAGTATAGAATTCTCCACCACACTGAACAGATGAGCATCCTCACTGATCTCCAACACAGACCAACACAACTTCTCAGATAAAGAGGAAAGTGGAATAAAAGGTTTCCCAACTAGATAACTAACTCCTTTAACATATAACTGGTAAACCAAAATGCAGGGGATACCCACACTCTGGTGACAGTCATTACAAAGATCCAAATCAAACATAGTTCATCATGACAAACATAAATGCACAGGATATAGCAAACTACCCTGTCTAACTAAGACTAACTAAAAGCGAGACTAACGCTAAGACTATAGCTTCTACGTATATATTTCGTATTAATTACAAGATCCGACTCTAACGATCTATGGTTCTAGATTTATCTTGGTCTTGCAGTCGGGATTGCCATAAGACTGGCGTCCACACCGAGGTGAGCGGTACGGGTGCTGAGTCCCAACGGGAGCGGGGGAACCATCATCCAGGTGACGACGTTCCGCGCGCTCAGCCCACAGCAGGGCGATCTCAGCACGAGCCCTACTCAGCTCGTCTAGCGCATGGTCCAGCTCCGTGTTTAGCACGGCGGCTAGGTTGACTGTGCTGCTCAACCTAGGATTGTCCTCACCAACAGGTGAGACAATCACGCCTCCTGTGCTGCCAGATGGACGGCGGGGGAAATACTTCAGGTTGAGACTGTCAGCTACCCCACCGAGAACCGAGCAGTAGTGCGAAAGCGCATGCCGTGCGGCATCTTGCATGACCGCCTCAGCTGAGTCCCGCTCAGAGATAGAATAGTGCTCTGAGCAGGCCTCCGCACCCTGGAGACTGTTCTCCGGACGGCGCACCAAGCAGGTCGCCTCCCAGCGGTCCGGGTAGACCCCGCGACTGTGCTGGTAGACCACACAGCGATACTCGATGGACCAAGTACGCCGGTTAAGTGCCCGACGTAGCAGGGTGTCGAGCGCATCGTGGAAGTGACACCCGCGAGCAGCGTCGCGAGTGATGGGTCGAGCGACCCATCCTTCCAGCTCCTGGTCAACAGAGAAGTCGGTGTCGTGGCTCGAGCTGTCGTCGCCACCTCCGTCATCTGGGTCTCCTCCAGCAGCTACTCCAGAGGCTGGGGCGGCCAGTGGTGGTGCAGGGGGCGCCTCCAGAGGAAGCACAGGGGAGCAGCTCCTCACGGACTCTATCTCCTGCTGGAGCGAGAAGGAAGAGCCCTGCTGCTCCTGTCGTCGACGCTCCTGCTCCTCGTGCAGGCGGTGGTGCAGCCTCTCCAAGTGACTGGACTGACCGGCCACAGGACGGCGAAGCGGACGCTCAGCAAGGCGGGAGGGTAAGAAGGGGATGACGTACTTTCGTGCAGTGTGTCTAAGACGAGCCATCTACAAAAGACACCGCAAGCAAAAGAGTGAGAACAGAATTAATATGACCAGCAAGTAATAAACCATGAATAAATGAAGGATTAGAATGAAACATAATTTTCAGCAAGGTATAATATATAGTTGAACATAGGTTTGGTCGATATGACCAACTTTTGAAGGGATATCAAAGTCAAGGCAGGGACAGAGGTCTATAATCCTAAGAACGACCATTCTACTCTAGGTTAGCGGTCCTACAGTCAGCACGGCTTTGATACCACTTATGTCACACCCGGTTTTAGAAGACAAACCGAATGCGAACCATGTACGTGCCAGGATCAGCAATTCACGTACACAGCAGTTACATAACATGGACATCATCACACAGTGCTCAAATAGTATTAAAAAGGGAAATAGTAGTCGATTACATCATACGTCTGAGACGTCCACATAGTCTTTACAAATAATCAAAGTGCGGAAAAGAAACGTAGATAAAGGCGGCCTTCACAGGCAGCCGACTGGGGGTTGCCGCTAACCCACGCCTAGAACTCGTCGTAGTCTTGAAACTCCTAGAAGTCTCCTTCCACGGCTTCATCTTCTCCTGAGCAGTGGTTGCAATGCTGACAACCTGGGGATGGGGGGCGTTTGGTGTGTAGAGCAAGGGTGAGTACACATCAACATACTCAGCAAGTATCCTGTTTGGCTGTAGTGGACTAGCTTTATGTGGGGATAACTCATGCAGTTGCTTTTAGTTGGTCAGATTATTATTTACTAGTAGAAAGCCAGGTTTTAACATTAACCCAAGTTATTAGCCCGATGTACCGCCCTTTCCAAACGGAAAGAATACCACTTACCAGTACCATAATCATAACCAGAACAATCAATCTCATTGCCACCTGTAAACCAAAATGTCTCTGATCAAGTACCACTAATCACTGGAGCTCCCTTGGCCACTCATAACCGCGAGCACGGCTGATATATCAGTTTTCAAACACTCTGCAGAGGTTGTGCACTTTACCCACAAGCCGTGATTCCCTTTCTGCCCGGAGAGAGCTACTCCCCATTGACCACTACCTAGGTGGTCCAGCAGGGCATCACTACGTAGCCTTTACAAAGATTCCCCGGGGCTGTAGCCGCCCGTTAGGTTTCCTAAATGCACCGCACTCCTCCCCAAGGGGCGAACCCAAGCTTGGCAGAGCGAGCCGCATACACCGAGCCCCATTGATGGCACGACGGCTAAGCGAACTACACCCCGGATCCTCTAATTATTTAGCTAAGGGCACCCCATTCCACCCTCATGGTTGCACTGTTTTCCCGGGCGGTCATCCAAAGAACAGGTCCTTACGGAGAGGCACTCGAGAAACCGCTCGAGCCCCCTTAAAGGCCACAAGTAGAACATCATAATAAGGAGAGGGGAAAACAGCGTATCATAGATAATCTCATCATGTTCATTGATTATAGTTGAGCAATAGCATAAAGCTAAACAATAATAATCCAACCCAAATAGGTAAACAAGGACATAGATAACAAAGCTAGTACATCCTTAGGCATACATGTGTAATGCGGGAGGTGAATTAAAGAATGAATAGGACAGAGATAGGTCAAGGGACACTTGCCTCCACCAACCGACTGCTGCTCAGGGGCTTCTCCTGCGAGTTCCTCGGGCTCTTCAACCAGATCGTTCTCTATGCGGTTGCAAACATACATACATCCATCCATTGAAATTAGGAAACCAACAGTACACCATACAAGAGAACAAGTAGATTAAACATGCATAGCATATGACATGCGACATTGCATTTACCTTGGTTAGAAAGAAATGGGGAAAGGTCTCGCAGGGGTTAAAGCTTATGCTCGAGGCGCACTACGAATAGACGAATAACTAAACGTTACGTGCTCTAGTTCTACTTAGCTCCAATAATAAGGATTAGCTACATGCACTAATGGAAATGTGACCACTTTTAGTAGATTAACGTTAAATGAGATAGACAATTAGCTATACAAATTAACTAACGTAACCATTTCTAAATTGAGATTCCTATCTTATTAACATGAACAATGTGATTAGAACACATAAAATATATAAAAAAGGGGGGGATAGACGGGCACGTCTGGGGGTAGACGAAGGCACGACGGGTCGTACCAAGGCACTGCGCACTACGCGAGCACGCGCGCAAGGCCACACGCATGCGCCGCGAACTAGCCGTGCGCACGTCGGGGCCGCGCGTTGGCCGAGCTCAAGGCCGCGCGCCACAAGCACGCTGGGCCGAGCTCGAGGCCGCGCCGGGGCCGTCACGACGCGAGCAAGGCACGCCGGGGCGGGCGGGCGAGCACGGAGCACAGGCGGGGCGGGTGCGGCGCGGGGCCGGGGCGGCACCGCCGGGGGCGGGACGAGGGCGGCCGGGGCCGGGGCGGCGCGGCCGGGCGCGGGCGCGGCGGGGCTGGGCCGAGGCGGGGGCGACCGAGTCGGGGCGGGGGCGGGCTCGCCGGGGACGGGCGCGGCGGGGGCGGCCGAGCCGGGGCAGGGCGGGGGCGGCTCGCCGGGGGGCAGCGCGAGGGCGAGGCGGGGGCGGCCGAGCCGGGGCCGAGCGAGGTCGGGACGGGGAGGCTCGCCGGGGGGCGGCGCGAGGGCGGGGGCGGGCTCGCCGGGGCGGCCGGGGCGGCGCGGGCGCGGCTCGCCGGGGCCGAGCGAGGTCGGGGCGGGGGCGGGTCACCGGGGCAGCCGAGCGGCTCGCCGGGGAGCCGGGCGGGCGGGTCGCTAAGGCGGGGGCGGGGCCGGGCGTGGGGCGGCTCGCCGGGGAGCGGCGCCGGCGGGCGGGGAAGGGGGAGGGAGGGGAGGGGGCCTCACCGTGGCGAGGGAGGGCGGCGCGGCGGCGGCAGCGGCGGTTAGGGTAGGGGAGAGGGAGAGAGAATGACGGGCGGGGCCCGCGGGGAGGGGAATTTTTGTGGGGGAGGGGGGAGGGGAGGGGCGGCTGGGCCGCTTTGGGCCCACAGGGGCACGCGCGGGGGGGGGGCGCTGGGCTGGCCAGGGCGGCCCATGGCGGGGGAGGGAAAGGGGAGAGGGGGGCGCGGTTGGGCCGGCCGGCTGGGCCGGGCGCGAGGGGGAGGGGGCGACTGGGCCAAAAGTGGGGAAGGAGGGGGGAGGGGAGAGAGGAAAGGATTTTCCTTTTTTTTGTAAAATCTATTTTTCCTAGATGAATGCATTTATATTTTTAAACAATCAAAAAGTATGCATGGTTCGGCATGGTGCATCACACCAAAATAGAGTATTTTAGGGTTTTGCTTTACATGGGATCTCAAGCCGAATCCCGCTATACTTTGGAAAAAGGTCAAGGTTTAGCGAGGAGAAAAGGGAAAAGGAAAGGGTAACGCCTGAATTTGGTGAGGGAAAAGAAGAAAAAATTCTACCCCCAAATTCAGGGCGTTACAGTACGCCTAGGAGCTGATCTCAACCACACACTCTCCATCCTACGGCCCATGCGCCCCTGCCAGCGCACTGATGCACGCACGACGAAGCGTGCCCTCCCGAGGCGGAGCCCACGCCGGAGCACTGCATCCCGGTGATCCCGGTCTTCTAACACCGAATTAGCGAGCGATATACATACAGAAGGTTGGGGCGAGATAGACCGACGGTTATTCACCGGTGATAGAAACAACGGCGAGACCGCCCAGGCTACGCGACGGATTTGCGATGGTGGGGATGTCTGGCGAAGAATCCCGACGACTTCAAAGGTCCCCACCACGCGGTACAATTCTCTTTTTCTTCGCTCCCCTAGCTTCTTCGTCAAGCCTTTCGTAGTCTGGATACTCGAAGTTAAGGGCGTCCATCATCCGATTCAGCCTTCGTTTTTTCCGAGTACTGAAGGCAGCTTTCATCAATTGATCCTCTTTTTTGTATAATTCTCAAGGATCTCATTGCGCATTGTCTCTATCATTTCCAACCATTCGGCACAGGGGCCGCTGAAAGTGTTCTGAAACTTGAACCGGTATGGCAACCGAACAAGCTCAAATTTTTTCCCTTCTTCCTTCTTCTTCGACATCCCCCACCCACCGGATGTTGAAAAGGTTTTGTTAGCTAGATATTCTTGCACCAAATCTCGAGTAGTAATGTGCTCTGCCACGACTCTGAATTCTACTTCGGTTAATTGGCATGGAGAGCCAAGCTGCATGTTACACAATGGCCTCGTCATGCCAAAGCTTAATTTCAAAGGACTCATTACCATACTCATAAGTTTTTCCCTTTTTTCTCATCAGCTTTTACATAAAACTATTCATTTGTCCAACCTGTAGGCCACTTACTGTGATAGCCGATCACTGGAGCCTTTGTGTCTTTCCGGTATGCGAAATTGTAGCATCCGAAGTTTTTATGCAAGCCATCTACCCTTGCTTTGGTTTGATAGTGAAGCTCATGGAATTTGCAGAACCCTTCGGCATTAGCACTTTTTCCTTGACTTCATAAAGCCCATATGTACACGCTAAGCCTGACTATAGTGTTTGGAGTTAGTTGATGAAGATAGATTTCAAACTTCTTAAAAACTTCACTGATCATTTCGTACAGAGGGAACCAGAGTCCCACTCTGAAGAAGCTCTTAAAACAACGACTTCATCATTTCTTGGCTCTGGAACTACTTCATCCACAACGAACCTTATCAATTCATCATCATTTTTTCCAAAATATCCTAACTTCTTCATTAAAACCAAATCTTCTGCCTTAACAGTGGATTTTCCAAATTCAATATGGCTAGGCTAGCTTGCTTGGGCTCAAAATCCCATCATTGTCTTCGTCGTCACTAGCAGCTTCGGCAATAGCATCATCCTTCCTGGGATAACCTCTTTTCCCTCTTGAACAACCAGCCCGGAATGTTTCTTTACTTCTGAGATCGGGGCCATCTTAGTTGCTTCAGTATTCTCACCTTCATCTGTTAGTCTAGCAGTAGACCTGATCCTAGCCATTTCACTCCTTAAGACGAAGCTAAATTCAACTAACTTGACGTTTGTCCGAAGCTTACACAACAAGTGCACAGAAAACATAAAGCTTTAGCTTTAGTAAAAAATTTCAACAGCAAAACGATGCAATAGCAATGAATGTTGTGCTAACTTCTCACTAACTCATCTATTTATATAGCCCTGCGGGTGAAGAAGGCGAACTGCCGTAACAAGCATACTGACTGATCGGTGGACCGACAAAGGCCGTAAATTTTTATTCGTTTTTTAATAACAAGCCAAGGGAAGCTGTTTTTGGACCTTCGGCCTTCAGAAGCCTTCGTGTTTTTCATGGATCGAGCTCGTTATGAAAAACAACCTAGCACCACGAAGGGGCTACTGTTGGGGGTCTCCTTCTCTGCCGAAGGTCCTCAAGATGGAGAAATTGTCTATAAGCAACAAGATTGAATGCTGAAGCTACAACAAGCATGCGTAAAGCGCTGAAAGATGACATCTTCGGCTTAAGGTGGTTACCAAGGTCAAACATGATGTTGAGCCGAAGAGGAAAAGATTAGTTAATCTCTGATGTTTTGTATTAGGATTATGTGTATATGTTAGGGTCATAAATGTATTTTTATTCGGGCTGTGTCCCGTGCCTATAAATAGGTGAACAGTACCACATACTGTTCACGCCAGAATTGAGATTGCATTCTCATTTTCTCCTTCGAGCAAGCCGAAGGTATCAATGTAATGTACATTATACATTAGTTTGTTAACATATGATATGGATATTAATATTATTTAACTAATTGATACGAAATGAATGAATAATATAATGTTACATCTGTAACTATATTTTCATTTTTGCGAATGATGAAGTTGCGTTCTTTATGACCTTCGTCAAGATTCATTATACCCATAGGGAGATAATGCTTCGAAGGACGAAGGTCCTTAACATTTAACAATTGTGTTGCCTTGTTTTAGGGTACACAGTAATAAAAAAAAGTGACCAACAGGATGGACAAGGTGCAGTCTCATCGAATGTAACCTCACAAGTATCCATAATGCAGTAAGTCTCCAGGTTAAGAACACGATAAGCATGAGAATGTAATGCATAACCCAGGAAAACCCCATCAAAAGATCGAGACACAAATTTGTTCAAGTTTCCCTGATTCCACACAAAGCATCTGTAGCCAAACACCCTGAAATGGCTAAACATGGGTGTTGGGGGCCTTCGTCTTCCGAAGGTCCTCAAAAACGTGATTAACAATGCTTCCCAAGTATGATATATGTACAGGAACTTTTGGACTTGGAATGAAGCTGTACACAATATGAAAAGCATGGTCGGGATGAAGGTTGAACCAGTTCCGAAGCTACGAGCAAGCAAGCTTCGACTCAGCAACAGAAAAATGAACCGACTTAAAGAGGAAAAGGCTATCTAGTCCTCGATAGATTGTCCTTAAGTCAATAGTAAACATAAAGGGCATGAATGTAATTTTACACAGGCTGTGCCTTGTGCCTATAAATAGATGAACAGTACCCTCATACTGTTCACGCGGACTTGTATTCACTCGTGCGTCACGCTTGGACTTTCATCTTTTGTCAAGCCGAAGGTACAAATGTAATTCAATATTGTTCATGTTCATTCATGATAATATAATAAAGATATATTAATGGTGTTATATGATTATTCATGTTATTTCTCATGTTTTATAAGCTTCTACTTCTATCGATATACACTGTGATGATGAAGGTACGCCCTTCATAACTTTCGTCTGAAGATCATTATATCCTAAGGGAGATAATGCTTCAAAGTATGAAGGACTTTAACCATTAACATTTTTGTGTTGCCTTGTTCTTAACTCATAGCATTTGAGAACAAGTCGCCAACAATGGGTGGCCGTCCAAACCGCAACTCATAAGTAGTCTTGTTCAAGAAAGCTCGAAGAAAGATGTGGTTTGACATATGACAGGCAGTGTTGGTCTCTTCGGCCCAAAAACGCCTAGGAGTCCTATGCTCATCAAGAATTGTCCTAGCCTCCTTTTGAAAAAATTCACATCAGCGCCAGCTCGGCCCACGCATGCCAGTGAGGCCAGTACCTCGGCGCCATGGGCCATGGCGCCGGGCTATGTTACCTTGATGCCATGACCTACCGCACCGAGCAAAGGGTCCAAAAACGAGAATACTTTCTTTAGAGGTCTAAATGTGAATTTTTTTGAAAGGGGGCTAAAATGCAAAAAATTCGGTCACCTTGGTGACCAAGGAATGGGAAGCAGGAACCATCTTGCCGTGACGACAAGGGTGACAAACAAGATCCTTCTTAAATTTTAACTTGGGTGATCCTTGGATCAGGCTAAGTGAGCTCAGTCTACACAAAAGTTTAAAGCTCAAGTGTGCTAGTCTCCTATGCCATTTCAAAATCAAAGAAGAGGATCCTGCCAGCAAACATCTAGAAGGGCGAGAAGAATATGAAAAATCAGCATTGAAAACTCGACCAAAAGGGGAAATCTGACAAACAAGTCCCCCTGGACATCAAAAACCCGAGACAAGCACTTTTTAAAGCGCACTTCATAGCCATACTCAAGGAGTTGTGAAACAGAAAGAAGATTGAAATGCAAATTTGAAACCAAAGCAACATCCTTGAGGACAAAACTCCCGTTCACTCGAACGGAGCCACGAGAGACAACCTTACCGCTCGACTTATCCCCAAATGTGATGTATTCCTTACCAATGATGGGGGTCGAGGCTAGAGAACCATTTTTGCTTCTGGTCATGTGGCATGAACAGCCGGAGTCGATGAGCCAATTGTTCTCCAAGCCTCCATCCTGCATTAGTAGAAAGATACAGGGTGAGCAAATGGCACAACACTAGGGTTAGGATACTGAGGATCATACCAGTGCTGTGGCATCTGACCATAAAAAGTGTTAGGAAAAGCACCACCCATCTCCATTCCAGAAGGGAGGCGATCACCACAAGAAGGAAACCATGGTCCGCTGGGGAAGTAAGAATCATAGCCACTGCCACGGGGTCCTTGGCCATATGGCACACGATCAGCACCCGCCGGGTACGACCACCATGTGGTCTCTCCTCCTAAGGCCTAGTAGCCAGAGGCAAAGCACATATAGGTATCGCAGGACGTCTCTGAACAGGTTGAGGATGAACACCATTAGAATGGAAGTTCATGTTCTGTAATACACAAATTACAAATGAATTAAGGTGTTAGAATATTTAATGTTGATGGATTTCTTCTTTTATTTAACGCATACATATATACAAAGTCACATGGATAAATTCCCTAAATAGAAAAAGGATACATATTATAAAGAATATATATATATATATATATATCTATTCATGCTGGTACTTTGGTTTGTGCATTTAGATCCGTGTGAAACTCACAAACAAATGTGAATTTAAATAATGGATTTTGAAGTTGAGACGGAACTTCAAAACAAAATAAATAAAAGAAAAAGAGTTTTACCTGATTTGGGCCGACTTTGCCCTGCTGGCCCATCTAGCCCGCGCCAACCCAGCCGAGGGGGGAAGGGGTGAGTCCCGCGCCGACAGGCGGGGCTGCCTTGTCAGGCGCGCCGTCCAGTGCTCGAGCTGTTGTGCTCAGGTCTTCTCCGTGCCGTGCTCACGCGCGACGGTTGCAACCGCCACCGAGAATCCTGGCTCCAGCTCCGTAACAACCCCGCCTCCGCTCCCATATGAATCAGGGGATCCACTCGGCCGCACCCATCGCACCAAACCACCGAACAACCTTGCCTTCGAGAGAAACCAAGAGTGCGGGAGGAGGCGCATCCACAGAATCCGGTGCTCGATGGCGTAGCGCTCCAGCGAAGAGAACTGAGGGAGTATTGGTCTAGGCTGCGCGTCCGCAAAACAGAACCTAGTATCGAGGGTGGCTAGAGCATGGGGAATCGCTCGCGGGACTTGCTCTCGCCTTTGTGGAATCCAGCCGCCACGGCCAGGCCCACTCGCTGCACAATCCCTGGTAATAAGCTTACCCTCGTACTCAATATATCTTCCGCATTGTGTAGCTAGTCCAAATTAGAGAATGAAAACCGGAGCACGCGGATTGAATCATCGGTCATGGGCGCCGCCGTGCGGGTGGGAGCGCCGCCGGCCGGAGTCAGGGGAGGGGGATAGGTATCACGCGGTCGTTGAACTTGAACCCTTGATCTACATCTGTATTCTGATCAAAGGATACCCCTTCGTCGTAGCGCGATCGTCGACCGTGGATCTTAGATTGTGGGGTCTACGTAGGGTATCGATTCGGGTCGAGGTCAGATTAAATCTGAGCCCTCTATCTTAGATCAAACGGCCGAAATTCAAAGATACCCCTTCAGCCAAGCATTTTTACATAAGAGACCTTATATTTTCACAAAATCAACCTGCCGTCCTAGCACAGTTGAAAACATTTAATTTAAGTTCTATTTTTAACAGTTAGGTCCCTGCACTTTCACAAAATAATGGCCGCGGTCCAGAACTAAATAAAATAGGATAAATTCATATAGAAAATAGTTTTTAGTATGAAAATAATTCCAAAAACTTGTTCAAATCATAATAAATCCATTTTAAGTCCTTTTTGATCCATTCCAGTTGCATTAATTTTATTTTAATATTGTTTATCACATGGTAACTCTGTTTTATCATAAAACATAGATTAACATTATCCACTTAGTTATTTCTATATCAACCACTTAAAACCCCGGAAAATCATAACTTTTAACCGTATCTCTAAATTTAGTGATTCTCGAACCTACAATCTCGTTACGATGCGTAGAATATTATCATGCATTCTGTTCTGATGTTTGGTGTGATATTAATTTCTCATATACCATGTTTGTTTGTATTGTTGCGAGTAGACGAGCAAGCAACTGCGGACCCAGTACTCAGCAGATGGATAATACTGAGCAGGAGCTCGTTGAAGGCAAGTTGTACCCTTGACCACTTTTCTTTACCCAATAATGTTCTATATAATCTCTGTGGCAATTTTAGGCTTAATTTTGATGAGACCCAATAGGTCACTCTAGTCTGCTTTACTTATTGCCTTGATGACCACTGGACTTTTGGGTAGTCTCTGCTATTGCTCTATGTGGTTTTGGGTGTTAAGATAAATATGCTTCATAATCATGTTTTATTATTGTTATTATATTCTTTAATGTTCATGATAAGATTATGGTGTTAATTGGAACATAGAGCTTAACTTGAGGATACCGTACCACCACAAGGGTGGAATAGGACACCCTTGGCGAAGTAATTAGGAAAGCTAGGGAGAGATTACCTTACCTGAAAATGGCAAGCGGGGAGGCGTCGCTGCAGAGTATAGGGAGGTTCTCAGGTCGGACTGTCTATCTAGCTTTCTAGACGAGGGATTCCTATGCTTCCTTCTTCCTGATTCTATAACGTGTTTTCTCGAACTAGTGGAACTTTAGAAAGGCCTTGTAGTGTTACTCTGCCTCGTCTCCTCGGTAGAGATGAATGGGACTTCTAGACCCCTTGGCAACTGGGTAACATGACTTGTCGGTAAAGGGTACAACCTCTGCAGAGTGTAAAACTGGTATACTAGTCGTGCTCGCGTTCATGAGCAGCTCAGGACTCGTGCAGTGGAATTAAACTCAATTTGTCATCTGCATTACATTGTGGTTTATTATTAATTTTGATCGGTATACACTTACATTTAGTAACTGCTAATAAAATTTGACCAACTTATTAAAAACAATGGTCATCTTTAACCATTATTTATTGATCAGCCTTACACTACACATGAACTCCCACCTTTAGTGATTTCATGCACATTATTCTCCACAACTTGTTGAGCTATGATCTTTTGTGAGCTCACCCTTGCAATATATAAACCCCCCAGGTGAAGAGCAGGTAGCCCAGGAGGAGGTCTACAACGAGTACGAGCTAATCTAGGTGGCGTCTCCTAGTCAGCGTTATGGCGCCAAGGAATAATTATTAGTTCGCTTTATTGTTATCATTTATTCATGTAAGACATTTTCGCAATGTAATAATTTTTGTGACATTTATCTCTATACATTTGGTCATTATATGTGTTGTTCTTCTTTGGCGCACATATGAGACGCACCCAGCTTTCCCCCTTAAATTCGGGTGTGACAGAAGTGGTATCAGAGCAAATATTGATTGAAGGACAAAACCTAGATAGAACTGCACAAAACCCTTACCTACTTATCTTTACTCTGATTCTTTCTTTACTTTTATTGATCCTGTCTCACCTTTGGTTGTTCTACTCTGACTACTCTTACCTTTTCTACTCTAGAAAGACAAGAAGGATTTCATACCTTGGAATCTTACATCTAAGACTCCCTAAAGAGATAGGAGACCTAAAAAAGAATTATTTTCTCTATCTAAAGTGTTTGGATGTTTGTTCTGATGATAAATGCTTAATTTGCTTCTTTGATTGACTGATATAGTATAGCAGGGCATTCTAGCATGTACCACCACAAGGTAATGTATTAGTATTAGTAGGTGACACACTAATCCACTGAGCTATTAAAACCCCTAAAAGATCATGTCTCGTAATTACTCGTCTTATCTGCAATTCTATCTTACCATGTGTTTCTAACCTAGATGGTCAATACGAGGAAGGGAGGCGGTATCGATCTACCTGCCAACAACCGTCGCAGGAGAATTGTTAACCAACCACAACCAGAGATGAATCCTCCACCAAACCCTCCACCGGCTGGAACAGATCCCATAGCTGTCGCTCAGATGCAGCTACTGCAGTAAATGGGAAACACCATGACAAAAATGCAGGCGCAAATGTGACAAGAACGTCAGGAGATGCGCAAGGAGCGGCAGGAAATGCGACCAGAGATGAGACAAGAACGACTGGAACGACAACAACCACCACCACTACCTCCACCCCCACCACTAGCTCCACCCTGGGACATGCATCGGAAATTCATGAGTCACAAGCCACCTACATTCTCCAACTCTCCAGATCCTCTTCAGGCCGATGACTGGTTGAAGACAGTGGATAAAATGCTCAACATTGCTCAATGTACTGATCGGGAGAAGGTTCTTTACACATCGGGTCGCCTCACTGGCCCCAGTGCCGACTGGTGGGACTCCTACTGTTCTGCCCATGCTGCCGCTAATACCTAGGCAGAATTCTCTAAACAATTCAGGAACTATCACATTCCTGTAGCCTTGATGAAAATTAAGAAGGAATTCTTGTCACTTAAGCAAAGCAACAAGACAGTTAGTGAATATCGTGATAAATTCATTCTGTTGTCAAGGTATGCTCCAGAGGAGGTTGCTGATGACGAACGGAAGCAGGAGCAGCTCATGTAGGGACTCATTGGGCCACTCCAGTACCAGCTGGTATCCCACACCTTCCCATCTTTCCAGAGGCTTCTGGACAAGGCCATAGCTGTTGAACACAAACGTGTTTAGCTGGGCGAGATGAAGAGGAAGGCTATCACCCAGGGATAGGGGAGCAGTAGCATCCGCCCTCGCTATGCTCCACCCTAGGGTACACCAGCTCGTCCTGGAGGAGGGCAACAATCCTACCAACGACCTGCTCAGTAGACACCACAGGCGACACCATAGACTCCGCATACTCGTCAGGCTACCCCCACTGGCACCCCGGCGAGACCCGCTGGCCAGGGCACTGCTACAGGAACCACATGTTTCAAGTGTGGTGAGGTTGGTCACTATGCTAATGTGTGTTCGAAGAGGAACCCCAACACACCGGCTTGTGATAATTCCCAAGGCAAGCAAACACAGACTCCAGGTAGCAACCATGGTTATAACATTGCCAGGGTTAATCAAATCAATGTTGAAGCTACTGAGGATGGTCCTAACACCGTCATTGGTACGTTCTTCATTAATTCCGTGCCAGCTACTATACTTTTTGATTCTGGAGCTTCGCATTCATTCATATATGCTCATTATGTTCATGCAAATAGTCTACCCTACCTTGCCCTGCGCAGACCTATGATAGTCATTACACCTAAAGGGACTTATGAAGCAACATATATGAGTCATAGAATAGAAGTAACAATTTTGGGAAGAAAGTTTTGGGCATTGCCTATAGTGCTAGAAGAGAGTACAATAGACTTAATCCTTGGCATGAACTAGTTAAAATAGTGGAATGCAGTAATACATTGTGCTAGAGGAACAGTAGAACTTTCTAGTCTTGATGGGGATAGATTTGAAGTCACAGTTGCACCACCCACATCTAACACACCTACTATATACATGATCAATGGTAAATTTGTGGGAGATCACATCAAAATTGTTAGAGAATTCCCAGATGTCTTTCTAGAGGAGTTACCCGGAATGCCACCGGATAGGAAAGTTGAGTTTGTTATTGATCTCTTACCTGTAACTGCTCCTATTTCTAAAAGACCATACATGATGTCAGTGGAAGAATTAAAAGAACTTAAGAAACAACTAATGGAGTTACAGGAGGCGGGGTACATTCGTCTGAGTTCCTCACCTTGGGGAGCACCGGTTCTATTTATACAGAAGAAGGATGGTTCACAGAGGATGTGTGTTGATTATAGATCCCTTAATGACGATGTCACAATTAAGAATAAGTATCCTTTACCTCATATCAAAGATTTGTTTGATCAAATGAGAGGTGTTAGGTTATTCTCTAAGATTGATCTCAGGTCGGGTTATCATCAAATGAAGATTAGGCCATCTGACATTCCCAAGACGGCTTTCTCTACCCGATATGGTCTATATGAGTTCACGGTCATGTCGTTTGGCTTAACTAATGCACCAGCCTACTTCATGAATTTGATGAACAAGTTGTTTATGGAGTATCTTGATAGATTCATCGTGGTATTCATTGACGACATTCTGATTTATTCCAAGAATGATAGTGATCATGAGGAACATCTGTGATTGGTACTACATAAGCTGAGGGATAATCAACTCTATGCCAAGTTTAGCAAGTGTGAGTTCTGGCTTGATGAAGTACCATTCCTTGGGCATATCATCTTCAATGGTGGAATCTCAGTGGATCCGGTTAAAGTAAGGGAGATAGTAGGTTGGAAGATACCAAGTTCAGTCATGGAGGTTCGGAGTTTCCTAGGACTCGCGGGTTATTACCGACGTTTTATTGAGGGATTCTCAAAGATAGCAAAGCCTCTGACCTCACTATTGGAAAAGGGGAAAGAGTTTAAGTGGACTCATGAATGCCAAGAGAGTTTGAATCAACTGAGGTTTAAATTGATGTCACCCCTAGTGTTGATTATGCCAGATCTCCAAAAGGGATTTGACATATATTGTGATGCATGCCGCCAGAGCTTGGGATGTGTTCTTATGCAAGAAGGACATGTCATTGCCTACGCGCCTCGCCAGTTGCGGAAACATGAGCTAAACTACCCCACTCATGACTTAGAACTGGCAGTCGTAGTGCACACTCTCAAGATTTGGAGGCATTATATTATGGGGACCAAGTTCCAAGTCTATACTGATCATAAGAGCTTAAAGTATATCTTCACTGAGAAAGATCTCAACCTTAGGCAACCCCGTTGATTGGAGCTCATCAAAGATTATGACTTGGAGATCCACTATCATCCGGGCAAGGCGAATCTAGTTGTGGATGCCTTGAGTCGGAAGGAACATGTTCATGCAGCTATAGTCACCCAATTACCTGACGAGCTAGTAGAAGACTTTGAAAGGCACAACTTGGGAATAGTTGCACATACTGAAGGAATCACTGTAGAAGTGGAACCTACCTTGGAGCAAGAAATACGTAAGGGTCAGATTGGAGATGCTAAAATTCAAGAAATCAAAGATCTGGTGGCAGAAGGTAGAGGTCCAGACTTTACGGAAGATGAACAAAGCACAATATGGTTCAAGAACAAGATATGTGTTCCTGAGATTGACAGCCTCCATGAGACCATACTGAAGGAAGCCCATGACTCTGATTACTCTATTCATCCTGGTAGCACCAAGATGTATCAGGATCTAAAGCAAAAGTATTGGTGGTATGGGATGAAAAGATATGTAGCTGCACACGTGGTTGTATGTGATGTATGTCCAAGAGTCAAAGCTAAACATTAGAGGCCAGCTGGACTGCTACACCCGTTAAAAGTGCCCAAATGGAAGTGGGAAGAAATTGGTATGGATTTCATTGTTGGGTTACCTCGCACCCAGAAAGCTTATGACTCCATATGGGTAATCATGGATAGATTAACCAAAGTGGCTCACTTCATTGTGGTCAAGACTACTTACAAGGTTTCTCAGTTGGCGGAGTTATATATGGCTCGAATTGTGTGCCTACATGGTGTACCTAAGAAGATTGTTTCTGACCGAGGATCTCAGTGTACCTCAAGATTTTGGAAGAGTCTTCATGAGAATATGGATACGAAGTTGAATTTCAGCTTGGCTTATCATCCTCAAACTGATGGCCATACTGAGAGAACTAACCAAGTACTTGAGGATATGTTAAGCGCTTGTGCCCTTAAGCATGAAGGCAGTTGGGACAAGAGTCTACCATACACAGAGTTCTCTTACAACAACAGTTATCAGGCCAGTCTCAAGATGTCTCCATTTGAAGCTTTATATGGCAGAAAGTGTAGAACCCCTCTGTACTAGGATCATACTGGTGAAAGACAGTTCTTTGGGCCTAAAATTATTCAAGAGGCAGAAGAACAAGTTCGGATGATCAGGGAGAACTTGAGGATAGCACAGATGTAACACCCTGGTGTTATTGTCACTAAAACTTGAGCATCACACCATGAGCATTGGCATATCATGTGTTTGTTACACCTAGAGTGCATTCACTAGGTAAAAATTTCAAATAAGTTGTACTGAGGTGACTTGAGGTGTGATTAACCCTAGGGTAGAGTGTTTCACCCTAGATCATGGCTAATGGATATAAGTAAAGGCCAAATAAGTTAAAACCTCAAAAGATATGAGAAATGATCCTAAGATATCATCTTTGAAGGACTTAGGTGGCATCAAAATCCTAAAGTGCCAAAAACCCTAAAAACAAACCCTAGAAACCCTAATTGAAACCCTAGGGGGCTAAGTGTAAATTTGGTGCACTTTTGGACCAAAGTGCAAATACCAAAGTAAAAGAGCACCTCAAACCAAATATCTTTCATATTGGAGAATTTGCAAGTCAAATGGTGAAATTTGGACTTATTTGCAAAAAGTACTCCATAAGCATCCTATGGTTAAGTCTGAATTCAGTTGAAATGGGTCAACTTTGGAGCTTTATATCTCCCAATTCATAAGGAGTTTGCCCTAGGTCAACACATCAAGATTATAGAGCTACTATAGGAGCATAACTTTGCTTAAGTGATTAAACCTTGATGTCATACAAAATTTGGAGATAATCAGATCTAAAGTCAGGCTGACAGGCAGTCATTAAACTAAAAAATGGTTAACAGTGAAGTTAGGCAAACTTTGAGATTGGATTCGACCATGATCCAGTGATTGTTTGACTATAATTGCTATAGCAAGATTGTAGCCGGATCATCGGGCAACAACTTTGTTACACGCAGATTAACAAGTTGTCATATAAAAATCTAAGATTTGGGCCCTGCAAATTGGTCTGTCAGGCGCTCTGAATGAGGATTCCATTGTACAGTAGCTGAAAAAGATCTCAGGATTCAGTCCCCCTCACCGCTGGTGACCTTTGCGCAAGGATTCACGGTGATCGCGACGATTCCTGCTGGATTCGGGCAGGATAGTACCGGGAGGGTGAAAAGATCAGATGAGGAGCGGATTGGGTCGCGGGGTGAAGTTTATCAACCGCGCCTGTAGCCATGCGACGTGGCCGGACCGCCGGTGTTGTCGTGGAAACTCCGGCGACCTTAGTTATGCCATGCCGTGACTCATTACTGCGCGGTAGTAACCGTGGCACACCTAGGATTACAATCTCTGAACCGCTACATCGGTGAACGACACGACTGAGCCACCAGTGACCTTCTTCCTCTCCGGCCACTAGTGCGCCATTCCAAATTCAAGAGCCACCGCCCTTGGGTCCTATAAATTGAGCGGCCATCAGCTCCGCTAGGTAGTCACGCACCCAACACACCAGCCCGTGCCTCAGATCGTCCACTAGACACTCCAATTTGGGATTTCCCCCAAATCAGTCAAAACTCCGTCGTGAGTGATCTCACCGTGGCTAGCTCTCTACAGGTATGTTCATGTCTTCCTTGCTCTCGTTTCAACATCCCTGTGTGCTATAGATGCTTAGCAACCCGACCAATTGAACTAGACTATGATAGATCACCGGGAACACCACGGATTGTCCTCGGTTTGCGCCATCACCATGGATAGAGTGATTGTGAGACTGAACTTTCCAATTGAGTGAGGGGAAATGGTTGTTCGGGGTAGAATTAGGTGTTGTGCAACGGAGAAGCTTAGCCATTGCATTTTCCGGCCGGTATGGGCTCATCGGAGCTGCTGCTCCGCCGTCCACGGTCGGGGATTTCGGGCTGTGAAGAAACAGAAAGGCGAGGGACCTTTATGCAGATGTCAGTGAGACGGAGAAACAGTAGAGAGGATTCTTTACGGGGTTTTCAAATGACCAGGGATCTCTGTGTAAAATGGACACCGCGGGCGCGCGCGGGCGCGTTCTGCCTGTCGTGGGCCGGCTCGGGTTAGATTAAGCCCATTACTGTTTATACTTTTCCTTTTTCTTTTTCTGGGAGACTTAGGAAATCTATAGAAAATTATAGATAAATGGTAAAAATATGAGACCAATTTTGTTGGACTCCTAAATTTCTCCAGTATTTAATAAAAATAGTTCCAAGATTTTTAATTTAAACTAGAAATTATTTAGTATTTAAGATGGCCAAAACCTAGTCTCCTAAAATTTTAGAAATTATTTAATAACTCCAAAAATCACTAAACTTTTTGAATAAACCTAATATGGTATTTAGATCCCATGAGTGAAGTTTGATTTGCTTTGGACATTTTTTGATTCCTAAACCCAAAACCCTAGCTCCTTAGGGTAAAAATGTCTAATCCTACTAAGGAACTGATCTAGAAAAACTATAGTTTCCCTCATGCACCGTGAAGGAAAGTTGTATTCAAGATACAACGTGGTGTATCTTTTCTATTATTGCATTTTCATAAGCATTACATGAGCATTCATGATTATATATGGTTATGTATAGAGAACGAGGAAGAAATAACTGTTGAAGAGGAAGAGACTACTCCATCGACAGAAAATCCACCTGCCGAGAACTATTTCTATTTTGATATTTGTGGAACAGAGCCCGACTCTCCTACAACACAAGGCAAGCCCTGATGCATTTGCCACCTCCTTGCTGTTTTAAACTCTTTATCACTTGAATGATGCATTAGGTAATAGGAGTTGGGTGTTAAACCAATTGTTGCATTTCCTTCCTTGGAACTGTTTACCATTCCTTGATTCCCTATTTTATTAAAAGGTTTTCCGATGCTTAGTCCTGCTTTAGAAAAACAAATGTTTTGTTTTAAAACAAAAGGTGATGCTTCACAGTGAATGGGATGTTTTTCAAAAATAAAACTTGATGGTGGATCCATCATGGCCATGATGGGTTCAACATCGAAAAAGATGTACCTCTGCCAGGTACCAAAATTTGGGTTTTAAATGATAAAGCTGAGACCGGACGGGTGACTTGCACGAGAAGAGAGTCTTGGTGTAGTGTCTCCGTCTGAGTTGATTAAGGACCTTGTCGATGTAGGCCTGATGACCGAGGACCCTTTAACTGGTCACATGCCTCGTCATGGGTAAGCTTTGCCTCGGGCAGACTAATACCAGAAAGGCCAACACGCAATGGGAGTGGAGAGATGGCGAGAGTAGCGTGTACCCTCTATGGCAAGAGGCTGGACGATGGTGTATCTGTGCTCTCGGTTGGCGTGAACCCGGTCTGGTCTTAAGAACCTCGGTGGCGAGTTGACATATGCAAGGGTTAAGTGCTATATATATCATGTGATTGGAGATCCTCAGCTGAGTATTAATCGATTCGGATCGCCGTTACTTCTCGGACATGAAGACTTGGTCACTGACTTACACGTAGCATTCCAGTGAAAAAAAAGGTGGATAAAAGACAGCTAGTGCAGGTCAAGTGCTTGAACTAGGGTAGAAAGAACTCTAGTGACAGGTAATAACTTAACTTGCTAATAAAAACTAGATTTTTAAGGATCCACTTTTAGTAAGCATTTTTGCAAACAGAGTATTTGTTACTTAATTAGCCTCACCTTGACTCCCTTAAGCCAGCATATCCTTGAGAGTCTTTTCTTTTGACGGGTAGGACTTGCGAAATTACACTTCGTACCTAGGGTTTTCGAACCCATGTTGTTGTAGGTGAGGAAACAAGAGACTTTTGCTGTTTTTGCACTAAGGTGGTGCCCAAGGACGAACCTCATCAGTGAAATGGTTGCGAGAGGATGTTGGCCTCCCTTTTGAAAAACAATATACTTTTATGCGGGAGGGGTTTTGGCCTCCCAAGTTTGTAATAATACTTATTCACTCTTATGACCTGGTGATGTAATAATAACACTCTTTCTATATTTTAATAATTGTAAATTAAGTTATTGTAATTCGCTTCCGCTTATTCGTTCCTCCGATGTGTTGTAATATCTGCGTGACAGGTGAAACGCTCTTGGGCGAGGAAAAGGATACAGATACCGAACTTGTCGAGTGATTATGTGCATCTATAGGGCTTTTCTAGGTCCGTTGGACAAGGACAACTGTAGGTGGGCCTAATGACTTGGGAGGTTCCGTCACAGCTGGTATCGGAGCGAACCCCATCTCTTCAGATATTATGAAGCATTTGAAAAAGAATTTTCAAACACTTATCCAAGAAAATTTCTGTCATTCTTCCCTTGCCACTTTCTGGAAGTTCTCATCTTGCAAAACCAGGTAATAGAGTGCAATATATAGGAAGTGGGATCAACGAAGGTTGGTTCCGTAATCATTGGGTTATGCATGCATCATGTTTAAAAACTATACTAATAAAATTTCCCCCTTATGGAGATATGCCGCGTACGAGGAAAACTGCGTGCAAGTCCATTGACCTATTGGCGTGCCTCGTCATCAGTTGGCTCCAAGACATGAAGGGAGCAGCAGCGGCAGCAACGATCCAATCGGAGACTTGGAAGCCCAAGTGGAATAGCTTCGGACGGAGCTACGTCACCGAAACTGGGTGTGGGCACAAGATGGTCAGCGTATAAATGAGTTGATAGCTGACGTCAGACGCCTGCAAGACGAGCTTGCTGAACGGGATTTGGCGGTCGATTGGGCCGTCAACTCACGTTCGGTTGCTTGGGACCGGGAAGCCAAAAGATCATGCTCGTGTGACAGAGCTTAGTGCGGCCCTTGACAACTTGCAGGTGTACTGCAATACTTTACATGAGGAAGTACATGTACTGTATTCGCGACTGCACCCGGACATGCCTGCCGACCCTGTTGCAACGGGAGTCGGTCCATCAGGGACAGCAGGTGAAGGAACTGATGGGGAGCTAGACCTTTTTAGGCCTCCTCCTTCCATGAACCTGGCTGATGATCGGTATCCCACGGCAGGAAATGAAGAAACCAATGACGACAAAGACTAGACTAATATAGTTTAGAAACTATGCCTATGTAAAATAAGTAATGAAGTCATGTTGTACACTTGAGTTTGTATCATTACATCTTGGTAATGTAAAATGATGGTGTGTATCGGCATGCTATATTTTTCCCAAATGTTTCTTTGCCTCAAATGCCATCAAGGACTCGTGCGCATGATGGTGCAGGGACTTCCCGTGGTCGGGAAGATACTCCTAATCCACCACCTGTACCACCAACGCTAGCCGAGGCTATCACTGCCTTGGTCAATGCAATTGCAGATAATACCCGCTTTTGCGTGAGATTGCGGGTAATCAATCCCAGCAGCATGGTGGAAGAGCTCCTCCACAGGGACCACGTGAAACCTCGTATCTGGACTTCTCTGAAACGCGTCCCCCACTCTTTGTTAAAGTGGAAAACCCTCTTGAAGCTAATGAGTGGATCAGGGTAATGGAGTAGAAGTTCAGGTTAATTTGTTGCACAGAAATACAGAAACCGTTGTTCGCTGCTCAACAACTAAGAGGCCCTGCCAGTACCTGGTGGGGAAATTTTGTGGCAGTTCAAACCAGGCGGACATCAGGTCACTTGGGATGAATTTAAACTCGCATTCCGTGAACACTATATTCCAGACGGAGTGCTTCACATGAAACAAGAAGAATTTATTCGACTAAAACAAGGAGGAGATACTGTGATGCAGTATATCAACAAGTTTAATCATTTATCCCAATATGCTATAGACCAAGTAAACATTGACCTGAAAAAGAAGAATTGCTTCATGAGAGGACTCAACGACCGGCTCCAACGGAAAATGGCCACCTGCCTAGTTCTTACTTACAGCAGAGCTGTCAGCACAACGCTGGCAGTAGAAGCCAAGAATACAGGCCAAGGAAAATCAAGGGGATTCCGAGGTGACAGGTCCAATCAGGGACCTAAGAAGCGAACCAGGTTGGTAATCCGACCTTTTAATTAGAATCGTTCTTCGCCTCATCCACCCTCCTATCTATTCAAATAGCCTATTTTCATTCGTCCTACCACTGCCCCCACTTCTACAAATCAGCCGAGTGTCCCTGGTGCTCATTTCCCTACCCTCCCTAGTTCTTCAACTGGCTGCTTCAACTGTGGAAAGTCTGGTCATTTTATCAAAGACTATCCATATCCGAGGCAGAATAAGTCCAACAATCAGCAGAACTCTAGGAGCTCCAATCAAGGCAAGGGAAACATGGCTAATAATTCAGTGGGCAAAAATGTCAAGAAGACTGGGCGAATTTATTACACTCAAGTGGCCACTACACCGGAAGGAGAGCCGGTAATGATGAGTATGTTCCTTGTGGCCAATCACCCAGTAGTCATTCTCTTTGATTCTGGTGCTTCGCATACATTCATAAGCAAGAAATTCGTGGAAAAATATTGCATTCCTTGCATTGAATCAAGGGAAGGGTTTATTATCCATTCGCCCGAGGGATAAATATTTACTAAGGAAGTAGCCTTCCATGTGCCAGTAATATTGGCTGAACGGGATTTTCCCACCAATATGATTGTTTTGAAAGGCCAAGATATAGATGTAATTCTGCGCATGAATTGGTTAGCTCAGCATAAAGCTATCCTCAACACTGACTTAAGGACTATCAAATTGATACATGGCCATGAAGAGGTTCTCTTGTCCATCCCTATAGCTGTCCCAGTCAAACCATTTGAATGGGTCTATGAAGCTATCATACCAGAAATCCAGGATATTCCGGTAGTATGTGAATTTCCGGATGTATTTCCTGAAGATCTGCCGGGACTACCTCCAGAAAGGGATGTAGAGTTTGTGATAGAACTGAAGCCCGATACAACTCCTATTTCTAGAAGGTCGTACCAGATGCCACCAAATGAATTGGCAGAGCTCAAGACTCAATTACAAGTCTTGCTTGATAAGGGATTCATTCGGCCTAGTTCATCACCGTGGGGATGTCCCACAATCTTTGTCAAGAAGGATCAAACACTTCGAATGTGCGTGGACTACATACCCCTTAATGAGGTCACGATCAAGAACAAGTACCCTATTCCCCGGATCGATATCTTATTCGACCAACTTACCGGAGCTCGGGTATTCTCCAAGATCGACATCAGATCGGGTTATCATCAGATCCGTATTCGACCCTAAGATATACCCAAGACCGCATTTACTACGCAGTATGGATTATTTGAATACTTGGTTATGTCCTTCGGATTGACAAATGCTCCTATCCACTTCACATATCTAATGAACTCGGTATTTATGCCCGAGTTGGATAAATTTATGGTGGTCTTCATTGATGATATTTTGATTTATTCCAAGAATGAAGAGGAGCATGCTAAACATTTACGGATCGTATTAACGCGCTTAAGGGAACACCAATTATATGCTAAATTCAGCAAATGCGTGTTTTTGCTGGAGGAAATCCAATTTTTGGGACATGTATTGTCTGCAAATGGGATTGCGGTTGATCCCAGCATGGTCAAGGATATTTTACAGTGCAAACCACCAACCACTGTACATCAAGTTCGAAGTTTCCTTGGGCTGGCTGGCTATTACCGCAGATTTATTCCGGATTTTTCCAAAATTGTGAAACCAATCACAAGTCTGTTGAAGAATGATACAAAATTCAACTGGTCCTCAAGATGCAACGAAGCCTTCGAGCAGCTGAAGGTATTGTTGACCACTGCTCCGGTATTAGCTCAACCGAACATTGAAAAGCCTTTTGATGTGTAATGTGACGCATCGGGCAGTGGTCTCAGATGTGTCTTAATGCAAGAGGGCCGAGTTATAGCCTATGCTTCAAGACAGTTGCGCCGGCATGAGGAACATTATCCAACTCATGACTTGGAATTAGCTATTGTGGTTCATGCCCTTAAAATATGGCGTCATTATCTACTAGGGAATATCTGCCATATATATACAGATCATAAAAGTTTGAAGTATATTTTTACCCAGTCAGAACTAAACATGAGGCAGAGGAGATGGCTTGAACTGATTAAGGATTATGATTTAGAAATCCACTATCACACAGGAAAGGCCAACGTGGTGGCAGATGCACTAAGTCGCAAGGCTTCCTGCCATTGTCTTACAGTAAAGACCTCTGACATCACATTATGTCAAGAAATGGAGAAGTTAAACCTGGGAATGATTCAACATGGAACCTTAAACCAATTGAAGCTTGAGTCGATTAGATCAGATCCACCGGACTAGAAACTCAATTCCGCACTGCTGCTGAGTCGTCGGGCTTCTTCTGCAAAAGATTATTGATGCACAAAGAAGTGATAAGGGTATGAGACATATTCATGAGAAAATAGAAGCCGACAAAGCGAATTGTTTTAGAAGGGATAATCAAGGCATAGTATGGTTTAATAACCGCATAGTTGTGCCTAAGGATGATGAAGTCCGCCAGTAAATATTGGACGAAGCTCATCTTAGTCGATATTTCATTCATCCCGGAAGCACTAAGATGTATCAAGATTTAAAGCAACATTATTGGTGGACAAAAATGAAGATCGAAATTGCACGCTATGTGGCGAGATGTGACACCTGTAGATGTGTCAAAGTCATACATATGAAGACTGCTGGTCCATTGCAATCTTTGCCCATCCCAACTTGGAAATGGGAGGACATTAGCATGGACTTCAATGTGGGATTACCCAGGACAACAAAACGTTTTGAATCTATCTGGGTTATAGTTGATCGACTTACAAAAATAGCCCATTTTCTATCGGTCAAGACATCCTATCCAGTCCTCACCTATGCCCAGGTATATATTGCTCGTATTCTCAGTTTGCACAGAATTCCAAAGACCATAGTATCGGACCGCGGACCGCAATTTGTATCCAAGTTTTGGGAAGAATTACATAAGTCCCTGGGTACTAAGTTGCTCCACAGTTCGGCCTATCATCCCCAAACAAGTGGACAGACTGAGAGAGTAAATCAAATAATTGAAGACATGTTGCGGGCATGTGTTCTGGAATCCCCACAAAAATGGGATGAATGTTTACCATTGGTAGAGTTTTCATATAACAAATGTTATCAAGAAAGTATTAAGATGGCACCATTTGAAGCATTGTATGGACGACGGTGTCGTACCCCCTTGAATTGGTCTGAACCAGGAGAAAGGTGGTTTTTCAGACCTGATATAGTGAAAGAGATGGAATAAAAGGTTCAACGAATCATACATAACTTGAAAGAGGCACAAGCTCGACAAAAGAGTTACGCAGACAAACGACGCCAACCCTTGTCCTTCCAAGTTAAAGATTATGTGTACTTGATAATATCACCAATGAAGGGTGTAACTCGTTTCGGTGTAAAAGGAAAGATTGCACCCCGATACATTGGTCTGTTTCCAATTCTTGAACAATGTGGGCCAGTGGCATACCGACTCCAACTAGCCGAAACATTGTCTGCGGTGCACAATGTGTTCCATGTATCCCAATTGAAGAAGTGTCTTCGGGTCCCAGATTGAACCATTGATATAGTGGATGTTACCTTGGAACCAGACCTAACATATTCAGAACATCCTATTTGTTGGGGGCTTCGTCCTCCGAAGGTCCTCAAAAACGTAATTTAACAATATCTTCCAAGTGTGACATATGAACAGGTACCTTCGGACTCGGGTTAAAAGCATATACGATGTAAAAAGCATGATCGTGACGAAGGTTGAAGTAGTTTCGAAGCTACGCGCAAGGGAGCTTCGGCTAAATAACGGAAAAAGGAACCGACTTAAAGGGGAAAAGGCTATCTAGTCCTCACAGATTTGTCTATAAGTCAATAGTAAATATAAAGGGCATGAATGTAATTTCTCATAGGCTGCGTCCTGTGCCTATAAATAGATAAACAGTACCCTCATACTGTTCACGCTGACTTGTACTCGCTTGCGCGTCACTCTTGTACTTTTTACCTTCTGTCAAGCCGAAGGTACATATGTAACTTAATATTGTCTCTATTTTTCCATGTTAATATAATGAGGATGAATTGATAATGTTATGTGATCATTCATGTTGTCTCTTATATTTCATATACTTCTTCTCTTATTAACATATACTACGATGATGAAGGTATGTCCTTCATGACCTTCGTCTGAAGATCATTATATTCTAAAGGAGATAATGCTTCGAAAGACGAAGGGCATTAACATTTAACATTCTTTGTTGTCTTGTTCTTAATTCATAGCAATTGAGAACAAGTCCCCAACATTGGCGCCACCTCCGGTGAACTCTCTCGACCACCTTCGGCAAGCACTGACCTTCGTCATGCCGCCGAAGAAAGCTTCAGTGCCAGGGGCTGCTGCATTGCAGTCACTGGACCCAAACCAGGAAACTCTTTCTCTCCGAGAAGCTCGAAGCCAGAAGAGGAAGGCCACCAGTCCAACACTCCAGGAGGAGGAGTTGGACCAAGAGATCAGGGATATGGAAATCATCCATCATCAAATACAAAGGAAGAAGGAGAAGATGGCGCGTCTGGCTGATCTTCAAAGGAAGATCGATGAAGCTACTGAAGAAGTGCGCCATCTTGCTCAAGATGAACAAGATCGAAGGCCCCAACACAGGGAGCTTCGTCAAGAAGGCTTATTCAATCAAGATGGATGGTATGATGATTTTAATCATGATACCTTTACTTTTGATTATGCTTCTCCCTTGGCAGTAGAACTGCAGGCTACCCAATGGCCCCCGTCATACAAGCCACCTCAGCTTCCCATGTATGATGGGCACTCAGATCCAAAGCAGTTTCTGATGAGCTACGAAGCAACTATATCCTTGTATGGAGGCAATACCGCAGTCATGGCGAAGTCCTTCGTCATGGCAGTCCGGAATGTAGCCCAAACATGGTATTCTTCTCTTCGGCCAGGGACTATTACGTCGTGGCAGAAGCTTAAGGACATGCTGGTTACCAGTTTCCAAGGCTTTGAAACGAAGCCAGTCACAGCTCAGGCCCTGTTCCAATGCACACAAGACCATGAGGAATACCTCTAGGCGTATGTCCGAAGGTTCTTGCGACTGAGGGCACAAGCGCCTACAGTGCCCAATGAAATTGTCATTGAGGCCATGATCAAGGGTCTTCGGCCAGGACCTACTGCTCAATATTTCGCAGAAAGCCCCCACAGACTCTGGAGAAATTGCTTCGAAAGATGGATGAGTACATTCGGGCTGACAATGACTTCCGCCAAAGAAGGGAGGAAGCTTACAGATTCTTCGAGATGACCAGGGGCTTCGGAGGACGAATTCACCCGAGGCATGTCAGGTCGATCCACAGCTCCAGCTAGAGCGATGACAAGGGAAGCTAGCCTCAGAGGTCACAATACACCTCACAATCTTCGGGGCAACAACAAAGCTCTTTCAGGCCACCAGCTCTAAGGGGCAGAGGCGCCAGGGGCTTCGGAGGAAGATTTGGGGATCAGCCTAGAAAGATCTACTGCTTATTCTGTGGTGAGGACAAGGGCCACACTACAAGAATGTGTCGAATCACCATTCAGAAGCAGAAGGAGATTGCCGAAGCCGAAGCTAGGCAGAATCAGCCGAAGCAGGTCTTGCAACTGCTTCGTGCCACTCTCCCTACATACCAGAATATGTGGGTAATCATCCTGTAGCTTCTGTTGCTTCGGCTAGCCATTCACAGGCTTCCTGGCCACAACTGAGAGCACCTAGAGGGGGGGTGTGAATAGGTGATCCTGTAAAACTTTAAACTTAAGCCACAAAAACTTGGTTGGGTGTTAGCACAATAACCGCCAAGTGGCTAGAGAGGAGTCTCAACAAAACACAATAACCACGAAGATATCAATCACAGAGATGGCACAATGGTTATCCCGTGGTTCGGCCAAGACCAACGCTTGCCTACTCCACGTTGTGGCGTCCCAACGGACGAGGGTTGCAATCAACCCCTCTCAAGCGGTCCAAAGACCCACTTGAATACCATGGTGTTTTGCTTTGCTTTTCTTAATCCCGTTCGCGAGGAATCTCCACAACTTGGAGTCTCTCGCCCTTACAAAGATGTTCACAAAGAAGCACGGAGTAAGGGAGCGATTAGCAACTCACACAAGACACAAAGATCACAACAAGTACGCACACACAAGACCCAGACTTAAGCTCAAAAGACTAGCACACTAGAACGGAGCTCAAATCACTAGAATGTCGAACAAGTGCGCAAGAATGGAGTGTGAGTGATCAAGAGTGCTCAAGGAATGCTTGGTCTCCTCCATGCGCCTAGGGGTCCCTTTTATAGCCCCAAGGCAGCTAGGAGCCGTGGAGAGCAATCCGGGAAGGCAATTCTTGCCTTCTGTCGCCTGGCGCACCGGACAGTCCAGTGCACCACCGGACACTGTCCGGTGCGGATTTCCTTCCTTATTTGGCGAAGCCGACCGTTGGCAGACTTGGAGCCGTTGGCGCACTGGACACTGTCCGGTGCACACCGGACAGTCCGGTGCCCCCTCCCGATCGTTGGCTCGGCCACGTGTCTCGCGTGGATCGCGCAGCCGACCGTTGGCCCGGCCGACCGTTGGCTCACCGGACTGTCTGGTGCACACCGGACAGTCTGGTGCACACCGGACAGTCCGGTGAATTTTAGCCGTACGCCGCCGATTGAATTCCCGAGAGCA
This sequence comes from Zea mays, assembly GCF_902167145.1. Taxonomy (NCBI): domain Eukaryota; kingdom Viridiplantae; phylum Streptophyta; class Magnoliopsida; order Poales; family Poaceae; genus Zea; species Zea mays. The sequence continues at coordinate 58,846,995 of NC_050105.1, forward strand.
GCGAGTTCGCAAGAGCCTGCCTGGCGCACCGGACACTATCCGGTGCACCACCGGACAGTCCGGTGCACCCAGAACGAGCTGACTTAGATAGAACAGAGCCATCTCAATTCCAATTCAATCTTTCCTGTTTCCAGCACTTAGACACAATACATTAGTCCAAAAAACAAAGTACTAAGTCTAGAAACATACCTTTTGACATGATTTGCACTTTGTCCACCACATTGCATAGATCAACACAAAAGCACTTGCGTTGGCACTCAATCACCAAAATACTTAGAAATGGCCCAAGGGCACATTTCCCTTTCAATCTCCCCCTTTTTGGTGATTTATGCCAACATAACATAAAGCAACTAGAGCAAGTGCAGTATCAATGCAAATGAAAACTCAAATTTATTTTGAATCAAATTTGGCATATATGGATCATTCTTTGCCACCACTTGGTTTGTTTTTGCAAATTGACCTCAAATTCCTAACTCTAAGTCAAACACACTTGTAGAGACATAGAGAGAGTTGTTCCAATAGAAATTGATCACAGTATCAAAAACTCCCCTTATTTCCCATAATCAACCATTCTCCCCACAAGAGACTAACTTTTGATAATAAGAAGCAATCAAGAGTATTTTGACGAACAAAAACTCTAACTCTACTTTTTCAAAATTCTCAAGTGGTAGCTGATCCATTTATTGCTTTAGCCTTATTTTCTCCCCCTTTGGCATCAAGCACCAAAACGGGATCAATTTTGGCCCTTTAACCCCATTGCCTCACCAAAATCTTCAACTAAGAGTAAAAGGCAATAAGATCATAAGGATGAACTTGGAATAAGTTACCCTCTCATCGGAGTGCAGTGGAAGTCTTTCATGGTCCAAGTCCACCTTTTCCCTTTCAATCCTCCTTAGAGACTAAATCAAGCAAACTCAAGCACATGGTTAGTTTCAAAGGGTCAAGTTGTAACACATCTCCCCCTAAATATGTGCATCACTTTGCAACAGACTTGTGAGGTCCGGGGAGTGCTTGTACAACTTGAGCACCATAAATAAGCAACACAATGCAAAAGGAACATGATCAAAGGCATAAACACAAGTATGCTATAAATCAATCCAAGTTCCGCGAATCTAAGACATTTAGCTCACTACGCAACTTGCAAAAGGTCTGCTCATCTAAAGGCTTGGTAAAGATATCGGCTAGCTGGTTCTCGGAGCTAACATGAAACACTTCGATATCTCCCTTTTGCTGGTGGTCTCTCAAAAAGTGATGCCGGATGTCTATGTGCTTTGTGCGGCTGTGTTCAACAGGATTATTCGCCATGCGGATAGCACTCTCATTGTCACATAGGAGTGGGACTTTGCTTAGATTGTAGCCAAAGTCCCGGAGGGTTTGCCTCATCCAAAGTAGTTGCGCGCAACACTGTCCTGCGGCAACGTACTCGGCCTCACCGGTGGATAGGGCAACGAATGTTTGTTTCTTAGAACTCCACGACACCAGGGACCTTCCTAAGAATTGGCATGTCCCCGATGTGCTCTTCTTATCGACCTTACATCCAGCATAGTCAGAGTCTGAATATCCAATCAAGTCAAAGGTAGACCCCTTTGGATACCAGATCCCGAAATAAGGCGTAGCGACTAAATATCTAAGAATTCGCTTCACCGCCACTAAGTGACAACCCCTTGGATCGGATTGAAATCTAGCACACATGCATACACTAAGCATAATATCCGGTCTACTTGCACATAAATAAAGTAAAGACCCTATCATAGACCGGTATGCCTTTTGATCAACAGACTTACCTCCTTTGTTGAGGTCGGTGTGTCCGTCGGTTCCCATTGGAGTCTTTGCGGGCTTGGCGTCCTTCATCCCAAACCGCTTGATCAAGTCTTGCGTGTACTTCGTTTGGGAGATGAAGGTCCCATCCTTGAGTTGCCTTACTTGAAACCCAAGGAAGTAGCTTAACTCGCCCATCATTGACATCTCGAACTTTTGAGTCATTACCCTGCTAAACTCTTCACAAGACTTTTGGTTAGTAGAACCAAATATTATGTCATCGACATAAATTTGGCACACAAACAGATCACCATCACAAGTCTTAGTAAAAAGAGTTGGATCAGCTTTCCCAACCTTGAAAGCATTAGCAATTAAGAAGTCTTTAATGCATTCATACCATGCTCTTGGGGCTTGCTTAAGTCCATAGAGCGCCTTAGAGAGCTTACACACGTGGTCGGGGTACCGTTCTTCCTCGAAGCCAGGGGGTTGCTCCATGTACACCTCTTCCTTAATTGGCCCGTTGAGGAAAGCGCTCTTCACATCCATTTGGAACAACCTAAAAGAATGGTGAGCGGCATATGCTAGCAAAATACGAATGGACTCTAGCCTAGCCACAGGAGCAAAAGTCTCCTCAAAGTCCAAACCTGCGACTTGGGCATAACCTTTTGCCACAAGTCGAGCCTTGTTCCTCGTCACCACCCCGTGCTCGTCTTGTTTGTTGCGGAACACCCACTTGGTTCCCACAACATTTTGCTTGGGACGAGGCACCAGTGTCCAAACTTCATTTCTTTTGAAGTTGTTGAGCTCCTCCTGCATGGCCAACACCTAGTCCGGATCTAGCAAGGCCTCTTCTACCCTGAAAGGTTCAATAGAAGAGACAAAAGAGTAATGCTCACAAAAATTAACTAATCGAGATCGAGTAGTTACTCCCTTGCTAATATCACCCAAAATTTGGTCGACGGGATGATCCCTTTGAATCATTGCTCGAACTTGGGTTGGAGGTGCCGGTTGTGCTTCTTCCTCCATTACATGATCATCTTGTGCTTCCCCTTGATCACACGCCTCCTGTTCATCATCTTGAGTTGGGGGTTGCACCATTGTTGGGGAAGAAGGCTGATCTTGCTCCTTTTGTTCCTGTGGTCGTACATCACCAATCGCCATGGTTCGTATAGCGGCTGTCGGAACATCTTCTTCATCTACATCATCAAGATCAACAACTTGCTCTCGTGGAGAGCCATTAGTCTCATCAAATACAACGTCGCTGGAAACTTCAATCAAACCCGATGATTTGTTGAAAACTCTATACGCCTTTGTATTTGAGTCATAACCTAATAAAAACCCTTCTACAGCTTTGGGAGCAAATTTGGAATTCCTACCCTTCTTCACTAGAATGTAGCATTTACTCCCAAAAACTCGAAAATACGAAACATTGGGTTTGTTACCGGTTAGTAGCTCATACGAAGTCTTCTTGAGGAGGCGATGAAGGTAGACCCGGTTGATGGCGTGGCAAGCCGTGTTCACGGCTTCCGACCAAAAGCGTTCGGGGGTCTTGAACTCTCCAAGCATCGTCCTTGCCATGTCTATAAGCGTCCTGTTCTTCCTCTCTACCACACCATTTTGCTGTGGTGTGTAGGGAGCGGAGAACTCGTGCTTGATCCCTTCCTCCTCAAGGTACTTCTCCACTTGAAGGTTCTTGAACTCGGACCCATTGTCGCTCCTTATCTTTTTCACCTTGAGCTCAAACTCGTTTTGAGCTCTCCTTAGGAAGCGCTTGAGGGTCCCTTGGGTTTCAGATTTATCCTGCAAAAAGAATACCCAAGTGAAGCGGGAAAAGTCATCAACTATAACAAGACCATACTTGCTTCCTCCTATACTTAGATAGGCGACGGGTCCGAAGAGGTCCATGTGAAGCATCTCCAAAGGTCTTAATGTGGTCATCACATTTTTGGTGTGATGAGAGCTTCCCACCTATTTGCCTGCTTGACAAGCTGCACAAGGTCTATCTTTTTCGAATTGCACATTAGTTAAACCTATCACGTGTTCTCCCTTTAAAAGCTTGTGAAGGTTCTTCATCCCTGCATGTGCTAAGCGGCAATGCCACAGCCAGCCCATGCTAGTCTTAGCAATTAAGCATGCATCTAGACCGGCCTCCTCTTTTGCAAAATCAACTAAGTAAAGTTTGCCGTCTAATACACCCTTAAAAGCTAGTGAACCATCACTTCTTCTAAAGACAGACACACTAAAGACAGACACATCTACATTTGTGAATAGACAATTATATCCCATATTGCATAATTGACTAACAGATAACAAATTATATCCAAGAGACTCAACTAAAAACACATTAGATATAGAGTGTTCGGATGAAATAGCAATTTTACCTAACCCTTTTACCTTGCCTTGATTCCCATCACCGAATATTATTGAATCTTGGGAATCCTTGTTTTTGACGTAGGAGGTGAACATCTTCTTCTCCCTCGTCATATGGTTTGTGCATCCGCTGTCGATAATCCAGCTTGAACCCCTGGATGCATAAACCTGCAAGGCAAATTTAGGCTTGGGTCTTAGGTACCCAACTCTTGTTGGGTCCTACAAGGTTAGTCACAATTGTCTTAGGGACCCAAATGCAAGTTTTGTCTCCCTTGCATTTTGCCTCTAATTTTCTAGCAACTATCTTCCTATCCTTTCTACAAATAGCAAAGGAAGCATTTAAAGCATGATATATTGTAGAAGGTTCATTAACTTTCCTAGGAACATTAACAACATTTCTCCTATGCATATTATGAACAACATTTCTCCTAGCAACATTTCTATCATGAATAACATGGGAACTAGAAGCAGTCATAGCATGAAAGTCAAAAGCGTCATAACTTCTAAAGGCATTCTTAGAATGTCTCCTACCATGATACATGAAAGCATGGTTCTTTTGCACACTACTAGCCATAGGGGCCTTCCCTTTCTCCTTGGCGGGGATGGGAGCCTTATGGCTTGTTAAGTTCTTGGCTTCCATCCTTAATTGAGGGGTGTCTACCAATCGTGTAGGCATCCCTTGCAAATTTTAACTTATCAAATTCGCTTTTGCTAGTCTTAAGTTGGGCATTAAGACTAGCTACTTCATCATTCAATTTAGAAATTGAAACTAGGTGTTCACTACAAGCATCAATATTAAAATCTTTACACCTAGTGCAAACCACAACATGTTCTACACAAGATGTTGATTTATTAGCTACTTCTAGTTTAGCATTTAAATCATTGTTAATTCTCTTTAAGCTAGAGATAGAGTCATGACAGGTAGACAATTCACTAGAAAGCATTTCATTTCTTTTGACTTCTAGAGCAAGTGAATTTTGTGCACTAACAAATTTATCATGCTCTTCATATAAAAGGTCTTCTTGTTTCTCTAAGAGTCCATCCTTTTCATTCAAGGCATCAATCAATTCATTGATCTTATCTATTTTAGTTCTATCCAATCCTTTGAACAAACTAGAGTAATCTATTTCTTCATCACTAGACTCATCATCACTAGAAGAATCATAAGTAGTACTGTCTCGAGTACATACCTTCTTCTCCCTTGCCATGAGGCCTGTGTGATGCTCGTTGGGGAAGAGGGATGACTTGTTGAAGGCAGTGGCAGCGAGTCCTTCATTTTCGGAGTCGGATGACGAACAATCGGAGTCCCACTCCTTGCCAAGGTGTGCCTCGCCCTTTGCCTTCTTGTATGCCTTCTTTTTCTCCCTCTTGCTCCCTTGTTCCTGGTCACTTTCATTATCGGGACAGTTAGCAATAAAATGACCAATCTTACCACATTTGAAGCATGAGCGCTTCCCCTTTGTTTTGGTCTTGCTTGGCTGTCCCTTGCGACCCTTTAGCACTGTCTTGAAGCGCTTGATGATGAGGGCCATCTCTTCATCATTGAGCCCGGCCGCCTCAACTTGTGCCACCTTGCTAGGTAGCGCCTCCTTGCTCCTTGTTGCCTTGAGAGCAATGGGTTGAGGCTCATGGATTGGATCGTTCAACGCGTCGTCCACGTACCTCGCCTCCTTGATCATCATTCGCCCGCTTACGAATTTTCCAAGGACTTCTTCGGGCGACATCTTGGTGTACCTAGGATTTTCACGAATATTGTTCACCAAATGTGGATCAAGTACAATAAAGGACCTTAGCATTAGGCGGACGACGTCGTGGTCCGTCCATCGCGTGCTTCCGTAGCTCCTTATTTTGTTGATAAGGGTCTTGAGCCGGTTGTATGTTTGGGTTGGCTCCTCGCCCCTTATCATCGCGAATCTTCCAAGCTCTCCCTCCACCAACTCCATCTTGGTGAGTAAGGTGACGTCGTTCCCCTCATGAGAGATCTTGAGGATGTCCCAGATCTGCTTGGCATTGTCCAAGCCGCTCACCTTATGATACTCGTCCCTGCACAAAGAGGCTAACAACATAGTAGTAGCTTGTGCATTTCTATGAATCTGTTCATTTATAAACATAGGACTATCCGAGCTATCAAATTTCATTCCACTTTCCACAATCTCCCATATGCTCGGATGGAGAGAGAACAGATGACTACGCATTTTGTGGCTCCAAAATCCGTAGTCCTCTCCATCAAAGTGAGGAGGTTTGCCAAGTGGAATGGAGAGCAAATGAGCATTTGTACTTTGCGGAATACGAGAGTAGTCAAAAGAAAAGTTCGAATTAACCGTCTTTCTTTTGTCGTAGTCGTTGTCGTCGTTGTCCTTTTGGGAAGAAGTGGATTCATCGCTGTCGTCGTAGTAGACGATCTCCTTGATGCGCCTTGTCTTCTTCTTCTTCCCATCTTTTCGTTTGTGGCCCGAGCCCGAGTCAGTAGGCTTGTCATCCTTGGGCTCGTTGACGTAGGACTCCTTCTCCTTATCATTGATCACAATTCCCTTCCCCTTAGGATCCATCTCTTCGGGCGGTTAGTCCCTTTCTTGAAGAGAACGGCTCCGATACCAATTGAGAGCACCTAGAGGGGGGTGAATAGGTGATCGTGTAAAACTTTAAACTTAAGCCACGAAAACTTGGTTGGGTGTTAGCACAATAACCGCCAAGTGGCTAGAGAGGAGTCTCAACAAAACACAATAACCACGAAGATATCAATCACAGAGATGGCACAGTGGTTATCCCGTGGTTCGGCCAAGACCAACGCTTGCCTACTCCACGTTGTAGCGTCCCAACGGACGAGGGTTGCAATCAACCCCTCTCAAGCGGTCCAAAGACCCACTTGAATACCACGGTGTTTTGCTTTGCTTTTCTCAATCCCGTTCGCGAGGAATCTCCACAACTTGGAGTCTCTCGCCCTTACAAAGATGTTCACAAAGAAGCACAGAGTAAGGGAGGGATTAGCAACTCACACAAGACACAAAGATCACATCAAGTACGCACACACAAGACCCAGACTTAAGCTCAAAAGACTAGCACACTAGAACGGAGCTCAAATCACTAGAATGTCGAACAAGTGCACAATAATGGAGTGTGAGTGATCAAGAGTGCTCAAGGAATGCTTGGTCTCCTCCTCCATGCGCCTAGGGGTCCCTTTTATAGCCCCAAGGCAGCTAGGAGCCGTGGAGAGCAATCTGGGAAGGCAATCCTTGCCTTCTGTCGCCTGGCGCACCGGACAGTCCGGTACACCACCGTACACTGTCCGGTTCGGATTTCCTTCCTTATTTGGCGAAGCCGACCGTTGGCAGACTTGGAGCCGTTGGTGCACCGGACACTGTCCGGTGCACACCGGACAGTCCGGTGCCCCCTCCCGACCGTTGGCTCGGCCACGTGTCTCGCGTGGATCGCGCAGCCGACCGTTGGCCCGGCCGACCGTTGGCTCACCGGACAGTCCGGTGCACACCGGACAGTCCGGTGAATTTTAGCCGTACGCCGCCGATTGAATTCCCGAGAGCAGCGAGTTCGCAAGAGCCTACCTGGCGCACCGAACACTGTCCGGTGCACCATCGGACACTGTCCGGTGCACCACCGGACAGTCCGGTGCACCCAGAACGAGCTGACTTAGACAGAACAGAGCCATCTCAATTCCAATTCAATCTTTCCTGTTTCCAGCACTTAGACACAATACATTAGTCCAAAAAACAAAGTACTAAGTCTAGAAACATACCTTTTGACATGATTTGCACTTTGTCCACCACATTGCATAGATCAACACAAAAGCACTTGCGTTGGCACTCAATCACCAAAATACTTAGAAATGGCCCAAGGGCACATTTCCCTTTCAACAACTTCCACCCCCACCACCACTACAACCGACCTATTCTCGAAGCCAGCAGCCAGAAGGGCTCCAGCACACTCAACAGCAACGGGAGTTCAGGGAGGAATCCGAAGCTCGCACAGTCAACAGTACTATGCCAGAATCAAAGCACATTTATTGAGCAATATCCTACCCCCAAAATACTTTTATGTTCTATGTCATTTTGTTTTTCAATAAGGAACAATTAATGCAAATCTAGTTTTAATTCCTTGTAATAGTTTCACTTCTATCAGAATGAAATATATCTTCTTCATAACTTACGAAGCTCAAAAACTGCCGAAGCTCAAAAGTCGTTCCTAAGGGAATGCAGAGCTAAAAATCGCCGAAACTACAAAAAGTTGTTCCTAAGGGAGTGCAGTGTAAGTTTTGTCGAAGCTACAAAAAGTCGTTCGTAAGGGAGCGCAGTGTAAGTTTTCTGCTCAAAAGTCGTTCCAAAGGGAATGCAGAGCCAAATACCGTCGAAATATAACGCGAAGAAGTTCAAAAGACGTTCCTAAGGGGATGCAGAACTTATACCGCCGAAATAGAAGGCGAAGAAGTTCAAAAGACGTTCCTAAGGGGATGCAGAACTTACACCGAATAATAAGCGGTGAAGCCGAAAAATAAACGGCAAAGAGATTTTGATCATTCCTAAGGGGACACAAAGATTGTGTGTTTCAACGTGGGCGTGTGGGTGTGTGTCTTCGGCATTAGCATCATTCTTTGCATTATATCATCACATCATCCCGCATGGCATCACATCATACATCATATCGCACCAATGACACGAATTGAATACGAAGTCGATCTTCGGAGAATGCTTTATAAAAATGAAAATGTGCTAAGGCACAAAGTAAGCTGAGAAATACAGCTTCATCAGCTCTGTTGCGAAAGAAGGGATCCCTTGTTTACGAAGCATGGATGTTTTTACGAAGCTTGGATGTTCTTACGAAGCATGGATGTTTTTACGAAGCTTGGATGTTCTTACGAAGCATGGATATTTTCACGAAGCATGGATCTTTTTCTTTACGAAGCACGAAAAGAAGGGAAGGTGTTTTTTCGCCGAAGGCTCAAAAACGGTATGTATATAAAAGTTTCATGCATCGCAAAGAAGAGTATTGCAAATAGTTTACATACTAGATTCAAAACTATACACATCAAATATTACAGTCTTAGTCCAACAAATGTTACATTGATCGTCTAAAAATGTTTTTACAGTAACTACTAGTCTTCCTTCAGAACCTTCTCTGCAACTTCATTTAGCAATTTGTTAATGACTTCGTCAACAACAGATACAGCTATATTAATAATCTCCAGTGCTTCCTTTGTCTCTGGGTCGGCCAGGGGATCAAACGGTTCCGGTGGCGAAGATAATTCAGCTACAGTAAAAAAAATTTAATCAGTCCGAAGCCACAAAAACAAATGCCGAAGTTAGATGCCACAAAACAATACCTATGCGTTTTCACGCTCAGCAGCTTCTTCAGCTTGCTTTGCTTCGGCTCGGGCCTCATGGATGTCTTTTCCACTTTTCTTCATAATTTCATGAACCATTTCTCGGCCACCATTCTCCCACACATCATTATAAAATTTCCCGCCCATTAAGGTTGCTTCAGTTGAAGGATCCTTCGTGACGTCAGTGGAGAAGGCAGCTTCGGCCTGGGCCATGGTTTTGATATGATTGCACCCCACATTCTCCAAGATAGCTGAAATCCCGCGTGCACCAGAAAATGCACAAACATCCCCTCGATCACTTAAGATTTCTTCGAAGCTATCGGCCTCCCCACATATCCATTCGATAACGCCTTCAGGATCGCCTCGTATGAAGTTTTCTTGGGTAGAATAAGCGTCCACATTGACGAAGCTAGTTTTTATTTTCTTCACACATTCCAAGGATTTTTCAAAGCATCTTTCTTTGGATGCATGAAGTTCTTCAACTATTTTTTCTAAATAGTTTTTCCAATATTCACTAATATCTCGGTTGGCCTCTAAGAGACCACATTTTTCTTTGGCTCCGGCCAGCTGTTTCCAAAGGTCTTTGATCTCATTCTTTTGAATTTCAGCTTGAGCTTTGAAACTAGCTTCATCTTCTTTTACTTTGTTTACCAATGAAATCAATATTTTGTCTTTTTAAAGACCTTCGTTTCTTAATTCGATTACCTCTGAACGAAGGTTGTTCAGAGCCATTGTATACCCTTCATCTTCAATATTTTTTCTGTGCTCTAAGGGCATTGCTAAGGATTAAGCCCTACAAGAGGAAGACAGAATTAAGCATAAACAAATAAAATATTTCATTTTCAAAATACAAAATTAGCTTTTATACCTTTATGCTATTATACGCCAAACTGTCAGCGAGCTCATCCTTTGATAATATTGAAAGGCCATCTTCTAGCTTCAGGAATCCAATGCTTCTACCTATCTCCCGACAGACGGATATCTCTTTATTATCCGAAAGACAGTACAAAAAATCTTCTTCCCCACTGCCATTAAACACTAATGCCCCCTTCGGGTATTTCAATTTTTGGGCATAATGTTGTGCTTCTCGTTTTTCTTCTTGAGAAAGTCATTTTCCCGAAGCGTGGCGAATGATGTAATCAATGCTCTCTTTTAAAGCTTCGGGAGCGGGAGTTGCAACCTTTTCAGACGAAATTTGCTCTGTGGCCTTTTCTTCTGTTGTCTTTTCTTCAATTTCGACAGGCTTTTTCTCAGCGGGCTCTGAAGGCCCAGCTTTGGTTTCAGTTTGAATTATTGTAGCCTCGACTTCTGCATGTTTCGTTTCAGCTTCGGGTTGCGCCTTAGAAGCTTCTGCAATTTTTCTGGCAGGAGCAGGACTCAAGGTTTCGGTTGTTTCTAGCACATCCAGTACATTTACCATTCTCCTCCTCTTAGGAGTTACGACAGAACCCATTTGTACCTTCGGTACTGTTACCTTTTCTGAAGGGCTCAAAACCTCTACCATCTTCGTTATTTCTTCAATTTCTGGCTTTTCAGCCTTATCAACCTTCGTTTCAACCACCTTGACTGAAGGTAACTTTGGCATTATAGCCGGTTCTTCAGTCCTCTTCGCAGGAGGAGCGGTCTCTTTTATTTTGGCCGCTGAAGAGGTCCCTTCATCAAACTCAGGCACCACAGCCGGTTCAATGTAACGCGGCCGGTGGGTAAGTACCTTCATATTTTTGCCCGTAGTCTTCGGGACAGGCTCAGCTGGGGCGGCCAAAGCAGCAGCTTTTCTCTTCTTCCATGTCCCCGCAGCGGGTAGCGGTAATCAGGGTAGACGAAGCCGATGGCGTCAAAAACTTTGTTTAATCTTTTTCCGGCCACCGAAGGCTGCGGATAAGGCATTGTCCTCGGTTTTGGAGTACGCCCCAAGTAACTCGTCGCTAGTAGTTTCAATGCACTTCAGCCAATCATCATTTGGTTCATCAAACTTATCTCCAAACCTGAAGGTGTATTTCAGCCGGACCAAATCACCTTCGCTAGAATCATTGATGGTTTCCTTCGGCATTTCCCAGCCTTCCACAAGCGGCCACACCCTGAAAGCTATGTGCTCTTGAACTAAATCTCTTGTGCAAATAAAAGAGCAAACAGTGCCGAAGGCCTTCTGACACACTTCCACAGCATCATCAATTTCATCCTTCGGCCTTCGGAGGCCGAAGCGGGACCAAATGGGACACATAATGACTTCCTTAATATCTTCCCTTCCCTTCAAATCATTCTTCACGTAAAACCATTTCTCCATCCAAGCTCCGGGCCACCTTTTCTGGAATGTTGGCTGTTAGAACTTGCGCTCCTGGGCAAGGTGATCCAACGGGGAAGTGAAAGTAATGCAAACAAGGTTTTAACTCGAGATGGTGATTGCTCTGTTAATCCAGCCTCTCAAGGGCACTGTATGGGGGTATTTATAGGTGCCTGAGTGTCCAATGTCTCGATGTAAGGACGCATGTACCCTCAGGCACCTGGACTATCCCCGGAATATTCCCATAAAGGAGGGTTATAGACTGTCATTACAGAAAGGCAATTACAAATCGGGCCCGTAATATACTTCTCCGTGCGGGGCCTATTACAATGGGTTGAATCCCACGTGGGCCTCCAGGTCGGGTGAGGACATGGGACGGGGCGACGTCGTCGTAGGCCTTCGTCTTGTAGTGTAAAGGACGAAGGGTGGACCCCGCCGGTCGTTTTGCCTCCGTTGGTGCAGCGAGATTGACGAAGGCTGGAGCGAAGGGTAGCGTCTTCGCCTTCGCCCCAACATTTGCCCTCCGAGGGACCAGTTCGACTAAGTCATCTGGTGCCGAAGACGTCGCTAGATGGTGGAGACGCTGCCCTCGCTCGAAGTGGCTCCGCGGGGGTTTTTGATGTGACCATTGACGGACGGGGTACTGTTGGACTGCGGGTTTCCCGAAGCGTCGTGTCTTGTGTATAAAAAGGGGTGGGGCGGCGCAGGTCAGGTTCTCTTCTGTGCGCCACAAAACCCTAGCCTCCTTTTGAAACCGTTCGCCCGCTCGCCTACCCTCCTTGCTCCTGCTCGTCGGAGATCTGGCCCACGTCAAGCAGACCGCTCACCGCCGCCAACGGTACGTAGCCATGCCGTCTTCTTCCTCGTCTGCTGCAAACACGCCGCCGGCCGGCGCATCGTCCGAGGATACCTTGAGCAACGTGGCGGTGGAGGAGCTACATCCGGGTGATACGGTGGAGTTTGGCGTTTCGCGGATTTCCTCGGTCCGCGTTCAGGATATGCAGCAGCTTGGGTATTTTGGCGGCGGAGTGGGGCGTGTCCCAGGGGCGGAGGAGGTTCCCGAGCCCGAGGGTGAGTTGGTCGTGTTTGAGGCATTTTTCACTGCTGGCCTTCGTCTGCCTGCAGATCGCTTTGTGTCAGAGGTCCTGCAGAGATTTGAGGTCCAGGTCCACCAGCTGACGCCGAATGTCGTGGTGGCCCTAGCGAAGTATGTCTGGGCGGCGACTTCGTATGGTGGTCAGCCTTATGTGGAGGTCTTCGCCAAACATTACTGTTTGCATTGGCAGAAAAGGAAAATTGGACACAAGATTGCACAGTTTGGATCATGCACGTTTGCGCCGAGGACCGGAAAGACTTCGATGGAAGTCGTGGAGTTAGTTCCCTGTGCCCGCAATTAGTGGGGCAACTGGTGGGATTTCTGGTTTTATGTTTCCGAAGGCAAAGTCGAAGACCACCCAAGGCTCCACGTGGTCGTGATGTGCTCCCATTATTATGTGGCGTACCCGCAATTTGAGGTGGCAGAGGATGATGAGGACGAAAGAGCCCTTCGGTGCGTTCCCCGCATGAATAGCGGGCGCGATTTAGTTGAGGAATTCATCGGGTATGGGGTATGGCCCTTGGCACATGGCTGGGCGTTGGGCGAAGTATGCCCTCGCGAGATGCCCTCCCTGGGCGGACAGCGGGTGCGAAGTCCACCCTTCGCGTTGGATCTGCATGGCCGGGATCCCGCCGCATTCGTGCGTGAAGCGGAAGACAGTGCGACGAGGATTGTGGGGTGCTATGTGCCGAGGACAGAGGGTATGCGGAGCTGGGATATCCGTGGGTCCAACGTTAGATTGAACCGGGTCTTCGAATTAAACTGCTTGCCATACGGTGGCTATCCCGGGGATGACGCTGCTGACCGCCGCGAGAAGAAACTGTTGGACGTGACTGAGGAAGGGCCTTCGCAGGAGGCTGCCCCAGCCACTAAGAAGAGAAAATTAGGTACTGCAGTGGGGGAGCGGGGGTCTCTAATAGTTTTGTTGTGGATTTGATGGGGACGTGCGCAGCCCTCGGGGGAAGGATGTCTTCGCCCGAGCTCCGGGAGTCTTCGGCGCAAATGCTGGAGGTTACCGGGGGTCGATGGCCCAAGAATGTTCCGATCCCCCGCGCGGCTGGCGAAGACTTCTTTATGTCTCGCATGGCTCGCGACTTGAAGGTTTTTCCTTATGGGCGGAATATTGCTGCTGTTGTATCGGCAGTGATGAAGAGGGACCGTCAAGACATGGCGCAGAAACGCCGGGCGGTCGTCAGGATCGTGGATCCTATGCGCGAGGCGAAAAAGGCGTGGGGGAGCGCGAAGGCTGCTGCCTCTGGCGGTAGCAAACCGGTGCCGGCTGCGAAACCGGCCGCCCCCGGGCACGGCAAGGCGTCGGCGAGTGCGAAGGCTGCCACCTCTGGCGGGAGCAAGCCACCCCGGGTGTAACACCTAATTTGTAAAAGGAGAAAAGTGTTTCCTTTATTTATATGTGTGCATTGCATCTATTTGTCATCACATGAGAACACCACCTTTAAAAAAACAATCAATAAAAATATATACCACTAAAATATGCATCATGCTGGGATTTTATTTATTATTATTTTTTGTGTGCATTTTGTGACAAGAAACATAATAAAATCCTAAAGTGGAACTTTAGAAAAAAAATCCTAGAATATAGAAAGGAAAAGCAAAACAAATAGTATTTAAATAAAAAAAAGAAATAAAAATATATTTATACATTAAGGTTTGAATTTGTATAATTAGTTCAAAGGAGAAACTCATATTAAAATTCAAATTTGATTCAAAATAATTAGGAATAAAATAGAACAGAAAATAAAACATAAAAGAAAAAGAAAAGGGAAGAAAACTTACCTGGGCTTCGGTTCCTGGCTTTGGCCCAACTTCGGATTTCCCACCGCGCAGCCCAACTCGCCATCATGCCTGTGACCGACGGGTGGGTCCCGCGGTGCAGCTAACTACCGCGCGCGCCCTGTGCCGCTTCCTAGTGGGACCGCCTCGTCAGATGCAGCCGCGTACGGGTCATTCTCTCCTCCCTCTGACGTGCGGGACCCAGCTGTGGTCACTATTCCTCTTCCTTCCGTGAAGCTCGGCAGGAACGGGTCTCCGCCAGCGCAATTCCGGGGATTTCCTCGCCAACCGAACGCGACCCAACCTCCCCTTCCCTCGTCCATCCGTTCGTGGCGCCATTACCAAAAGGAATCAGAGAGAGAGAGAAATCGAGGTGAGAGAAGGAGGGAGTGCGACGCCGGGAGGAGAAAGTCGTCCTCGTAGCCCGCGTTGGGACCTTGGCGCCCTAGCCCTTCTACTCCCAAGCCCCTGTCTGCTGCTCCTGGCCACCGCACCTGGAGACCGGTGTGCGTACCGAGCGCGTACTGGTGGCCGCGGGGGAGCAGGGAGGATCGGGATGGGTGATTCTACACCAATGGCGTGCTGCCGCTGTGTTGCCGCACCTCGTGAAGTGGAGGGCTCGTCGATGTGGCCGTTCGAAGCGTGCTTGGGGACTCCGGGGGCTCGCGCGGGGTCACCGATGGGTATCCGCTGCTTGTTCGGGCAGGACGGGCGGTTGGCATGGCAGAATTCCTCACCGGAGGGCGCCACCGCCGTGCGGCCCACATCGTACCGTGACTGGGTCAGTCGTCGCGGCAATTCGCGGTAAGAAATTCCCCATCCAGTTCGCCCATGTATCTGCTGCGTAGTGAACACCTCGGATCGGAGTTTAGAACGGGGATGCGGGGAATGTTGTGGCCGGCGAGGGCCTCCGCCGTGCTCGTGAGTGGCGCCGCCGCTCTGTTGACAGGGAGAGGAGAGTTTGGGGGAAAGGACGTGGGCCGTTGAAACGGAGATGTATGGCTGGGATTGGATCTAGGCCGCTGATGCCCCCGTGGCATGGGAACCGTTGGATCTTTGACCAACAGTCGCGATTAGACCGATCGTAACTCTTCGATGAATTAAATCGTGTGCGCCGATCAACGATCCAAGGGCTCCGGTTTACGCAAATCCTAGCTGTTGGATCCTAATCGTGTGGCCGATGGAGTGTACCGCTTTGGGGGAGGCCGATCTAATCTGGTGCTCACGTTCTCAATCCAACGGCTGTGATTGCCCCGTACCTCTTCGGCCCTGGCAATTAGCACATGAGTCCCTGGTGAACCGCGAAATGAACCCGCGGTCCGATGAGCATGGCTGTGGGTTAGCTCTGAGTCTTGGAACAATTATGAATTAGCCCCCAAACTCCTGAGTATTAATGTGCGTGGACCATAGCAGTATGAAAACCAAGGGAATTAATGATTTTTAATGTAAAATAATTTCAGAATTTGTTTAATTCCTAGAAATTCCATTTTAAATCCTTTTTGAACCGTTCCAGTTACATTAGTCTTGTAATAATATTCTCTACCATTAGTGCCTCTGTTTTGGCATGAAAGACTCATTTAAATTTATCTAATACTTAATCATGTATTTAATATATAAAACCTTGGAAAATTTGTAAATTAAAATCTATAACTTCAAATTTAATGATTCCAGTTCCTATGATATCATTTTAATGTGTAGATGTTTATTGTATATTTTATTTACATGTTTGGTGCAATGTTAATTTTTGTTATACTATGTATGTATTGTGTTAATGCGAGTAGACGAGCAAGCCACTGTGGATTCTGAAGTACAACAAGTATAAGTAGCTGAGCAGGAGCTCATTGAAGGCAAGTTGTGCCCTTGATCACTTACTTTTCCCAGCCATGTTCTTATTAATTATAATGATCTGCATAGGATAATTTTGATGGGATCCTTTAGGTTACCCCAGTTTTGGCTATCTTTATACCTTGTTTACCACTGAAATATTTTTGGGTAGTACCTGCTATTGCTTTATGTGGATTTGGGTATGAAGATACTTTATTCATAATTACTCTTTTATTCTCTTTTATTATTACTGTTCATGTTAAGATCATTATGTTAATGGGAACATGGAGCGACCACCCGGGAAAACAGTGCTACCACAAGGGTTTAATGGGACGCCCTTGGCTGATTAACTAGGAAAGCTAGTGGAGGGCTACCTTACCCGAAAGGGGCAAGGGCAGTAGGGGAGTGGTCAGTGTAGGGAGGTCCCTGGTTGATTTTGCTGCGATGGCGGTCAGCCAGGAACCCTGCATTGGAACTTTCTATAAACTGTAGCGGGTAGTCTGAAGCTAGTGGAACTTTGTAAAGGCCTCGTAGTGTTACCCTGCCTCGCCTCCTCGGTAGAGGTGTATGGGATTGGCCATCTCTTGGCAGATGGGTAACATGACTTGTGGGTAAAGATGCGCAACCTCTGCAGAGTGTAAAACTAGTATACTAGCCGTGCTCACGGTCATGAGCGGCTCGGACCCTCACATGATTAATTTATGGAACTTAAACTTAACCTGTCATTTCATTGCATTTGGGATTATATTACTATTACTTTATTTATTATTATTAAGGTTTGGTATTTACTTACACTTAGTAATTGCTAATAAAATTTTGACCAACTTATAAAAGCAATGCTCAGCCTCAGCCTTTATTTCATTGATCAGCCTTACACTTCATGAACTCCCACCTTTGGTGAGTTCATGCCACATTATTCCCCACGACTTGTTGAGCGATGAACGTATGTGAGCTCACTCTTGCTGTCTCACACCCCCCCACAGGAGAAGAACAGGTGGTTCAGGAGGAGCCACAAGGCGAGGAGTATGATCTGATCTAGGTGGCGTTTCTCAGTCGACATTGGCGCCAACGATCCTTAGTTCGTTTTACATTTATTCCTTTATTTTGTAATAAGTCTTCCGCTATGTAATAATTACTCTGATGTTTTGTGACATTTATCTCTATACACTCTGTTATTATATATGTTGTCTTCTTGGCGCATGTATGAGACGCACCCGGCTTTGTTCCTTAAAACCGGGTGTGACAGAAGTGGTATCAGAGGAAATGTTGACTTTAGGACGAAACCTAGATAGAAATGGACAAAACCCTTACCTACTTACCTTACTCTGATTCATTCCATACTTACCCTATCTTGATCCTGTCTCACCTTTTGCTATTCTACTCTGATCATTCTCATCTTTGCTACTCTAAGACAAGAAAGATTTCACACCTTGGAATCCTACACTTATGGTCTTTCCAGAGATAGGTAACCTCAGACGAAAATAAAACTATTTTCTCTATTTAAAAAAATGTTGGTTGATTGTTCTGATGAAAAATGTCTGATTTGCTTCTTTGATTGATTGAAACATTATAGTTGGGCATCTTAGCATGTACCACTATAAGGTAATAAATTAGCTATGGTAGGTAAAATATTAATCTGCTTAGCTAATAAATCCCCCAAAGTAACCTGATTCGTAATCACTACCTTGTCTACAATCCTTGCTTTCTTACCCTGTATTTCTAACCCAGATGGGCTACCCCTATAGTGTTAGAAGAGAGCACTATAGACGTGATCCTTGGTATGTCATGGTTAAGAAAGACAAAGGCAGTACATACACTGTGCTAAGGGAACCGTAGAACTCACCCGTTCCAAAGAAGAAAGATTTGAAGTTAAAATTGCAGTAACTACCACCACCAGATTAGCAGCATTCTTAGTAGATGGGAAGTTTGTTGGTGTCAACATCCGTGTGGTTAGAGATTTATTTTGGATGTCTTCCCAGAAGAGTTACCAGGGATGCAACTGGATACGGAAGTTGAGTTTGTCATAGATCTCTTACCTGGAACTAGTCCTATTTCAAACGACCATACATGATGTTCGTAGAAGAACTAAAGGAAACCTAAGAAGCAATTAACGGAATTACAAGAGGCTGGGTACATTCGTTCGAAACCTTCACCTTGGGGAGCACCGGTGTTATTTGTGCAGAAGAAGGATGGATCACAACGGATGTGTGTGGACTATAGATCACTCAATGATGTCACGGTGAAGAACAAGTGTCCATTACCCCGTATTGAGGATTTATTCAGATGAGAGGTGTCGAAGATCGATCTCCGACCGGGTTATCACCAAATGAAGATTAGGCCATCGGATATTCCCAAGACGAATTTCTCGACCCGATATGGTTTATATGAGTTTACCGTTATGTCATTTGGACCAACTAATGCACCAACCTATTTTATGGATCTGAAGAATGAGGTGCATGATCTGGACAAATTCGTCATGGTCTTCATCGACGATATTATTATTTAATCCAAGAGTGATAGCGATCATGAGGAACATCTGAGATTGGTGCTACAGAAGCTACGAGATAATCAACTCTATGCTAAGTATAGCAAATGCGAGTTTTGGATTGGCAAGGTGCCCTTTCTTGGACATATCATTTCTAATGGAGGAATATCAATGGATCCTGCTAAAGTCAAGGAGATAGTGGCGTGGAGCATACCCACTATAGTTACGAAGATTTGGAATTTCCTAGGAGTTGCAGGATATTATCGGAAATTTATTGAAGGATTCTCTAAGATTGCTAAGCCTATGACCTCACTTCTGGAGAAGGGAAGAGAATTTAAGTGAGATGAGAAGTGCCAAGACAACTTTGATCAATTAAAGAAGAGATTGATGTCACCACCAGTGTTGGTTATGCCAGATCTGCAGAAAGGATTTGACATTTATTGTGATGCATGTGGCCAAGGCTTCGGATGTGTGCTCATGCAAGAAGGTCATGTGATTGCCTATGCATCTCGACAGTTGAGGAAGCATGAATTGAATCACCCCACTCATGACTTGGAATTGGCTGCAGTTGTGCATGCACTTAAGATTTGGAGACACTACATCATGGGAACTAAGTGCCAAGTATACATGGATCATAAGAGTTTGAAGTACATATTCACTCAGAAGGATCTCAACCTTAGACAACGTCGTTGGTTGGAGCTCATTAAGGATTATGATTTGGAGATTCACTATCACCCAGGCAAGGCGAATTTGGTTGCAGATGCCTTGAGTCGGAAGGAGCATGTTCACTCCGCTTTCGTTGTCCAGCTACCTGATGAATTAGCAAAAGATTTTGAGAGACTCAACCTGGGAATTGTTACACATACGGAAGGGGTTACTATTGAATTGGAACCTACCTTGGAGCAAGAGATTCGTAAAGGTCAGATTGGTGATGCCAAAATTCAAGAGATCAAGGATCTAATAACAGAGGGTAGAGGCCCGGAATTCACGGAGGATGAGCAAGGCACGATTTGGTTCAAGAATCGGATCTGTGTTCCCGATATTGATAGTCTTCGGGAAACCATATTAAAGGAGGCACATGATTCAGTTTATTCCATTCATCCTGGAAGTACTAAGATGTATCAGGATTTGAAGCAAAAATATTGGTGGTATGGATTGAAGAGAGATGTGGCTGCACATGTGGCTAGGTGCGATGTGTGTCAAAGAGTTAAGGCTGAACACCAGAGGCCAGCCGGACTACTACATCCACTGAAGATACCAGAGTGGAAATGGGAAGAGATTGGCATGGACTTTATTGTTGGATTATCACGCACGTCTGCTGGATATGATTCTATATGAGTGATTGCGGACAGGCTAACTAAAGTAGCCCACTTTATTCCAGTGAAGACCACATATTCAGGAGCCAAGTTAGCAGAGTTGTACATGGCACGGATTGTCTGCCTACATGGTGTGCCAAAGAAGATCGTGTCTGATCGAGGATCACAGTTTACCTCTCGATATTGGAAGAAGTTGCACGAGTCCTTGGATACAAGATTAAATTTTAGTTCGGCTTACCATCCACAGACTGATGGACAGACTGAGAGGACTAACCAAGTGCTGGAAGATATGTTAAGAGCTTGTGCCCTTCAACATGTAGTAGTTGGGACAAGAGTCTACCTTATGCTGAGCTCTCATATAATAATAGCTACCAAGCCAGTTTGAAGATGTCTCCGTTTGAGGCTTTGTATGGCAGAAAATGCAGGACTCCTCTATATTGGATCAGACTAGAGGAAGATAGTTCTTTGGACCTGAACTTATTCAAGAAGCAGAAGAACAAGTCTGTATAATTCGGGAGAATTTGAGAACTGCACAATCCAGGCAGAAAAGTTATGCTGACACCCGGAGAAGACTGCTTGAGTTTAAAGAGGGAGATTATGTCTATTTGAAGGTGTCACCACTCCGGGGTATGAGAAGGTTTAAAGTCAAAGGAAAGTTGTCCCCTCGCTTTATTGGACCCTTCTTAATCTTAAAGCGAGTGGGAGAGGTTGCATACCAATTGGAGTTACCGGATCATCTTGCGGATGTTCATAATGTTTTTCATGTATCTCAGCTGAAGAAATGTCTCAGGGTGCCTGAAAAACAGTTACCAATGGAGGACCTTAATGTTCAAGATGACCTGACTTATGCTGAGTACCCTATCAAGATTTTGGATACTTTGACTCGAGTTACAAGGAATAAGGTTATAAAGATGTGCAAAGTGCAATGAAGTCACCATGAAGAGAGAAGAAGAGCTTCGCATAGATTTTCCCCATCCTTTTCCAAGATCTTCTTAAATCTCGAGGACGAGACTCTTTTTAAGGGGGGTAGGATTTGTAACACCTAATTTGTAAAAGGAGAAAAGTGTTTCCTTTATTTATATGTGTGCATTGCATCTATTTGTCATCACATGAGAACACCACCTTTAAAAAAACAATCAATAAAAATATATACCACTAAAATATGCATCATGCTGGGATTTTATTTATTATTATTTTTTGTGTGCATTTTGTGACAAGAAACATAATAAAATCCTAAAGTGGAACTTTAGAAAAAAAATCCTAGAATATAGAAAGGAAAAGCAAAACAAATAGTATTTAAATAAAAAAAAGAAATAAAAATATATTTATACATTAAGGTTTGAATTTGTATAATTAGTTCAAAGGAGAAACTCATATTCAAATTCAAATTTGATTCAAAATAATTAGGAATAAAATAGAACAGAAAATAAAACATAAAAGAAAAAGAAAAGGGAAGAAAACTTACCTGGGCTTCGGTTCCTGGCTTTGGCCCAACTTCGGATTTCCCACCGCGCAGCCCAACTCGCCATCATGCCTGTGACCGACGGGTGGGTCCCGCGGTGCAGCTAACTACCGCGCGCGCCCTGTGCCGCTTCCTAGTGGGACCGCCTCGTCAGATGCAGCCGCGTACGGGTCATTCTCTCCTCCCTCTGACGTGCGGGACCCAGTTGTGGTCACTATTCCTCTTCCTTCCGTGAAGCTCGGCAGGAACGGGTCTCCGCCAGCGCAATTCCGGGGATTTCCTCGCCAACCGAACGCGACCCAACCTCCCCTTCCCTCGTCCATCCGTTCGTGGCGCCATTACCAAAAGGAATCAGAGAGAGAGAGAAATCGAGGTGAGAGAAGGAGGGAGTGCGACGCCGGGAGGAGAAAGTCGTCCTCGTAGCCCGCGTTGGGACCTTGGCGCCCTAGCCCTTCTACTCCCAAGCCCCTGTCTGCTGCTCCTGGCCACCGCACCTGGAGACCGGTGTGCGTACCGAGCGCGTACTGGTGGCCGCGGGGGAGCAGGGAGGATCGGGATGGGTGATTCTACACCAATGGCGTGCTGCCGCTGTGTTGCCGCACCTCGTGAAGTGGAGGGCTCGTCGATGTGGCCGTTCGAAGCGTGCTTGGGGACTCCGGGGGCTCGCGCGGGGTCACCGATGGGTATCCGCTGCTTGTTCGGGCAGGACGGGCGGTTGGCATGGCAGAATTCCTCACCGGAGGGCGCCACCGCCGTGCGGCCCACATCGTACCGTGACTGGGTCAGTCGTCGCGGCAATTCGCGGTAAGAAATTCCCCATCCAGTTCGCCCATGTATCTGCTGCGTAGTGAACACCTCGGATCGGAGTTTAGAACGGGGATGCGGGGAATGCTGTGGCCGGCGAGGGCCTCCGCCGTGCTCGTGAGTGGCGCCGCCGCTTTGTTGACAGGGAGAGGAGAGTTTGGGGGAAAGGACGTGGGCCGTTGAAACGGAGATGTATGGCTGGGATTGGATCTAGGCCGCTGATGCCCCCGTGGCATGGGAACCGTTGGATCTTTGACCAACAGTCGCGATTAGACCGATCGTAACTCTTCGATGAATTAAATCGTGTGCGCCGATCAACGATCCAAGGGCTCCGGTTTACGCAAATCCTAGCTGTTGGATCCTAATCGTGTGGCCGATGGAGTGTACCGCTTTGGGGGAGACCGATCTAATCTGGTGCTCACGTTCTCAATCCAACGGCTGTGATTGCCCCGTACCTCTTCGGCCCTGGCAATTAGCACATGAGTCCCTGGTGAACCGCGAAATGAACCCGCGGTCCGATGAGCATGGCTGTGGGTTAGCTCTGAGTCTTGGAACAATTATGAATTAGCCCCCAAACTCCTGAGTATTAATGTGCGTGGACCATAGCAGTATGAAAACCAAGGGAATTAATGATTTTTAATGTAAAATAATTTCAGAATTTGTTTAATTCCTAGAAATTCCATTTTAAATCCTTTTTGAACCGTTCCAGTTACATTAGTCTTGTAATAATATTCTCTACCATTAGTGCCTCTGTTTTGGCATGAAAGACTCATTTAAATTTATCTAATACTTAATCATGTATTTAATATATAAAACCTTGGAAAACTTGTAAATTAAAATCTATAACTTCAAATTTAATGATTCCAGTTCCTATGATATCATTTTAATGTGTAGATGTTTATTGTATATTTTATTTACATGTTTGGTGCAATGTTAATTTTTGTTATACTATGTATGTATTGTGTTAATGCGAGTAGACGAGCAAGCCACTGTGGATTCTGAAGTACAACAAGTATAAGTAGCTGAGCAGGAGCTCATTGAAGGCAAGTTGTGCCCTTGATCACTTACTTTTCCCAGCCATGTTCTTATTAATTATAATGATCTGCATAGGATAATTTTGATGGGATCCTTTAGGTTACCCCAGTTTTGGCTATCTTTATACCTTGTTTACCACTGAAATATTTTTGGGTAGTACCTGCTATTGCTTTATGTGGATTTGGGTATGAAGATACTTTATTCATAATTACTCTTTTATTCTCTTTTATTATTACTGTTCATGTTAAGATCATTATGTTAATGGGAACATGGAGCGACCACCCGGGAAAACAGTGCTACCACAAGGGTTTAATGGGACGCCCTTGGCTGATTAACTAGGAAAGCTAGTGGAGGGCTACCTTACCCGAAAGGGGCAAGGGCAGTAGGGGAGTGGTCAGTGTAGGGAGGTCCCTGGTTGATTTTGCTGCGATGGCGGTCAGCCAGGAACCCTGCATTGGAACTTTCTATAAACTGTAGCGGGTAGTCTGAAGCTAGTGGAACTTTGTAAAGGCCTCGTAGTGTTACCCTGCCTCGCCTCCTCGGTAGAGGTGTATGGGATTGGCCATCTCTTGGCAGATGGGTAACATGACTTGTGGGTAAAGATGCGCAACCTCTGCAGAGTGTAAAACTAGTATACTAGCCGTGCTCACGGTCATGAGCGGCTCGGACCCTCACATGATTAATTTATGGAACTTAAACTTAACCTGTCATTTCATTGCATTTGGGATTATATTACTATTACTTTATTTATTATTATTAAGGTTTGGTATTTACTTACACTTAGTAATTGCTAATAAAATTTTGACCAACTTATAAAAGCAATGCTCAGCCTCAGCCTTTATTTCATTGATCAGCCTTACACTTCATGAACTCCCACCTTTGGTGAGTTCATGCCACATTATTCCCCACGACTTGTTGAGCGATGAACGTATGTGAGCTCACTCTTGCTGTCTCACACCCCCCACAGGAGAAGAACAGGTGGTTCAGGAGGAGCCACAAGGCGAGGAGTATGATCTGATCTAGGTGGCGTTTCTCAGTCGACATTGGCGCCAACGATCCTTAGTTCGTTTTACATTTATTCCTTTATTTTGTAATAAGTCTTCCGCTATGTAATAATTACTCTGATGTTTTGTGACATTTATCTCTATACACTCTGTTATTATATATGTTGTCTTCTTGGCGCATGTATGAGACGCACCCGGCTTTGTTCCTTAAAACCGGGTGTGACACCGGGCGGGGTCATGAAAGGACGAAGGCCGCTTTCACCGGTGTGACGTATTGCCGACTTCGGCACGGACATCAGTGTCGACGATTATCTTGTTGGTAAGTTAAACCCCCCCCTTTTTTCTCGACGAGGTCTTTAACCAGTGTCATGGTGCAGGTTCGGGTGAGGGGCAACTGGCTGTTGTCCCGCCTCTGGTGGTGACCACTTCGCCACCGGCCGTGGTGGGGGCGAAGGGTGCCGCGCGGGACCCGTGGGCCACTTTCTGCGCGAGCGGTGAGATTCTATCGGCCGCTGCCGCTAAGGACGTGGCGGGCTCCATGTCTCAACGTCTGAGGGAGGCATCGCAGTAGCTGTCACAGCAGTTGAAGCAAGTAAGTTGTGTTGGACTTCGATGTTTGTTGTTTTTATAGGGATTCGGGTCTCATGGGTTTATGTGTCAGGCGGCCGACTTCGCCGACCTCGTCGCGTCGAGTGCCTTGACTGCGGACGTTGCTGCCGAGGTCGAGCGTCTCCGGGCACAGTATGCGGATGTTGTGCGGGAGAAGTCGGCTGCGGAAAGCAAAAACTGCAGGCTGTCGGAGAAGGTGGCCGCCATGGAGGCAGAGAAGACGGATCTCCGGCGCCAGCTGGCGGAGGAGAGGAGGGAGGCGAACAAAGCCATCGCTGATGCGCAGGCTGCGCAGGCCGAAGCCAAAGTGGCGCGGGCGGAGGGCAGTCTCGCCCGCCAACGCGCCGAGGAGCTGGAGGCGAGGTTCAACGCCCTGCGCGGCCGCATGGACAAGGCCGAGGCCTCGACGCGCGCAGAGGTCGAGCGGATGCACGCGCAATTCGTGGACGCGTACCGCGAGCTGGGTGCGTGGACTGCTGATTTCAAAGTGCCCGGTCAAGAAGCGGGCCTTTGCTTCCTTGAATGGTTGCAGGAGGAGCTGCTGGTGCTCCCGACCATTGTGACAGGTTTCATGTCCTTCGCCTCCCTCGTCACCTGCGAGGGGGTCGTGAATGCTTTGTCCCGTGAGGGGTGCAGGCATTACGAGGTCTTTGACCAAGCGGACAAAAACTTTGAACGTGAAATCTTCAAGGTCGAAGACCCCGTGGTGAAGTAGTCGGTGGGGGCACTCTTTGATAGGATGTGGGGTCCGCACGACCGAGAGGCGGTCAGGGAGCGGTCCGACCGGGCAATAGAGCAGGTAAAGGCTGTTTTTTTGTGTGGTTATATGTGTGGGTATGTGTGGTTTTGCTGAATGAGTGTGCTGTTGCTGCAGATGGCGCATGCCAAAGACGTCGAGGACCTTGTTGGTCTGGACGGCGCGCTGCCCGAGGCCGCGGGGGTCGATCCGGTGCCGCCCTCGGATGCCGGTGAAGGCCCCTCGATGACCCCTGCGCCTGCTGCGGCCGGCGAAGACCCCGCACCAGCCCCTGCGCCGACGGGCGAAGACGCCCAGAAGGTGGTGGCCGAGCCGACAGCCAAGGACTCCACAGCCGTGGCTGGGCCTTCGCAGGTGGCTGAAAAGGTGTTGAGGAGTTTGTAAATTTTGTCTGTGTGATACTGAACCTCGGTTGCTGCGCAGGTTCTTGGGTCTGGGCCTGCGCACACAACCGCTACTGACAATGCTATTTTGTGGCGGCTTCGACCGTGGCTGCTGATGACGATTCGTTTGGCTCTGTGTCTAAGTGTTTTGAGTCTAATGATTCTGGGAGTTCGATTGCGTGGATGGAGGAGCCTTCAGATGAGGACTTGGATTATTTTGCAGCGTTGGATGTGGCTGCAGCGGAGCCTTCGCCGCGCGCGGAGGGTTCCGAGGAGCTCTCGGGCGCGAGTACTGGGTATAGGCGGCGAAGGGCGGTGGCGAAACGGAGAGTGAGTGAATTGTCGTGAAGTGGTAGGCATTGTCGTAGTGAGATGGACAGTGGTCGTCTTCGCGTGGACGGGACTGGTAAGCGAGAATTGTTGTCCTCGCCGATTGGGGTGAGTGTAGGTGAGGGGGAGCTGTGAAATCTTTTTGAGGGTGAGGAACTAAGGATAATGCTGTTCAACTACAGGGAGATGGGTATCATCCCGAAGGTTGAGCCAATGTAATATATGATACCCTCGCTGTGTGTATGTAACCGCTATTTGTATGATAAGGCTGCGCGCCTTCGTTGATCCGGCCGCGCCCGTGGGTGACTTCTGCACGGAGAGTCTTTTGGAAAAGACTTCGATTTTGCGCGTCTATTATTCCGGCTGCACCCTTAGGCATCTTTTGCACGGAGAGTCTTTTGGAAAAGACTTCGATTTTGCGTGCCTAGTATTCCGGCTGCACCCTTAGGTAGGGGTGGATATCGAGCTGGCTCGGCTCGACTCGACTCGACTCGAGCTGGCTCGTTAAGATAACGAGCTGGCTCGACTCGACTCGTTATGTTAACGAGCTGAAGATCCAACTCGGCTCGACTCGTTTGCTAACTCGAGCTGGCTCGTTTAGCTCGCGAGCCAGCTCGATAATACTATGTCTAGTGTATACGAACGGATATAAAAACATGTAGCAAAATAAAAGAAGGAGATCTATTTAGAAAAATAGATTAGAGTTTGCAACTTAAGGTTCCACACTCAACAAAGAACAATATTAACTATAGTAGATACAAGATTAACCATTTTGGATCGGATATTATTGTAATTTGACTAATTACTCCAACTCGTTTGGCTCGCGAGTCAACTCGCGAGCCAGCTCGAGCTGACTCGTTATCGTAACGAGTTGAAATACAAGCTCAACTCGTTACAAATTATAAACGAGTCGAGTCAAGTCGAGCCACTATTAAGTCGAGTCGAGCGAGTTAACGAGTTACGAGTTTTTTGTCCAGCCCTACCCTTAGGCGACTTTTGCATGGAGAGTCTTTTGGAAAAGACTTCGATTTTGCGCACTTATTGTGCTATTCCGGCTGCACCCTTAGGCGACTTTTGCACGGAGAGTGTTTTGGAAAAGACTTAGATTTTGCGCACTTATTGTGCTAGTCCGGCTGCACCCTTAGGCGAATTTTGCACGAAGAGTCTTTTGGAAAAGACTTCGATTTTGCGCACTTATTGTGCTATTCCGGCTGCACCCTTATGCGACTTTTGCACGGAGAGTCTTTTGGAAAAGACTTCGATTTTGCGCACTTATTGTGCTAGTCCGGCTGCACCCTTAGGCGACTTTTGCATGGAGAGTCTTTTGGAAAAGACTTCGATTTTGCGCACTTGTTGTGCTATTCCGGCTGCACCCTTAGGCGACTTTTGCGCGGAGTGTCGCACGCGAGGGTAGTCAGCGCTGCCCCTCGCGGCGACTTCGGTGTGGTCGAATGCTGAAGACCGTCGATGTGGTCTTTTTCGACATATTGTGTCTTAGTTTTTGCAGGGGATTTTTGCGGGTATATTGGTCGGAGACCATAATTAGGGGTACCCCCAAGACTCCTAATCTCAGCTGGTAACCCCCATCAGCACAAAGCTGAAAAGGCCTGATGGGTGCTGTCACACCCGGTTTTGGAAGGCAAACCGAATGCGAACTATGTACGTGCCAGGATCAGAACTCACGTACACAGCGATTACATAAATGAACATCATCACACAATGCTTGAATAATAACATAAAAGAGTATTAACTTATTACATCACAGAGTCATAGACATCCACATAGTCATTGTCTTAACAGGTAAATCAAAGTACTAGCGAAACGCAGTAAAGATAAGGCCTTCACAGGCAGCTGACTGGGGGTTGCCGCCAACCCACACCTAGAATTCGTCGTAGTCTTGAAACTCCTGGAAGTCTCCTTCCACGGCTTCACCTTCTCCTGAGCAGTGATTACAATGCGGACAACCTGGTGTTTTGTGGTAAAGCAAGGATGAGTACACATCAACGTACTCAGCAAATGTCCCGTTTGGCTGAAGTGGACTAGCTTTATGTGGGGTTAGGCTCGAGCAGTTGCTTTTAGTTGGTCAGGTATTTATCATTAGTAGAAGCCAGATTTTAGCATTAACCAACCCGTGAACCATTTCCTCATCGAGGAACAACATCATCATAGTCGAACCAAAACCATATCATAATCATTGTATCTCGAACCATCTGTATCTCTAATCAAAGAGGATCCCAAGGCTGCTCATAACCGTGAGCACGACTGACATATCAGTTTCACTACCCTCTGCAGAGGTTGCACACTTTACCCATGAGTCATGATTCCCTTTCTACCCGGGGAGAGCTAATCCCCATTGACCACTACCTAGGTGGTCCGGCAGGGCATCACTATGTAGCTTTTACAAAGATTCCCCAGAGATCATAGTTGCCCGTTAGGTTTCTCCAGTTTGATAAACACAGTACCCCTCCCCGCAGGAGAGTGACTAACAAAGAGCAAAACGAAAGAACCTCGGCACTCAGCCTCGGCAGAGCAAGCACTGTGCCTGGACCCCATTGACGGCACGACGGCTAAGCAACTACACCTCTAGTTCCTCTAATTAATTAGCTAAGGGCATCCCATTTCACCCTCATGGTTGCACTGTTATCCCGGGTGGTCTCTCAACGAACAGGTCCTTACGGAGAGGTACTCAGGAAACAGCCTGAGCCCCCTAGAGTATCACAAGATCATCAACATCATCAGGATAACAGTATCATAAATAGTCACATCATGTTCATTGATTAAGTTTAGGCAATAGCAGAGTGCTAACCATAACAACCCATAAGGTCATCAAGGATAAAGTAAAGTGTAAATCTAGTCAGTCCTTAGGTTTCAAGTAAGTAATGCGGGGTAGTAAGTTATAAATGAATAGGACATAATGGGACAGAGGACACTTGCCTTCACCAAACTGCTGATCAGGGACTTCCTCTGCAACCTCCTCGGGAAACACAGACTGCCCGTTGTCTACGTAAAGTAATCATTCACACTATGCACTTGGGAAGATAACAAACAAAAAGCAACATACCAAACATATGCAGCAGAGAGATCACAAGTTCATAGTAGAAAAGGGATAGGCACTCTGGTGTTCCCTAGGTCTGGGGTAGAGGACTATACAAAGTGATTCATTATCCACTAATCAGGTTTAAGTCAGTGGTGGGATTAAATCATTACATGGTTTTAAGTTCCTAAACTCAGGTGTTTAAGTCCATAAACTTAAGTACTCTAACTTTTATTAAAGTCTACCAACTTCTAATTATCTCAAATAGGGTTCCAATAGCCTTAATCCTATCCTAATGGTTAATTATTAATTGGTACATGGAAACAGCAGGGAAACATTGTTTAAATATATAGACAAAAACATCATGAGCATTTTGCAATTTGAAGCACCTAATTTGGAGTTCATATGATAAAGTTATGAATTTTACAAGTTTGGGGATTAAAAATATACCCTAAATACCTATTTTGAATTAAATAAAAGGTCCGAGGACCTAACTGAGAGAAACCAGGGACGACGGGTTTAAATTCCAGAAAACTGGGGGTCTCTTTAAGAAAACGCGCGTGCGAAGGGGTATCGGGCTCCTACGGCCGTCGGATCTCAGGCGAACGGCCACGATTAGATCCTGCGGGCGGGCGCGCGAGCGCGCGGCGGCCTGGGCGGCTGACAGGCGGGGCCGGGCGGGCAGCGCGAGCGCGGGCAGGCTGACAGGCGGGGCCAGCGGGCAGCGCGGGGCGCGGGTGGGCTGACAGGCGGGGCCCAACGGCAGGGAGGCGGGGTGTGGGGGAAGCGGGCCTGGGCCGCTGGATCTCTGGCGGACGGCCAGGATTAGGCTCGGCCTAATTAAAACGGGGCCGCCCGATCTGGGACGGACGGCGGGGATCGGGTGGGCGGCCTTGGCTTCTCCTACGACTAGCTGGGGCGGCGGCGCTCGTCCCCGCGGCGGAGGACTCGCCGGAGACGAGGGGCGCGGGCGCTCGGCGGGTCTCTGGGGCGACCTGAGCGGCCGGGAAGGTTGGGGAGGGCACGGGGAGTCCTCTGGTGGGGTCTGGGTCGGGGCAGGGACACCGGAGGGGGGCGGTTCACGGCGAAGCGGCTCGGCGGCGGCATAAAACGACTCCGGCGAGGAATTAAACATGGCAGAAGGCAATACACGGGTCGATAGGGGCGGGAGAGGTTCCTTACCTCAAGGCGGGCTCCGGGGACTCCTCGGCGGCGACAATGGCGCGACGGTGGCCCGGGGCGACGGTGGCGGACCTCCACGGCTGCACGGGGACGGCGGGTGAGCGCGGGCAGAGAGAAATAGGGAGGGGGAGAGGGAATTGGGGCGCGTCCCGGGTTGCGGACGTCGGGGCGGAGCTCACCGGGGCAAAGGGCGCGGCGGAGCTCCAACGGCGACGGGGAACCGAGCTCGGAACGGCGGGTGTTATGGCGGCGGCGCTCGGGCGTGCGCGCAGCGAGGGGGAGGTGGAAGAGGGGTCTGCTGGTGTGCAAAAGAGGGAGGGGGAGAGGGCGAGTGGGGCTCTGGGCTCAAGTGGCCAGGGGCGGGGCGGTTGCGAGCTCCACGCGCGACGTGGGCGTGGAGAAGGCGGCCGCACGCAGCTCGGGCGGCGGTTACGCGAGGACGACGGGGCTGACAAGCCGGGCCCGCGAGCAGAGAGAGGGGAAAGCGGGGGCGGGCGCGCGGAAGGCGGCCGCGCTGACGGGCGGGCCCGCCAGGGCAGAGAGAGCGGGGGGGGGGGGGGGGGGGAGAGGCGCGCGCGCGGGATGGGCTTAGTGGGTCGAAAGGCCGAGGGGGCGGCGGGGTTGGGCTTCTTTCCTCTTTTCTTTTATTCTGGAATTGTTTTCTCTTTTCTTTTTATTTTCTCTATTTGATTCAAATCCAAATAAACCACAAATTCAAATTAGACTTTCCAAGAATTATGCACCAAGCAAAAGTGAAATCTAGGGTTCAACATGATGCAACAATTCATACTCCCTTAGGGTTTAACCTATTAAACTATAATTACAAATAAAATAAGCACTTTTCTCCTATAGAAATGAAAAAGAAAAGAATGAGGAAGGATGAGAAAAGGGAAGTAACACCTGAATTTGTGAATATGAGCAAAGAAATTTTATAGCCCCAAATTCAGGGTGTTACAAACCTATCCCCCTTAAAAGAATCTCGCCCCGAGATTCAAGGTTGGTCAGCAAAGAGTTCAGGGTATTTGGCCTTCAGATCATCTTCTCGTTCCCAGGTTGCTTCTTCCTCCGAGTGGTGACCCCATCTGACTTTGCACATTCTGATGGTGTTCCTCCGGGTGACTCTGTCTGCAAACTCCAGAATCTGCGTTGGCTTCTCTATGTATGTCAGATCTTCCTGGACTTCCAAACCCTCCACTGGCAACTGTTCTTCTGGTACTCGCAGACACTTCTTCAATTGCGACACATGGAACACGTTGTGCACTGCTGACAAGCTCTCTGGTAGGTTGAGCTGGTAGGCCACTTCTCCACGCTTTGCTTGGATTTGATATGGCCCGACGTACCGAGGTGCTAACTTGCCTTTAACTCCGAACCTTCTGACTCCCCTGATAGGTGACACCTTTAGATAGACGTAGTCTCCCACTTCAAAACTCAGTTCTCTTCTCCTTCGGTCCGTGTAGCTTCGCTACCTTGATTGTGCTATCTTCAGATTCTCCCGAACCATCTTGATATTTTCTTCGGCTTCAAGCAAAATGTCGGGGCCAAACACCTGTCTCTCTCCAGGCTGGTCCCAATGCAGCGGAGTCCTACAACTCCGTCCATAGAGTGCCTGAAACGGTGACATCTTCAAGCTGGCCTGGTAACTATTGTTGTAGGAGAATTTTGCATAAGGTAACCTTTTGTCCCATCCTGACTTGTCTTGCAACGCACAGGCTCTCAACATATCCTCTAGGATCTGATTAGTTCTTTCAGTCTGACCGTCTGTCTGCGGGTGATAAGCTGAGCTGAAGTTCAAATGTGTGCCCAAAGCTTCTTGTAGCTGCTGCCAAAAATGAGAGGTGAACTGCGTTCCTCGATCTGACACTATCTTCTTCGGCACACCATGAAGGCAGACTATCCGTGACATATATAACTCAGCTAGCGTTGCTCCGGTGTATGTTGTCTTCACAGGTATGAAATGGGCCACCTTTGTTAAGCGGTCCACAACCACCCAGATGGAATCATAACCGGCCCGGGTACGAGGTAGGCCAACTATAAAATCCATCCCGATCTCATCCCACTTCCACTGAGGAATCCGCAATGGCTGCAACAACCCGGCAGGCCTCTGATGCTCTGCTTTGGTTCTCTGACAGCTATCACAGATGTCGACATATTCTGCGATCTCTCTTTTCATACCATACCACCAAAACCTCCTTTTTAAATCCTGGTACATCTTTTCACTTCCCGGGTGTATGGAGTAGGCTGTCTCATGAGCTTCCTTTAGGATCAATTCCCGAATAGGTTTGAGGTCGGGGACACACAATCGGTCCTTGAACCATATTACCCCCTCTTCATCCTCTCGAAAGTCTTTGCCTCTTCCTTCTAAGATCAGCTGCCGGATCTTGTTGATGTTTTCATCATCCTTCTGCCCTTCTTTGATCTCCCGCTCTAGGGTGGGCTCCAATTCCACTGTTACTCCTTGCGTACTGTTCAGGAAACCGAGGCTCAGTCTGTCGAACTCTTTGGCTAACTCATACGGCATCGGGTACGAGGCCAACATATGGACTTGACTCTTCCTGCTCAGAGCATCTGCAACAACATTGGCTTTGCCTGGATGGTAATGTATCTCCAACTCATAGTCTTTGATCAATTCCAACCATCTTCGCTGCCTCATGTTTAACTCTGACTGGGTGAATATGTACTTCAGACTTTTATGATCTGTGTAGATGTCGCACTTCTGCCCATACAGGTAATGTCTCCAGGTCTTTAAGGCATGAACCACTGCTGCCAACTCCAGGTCATGTGTGGGATAATTTTTCTCAGGGATCTTCAGCTGTCGAGATGAGTATGCTACAACTCTTCCTTCTTGCATTAGCACACATCCCAATCCGGTGTACGAAGCGTCGCAATACACCGAGAATGACTTGTGAACATCAGGCAGGACTAACACAGGAGCTGTAGTCAATCTATTCTTCAGTTCTTCAAATGCTTCCTGACATTTTTGAGTCCATTTAAACTCAACTTTCTTCGCTAGCAACGCTGTCATTGGTCTAGCAATCTTTGAGAAGCCTTCAATGAAACGCCTATAGTATCCGGCCATTCCAATGAAGCTCTTGATCCCACGAACATCCTTCGGTGCTTTCCAGTTCAGGACATCTGCTACTTTCTTTGGATCCACTACCAACCCATCTTGGTTTATGATGTGACCCAGAAATAAGACTTCATGAATCCAGAACTCGCATTTGCCCAGCTTGGCATACAACTGATGCTCTCGAAGTCTTTGCAATACCATCTTCAAATGCTCTACATGATCTTCCTCACTTTGAGAGTATATGAGAATGTCATCGATGAACACTACCACAAACTTGTCTAGATAGTCCATGAACACGCTGTTCATCAGATACATAAAGAAGGCTGGCGCATTTGTCAAACCAAAGGACATAACTGTGAACTCATATAACCCGTACTTGGTGATGAATGCTGTCTTCGGTATGTCCGAGGGTCGGATTCTGAGTTGATGGTAACCTGATCTCAGATCTATCTTCGAGAATACGCTGGCACCTCTGAGCTGGTCGAACAAATCTTCTATCCTTGGCAGGGGGTACTTGTTCTTGACAGTGACTTCATTCAAGGCTCTGTAATCTATGCACATCCTTTTGGTACCATCTTTCTTCTCTACAAACAACACTGGAGCGGCCCAAGGCGAGGTACTTGGCCTGATGTAACCCTTCTCCAACATCTCATCTATCTGCTTCTTGAGTTCCACCAATTCTGGTCCAGACACTCGATAGGCTCTCTTGGAGATGGGGGCGGTACCAGGGATAAGCTCTATGGAAAATTCGACTTTTCTCTCGGGTGGCATGCCCGTTAGCTCCTCGGGAAACACATCCGGAAAGTCTGACACAACCTTGATAGCCTCGAGCGGGTTGGGCTCCTTACTATCAACTGAAATCTGATGGCAGACTCCCTCTTCTGATTTAGGCATCCTTAGCTCGGCCACTACCTCTTCTCCTGACGGGGACTTCAATGTTACGGTCCTCTTGTCACAACTAACATTTGCTTCATACTTCATTAACCAGTTCATCCCTAGAATAACATCTATCCCGGGGGTGTCTATTACTATTAAGTCACTGGGGAATCCTATCCCCCTTATTTCCACCATTATATTTGAACATATTTTATCTGTTTGCACCTTGCCACCAACCGAATTAATCCTCATGGGCGGCATCATTGCCTCTACTGAGATGTTATGCAATTCTACCCATGTTGCAGTGACAAACGAATGAGTTGCACTAGTATCAAATAGCACTTTTGCGGGATGAGATTCGACTGAGAACATACCTAATGCCACATCTGGTGCATCCTGGATTGCTTCGGCCTCCAAGTGGTTCACCTTTCCACGGTTGTACGCTTGGCTACGATTGCCTGCTGCCGGCTGCAGTACACCTTGCCTTGTTGGAGCATTGGGGTTGGTCTGCTGCTGCGCCAACTTCTTTGGGCACTGCATCGCCCAGTGGCCTTGATCTCCACAGTGGAAACATCCTCTGCCTCCTCCTTGTGCTGGGGCTGCTTGGTTGCTCTGATTTGTTGCGGGGGCAGGAAGGCGAGGTGCCTGGTTGTTCTGCTTCTGATACTGATTACCTCCCTGCTGGCTGTGCTGACGATACTGCTGCTGCTGCTGTGGGTACTGCCTCTGAAACTGCTGCTGATGCGGACGCTGATTCTGATTCTGATATCCCTGTGGGTGACCAGGCCTGCCTTGCTGAGATGAACTGCCTGAGAAACGTGGACGACTGATGCCTCCGGACTGGGGTCCACTCATCTTGCGCTTCCGATCTTCCATATCCTTACGCTTCTTCTCAGTCATAACTGCCCTATCGATCAGGTGCTGGAAGGTGGGGAAGGTGTGATTCATCAGCTGGTAATGCAGGGGATCCACCAAACCCCTCATGAACCTATACTGCCTTTTAGCATCAGTGTTGACATCCTCAGGTGCATAACGAGATAGCTGCAGAAACTTGTCTCTGTATTCACTAACAGACAGGGGTCCCTGCTTCAGAGCCAGAAACTCCTCCTTCTTCACGATCATCAGTCCCTCTGGCACATGGTACCTGCGGAAACTCTCGCTGAATTCCTCCCAAGTGATAGCTTCGGGGTCAGCATGGGTGGCGAGGTAGGACTCCCACCAGGACTGGGCTGCTCCCCTCATCTGACGGGGGTCATACAGAACCTTCTCCCTGTCGTCACATTGGGCGGTGCGCAGTTCCCTTTCCACTGCACGCAGCCAGTCTTCTGCATCCATGGGGTCAGCAGAATGGGCGAAGGTAGGAGGGTGCCCTCTCATGAACTCACCACGCTTATCTCGTGGCATCTGGGGCATCTGCACTTGCAATTGGGGTTGGGGTTGCTGTTGAGCCTGCTGCATGGCTGCCAGAGTCTGCCCAATGGCCTGCACTGCCTGGGTCTGCATCAAGAACATCTGCTCCACTGACATCGGGGGTGGTGGGGGAGGCTGCCTCTGATGCTCCTCCTGCTGGTCGTGCTGCTCTTGCTGAGCACGCCTGTTGCATCGGCGCCTGTTGTCAGACATCTGTGGAAGACATTCATACATCAGCATTGATCTTACAACCCTTCAGCATAAGAAAAGAGAATACAGAATTCTTCATGACACTGAGTGAACAAAGAGCTTCACTGATCCTCATTATGATTCAACACAGCTTCTCAGATAGAAAGGAAAGTAGAAGTAAATGGTTTCCCAACTAAACAACTGACTTCATTAACATTACTAGCTAAGCCAAACTGCAGGGGAAACCCACATGTTGGCTACAGTCATTACAAAGATTCAAATCCAGCACAGGTTCACCATAACAAGCATGTAAGCAACTGATAAGCAAACTAAACTAAATGGAAACAACTGATAAGCAAACTAAACTAACTACCTAAGACTGAGACATCTGACTTAAGAATTATTACAAACTCCGACGCTAACGATCTAAGGATCTAGATCTATCCTGGTCTTACAGACAGGGGAACCATAAGTGTGGTGACCACGTGGCGGTGAGCGGTATGGGTGCTGAGTCCCAACAGGAGCGGGGGAACCACCCTCCTGGTGATGGCGCTCTGCCAGCTCAGCACGCAACTCCGCAATCTCCGTTCGAGCCCTGCTCAGCTCGTCCAGAGAGTGATCCAGCTCAGTGTTAAGCACTGCGACTAGGTTGACTGTGCTGCTCAACCTAGGGTTAGCCTCACCAACATGTGAGACAACCACACTCTCGGTGCTGCCAGTAGGGCGGCGGGGGTAGTACCGAAGGTTAAGACCGTCGGCCACCCCACCGAACAAGGAACAGTACTGGGAGAGTGCACGCCGTGCTGCATCCTGCATAGCCGCCTCTGCAGTGTCCCTCTCGGAGATGGAATAGTGCTCCGAAACGGCCTCCGCACCCCGGAGGTCATCCTCCGGACGGTGAACTAGGTAGGTAGCCTCCCAGCGGTCCGGGTACCTCCCGCGACTGTGCTGGTAGACTACACAACGATACTCGATCGACCAGGTGTGCCGGTCGAAAGCCTGGCGCAGCAAGGTGTCGAGTGCGTCGTGGAAGTGACAACCACGAGCGGCGTCACGGGTGATGGGTCGGGCGACCCATCCTTCCGCCTCCTGCGGCTCAGAGGACTCCGTGCTGTGGTCTGAGTCGTCGTCGTCGGGGTCTCCTCCAGGATCTCCTCCAGTAGCTCCTCCAACAGCCGGAACGTCCCGCGGCGGTGCAGGGGGCGCCTCCAGCTGGGCCACAGAGGAACGGGGCCTCACGGACTCCACCTCTTGCTGGGGTGGGGAGGAGGAGTCCTGCTGCTCTCTGTGCTGGCGCCGGCGTTCCTGCTCCTCACGCAGGCGGTGGTGCAGCCTCTCCAGGTGACTCGATTGACCGGACACGGTGCGGTGCAGAGGACGCTCCGCAAGTCGAGACGGCAGGAAAGGAATCACCGACTTACGTGCAGTGTGTCTAAGACGAGCCATCTACGAAAGACACCGTAAGCATAAGAGTAAGAGCAGAACTAATATGACAAGTGAATAAACCATAGACAGAATAAGATAAAAATTTTTTAACAAGGTATAATATAGTATTTATATGTAGTAGAACATAGGGTTGGTCGAGGTGACCGACTTTTGAAGTAACAACAGAGGTCAAGGTGAGAGGGAAGGTCAATAGTCCTTAGTACGACCAGTGCTACTCTAGGTCAGCGGTCCTACAGTCAGCACGGCTTTGATACCACTTATGTCACACCCGGTTTTGGAAGGCAAACCGAATGCGAACTATGTACGTGCCAGGATCAGAACTCACGTACACAGCGATTACATAAATGAACATCATCACACAATGCTCGAATAATAACATAAAAGAGTATTAACTTATTACATCACAGAGTCATAGACATCCACATAGTCATTGTCTTAACAGGTAAATCAAAGTACTAGCGAAACGCAGTAAAGATAAGGCCTTCACAGGCAGCTGACTGGGGGTTGCCGCCAACCCACACCTAGAATTCGTCGTAGTCTTGAAACTCCTGGAAGTCTCCTTCCACGGCTTCACCTTCTCCTGAGCAGTGATTACAATGCGGACAACCTGGTGTTTTGTGGTAAAGCAAGGATGAGTACACATCAACGTACTCAGCAAATGTCCCGTTTGGCTGAAGTGGACTAGCTTTATGTGGGGTTAGGCTTGAGCAGTTGCTTTTAGTTGGTCAGGTATTTATCATTAGTAGAAGCCAGATTTTAGCAATAACCAATTCGTGAACCATTTCCTCATCGAGGAACAACATCATCATAGTCGAACCAAAACCATATCATAATCACTATATCTCGAACCATCTGTATCTCTAATCAAAGAGGATCCCAAGGCTGCTCATAACCGTGAGCACGGCTGACATATCAGTTTCACTACCCTCTGCAGAGGTTGCACACTTTACCCATGAGTCATGATTCCCTTTCTACCCGGGGAGAGCTAATCCCCATTGACCACTACCTAGGTGGTCCGGCAGGGCATCACTACGTAGCTTTTACAAAGATTCCCCAGAGATCATAGTTGCCCGTTAGGTTTCTCCAGTTTGATAAACACAGTACCCCTCCCCGCAGGAGAGTGACTAACAAAGAGCAAAACGAAAGAATCTTGGCACTCAGCCTCGGCAGAGCAAGCACTGTGCCTGGACCCCATTGACGGCACGACGGCTAAGCAACTACACCTCTAGTTCCTCTAATTAATTAGCTAAGGGCATCCCATTTCACCCTCATGGTTGCACTGTTATCCCGGGTGGTCTCTCAACGAACAGGTCCTTACGGAGAGGTACTCAGGAAACAGCCTGAGCCCCCTAGAGTATCACAAGATCATCAACATCATCAGGATAACAGTATCATAAATAGTCACATCATGTTCATTGATTAAGTTAAGGCAATAGCAGAGTGCTAACCATAACAGCCCATAAGGTCATCAAGGATAAAGTAAAGTGTAAAGCTAGTCAGTCCTTAGGTTTCAAGTAAGTAATGCGGGGTAGTAAGTTATAAATGAATAGGACATAATGGGACAGAGGACACTTGCCTTCACCAAACTGCTGATCAGGGACTTCCTCTGCAACCTCCTCGGGAAACACAGACTGCCCGTTGTCTACGTAAAGTAATCATTCACACTATGCACTTGGGAAGATAACAAACAAAAAGCAACATACCAAACATATGCAGCAGAGATATCACAAGTTCATAGTAGAAAAAGGATAGGCACTCTGGTGTTCCCTATGTCTGGGGTAGAGGACTATACAAAGTGATTCATTATCCACTAATCAGGTTTAAGTCAGTGGTGGGATTAAATCATTACATGGTTTTAAGTTCCTAAACTCAGGTGTTTAAGTCCATAAACTTAAGTACTCTAACTTTTATTAAAGTCTACCAACTTCTAATTATCTCAAATAGGGTTCCAATAGCCTTAATCCTATCCTAATGGTTAATTATTAATTGGTACATGGAAACAGCAGGGAAACATTGTTTAAATAGATAGACAAAAACATCATGAGCATTTTGCAATTTGAAGCACCTAATTTGGAGTTCATATGATAAAGTTATGAATTTTACAAGTTTGGGGATTAAAAATATACCCTAAATACCTATTTTGAATTAAATAAAAGGTCCGAGGACCTAACTGAGAGAAACCAGGGACGGCGGGTTTAAATTCCAGAAAACCGGGGGTCTCTTTAAGAAAACGCGCGGGCGTAGGGGTATCGGGCTCCTACGGCCGTCGGATCTCAGGCGAACGGCCAGGATTAGATCCTGCGGGCGGGCGCGCGAGCGCGCGGCGGCCTGGGCGGCTGACAGGCGGGGCCGGGCGGGCAGCGCGAGCGCGGGCAGGCTGAAAGGCGGGGCCAGCGGGCAGCGTGGGGCGCGGGCGGGCTGACAGGCGGGGCCAGCGGGCAGCGCGAGGCGCGGGCGGGCTGACAGGCGGGGCCCAACGGCAGGGAGGCGGGGTGTGGGGGAAGCGGGCCTGGGCCGCTGGATCTCTGGCGGACGGCCAGGATTAGGCTCGGCCTAATTAAAACGGGGCCGCCCGATCTGGGACGGACGGCGGGGATCGGGTGGGCGGCCTTGGCTTCTCCTACGGCTAGCTGGGGCGGCGGCGCTCGTCCCCGCGGCGGAGGACTCGCCGGAGACGAGGGGCGCGGGCGCTCGGCGGTTCTCTGGGGCGACCTGAGCGGCCGGGAAGGTTGGGGAGGGCACGGGGAGTCCTCTGGTGGGGTCTGGGTCGGGGCAGGGACACCGGAGGGGGGCGGTTCACGGCGAAGCGGCTCGGCGGCGGCATAAAACGACTCCGGCGAGGAATTAAACATGGCAGAAGGCAATACACGGGTCGATAGGGGGCGGGAGAGGTTCCTTACCTCAAGGCGGGCTCCGGGGACTCCTCGGCGGCGGCAATGGCGCGACGGTGGCCCGGGGCGACGGTGGCGGACCTCCGCGGCTGCACGGGGACGGCGGGTGAGCGCGGGCAGAGAGAAATAGGGAGGGGGAGAGGGAATTGGGGCGCGTCCCGGGTTGCGGACGTCGGGGCGGAGCTCACCGGGGCAAAGGGCGCGGTGGAGCTCCAACGGCGACGGGGAACCAAGCTCGGGACGGCGGGTGTTATGGCAGCGGCGCTCGGGCGTGCGCGCAGCGAGGGGGAGGTGGAAGAGGGGTCTGCTGGTGCGCAAAAGAGGGAGGGGGAGAGGGCGAGTGGGGCTCTGGGCTCAAGTGGCCAGGGGCGGGGCGGTTGCGAGCTCCACGCGCGACGTGGGCGCGGAGAAGGCAGCCGCGCGCAGCTCGGGCGGCGGTTACGCGAGGACGACGGGGCTGACAAGCCGGGCCCGCGAGCAGAGAGAGAGGGGAAAGCGGGGGCGGGCGCGCGGAAGGCGGCCGCGCTGACGGGCGGGCCCGCCAGGGCAGAGAGAGCGGGGGGGGGGGGGGGGGGGGGGAGAGAGGCGCGCGCGCGGGATGGGCTTAGTGGGCCGAAAGGCCGAGGGGGCGGCGGGGTTGGGCTTCTTTCCTCTTTTCTTTTATTCTGGAATTGTTTTCTCTTTTCTTTTTATTTTCTCTATTTGATTCAAATCCAAATAAACCACAAATTCAAATTAGACTTTCCAAGAATTATGCACCAAGCAAAAGTGAAATCTAGGGTTCAACATGATGCAACAATTCATACTCCCTTAGGGTTTAACCTATTAAACTATAATTACAAATAAAATAAGCACTTTTCTCCTATAGAAATGAAAAAGAAAAGAACGAGGAAGGATGAGAAAAGGGAAGTAACACCTGAATTTGTGAATATGAGCAAAGAAATTTTATACCCCCAAATTCAGGGTGTTACAGGTGCGATTAAGTCAAGGCTCGGTCCACTCAAGGGACACGATCTCGCCTCGCCCGAGCCCAACCTCGGGCAAGGGCAGCCGACCCCGGAGGATTCACGTCTCGCCCAAGGGCACCCTCAAGCAACGGACACACCTTCGGCTCGCACGAGGCCCAGTCTTCGCCGAGAAGCAACCTTGGCCAGATCGCCATACCGACCGACCGTATCGCAGGAGCATTTAATGCAAGGATTGCCTGACACCTTATCCTGACGCGCGCTCTTCAGTCGACAGAGCCGAAGTGACCGCAGTCACTTCGCCGCTCCACTGAACAACCTGACAAGAAGACAGCGCCGCCTGCGTCGCTCCGACTGCTGTGCCACTCGACAGAGTGAGGCTGACAGCAGCCAAG
Source organism: Zea mays (assembly GCF_902167145.1). NCBI lineage: Eukaryota > Viridiplantae > Streptophyta > Magnoliopsida > Poales > Poaceae > Zea > Zea mays. Next base: position 58,889,087 of record NC_050105.1, read on the forward strand.
TCCGGCCTCGGGCGCCATAGGAAGCTCCGCCTCGCCCGACCCCAGGGCTCGGCCCCCGTCTCGGCCTCGGCTCCGGAAGACGACGAACTCTGCCTCGCCCGACCCTAGGTCTCGGACTCGGCCTCGGCTCCGGAAGACGATGAACTCCGCCTCGCCCGACCCCAGGGCTCGGACTCAGCCCTAGCCTCAGACGACAGTCTCCGCCTCGCCCGACCCGGGGCTCGGACTCGACCTTGACCTCGGAAGACAGACTCGACCTCGACCTCGGAGGAGCCTTCGCCTCGCCCGACCCAGGGCTCGGACCGACCACGTCACAGGGGGGCCATAATTACCCTACCCCTAGCTAGCTCAGGCTACGGGGAACAAGACCGGCGTCCCATCTAGCTCGCCCCGGTAAACAAATAATGATGGCGCCCCGCGTGCTCCATGACGACGACGGCTCTCAGCCCCTTACGGAAGCAAGGAGACGTCAGCAAGGACTCGACAGCCCCGACAGCTGTCCTTCCGCAAGGCTCCAGCGCTCCTCCGACGGCCACGACATCACATGAACAGGGTGCCAAGACCTCTCCGGCTGCCACGACGGCATGTACTTAGGGCGCTAGCTTCTCTCTGCTAGACACGTTAGCACACTGCTACACCACCCATTGTACACCTGGACCCTCTCCTTACGCCTATAAAAGGAAGGTCCAGGGCTCTCTTACGAGGAGGTTGGCCGCACGGGAGGACGGGACGACGCGTAAAGTCCCTCGCTCTCTCCCACGCGGACGCTTGTAACCCCCTACTGCAAGCGCACCCGACCTGGGCGCAGGACAACATGAAGGCCGCGTGTTTCCCCTTTTGCCTGTCTCCCCTTTTTCCCCCCTTCGTGCTCCGTCTCGCGCCGACCCATCTGGGCTGGGACACGCGGCGACAATTTACTCGTCGGTCCAGGGACCCCCCGGTGTCGAAACGCCGACAGTTGGCGCGCCAGGTAGGGGCCTCCTGCGTGTTGACGAACAGCTTCCCGTCAAGCTCTAGATGGGTAGTCTCTAGCAACCTTTCCAATCCGGGACGGTGCTCCATTTCGGGAGTCTTGAGTTCATGTCCCTCGACGGCAGCTACGACATGATACTCCTTCCTCCGCCGCGCGACAGCGACAATGGCGGCCGTCAGCCCGCCGCCGGCGGTGGAATCAATGACGTCTTCCCCACGTGGCGGAAGAACAACATCCGAGTTTGTCCCGTCACCTCCCCCACCGACGGAGGAGGAGGCGGGGCAACCGTGGCCATGCAGGAGGCGGCACCTTGTCGGCTATCGAGCGAGTCGACGGCGCCGGCGCCCCGACGGGGGACACGTCGGGCGTCGACCTCGCGTCTGAGACGAAGACGAGCGTCGTTTCCCCGCAACACGCCAACTCCAAGCGGACGGACGACGCCAGCACGCTCACAAGGGACTTGTTGGGCGTCACCCTCGTACCTGAGACGACGGTGCAGTTCGCCCCTGACGTGACTTTGTCACCGCTTGTCGACCAAGAGGTACTGACCGATTCCCATCTCGTGCCTTTTGGATTCAGCCTCGACCCACCAAGCGACCCCGCTTCAGTGGAAGCCTTCATAAAGGCATGTACCAACCCTCCGGGGTATCATATGCGGTCACCTTGGGACCGGCTGACGGCCATCTCGACCTACGGACCCTCGGGTTCCGAGGAAGATGACGAGCCCGACTTTGGTTGGGATTTCTCCGGGCTCGGTAACCCCTGTGCCATGCGGGACTTCATGACCGCATGCGACTACTGCCTCTCCGATTGTTCCGACGGCAGCCGCAGCTTCGGCGACGAAGACTGCGGCCCAAGTCGTGAATGTTTCCACATTGATCTAGGGGGTCCGGACGAAGGCAACCATCTTCGTATACCGGAAAACGGTGATCCCCCTAGGCCTGCGCCTCGCGTTGACATCCTTCGGGAGCTAGCTGTGGTCCCAGTCCCTGCGGGGGGTCAGGACGCACAGCTCGAGCAAATCCGCGAGATGCAGGCCAGGCTCGACGAGGGAGCAGGAATGCTTGAGCCGCTCCGCCGGAACATCGGGCAGGATTGGGCAGACCGAGCTCCGGCCGGAGAAGCGCGTCATCTACCCCAGGGCATCCAGCTCCGCATTGCCGACGACGTCAGGGCAAGGCCGCCACCGGCTTCCATTGGGGTCGGCCAGAACCTGGCTGCAGCAGCTATACTTCTCCGCGCAATGCCGGAACCATCAACCACCGAAGGGCGGCGTATCCGGGGAGAGCTCAAGAATCTCCTGGAGGATGTCGCGGTCAGACGGGCCAAAAGCTCTGCCTCCCGAAGGCAGGGGTACCCCTTGGAGCATCACGCCGCGACTTCCCGATTCATGCGGGAAGCCTCGGTCCACACCGGGCGCACGCGCAACACAGCGCCTGCGGCCCTGGGTCGCCTCGGCAACGAGCACCGCCGCCGCAACCGTCGAACCCACCTCGACGAGAGGGTGCACCGAGGCTACCACCCCAGGCGTGGGGGACGCTACGACAGCGGGGAGGATCGGAGTCCCTCGCCCGAACCACCCGGTCCGCAGGCTTTCAGCCGGGCCATACGACGGGCGCCGTTCCCAACCCGGTTCCGAACCCCGACTACTATCACAAAGTACTCGGGGGAGACGAGGCCGGAACTGTGGCTCGCGGACTACCGGCTGGCCTGCCAACTGGGTGGAACGGACGATGACAACCTCATCATCCGCAACCTCCCCCTGTTCCTCTCCGACACCGCTCGAGCCTAGCTGGAGCACCTGCCTCCGGGGCAGATCTCCAACTAGGACGACCTGGTCCAAGCCTTCGCCGGCAACTTCCAGGGCACGTACGTGCGCCCTGGGAACTCCTGGGATCTCCGAAGCTGCCGCCAGCAGCTGGGAGTCTCTCTGGGACTACATCCGGCGATTCTCGAAGCAGCGCACCAAGCTGCCCAACGTCACCGATTCAAATGTCATCGGCGCGTTCCTCGCCGGCACCACCTGCCGCGACCTGGTGAGCAAGCTGGGTCGTAAGACCCCCACCAGGGCGAGCGAGCTGATGGACATCGCCACCAAGTTCGCCTCTGGCCAGGAGGCGGTTGAGGCCATCTTCCGGAAGGACAAGCAGCCCCAGGGCCGCCAGCCGGAAGATGTCCCCGAGGCGTCCACTCAGCGCGGCACCAAGAAGAAAGGCAAGAAGAAGTCACAAGCGAAACGCGACGCCGCCGACACGGACCTTGTCACCGCTGCTGAGTACAAGAACCCTCGAAAACCTCCCGGAGGTGCCAATCTCTTCGACAAGATGCTCAAAGAACCGTGCCCCTATCATCAGGGGCCCATCAAGCACACCCTTGAGGAGTGCGCCATGCTTCGGCGCCACTTTCACAAGGCTGGGCCACCTGCGGAAGGTGGCACGGCCCACAACAACGACAAGAAGGAGGATCACAAGGCAGAGGGGTTCCCCGAGGTCCATGACTGCTTCATGATCTACGGTGGGCAAGTGACAAACGCCTCGGCTCGGCACCGCAAGCAAGAGCGTCGGGAGGTCTGCTCGGTAAAGGTGGCGGCGCCAGTCTACCTAGACTGGTCTGACAAGCCCATCACCTTCGACCAGGGCGACCACCCCGATCGCGTGCCGAGCCCAGGGAAGTATCCGCTCGTTGTCGACCCCGTCATCGGCAACGTCAGGCTCACCAAGGTCCTCATAGACGGAGGCAGCAGCCTCAACATCATCTACGCCGAGACCCTCGGGCTCCTGCGGATCGATCTGTCCTCGGTCCGGGCAGGCGTGGCGCCTTTTCACGGGATCATCCCTGGGAAGCGCGTCCAGCCCCTCGGACAACTCGATCTGCCCGTCTGCTTCAGGACTCCCTCCAACTTCCGAAGGGAAACCCTCACGTTCGAGGTGGTCGGGTTCCGAGGGACCCACCACGCAGTGCTGGGGAGGCCATGCTACGCCAAGTTCATGGCCGTCCCCAACTACACCTACCTCAAGCTCAAGATGCCGGGCCCCAACGGGGTCATCACCGTCGGCCCCACGTACCGACACGCGTACGAATGCGACGTGGAGTGCGTGGAGTACGCCGAATCCGAGGCCCTTATCGTCGACTTGGAGAGCCTCTCCAAGGAGGCGCCAGACGTGAAGCGCCATGCCGGCAACTTCGAGCCAGCGGAGACGGTTAAGTCCGTCCCTCTCGACCCCAGCAACGACGCCTCCAAGCAGATCCGGATCGGCTCCGAGCTCGACCCCAAATAGGAAGCAGTGCTCGTTGACTTTCTCCGCGCAAACGCCGAAGTTTTCGCGTGGAGTCCCTCAGACATGCCTGGCATACCGAGGGATGTCGTCGAGCACTCGCTGGATATCTGAGCTGGAGCCCGACCCGTGAAGCAACCTCTGCGCCGATTCGACGAAGAAAAGCGCAAAGCCATAGGCGAGGAGATCCACAAGCTGATGGCCACAGGGTTCATCAAAGAGGTATTCCATCTCGAATGGCTTGCCAACCCTGTGCTTGTGAGAAAGAAAGGAGGGAAATGGCGGATGTGTGTAGACTACACTGGTCTAAACAAAGCATGTCCAAAAGTTCCCTATCCTCTGCCTCGCATCGATCAAATCGTGGATTCCACTGCTGGGTGCGAAACCCTGTCTTTCCTCGATGCCTACTCAGGGTATCACCAAATCAGGATGAAAGAGTCCGACCAGCTCGCGACTTCTTTCATCACACCTTTTGGCATGTACTGCTACGTTACTATGCCATTTGGTTTGAGGAATGCGGGTGCGACGTACCAAAGGTGCATGAACCACGTGTTCGGCGAACACATTGGTCGAACGGTCGAGGCTTACGTCGATGACATCGTAGTCAAGACAAGGAAAGCCGCCGACCTCCTTTCTGACCTTGAAACGACATTCCGGTGTCTCAAGGCGAAAGGCGTAAAACTCAATCCCGAGAAGTGCGTCTTCAGAGTCCCCCGAGGCATGCTCTTGGGGTTCATCGTCTCCGAGCGGGGCATCAAGGCCAACCCGGAGAAAATCGCGGCCATCACCAACATGGGGCCCATGAAAGACTTGAAAGGCGTACAGAGGGTCATGGGATGCCTTGCGGCTCTGAGCCGCTTCATCTCACGCCTCGGCGAAAGAGGCCTACCTCTGTACCGTCTCTTAAGAAAGGCCGAGTGCTTCACTTGGACCCCTGAGGCCGAGGAAGCCCTCGGGAACTTGAAGGCGCTCCTCACGAACGCGCCCATCTTGGTGCCCCCCGCTGCCGGAGAAGCCCTCTTGATCTACGTCGCCGCTACCACTCAGGTGGTCAGCGCCACGATCGTGGTTGAGAGACGAGAAGAAGGGCATGCATTGCCCATCCAGAGGCCGGTCTACTTCATCAGTGAAGTGCTGTCCGAGACTAAGATCCGCTACCCACAAATTTAGAAGTTGCTGTACACGGTGATTCTGACGCGGCGGAAGTTGCGACACTACTTCGAGTCTCATCCGGTGACTGTGATGTCATCCTTCCCCCTGGGGGAGATCATCCAGTGCCGAGAGGCCTCAAGTAGGATTGCAAAGTGGGCAGTGGAAATCATGGGCGAGACAATCTCGTTCGCCCCTCGGAAGGCCATCAAGTCCCAAGTCTTGGCGGACTTTGTGGCTGAATGGGTCGACACCCAACTCCCAACGGCTCCGATCCAACCGGAACTCTGGACCATGTTTTTCGATGGGTCGCTGATGAAAACAGGGACAGGCGCGGGCCTGCTCTTCATCTCGCCCCTCGGGAAGCACCTCCGCTACGTGTTGCGCCTCCATTTCCCGGCGTCCAACAATGTGGTCGAGTACGAGGCTCTGGTCAACGGGTTGCGCATCGCCATCAAGCTAGGGGTCCGACGCCTCGACGCTCGCGGCGACTCGCAGCTCGTCATCGACCAAGTCATAAAGAACTCCCACTGCCGCGACCCAGAGATGGAAGCCTACTGCGATGAGGTTCGGCGCCTGGAGGACAAGTTCTACGGGCTCGAACTCAACCACATCGCCCGACAATATAACGAGACTGCGGACGAGCTGGCTAAGATAGCCTCGGGGCGGACAACGGTTCCCCCAGACGTCTTCTCCCGAGACCTACATCAACCCTCAGTCAAGACCGACGACACGCCCGAGCCCGAGAAGGCCTCGGCTCAGCCCGAGGCACCCTCGGCTCAGCCCGAGGCACCCTCGGTCCCCGAGGGTGAGGCACTGCGCGTCGAGGAAGAGCGGAATGGGGTCCCTCCTAATCGAGACTGGCATACCTCGTACCTGCAATATCTCCACCAAGGCGAACTGCCCCTCGACCGAGCCGAAGCTCGGCGACTGGCGCGGCGCGCCAAGTTGTTCGTCTTGCTGGGGGACGGAAAGGAGCTCTACCACCGCAGCCCCTCAGGCATCCTCCAGCGATGCATATCCATCACCGAAGGTCAGGAGTTATTGCAAGAAATACACTCGGGGGCTTGCGGTCATCACGCAGCGCCTCGAGCCCTCGTTGGAAACGCTTTCCGACAAGGTTTCTACTGGCCGACCGCGGTGGCCGACGCCACTAGAATTGTCCGCACCTGCCAAGGGTGTCAATTCTACGCAAGGCAGACCCACCTGCCCGCTCAGGCTCTGCAGACGATACCCATCACCTGGTCGTTTGTTGTATGGGGTCTGGACCTCGTCGGTCCCTTGCAGAAGGCACCCGGGGGCTACACGCACCTGCTAGTCGCCATCGACAAATTCTCCAAGTGGATCGAAGTCCGACCCCTAAATAGCATCAGGTCCGAACAGGCGGTGGCGTTCTTCACCAACATCATCCATCGCTTTGGGGTTCCGAACTCCATCATCACCGACAACGACACCCAGTTCACTGGCAGAAAGTTCCTGGACTTCTGCAAGGATCACCACATCCGGGTGGACTAGGCCGCCGTGGCTCACCCCATGACGAATGGGCAGGTACAACGTGCCAACGGCGTGATTCTGCAAGGACTCAAGCCGAGGATCTACAACGACCTCAACAAGTTCGGCAGGCAATGGACGAAGGAACTCCCCTCGGTGGTCTGGAGTCTAAGGACGACGCCGAGTCGAGCCACGGGCTTCACACCGTTCTTTCTAGTCTATGGGGCCGAGGCCATCTTGCCCACGGACTTAGAATACGGTTCATCGAGGACGAGGGCGTACGACGACCGAAGCAACCAGACCGACCAAGAAGATTCACTGGACCAGCTGGAAGAGGCTCGGGACTTGGCCTTACTACACTCGGCGCGGTATCAGCAGTCCCTGCGACGCTACCACGCCCGAGGGGTTCGGTCCTGAGACCTCCAGGTGGGCGACTTGGTGCTTCGGATGCGACAAGACGCCCGAGGGCGGCACAAGCTCATGCCTCCCTGGGAAGGGTCGTTCGTCATCGCCAAGGTTCTGAAGCCCGGGACATACAAGTTGGCCAACAGTCAAGGCGAGGTCTACAGCAACGCTTGGAACATCGACAGCTACGTCGCTTCTAACCATCAAGGAAGGGTCAGCCTTGCCTCGGCAAAGCCCGACCCTCCCTCGGGGGCTAGAAGGGGGGAACCCCCTCTGCGTCAAAATTTTCCTCGGAAAAAGACTTTCTGCCAGAACGTCTTTCGTGCTTTTTGACTACTTCGAAAGTGGGATCCTGAAAACGACGGAGTACACGTAAGCAGCCAAGGCCGACCGAGCCGAGGGACTCCTATGCCTCCGGGATACGGATACCTCACTCATCACCTTCTGCGATAAGTAACTCATGCTCGGATAAGCGATTCCGCTGACCGAACAAGTCTTAATGCTCGGAAACCTTTCTGCCGAAACGATTTTTCGGGCCTTCTTGACTACATCGTTAGCAGAATCCTACGGACGAGTAAGAGTACACGTAAGCGGCAAGGCCGATCGAGCCGAGGGACTCCTACGCCTCCAGAATACGGATACCTGACTCATCACCTTCCGTGAAAAGTAACTCTCGCTCAGACGAACAATTCTGTTACCGACAAATAAGTCTTGATATTCGAAACAAGAGGAAAAGAAACGCAGCTTTACAACACAACGACAGTATGCTTGGGCCTCGGCGGCCGCAGAAATCATACGCACACTACAAGATAAACCGAACCTGTAGGCTCAGACCTTGATGGAGGGGGAGCAGCAGCACCCTCGGCGTCAACTACACCTTCAGCGAAGTCCGACCGAGCCTCAGACGGCAACGCGGTCGGAGGATCTCTGCTCCGAAGGACGACATCAACACCACGCTCGGGCCATCGCCGCCAGGGTCTCCTCCAGGAATCCGGCCCAAGCAGACGGCTCGGCCGGCCGCCCCGAAGCCTCAGCCAGCTGTCCCCCGAGGACACCAGCTTGGCTCATGGCCTTGGCAACCCGACTCCGGCGCTGGTCCCGCCAGTGGACGGCCCGGCCAGGCTCCGGCCGACGAAGTCTTCTTTTCGGGCAAACTCTGCCTCTGTCCACGCTGACACCGCTGCCTCCGGCTCCGGCTCATCGCAGAGCGGCCGAGGGTTCCTTTAACTAAGCAAGAGAAGCCTCGGGCGGCAAGGCCAACCGAGCCGAGGGACTCCTACGCCTCCGGGATACGGATACCTCACTCGTCACCTTCGCACGAGGCAACTCACACTTGGTTAAGCGGTTCAGTTAGCCGACAGGCGAGTCCTAGTGCTCGAAATGAGGAAAAAATACGGTATTACACCCAAAAATACCTACATGTTCAGGCCCCGACAGCCACAATGAACAGACACCGGCGCTCAAGGTGCCATTACAAACGAAACTCCGGTTCCGCCCTCGTCATGGCCGCGTGAAGACGACGCGCCCGTGTTCCGTTCCTCGAACGGCTAGCGCACGCACAACGGCTGCCCCGCGAACCACTCGTCCCGCCGCATTAACTCCGCGGCAGGGCAGGCGGCACCTTTGGCAGGCGAAGCAGGCAACGCTTCACCTCCGCCATAATGACCACGTCAAAAAAGGTGTGCCACGTCGTTCGATTTCGTATCCTTTTCCATTTCCTCTTTCTCTCTCTTGCCACAGGGACCGGGAAAGGGGATACTCCGAAAGGGATCCTTCTCCGCGAAAGAAGCGGGCCCCGAGCCCCCCTACTGATCAGAGGTTCGAAGGCTAGCCCCTCGGAAGGGTTCAACGGCCGCCTCAGGCCACTCGGGCTCCGCGCCCACTATTGATCAGGGGTTCGTAGGCTGGCCCCCGAAGGGTTCGACAGCCGCCTCAGACGCAGAGCGAGGGATGACCCTGGGTACGTTCGATACATAACCAAGGCTCGGGCTACGCTCCCGAGGTACCCTAGGACATTTCCGAGACCAACGTGAACGATTTTGTAACTGAATCCCACCAGAGGGAGGCATCGAGCCCTCGGACCCCGTCAAGAGGGGACTGGGTCCGGCAAATCACCCGCATGTACTTTTGGAGCGCGCCTCCGGGCCACTAGCCGACCCCTAACGAATGGGGCACGAGCGTCCACTCGGATTACCCGTTAGCAACTCACTGGAGACACCATGTTCGGCACCCTCCGGGGGCAACATGGCGCTTTCCCCCCTCCTCCTTGCGGAAAGGCGACGCAGGGGCGTATGTAAAAAGCCGAGTCTGTCCTTGACCGTCCTCTCGCTCTATGCGGAGACTCGGGGGCTGCTCTCGCAAACCCGGCTCCGGCCAAATCGTTGACAGCGTCAACATACTAGCCCGAGAACTTGGGACTCGACTGTGCACCCGGGCTACGACCAGTTCGCATGAGGGAACAACCAGACCGGCCGAAGCATCACGAAACGCACTAAGACCTCGAAGGAGTCAAACCACTCCTCCGAGGCCTCGGGGGCTACACCCGGCGGGTGCGCTCGCGCGCACCCACCGGAACGAAACGCAACCGAGAAAGGCCGGTCCCCTTGCAAAAAAGTGCGACAAAAGCCTCCAAGCAAGTATCAACACTCCCTTCGAGGCTCGGGGGCTACTGTCGGGGACCATAATTAGGGGTACCCCCAAGACTCCTAATCTCAGCTGGTAACCCCCATCAGCACAAAGCTAAAAAGGCCTGATGGGTGCGATTAAGTCAAGGCTCGGTCCACTCAAGGGACACGATCTCGCCTCGCCCGAGCCCAGCCTCGGGCAAGGGCAACCGACCCCGGAGGATTCACGTCTCGCCCAAGGGCCCCCTCAAGCAACGGACACACCTTCGGCTCGCCCAAGGCCCAGTCTTTGCCGAGAAGCAACCTTGGCCAGATCGCCACACCGACCGTATCGCAGGAGCATTTAATGCAAGGATCGCCTGACACCTTATCCTGACGCGCGCTCTTCAGTCGACAGAGCCGAAGTGACCGCAGTCACTTCGCCGCTCCACTGACCAACCTGACAAGAAGACAGCGCCGCCTGCGTCGCTCCGACTGTTGTGCCACTCGACAAAGTGAGGCTGACAGCGGCCAAGTCCGGCCTTGGGCGCTATAGGAAGCTCCGCCTCGCCCGACCCCAGGGCTCGGCCCCCATCTCAGCCTCGGCTCCGAAAGACGTCAAACTCCGCCTCGCCCGACCCCAGGGCTCGGACTCGGCCTCGGCTCCGGAAGATGACGAACTCCGCCTCGCCCGACCCCAGGGCTCGGACTTAGCCCTGGCCTCAGACGACGGTCTCCGCCTCGCCCGACCCGGGGCTCGGACTCGACCTTGACCTCGGAAGACAGACTCGACCTCGACCTCGGAGGAGCCTCCGCCTCGCCCGACCCAGGGCTCGGACCGACCATGTCACAGGGGGGCCATCATTACCCTACCCCTAGCTAGCTCAGGCTACGGGGAACAAGACCGGCGTCCCATCTGGCTCGCCCCGGTAAACAAATAATGATGGCGCCCCGCGTGCTCCATGACGACGGCGGCTCTCAGCCCCTTACGGAAGCAAGGAGACGTCAGCAAGGACTCGATAGCCCCGACAGCTGTCCTTCCGCAAGGCTCCAGTGCTCCTCCGACGGCCACGACATCACATGAACAGGGTGCCAAGACCTCTCCGGCTGCCACGACGGCATGTACTTAGGGCGCTAGCTCCTCTCTGCTAGACACGTTAGCACACTACTACACCCCCCATTGTACACCTGGACCCTCTCCTTACGCCTATAAAAGGAAGGTCCAAGGCTCTCTTACGAGGAGGTTGGCCGCGCGGGAGGACGGGACGACGCGTAAAGTCCCTCGCTCTCTCCCACGCGGACGCTTGTAACCCCCTCCTGCAAGCGCACCCGACCTGGGCGCAGGACAACACGAAGGCCGCGGGTTCCCCTTTTGTCTGTCTCCCCTTTTCCCCCCTTCGTGCTCCGTCTCGCGCCGACCCATCTGGGCTGGGACACGCGGCGACAATTTACTCGTCGGTCCAAGGACCCCCCGGGTCGAAACACCGACAATATTACAATGCTCCGCCTTATTAAAAACCTCATCCCCCGGGAGGAAAAGAGTGTGGGCCAGAATGATACTGTTTGGTGAATTACAAGGGTGTGTTAGCCCTGAGGATTCAAACAAAAAATTTACGGAGATTATCGATATTCCAGGAATGCTCTAGGTCCTCGCCGGATGGCGTTGTTAGCCTGTACGCGCTGGAGGACGCCTTCGTCTTGACGATGAAGGGACCCTCCCACTTTGGCTCCAGCTTGCCCCGTGACTCTGTCCGAGTTGTCCGGACGAGTACAAGGTCCCCTTCGTTGAATTCTCTTGGGACGACTGTGTGGTCGCGCCATGCCTTTGTTTGAGCTTGGTATTTGTTGAGGGCCTGCAAGGCGAAGACACGGTCTCCGTCGATGATGTCCTTGGAGGTCGGTTCGTCTACGTCGGGGACGGCTAAAGCGCATGTCCGTGGTGACCCATGTTTTATTTCCCGCGGGGTCATGGCCTCTGATCCATATAGCAGGTGGAAAGGAGTGAATCCAGTCTCCCGGCACTCGGTCGTGTTCAGCGCCTAGACTACTTCAGGTAGTAGGTCGGCCCATTTACCCTTCTTGTCGTCGAGAAGCATTTTCTTGATGGCCGTGAAAATTTTCCGTTGGTGCGCTCCACGACTCCGTTAGATTGTGGGTGATATACTGAGGCGAAGGCAAGCTTGGTGCCAATGGAGAAGCAGAAGTCCCTGAAGTCCTGGCTATCAAACTGTTTGTCGTTGTCAACTGTGAGCTTGGACAGGACTCCGAATCGGCAAACAATGTTTTGCCAGAAGAATTTCTAGGCAGTCTTTGATGTTATTGTGGATACTGCCCTTGCCTCGATCCACTTGGTAAAATACTCGACGGTGACGAAGGTGAACTTGAGGTTCCCTTGGGCCGTGGGTAGTGGCCCGACAATGTCCAGGCCCCAGCTCTGAAGGGGCCACGTGTGGGCAATCAGCTTTGTGAATTGCGAAGGGTTACCCAAACGGGGGGAAAACTTCTGGCAGGCTTCGCACGACCTCGTGACTCGATTCGCGGTGCAGATTATAGCGGGCCAGTAGAAGCCTTGATGGATCACCTTAGCAGTGAGGGCCCTAGGCCCCGCGTGAGAGCCGCATGTTCCGATGTGGACTTCGCGTAGGATCTGGACGCCTTCGGTCTCGGTGACACATTTAAGCATGGGTTGGCTGACCTCCTTCTTGTAAAGCTGGCCCTCAATGAGTGTGAAGTCCCAACTTCGGTGCTTGAGGCGCTTGGCCTTGTTGATGTTGCTTGGATGGTAATATCCTTGCAGGAACAGGGTGATTGGTGCCCGCCAATCTTCGGTCATGATGAGGTTGACTATGGGGTGGCCTTCGGTGTCGTTGGTTATTTGTAGGCCCTCTGGACTGCGGACGGCTGGCGTGCCGATGACATGGTAGAACACGTCGGAGGGCAAGGCCTCACCTCTGGCGGCTGCTTTGGCCAATGCGTCGACCTCCTCGTTCTTGGCTCGGTCCACGTGTTGCAAGGTAAAGCCCTTAAATTGTCTCAAGACTGCGGACAACCGTGAGATACTGCATGAGTGCAGGGTCTTTTGCTGCATAATCTTTTTTGACCTGGCCAGCGACCACTTTGGAGTCTGTTTTGATTATGCAGGTAGTGACACCAAGTGCCCGTAGCTTGCGAAGGCCGAGGATGACAGCTTCGTACTCTGCTACATTGTTGGTGCATCTCTCGGACTCCAAAGCAAAGCTGAGACATGTTGCGTATCTGTGTTTGACCCCTGTGGGTGATGTGATGACTGCAGCTGCGCCTGCCCCCGCATGGCACCATGCGCCGTCGCAGTGGATGGTCCACACCTTTTCTACAGGCGCGTCTGCCTGCATTATTGGCCCTGTCCAGTCAACGATGAAGTCTGCCAGGACTTGTGACTTGATGGCTGTCCTAGGCTCAAAGGTGATATGGTAACCGAAGAGCTCGACTGCCCATTTGGCGATCCGAACACGCGCCTCTGGATTTCTAAATAATTCACTGAGTCCCCTGTCCGAGGTGACCCACACCTTGAACGCTTCGAAATAGTGGCGCAACTTGTGTGATGCCATAACGACTGCGTAGGCGATTTTTTCCAACTCCGTCATGTTGCATTTGGAGGTTGTGAGGACTTCGGAGACGTAATAAACTAGACACTGTCGAGTTGTGTCCTCTCTGTCCTGCTCTTGGACCAACGCTGCGTTGACTGCGTGTGGCGAAGCTGCGACGTAGAGCAACAGAGGTAGCGAGGGGTTGGGGCTTGTAAGGGTTGCCAACTCTGACAGGTGCTGCTTTAGTGATGTGAAGGCCGCCGCTTGCTCTGGTCCCCATGCAAAGTTTTTTGCACTGCGTAGCATTTTGAGGAAAGGTAGGCTTCGCTCTGCGGACTTGGAAATGAATCTGTTGAGGGCGGCCAATCTGCCTGTCAGACGTTGGACGTCTCTGGCTGACTGCGGAGGCGTCATGTTGATGATAGCCTGGATCTTGGTCGGGTTGGCTTCGATCCCGCAGTGCGACACCAGGTAGCCCTGTATCCTTCCCTGGCGAACGCCGAAAACACACTTCTCGGGGTTTAGGTGAAGTCGTGCATCCCGCATGTTCGCGAATGTTTCTGCGAGGTCGGCCAGATGGTCCTCTTTGTTTTGGCAAGCGACGACGATGTCGTCCACATACGTGAATATGTTCCGGCCGACTTGGCTCTCGAGCACTGTCTTGGTGAGGCGAGAGAAGGTGGACCCAGCGTTCTTTAGTCCCTCCGGCATTCTGACGAAGCAATACGTGCCGAAGGGTGTGATGAAACTGGTACTAGCCTTGTCTTCCTCCTTCATATATATTTGGTGATAGCCAGAGAAGCAGTCGAGGAGTGACATGACTTCGCATCTAGCCGCACTATCGACGATCTTGTCGATCCGAGGCAGCGGGAAATTATCCTTGGGGCAGGCCTTGTTGAGGCTGGTGAAATCGATGCACATCCGCCACTTGCCACTCTCCTTTTGCACCGTGACTACGTTAGCGAGCCACATAGGGTAGGCAACTGGTTCGATGAAATTGGCCTCAAGCAGGCGGTGTACCTCGGCTTTGGCAGTTTTTGTTTTTTCATTAGACATTTTGCGCAGCCTCTACTTCTTTGGCTGCACCGAAGGGTCAATGCCCAGGCTGTGTTCGATGATAGTGCGACTGACTCCGACCAGGTCGAGGGCGGACCAGGCAAAGACATCCTTATTTCTGGAAAGATAGGAGATGAGTCTCTCCTCGTCATGCGAAGTAAGGTCTTCGCTTATGATGACCGTTTGCTTGGGCGTTGCCTGGTCAAGGGGAACTGTCTTCGTTCCATCGTTGCTCTACAGCTGTGCCTTTTCATGCTCGTTGGCGATTGGGCGGGTAGCCTCGGGGACTTCGCGCTGCGTCGTAAGGCAGTGTACGTTCCTTTGCCCTGGAACGAAGTTTCTTTCAATGTTGCGCGCGGTCTGCTGGTTGCCATAGACTTGATCACGCCTTGCGGACCCGGGATTTTCATGCACAGATAAAGTCCATGAATGGCTGCTTCAAACTTGTTGATGGAGCCCCGACCCATTATGGCGTTGTATGGGTATACCATGTCGACGATGTCGAAGGTGACCTGCTCACTTCATGCATTGGGTGCTACACCGAAGGACAGGGGTAGCTCTATCTTGCCCACAGGAAAGGTGCCCTTGCCGCCGAAGCCATATAGGGGGTTGTCCGAAGGATTAAGTAAGCTGTGGCTGATGCCCATGCGGTCGAAGGCGTAGAGGAAAATGATGTCCGCCTGACTGCCGTTGTCAACTAAGACTTTGTGCAGGTCCCAGCCTGCCACGCTGCAGTTGATCACCATGGCGTCCATGTGGGGGTGCGCTACGCAGGTCGACATCTCTGGCATCGAAGGTCAGCGGCACGTGGGACCACTTCGTTTGCACAACTGGGCCGGTGACAGCGACGTGGTTGATGCTTCGGTAGTGGTCCCTCTTCTGTCGCTTCATGTCGAAGTTGACGCTGGACCCCCCAGTGATCATGTGAATGGCTCCGCGATACTGCTGATCAGCGAAGTCTTCTTGTTTTGGTGCTTGAGGGTGATTTGGGTGGTGGATGTTTGGCTGATGCGGGTGCGGAGGCGGGAGCAGAGGTGGTACGATTTGTACCTCCTGGTGGTGTTGGTATGCGTGGTTAGGTGGATGCTGAGCGGGGCCGTGGTTGTGTGGTTGTGGGAGGTGGTGTTGATATCTGTGCGCGACAACTCTTGGGTTGTCGGCTGGTTGCGCCCGAGACATCCTGTCCCTGGTGGCCTTCGTTTCCGGGCAGTCCCTCGTTGGGTGCGTGCAGTCTTCGCCATGAAACAGGCAGTAAAATCTGCGCGGCTGCTGCGCCTGTCCTCGGCCCCGACCACGAGTGCCATTGCCGCGGCCCTGGGGGAATAATCTTGACGGCGAGGAGCCTCGACAGCAGGGTGCTGGTTGGCAATGTTATGCACCTGCTGCTGACTGCGGCTGTCCCGACCGAAGTCTGATTGCGAAGGTCTTGTCCATGTTCGGCTGGACTGCAGAGGGTCCTTGGGTTTCCTCTAGGACTCAACCTTGCGCTGGTGGAGCTCTTCGGATCTGGCATATTTTTCAAACAGCTGATAGAGCTCTTGGAGGTTCTTGGGTGGGTCCCTGATGCAGTGACTGTAAAGGACGCCAGCCTGAAGGCCACTGATGGCGTAGTGAATGGCAACTTGGTCGTCGACCGAAGGTAGTTGTGACTTGAGAGTCAGGAACTTGCGGTAGTACTCCCACAGGGTTTCTTTCTCTAGCTGCTTGCAGAGTGATAGTTCGGCCAAGGCGTCGGTATCTGGGCGGTACCCCTGGAAGTTGAGCAGAAATTTGTCCCGGAGACTTCTCCAGGAGTCGATGGACAACGAGGGCAACCTGGTGTACCAGGTTAGGGCCGGACCCTCGAGGGCGATGATGAAGGACTTGGCCATCGTGGCGTCGTCCCCTCCGGATGATGCGACAGCGACTTGATAGCTCATAATGTACTATGCTGGGTCGGTGCTGCCGTTGTACTTGGGGTAAGTCCCTGCCCTGAAGTTGGCGGGCCATGGTGACACTTGCAGTTGCGGCGCCAGGGGACTCCGCTCATCAAGGTAGTTGACGCCATGGAATGCTGCGGCGTGCGGGACGACGGGTCCGCGCTGAGGAATGAATAGGTCTCCGATTGGCGCGTGCTGTTGGAGGGGCGGGCCGTGCTGTAGATCATGTTGGCCTTCGCGCTGCATGAGCGCGATCTCTTGCTCGAGTTCTTGAGCCCTCTGCTCCTCGTCTCGTATCATCTGGCGCACTTTGGCCTGCGCGGAAACACATTGGCGCTTGGCCTTGAGGATTTCTTTCTGCTTCTGGAGGTTGCGGTTCTTGATGCGGAGGGCCCGCAGCTGTAGCTGTTCTTCTGCTGAAACGCCGATGACTTCGCCGTCCTCTGTGGCATCCTCACCCTCTAGCGGAGCGAAGCCTGGGGGTGGTTGCTGTGGCTGTCCTCCGGAGCTGCAGGTGCGGAGGCTGCCCTAGGGAGTAGGTTGGTCATTGCGCTGTCTCTTGCTGACAGCGTCGTCTTCGCAGGCTTCTTGATGGGTAAATCACAAGAGACACTGTAAGGTCCGAGTGCCTGAGTGCCCAATGTCTCGATGTAAGGACGCATATACCCTCAGGCACCTGAACTATCCCCGGAATATTCCCATAAAGGAGGGTTATAGACTGTCATTACAGAAAGGCCATTACAAATCGGGCCCGTAATACACTTCTCCGTGCGGGGCCTGTTACAATGGGCCGAATCCCACGTGGGCCTCCAGGTCGGGTGAGGACGTGGGACGGGGCGACGTCGTTGTAGGCCTTCGTCTTGTAGTGTAAAGTACGAAGGGTGGACCCCGCCTGTCGTTTTGCCTCCGTTGGTGCAGCGAGATTGACGAAGGCTGGAGCGAAGGGTAGCGTCTTCGCCTTCGCCCCAACATTGGCACCAGGTGGCTTGCGTTGGGGCGAGCGATAAATCCATAAGAGCCAAAATTGTTATGATATTGTTCTTTGCCCATGACCTTTGTCTCATATACAAGCTCGTGCATACTGCAAAAGCATTTCGCACTTGGCTCCAGCCCTTGGCTTCTTACAGCCCAGACAAAAATCCCCATTCTAATAATATCTTCCGAGGTTATCTGATGAAGGAAAATCTGATATATTTTCAGCACTTCAACAAAAAACCTGCTCAGTGGGAACCGAAGCCCAGCTTTGAAGAAGCTTCGGTAAATCACAACTTCATTTTCCTCGGGGGCAGGGACATTGTTGTCTCCACCAGCTCTCACAATAGACATATCCCGAAAGTACCTTCCTCTCATATTGTCAAGATGACTCTATTTAATTGTTGATTTCCCAAAGATTGTATGACTTGGTCTCTAGGGCCGATCCTCAGAATCTTCGCCCCCACTTTCCGCATCATAACTATCACTATCACTAGTATCTTCAGACAGCCCTTCCAGTATCTCCTTAGTAATCTTCTCTGTATTTATTTTTGCCATTGACTCGATAAATCCAGCAATGTAAGGATTCACAGCCTTCTTCTCCTCAAAAAGCTTCTCCTCATCAGTCAGCTTCGTCTCAGCAGCAACCTTCTTGTCTTGAGACATTTCTCCTTCAGAAATGACGAAAATGCGCCTTTTTAACCGAAGCTCAGAAAGCTTGAAAAACTAGCAAGCGTTAGTGAGCAAAAGCTATGAAATTGAGGAAGTAAAGCAAATGGCACAAGCAGCGTATCAAATGTGACTGTTGTGAGTTCTTATTTATATGCTCAGCATGCTCCAAATTAGGGGGACCCGTCCGTCATTGACTGTTGCTATTCTAGCAAAGGGAAGGTGTTTTTTCGGACCTTCGACTTAAGGCCTTCGTCCATGTCACAGTCTGAATTCGTTACCTTAAACAAATTAATTGTAGCATCCCAAAAATTCAAATTTTGGAATTTTCTCAAACTCCCTCTAAATTCAAAAGGAATTTCAAATTTCGTTTCAAAATGTTTGTGTGCAAGTTGATATCAACAAATAAATTATAGTGGTCTATATTCTCTCCAAAATCCTCCTCAAAATATCCTACAAATATTTCTCCAGTGATTCCCCTCAAATTCTTCCAGAAATACCGCCCAGATATTTCTCGAGTAATCCCCTTCAAGTTCTTTCCAGAAATACTGTCCAAATATTCCACCGATATATCTCCAAATAATTTCCTCTTGAGAAATACCTTCAGAATCTTTTTTCAAGTCCCTATATATATTTTCTTCATAACTTTCCTCATGCTCATATGTATACGTACGCCTCCGGTGTCATACGGTGAGCTCTACAAGCTAATTACACTCATATAAGACAAATACATGCTAATCTCCCACTAATCCTCTCATCCCACCCTCTAATCCTCCCACCATGGCTATAAATAGAGGGGCAAGGGCCTCCTCTCATCCCACCCCAAGCCATTTCATGGCAACTCTCCCCCCCCCCCCACACACGCCCACTCCACCTCCCACACAAGCACACACTAGCACAAGGATCGTTCGGTCGTTCTTCGATCGTTCGTCCCCCTGTTCTTAGTTTGTTCGTTCGTTCGTCCGATCGTTCATGGTTCGTTCGTCCGATCGTTCGATCGATCGTTCGTTCGTTCGTCCAAATAATCTTTGTCCTACCGTTATGCTACGAAAATTCCGATCGTTCGTTCGTTCGATTATTCAATCGTTCATCGTTCGTTCATAGTTCCTATTCATCGTTCATCGTTCATTCATAGTCCCTATTCATTGTTCTTCCAGATAATCTTTGTCCTGTCGTTATGCTTCTGAAATTCCGATCGTTCGTTCCTTCGTTCGGTCATTGGATTGTTCATCGTTCGTTCATAGTTCCTATTCATCATTCATCATTTGTTCATAGTCCCTATTCATCGTTCATCCAGATAATCTTTGTCCTGCTGTTATGCTGCCAAAATTCTGATCGTTTGTTCGTCCGATCATTACTATTCATTATCATTACTATTCATCGATGATATCTATAATAACTTTTCGACGTTACTATTCACCGTTACTATTCATTGTTACTATTCATCGATCATTCGCTCACCCCAAATTTCAACTACTCATCCGTCATGCTTTCCAGTCCACCTAAGATCAGCCAGACCCATATTCCAGTCATACAAACTCCGGTGACTGTGATTTTTCTTCCAGTAGGGAACTTCCCATCTGGTCACCCATCCTAGGTTTCTCCAAGTTGAGCATGCTTAACTTTGAGATTCCCTCGAACCAGGCTTTCAAACTCCGATTCCAATAATTCTTGTTTCTAAATTCTTATCAAACTATTCCATATCTGACCATGTCATCCCTTAAGCATGGTTCATATTCTAGAAAACTCCCAAAATACTCTTATCCCATATTCTGCCTATAACTCACCTGTTCATACTAAGTCAGACAATTCATTCGTCACTATTCTCACCAACAATGAACTTCACTGTGCTACACCACATACACCTAGTTATAATAACACACAGCTACCCTCTCCCTCTCCACACACACTCAACACTCTCAGCCAAGGCAAACACCTCACCCACTCAGTAACTCCGCTCTGCTGGCTACACGCATAGTGTCGCTTCGCCTCCAGTCCACCCTCCTGGTAAGCACCTCCGCTCCACCACTATTAGTATCTCAACACCACATGACACTGATTCTACTCAAGACTCTACCCATGCATATATCGCTATTCTGACCACTATACTAAATATATGTTGATATACTTGATGGTTTGTATGTTTGCTTATTCATGTTGCATAGTTATCGGAGCGTTCGTGCCATCTCGTGGAGGCCAGATTTGCAAGTCTACGCCATGCAGTGGAGCTAGAAGCCAGTTCCGTGAGCTCCCCTTCCCCCTTCGCCGGATAAGCATGGCAAGCTCACTGGATCCCTTTGATGCATAAATTACCTATGATTTTTCAACCACAACCCTCAGCCTGTTATTTTATGCATGATATGATTTTGAGACAAGTTATTATGGCCACCCAGCCGCTTGCCGCAATCAATCCTTGATATAGTTGTTACAAATGATTTGAGAAAAGGTGTGAGTTTTCAAAAGAAAATGCTTTTCAAAATGTGTATGATGAAGGGTTTTCACCCTTATCACCTTGTGAGTGGGATGATCAGGGACTCCCTGGTTTAGGGGAGGGCCTAAGGTGATGGCTCAGCTGGTTTAGGTGTGAGCAGAAGGATTGTCCCCTCATATAAGGACCGGTTTGTCATCCTTCACTACCTGTACTCATGAAAAGTACAACCACTTGAGGCTGTGTGGGCAGTTACTCGATCTGAACTCGTATGGTCCAACCCCAGGCTTATGAAGGCTGGGGAGCACCGGGAGGATAAGGAGGGGGAATGTTTTGTCCGGTTTGGACATGGCGGTGGCCTGACTCCTTCCGGTATAACCGTTAAGGTTAGGACGTGCGATGAAAGAAAGAGATTCAGATTCGGATCTCATTGGCCATGAGATCGCAGAGCTGGACTAGTGGGTAAAGTGTACCCCTCTGCTCAGAGTTCAAACCTATTCAAATAGTCTGTGTCCACAGGAATGGACGAGTCTGGTGTGGTATGACAATTAGTGTTTTGTTTTCAAAAAAAGGGTGTGTTTGAGAAAAGTGGTTTTTTAAAAGGTCTGGCGGTTGAGCCATGAGCTATGGTGGACGGGAAGTCCAGCAGCTGTTTTTGAAAATCAAAACCAGTGGGAAATTGCTAAGATACTGTCGGTGTTTTGGGTCCGACCGCACACCCGGGGTTGCCCCTCAAGGTG
The DNA here is from genome assembly GCF_902167145.1 of Zea mays. Taxonomy (NCBI): domain Eukaryota; kingdom Viridiplantae; phylum Streptophyta; class Magnoliopsida; order Poales; family Poaceae; genus Zea; species Zea mays. The sequence goes on from NC_050105.1 coordinate 58,910,333, forward strand.
TTTTTAGGAGTAGGACGGTGTCGATAACTGTAGCAAAATGGTTCGTGCCGATTGCACGAGGGACAGTGGACAAGGTTTACAGGTTCGGGCCGCTTAGAGATGCGTAACACCCTACGTCCTGGTGAGTATGCTTGGTGAACGAGGTTACAAGAGAGCTCTCTGAATTGAGAATGCAGAGAGTTGAAGTGGTGGCTAAGTAATAGGGCCGATCGATCTGAAGGGGTGCCCCCTAGGCCTTATATACTCGACCGTGGGGCAATACATGTGGATATGATAACAACGTGTAGCTAAAAGATAGTGAACTGTTTGAGTTTATCTGTAGTTCTGCCGACTTATCCTCGCATGGCTCCATTGCATGGGGGCTCCAGCGCGGGAAAATCGGATCTCTGTTGTGGTCGCTCGCTCGACGTTGTGGGTCGTCCGTGTTTGCACCAATCCGGCCTCATGTCGATCTGCTTATCTAGTTGTCTCTCTCCAGACCCACGAAAGAATGACCTTACGATTTATTGGGCCCTTGGGCCTTTCGTGAGGTCTTTTACTCTTTTATTGGACCCGGGGGATATCTATCCCCCACAAGCCCCCAATCTTTGGGTTAATTTAGAGGTAATCAGCCCAAAGATCCCAGGTCCAGCTTGCAGGTGATTTGAAGAAAACGACTTCTTGTTGTCTTCTCCTGCTTTGATCACTCGTAGACCGAAGCCTTGTTTCGTGCTTGTGCCTTAGAGGTCAGCATTTCAATTTGTAGGATTCTGAACTTCGTTGGGTGCACCGGAGGTGCACCCAATGGGTGTAGCCCCCGAGCTTCGAGTAGATTTTAGAAAATAATCTACTCGAAGGTCTTCCCCAGAAATTATTCCCATTTGTGCTCCTGCGTTTTGGTTGAAGGCTGGCCTTTTAATCTTGTCCCACGCCTTAGAAGTCGGCACTATCTTGGCTTGGAGTGATAATCCATGGGGTGCACCGGAGGTGCACCCAATGGGTGTAGCCCCCGACCTTCAAATGGATTTTTGAGGATAATCCATTCGAAGGTCTTTCTTTTGTGTCTCTTTGCTGAAAATTATCCTTTCTGTTTGTAGAAATTGGCATGAAGCTATTCGCATTATGCTTCGGAGGTCAGCATTATGTCATCAATATTATGCTTCAGAGGTCAGCATATATTTTGTCTTTAGCAGCCGAGTTCGCAGTCCATCCATATCTTGCTAGGTAGTGTAATTTATTTGTTCTGCGACTGATTGGACGTTTGATGGACGTTCCGTGTCTAGTCTTCACGTCGCCTCTGTCGGCCATATTTTGTACTTCACTGGCTATATTTGGCTTTCCTCTGATTCTTACTGATATCTCATTTTTGTCTTGAGGTATTCACTGCGTGCCCTGCACAGATGTGACCGTTTTGAAAAATATACTGATAATTCCTGGGCGTCCCCCCCCAATGGGTGTGGGCAAGGGACGGTTTGGTACGCTGAGTGTTTTAGTCGGCTGCTTCTGAGTAGTAATGTGATGTGACGGCGAGTGTAATCATATCCCCCGCGCTGTTGACTGGAGTCCCAATGGGTGTTGTGTTGCGTGAAACGGCGTCAGCCGCCTGACGTGTCTTCAGACGGGTTGAAGTGCTTATTGAATGATTTGCGACTGTTCAGTGACCGCGGTTGGAGGTCTGGACGTATATCCGGGCCGTCGAGCGTTCCGAGCTCGAGGGCTCGGATGAGTCGGAGTACTCCTCGGATGAGGAGGACTCGGACGGTGGCGGCGAGGACGAGGACGACGACGACGACGACGACGACGACGGTGACGGTGACGGCAGCGGCAGGGGCGGCGGCGGCGGTAGCAAGGACGGTGACAGCGGCGGCAGCAGGGGCAGCAACCGGGGCGACAGCAGCAGGGGCAGCACCAGGGGCGGCAGCGGCGGCGGCAGCAATAGGGCCAGTGGCTAGATGCCACTGGTCCTTTAGATATTAGTATAGTATAGTTAGAATAATGTAGTAGTAGTGTAGAGTAGTATAGCGTAGTGTAGTAGTAGTAGCAGTAATGTAATGTAGTAGTAGTAAGGAAGTATCAACTCGTAAAGAGTTGATTTGTAAGTATATTATCTTCCTTCTAATGAAAGAATGATGTTGGCTTCTCCTTTATGATTGTCTTGCTCATTTGTGAAGCTGATTCCTTTGAGACTATAAATGAATAACTTGGGGATCAAACTGATGCTTTCAGAAATAGCTGCCGAGTAACTTGTAGACGGTGTCGGCGCTTTAGAGGTAACTGTCGAGTGACCGAACACAATATCGGAGTTTTAGAGATAACTGCCGAGCGACTTGAGGGGATGTCAGAGGGCGACGTCAGCGTTTTAGAGGTAACACCGAGCAATTGAAGGGCGACGTCGGCGTTTTAGAGGCAACGCCGAGCAACTGAACACTGCATCAGCGTTTTAGAGGCAACGCCGAGTGATTGGAAAGCGACGTTAGCATTTTAGAGGTAATGCCGAGCGACTGAACGCGATATCAGCGTTTTAGAGGTAACGCCGAGCGACGTCAGCATTTTAGAGGTAATGCCGAGCAACTGAACACTATATCAGCGTTTTAGAGGCAACACCGAGTGATTGGAAAGCGATGTTAGCATTTTAGAGGTAATGCCGAGCGACTGAACGCGATATCAGCGTTTTAGAGGTAACGCCGAGCAATTGGAAAGCGACGTCAGCATTTTAGAGGTAATGTCGAGCGACTGAACACGATATCAGCGTTTTAGAGGCAACACCGAGTGATTGGAAAGCGATGTTAGCATTTTAGAGGTAATGCCGAGCGACTGAACGCGATATCAGCGTTTTAGAGGTAACGCCGAGCAATTGGAAAGCGACGTCAGCATTTTAGAGGTAATGCCGAGCGACTGAACACGATATCAGCGTTTTAGAGGTAACACTGAGCGACTGGAGGGCGACGTCGGCGTTTTAGAGGCAACGCCGAGTGACTGAACACGAAATCGGCATTTTAGAGGCAACGCCGAGTGATAGCAGGCCGCGCGAGCCACTTTGAGGGTGATGGCCGAGTGATGAGGTGGCGCATCGGTGTTCTGGAGATAACTGCCTGGTGACCACGTGGCACGCCAGGGTTTTGGAAATAACCGTCGGGTGCTGACTGGGCACTTTTTGAAACGGTATCTGGCTCGAGAATATCCCATAAGTGCTGCGCTTTTAGCCGCCTTTGCTTTCCGTGCCCTAGTTCTTGCTTTCTCGCTTCCGAATCCTCTCTGCTATTCGCCTCCCACTCCGCTCGCTGGTAGAATCGAGATGGCGCCCAAGAGGAAGACCTCGAGTTCATCTGCTGTGGTGATTCCTCCAATCGACCCCAACAACCAGTTGTCTTTCGCAGGTAACCACATGTCCGTCATTTCTGAGCCTGAACTTCTCCACCTCGTATCCATCGGGGTTCTTCCTCCGCGGGAACTTTGTTCTTGGCGGATTTGCCATGGGTTTACTGTTCCGACCGAGGATACCCATGAGTCCTTTGTTTACACCCCTTTCCTTCTCCGCGGCCTTGGCCTTCCCATTTCTCCCTTTTTCCGCGACCTCCTTGATTTCTACCATCTCAACTTGACCCATTTGAACCCCAATTCAATTCTGCAAATCTCCATTTTCGTTCATTTATGCGAGGCCTTTCTTGGCGTGCTGCCGCATTTTGGTCTGTGGAAATACTTGTATCATTGTCGCCCTAGGATGGCCGGGGGACAACATCAGTTGGTTGGAGGTGCCAGCTTGGAGATGCGCCGCGGGAGGAAGACTGAATATCTCGAGATCCCTCTCAAGGACAGTATCAAGGGATGGCGCTTGGAGTGGTTCATCGTTGAGAATTATGGGAATTCTCTCCCCTCCCGGTCGGGAAGACAGCCGGACGTTCGCACCCCAAGCTGGACCGAGTCTCCCACAGATCAGGAGGTAGCTGAGGTAGGTGTGTTGCTAGCTGAAGTTGGACTGCTAAAAGAGAGGGGTCTGACTGCTGAAGCCGTGGTTACTGATTTTGTTTTCAAGAACATTCAACCACTGAAAGACAGGGCATACCCAGCTTATCTGTATCGAGGGCTAGCCGACTCAACTCGGGTTACCAACAGGAGAATTCCCTCTGCAGACTTGGTGAGCCGACTTGAGATGATCCTCAGGGGCAAAGTGTCAAATGTTGGTGCTCCAGTGGCATACTCGGCCTGGAACCTGCCTCCTCCCAAAGCCTTCACCCTTTTTGTGTCGAATCCACCTATCACTGATGGCAGTTTGGGCCTTAGAGTGCGACCCTCTGCTGATGAAGTTAGTGCCTTGGTTGCTTCGCTTGGGGAGATTCTTGATGATGAACGGCAGGTCCATTTTGATGTGCCCCTGAATCCTAGTGATGCAGAGATAAGCGCTATGCTTGATTTGCTGGCTGAGGATTCTTCCGATGCTGCTCCTGCTGGAGCGTTGGTAGTGGCGCCCCTCCCAGAGGCTGATACGACTTTGGATACTCAGAAGCCTGTCAGTACTCGCCCGAGGCGCCCTTGCCGAGCCAATCAGCCTGATCCTTCTGCTGATGAGCAGAAGAAGAAAAGAAGACGCCTCCGGCGAGTATCCAGTTTGGATCGGGACGCTATTACCTCGGTTCCTGCTACTGAAGAAGTGCCTGCGACTGGATTTACTGATGCTGACCCCAATGGGTGTACTCAATCCGCTGCTGATCCCAATGTGGGTGATCCATCTGTTGCTGAACCCAATGGGTGTGCTGCTTGTGTTGCCAATGTGGATGACGAGGAGGAAGAAGATGAAATTCCTTTGACTCGGAAAAACAGTCGGCAGTTCATCGCCAGCGGTGAAAGTAGTGGAGTTCCTTCTTCTGCCTTGTCTGCCCTCATTGGTCTGCAGGAACTGTCCCTGGCCAACTTTGATCAGACTCTTGAGGATATGGTCCCAGAAGATTTGTTATCGGAGCCAGTGGATGATGGTGCAATGGAGGTTTGCGCTGACGTGCCTGATGCTGGGTTGAGGTCATACCGTGCCTCGTCGACCTTAGAGCGCGATCTCGAGGGTCGGGAGACTGACTTGGATCGTCCTGGTCCTATGGAAGTAGCTGAGGGCCCGTCAACCTTAGAGGTGGTTACTGCAGAGAACTTAGACCTTAAGAATGGTGCTGACACATGCCCAGCCCCCGAGGATGTCGCCGGGGATGACTTGGCTCGGGTGAGGAGTGTAAGCCACTGTCCAGCCCCTGAGGGTGCTGCCGGGGATGATCCAACTCAAGTGGGCAGTGCAAACTATGACCCAGCCCCCGAGGGTGCCCGAGCGAGGTCTCCCTCCTGTACTTCCATGGACGTTCATGCGGGATCTTCTCCACACTCTGGCTGTATGGTGGTAGCCCAAACCTTGGACCAGGGAGTCACTTTAGAGGGCAGCGTCCCCGCTGACCGAGTGTTTGGCTCTGTTGAAGGCACTGAGCTGATTCCTACTGGTTCGTTGCAAGCTGCTTCGGGTGGTGGCCTTACGCCTGATTATCAACTGATCTCTCCTGATTTGGGGATCCCTTCATTCTTTTCCAACCTCCAGGTACTGTGATGTATTTCAGCTTGTTTTTCACATTGCGTGAACTGCTGTCATTACACTCATCTGTTCTCCTCATCAGACTTTGGTGGATGGGATGGCTAGCCAGCTGAGGCTACAGGGTGCTTCCGTCCCAGAAGTAGCTTCGTCTCTTGCATGTTGGAATCCAGTGTCACTTCAACATCGCGTCTCTGAATTGGAGGCAACCAACGCTGGTTAGTGCTTTTTTGCTGCTCTTTGCCTTCACTGTGGACTGCTTTACATTCTGACCCCCTTTTGCTTGATTATCTCTTGTTAGGAATGACTCGGCAGATCTCAACTCTTGAGGAGAAACATTCCCGAGATTAGGCTGAATTAGTCCAATGGTGTGCTGACTTCGAGGAGAAGTACTCTCAGAGCCAAACTGAATTGGGTCAGGTCTCCGCTGCCTTGGATGACGCCAATGCACTGAGTTCTTCTCTTCATGCTCAGCTCAATTCTGAAAAGGTGATTTACAAAATTGTGCTTTGCCTTGCTGTGTTCCTATTACTTGCTTGGTTTTTGAGGGAGTTGACTTTTGCTCGCGGGAAGAAAAGTGTATCCTTGCTGCTTCTCGTAACAGTCTTGACAGATTGTATCGTGACTCTAGCAACTCGCTGACCATCTTGGAGAGGAGTCACCGCTTTACAATGGAAGAATTGGACAATCAGCGCTGTAAGCTGCAGGAATCTGCGGATGAAGTGACCCGCCTCAAGCAGTTGATATCGGCGAAGGATGCTACCATCAAAGAACTCCGAGCTTCCAAGAAATCCATTGTCCAGGAGTTAGAAACTGCTCGACTGGCTGCTAAGGTTGCCGAAGAAACTTCTGTTACTCTCAGAGCCCAGCGCGACAGAGCCATGGACAAGGCTATTCGGGCGGGGCGAATCTTGATGAGGAGACCCGGCGTGGTTGTTCCTGAAGACATAAGGGCTGATGTGAATGTTGCCCCTGATTCCTCGAGTCGCCCTTCTTCGTCGATCGCTCCTAAGAAAGATATTGCGAAATAGAGAAACATTATGCGTGCTTTGAGCGCGCGGTTAGCATGATCGAGTATTTGTTAGAGGACATCGGTTCAGCATTCGAATGATGTAATTACTCTCTTATTGTTTCAGAATTCATCAGTTCGTAAATTTGCAGTAGTGAAATGACGCGCAATGGTTATGAAATTTGTTTGTAGGATATAGAAGTCATCCTTGTATGAGTAATTATAATTATGTCAGATCGCCTCAAATCGCTGCTGACTTAAGTCGATTATTTTTGTTAATAGGGCGTAGTGGTCACCCTGAATTGCATAGGCATGAGCATGTTGCACCGGCTTAAGTCGCCACTAACTTTAGCCGATTGCTTCATTAGTAGGGCATAGTGGTCACCCCGAGTTAAGTAAGCGTGAGCATGTTGCACCGCCTTAAGTCGTTGCCGACTTAAGTCGATTGCTCCGTTAGTGGGGCATAGTGGTCACCCCGAGTTAAGTAAGCGTGAGCATGTTGCACCGCCTTAAGTCGTTGCCGACTTAAGTCGATTGCTCCGTTAGTGGGGCATAGTGGTCACCCCGAGTTAAGTAAGCGTGAGCATGTTGCACCGCCTTAAGTCGTTGCCGACTTAAGTCGATTGCTCCGTTAGTAGGGCATAGTGGTCACCCCGAGTTAAGTAAGCATGAGCATGTTGCACCGCCTTAAGTCGTTGCCGACTTAAGTCGATTGCTCCGTTAGTAGGGCATAGTGGTCACCCCGAGTTAAGTAAGCGTGAGCATGTTGTACCGCCTTAAATCGTTGCCGACTTAAGTCGATTGCTCCGTTAGTAGGGCATAGTGGTGACCCCGAGTTAAGTAAGAATGCGAGTCAATCGTAAACAAACTGAGCATCTTTGAAACCCCTTTTTTTATTGATGACATATTTCCACTTTACAGAGTACATCGTCGTCCCGGCAGCTTTTGAGATACAGCTAGGGATAAAACTTTCTGAGGTGTTCTATGTTCCAGGAGTTCCCGACTTCTGTGCCATCCATCTGAGTGAGACGATATGATCCAGGTCGAGTGACTTCTGCTACCATGAAGGGTCCTTCCCATAAGGGTGATAACTTGTGCTGTCCTTCCCCCGTTAGAATTCGGCGGAGGACGAGATCTCCTACTGAAAAGGATCGTTGTCGCACAGCCTTGTCGTGATAGCGCCTTAGAGTTTGCTGGTACCGTGCCGATTGGATTACCGCATTCAGCCGTTCTTCTTCAAGTATATCAATGTCCTCCAGCCTGGTGGCTTCGACTTCTGCTATGTTTTTGAAAATCAACCTTGGTGCCCCGAACTTGAGATCGGCGGGTAGCACTGCCTCTGACCCATAGACAATGAAGAAAGGAGTGTTTCCATGCAAAGCTCGGCTGGGTTGAGTTCTTAGGCTCCAAACGACATAGGGCAATTCCCTTATCCACTTTCCTGCGAACTTTTCATTCTTGTCGAAGACCTTTTTCCTGAGTGCCTCCAATATCATCCCGTTAGCTCGCTCAACCTGCTCGTTGGCTCTTGGATGTGCTACAGATGCATACTTGATCTGAATGCTCTTTTGCTCGCAGAAGTCGAAGAATTCTAAACTTGTGAAGTTGGATCCTAAGTCAGTTATAATGTTGTTTGGTATCCCGAATTTGAATATTATGTCTTGTATGAATTCCACGGCCTTAGCAGAGGTTAAAGAAGCAATGGGCTTGAACTCTATCCATTTAGTGAATTTGTTGATCGCTACCAATACATGAGTGTATCCCCCTTGAGCTTTCTTGAAAGGTCCAATCATATCCAGTCCCTAGCATGTGAAAGGCCAAGTAACTGGTATGGTCTGCAGTTGCTGTGCTGGCAGGTGTTGTTGCTTTGACAAGTATTGGCAAGCTTCGCACCTCTGAATTAACTCGGCTGCATCGTTCTTTGCTGTTGGCCAATAGAATCCTGACCTGAAGACCTTCCCGACTAGTGTTCTGGAGGCTGCATGTATTCCACATTGCCCAGCATGGATCTCCTCCAGAAGTTGCTTCCCAGTGGACGGGAGGATGCACTTCATGAGGACGCCTGATGCACCCCTTCTATACAATGTCTCCCCAATGAGTGTGTAGTGAGCCGATTGTCTGGCAATGCGCTCGGCCGAGTTCTTGTCATCTGGTTCTTCTTCATTCTTTATATACTTGATGATTGGCCTTCTCCAGTCGTCAGAGTCTGACTCAGGTTGATCTATAACGTTACACTCTTCTGTTTGATCCATTGAGATGCTCGGCTGTAGTATTTCTTGCACAAAGACTCCGGGTGGGACCTGAGTTCGACTGGATCCTAGCTTGGACAGTACATCGGCTGCTGTGTTCCGATCTATTTCTACATGATGAAATTCCAGACCCTCAAATTTATCTTCCATCTTTCGGACGGCAGCGCAGTATTTTCCCATTGAATCGCTTGAACAATCCCACTCCTTGTTTATCTGGCTGATGACTACCAGAGAGTCTCCGTACACCATCAATCTCTTGATGCCTAATGATATGGCGATGTTCAATCCATGGATCAGAGCTTCATACTCGGCTGCATTGTTGGAGGCCGGAAACAGCAACTGGAGGGCATATTTGAGGTGCTCGCCTCCAGGTGCGGTGAAGAGAATCCCTGCTCCTACTCCCTGCAGCTTCAGCGAGCCATCAAAATACATTCGCCATACTTCTGCAGTCTCTGGGTTATCTGGTACTTGCTGCTCAGTCCACTCTGATACGAAATCAACCAGTGCTTGAGTTTTGATGGCAGTGCGAGGTCGGAACTCGATGTCGTGAGATCCCAACTCACAAGCCCATTTGGCTATCCGGCCAATGGCTTCCTTGTTGTGAAGAATATCCCCTATTGGAAAACCAGTGACTACTATGACTTTGTGGTCATCAAAGTAGTGACGTAGCTTGCGGGCAGTTAGAAGTACTGCGTATAATAGCTTCTGAACTTGTGGATACTTTTTCTTTGAGGGGCCTAGAACTTCACTGATGAAGTAAACAGGATGTTGCACTGGATAGGCATGTCCTTCTTCTACGCGCTCGACTACCAACGCGGTGCTTACCACGTGAGTCGTGCAAGAGATATATAGTAGCAGATCTTCAGCTGGTTGAGTTGACGTAGCTCGTCGGGGTGGCTTCAGTACTGGTGGTGTTGTCAAGAATTTCTTCAGTGCATCTAGAGCTTCCTGTGCTTCTGAAGTCCACTGAAACTTATCCACCTTCTTGAGTAGCTTGTAAAATGGTAAACCTTTTTCCCCCAGCCTGGATATAAATCTGGTCAGAGCTGCCATACATCCAGTAAGTCGCTGAACCTTCTTTTGTGATCGAGGTGCCGACATCTTCATGATAGCTTCAATCTTATCCGGATTAGCCTCAATTCCTCGGTGGCTGACGATAAACCCGAGCAACTTTCCTGCTGGTACCCCGAAAACACATTTTTCGGGATTAAGCTTCCATCTATATCGTCTCAGACTGTTGAAAACCAGCTGTAAGTCTTCGATGAAGTTTTCCGAATTCTCCATTTTGATTACCACATCATCTACGTAGGCCTCCACACGCTTGCCCCAGTGATCGGCTAAGCACATTTGGATGGCTCTCTGATAAGTCGCTCCAGCATTTTTGAGGCCGAACGACATGGAGGTATAACAGAAAGCACCAAACGGAGTGATGAACGCTGTTTTTTCCTCATCTTCCTTCGCCAAACTAATCTGATGGTATCCGGAATAGCAATCCAAGAAAGACAGCACAGAACATCCAGCGGTGGAGTCCACCACCTGATCTATCCTCGGGAGCCCGAAGGGATCCTTCGGACAGTGTTTGTTGAGATCAGTATAGTCGACGCACATGCACCAATCCACTTTATTCTTTTTGAGTACAAGAACAGGGTTGGCTAACCACTCGGGGTGTAACACCTCTCTAATAAATCCAGCCGCGACCAAGCGAGCTAACTCGGCGCGAATGGCCTCTCTCTTGTCGGGTGTGAAACGACGTAGCTTTTGCCGAATCGGCCTTGCCTGGGGATAGACCTTCAGTTTGTGCTCGGCCAGTTCTCTTGGGACTCCCGGCATATCCGCAGGTTGCCATACGAATACATCTCGGTTATCTTGCAGAAACTGGACGAGCGCGCTTTCCTATTTGTCGTCCAAGCTGGAGCTGATGATGGCAGTCTTGCGTTCATCAGCGAACCCCAGGTTGATCCTCTTGGTTTCTTCAGTCGGCCGCATAGAGGTCACGGCCTGAGCTTCGTTTGCCGGTACTGCAAGGTCCTCCTCTGGCTTAGAGTTCGCCAGTGTTGAAGGAACCGCCGACGGCTTGGTGGTGAGGGCTGCTTGGATGGCCACTCGGAAACATTCTGCGGCGCCTTGGAAGTCGGCACGCACAGTTATGATTCCTTGCGGTCCTGGCATCTTCAGTATCATGTACGTGTAATGTGGAATGGCCATGAATTTGGCCAATCCCGGCCTCCCGACGATGGCGTTGTACCCACAGTCGAAGTTCCCCACTTCGAACCTCAGGAACCCGGTTCTGTAGTTCTCCGGAGTTCCGAAGGTGACAGGCATGTAGATGTGGCCCAGCGGGTATTCCCCTTTCATCGGCACGATGCCGAAGAAAGGAGTGTCCGACTCGTGGAGCTCTTTGAGGTGAACTCCCAAGCCTTGGAGTGTCCGGGGGAAGGTGACGTTGATGCTGCTCCCCCCGTCCACTAGCACCTTCTTTACTAGGCTCTCTCGGATCACCGGATCGACGAGGAGCGGGTATTTGCCTGGATGGTCGAAGTTGAGCCATTGATCCTCCCGAGTGAAAGTGATCGGGTGCTCTGACCACCGGTATGGGGTGGGAGGACCGGTTGTCGCCACCAGTATCTGGCGGTCGTTGAGCTTTTGTTGTCTTTTTGTTCTCCTGCGACCCATGTCCGCCGAAGATGACGTTGACCTCCCTGTCGACACGCGGGAAGGCTCCTCCTCCTCCCTCCTCCTGCTGATGGGGTTGTCGTGGTTCATCTGGTCCTCCCCTCGGCGGAGGAGGAGGTAGAGGTTGGAAGGGTCGACCGTGCCCGACGGAGTGCTTGAAGTCTCGGCAGTTACGAAGAGTGTGGCGCATGTCTTTGTGGTACGGGCACTAGGCGTCGAGGATGTCGTCCAGTGTGCGTTCGCCTCCGCGAGGTCCTCCTCGGGCGCGAGAGGCAGGTGGTCCGGTGGCGTGCACTTCTTCGCGAGGCCTTTTCTCCCAGCGTTTGTCGGATTGCTGGTTCGCGTCACGTCGTGGTGCTGTCGGTGCGGGCTTTGCTCCTCCGATGAGGTCCTGAGCTCGCTCGTCGGCGGTGATGTAGAGATCGGCTTCCCGGAACAGCTCCTCGGAGGTAGTCGGCGCCTTCTATAGTATGGCTCGGACGAAAGCCGAGTCATTGGATCCTCTGTAGAAGTCCTCGATCACGGCCGCCTCCGTGACCTCGGGGATACGATTTCTCATGGTCTGGAACCTTTTGAGGTACGACCGGAGAGTCTCGTCCCCCCGGCGCTTGATGGATTTGAGGTCCCACGGTTGCGCCGGCTTGTCGGAGAGGGACTGGAAGTTGGCGGTGAAGCGTCGACTGAAGTCGCCCCAGTCGTCGATGCAGTGTCGGGGTAGATGTCGCAGCCATTGCAGCGCGTCTTGCCCAAGGACAATGGGTAAGTACGCGGTCATCACGTCTTCGGATGCCCCGGCAGCTCGAGCAGCGGTGGTGTAGACGGCTAGCCAACCCCTGGATCCTGCTTAGGTTCATATTTGTCGACATTGGATACATTGAAGTTGGGAGGCCATTGGATGGCCCTAAGGCGCGGAGTAAAAGCAGACACTCCACAGGTGTCCTCCGGTCGTCGGGGATGATGCCTATCCCGGGGAGGGGAGCAGTGGTTGTGGTTCCTCGACCGTCCCCGGGTGGTACCGCCAGTTGAGGCCGTTGTCGACTCAGTTCTGGTGGCCTGGCTCTGAGCTGGGATGCCATGATCCCTGTCGTACTCCTCCCGGCGGCAAATCTCGTTCTCATGCCGCCGTTCACGCGAAGCATTGATGGAGCTTCGCGCGTCTCGGCGACTGTTGATGGCGTGTCGTAGATCGTTCGGCGGGTGAGCAAGCGGTAGAAGATGGTTGGCTGCCTGGGTGAACAGTCGTCGGTAGCCCTCGGCGTCGGGAGTCCGAGGGAGTCCATCAGCTATCCGAGCTAATACTCCTCCGACTTCGCTCGGCGTGTTCACGGCTCGGGCAAAGTCGGGGTTCAGGTTGCGCCCGAAGAGTGGATTCTCCCGACGTTGCCTTGCATCCTGCTCGGCTTGTTCCTGAGCCCGGCGGCGATCACGTCGTCGGGAGTTCCTTCGTTCTCTGAAGACGCGTTCTTCCGGAGTTTCTCCTATCTCCGAGACCTCGTCTCGCGAGACAGGTTGCTCCGGATCCCGTTCTCCGGCCGCGTGATGTCGTCGAACGTTCCTGCGACGGTTCCTCCGTCGGCGGGATTCTCGTTGAGGCGGTTCTTCTCCGGGTGCGGTCGGCTCGTCGTCGGAGACGGTAGGCGACTCCACTCTCCCGATGAAGAGGACGTCGGGGTAGAATGGTGCTGCTGTCGTGGCGACCTTCTTTCCGTTCTCCTTTGAGGGTGGAGGAACGGAAAGAACAACTTGCTTCTCCTTGGTCTCCTTCTTCCTCGCGATCTGTGTCCATTCTTTTGTCGGGGAAGTAGACAGTGGAGTTCTCCGGGTCACCGGGCCCTCGGCCCCCGACTTTCCGGAGGCGATCTTTTTCCGGAGAGCTGGAGGTTGCGCTTCTCCGGCATTTTCGGAGTTTGTTGGAGGAGACTTCTTTTCCGACGGATCCGCAATGCGGTGTAGAGTTCCCTCTTCGTCCGCCGCGGATGAGATTGTTCCGAAGCAGAATATGGATCCAGGACGCAGGGTGATCTTGTTGTAGAAGGTGATGGCCATTGAGCTAGCTTGGATCGTCGACACACCCCCTACCTGGCGCGCCAGTTGTCGGTGTTTTGGGTCCGACCGCACACCCGGGGTTGCCCCTCAAGGTGTTTTTAGGAGTAGGACGGTGTCGATAACTGTAGCAAAATGGTTCGTGCCGATTGCACGAGGGACAGTGGACAAGGTTTACAGGTTCGGGCCGCTTAGAGATGCGTAACACCCTACGTCCTGGTGAGTATGCTTGGTGAACGAGGTTACAAGAGAGCTCTCTGAATTGAGAATGCAGAGAGTTGAAGTGGTGGCTAAGTAATAGGGCCGATCGATCTGAAGGGGTGCCCCCTAGGCCTTATATACTCGACCGTGGGGCAATACATGTGGATATGATAACAACGTGTAGCTAAAAGATAGTGAACTGTTTGAGTTTATCTGTAGTTCTGCCGACTTATCCTCGCATGGCTCCATTGCATGGGGGCTCCAGCGCGGGAAAATCGGATCTCTGTTGTGGTCGCTCGCTCGACGTTGTGGGTCGTCCGGGTTTGCACCAATCCGGCCTCATGTCGATCTGCTTATCTAGTTGTCTCTCCCCAGGCCCACGAAAGAATGACCTTACGATTAATTGGGCCCTTGGGCCTTTCGTGAGGTCTTTTACTCTTTTAGTGGACCCGGGGGATATCTATCCCCCACAGATACCTGGATGGTTTAGTCCAGGGGATTTTGTTCTAATATTGAAAAACTTCCTGCTCCTTTGGGAGAGGATGCGCTTTGCAAAATACAAAATGTTTTACAAAACAACCCTGCATAAAATATTGTTGTTTCTGCAAAATACTCTGAGCTCCACATATTCCATGCATTATATCTGATTTCCCCATTCCGCGGGTGAAGGTGGGCTGTTGAGTATGTTTGAACTCACCCTTGCTTATTTGTTGTTTTTCAAAAAAGGAGATCGGGTAAGAGTTACGACTGTTCCCAACCTTGCCTGTGGCTGTTGGAGCACTGATTTGCTTCGCTGCGTATATCGGGCTGCTTCAGTCCCACTCTGATGATATGTCCCGAGTTGTGGATCAACTCTTAAAGTTGTTTGCCACCTTTATAGGTTTGTCTCGTTTAAGCAGATATGTAATCATCTTATGTATAAATGTGTTTACTAGCCTCCTGGGACTAGTAATTGTATCACATTTGAGTCCCAGAGGATTGGGGACACTTCAGGTGGTATCAGAGCTGTTAGGTTGGCCGCAGGACGTAACCCTTAGCCTGATCCAAAAGTTTTTGAGTCAAAACTATTTTCTTAAAAAAAATTCTTGCTCTCATCCCTTCATTTCAAAAATGCTTTCCCCTGTCCTTCTCTCAAAAGTCAGATGGAGGTTCGCTGCCAAACCAGCTTTTGCCAGAATGAAGATGGTTTCCCCAAGTTGCTGAGAGCATGCACAGTTTGCCTCGGAATCAGGAGCCAGCCAGAGTATGATGGTCGTGAATTCGTCGAGCATGACACAGAGAAGTGTGTCGTGACTGTATACATTGGATCCAGTCCACACCATGTGGAATGGAGTGCCACTGCTGCGGGGCACAGATTCAGAGACACCTACCAAGTCGTCGCTCGCAAGGCATTGAGGGCCTTGTATCAGATCTATGAAGAAGAAGTGGCCGACACACCGCTCAGATTCTTTCCGCCCTTTCAGAGAAACCGTCCCGTTTGGATGGCCAAGATGCGTGCATTGGAAGGGCAACAGTTGCTTGAGGACGACCCCTCAGTCATGTACCTCACTGCATACCTGCTCACCCTAGATGCGCAGTATGATTTCTTGGCTCGGCACCACCGTTAGATGATTGCCCGAGCAGAAGATGCAGAGAAGCGCAACCGTCAGCTCCATGTGGATCTCACCACAGCTCAAGCCCGTGCAACTGCCTTGGAAAGTCGTGAAGTCATTGCTGTTGAAGCCCTGAAGCAAGCCAAGGATGAGCACATCCAAAAGTTGATGGAGGCCTACTTGGTAACCCATAACCAACATAGAGCCCTGCGGATCCAAGAGCCCACCTCATCCAACCCAGTTCAACCCAGGAGAGCTGAAGATCCCCAGATTCTTGAAGGTCACCCGGTCTCTATCAGAGGAGAAAAGAAGGCTTGGGAACTCTCATAAGGAGCCATAGTCTTGGAAGGAATTCTAGTCTCCCCTCAGGCTATGGATAAGCAAGAACACCCCGAGTCCTCCCAAGATCTCCCGCCAGAGTTGTTTGAGCCCCTCACTATGAAGAAGATTCCAGCATCGTCCCCTGAAGTCAAAGAAGAAGTCGCAAGCACCGCCGCCCTCTGAGGAGCTACAAGAGCCAGTCCCACTTGAAGAAGAGTTCGACCCCGTCTTGCCATCTTAGTTGCCGCCAGAAGAAGTCATCAACATCAGCTCCCTCTTGACCCATCTAGGAGATGTCTCAGATTGAAGTTGTGCGCCAGCCTCGCCAGAAGAGAAGCTGCCTGGTCTGAAGTTAGGTATGCCCAGTCGTCTGCATGCATTGGGTAGTGAAGTTTTTCTTCACTTTGGCTAGAGCCCTGCATGTATGAGAGGTAATCGTATAGACTCGTGTTTTGCAAAACTCTAATTGTGTGGCCCCTAGGGCATTTCAAAATGATTTCGCTTGATGTTTTCCTCCCTTTTGAGTGCATATGTGATGCTTTAACGTTAGTGCTCATAAGTTGCGTAGTTCTCAGTTCAGGAGCCGAGCAATAGTAGTTAAGCTTAGCCCCCGAATCTGAGTAGTCCGTGCTTTGGAAAAAACTCTATTCTTCCCTTATTCAAAACATTTGATTTGTTTGTGCTTATCATTGCTGAGCTTGTGTGTTTTCTTTCTTTTTAAGAAAGGTTTTCTCTAAAAACATAGATCACAAATTAGAGCTAATCCTCATCTTATGCTTCCATTCTCCTCTTACCCAATCTCAAGAGAAAAGAACGTTACCCAAGAAGATACCGGGAAGCTTACCCTTGAAGCCTGCAATAAGCTACAGAAGGAACTTGTCCAGCCGCTCAGTCAAAAGGACCGACCATGAGAATCAAAGCACTGCCCGTGAGTCAAAGTAAACAGGAAAAGAGGACAGAAGAAGTTATTACCATACAGAGAGGCAAAGATTCTTGGAACCAGAGACCACAAACATCAGGGTCATTGACCCACCACTCACCCGTGCCCCTCGCACGCGTGCCCGCCTCCATGTGCACTACCACCGCCCCACGCCCCCTTTGCAGCACACTACCGCCATCCACGCCCCCTTTTGCAGCGCACCCACTGCCATCGTCGCCGGCAACAGGCCCCCTTCCCCTTGTCACACCTGCTGCCTCGTGTCACCTGCTCCATCACCACCACACCACACCGCACCCGAGCACCACCTCGCATACTGCTCGCCAATAAAACTTCCACACCAGCTCCCTCAATTCCCATCCCAAGCAAAACACTCCAAATAAAATCCCCTAAAATCCCCTCTGCCAAATAGCAAGCAACTCCATTTTCCCACTCCCTCGCCCCTAAGATCACAGCTTGGTGATTCTTGGGTTGAAGACTGTTGTACATGGTTCATAGTCCTTGGTTTCCTCCTCTGTATGATGGTAATACTCTTTGATAGAATCCTCCAGTGGGAAGAGCAAAGGGAAAGAAAGAGTCAGTAAAAAGAAGATAGTGAAGAGAAGATAAGAAGAAGGTTCTCCCAAAATCAACCCTGTGTTAGTCATCTCTCTGCAACCTTTTCAAGCAGCAACAGCAGAAGAAGGCCCCATAACACCCTTGTTACGAGGTACTTCAAGGAGTTCAAATCCCCAAGATTCAAGAGTTCTACCCTCATTCATTTTAAGTGGGGTAGTGTTCCAGTAAGGTTCCTACTATGGAGAAAAAGAAGAAGGCATGTAGCAAGCTTGTGGAGGACCAGATCATCGAAGCTTATAAGTTTCTGGATGAGAAGTGGTCACCCATGTTCCGTTGATGAAGCACCAAAAGACTAATCAAGGAAGGAATCCATATGGGACTTCGCAAGAGAAAGGTTTGCGTGTTGGCATCGATGCTTCTTCAATAAGCTAGCTGCCAAGCGAAACCTAGAAGCCTGAAGATGATCTTGAGTAGCCAGAATAAGCGTTTGCAATCGGCAACCAGATGCTCCTCAAGGCCAGATCTTGTTGAAGTTCCATCTCCTCGAAGAGTTGCAAAGTGAAGATATGTAGCTGAAGTAAAGCTATACTCATAACCCTTCTAAGCCGAATCTCGAGGACGAGATTCCTTTTAAGTGGGGTAGATTTGTAGCATCCCAAAAATTCAAATCTTGAAATTTTCTCAAACTCCCTCTAAATTCAAAAGGAATTTCAAATTTCGTTTCAAAATGTTTGTTTGCAAGTTGATATCAACAAATAAATTATAGTGGTCTATATTCTCTCCAAAATCCTCCTCAAAATATCCTACAAATATTTCTCCAGTGATCCCCCTCAAATTCTTCCAGAAATACCGCCCAGATATTTCCCGAGTAATCCCCTTCAAGTTCTTTCCAGAAATACTGTCCAAATATTCCACCGATATATCTCCAAATAATTTCCTCTTGAGAAATACCTTCAGAATCATTTTTCAAGTCCCTATAAATATTTTCTTCATAAATTTCCTCATGCTCATACGTATACGTACGCCTCCGGTGTCATACGATGAGCTCTACAAGCTAATTACACTCATATAAGACAAATACATGCTAATCTCCCACTAATCCTCTCATCCCTCCCCCTAATCCTCCCACCATGGCTATAAATAGAAGGGCAAGGGCCTCCTCTCATCCCACCCCAAGCCATTTCATGGATCCTCTCCCCCCCCCCACACATGCCCACTCCACCTCCCACACAAGCACACACTAGCACAAGGATCATTCGGCCGTTCTTCAATCGTTCGTCCCCCTGTTCTTAGTTTGTTCGTTCGTTCGTCCGATCGTTCGATCGTTCATGGTTCGTTCGTCCGATCGTTCGATCATTCATCTGTTTGTTCGTCCAAATAATCTTTGTCCTACCGTTATGCTGCTGAAATTCTGATCGTTCGTTCGTTCGATCATTCGATCGTTCATCGTTCGTTCATAGTTCCTATTCATCGTTCATCGTTCGTTCATAGTCCCTATTCATCGTTCTTCCAGATAATCTTTGTCCTGCCGTTATGCTGCCGAAATTCAGATCGTCCGTTCGTTCGGTCATAGTTCCTATTCATCGTTCGTTCATAGTCCCTATTCATCGTTTATCCAAATAATCTTTGTCCTGCCGTTATGCTGCCGAAATTCTGATCGTTCGTTCGTCCAATCATTCGATCGTTCGTCCGTTTGTTCATAGTTCCTATTCATCGTTCATCGTTCGTTCATCGTCACTATTCATCGTTCACCGTTCGTTCATACAACTATTCACCATCACTATTCACCTTTACTATTCATCGTTGCCATTTACCGTTACTATTCACCATCGTTACTATTTACCGACGCTATTCATCATTGTTACTATTCATCATCGTTACTATTCATCGATGATATTTATAATAACTTTTCGTCGTTACTATTCACCGTTACTATCCATTTTTACTATTCATCGATCATCCGATCACCCCAAATTTCAACTACTCATCCGTCATGCTGTCCAGTCCATCTAAGACCAGCCAGACCCATATTCCAGTCATACAAACTCCGGTGACTGTAATTCTCCTTCCAGTAGGGAAATTTTTCATCTGGTCACCCATCCCAGGTTTCTCCAAGTTGAGCATGCTTAACTTTGAGATTCCTTCGAACCAGGCTTCCAAACTCCGATTCCAATAATTCTTGTTTCTAAATTCTTATCAAACTATTCCCTATCTGACCATGTCATCCCTTAAGCATGGTTCATATTCCCCAAAGCTCCCAAAAAACTCTTGTCCCATATTCTGCCTATAACTCTCCTGTTCATACTAAGTGAGACGATTCATTCGTCACTATTCTCACCAATAGTGAACTTCACTGTGCTACACCACATACACCCAGTTATAAATACACCCAGCTACCCTTTCCCTCTCCACACACAATCAACACCCTCAGCCAAGGCAAACACCCCACCCACTCAGTTACTCCGCTCTGCCGGCTACACGCATAGTGTCGCTTCGCCTCCAGTCCACCCTCCTGGTAACCACCTCCGCTCCACCACTAGTAGTATCTCAACACCACATGACACTGATTCTACTCAAGACTCTACCCATACATATATCGCTATTCTGACCACTATACTAAATATATGTTGATATACTTGCTGGTTTGTATGTTTTCTTTTTCATGTTGCATAGTTATCGGAGCGTTTGTGTCGTCTCGTGGAGGCCAGATTTGCAAGTCTACGCCAGGCAGTGGAGCTAGAAGCCAGTTCCGCGAGCTCCCCTTCCCCCTTCGCCGGATAAGCATGGCAAGCTCACTGGATCCCTTTGATGCATAAATTACCTATGATTTTTCAACCACAACCCTCAGCATGTTATTTTATGCATGATATGATTTTGAGATAAGTTATTATGGCCACCCAGGCGCTTGCTGCAATCAATCCTTGATATATTTGTTACAAATGATTTGAGAAAAGGTGTGAGTTTTCAAAAGAAAATGCTTTTCAAAATATGTATGATGAAGGGTTTTCACCCTTATCACCTTGTGAGTGGGATGATCAGGGACTCCCTGGTTTAGGGGAGGGCCTAAGGTGATGGCTCAGCTGGTTTAGGTGTGAGCAGAAGGATTGTCCCCTCATATAAGGACCGGTTTGTCATCCTTCACTACCTGTACTCATGAAAAGTACAACCACTCGAGGCTGTGTGGGCAGTCACTCGATATGAACTCGTATGGTCCAACCCCAGGCTTATGAAGGCTAAGGAGCACCGAGAGGATAAGGAGGGGGAATGTTTTGTCCGGTTTGGACATGGCGGTGGCCTGACTCCTTCCGGTATAACCGTTAAGGTTAGGACGTGCGAGGAAAGAAAGAGATTCGGATTCGGATCTCATTGGCCATGAGATCGCAGAGCCGGACTAGTGGGTAAAGTGTACCCCTCTGCACAGAGTTCAAACCTATTCGAATAGTCTATGTCCACAGAAATGGACGAGTCTGGTGTGGTATGACAATTAGTGTTTTGTTTTCAAAAAAAGGGTGCATTGAGAAAAGTGGTTTTTTAAAAGGTCCGGTGGTTGAGCCATGAGCTATGGTGGACGGGAAGTCCAGTAGCTGTTTTTGAAAATGAAAACCAGTGGGAAACTGTTGAGATACCTGGATGGTTTAGTACAGGGGATTTTGTTCTAATATTGATAAACTTCCTGCTCCTTTGGGAGAGGATGCGCTTTGCAAAATACAAAATGTTTTACAAAACAACCCTGCATAAAATATTGTTGTTTCTGCAAAATACTCCGAGCTCCACATATTCCATGCATTATATCTGATTTCCCCATTCCGCGGGTGAAGGTGGGCTGCTGAGTACGTTTGTACTCACCCTTGCTTATTTGTTGTTTTTCAGAAAAGGAGATCGGGTAAGAGTTACGACTGTTCCCAACCTTGCCTGTGGCTGTTGGACCGCTGATTTGCTTCGCTACGTATATCGGGCTGCTTCAGCCCCACTCTGATGATATGTCCCGAGTTGTGGATCAATTCTTAAAGTTGTTCGCCACCTTTATAGGTTTGTCTCGTTTAAGCAGATCTGTAATCATCTGATGTATAAATATGTTTACTAGCCTCCTGGGACTAGTAATTGTATCACATTTGAGTCCCAGAGGATTGGGGACGCTTCATTAATACTGCGAGGGGCTACTATTGGGGGCCTTCGTCCTCCGAAGGTCCTCAAAAACGTAATTTAACAATATCTTCCAACTGTGACATATGAACAGGTACCTTCGGACTCGGGTTAAAAGCATATACAATGTAAAAAGCATGATTGTGACGAAGGTTGAAGTAGCTTCGAAGCTACACGCAAGGGAGCTTCGGCTAAATAACGGAAAAAGGAACCGACTTAAAGGGGAAAAGGCTATCTAGTCCTCACAGATTTGTCTATAAGTCAATAGTTAATATAAAGGGCATGAATGTAATTTCTCACAGGCTGCGTCCTGTGCCTATAAATAGATGAACAGTACCCCCGTGTTGTTCACGCTAACTTGTACTCGCTTGCGTGTCACTCTTGTACTTTTTACCTTCTGTCAAGCCGAAGGTACATATGTAACTTAATATTGTCTCTATTTTTCCATGTTAATATAATGAGGATGAATTGATAATGTTATGTGATCATTCATATTGTCTCTTATATTTCATATACTTCTTCTCTTATTAACATATACTACGATGATGAAGGTATGTCCTTCATGACCTTCGTCTGAAGATCATTATATCCTAAGGGAGATAATGCTTCGAAAGACGAAGGGCATTAACATTTAACATTCTATGTTGCCTTGTTCTTAATTCATAGCAATTGAGAACAAGTCCCCAACACTATTCGAGTCCTGTATCAAAAGGACAGGGTTACCCAAAGAAGAGTTCTCAACTTCTATAATATACAGTGGAACCAACATACTGAAGATGAAGCTACATGGGAAACCCAAGACTTCTTAGAAAAGAATTTCCCTGACTTTTTAGCTTCATGTAAATTGTGAGATATGTACAATTGTTGTAAAGATGAAATAGACCCATACCACCCCCTGCTTTGTACGAAAAACAAGGAAATAAAAATGTGATGTGTTTCCTTTTCCACTACTTGCCCTAGGACTTCAAATCTCGGGACGAGATTCTTTTATGGGGGGAAGGATGTAACACCCCTGGTGTTACTGTCACTAAAACTTGAGCATCACACCATGAGCATTGGCATATCATGTGTTTGTTATACCTAGAGTGCATTCACTAGGTAAAAATTTCAAATAAGTTGTACTGAGGTGACTTGAGGTGTGATTAACCCTAGGGTAGAGTGTTTAACCCTAGATCATGGCTTATGGATATAAGTAAAGGCCAAATAAGTTAAAACCTCAAACGATATGAGAAATGATCCTAAGATATCATCTTTGAAGGACTTGGGTGGCATCAAAATCATAAAGTGCTAGAAACCCTAAAAACAAACCCTAGAAACCCTAATTGAAACCCTAGGGGCTAAGTTAAATTTGGTGCAATTTTGGAGCAAAGTGCAAATACCAAAGTAAAAGAGCACCTCAAACCAAATATCTTTCATATTGGAGAATTTGCAAGTCAAATGGTGAAATTTGGACTTATTTGCAAAAAGTACTCCATAAGCATCCTAGGGTTAAGTCTGAATTCTGTTGAAATGGGTCAAATTTGGAGGTTTATATCTCCCAATTCATAAGGAGTTTGCCCTAGGTAAACACATCAAGATTATAGAGCTACTATAGGAGCATAACTTTGCTTAAGTGATTAAACCTTGGTGTCATACAAAATTTGGAGATAATCAGATCTAAAGTCAGGCTGACAGGCAGTCATTAAACTGAAAAATGGTTAACAGTGAAGTTAGGCAAACTTTGAGATTGGATTCGACCATGATCCAGTGATTGTTTGACTATTGTTGCTATAGCAAGATTGTAGCCAGATCATAAGGCAACTTTGTTACAGGCAGATTAACAAGTTGTCATGTAAAAATCTGAGATTTGGGCCCTGCAAATTGGTCTGTCTGGTGCTCTGAATGAGGATTCCATTGTACAGTAGCTGAAAAGATCTCAGGATTCAGTCCCCCTCGCCGCCGGTGACCTTTGCGCAAGGATTCGCGCTGATCGCGGCGATTCGTGCTGGATTCGGGCAGGATAGTACCGGGAGGGTGAAAAGATCAGATGAGGAGCGGATTGGGTCATGGGGTGAAGTTTATTAACCGCGCCTGTAGCTGTGCGACGTGGTTGGACCGCCGGTGTCGTGGTGGAAACTCCGACAACCTTAGTTATGCCACGCTGTGACTCGTTACTACGCGGTAGTAACCGTGGCACACCTAGGATTACAATCTCTGAACCGCTGCACCGATGAACGCCACGACTGAGCCACCAGTGACCTTCTTCCTCTCTGGCCGCCAGCGCGCCATTCCAAATTCAAGAGCCACCGCCCTTGGGTTCTATAAATTGAGCATGCCATCAGCTCTGCTAGGTAGTCACACACCCAACACACCAGCCCGTGCCTTAGATCGTCCACCAGAACGCTCCAATTTGGGATTTCCCCCAAATCAGTCAAAACTCCGCCGTGAGTGAGCTCACCGTGGCTAGCTCTCTACAGGTCTGTTCATGTCTTCCTTGCTCTCGTTTCAACATCCCTGTGCGCTATAGATGCTTAACGGCCCGACCAATTGAACTGGACTACGATAGATCACCGGGAACACCACAGATTGTCCTCGGTTTGCGCCATCACCGTGGACAGAGTGATTATGAGCCGGAACCTTGCAATTGAGTGAGGGGAAATGGTTGTTCGGGGTAGAATTAGGTGTTGTGCAACGGAGCAGCTTAGTCGTTGCGTTTTCCGACCGGTATGGGCTCGCCGGAGCCGCTGCTCCGCTGTCCACGATCGGGGATCTCGGGCTGTGAAGAAACAGAAAGGGGAGTGACCTTTGTGCAGATGTCAGTGAGAGTGTGAGACAGAGAAACGGTAGAGAGGATTCTTTACGAGTTTTTCAAACGACTAGGGATCTCTGTGTAAAATGGACACCGCGGGCGCGTGCGGGCACGTTCTGCCTGTCGTGGGCCGGCTCGGGTTAGATTAAGCCCATTACTGTTTATACTTTTCCTTTTTCCTTTTCTGCCAGACTTAGGAAATCCATAGAAAATTATATAAAAATGGTAAAAATATGAGACCAATTTTGTTGGACTCTTAAATTTCTCCAGTATTTAATAAAAATAGTTTCAAGATTTTTAGTCTAAACTAGGAATTATTTAGTATTTAAGATGGCCAAAACCTAGTCTCCTGGAATTTTAGAAATTATTTAATAACTCCAAAAATCACTAAACTTTTTGAATAAACCTAATATGGTATTTAGATCCCATGAGTGAAGTTTGATTTTCTTTGGACATTGTTTGATTCCTAAACCCAAAACCCTAGCTCCTTAGGGTAAAAATGTCTAATCCTACTGAGGAACTGACCTAGAAAAACTATAGTTTCCCTCGTGCATCGTGAAGGAAAGTTGTATTCAAGATACAACTTGGTGTATCTTTTCTATTATTGCATTTTCATAAGCATTACATGAGCATTCATGGTTATATATGGTTATGTATAGAGAATGAGGAAGAAATAACTGTTGAAGAGGAAGAGACTACTCCATCGACAGAAAATCCACCTGCCGGGAACTGTTTATATTTTGATATTTGTGGAACAGAGCCCGACTCTCCTACAACACAAGGTAAGCCCTGGTGCATTTGCCACCTCCTTGCTGTTTTAAATTCTTTATCACTTGAATGATGCATTAGGTAATAGGAGTTGTGTGTTAAACCAATTGCTGCATTTCCTTCCTTGGAACTGTTCACCATTACTTGATTCCCTGTTTTATTAAAAGGTTTTCCGATGCTTAGTCCTGCTTTAGAAAAACAAATGTTTCAGGTCAAGTGCTTGAACTAGGGTAGAAAGAACTCTAGTGACAGGTAATAACTTAACTTGCTAATAAAAATTGGATTTTTAAGGATCCACTTTTAGTAAGCATTTTTGCAAACAGAGTCTTTGTTACTTAATTAGCCTCATCTTGACTCCCTTAAGCCAGCATATCCTTGAGAGTATTTTCTTTTGACGGGTAAGACTTGCAAAAGTACACTCCATACTCAGGGTTTTCGAACCCATGTTGTTGTAGGTGAGGAAACAACAGACTTTTGTTGTTTTTGCACTAAGGTGGTGCCCAAGGACGTGGTGCCCAAGGACGAACCTCATCAGTGAAATGGTTGCGGGAGGATGTTGGCCTCCCTTTTGAAAAACAATATACTTTTTATGTGGGAGGGGTTTTTGCCTCCCAAGTTTGTAATAATACTTATTCACTCTTATGACCTGGTGATGTAATAATAACACTCTTTCTATATTTTAATGAATGTGAATTAAGTTATTGTAATTCGCTTCCGCTTATTCGTTCCTCCGATGTGTTGTAATATCTGCGTGACGGGTGAAACTCTCTTGGGCGAGGAAAACGATACAGATACCGAACTTGTCGAGTGATTATGTGCATCTACAGGGTTGTCCAAGATCCGTTGGACAAGGACAACTGTAGGTGGTCCTAATGACTTGGGAGGTTCCGTCACAACAGACTCGACAGAAGAGCTATGCTGATAACCGAAGAAGACCACTGGAGTTCGAAGAGGGTGATCATGTATACTTAAAGGTGTCACCAATTCGTGGAATGAGGAGGTTCAAAGTTAAAGGCAAGTTATTCCCTCGCTTTATTGGACCTTTCAAAATCCGTAAGCGAGTTGGGGAGATGGCATACCATCTTGAGCTACCAGATCATATGACTGATGTACACAATGTGTTCCATGTATCTTAGCTTAAGAAGTGTCTCCGTCTCCCGGAGGAACAGTTGCCAATGGAAGAGCTTAGTGTGCAGGGAGATCTAACCTACATTGAGCATCCCATCAAGATCCTTGACACTTTGACTCGTATTACAAGGAACAAAGTGATAAAAATGTGCAAACTGCAATGGAGTCATCATGGTGAAGATGAGGCTACTTGGGAAAGAGAAGAGGAATTGCTAGTAGAGTTTCTCCACCTTTTCCCTAGCTCGTCGTAATCTCGAGGTCGAGATTATTTTTAAGGGGTGTAGGATTTGTAATACCCAAATTACAAATGAATAAAGGTGTTAGAATATTTAATGTTGATGGATTTCTTCTTTTATTTAACGCATACATATATACAAAGTTACATGGATAAATTCCCTAAATAGAAAAGGGATACATATTATAAAGAATATACATATAAATATATCTCTTCATGCTGGTACTTTGGTTTGTGAATTTAGATCTATGTGAAAGTCACAAACAAATGTGAATTTAAATTATGGATTTTGAAATTGAGAAGGAACTTCAAAACAAGATAAATAAAAGAAAAAGAGCTTTAGCTGATTTGGACCGACTTTTCCCTGCTGGCCCATCTAGCCCACGCCATCCCAGAAGAGGGGGAAAGGGGTGAGTTCCGCGCCGACAGGCGGGGCTGCCTTGTCAGGCGCGCCCTCCAGTGCTCGGGCCGCTGCATCGGGAGGGTCCACCGGCCAGTCACTCCGAGCTATTGTGTGGGGGTCTTCTCCGCGCCGTGCTCGCGCGCGACGTTGCAACCGCCACCGAGAATCCTGGCTCCAGCTCCGTAACAATCCCACCTCCGCTCCCATATGAATCAGAGGATCCGCTCGGCCACGCCCATCGCACCAAACCACTGAACATCCTTGCCTTCGAGAGAAACCAAGAGTGCGGGAGGTGGCGCATCCACAGAATCGGGTGCTCGCTGGCGTAGCGCTCCAGCGAAGAGAACTTAGGGAGTATTGGTCTGGGCCGCGCGTTCGTAACATAGAGCCTAGCATCGATGGTGGCTAGAGCGTGGGGAATCGCTCGCCGGACTTGCTCTCGCCTTCATGGAATCTAGCCACCACGGCCAGGCCCGCTCGCTGCATAATCCCGGTAATAAGCTTACCCCCGTACTCAATATACCTTCCGCATTGTGTAGCTAGGACGAATTAGAGAATGACAATCGGAGCGCGCGGATTGAATCGCCGGTCATGGGCACTGGCGTGCAGGTGGGAGCGCCGCCGGCCGGAGTCAGGGGAGGGGATCGGGATCACGCGGCCGCTGAACCCTTGATCTACGGTTGTGATCTGATCAAAGGATACCCCTTCGGCCTTGTTCGTTTGTGTCGGATTGCACCCGGAATCGTTCCACCTAATCAAAGTTTATATAAATTAAAAAAGCAATCCGGTTCGAAATCGTTCTGACCCACCAATCCGGTAGAAACGAACAAGGCCTTCATCGTATTAAATCCAAGCCATCGCTCTGAGATCAAGTGGTTCAGGGAGGGTTAGAGTCATGCGCGTTCGTCGACCGTAGGTCTTAAATCGTCTGATCTACGTAGGGTACTGGTTCAGGTCAAGGTCAGATTAAATCCGAGCTCTCTATCTCATATCAAATGGCCGAAATCCAAAGATACCCCTTCAGCCAAGCATTTTTACATAAGAGACCTTATGTTTTCACAAAAGCAACCCATCGTCCTAGCAAAATTAGAGAACATTTAATTTAGGTCCTGTTTTTGACAGTTGGATTCCTGTGCTTTCACAAAATAGTGGCAGCAGTCCAGAACTAAATAAAATGGGATAAATTTATACAGAAAATAGTTTTTAGTATGAAAATAATTCCAAAAACTTGTTTAAATCATAGTAAATTCATTTTAAGTCCTTTTTGATTCATTCCGGTTGCATTAATTTTGTTTTAATATTGTTCATCATCTGGTAACTCTGTTTTATCATGAAACATAGATTAAAATTATCCACTTAGTTATTTCTATATCAACCACTTAAAACCCCGAAAAATCATAACTTTTTAACCGTAACTCCAAATTTAGTGATTCTCGAACCTACGATCTCGTTACGATGCGTAGAATATTATCATGCATTCTGTTTTTATGTTTGGTGTGATGTTAATTTGTCCTATACCATGTTTGTTTATATTGCTGCGAGTAGACGAGCAAGCAACCGAGGACCCAGTACTCAGCAGGTGGATAATACTTAGCAGGAGCTCGTTGAAAGCAATTTGTGCCCTTGACCACTTTTCTTTACCCAATAATGTTCTATATAATCACTGTGGCAATTTTAGGCTTAATTTTGATGGGACCCAATAGGTCACTCTAGTCTGCTTTACTTATTGCCTTGATCACCACTGGACTTTTGGGTAGTCTCTACTATTGCTCTATGTGGTTTTAGGTGTTAAGATAAATATGCTTCATGATCATGCTTTATCATTGTTATTCTATTCTATAATGTTCTTGATAAGACTATGGTGTTAATTGGAACATGGAGCTTAACTTGAGAATACAGTGCTACCACAAGGTTGGAATGGGACACCCTTGACCAAGTAATTAGGAAAGCTGGGGAGAGATTACCTTACCTGAAAGGGGCAAGCGGGGAAGCATCGTTGCAGAGTATAGAGACATTCTCAAGTTGGACTGACTGTTTAGCTTTCTGGACGGGGGATTCCTATGCTTCATTCTTCAGAGTGGAACTTTGGAAAGGCCTCGCAGTGTTACCCTGCCTCATCTCCTCGGTAGAAATGAATGGGACTTCTAGACCCCTTGGCAACTGGGTAACATGACCTGTGGGTAAAGGGTACAACCTCTGCAGAGTGTAAAACTGGTATACTAGATGTGCTCACAGTTATGAGCAGCTCAGGACTCTCGCATGATTAACTTATGGAATTAAACTCAATTTGCCATCTGCATCGCATTGTGGTTTATTATTAATTTTGATCTACTATTACTTTGGGTTGGTATACACTTACATTTAGTAACTGCTAATAAAATTTGACCAACTTACTAAAAGCAATGCTCAGCTTTAACCATTATTTGTTGATCAATCTTACACTACACATGAACTCCCACCTTTGGTGAGTTCGTGCACATTATTCCCCACAACTTGTTGAGCTATGATCTTTTGTGAGCTCACCATTGCGATATATAAACCCCCAGGTGAAGAGCAGGTAGCCCAGGAGGAGGTCTACAACGAGGAGTGCGAGCTAATCTAGGTGGCGTCTCCGAGTCAGCGTTATGGCACCAAGGAATAATTATTAGTTTGCTTTATTGTTATCATTTATTCTTGTAAGACACTTCCACAATGTAATAATTTTTGTGACATTTATCTCTATATACTTAGTCATTATATGTGTTGTTCTTCTTTGGCGCACATATGAGATGCACCCAGCTTTACCCCTTAAATCCGGGTGTGACATGTTCTTCCTGCTCGACTCAGAAATCCACCTCTCATCTCTCTTCCTCCTAAAGCAAAAAATCAGTCAGATGCACATCCCTCCCGCAATACTCACAATGGAACCTCACCTCTCTCTTAGATGGATTTTGTTTGTGGGAGGGGGCTTTCTTTTTTGATGGCATAGGGGCTCTAGGAAGGGGATCACTAGAGATGTCGGGAAGGGTATTGTCACAGCCGGTTTTGGAGGCAAAACCGAATGCATAGAAGTGGTATCAAAGCCTATTCTGACTCTAGGTCGTTAGACTAGTTAGAAATGGAAAGCCTTGTTTGTTCAAAATATGCTTATTTTGCTCTTACAAATTTATTTTATTAATCTTACCTTTTTAAAATTCAACTAAGATGACATTTTCTCTTGTAGATAGTGCGAACTATCCAGACCACCCATGTGAACACCAACTATATCCCTCCGCCACGGCAGGCTCCTATCTATCCAGTGGTAGTAGAGGACGTTTCTGTGGATCTCCATCACCTTCGTGTGGAGAACGGAGTGATTATGGAGGATAGCTTAGAGGAGATTCTGGCGACACCCACCCTATTGTCAGAATCACTAGCCTTTCCAGCTAGAGCGTCATCTTCAGCACCGCCAGCACCAGCAGTCCAAGCCCCTGCTCCTAGAGGCGACGACTCGGATGATTCCGGTGATGATGAAGATGATGATGAAGAAGAAGAGGAGGAGAACAACAACTAGGAAGCCAATGACGAGCAGGACGACAACTTCGTTGGGATATGGCCTGTCACTGAGCATTATACTTCAATGTTCAAGATGGGGCACTTCCCAAACCTGCTACAGGATGTTTGGCATGCGCTAGGAACCTACGTCTGTCCTCTATATGACACAAGGCGAGTGCCTGAGCCTCCCTGGGCTTACTACTACATCACTTGTGTGCATATCAGGGTGATGGATGCAGGAGATAGAGGTTTCATGACTCTATCAGCCTACGTTGCTTCGTATCATGAGTCTTTGATGCCGCTATCTACCTACGTTTCTTCGGTCAGCAATGCTGCTAGGCGAGCTTTGTGGTCTCTCAGCCACACTTACCGGCAGCTACTGCATGACACGAGATACAGGCATCTTCCTCAATGTCTTCGTGAAGAAAGCCAGACCAGTGTTGTTCCAAGTGAAGCTGGAGAAGATCGCATAAACACCCTTGTAGGTGTGGTGGCAGGTCTTAACACTGACCTAGACAGTGCTACCCTAGATCTTTCGAGGGTACATGGAGAACTGGAAGAAGCTCACGCCAGGATTGCAACCCTCGAAGCTCAGCTCAAAGGAAGGAATCCACCCGAAGCCCAAGTCCCTGCCATGGCTGTGTTCTCGCCACGCAAGAGGATTCACTATGGAAAACCAGGATCTATCACCAGGCTACTCTAGATTTATAAGTCATATTGTAATAAGTTCAGTTTTGCGATTAGATGTTGAAACTTCTTAAGTCTTGCAATATCACAACAATCTATTTGTGTTGTGGCGGCCACCATGTAATAGTGGGA
This sequence comes from Zea mays, assembly GCF_902167145.1. NCBI lineage: Eukaryota > Viridiplantae > Streptophyta > Magnoliopsida > Poales > Poaceae > Zea > Zea mays. The sequence goes on from NC_050105.1 coordinate 58,941,252, forward strand.
ATGAGGCCCATGTCGTTTTGCTCGAAAACTCGATAGTGAATACAATGGAGAACATCTAGGAAATGCCATACTGGAGACCTACTTGCATATGGGAAAGGACCAGGGCAATACATCGAGTTACCCAACATGGAGATTGGCGCTCGGGTGGGCTTCCCTTGTGTGGGGCTTCATCTAGTATTAGTCCTTGTTCGGTTGCGTCTGGATCGAAACGAATTGAATCCCCTTCTATTCTATTTTGAGTAGGGAGGGATTTGATCCCCTCCCATCCCCTTTGATCCAGACGCAACAGAACAAGCCCTTAGCGGGGATCTTACATGCTTCTCGATACCTTAGTAAAAATATCGAAGTCATCGATGGGATTTTTTTATCTCTATCCCATTTAAGCTTCTACATTTATATTATGGTACCTTGATTGTGTGTTTAACCTTCCTAGCTTAGTTATATGCTAGTGGATGGTTTCGATCCTAGGTTGCATAGCTTTTTATGATAGAGATAGCAACACTTAGTCAAAACTATAGTTGTGCATAAGATAGTTTATTTATTGTATATGTTTGGACAGAAGGAAAACAGAGGCCATATAAAGAGAGAAATTAGATTGCCTAATCCACATTCCTCTTAGACATCAATGTTCCTTTCAAGGGCCATATTGTCTGTGAGCTTCTATGGTTTGTCAGAATTTTAACTTAATGAGGGCTTAGAATGGAAACCTCTAGTTTTTGTACTCGATAAAACCTTAGTTGATCTAACTAATTTACACTCAAGTCATATATTGTTTTCCCTAGGTATAATTCACTCCAATCATAGAAGAATGTCTGTCGTCCAAGGAATTGATGGATTAAAAATGGCAAATTAATTATACCTTCATGTTCTACTGCAACATATTTGTAATAACAAATATGTATTTAAGTGATATTCATATGACAAATATCAAATGCTCTTTATTTATGTAACATATTCAAAAACTTCGTGTCTGCTGAATCATGAGAGCTTTCTACAAAAATGAATGTGTCTATTGAGTACATATGTTTTAATTTTGATTTAGATTACCATTATATTGCAAACAATATATATAAAAATTCCAAACTAACATGTGACACAAAAAATATTGTTGGTACTTAACATGCTCCACATCAACAAGCTGACTTATTTCGAAGAGGGACAATTAATTTTTTTGATCCGTTATGGTGAGGCATCATTAACCATACACAATGTAATGCTCTCTACAAAGTTTTGTTTTTGCTGTACGTGTAGTTACTGCAAGAATTTGGTACTACTAGCATGCTGCAGCTATACAGGAGAGAAAACATCCATATAGGAAGAAGTTGGTAACTCCACATCAACCAACACATTAATACCCAAGGACATGGACATTAACGTATCAGAATCAATGTCAATGTTGCATTACTGATGACCGAGACTTATTTGATTTTGGATGGTGTACGGCACCAACACGTGTGATTTGTAACCAAAATTGATTATATATACAACCACACTTTTTGGCGTACACATCAACAAGGAAAAAGACATACCAATAATTTGGAGTCCAGAAAGCCACTTGGCATGGCTACGTCCATGTAACCGCTGTATACAATACGAGATGCAATCTTGTGCCTATGTGATTGAACTATATTCATGTCGTGAACACATGTGTGCCCATGTATTTCAACTGATAATGTGTCACACCCGGATATAAGAGACAAAGCCGGGTGTATCGCATATATGCGTCAAATGAGACAACAAATATAATAACAGAGTGTATAAAGATAAATGTCACAATATCATCAGAGTACTTATTACATAACGGAAGTCTTACAAAATAAAAGATAAATATAAAACGAACTAAAGTCCATCCTTGGTGCCATAAAGTCGACTGGAAGACGCCACCTAGATCAAGTCGAACTCCTCGTTGTGTTGCTCCTCTTGAACCACATGTTCTTCTCCTGTGGGGGGGTGAGACAGCAAGGGTGAGCTCACACATGTTCATCGCTCAACAAGTTGTAGGGAATAATGTGCAACTCACCAAAGGTAGGAGTTTATGTGATGTGTAAGGCCGATCAATAATAGAGGTTAAAGATGAGCATTGCTCTTTTGACTGAGCGGCTGGACTGGTTTCTTCTGTAGCTTATTCCAGGCTTCAAGGGTAAGCTTCCCGGTATCTTCTTAGGTAAGGTGCTTTTCTCTTGAGATGGGTTAAGATGAGAATGGAAGCATAAGGTGAGGATTAACTCTAATTTGTGATCTATGTTTTTAGAGAAAACCTTTCTTAAAAAGAAAGAAAACACACAAGCTCAGCAATGATAAGCACAAACAAATCAAATGTTTTGAATAAGGGAAGAATAGAGTTTTTCCAAAGCACGGACTACTCGGATTCGGGGGCTAAGCATAACTACTATTGCTTGGCTCCTGAATTGAGAACTATGCTAAATGTAACTTATGAGCACTAACGTTAAATCATCACATATGCACTCAAAAGGGGAGAAAACATCAAGCGAAATTCATTTTGAAATGCCCTAGGGGGCCACACAATTAGAGTTTTGCAAAACACGAGTCTACACGATTACCTCTCATACATGTAGGGCTCTAGCCAAAGTGAAGAAAAACTTCACTACCCAATGCATGCAGAGGACTGGGCATAACTAACTTCAGACCAGACAACTTCTCTTCTGGCAAGGCTAGCGCACAACTTCAATCTGAGACATCTCCTAGATGGGTCAAGAGGAGCTGATGTTGATGACTTCTTTTGGCGGCGACTGATATGGCAGAACGGGATTGAACTCTTCTTCAAGCGGGACTGGCTCTTGTAGCTCCTTAGAGGGCGGCGATGCTGGCGGGGTGCTTGCAGCTTCTTCTTTGATCTCATGGAACGGTGCTGGAATCTTCTTCATGGTGAGGGGCTCAAACAACTCTGGCGGAGGATCTTGGGAGGATTCGGGGTGCTCTTGCTTATTCATAGCCTGAGGGAAGACTGGAATTCCTTCCAAGACTATGGCTCCTTCCGGGAGTTTCCAAGACTTCTTCTCTCCTCTGATAGAGACCGAGTGACCTTCAAGAATCTGGGGATCTTCAGCTCTCCTGGGTTGAACTGGGTTGGATGGAGCGGGCTCTTGGATCCGCAGGGCTCTACGTTGGTTATGGGTTACCAAGTAGGCCTCCATCAACTTTTGGACATGCTCATCCTTGGCTTGCTTCAGGGCTTCAACAACAATGACTTCACGACTTTCCAAGGCAGTTGCACGGGCTTGAGCTGTGGTGAGATCCACATGGAGCTTACGGTTGCGCTTCTCTGCATCTTCTGCTCGGGCAATCATCTGACGGTGGTGCCGAGCCAAGAAATCATACTGCGCATCCAGGGTGAGCAGGTATGTAGTGAGGTACACGACTGTGGGGTCGTCCTCAAGCAGTTGCTGCCCTTCCAATGCACGCATCCTGGCCATCCAAACGGAATGGTTTCTCTGAAAGGGCTGAAAGAATCTGAGCGGGGTGTGGGCCACTTCTTCTTCATAGATCTGACACAGGGCCCTCAATGCCTTGCGAGCGACGACTTGGCAGGTGTCTTTGAATCTGTGCCCAGCAGCAGTGACACTCCATTCCACATGGTGCAGACTGGATCCAATGTATACAGTCACGACACACTTCTCTGTGCCATGCTCGACGAATTCATGACCATCATACTCTGGCTGGCTCCTGATTCCGAGGCGGACTGTGCATGCTCTCAGCAACTTGGGGAAACCATCTTCATTCTGGCAAAAGCTGGTTTGGCAGCGGACCTCCATCTGACTTCTAAGAGAAGGAAAGGGGGAAAGCATTTTTGAAATGAAGGGATGAGAGCAAGATTTTTTTTAGAAAATAGTTTTGACTCAAAAACTTTTGGATCAGGCTAAGGGTTACGTCCTGCGGCCAACCTAACAGCTCTGATACCACCCGAAGCGCCCCGGTCCTCTACGACTCAAATGTGATACAATTACTAGTCCTAGGAGGCTAGTAAACACATTTATACATCAGATGATTACAGATCTGCTTAAACGAGACAAACCTATAAAGGTGGCGATCAACTTTAAGAGTTGGTCCACAACTCGGGACATATCATCAGAGTGGGGCTGAAGCAGCCTGATATACGCAGCGAAGCAAATCAGCGGTCTAACAGCCACATGCAAGGTTGGGAACAGTCATAACTCTTATCTGATCTCCTTTTTCTGAAAAACAACAAATAAGCAAGGGTGAGTACAAATGTACTCAGCAGCCCACCTTCACCCGTGGAATGGGGAAATCAGATATAATGCATGGAATATGTGGAGCTCAAGATATTTTGCAGAAACAACAAAATTTTATGCAGGGTTGTTTTGTAAAGCATTTTGTATTTTTCAAAGCGCATCCTCTCCCAAAGGAGCAGGAAGTTTTTCAATATAGAATAAAATCCCCTGGACTAAACCATCCAGGTATCTCAGCAGTTTCCCACTGGTTTTCATTTTCAAAAATAGCTACTGGACTTCCCGTCCACCATAGCTCATGGCTCAACCGCCGGACCTTTTAAAACCCACTTTTCTCAAACGCACCCTTTTTTGAAAACAAAACACTAATTGTCATACCACACCAGACTCGTCCATTCCTGTGGACACAGACTATTCGAATAGGTTTGAAGCGCAGAGGGGTACACTTTACCCACTAGTCCGGTTTCTGCGATCTCACCGTCGTGAGACCCGAATGCTAAATCTCTTTCTTTCCTCACACGTACTTACCTTAACGGTTATACCGAAAGGAGTCAGGCCACCGCCATGTCCAAACCGGACAAAACATTCCCCCTCCTTATCCTCCTGGTGCTCCCCAGCCTTCATAACCCTGGGGTTTGGACCGTACGAGTTCAGATTGAGTGACTGCCCATACAATCTCGAGTGGTTGTACTTATCATGAGTACAGGTAGTGAAGGATGACAAACCGATCCTTATATGAGGGGACAATTCTTCTGCTCACACCTAAACCAGTTGAGCCATCACCTTAGGCCCTCCCCTAAACCAGGGAGTCCCTGATCATCCCTACTCAAAGGTGATAAGGGTGAAAACCCTTCATCATACACATTTTGAAAAGCATTTTCTTTTGAAAACTCACACTTTTTCTCAAATCATTTGTAACAAATATATCAAGGATTGATTGCGGCATGCGGCTGGGTGGCCATAATAACTTGTCTCAAAATCATATCATGCATAAAATAACAGGCTGAGGGTTGTGGTTGAAAAATCATAGGTAATTTATGCATCAAAGGGATCCAGTGAGCTTGTCGTGCTTATCCGGCGAAGGGGGAAGGGGAGCTCGCGGAACTGGCTTCTAGCTCCACTGCCCGGCATAGACATGCAGATCTGGTATCCACGAGACGACACGAATGCTCCGATAACTATGCAACATGAACAAGCAAACATACAAACCAGCAAGTATACCAACAAATATTTAGTATAGTGGTCAGAATAGCGATATATGGATGGGTAGAGTCTTGAGTAGAATTTGTGTCATGTGGTGTTGAGATACTACTAGTGGTGGAGCGGAGGTGCTTACCAGGAGGGTGGACTAGAGGCGAAGCGACACTATGCGTGTAGCGGGCAGAGCGGAGTAACTGAGTGGGTGGGGTGTTTGCCTTGGCTGAGGGTGTTGAGTGTGTGTGGAGAGGGAGAGGGTAGCTGAGTGTATTTATAGCTGGGTGTATGTGGTGTAGCACAGTGAAGTTCACTTTTGGTGAGAATAGTGACGAATGAATCGTGTGACTTAGTATGAACAGGAGAGTTATAGGCAGAATATGGGACAAGAGTATTTTGGGAGTTTTTTGGAATATGAACCATGCTTAAGGGATGATATGGTTGGATAGGGAATAGTTTGATAAGAATTTAGAAAACAAGAATTATTGGAATCAGAGTTTGGAAGCCTGGTTCGAAGGAATCTCAAAGTTAAGCGTGCTCAACTTGGAGAAACCTGGGATGGGTGACCAGATGGAAAGTTCCCTACTGGAAGGAAAATCACAGTCACCGGAGTTCGTATGACTGGAATATAGGTCTGACTGGTCTTAGGTGGACTGGACAACATGATGGATGAGTAGTTGAAATTTGGGGTGTTGGGGACTTGTTCTCAAATGCTAAGAGTTAAGAACAAGGCAACATAAAAAGTGTTAAGTGTTAAAGCCCTTCGTCCTTCGGGACATTATTACCCTTCGGATATAATGAATTCCGGACGAAGGTTGTGAAGGAAAAACCTTCGTAAGCACAATAAATGATGAGAAAGAATTCATATATGAAATATGAAAAATAATATAAACATTATCATCAACTTATTTTTATTTGCATTATCATATTCACAATGACAAATTATAGATGTACCCTCGGTTTGACGGAAAGTAAGGGTACAGGCGTGATGCAAAAAACGAATGTCAAGTCAGCGTGAATAGTACGGGAGTACTGTTCATCTATTTATAGTCAAGGGACGCAGCCCATGTATAATTACATCCATGCCCTTTACATTTGCTAATAACTCTATAGTAATTCTTCGAGGTCTGATTTGCCTTTTCATCTTTAAGTCGGTTCCCCTTTTCTGCTGTCGTGCCGAAGCTTTCCTGCGCACAGCTTCGTGATTGCCTTGTCCTTCGTCATAATCACCTTTCGTCTCACTCAAGCTTCGTCCTGACCATACTCTTGTATGCTCATGACCCGATTCTGAAGACACCTGTTTACATATTTCACTTGGAAAACATTGTCAAATCATATTTTTGAGGACCTTCGAAAGCCGAAGGCCCCCAACAGTAGCCCCTCACAATATTAATTTATTAGAATGATGAATTTATATTGCGATATGGACGAGGGCCTTAAGCCGAAGGTCCGAAAAAACACCTTCCCTTTGCTAGAATAGCAACAGTCACTGTCAAGCGGGACCCTCCAGCTCTCAGCACGCTAGGCGTATAAATAAGAACTCACCACGGGTTCATTTGGCACGCTTTCTTGCCATCTGCTCTTGCTTACTCAATTTTTAGCTCTTGTGCACCAACATTTGGTTGGCTTTTTAAATTTTTAAGCTTCGGCTTTGAGAGCACCTTCTCAGCATTTTCGAAGATGTCTGAAGACAAGAAAGCTGCCGTTGCGTCGGGGCTGAGCCTTTTTGAAGAGAAGAATCTTGGTTTTCTTGAATTAATGGCAAAGACAAATACAGAGAAGATTACCAGGGAGATTTTGGAAGGTTTGTCTGAAGATACTGGCGATAGCGACAGTTATGATGTGGAAAGTGGTGGAGAAGACTCCGAAGATCGACCCTGGCGACCAAGCCATTCAGTTTTTGGAAAATCAACTATTAAACAGAGTCATCTTGATAATATGAGGGGAAGATATTTTTGGGACATCTCTATTGTACGGGCTGATGACGGAGAAAGGACCGTGCCTACTCCCGAAGAGAATGAAGTTGTTATCTTCCGAAGCTTTTTCAAGGCTGGGCTCCGGCTTCCATTAAGCAAGTTTGCGGTTGAAGTTTTGAAGATTTATCAAATCTACCTACATCAAATTACGCCCGAAGCCATTATAAGAATGGGAATCTTTGTCTGGGCCGTGAAGAGCCAAGGTTTGGAGCCAAATGCAAAGAGTTTCTGCAATATACATGAGCTGTTGTATGAGACAAAACCCTGGGGTAAGGAGCAGTATCACAACAATTTTGGCTGCTACAGCTTCGGTGCCCGATCTGGGTCAAGCTGTCCTGTGCCAACCTTTCGAAAGAGATGGCCCGGCGACTGGATGACGGAATGGTTTTATGTGAAAAATGATTTGAAAACACGAGAGGACATTAAAGATATCATTATGTTCCCTATCTGGCAGCGCTTCGGCCTCCAGAGGCCGAAGGTGGAAATGGATGAAGCAGCCGAAGAATGCCAGAGAGCCTTCGGCGTGGTTTGCTCTTTTATTGGGACAAGGGATTTGATCCAAGAACATATTGCCTTCAGAGTATGGCCACTTGCAGAAAAATGGGAAATGCTGAAGGAAACTGTCAGGGAACCTGACGAGGGTGGACTAGTTAGGCTAAAATACACATTCAAATATGGAGATAAGTTCGTCGAGCTAGATGATGACTGGCTGAAAAGTATTGAGGCCATAAGTGATGAACTGCTTGGATTATACTCGAAGGCGGAAGACACTGCACTATCTGCGGCCTTCGGAGGCCGAAAGAAGAAAAGACTCAACCGAGTATTTGATGCAATTGGGTTTGTCTACCCCGACTACCGTTATCCAACACGGGGTCAAAAAAGAAAGAATACATCTTTTGCGAAGGAAGTAGCTTCAGCCACTCCTAGTGAGCCGGCGCCGAAGAGGAAAAAGATGAAGGTTCTCACACACCGGCCACGCTATATTGAACCGGCCACAGTGCCTGAGTTTGTCGGTGAGACCTCTTCGGCCACCGAAGCCAAGGAGCCAACTCTCCTGCCGAATATTGAAGGGCCGGCCAAAGTGCCAGCGACAGAAAAAATAGAAGAACCGAGGGCTGAAGAAACAAAGGCATCCGAAATTCCTTCAGCAAGAATTGAGGTGCCAATGCCAATGCCGATGATGACCCCCAAGAGGAAAAGAATGGTTAACGTACTGGATGTATTGGAGACAATAAAGTCTTCAAGCACCACTCCGAAGAAAATTTCCGAAACTTCCGAAGTGCGAATCGAAGCCTTTGGTGCCGAAGCTTCAAAGCACCAAGCTGAAACTGGAGCTGGGCCTTCAGAGCCCGCCAAGGTGAAATCCTTGGAAGCCGAAGAAACAGAAACAACAGAACATATTTTGGCTGAAGAAACTGGCACTGCCGCTCCCGAAGCATTCTCCGAAGCTTTTGATTATATTTTACGACATGCTTCGGGGAAAGAGTTGACTGCAAAAGAAAAGCAAGAGGCTCAGCTTTATGCCCAAAAACTGAAATATCCAAAGGGGGCGTTGATATTCAACGGCAGCGGAGAAGAAGACTTCTTGTATTGTCTCCCTGACGGCAAGGAGATTTATGTCTGTCGGGAGATGAGCAAGAGCTTCGGATTCCCAACATTAGAAGACAGGCTCTCGGTGTTGTCGAAAAACGAGCTGGCCGACAGCTTGGCATACAACAGCTTAAAGGTGCAAAAATGAGGTCTTTGTATTATTTCTTGAAACCAAAATTTTTCATTTGCTTAAACTTATTGACACACACACATTTTTTTGCAGGGCCTTATACTTAGCAATGCCCCCAGGGCTCAAAAAGATGCCGAAGACGAAGGGTGTGTTATGGCCCTGAGCAACCTTCGTTCCGAAGTAATTGAACTAAGGAACGAAGGTCTCGAAAAAGATAAAATATTACATTCATTGGTAAATAGAATAAAAGAATACGAAGCTACTTTTGAAGCTCAAGCTGAAGCTCAGAAGCGTGAAATTGAAGATCTTCGAAAACAACTAGCCAGAGCTAAAGAGGAACGCACACTTGAAGAAACAAAACGAGAAATCAGTGAACAATGGGCAAATCATTTGGAAAAAAACGTTGAAGAGCTTCGTGCATCCAAGAAAAGATGCTATGAAAAATCTATAGAATGTGTTAAGAAAGTAAGAACTAGCTTCTCCAGCGTTGGCGCATTCTCAAGTGAGGAGAACTTCATAAGGGGTGACCCCGAAGGCCCAATTGGATGGATCAGCCACGAAGCTGAAGCCTTTGAAGAAATTTTGAATAGTCATGGAGACATATGTGCCTTTTCGGGTGCCAGGGGGATTGCCACTATTTTGGAGAGGAAAGGCTGTGACCATGTGAAATTCTTGGCACAATCCGAAGCCGCCTTATCCTCTGAAGATATAAAAGACCCCTCGGCCGAAGCGAGCCTGGTCGGAGGAAAATTTTTCACCGACATCTGGGATAATGGTGGTCGGGAAATGGCCCAAGAAATTATACGAAAAAGCGAGAAAGGCATTCATGACGCTAGAAAAGTAGTAGAGGCCGCTGAGAAAAGTGCGGATGTCGAAGGGCAAATAGGTATTGATTAGTGGTTTTTGGCTCTTTGTTGTAATTTAATTTTTTTTTTGATTTCGAACTTGTTTACATTTTGTAACATAGCCGTACTTTCTCCTCCCTCAGAGCCTGCCGAGCCGTCGTCGGACCCCCACGTGAAGGGGGACGACGAAATTAGAAAAATGGTCGAAGCCATCATGGATAAAGTTGTTGATCAGCTACTAAACGAAGCTGCAGAAGTAGTTCTAAGGGAAGATTAGATGTTATTGTAAAAACATTTAGAATGTAATGTTTGTTGAGGAACATGTGTAATATTTGTAATATTTTGTAACTTTGAATGTAATATATAAGCTATTTATGGTTCTATTCTTTACGATGCATGAAACTTCACATACATACCGTTTTTGAGCCTTCGGCGAAAAAACACCTTGCCTTCTTTTTATGCTTCGTAAATAATATTCGTGTTCTCATAAAATCATGACCAATCCTCGTAAAATCAATAACCAATGGATCTTTTCATTTCAGAGTTTGACGAAGGTATAGCTCTTCAATAACTATTTTTGTGTCCTAGCACTATTTCTTCGAAACAATCTTCGAATATCAATACTGAGACCCCCTTCTTGCGTCGTTGATGCAATATGATGTATGATGTTATGCTATGCAATTGATGTGATGATGTGATGTTATGCAGAATGATATTTGCCAAAGATCGACGTTTTTTCACTGTAAGCCTCCCTTAGGAGCTTCGTTGCCTTTTACTTCAGCGGAATCAGCGTTTATTTTTCGCTGTAAGCCTCCCTTAGGAGCTTCTTCGCCTTTTACTTTCAGCGGAATCAGCGTTTATTATTCGCTGTAAGCCTCCCTTAGGAGCTTCTTCGCCTTTTACTTTCAGCGGAATCAGCGTTTATTTTTCGCTGTAAGCCTCCCTTAGGAGCTTCTTCGCCTTTTACTTTCAGCGGAATCAGCGTTTATTTTTCGCTGTAAACTCTGCATTCCCTTCGGAACGACTTTTGAGCAGAAAACTTACACTGCGCTCCTTAGGAACGACTTTTGTTATTTCGAAGATTCACACCGTAATCATAAGTTTTTATGCTTCGACAACTTTTTGAGCTTCGTTATTCTGTGGAGAGGATATACTTGTACTATAGCAAAGGCGAAGCTATTACAAGAAATTGAGAACGACAAAAAACACTTAGACTTTCAATAATTGTTCCTTATTAAAAAGAAAATGATACTGAATGCAAAAACTGCTGTCAAGGTAGGATATTTGTCAATAAATGTGCTTCGATTCTGGCACAGTACTATTGACTGTGCGAGCTTCAGACTCTTCTCTGTAGTCTCGTTGGTGTTGAGTATGCTGACTCCCTTCTGGCTGCTGGCCTCGTTGCATTGGTGGTGGAGGTGAAAGCTGTTGCCAAGATGCCTGAGATTGACTTGCCGAAGCAACAGAAGCTGCAGGGTGGTTACCCACATACTCTGGGATATAAGGCGAGTGGTATGAAGCAGTATGCATGACTTTCTTCGGCTGAGTCTGTTGGGCTGCAGCTTCTGCTATTTCTTTTTGTTTCTGGATGGTGACATGGCACATCCTGGTTGTGTGGCCCTTGTCCTCACCACAGAATAAGCAATAAATTTTCCTTGGCTGATCCCCAAATCTTCCTCCGAAGCCCCTGGCACCTCTACCCCTTGGAGCTGGAGGGCGGGGATAACTCTGTTGCTGCCCCGAAGCCTGGGAAGCCTGGGAGGAATATTGCGGTCTCTGCTGCTGGCTTCCTCTGTCATCATTCTGGGTGGAATGAATCGATCTGACATGTCTAGGATGAAACCTTCCTCCGAAGCCCCTGGCTATTTCGGAGAATCTGTAAGCTTCCTCCCTTCTCTGTCGAAAGTCATTGTCAGCGCGGATGTATTCATCCATCTTCTGAAGCAATTTCTCCAGAGTCTGAGGGGGTTTCCTGGCAAAGTATTGGGCTGAAGGTCCCGGCCGAAGCCCTTTAATCATGGCCTCAATGACAATTTCATTGGGCACTGTTGGCGCTTGTGCCCTCAGGCGTAAGAATCTTCGGACATAAGCCTGAAGATATTCTTCGTGATCTTGGGTGCACTGGAATAGAGCTTGAGCGGTGACTGACTTCGTTTGAAACCCTTGAAAACTGGTGATCAGCATATCCTTTAGCTTCTGCCATGATGTGATTGTTCCTAGCCGAAGAGAGGAGTACCAGGTTTGTGCAACATTCTTGACAGCCATGACGAAAGACTTCGCCATGACTGCAGTATTGCCACCATAGGAAGATATTGTTGCTTTGTAGCTCATCAGAAACTGCTTCGGATCTGAATGGCCGTCGTACATGGGGAGTCGGGGTGGCTTGTAGGACGGGGGCCAAGGTGCAGCCTGCAGTTCTGCTGACAGAGGAGAAGCATCATCAAAAGCAAAATTTCCATGATGGAAATTCTCATACCAGTCATCTTCGTTGAAGAAGCCCTCCTGATGAAGCTCTCTGTGTTGAGGCCTTCGGTTCTGCTCATCTTGAGTAAGATGGCGAACTTCTTCAGAGGCTTCGTCTATCTGCCTCTGCAAGTTAGCTAGCCTAGCCATCTTTTCCTTCTTCCTTTTCACCTGCTCATGAAGCATCTCCATATCTCTGATCTCTTGATCCAATTCATCCTCCTGAGGCGTTGGGCTGGTGGCCTTCCTCTTCTGGCTTCGGGCCTTCCGAAGAGAGAGGGTCTCCTGGTTGGGATCCAGCGGTTGCAGAGCTGCAGCCCCTATTGCTGAAGCTTTCTTTGGTGGCATGACGAAGGTCTATGCTTGCCGAAGGTGTTCAAAACTCAGAAAGTGGAAGTGAGTTCACCGGAGGTGGGCGCCAATGTTGGGGACTTGTTCTCAAATGCTAAGAGTTAAGAACAAGGCAACATAAAAAGTGTTAAATGTTAAAGCCCTTCGTCCTTCGGGACATTATTACCCTTCGGATATAATGAATTCCGGACGAAGGTCGTGAAGGAAAAACCTTCGTAAGCACAATAAATGATGAGAAAGAATTCATATATGAAATATGAAAAATAATATAAACATTATCATCAACTTATTTTTATTTGCATTATCATATTCACAATGACAAATTATAGATGTACCTTCGGTTTGACGGAAAGTAAGGGTACAGGCGTGATGCAAAAAACGAATGCCAAGTCAGTGTGAACAATACGGGAGTACTGTTCATCTATTTATAGGCAAGGGACACAGCCCATGTAGAATTACATTCATGCCCTTTACATTTGCTAATAACTCTATAGTAATTCTTCGAGGTCTGATTTGCCTTTTCATCTTTAAGTCGGTTCCCCTTTTCTGCTGTCGTGCCGAAGCTTTCCTGCGCACAGCTTCGTGATCGCCTTGTCCTTCGTCATAATCACCTTTCGTCTCGCTCAAGCTTCGTCCTAACCATACTCTTGTATGCTCATGACCCGATTCCGAAGACACCTGTTTACATATTTCACTTGGAAAACATTGTCAAATCATATTTTTGAGGACCTTCGGAAGCCGAAGGCCCCCAACACGGGCTGATCGGATGATCGATGAATAGTAACAATGAATAGTGACGCCGAAAAAGTTACCATAGATATCATCAATGAATAGTAACAGTGACGAATAGTGTCGGTGAATAGCAACGATAAATAGTAACGATGGTGAATAGTGTCGATGAATAGTAACAATGATGAATAGTAGCGGTGAATAGTATCGATGAATAGTGTTGTGATCATTACCAATAGGTTTTGAAGTTTTCTCTTATTAGGCTTTATTTACTTCTCTAAGTCCAGTTTAGGGTTAAATACTATATACTAGGGTTTCACCCATGAAAGGTCATATCAATACAACTGGTTTGAAATTTTGCCTAGTGAATGCACTCTAGGTGTGACAAACACATGATATGCCAATGCTTATGATGTTATGCTCAAGTTTTAGTGGCAGTAACACCAAGGGTGTTACATACGTATACGTATGAGCATAAGGAAAGTTATGAAGAAAATCTTTGTGGGGACTTTAAAAATGATTCTGAAGGTATTTCTGAGGACTAAAATATTTGGAGAATTATCGGTGGAATATTTGGGCAGTATTTCTGGAAAGAATTTGAGGGGGTCACTGGGGAAATATCTGGGTAGTATTTCTGTAAAGAATTTGAGGGGGTCACTGGGGAAATATTTGTAGGATATTTTGAGGAGGATTTTGGAGAGAATATAGACCACTATAATTTATTTGCTGATATCAACTTGCAAACAAACATTTTGAAACGAAATTTAAAATTCATTTTGAATTTAGAGCGAGTTTGAGAAAATTTTAGGATTTGAATTTTTGGGATGCTACACCCTGGCACTTAGAAAAGTATGTTTAGCACATAAAACTATTGACTAAGTGTCTAGAACTTACCTTTGTTCTCTATCCATCAAGATATACCTTTGCTTAACATTTGTTAGTTCTCACCTAGTGTGTTGTGCATCTAATCACCAAAAACAATATAGAAATAGCCCAAGGGCACATTACTCTTTCACAAACCTTGATTTCCATCCCCGAATGTGATTGCTCTTTGGGAATCATCAATTTTCTCATATGAGGAGAACATCATTTTCTCCCCTGTCATATGGTTTGTGCACCCGCTATCGATTATCCAACTTGTTCCACCGGATGCATAAACCTAGAACACAGATTTAGGCCATGTTCTTAGGTACCCAAACAGCCTTGGGTCCTTTTACATTAGATACAAGCACCTTGGGTACCCAAACACAAGTCTTTGGACTCTTGTGTTTGCCCCCAACATATTTGGCAACTACCTTGTCTGATTTGTTAGTAAGCACAAAAGATGCATTAAAAGTCTTAAATGAAATGCTATGTTTATTTGATGCATTAACAATATTTTTTAATCATTTTGATATGATTTGTATGCCTAGAGCTCGAAGCCTCATTACTATACATAAAAGCATGATGAGAAATAGAATAAGATTTCCTAGCATGAATTCTTCTAATTTTGTGCTCAGGATAGTTTTTAGTATATAAAATGTAACCTTCACTATCCTGAACCAAGGGAGCTTTACCCTTAACAAAGTTAGAAAGTTTATTCTAGGGGCATTAAGTTTGATGTTGCTTTGGCTCCCTTGTTGGAAACCAATGCCATCCTTAATGCCAGGGTGTCTCCCATAATAAAGCATATTGCAAGCAAATTTAAATTCTTCATTTTCTAGCTCATGCTCAAAAATTTTAGCATTCAATTTAGCTATGTGATCATTTTGTTCTTTAATCATAGCAATGTGATCATTTATAGCATCAACATTAACATCTCTACATCTAGTACAAATGGTAACATGCTCAATGGTAGATGTAGAGACTTTGTAAGCATTCAATTCTTCAATCATAGCAATTAAACTAGCATTTTTAGTTCTAAGACAAGAAATTGAATCATTGCATACATCTAGCTCTTCAGTCAAGTTTTGGCATTTATCAACTTCAAGAGCATAGGCATCTTTTAGCTTAACAAATTTTTTATTTTCCTTAACGAGCAAGTCCTCTTGACATTTCAAGATATCATCCTTCTCATTAATGGTTTCTATTAATTCATTAATTTTCTTCTTTTGCTCTTTTGTAAGGTTTGCAAAAAGAGAAGTCAAATCATCATCATTATCACTAGAGCTACCCTAGTCATCAGAAGTAGTGTATTTGGAGGTATCTCTAGAATGTACCTTCTTTTTTCTATCCTTAGCCATAAGGCATTTATGGCCGACGTTGAGGAAGAGAAGGCCTTTGTTGACGGTGATGTTGGCGGCATCCTCGTTGGAGGAGTCGATGGAGCTCTCGTCGGAGTCCCATTCTTGCCCCATGTGCACCTCGCCACCCTTCTTCTTGTAGTATCTTTTCTTCTCCATCTTCTTCTTCCCTTTCTTTTCGTCATCCCTGTCACTATCACTTATATATGGATATTTAGCAATAAAATGACCGGACTTACCACACCTATAACAAACTCTCTTGGAACGGGGTTTGTAGTCCTTCTTCTTCCTTTGCTTGAGGATTTGCCAGAAGCTCCTGATGATAAGAGCCATCTCCTTGTTGTCAAGCTTGGAGGCATCAATTGGGAGCCTACTTGTTGGTGTAGACTCTTCCTTCTTTTCTTTCGTTGCTTTGAATGCAACAGGTTGGACCTCGGGTGTGGAGGTGGTGCCTTGCTCCAAGTTGACAATGTGTTTGGAGTCTTTGATCATAAGTTCAAAGCTCACAAACTTGTCAATCACTTCCTCGGGAGACATCTATTTATATCTAGGATCTCCACGGATTAGTTGCACTTGAGTGGGGTTATGAAAAACAAGAGATCTTAGAATAACCTTGACCATTTCATGGTCATCCCACTTGGTGCTCCTGAGGTTGTAGACTTGGTTGACCATCGTCTTGACCCGATTGTACATTGCTTGTGGCTCTTCTCCTTTGTTGAGGATGAATCAACCGAGTTCTCCCTCGATCGTTTCACGCTTGGTGATTTTGGTCACCTCGTCCCCTTCATGCGCCGTCTTGAGGGCATCCCAAATTTCTTTAACACTCTTCAACCCTTGCACCACCTTGTTGTACTCCTCCCGACACAAGGAAGCGAGGAGTATGGAGGTGGCTTGGGAGTTAAAGTGCCTTATTTGGGTGGCCTCATCGGAGTCATAGTCCTCGTCGCCTACCTGTGGTGCCTGCACTCCAAACTCAACAATATCCCAAATACTTTCGTGGAGTGAGGTTAGACGGTGCCTCATTTTATCACTCCACATACAATACTCTTCACCATCAAAATATGGTGGTTTGCCTAGGGGAACGGAAAGTGAAGGAGCGCGTTTAGAGATGCGAGGATAGCGAAGATGCATCTTACTATTCTTCTTACGCTCTTGGTGCTTCGAAGATGTGGACTCGGTGCCGGAGGTCGAGGGTGAGGAAGAGTCGGTCTCATAGTAGACCTCCTTCTTCATCTTATTTTCCTTCTTGTCACCCTTCTTATGTGACTTGATGGAGCCGGCGAATTCCTCCTTGTGCTCCTTGTGCTTGTCGTCGGCCTCCTTCGACGGAGTCCTTTCTTCATTCTTCTTTCCCAAAGATATGGGCTTCTCCCCGGTGACCATCTCCCTTTTGGTGTGTTCTCCTGACATCACTTCGAGTTGTTAGACTCTAATAAAGTACCGGGCTCTAATACCAATTGAAAGTCACCTAGAGGGGGGTGAATAGGTGAAACCTGAAAATTATAAACTTTAAACATGCACTTCACCCAGGGTTAGGGTTAGAAATAAATAATAGTGAATTCAGAGTGCGGAAGTTAGTTCTTCTTGCTATGAGTTGCTCAATCAATGAGGATAACTTTTGGGAGCAAACTCAAAATTAATGTGAGCAAGAGAACTTTAGAGAGAGAGAGGAGAGGAGAGAAACAAATCGAATGGTGTAGATCAACACAAGTGGACACGACGATTTGTTTCCCGAGGTTCAGTTCCAAAGAACCTACTCCCCATTGAGGAGGCCACAAAGGCCAACTCTATTCCAACTCTTTCCCTCTCTCAATCGGTCACTTAGACCAGTTGAGTGCTTCTTCTTAATCACACGGGTCACTAAGACCCTGCAAGGATCACCACACAATTAGTTGTCTCTTGCTTGCTTTACAAAACACTTGGAAAGATTAGAAGGTGAAGAAGAAAGCAACCAAGCAACAAGAGCAACAAAAGAAACACAAATCACCCTCTCTCATGTCACAAAACACTTTTGATCACTTGACTTGATTATGGAACTTGGAGAGGATCAAATGGCTTTGAATGTTGTCGGGTACCGTAATTAGGGGTACCCCCAATGCTCCTTAACCTGGCGGGAAAACATCCTCAAAACAGACTGTAAAGACCGGTAAGCGTGGTTCAAAGTTGAAGCCTCTAGAACACGATCTCGTCTCGCCCAAGCCCAGCCTCGGGCAAGAACAATAGTCCCGGACGGATTCACGCCTCGCCCGAGGGCCTCCTCAGGCAGTGGGCGCACCCTCGGCTCGCCCGAAGCCAAGCTCGGGCAAACTTTGTCGTACAACGACCTCGACCAAATCGCCTTACCAATCGACCGTATCACATGCGCATTTAATGTAGGGATTGCCTGACACCTTATCCTGACACGCGCGCCTCAGTCGGCAAGGTCGATGTGACCGCAGTCACTTCGCCCCTTTACTGATCGTTCTGACAGGAAAACAACACTATTCACCCCGTTCCGACTACTGTGCCAACCATCAGGGTAAAACTAACGACAGTAAGTCACGACCTCCCCCGAGTTCAGCCTCGGGCGCAACAGGGAGCTCCGCCTCGCCCGACCTCAGGCCTCGGCCTCGGCCTCAGGAGAAGGTCTCCGCCTCGCCCGACCCCAGGCCTCGGCCTCAGCCCCGGCCTCAGGAGAAGGTCTCCGCCTCGCCTGACCTCGGGCCTCGGCCTCAGCCTCGGCCTCGGGAGGAGTCACATCCTCGACCGACCTCAGCCTCGGCCTCGGGAGGAGTCCCCGCCTCGCCCGACCTCGGCCTCGGACCGACTACGCCACTGGGGATACATCATTACCCTACCCCTAGCTAGCTGCCTCAGTCTACGAAGGAACAAGACTGGTGTCCCATCCAGATTACTCCAGTAACAGGTAATGATGGTTCCCTGCGTTCGTCCATGACGTCGGCTGTTCTCAACTCTCTACGAAAGCATAGAAACGTCAGTAGGGCCCCTGCCGCACCGCCAGCTGCGCTTCTACAGGGCTCAAGTACTTCTCCGCCGGCCACGTTAGCACATAGCTACACCCCCATTATACAGCTGGACCATCTCCTTGTGTCTATAAAAGGGGATGTCCAGGGCCTTCCTAGAGGAGGCAGGCAGAGTGGGAGAAATGCAGAGGAGGCTAACTTAGACAGCTCACCTCAGGGCCGAACCCTCTCCCTCTCTCTCTCTCGCGACGCTTGTAACCCCTACTACGAGCACCTCGATGCAAGATAATATAAGCCTCATCCTCCCTCTTGTATTCCATCTTGCATCAACCCATCTGGGCAGGGACACGCAGCGACAAATTCACTGGTCAGTTGAGGGTCCTCGTGGGTCTGAAACGCCGACAGTTGGCGCGCCAGGTAGGGGCACGCTGCGTGTTGACAAATACTTTCCCGTTGAGTTCCAGATGGACAATCTTCAGCAGCCTCTTCAGCCCAGGACGGTGCTCCACTTCGGGAGTGTCGAGTTCATGTCCCATGACGGCAGCTACGACATGGTACTCCTCCCCTTGCAGCACGACGACATTGACGGTCGTCGGCTCGCCCGGCGAGGCGAACTCGACGACGACTTCCCCCCGTGGCGGAAGAGGAACACCCGGGTTTGCCCCGCCACCCTCCTCGCCGGAGGAGGAGGAGACGGGGCAACTGTGGCCAGGCAGGAGGCGGCACCTCGTTGGCTGTTGGACCAGAGCGAGCCGACGACGCCGGCACCCCTGCGGGGGACATGTCGGGTGTTGTCCTCGCACCTGAGACAACGACAGGTGTCGCTTCCCAGCAACATGCCAACCCTGGGCGGACTGATGACGCCGGCACCCTTGCGAGGGACCCGTCGGACATTAGTCTCGCACCTGAGATAATGACACACTCCGTCCCCGATGCGACTTCACCACAGCCCATCAACCAGGAGGTACCATCAGTCTTCCACCCTGTTCCCTTTAGATTCAGCTTCGATCCACCAAGCGACCCCGCTTCGGTGAACGCTTTCGCGAGGGCATATCCTGACCTTCCAGGGTACCATATGTGGTCAACTTGGGACCGACTGACAGCCGTCTCGACCTCCAGACCCGCGGGTTCCGAGGAACAGGACGACCCTGACTTCAGTTGGGATTTCTCCGGACTCAGTGATCCCAGTGCCATGCGAGACTTCATGTTCGCATGTGACTACTGCCTCTCCGGCTACTCTGACGATGACCACAGCCTCAGCGACAAGGGTTGCGACCCAACTCGTGAGTGTCTTCACATCGATCAGGGGGCTCACGACGAAGACGACCACCTCGGCATGCCAGAGAATGACGATGCCCCTACGCTTGCGTCTCACGTTGAGATCCCGCGGGAGCTAGCTGTGGTCCGAGTCCCTGCGGGGGGTCAAGACACACAACTCGAGCAACTCCGCGAGATGCAGGCCAAGCTCGACGAAGAAACGGGGCGGCTTGTGCAGCTCCGACAAAACATCGAGCAGGAGTGGGTGGGCCGAGCACTCGCCGGAGGAGCGCGTCATCGGGCCCGGGACGTCCAGCGTCGTATCATTGACGATGCCAGGGCAGGGCTTCCTCCGGCCTTCAGCGGGGCCGGCCAGAACCTAGCTGCAGTGGCGATGCTACTTCGAACAATGCCGGAGCCATCCATCACCGAGGGGCGACGTATCTAGGGCGAACTCAAGGATCTCCTGGAAGATGTCGCAGTCCGACGAGCCGAGAGCTCTGCCTCCCGGAGGCGAGGGTGCCCCTCGGAGCATCGCGCAATGTCCTCCCGACGCATGCGGGAGGCCTCGGTACACACCGAGCGCACAGGGGATGGGACGCCTGCAGCCCCGGACCGCCTCGACAGCGAGCAACACCACCGCGATCGTCGAGCCCGCCTCGAGGAAAGGGTGCACCGAGGCTACCACCCCAGGCGCGGGGGACGCTACGACAGTGAGGAGGATCGGAGCCCCTCGCCCGAACCACCAGGTCCGCGAGTCTTCAGCCGGGCCATACGACGGGTGCCGTTCCCGGCCCGGTTCTGAGCCCCGACTACCATCACCAAGTACTCAGGGGAGACAAGGCCGGAGTTGTGGCTTGCGGATTACCGGCTGGCGTGCCAGTTGGGAGGAACGGACGACGACAACCTCATCATCCGCAACCTCCCCCTTTTCCTCTCCGACGCTGCCCGGGCCTGGCTGGAGCATCTGCCTCCTGCGTAGATCTCCGACTGGGACGACCTGGTCAAGGCTTTCACTGGAAATTTCCAAGGTACGTACGTGCGCCCTGGGAACTCGTGGGATCTCCGGAGCTGTCGCCAGCAGCCAGGGGAATCCCTACGAGAGTACATCCGGTGGTTTTCCAAGCAGTGCACCGAGTTGCCCAACATCACCGACTCGGACGTCATTGGGGCATTCCTCGCCGGCACCACTTGCCGGGACCTAGTGAGCAAACTAGGACGAAAGACTCCCACCAAGGCGAGCGAATTGATGGACATAGCCACCAAGTTCGCCTCTAGTCAGGAGGCGGTTGAAGCCATCTTTCGGAAGGACAAGCAGCCTCAGGTAAGACAGAAGGAAGACGTCCCCGAGACGTCCGTCCAGCGTGGCACGAAGAAGAAGACCAGGAAGAAGGCGCAAGCAAAACGCGACGCTGTTGACACGGATCTCGTCGCTGCTGCCGAGCACAGGAATCCTCGGAAGCCTCCCAGGGGGCCAACATGTTCGACAAGATGCTCAAGGAATCGTGCCCCTATCATAGGGGTCCCGTCATGCACACCCTTGAAAAGTGCGACATGCTCCGACGTTACTTCAACAAGGCTGGGCCCCTGGCAGAAGGTGGCAGGGACCAAGGCAACAACAAGAAGGGGGCGACAAGGAAGAGGAGTTCCCAGAGGTCCACAACTGCTTCATGATCTACGGTGGGCAAGTGACGAACACCTCGGCTCGGCACTGCAAGCAGGAGCGCCGGGAGGTCTGCTCGGTCAAGGTAGCAGCGCCGGTCTACCTAGACTGGTCCGACAAGCCCATCACCTTCGACCAAGGCGACCACCCCGACTATGTACCGAGCCCAGGAAGGTACCCGCTCGTCGTCGACCCTGTCATCGGCAACGCTAGGCTCACCAAGGTCCTCATGGACGGAGGCAGCAGCCTTAACATCATCTATGCCGAGACCCTAGGGCTCTTGGGGGTCGACCTGTCCACGATCCGGGCCGGTGCAGCACCCTTTCACGGGATTGTCCCCGGTAAGCGTGTTCTGCCCCTTGGGCAACTTGATTTGCCTGTCTGCTTCGGAACTCCCTCCAATTTCCGAAAGGAAACCCTCACTTTCGAGGTATTCGGGTTCCGAGGGACCTATCACGCGGTGCTGGGAAGACCGTGCTATGCCAAGTTCATGGCCGTCCCCAACTACACGTATCTCAAGCTCAAGATGCTAGGCCCTAGAGGAACCATCACCGTCGGTTCCACATACCGTCACGCTTACGAGTGCGACGTGGAATGCGTGGAGTACGCTGAAGCCCTCACCGAGTCCGAAGCCCTCATCGCCGACCTGGATTGCCTCTCCAAAGAGGCGCCCGACGCGAAGCGGCACGCCGGCAACTTCGAACCAGCTGAGGCGGTTAAGTCTGTCCCTCTCAATCCCAGCAACGACGCCGGTAAGAAAGGAAGGATCGGCTCCGAGCTCGACCCCAAATAGGAAGCAGTGCTCGTCGACTTTCTCCGCGCAAATGCCAAAATTTTTGCGTGGAGTCCCTCGGACATGCCCGGCATACCGAGGTATGTCCCTGAGCACTCACTGGACATCCGAGTTGGTGCCTGACCCATGAAGCAGCACCTGCGCTGTTTTGATGAAGAAAAGCGCAGGGCCATAGGCGAGGAGGTCCACAAGCTAATGGCTGCAGGGTTCGTCAAAGAGGTATTCCATCCAGAATGGTTAGCTAACCTTGTGCTTGTAAAGAAAAAAGGTGGGAAATGGAGGATGTGCGTAGACTACACTGGGTTAAATAAAGCATGTCCAAAGGTTCCCTACCCTCTGCCTCGCATCGATTATATTGTGGACTCCACTGCTGGGTGTGAAACCCTGTCTTTCCTCGATGCCTATTCAGGCTATCACCAAATCAAGATGAAAGAATTTGACCAGCTCGCGACTTCTTTTATCACACCTTTTGGCATGTATTGTTATACTACTATGCAATTTGGCTTGAGGAATGCAGGTGCAACATACCAAAGGTGCATGAACCATGTGTTCGGAGAACACATCGGCAAAACGGTCGAGGCTTACGTCGATGACATCGTTGTCAAGACGAGGAAAGCCTCCGACCTCCTCTTTGACCTTGAGATAACATTTAGGTGTCTAAGAGCGAAGGGCGTAAAACTCAATCCCGAGAAGTGTCTTCGGAGTCCCCCGAGGCATGCTCCTAGGGTTCATCGTCTCCGAACGAGGCATCGAGGCCAACCCAGAGAAAATTGCGGCCATCACCAACATGGGGCCCATCAAAGATTTAAAAGGAGTACAAAGGGTCATGGGATGCCTTGCGGCTCTGAGCCGCTTCATCTCACGCCTTGGCGAGAAAGGATTGCCCCTGTACCGCCTCTTAAGGAAGGCCGAGCGCTTCACTTGGACTCCCGAGGCCGAAGAAGCCCTCGGAAACCTTAAAGCACTCCTTACTAATGCGCCCATCTTGGTGCCCCCCGCTGCGGGAGAAGCCCTCTTGATTTACGTAGCCGCAACCACTCAGGTGGTCAGCGCCGCGATCGTAGTCGAGAGACGAGAAGAAGGGCATGCACTGCTCATCCAGAGGCCAGTCTACTTCATCAGCGAGGTGCTATCCGGGACCAAGATCCGCTACCTGCAAATCCAGAAGCTACTGTACGTAGTGATTCTAACACGGCGAAAGCTGCGACACTACTTCGAGTCTCATCCGGTGACTGTGGCGTCATCCTTCCCCCTTGGAGAGATCATCCAGTGTCGAGAGGCCTCGGGTAGGATAGCAAAGTGGGCAGTGGAACTCATGGGGGAAACACTTTCATTTGCCCCTCGGAAGGCCATAAAATCCCAAGTCTTGGCAGACTTCCTGGCTGAATGGGTCGACACCCAATTGCCGACATCTCCAATCCAGGACGAACATTGGACCATGTACTTCGATGGGTCGCTTATGAAAACAGGAGTAGGTGCTGGCTTGCTCTTCATCTCACCCCTCAGGAAACATGTGCGCTACGTGATACGCCTCCATTTTCCGGCGTCAAACAACGTGGCCGAGTACGAGGCTTTGGTTAATGGGTTGCGCATCGCCGTCGAGCTAGGGGTTCGGCGCCTCGACGCTCGTGGCGACTCGCAGCTCGTTATTGACCAAGTCATGAAGAACTCCCACTGCCGCGATCGAAAAATGGAGGCCTACTGCGATGAAGTTCGGCGCTTGGAAGATAAGTTCTACGGGCTGGAACTCAACCATGTTGCTCGACGGTACAACGAGACTGTGATGAGCTGGCTAAAATAGCCTCGGGGCGGACGATGGTTCCCCCGAACGTCATCTCCAGGGACATATATCAACCATTCGTCAAACTCGACGACGCGCCTGAACCCGGGGGGACCTCGGCCTAGCCCGAGGTACCCTTGGCCGCCGAGGGTGAGGCCCTGCGCGTCGAGGGAGAGCAGCATGGGGTTACGCCAAACCTGAACTGGCAGACCCCGTACCTGGAATATCTCCTCCGAGGAGAGCTGCCCCTCGACAAGGCCGAAGCTCGGTGACTGGCTCGGCGCACCAAGTCATTTGTTTTACTGGGTGATGAAAAAGAGTTGTACCACCGCAGCCCCTCAGGCATTCTCCAACGATGCATATTCGTTGCCCAAGGACAAGAGCTGTTACAAGAAATACACTCGGGGGCTTGCGGTCACCATGCAGCACCTCGGGCCCTCGTGGGAAACGCTTTCCGACAAGGTTTCTACTGGCCGACCGCGGTGGCCGATGCCACTAGAATTGTACGGTCCTGCCGAGGGTGTCAGTTCTACGCGAGACAGACGCACCTGCCCGCTCAGGCCCTGCAGACAATACTCATCACTTGGCTATTTGCCGTGTGGGGTCTGGACCTCGTTGGTCCCTTGCAGAAGGCACCCGGGGGCTTTACGCACCTGCTGGTCGCCATCGACAAATTCTCCAAGTGGATCGAAGTCCGACCCTTAACCAGCATCGGGTCCGAGCAGGCGGTGGCGTTCTTTACAAATATCATCCATCGCTTTGGGGTCCAAACTCCATCATCACCGACAATGGCACGCAGTTCACTGGGAAAAAGTTCCTAGACTTCTGCAATGGCCACCACATCCGTGTGGACTGGGCCACCGTAGCTCACCCGATGGCAAATGGGCAGGTGGAGCGCGCCAATGGCACGATTTTGTAGGGACTAAAACCGAGGATCTACAACGACCTCAACAAGTTTGGCAAGCGGTGGATAAAAGAACTACCCTCGGTGGTTTGGAGTCTGGGGACGACGCCGAGCCGGGCCACGGGCTTCTCGCCGTTTTTCCTAGTCTATGGGGCCGAGGCCATCTTACCCACGGACTTGGAATACGGTTCCCCGAGGACAAAGGCCTACGACAACCAAAATAACCAGACCAGCCGAGAGGACTCATTAGACCAGCTGGAAGAGGCTTGGGACTCAGCCTTACTACACTCGGCGCGGTACCAGCAGTCTCTGTGATTCTACCACGCCTTAAGGGTTCGGCCCCGAGGCTTCCAAGTGGGAGACTTGGTACTTCGGCTGCGACAAGACGCCCGAGGGCGCCACAAGCTTACTCCTCCCTGGGAAGGGCCGTTCATCATCGCCAAGATTTTGAAGCCCGGGACATACAAGCTGGCCAACGAACAAGGCGAGCAACGCTTGGAACATCCAACAGCTATGTTGTTTCTACCCTTAAAATGTTTCAAGTCATTCATGTATCTCGCTTTCTTTACATGTATAAATAAAGTCTAACCGTCAAGGGAGGATCGGCCTTGCCTCAGCAAAAACCGAACCTCCCTCGAGGGCTAGAAGGGGGGAACCCCCTCTGCGTCAAAATTTTCCTCGGAAAAGTTTTCCGCCAAAACGACTTTCGTCCCTTTCGACTATATCGATAGCGGAATCCTAAAAACGACGAGAGGAACCTTAAACGACAAGGCTGACTGAGCCAAGGGACTCCTACGCCTCCGGCATACGGATTCCTCACTCATCACCTTCCGCAAAAAGTAACTCACGCTCGGATAAGTGATTTTGCTACCGACGAACAAGTCCTAACGAACGAAACAAGAGGAAAGAAAACGCAGCTTTATACTCTGACGCTAAAATGTTTAAGCCTCAGCGGCCGCAAGAAACATACGCGTACTTAAAATAAACTGTTCCTACAGGCTCAGGAATCGACAGGGGGAGGAGCAGCACCCTCGACGTCGTTCCCACCCTCGACAGAATCTAGCCCGGCCTCAGACGGCGACACGGGCGGAAGGATCTCCACCTCGAAGGAGGAAGCCAGTGCCGCTCTTGGGCCCTCGACAGCCGCGTCAAGCCTCTGGACCTCGGCTAAGGTGGCCTCCTCTTCGTCGGGTAAGCAGTACCCCTCGCTGACCCGCTCCAGATCCACGTCATAGTGGGAAGCGAGGATGGCGAAGGTCTGCTTAACGCCGTGGTGCAGCGCCCCACGGAGTCTGCTGCGCACATGGCCGCCCAAGGCCCGCAGGTGACTCTGGGGGGGAGCTACCCGAGGGGACATCGTCGAGGCCAAAGGCCCGGCAAAAGGCCGAGATAGCCTCGGACATGGCCACGTGGTCGGCCTCCTTCTGCTCAGCCGCCTGGGCAAGCACCTTGCATTTCTTGACGGACTCGTTAAGAGCCGTCTCGAACCCTGCATACAGTCGGACAATGTTCTTCAGACACGAGGAGAAGAATGAAGACAAAAACAAAGTCACAAAGCAGACAAAACATACCTGCGGCCCGGGCACGCTGCTCTAAGGCCATAGCTTGGGCGTGCCTTTCGACTGCGTCGATAACAGAATCCTAAAGACGAGCGAGAGAGACCTTGAACAGCAAGGTCGACCGAGCCGAGGGACTCCTACGCCTCCGAGATACGGATACCTCACTCATCACCTTTCGCGAAAGGTAGCTCACGCTCGGATAAGTGATTCTGCTACCGACGAACAAGTCTTAATGCTCGAAATAAGAGGAAAGAAGCACAGCTTTATACTCAAATACCCAAATGCTCAGGCCTCAGCAGCCACAAAGAACAAACACACATACTTAGGGTAACTATGGTATCTAGACTTAGACGTCGGCAGCGCCCTCGGTGGTTTTCCCGACCTTCGGTAGATGTCTTAGTACTTGAAGCAGTTACATTTTGCTCTCAGGAAAATACTATTACAAATGGGACTCCAGCTCCATTCCCGCAGGAATGAACTACCTCCACACCAGAGGGGCTGCGAGATAACAAATTCCAAGCGGCTCGCCGGCGACCACTGCACCAGCAGCGATAACGACCTCCGCCTCGAGCGGCTAGACAGCAGCAGCGATTGCCTCAGAGCAAACGCTACTCTAAAAAGGCCCTCGCCCACGTCCCCCTACGAGGGATGAGAACCAGCCATTAAAGCCAAAGAGTCGAAGGTCCGACCACAGGTGGCACTGACGGTCTCGTCGGCGGAGGCAACCGCTTCTGCAGGGGGAAGCCTCACCTATGGCGACCACCACCTCAGCACCGACAACAGCGGCCACCTGCGCGCCAACGCCACACCGGCGAACGGCGGTCGCCCCAATGCGCACCGGCAGGTCCTCACTCCCATCCTCGCCACAGGAGCGAGGACGAGACTATCCTAGAACACGAACACCGCCCTCGCGGCGTACGACGTGTTGGGCGACCCCCCGGTGCGGCCGGCGGCATGGGAAGGGCCGTGGACATGGCCAACCTGCGCACGGTGCGACCGTCGCCCGTGCGGTGGACGGACAGCCACACCCTGACCGGGCAGTAGGTGGCAGCTCGCCTCCTCCGTAAGGCTGGTGAACGCCCTTCTCCCCCGAATGCTGGAGGAAGAAGCGGGTCGCCAGCCCATGCGAAAGGCAGGGCCCCAACTTGGCTCGCCCTCCTCCCCAGCATGGATGATGAACATCCTTGAAGCTGAGGGCAAGGGAGAGGCCACGGCCCGGCTCGCTCTTCCCCACCACAAGGCTGGCGGTCATCATCCTAGGTGACCGCCGACGGGGGACTGCAGCCAGGTTGCATGATGAAAATCCTTGAAGCCGAGCGATGACTGAAGAGCGCCAACCCCCATTAGGTCGTGCTCCTCCAACAGCAGCAAGAAGAAGGCAACACAGGTGCACCCCATCTGGGGGCTCGGC
The DNA here is from genome assembly GCF_902167145.1 of Zea mays. Taxonomy (NCBI): domain Eukaryota; kingdom Viridiplantae; phylum Streptophyta; class Magnoliopsida; order Poales; family Poaceae; genus Zea; species Zea mays. The sequence continues at coordinate 58,969,290 of NC_050105.1, forward strand.
AGGTGGAAAGACGCGATGAATGCGAGGAGTGCGAAGGCATGGCTACTGCTCGGGGGATCGATCCCTTTTTAAAGGCGGATCTCCCCACTTGCACCCCAAAGTATCACGGGCGAAGTCTCCCCCGACGCGCTCCAGGGTTTCCACCCCACGACACGGGAGCTAGGTCCCGCATGTCATACAAACTAACCCGAAACGCGAGGAGGGCGAACCACCGCACACGAAGCATGCAACTACCCCGCGGGTAAGCACCCTCTCATCCTCGCCGAAACTAGCGGTCGAAAGGGCGGACCGCCACGCAAGAAGCATACAACCGCACCACGGTTATGCACCCTTTCAGCTTCGTCACATCCGGTGGTCCGGCATGGAGGCCCGGACTCACATGTCATGTAACCGGCGCGCCGGTTACTACGTGCAAGGAAACTGAAAGGGAATTAGGCTTACACCTTTTCCTAATTGATTTTGGTGGTTGAATTGCCCAACACAAATAATTGGACTAACTAGTTTGCTCTAGTCTATAAGTTTTACAGGTGCCAAAGGTTCACAATAAGCCAATAAAAAGACCAAGAAAGGGTTCAAACAAAGAGAGCAAAGGACAACCCAAAAGGCACCCTGGTCCGGCGCACCGGACTGTCCGGTGCACCACCGGACAGTGTCCGGTGCACCAGGGCACTCAACACTGAACTCGCCACCTTCGGGAAAAACAGAGGGCGCTCCGTTATAATTCACCGGACTGTCCGGTGCACACCGGATTGTCCGGTGTGCCAGCGGAGCAACGGCTACTTCACGCGCAACGGTCGACTGCAACCGCATTCAATGCGCTACAGTGCGCGCCAGAGTCGGAGCACGCGCAGTTGGCGCACCGGACAGTCTACAGGACCTGTCTGGTGCACCACCAGATAGCCCAGAGGCCCCACAAGTCAGAGCTCCAACGGTCGAACCCTAACGGTCTGATGACGTGGCTGGCACACCGGACAGTGTCCGGTGGCGCACCGGACTGTCCGGTGCGCCATGTGACAACACACTTCCAACGACCATTTTCGGTGGTTGGGGCTATAAATACCCCCAACCACCCCACATTCAATGGCATCCAAGTTTCTACACTTCTACACCTTACAAGAGCTATAGCATTCAATACAAGACACACAAAAGAGATCAAATCCTCTCCCAACTCCACACAAAGCTTTAGTGATTAGAGAGAAAGATTTGTTGTGTTCATTTGAGCTCTTGCGCTTGGATTGCTTCTTTTCTTTCCCATTCTTCTTATGATCAAACTCAATTGTAACCAAGGCAAGAGACACCAATTGTGTGGTGGTCCTTGCAGGAACTTTGTGTTCCGTTTGATTGAGAAGAGAAGCTCACTCGGTCTAGGTGACCGTTTGAGAGAGGGAAAGGGTTGAAAGAGACCCGATCTTCGTGACCACCTCAACGGGGAGTAGGTTTGCAAGAACTGAACCTCGGTAAAACAAATCATCGTGTCTCGCTCTTTATTTGCTCACGACTTGTTTTGCACCCTCTCTCTTGGACTCGTTTATATTTCTAACGCTAACCCGGCTTGTAGTTGTGCTTAAGTTTATAAATTTCAGATTCGCCCTATTCACCCCCCTCTAGGCGACTTTCAATTGGTATCAGAGCCCGGTGCTTCATTAGAGCCTAACCACTCGAAGTAATGTCGGGAGCATCCGCCAAGAGGGATATCGGGACCGGCGACAAGTCCGCAAGCTCGAGAAGAACACACTCAAGGGAGTCCGCCCACAAGCACAAGGAGGAATCATCTTCCTCCATCAAGTCCCATCGGATGGGTGACAAGAAGAAGAAGATGAGGAAGGTGGTCTACTACGAGACCGACTCTTCGTCACCCTCCACCTCCGGCTCGGAATCGGCCTCCACTACTTCAAAGCACCATGAGCACAAGAAGTATAGTACGATGCCCCTTCGCTATCCTCACATTTCTAGACGTACTCCATTACTCTCTGTTCCATTAGGCAAACCACCTATGTTTGAAGGTGAAGATTATTCTATGTGGAGTGATAAAATGAGGCATCACCTAACCTCACTCCACAAAAGCATATGGGATATTGTTGAGTATGGACTGCAGGTACCAAAGAAGGGAGACAAGGATTACGACTCGGAGGAGGTCGAACAAATCCAACACTTCAACTCCCAAGCCACGACTATACTCCTCGCCTCTCTAAGTCGAGAGGAGTATAATAAGGTGCAAGGGTTGAAAAGCGCAAAGGAGATTTGGGACGTGCTAAAGATCGCGCACGAAGGAGACGAGGTGACCAAAATCACCAAGCAGGAGACGATCGAGGGGGAGCTCGGTCGCTTACGGCTTCGTCAAGGGGAGGAGCCACAAGACATGTACAACCGGCTCAAAACCTTGGTGAACCAAGTGCGCAACCTCGGGAGCAAAAAATGGGATGACCACGAAATGGTTAAGGTTATTCTTAGATCACTTGTTTTCCTTAACCCTACTCAAGTTCAATTAATTCGTGGTAATCCTAGATATACACTAATGACTCCCGAGGAAGTGATAGGGAATTTTGTGAGCTTTGAATTGATGATCAAAGGCTCAAAGAAAATTGTTGAGCTAGATGGCCCCTCCACGTCCGAAGCACAACCGGTCGCATTCAAGGCGACGGAGGAGAAGAAGGAGGAATCTACATCAAGTAGAACACCCATCGACGCCTCCAAGCTCGACAACGAGGAAATGGCGCTCATCATCAAGAGCTTCCGCCAAATCCTCAAACAAAGGAGGGGGAAGGATTACAAGCCCCGCTCCAAGAAAGTATGCTACAAGTGTGGTAAGCCCGGTCATTTCATTGCTAAATGTCCATTATCTAGTGATAGTGACAGGGGCGACGACAAGAAGGGGAGAAGAAAGGAGAAGAAGAGGTACTACAAGAAGAAGGGCGGCGATGCCCATGTTTGCCGGGAATGGGACTCCGACGAGAGCTCCACCGACTCCTCCTCCGACGAGGACGCCGCAAACATCGCCGTCACCAAGGGTCTTCTCTTCCCCAACGTCGGCCACAAGTGCCTCATGGCAAAGGACGGCAAAAGGAAGAAGGTAAAATCAAGATCCTCCACTAAATATGAAACCTCTAGTGATGAGGATAATGCTAGTGATGAGGAGGATAACTTGCTCATCCTTTTTGCCAACCTTAGCATGCAACAAAAAGAAAAACTAAATGAATTAATTAGTGCTATTCATGAGAAGGATGAACTCTTGGACACCCAAGAGGACTTCCTAATTAAGGAAAATAAGAAGCATGTTAAGGTTAAAAATGCTTATGCTCTAGAAGTAGAAAAGTGTGAAAAATTGTCTAGTGAGCTAAGCACATGCCATGATGTTATCACCAACCTTAGAAATGAGAATGCTAGTTTAATTGCTAAGGTTGATTTAAATATATGTGATGATTCAATTTACAATCTTAGAGATGATAATGCTAATTTGCTTGCTAGGATTGAAAAATTGAATGATTCTCTTGCTAGCCTTAGAAATGATAATGAAAAATTAATTGCTAAGGATAAAGAGTTAGATGTTTGCAATGTTACAATTTCCAATCTTAGGAGTGAAAATGAAATATTACATGCTAAGATTGTTGAACTAAAATCTTGTAAACCATATACATCTACCACTGAGCATGTTTCCATTTGCACTAGATGTAGAGATATTAACATTGATGCTATTCATGATCATATGGCTTTAATTAAACAACAAAATGATCATATAGCAAAATTAGATGCTAAAATTGCCGAGCATGACTTAGAAAATGAGAAATTTAAATTTGCTAGAAGCATGCTATATAGTGGGAGACGCCCTGGCATCAAGGATGGCATTGGCTTCCAAAAGGGGGACAATGTCAAACTTAATGCCCCTCCTAAAAGATTGTCTAATTTTGTTAAGGGCAAGGCTCCCATGCCTCAGGATAATGAGGGTTACATTTTGTACCCTGTCGATTATCCCGAGAGCAAAATTAGGAGAATTCATTCTAGGAAGTCTCACTCTGGCCCTAATCATGCTTTTATGTATAAGGGTGAGACATCTAGTTCTAGGCAATCAACCCGTGCAAAATTGCCTAAGAAGAAAACTCCTACTGCATCAAATGATCATAACATTTCATTTAAAACTTTTGATGCATCTTATGTTTTAACTAACAAATTCGGCAAGGTAGTTGCCAAGTATGTTGGGGGCAAGCACAAGGGGTCAAAGACTTGTGTTTGGGTACCCAAAGTTCCTGTATCTAATGTCAAAGGACCCAAAACCATTTGGGTACCTAAAATCAAGAACTAAATTTGTTTTGTAGGTTTATGCATCCGGGGGCTCAAGTTAGATCATCGATAGCGGATGCACAAACCACATGACAGGGGAGAAGAAGATGTTCTCCTATGGGAAAAACCAAGATCCCCAACGAGCTATTACATTCGGGGATGGAAATCAAGGTTTGGTCAAAGGATTGGGTAAAATTGCTATATCTCCTGACCATTCCATTTCCAATGTTTTTCTTGTAGATTCTTTAGATTACAACTTGCTTTCAGTTTCGCAATTATGTAAAATGGGTTACAACTGTCTTTTTACGGATATAGGTGTTACTGTCTTTAGAAGAAGTGATGATTCAGTAGCATTTAAGGAAGTGTTAGAGGGTCAGCTATACTTAGTAGATTTTGATAGAGCTGAACTCGACACTTGCTTAATTGCTAAGACTAACATGGGCTGGCTCTGGCATCGCCGACTAGCACATGTTGGAATGAAGTATCTTCACAAGCTTCTAAAGGGAGAACACATTTTGGGACTAACTTGTTCATTTTGAGAAAGACAGGATTTGAAGCGCATGTCAGGCAGGGAAGCAAGTTCGTGTTCATCATCCACACAAGAACATCATGACGACTGACAGGCCACTCGAGCTCCTACACATGGACCTATTCGGCCCGATAGCTTACATAAGCATCGACGGGAGTAAATACTGTCTAGTTATTGTGGATGATTATTCTCGCTTCACTTGGGTGTTCTTTTTGTAGGAAAAATCTCATACCCAAGAAACCTTAAAGGGATTCTTGAGACGGGCTCAAAATGAGTTCGGCTTAAGGATCAAGAAAATTAGAAGCGACAACGGGACGGAGTTCAAGAACTCACAAATCGAAGGCTTCCTTGTGGTGGAGGGCATCAAGCATGAGTTCTCTTCTCCCTACACCCCACAACAAAATGGTGTAGTGGAGAGGAAGAATAGAACTCTACTGGACATGGCAAGAACCATGCTTGATGAGTACAAGACTTCGGATCGGTTTTGGGCCGAGGCGGTCAACAACGCTTACTACGCCATCAACCGGTTATATCTACACCGAATCCTCAAGAAGACATCATACGAACTCCTAACCGGTAAAAAGCCCAATATTTCATATTTTAGAGTCTTTGGTAGCAAATGCTTTATTCTTGTTAAAAGAGGTAGAAAATCTAAATTTGCTCCTAAGACTGTAGAAGGCTTTTTACTAGGATATGATTCAAACACAAGGGCATATAGGGTCTTTAACAAGTCCTCAGGACTAGTTGAAGTTTCTTGTGACGTTGTGTTTGATGAGACTAACGGCTCTCAAGAAGAGCAAGTTGATCTTGATGAGATAGGTGATGAAGAGGCTTCGTGCGTCGCGCTAAGGAACATGTCCATTGGGGATGTGTGTCCTAAGGAATCCGAAGAGCCACCACATGCACAAGATCAACCATCTTCCTCCACACAAGCATCTCCACCAACTCAAGATAAGGATGGGGCTCATAATGATGAAGGAGAAGATCAAGATGTTGAGCCACCTCAAGAGGAGAGCATTGATCAAGGGGGAGATGCTCATGATCAAGATGAGGAAGATGAACAAGTTCCAAGGCCGCCACACCCAAGAGTCCACCAAGCAATCCAACGAGATCACCCCGTCGACACCATCCTCGGCGACATTCATAAGGGGGTAACCACTAGATCTCGTGTTGCACATTTTTGTGAGCATTACTCTTTTGTTTCCTCTATTGAGCCACACAGGGTAGAGGAAGCACTACAAGATTCGGATTGGGTGGTGGCGATGCAAGAGGAGCTCAACAACTTCACTAGGAATGAGGTATGACATTTAGTTCCACGTCCTAATCAAAATGTTGTAGGAACCAAGTGGGTCTTCCACAACAAGCAAGATGAGCATGGTGTGGTGACAAGGAACAAAGCACGACTTGTGGCCAAGGGGTATTCACAAGTCGAAGGTTTGGATTTCGGTGAAACCTATGCACCCGTAGCTAGGCTTGAGTAATTCGCATATTACTTGCCTATGCTACTTACCATGGCTTCAAGCTTTATCAAATGGACGTGAAAAGTGCCTTCCTCAACGAACCAATCAAGGAGGAGGTCTACGTTGAGCAACCTCCTGGCTTTGAAGATAGTGAGTACCCTAATCACGTGTATAAACTCTCTAAGGTGCTTTATGCGCTCAAGCAAGCCCCAAGAGCATGTTATGAATGCCTAAGAGATTTTCTTATCACTAATGGCTTCAAAGTCGGAAAAGCCGATCCTACTTTATTTACTAAAACTCTTGACAATGATTTGTTTGTATGCCAAATCTATGTTGATGATATTATATTTGGGTCTACTAACGAATCTACATGTGAAGAATTTAGTAGGATCATGACACAAAAAATCGAGATGTCAATGATGGGGGAGTTGAAGTACTTCCTAGGATTTCAAGTAAAGCAACTCCAAGAGGGCACCTTCATTAGCCAAACAAAGTATATTCAAGATATTCTAAGCAAGTTTGGGATAAAGGATGCCAAACCCGTCAAGACACCCATGGGAACCAATGGGCATCTCGACCTCGACACGGGAGGTAAATCCGTCGATCAAAAGGTATACCGGTCGATGATAGGCTCTTTACTCTATCTATGTGCATCTCGACCGGAAATAATGCTTTCCGTATGCATGTGTGCAAGATTCCAAGCCAACCCTAAGGAAGCTCACCTTACGGCCATAAAACGAATCTTGAGATATTTAGTTTATACTCCTAAGTTTGGGCTTTGGTACCCTCAGGGATCCACATTTGATTTAATTGGTTATTCGGATGCTGATTGGGCAGGATGTAAAATTAATAGAAAGAGCACATCAGGGACTTGCCAGTTCTTGGGAAGATCCTTGGTATCTTGGGCTTCAAAGAAGCAAAATTTCGTGGCTCTTTCTACCGCCGAAGCCGAGTATATTGCCGCAGGCCATTGTTGCGCACAATTACTTTGGATGAGGCAAACCCTTAGGGACTATGGTTACAAATTAACCAAAGTTCCTCTTCTATGTGATAATGAGAGTGCAATCCGCATGGCGGATAATCCCGTTGAGCATAGCCGCACTAAACACATAGTCATTCGGTATCATTTTCTAAGGGATCACCAATAAAAGGGGGATATCGAGATTGCATATATTAACACTAAGGAACAACAAGCCGATATCTTTACCAAGCCACTAGATGAACAAACTTTTAACAAACTTAGGCATGAGCTAAATATTCTTGATTCTAGGAATTTCTTTTGATGTTTTGCACACATAGCTCATAAATATACCTTTGATCATATCTCTTTTATATGCTATGACTAATGTGCTTTCAAGTATATTTCAAACCAAGTCATAGGTGTATTGAAAGGGAATTGGAGTCTTCGGCGAAGACAAAGGCTTCCACTCCACTCCATAACTCATCCTTCGCCGTCGCTCCGAGCAACTCTCCAACTTTGGTATAATCTTCACTCATATTTTTGCCAAAGGGGGAGAAAGTATATTGAAAAGGGCTTATACTTCACTCAAGTATCCGTTTTTGGCGATTCATGCCAAAGGGGGAGAAAGTATTAGCCCAAAGCAAAAGGACCGCACCACCACCTAATTTTAAACTAATGATTTTCAAATTAGTATCTTATTGTGTTCAAAAGGGGAAGAAAGTAGTATTTTCAAAATTGATATATTAAAACCCTCTTGAACACTAAGAGGAGGATTTTATTGAGGGGGAGTTTTGTTTAGTCAAAGGAAAAGCATTTGAAACAGGGGGAGAAAAATTCAAATCTTGAAAATACTTCTCAAAATCTTATTCATCCACCTTTAACTATTTGCAAAAAGACTTTGAAATGAATTTACAAAAGGATTTGCAAAAACAAAACATGTGGTGCAAACATGGTCCAAAATGATGAAAATATAAAGAAACAATCCATGCATATTCTAAGAAAATATTTATTGGCTCAATTCTAAGTAACCTTTGCACTTACATTATGCAAACTAGTTCAATTATGCACTTCTATACTTGCTTTGGTTTGTGTTGGCATCAATCACAAAAGGGGGAGATTGAAAGGGAATTATGCTTACACCTTTTCCTAATTGATTTTGGTGGTTGAATTGCCCAACACAAATAATTGGACTAACTAGTTTGCTCTAGTCTATAAGTTTTACAGGTGCCAAAGGTTCACAATAAACCAATAAAAATACCAAGAAAGGGTTCAAACAAAGAGAGCAAAGGACAACCCAAAAGGCACCCTGGTCTGGCGCACCGGACTGTCCGGTGCACCAGGGCACTCAACACTGAACTCGCCACCTTCGGGAAAAACAGAGGGCACTCCGCTATAATTCACCGGACTGTCCGGTGAGTCACCGGACTGTCCGGTGTGCCAGCGGAGCAACGGCTACTTCGCGCGCAACGGTCGACTGCAACCGCATTCAATGCGCTATAGTGCACGCCAGAGTCAGAGCACGCGCAGTTGGCGCACCGGACAGTCTACAGGACCTGTCCGGTGCACCACCGGACAGCCCAGAGGCCCCACAAGTCAGAGCTCCAACGGTCGAACCCCAACGGTCTGATGACGTGGCTGGCGCACCGGACTGTCCGGTGCGCCATGCGACAGCACACTTCCAACGGCCATTTTCGGTGGTTGGGGCTATAAATACCCCAACCACCCCACATTCAATGGCATCCAAGTTTCTACACTTCTACACCTTACAAGAGCTATAGCATTCAATACAAGACACACAAAAGAGATCAAATCCTCTCCCAACTCCACACAAAGCTTTAGTGATTAGAGAGAAAGATTTGTTGTGTTCATTTGAGCTCTTGCGCTTGGATTGCTTCTTTTCTTTCTCATTCTTGTTGTGATCAAACTCAATTGTAACCAAGCAAGAGACACCAATTGTGTGGTGGTCCTTGCGGGAACTTTGTGTTCCGTTTGATTGAGAGGAGAAGCTCACTCGGTCTAGGTGACCGTTTGAGAGAGGGAAAGGGTTGAAAGAGACCCGGTCTTCGTGACCACCTCAACGGGGAGTAGGTTTGCAAGAACCGAACCTCGGTAAAACAAATCATCGTATCTCGCTCTTTATTTGCTCACGATTTGTTTTGCACCCTCTCTCTCTGACTCGTTTATATTTCTAACGCTAACCCGGCTTGTAGTTGTGCTTAAGTTTATAAATTTCAGATTCGCCCTATTCACCCCCCTCTAGGCGACTTTCAGAAACCGCACCGCCACTTGCACCAATGTCGCGTCTTCTCGACTGCAGAACCAGTGCAGCGACTCGAGGCAGCCCCGCGCGTGACCCAACAGTGCCAATTAAGTGTGACAATCACGGGTCAGTCAGCCGCGGGGATAGGCACGACAGTTGATATGACCAAAGGTGGGCCGGCAGTAATTGCAGCAACGGACGGACGGAGGCAGCGGTCCAACCACCAACCAGGCCCTGGTCCCAGCTCCAGGCTCGCGTCCTCCCCTGAAGTGGCAGGAGAGCCTCAGAGCCCTCTCCCACAGCATAAAGACGATGCACCTGTGTTCCCTTCCTCGAACGACTCGCGCACGCACAACAGATGCCCTGCGAATCGCCCGTCCCATCGCATTAACTCCCTGGCAGGGCACGCGACACCTCTGGCAGGCGAAGCGGGCGCCGTTTCGTCTCCGTCATGATGACCGCCTCAAAAAAGGTGCGCCACATTGTTTAAATTTATATCCTTTTTCCTTTTCTTTCTCTCTCTCTCTCTCTCTCTTGCCACAGGGATCGAGAAAAGGCGGATATTTCGAAAGGATCCTTCTCAGCGAAGGAAGCGGGCCCCGAGCCCTCCTACTGATCAGGGGTTCGAAGGTTGAGCCCTGCGGGGTTCGGCAACCGCCCCAGAGCACTCGGGCTCCGAGCCCTTTACTGATCAGGGGTTCGAAGGCTGGCCCCTCGGAAGGGTTCGACAGCCGCCCCAGAGCACGCAGAGTCAGGGATGACCCTGGGTACGTCCGTTACATGGCCAAGGCTCAGGCTACGCTCCCGAGGTACCCTATCGGAGACCAGCGGGAACGATTTGTAATGGAATCCCACCGGAGGGAGGCGTCGAGCCCTTGGACCCTATCAAATGCGTCTGAGTCCAGCAAATCACCTGCAGGTACTTTTGGAGCGCGCCTCTGGGCCACTAGCCGACCCTTATCGAACGGGGCTCGGGCGTTCACTCGGATCACCCGATAGCAACTCACTGGAAACACCGTTTTCGGTGCCCTCCGAGGGTAACATGTCGCTTTCTCCCCCTTCCTCCTTGCGAAAAGGCGACGAAGGGGCGTACAAATAAAAAGCCAAGACAGTCCTCGATCATCCTCTCACTCCGTGCAGAGGCTTGGAGGCTGCTCTCGCACCAGGCTACGGCCAAATTATCGACCACGTCGACAAACCAGCTTAAAAACTCGGAGCCTGACCGTGCGCCCGAGCGGCGGCCAGGCCGCATGAGGGAACAACAAGGCCGACCGAGGCATCACAAAAAGAATTAAGACCTCAGAGGAGTCAAACCACTCCTCCGAGGCCTCGGGGGCTACACCCGACGGGTGCGCTCGCGCGCACCCATAGGAACAAAATATGACCAAGAAGGGCTGGTCCCCTTGCAAAAAAATCCGGCAGAACCTCCAAGCGAGTACCTACACTCCCTTCGAGGCTCGGGGGCTACTGTCGGGTACCGTAATTAGGGGTACCCCCAATGCTCCTTAACCTGGCGGGAAAACATCCTCAAAACAGACCGTAAAGACCGGTAAGCGCGGTTCAAAGTTGAAGCCTCTGGGACGCGATCTCGTCTCGCCCAAGCCCGGCCTCGGGCAAGAACAGTAGTCCCGGACGGATTCATGCCTCGCCTGAGGGCCTCCTCATGCAGTGGGCGCACCCTCGGCTCGCCCGAAGCCAAGCTCGGGCAAACTTTGTCGTACAGTGACCTCGGCCAAATCACCTTACCAACCGACCGTATCGCATGCGCATTTAATGCAGGGATCGCCCGACACCTTATCCTGACACGCGCGCCTCAGTCGGCAAGGTCGATGTGACCGCAGTCACTTCGCCCCTTTACTGATCGTTTTGACAGGAAAACATCACTATTCACCCTGTTCCGACTACTGTGCCAACCACCAGGGTAAAACTAACGACAGTAAGTCACAACCTCCCCCGAGTTCAGCCTCTAGCGCAACAGGGAGCTCCGCCTCGCTCGACCTCAGGCCTCGGCCTTAGCCTCGGCCTCAGGAGAAGGTCTCCGCCTCGCCCGACCCCAGACCTCGGCCTCAGCCCTGGCCTCAGGAGAAGGTCTCCGCCTCGCCCGACCTCGGGCCTCGGCCTCAGCCTCGACCTCGGGAGGAGTCACATCCTCGCCCGACCTCAGCCTCGGCCTCGGGAGGAATCCCCGCCTCGCCCGACCTCGGCCTCGGACCGACTACGCCACTGGGGATACATCATTACCCTACCCCTAGCTAGCTGCCTTAGGCTACAAAGGAACAAGACCGGTGTCCCATCTAGATTACTCCGGTAACAGGTAATGATGGTTCCCTGCGTGCGTCCATGACGTCGGTTGTTCTCAACTCTCTACGAAAGCATAGAAACGTCAGCAGGGCCGCCGCACCGCCAGCTGCGCTTCTACAGGGCTCAAGTACTTCTCCGCTGGCCACATTAGCACATAGCTACACCCCCATTATACAGCTGGACCATCTCCTTGTGTCTATAAAAGGGGATGTCCAGGGCCTTCCTAAAGGAGGCAGGCAGAGTGGGAGAAACGTAGAGGAGGCTAACTCAGACAGCTCACCTCAGGGCCGAACCCTCTTCCTCTCTCTCTCGTGACGCTTGTAACCCCTACTACGAGCACCCCGATGCAAGATAATATAAGCCTCATCCTCCCTCTTGTATTCCATCTTGCATCAACCCATCTGGGCAGGGACACGCAGCGACAAATTCACTGGTCGGTTGAGGGTCCTCGCGGGTCCGAAACGCCGACAAATGTATCTTTGGAGTGTATTATTTGCTCTTGTATTGAATGAAGAGAGTGGGATGCTTGGATGTCTTGAATGGTGGTGGTTGGGGGGTATTTATAGCCCCAACCACTATTCTAGCTGTTGGCTGACTGCTCTGTCGATGGGCACACCGGACAGTCCGGTGGTGCACCGGACACTCACTGGTCACTATCCAGTGAATGCCACATCAGCCGACCTTTGGGGTTTGGATTTGTTGATCGTTGAAGACTTCTGTCCTTTTGGTGCACCGGATAGTTCGGTGGCACACTGGATAGTCCGGTGCGATCTGACATCGCAGGCTCTCTTCTGACCTCTGACGGTCAGACTGTTCCGTAGTCAACCGTTGGCGAAGTTGACTGTTTCTCCTTGGTCTCACCGGACAGTTCGTGACACACCGGATTGTCCGGTGATTTTTAGTGGACGAGCGCTGAGAAAACCCGAGAGTGGCAAGTTCACGGAGTGCTTCAGCCAGGGCACCGAACAGTCCGGTGTGCCACTGGCTGCAGCAAGTCTGTTTTGCTTCAAACTTGTAGAATTGTCCCACCGTAATTTTCTTTGTTGTATATGAACTTTATGCAACTAAGAAAAATATTAACTAGATAAACTAGTTAGTCCACATGGTTTGTGATGGACCTCAAACACCAAAATCGATTATGGGAAATGTTTAGGCCATTTCCCTTTCAATGACAGACCCCCTCACCTAGCTACAATGATGACCGGTTCGTCGACAAATAGATTATCTCGTGGTTAATCCAGAAGATGGTTTTGTGGAATATAATGAGCAACATATGTATGAACCCATAAGTACTCTGTAAAGGGGGCCCGTTGCCGACGTTGGGCTCGATGAAGCCTCTTTACCGAATGTGATACTCAGCAAAGCATTTGCCGAGTGCATCATGTCTCCAGTAGTGATACAACCACCTGATTTATTGGTTAGAAGTAAATAATAAAATAAAAAATGTATTCTTAATAATGTTATACTAGTATTTGACATCCTAAGGCATGATGCATGTTCCCGCGCCTTCACATGAACAACATGACCAGCGTCCAGCGTCAGCAGGTCCAGACTTTGAATACTTGCTTCTATTTTTATATAGCACAACCAAGCACAGCACTGTAAATTTGGCAGTAGCAAAAATTCAACAGAAAAAACAGGTCATACATGAGTCGTACTAGCAGTGTAGTAGTAGCTGTCACCGAGTACGTTACTTTCACCTCTCTCTCCCTCCTTCCTAGTTCGCTCTCCTCGGCTGACTCTCTCTCCTCTCGCTGACTGAGCAATAACGCTGCACACCTCTCTCAATAAATGCGTTTGAATCCATCCGCTCTCCACTGCCCAGCTCGCAATAACTCCTTCCTCCCCATCTCCACATTCTCCCATCCGCCGTTCCCCTCCGCTTCCTCCTACCATGGCGTCTTCTTCCTCCCCGAGATCTCGCCATGCTAGCTCTCCCGCCTTCTGCTAGCCAGCTGCGAGTACGGAGCGCTCGTTTTCGGGCTTCCTGCATGCGATATCACCGACGAAACGTGTCTCTGGAAGAAGGCATCACAGGCCGGGATCGGAGGTACAGATCGCCTGCCTCAGATCTCGCAGCCTAGCCAGGTTCTTGGCCTGGGAACTCTTGCTTGTGAGCGTGCCCTAGATCTGCTAGCTGCTGGCCCTGCTGTTACGTGGCGTGTGTAAGCCCAGCCAGTGATCTTTTTGTAGTCTGTAGACATTTTTAGGCTAACAGTTGCCTTTTTTTATCTCTTGGTTAGCTTGCTTGGGAGCACAGACATATATGTACATATGTGACGTGCATGACTTTTTTTTTTTTTTGCAGAATGAAAGCTGACGATATAGAGCAAGATGAGCTAGGGTTCGCGAGGCACTAGCTGGGACCGTACGTACCGTGCTGCCATTGTTCATGACTCCGGCAAGGCGCATGCCGGCGATGATCGGCCGGAATAATGGCGTCGCGTTCGGGTCCTCGTCAGCGCTATCTTTAAGCCAGGTGATTATTCCGGTGAGCAATCTTTTGGAGTGTGCAGGATCAGTCATCTCCCTCTAGCTAAGGACGTCTACAACCCCATTTAATAGAGGTTTCTGGTTTTAACTGAAATGCACGAGTCTCCATACGTATTGTCTCTTAACCGCATTTATGATTAAATGGCTCAGGGTTGTCCCATATAGTTTCTTTGTTGTCTCTTATACTTAGAAAACCGTTCTACCGTCTTAGAGATGTATATGTCCTAAGTAGTAGCTAGTTAGCAATATACTAGTTTAACTTTTTGCGGGGATACTACTCTATTAAGAACTTAATGTGGGCGCTCTGGCGATACCATAGCTCTGCCTCGCCCTCCCCCTCACCGTACGATCGACCCACGCCAAGGCCTAAGCACAGATCCTGCCCACACCGTGCCCCCCGCCTCATCGTGCTCCCACCCACTCGTCCTGCCGCGACTACCGCCCCAACTCGCCGCCGTTTCCCGCAGCCTCGGCGCCGCAACCGCCGCCCCCGCGATGCTCGACCTGCCTTCAACTCCATGCGCCACAACCGCTCCCCACCTCCTCGACTCCCCTCTGCCTCCACCTCCTCCACGCCCGGCTCCCCCCATCCCCCTCATCCCTGGCCCCGTCGCACCTACCCCGAGACAACCACCGTCCTGCCTATCGTGCCCCCTCTACGGTGCCTTCCTCTCCGTCTCCACCGGACCCGCAGGCTGGCCGCAGGCACCGGGTAGAAACCACATCTAGGGCATAGCCTTTGGCTACTCCGCCTCCTCATCTAATCCCGACACTCGGCATTGCCTCCCATGACGACTCCTCCGGCACCTCCTCCCACAATGAATCCTTCGGCTACTCGGTGGGAGACACAGTCACGCCTCTCTTGAGGACAACTCGAGCGGGAGAGGCAGTCATGACTCGCTCGAGGCCAACGTCGAGCGGGAGACGTAGTCATGACTTGCTCGAGGCTAACCTCGGGTGGGAGAGGCGGTCACGGCTCGCCCGAGGCCAACCTCGGGTGGAAGGCGCATTCACGCCTAGCCCCGAGGCCAACCCTGGGCGTGAGACATAGCCACGACTCGCCCGAGGACAACTCCGGGCGGGAGACGCAGTGACGACTCACCTGAGGTCAACCCCGGGTGGGAGATACAGTCACGACTTGCCCGGGGCCAACCCCGAGCGGGAGACGCAGTGTCGATTCCCCTGAGGCCAACTTCGAACGGGAGATGCATTCATGACTCGCCTGAGGCCAACCTCGGATGGTAGACGCAGTCATGGCTCGTCCAAGCCCAACCTCGGGCGGGAGATGCAGTCACATCTCGCCCGAGACCTCCCTCAGTCATGGCTTGGTCATGACCAACTTCGAGCAGGAGACGCAGTTATGGCTCGCTTGAGACCTCCCACAGTCACGACTCGTCCAAGGCCAACCTCGGGCGGGAGATGTAGTCACGGCTCGTCCGAGACCTCCCTCAGTCATGACTCACCCGAGGGCAAGTCGAGCGATAGTCCTGTGAGACCTAGACTGGCAGCGCATTTTCGACTTGCCATAGGGCTCCTCGGACAACTGCTCCGGAAGGTGACCAACTCCGCCGACCAACTATGTGACGTGGACCGGCTGACCAACTCTCTGATGACCACGACTCGCCTGAGGGCGTCTTATGCGACTGTCCGATGAGGCCTAGACAGTCAAGGCCAACCCCAGACGGATGACGCAGTCACGACTCGCCCGACCCCAGGCAGGAGAGGCACTCATGACTCGCCCGGCGGGAGATGCGATCATGACTCCCGCCCGAGGCCAATCCCAGGTGGGAGAGGCAGCCAGACTCGCCCAAGGCCAACCCTGGGCGGGATACGCAGTCACGACTCGCCTGAGGCCAACTCCGGGCAGGAGAAGTAGTCACAACTCGCCCGAGGCCAACCTCGACAGGGAGACACAATTACGACTTGTCTAAGGACAATCCTGGGAGAGAGATGCAGTCACGACTTGCCCGAGGCCAACCCCGAGCGGGAGACGCAGTCACGACTCGTCCGAGCCCAACCTTGGACGAGAGACGCAATCACGGCTCGCTCGAGCCCAACCTCGGGCTGAAGATGCAGTCATGGCTCGCTCGAGACCAACTGCGGGCAGGAGACGCAGTCACGGCTTGCCCGAGCCCAACCTCGGGCGAGAGACGCAGTCACGGCTCGCCCAAGACCTCCTGCAGTCACAACTCACTCGAGGCCAACCTCGAATGGGAGATGTAATCACGGCTCGCCGAGACCTCCCGTAGTCACGACTCGCCTGAGGGCGCTTTGGGCAACAATCTTGTGAGACCCAGACTGGCAACGCATTACCGACTCGCCCGAGGACGCCTCGGGCGACTGCTCTGGAAGGTGACCAACTCCGTCAACCAACTCTGGGAGGCAGACCGGCTGAACAACTCTCCGATGACCACGACTCGCCGGAGTCTCGAACGACTATCCGATGAGGCCCAAATAGTAGCCCGAACTTGCATTTTCCTCCTTTTCTTGTCCACTTGACTTCAACTCTTGGGAGGACCTTCCTGTGACTTAGACAAACATAGTTAGAGTATAAATCAATTGACTAAGTTCTAGACGCAGTCACGACTTGCCCGAGGCCATCCCCGGGCGGGAGACGCACTCACGACTCGTCCGAGGCTAACCTCGGGCATAGAGCAAGTTTTGTTATCAGATTCCTTGGAGGTTGCATAGACATTAATTCACCTCGTCGGGAGACATAATCATGACTCGCCCGAGGCCAACCTCGGGCATAGAGCAAGTTCTGTAAATCAGATCCCTTGGAAGCTGCATAGACAGTAGTTCACAATCCTAAGAACCTGATTGATTATGGCATGTTTAAGTCATGTTTATGCTGATATATAGGAACCGTAGCAAGGTACGAGCACCTAACTATTAACTTATGATGAAGGGAATTCATGTCGATTGCACATGCCTAAGAATGTTCGGAGATATCTTAACCTCATCGAACAAAAAAACTAGATAGGTATACATTTGAGAGGATTTTTATTCATACTTAGAATAATTTAGATTTATAAACTACAATGGTATATGGATAATGTTCTTGGAATATGCCTCTGTTTCTTCTTGTTTAATCACACGTTAATGTTATGGCTATTCTGGGATCAACATCATTCATTCGAGCATTTGATTTTTGCATCACTATTTTGAACCAATTTTTAAGTTACTGTAGCAACGCATGGGCACACGCTTAGTAAAGCAAGAAGCCTTGTTTTTGTTGGGATTCATTTCAGATGGCACCCACCCTCTTTAATAAAAAACAAATTAAAGCCAGAGAAGATTCTTCCCGTGTTTGAGATTTTCTTTCCTCCATATGCTACTAATATAATTGTATTTTGCTGTCGTTGTTGATTAATTTTCCTGCTTGTACATATCTTTTTCTTGCTGATTAAAACTTCCTTGAGCTAATTATATATAGCATGTACATATATACATGTATTTATGGGCGCGACGTTCAACGATACTGGCCAGTACCAATCTGCTATTTAATGTAAACTGAGTAGTACCTGCCGTTAGCGTTAGGGAGGAAGAGCAGACAAGTTGCTTGAGTGCATTTTTTTTCTTTTGGAAATCAAACTCATGGAGTGTATATATGACCATCGCGCGTACTTAAATTGGCAATCGTTATCACAATTAAGAAGAAAGTATGAGCGATCTACGTACTGTACTACAGGATTTTGTAATTATTTTGACCCTTTTTTAAATTTCCTTGCATCTTCGTAAAAGCAAAACTCCCGTCTTCTCGTTTTCAATGGAGGCAACTCTCTTTGACATGCGTAATGTACGACAAAATCAGTCAATTCTTTTTGCCGTAAATCGTCATGATTCTGCATTCAAAGTTATTTTTTGGGTAGTTGCTCCAAATGTTTTTTTATAAAAAAAAACATGTTGCATCTTTAATGTTCCATTAACATCGTGTAGTAATCCCCAGATCTCCTCCATATCTGTAATTATATATCCAATAGTATCATCTCAAATTGTGACTCGTGCGCGTATTTTTTGGACTGAAATCGCAGGCTGACTTCCTAGACAGCCATCATCTGCAGCAAGCGTTCGAGCAGCAACTCTTTGAACAGATCCCAGCCGCCGCAGTGGATAGCAGCGACAACATCATCCACGGTCGCTCCGACGCGCTGGTGGACGAGTTTGAGAGCAAGTCGTGCAGCGAGAATCCCGATGGCACCGCCTCCGGCGATGATGGCCAGGGGGACGAGGACCCTAACCAGCGGCCAAACAAGAAGAAGCGGTATCACCGCCACACCCAGCACCAGATCGAAGAGATGGAGGCGTAAGGACAATGACATGAACACTCTTCTTCTTCTTCCCTAGCTAGCTTTAAGCACCATTTAAATTCTATTCATCAAGGTCATGTCTGAATGTTTGGATATTTTGAACTGTGGTTGATCAGCTTCTTCAAGGAGTGTCCACACCCGGATGACAAGCAGCGAAAGGAGCTGAGCCGGGAGCTCGGTCTCGAGCCGCTGCAGGTCAAGTTCTGGTTCCAGAACAAGCGCACACAGATGAAGGCAAGCTCTAATACACCACTGTGCTGTGCATCCATACATAGTACCATGCCACGCATAGAAAGAGGGATCATATATATACGCATAGTCTCGCTGACAATGCAAACGTGATTATATTATATATATGGGCGTATGCAGAACCAGCACGAGCGGCAGGAGAACGCGCAGCTGCGCGCAGAGAACGACAAGCTGCGAGCTGAGAACATGCGGTACAAGGACGCGCTAGGCACAGCGTCCTGCCCCAGCTGTGGCGGCCCTGCCGCCCTGGGTGAGATGTCCTTCGACGAGCACCACCTCCGGCTCGAGAACGCTCGCCTTCGCGACGAGATCGACCGGATCTCGGGCATCGCCGCCAAGCACGTCGGCAAGCCCATGGTCTCCTTCCCGGTGCTCTCCAGCCCGCTCGCCGCCCGTTCCCCGTTCGACCTTGCTGGTGCCTACGGTGTCCAGCCGCCTGGTGGTGGTGGTGGCCTCGGCGCCGCTGACCACCTATTCGGCGGTGCCGCCGGCGACCTGCTGCGAAGCGTGTCGGCCGGGCAGCTCAGCGCTGACAAGTCCATGATCGTTGAGCTGGCCGTCGCTGCCATGGACGAGCTCCTCCGGATGGCGCGGGTCGACGCGCCGCTGTGGAACGGGGGCGTGGCAGGGGTGCCGCAGCAGCTGGATGAGGAGGAGTACGGCCGGACGTTCCCGGGCGGGCTTGGGCCCAGGCAGTACGGGCTTCGTCCGGAGGCGTCTCGAGACGACGCCGTCGTGATCATGACACGCGACAGCCTTGTGGAGATACTCATGGACGCGGTCAGTGACGCACACTGGTGGTGGTTACGTTGTTGGGTTTTCAGCTGAATGGATTTTCTTGGTCTCTCTCTCTGCTTGCTGATCCATGTGATTAATTCATCAATCTGCTTCTGCGTTCATGCAGAACCGATTTGCTGCAGTGTTCTCAAGCATCGTGTCGAGGGCTTCTACGCACGAGGTGTTGTCAACCGGTGTGGCAGGGAGCTACAATGGTGCATTGCAAGTGGTGGGTACCTCGACAATGGTGCATTGCACGAGGTGTTGATCAATTAATACTATGTAGCTGACAAGATTATTGGCTAATCATCAACTTGCAGATGTCAATGGAGTTCCAGGTGCCGTCACCGCTGGTACCGACACGGGAGAGCTACTTTGCGAGGTACTGCAAGAACAACCCCGATGGGACGTGGGCGGTCGTCGATGTATCACTCGACAGCCTCCGCCCTAGCCCCGCTCTCAAGTGCCGGCGCAGGCCATCAGGATGCCTTGTCCAAGAAATGCCCAATGGCTACTCAAAGGCTAGTTAACTCAACAACATGCATGTCTCCAAGCAAAACTTTATGTTTCCGGCATGTCAGGAAATTAAGTCATGTCAATATATATATAACATCAGGCTGTGTGTTGCATTGCAGGTGACCTGGGTTGAGCATGTTGAGGTGGACGACAGATCAGTGCACAATCTCTACAGGCCTTTGGTGAATTCAGGCCTGGGATTTGGTGCGACAAGGTGGGTTGGCACGCTGGACCGACAGTGCGAGCGTCTCGCCAGTGCCATGGCCAGCAACATCCCCAACGGCGACCTCGGTGGTAAGTAAAGTACCCCACTACTTGCAACCAATGGATAAGTAAGGGCTAGTAGTATATGTAGAAGTGTAGAACTATATATAGATCAATGTGAAATTGCCCGCAGTGATCACGAGCATAGAGGGGAGGAAGAGCATGCTGAAGCTGGCAGAGAGGATGGTGGCGAGCTTCTGCGGTGGCGTGACCGCGTCTGCGGCGCATCAGTGGACGACGCTGTCGGGGAGCGGAGCGGAGGACGTCCGCGTTATGACCAGGAAGAGCGTGGACGACCCAGGCAGGCCGCCGGGCATCGTCCTCAACGCTGCCACCTCCTTCTGGCTGCCTGTCCCGCCCAAGAGGGTCTTCGACTTCCTCCGCGACGAGACCTCTCGCAGCGAGGTACGTACGTGCGTGTCATGCATGTCCGATCCTACGTACCAACGCTCTCTCTCTCTACCTCTCTCCCGATGACACTGCATGCATGTCAATATAATTGCAGTGGGACATCCTCTCCAACGGTGGCGCAGTCCAAGAAATGGCTCATATTGCAAACGGCCGGGACCATGGCAACTGCGTCTCCCTTCTTCGTGTCAATGCAAGTGCTCGATCGTTCAATTCGCGTGCCTTTCTTTTCATTTGTGTCATTTTACATGTAACAATCGGATCATCCATTGTTTTGTGATTATTGTGTGTTATATTACCATGTACAGAGCGCAAACTCCAACCAGAGCAACATGCTGATCCTCCAGGAGAGCTGCACGGACGCATCGGGCTCATACGTGGTGTACGCGCCGGTGGATGTGGTGGCCATGAACGTGGTGCTCAACGGCGGCGACCCGGACTACGTGGCCCTGCTGCCGTCAGGCTTCGCCATCCTCCCCGACGGACCGCCGGCGCCGGGCATGGCTCCCCATCACGGAGGAGAGGGTGCTGCCGGCGGCGGCTTGGAGGAGTTGGAGGCCGCCGGCGGGTCCCTCTTGACGGTGGCGTTCCAGATCCTGGTGGACTCCGTCCCCACCGCCAAGCTCTCGCTGGGCTCTGTAGCCACGGTGAACAGCCTCATCGCCTGCACCGTGGAGCGCATCAAAGCTGCCGTCTGCGGCGCTGAAGGCAACCCACAGTAGTAGCCATCCATAAGATAGAGAGGTGAATATGCTGCTTCAGTTCCTTAATTGGGCTCGAAAATACACCTAGCTTGATGAACCGTTTGAATGTTTTTTTTTTTTTTTTTGTAGAGCGAGAGGAGGGGTGGTGCAGCTTTTGGGGATCGGAGATATTTATCAGTGGGGAGTCAAGAACGCACCTCAGACTCTCCTTGCCATGTGGTGCTCTGATACTGATGCAAGCAGGGAAAAAGAAGGCGTCACCACTATGCAAGGGGGGATGGTTCGGGTATTGACTTCTCCGTCGAGTCAACTAGAGAAAGGATGCGTGCTGCAGAGAAGATGCTGTTTCTTCTGGATCTCTTTCCATATTTTCTAGGGTTTACTTCGTCATGTTCGTCGTGTTGTTGTTGTTCAGGCTAAAAGGTGCCTGTGCCTGCTCGTAGGCTCGTAGCTAGAGAACAGAGATTTGTTTACCTCTTTTATTTTATTTTTTTTGGATTGCAAAGATTTGTAGAATCTAGGACCAGTCATTTCATCACCAATGCTTGGCTAAAACGTGTACCGTTGTTGTTCGTAGCTTTCTTGCTATTTAAAACGATGCAATTTCAATCGCTGAGTTTCTAGCTTCTTGTCTTCACCGAATTTTGAAACGAAAACACGCTGGAGATCATATCGTGTCAACTACTGGATCCCATGCACTACTTCATTGTTGGTTCTATTAAAAACGATGATGATAATATATCACTGCCACTGCATAATACAACAACCGGTGTGGTGATAAAAAACTACTATCACCGATTTAGAACACGAATAACATGAACAATGTCTAGCACAACAAGAAAACAATAAACCTTGGACGGCGTCATTACCTCCGATGGTTCTCAAGGCAATCGTCAGACGTTGAAGTTATGTCCGACGATCAACTCGGATAAAGAGTGTGTAGCACAACGGGAAAACAATAAACCTTCGACGGCTTCATTACTTCCGACGATTTTTAAAGGCAACAGTCGGACGTTGAAGTTATGTCCGATGGTCAACTCGGACCCTCAGAGTTTAGACTTACGTCTGATGGCATATCTGACAGCCGTCCGACATTAACCGTTGTTGCCACCCGAAACCCACTGTGAGAGACGGCAGGCAACACGAGGAGCTGGGAGGCTTCTAGGACGGCTGGCAGCCCCCGGTCCCTTGGTCAACGGCCCGAATCCTAGCGTACAGCCTGGCTTCACGGTTCGTCTAGCGTGCCAACTGACCTATACCCAATCAGGAGAGTGTCGACGTGCTCTGAGTTGGTTTTCTATATACACAAACACATGCAAACATCAGTCCGAGTCATGTTCGTCTCCCCGGGTCATATCGGCACTAAGAAGCCGATCATCTCCCTAGGCTCACATCGGATCCACACGTCAACGACGCACGGAGCCAATGGTTCTTCAGACCCCGCTCTGTTCGCACCAGGTAGATCCAAACCACTATAGTTAAAGTTTCACTGCACAGTCGGAACATCCTGCACATAGTTGAGGCTTGCAAGCGTGATGGGCATCCAAGCGCCGACCAGATCAGAGGCCTCAAAACCAGCATAAGCCGATTCCCGGAACAATCCCTATGCAAGGCCTAACTATGTAGATATTAAACAGATCCTTGATGAATCAGAGACTAACAATAACAGATCACATCTACTAGATGAAACAAAGAGGGGCACCACCCTTACACCTGGGAATTCACGTGGGGGGCGAAACATTTCTAATCGGCAAACAACATATACACATGACAAACCTGCCAATACTTCTCTTGTAAATATTACAATAACTAGTGCTTATCGCCATAAAAACGCTTCAGTATGAGAAAACACAAAGATTTTAACGAACAACAACAACATCACCCTGATCACGAGACACGATCATGGTGATGTGGCACTTACCCGTAGAAAACCCAGAAAGGATGGCGATGCGCAAAGCATGTAGCCGCAAAACGTATGAGATTCACGATCCCCCTAATGAGAAACTTAAGGTACATATTTATAGTCCGGAGATTGGCTAACCCTAGTGTGTTGTCACACCTAGATTTAAGGTGCAAACCCAGGTGCGTCTCATATAATTTTAAAACGAAAACACGAAATTTAAAACGATGCAATTTCAATCGCTGAGTTTCTAGCTTGTTTTCACATAATTTTGAAACGAAAACACGCTGGAGATACACATATCGTGTCAACTACTGGATCCCATGCACTACTTCATTGTTGGTTATATTAAAAACGATGATGATAATATATCACTGCCACTTCATAATACAACGATCGGTGTGGTGATAAACCTACTATCACCGATTTAGAACACGAATAACATGAACAGTGTCTAGCACAACAAGAAAACAATAAACCTTAGACGGTCAACTCGGATGAAGAGTGTGTAGCACAACAGGAAAACAATAAACCTTCGACGGCTTCATTACTTTCGATGGCTTTGAAGGCAACAGTCGAACGTTGAAGTTATGTTCGATGGTCAACTCGGACCCTCAAAGTTTAGACTTACGTCTGACGGAATATCTGACAGCCGTTGGACATTAACCATTGTTGCCACCCAAAACCCACTGTGAGAGACGACAGGCAACACGAGGAGCTGGGAGGCTTCTGGGACGGCTGGTGGGCCCCAGTCCCTCGGTCAACAGCCTGGCTTCGCGGTTCGTCTAGCGTGCCACCTGACTTATACCCGATCAGGAGGGTGTCGACGTGCTCCGAGTTGGTTTTCTATATACACGAACACGTGCAAACATCATCTCGAGTCATGTTCGGCTCCCCGGGTCATATCGGCTCTAAGAAGCCGATCGTCTCCCTAGGGTCATATCGGATCCACGCGTCAACGATGCACGGAGCCAATGGCTCTTGAGGCCCCGCTCTGTTCACACTAGGTAGACCCAAACCACTATTGTTAAAGTTTTACTGCACAGTCGGAACATCCTGCACGTAGTTGAGCCTTGCAAGCGTGACGGGCATCCAAGCGCCGACAGGATCAGAGGCCTAAAAACCAGCATAAGCCGATTCCCGGAACAATCCCTACTCGAGCCAGCGCGAAGTATCCAACACGTTACCTGAACATTCAACTCGTATGCAAGGCCTAACTATGCAGATATTAAACAGATCCTTGATGAATCAAAGACTAACCATAACATATCAGATCCACTAGATGAAACAAAGAGGGGTGCCACCCTTACACCTAGGAATTCACGTGGGGGCAAAACATTTCTAATCGGCAAACAACATATACACATGACAAACCTACCGATACTTTCTTGTAAATATTACAATAACTAATGCTTCTCGCCATAAAAACGCTTCAGTACGAGAGAACACAAAGATTTTAATGAACAAGAACAACATCACCCTAATCACGAGACACGATCAGGGTGACGTGGCACTTACCCGTAGAAAACCCAGAAAAGGATGGCAATGCGCAAAGCATGTAGCCGCAAAACATATGAGATTCATGATCCCCTAATGAGAAACTTAAGGTACATATTTATAGTCCGAAGATTGGCTAACCCTAGTGTGTTGTCACACCCAGATTTAAGGTGCAAACCCGAGTGCGTCTCATATGTGCGCCAAACAAGATCAACACATATAATGACTCAGTGTATAGAGACGAATGTCACAAACTTTATTACATAACAAAATATCTTACAAAATAACTGATAATAAATAGAACAAACTAATTATTATCCTTTGGCGCCATCAAGATGACTGGGAGACGACACCTAGACCTCGTCGAACTCGTCGTAATAGTCCTCCTCTGGGGGCACCTGCTCTTCACCTGTGGGGGTTTATTGCAAGGGTGAGCTCATAGATGTTGATCGCTCAGCAAGTGTGAGGAATAATGTGCATGATCTCACTTACGGTGGGGGCTCATGTATAGTGTAAGGCTGATCAACAAATATTGGTTAATGCACATCATTGCTTTTAATAAGTTGGTCAAATTTTATAAGCAATTACTAAGTATAAGTAAATACCATCCCAATAAAATAAGAGATCAAAACTAATAATAAAACTCACAATGCAATGCAAATGACTAATTAAGTTTAATTCCATAAGTTAGTCATGTGAGGGTCCGAGCCGCTCATGACTGTGAGCACGACTGATATACCGGTTTTACACTCTGCAGAGGTTGCACATCTTTACCCACAAGAAGTGTTCCCTTTGTTGTCTCGGGTTGATTGGACCCTTAAACACTTTCAAGGTGAGTATGTGAGGGTACACTGCGAGGTCTTTACAAAGTTCCACTAGAGAGAACTCGCTACGGTTTCTGGGCTGAAAGCGGTATAGGAATCCCTCGTGCGAAAAGCTAAAGAGACAGTCTGGCCTGAGGACCTGCCTACACCTGCACTCCTCCACCCTGCTTGCCTCTTTCGGGAAAGGATTAACTAACACTAGCTTTCCTAATTAATCAGCTAAGGGCGTCCCATTCCACCCTTGTGGCAGCACTATTTTCCCGGGTGGTCACTCCATGTTCCAATTAATATAATAATCTTATCATGAACAGTAAATAATCCATTGACAGTAAATAACATGATCATGAATATTATGTATCTTAACTCCCAAACCACATAGAGCAATAGCAGATACTACCCAAAATTTCAGTAGTAAGTAAGGTGTAAAGTAGACCAAACTAGGATAACCTATTGGTCCCATCAATTTAACCTGAGCATATCATAGTGATTAACAAGAACATTATTTGTCGAGGACCATAATTAGGGGTACCCTCAAGGCTCCTAATTCTCAGCTGGTAACCCCCATCAGCATGAAGCTGCAAAGGCCTGATGGGCGCGATTAAGTCAGGGATCAGTCCATTCGAGCGACTCGATCAACGCCTCGCCCGAGCCTAGCCTCGGACAAGGGCAGCCGACCCCGGAGGATTTCCGCCTCGCCCGAGGCCCCCCTCCAACGGCGAACGTATTACCAGCTCGCCCGAGGCCCTGCCTTCGCCGAGAAGCAACCCTGACTAAATCGCCGCACCGACCGACCAAATCGCAGGAGCCTTAAATGCAAAGGTGGCCTGACACCTTTATCCCGACGTGCGCCCCCCGGCAGAGCCGAAGTGACCGCCATCACTTCGCCGCTCCACTGACCGGCCTGACAGAAGGACAGCGCCGCCTGTGCCACTCCGACTGCAGTGCCACTTGACAGAGTGAGACTGACAGGCAGTCAGGCCCTGCCGAAGGCACCATAGGAAGCTCCGCTTCGCCCGACCCAGGGCTCGGACTCGGGCTCAGCCCCGGAAGACGGTGAACTCCGCTCCGCCCGACCCAGGGCTCGGACTCGGGCTAAGTCCCGGAAGACGGCGAACTCCGCTCCGCCCGACCCAGGGCTCGGACTCGGGCTAAGTCCCAGAAGACGGTGAACTCCGCTCCGCCCGACCCAGGGCTCAGACTCGGGCTAAGTCCCGGAAGACGGCGAACTCCGCTCCGCCCGACCCAGGGCTCGGACTCGGGCTCAGCCCCGGAAGACGGCGAACTCCGCTCCGCCCGACCCAGGGCTCGGACTCGGGCTAAGTCCCGGAAGACGGTGAACTTCGCTCCGCCCGACCCAGGGCTCGGACTCGGGCTCAGCCCCGGAAGACGGCAAACTCCGCTTTGCCCGACCCCAGGGCTCGGACTCCGCCCTGGCCTCAGCCGACGGCCTCCGCCTCGCCCGACTTAGGGGCTCGGACTCGACCTCGTCCACGGAAGACAGACTCGACCTCGGCTTCGGAGGAGCTTCCACATCGCCCAACCTAGGGCGCAGGCCAGCCACGTCAACAGGAGGCGCCATCATCACCCTACCCCGAGCTGACTCGGGCCGCAGGGAACAAGACCGGCGTCCCATCTGGCTAGCTCCGCCAGATAGGCAATGATGGCGCCCCGCGTACTCTGTGATGACGGCGGCTCTCAGCCCCCTTACGGAAGCAAGAGGACGTCATCAAGGACTCAACCGCTCCGACAGCTGTCCTTCCGCCAGGCTCCAACGCTCCTCCGACGGCCACGACATCACACCAACTGGGTGCCAAAATCTCTCCGGCTGCCACAACGGCATGTACTTAGGGCGCTAGCACTCCTCAGCTAGACACGTAGCACTCTGCTACACCCCCCATTGTACACCTGGATCCTCTCCTTACGCCTATAAAAGGAAGGACCAGGGCCCTCTTAGAGAGGGTTGGCCGCGCGGGGACGAGGACGAGACAAGCGCTCGCCTGGAGCCGCTCGCTCCCTCTCCCGCGTGGACGCTTGTAACCCCCTACTGCAAGCGCACCCGACCTAGGCGCGGGACGAACACGAAGGCCGCGGGATTCCCACCTCTCTCACGCCGGACTCCGGCCGCCTCGCTCTCCCCCCTTCGCGCTCGCCCTCGCGCTCGACCCATCTGGGCTGGGGCACGCGGCGACATTCACTCGTCGGCCCAGGGACCCCCCGGTCTCGAAACGCCGACAGTTGGCGCGCCAGGTAGGGGCCTGCTGCGTGTTGACGAACAGCTTCCCGTCAAGCTCCAGATGGGCAGTCTCCAGCAACCTCTCCAACCCGGGACGGTGCTCCGTTTCGGGAGTCTTGAGTTCATGTCCCTCGACGGCAGCTACGACATGATACTCCTTCCACCGCCGCGCGACAACGACAATGGCGGCCGACAGCCCGCCCGCCGGCGGCGGAATCGAGGACGTCTTCCCCGCGTGGTGGAAGAACAACCTTCGAGGTCATCCCGTCCCCTTCCCCGCCGACGGAGGGGAAGGCAGGGCAACCAAGGCCAAGCAGGAGGCAGCGCCTCGTCGGCTGTCGAGCGAGTCGACAGCGCCGGCACCCCAACGGGGGGCGCACCGGCTATCGACTTCGCGCTTGAGACGAAGACGAGCGCCGTCTCCCCGCAACACGCCAATCCCGAGCAAGCGGACGACGCCAGCGTGCTCGCGAAAAGCTTACTGGACGTCACCCTCGTACCTGAGACGACGGTGCAATCAGTCCCCGACGTGACTTTATCGCCGCTCGTCGACCAAGAGGTACCGACCGATTCCCATCCTACGTCATTTGGATTCAGCCTCAACCCGCCTAGCAACCTCGCTTTGGCGGGCGCTCTCGTAGAGGCGAGTCCAAACCCTCTGGGGTTTCGCATGCGGTCGCCTTGGGACCGGCTGACGGACGTCTCGACCTACGAGCCCTCTGGGTCCGAGGAAGATGACGAGCCCAGCATCTGCTGGGACTTCTCTGGACTTGGCAACCCTAGTGCCATGCGGGGCTTCATGACCGCATGTGACTACTGCCTCTCCGACTGTTCCGACGATAGTCGCAGCCTCGGCGACGAGGACTGCGGCCCAAGCTGCGAATGTTTCCACGTCGATCTAGGGGTCCCCCCGAAGGCAATCATCTCGGCATGCCGGAGGACGGTGACCTCCCTACGCCGGCGCCCCGCGTTGACATCCCCCGGGAGCTAGCTGTGGTCCCCGTTCAGGCGGGGGGCCATGACCCACAGCTCGAGCAAATCCGCGGGGTGCAGGCCAGGCTCGACGAGGGAGCAAGAGCGCTTGAGCCGATCCGCCGGGACGTCGGGCAGGCATGGGCGGGCCAACCCCCGGCCGGAGAAATACGTCATCTGCCCCAGGGCTTCCAGCACCGCGTCGCCGACGACGTCAGGGTCAGGCCACCACCCGCATCTAGTGGGGTCAGCCAGAACCTGGCTGCAGCAGCGATGCTTCTCCGCGCGATGCCGGAGCCATCAACCACCGAGGGCCGGCGAATCCAGGGGGAGCTCAAGAATCTCCTGGAAGGCGCTGCGGTCCGACGGGCCGAGAGCTCTGCCTCCCGAAGGAAGGGGTACCCCTCGGAACCTCATGCCGTGACTTCCCGATTCATGCGGGAAGCCTCGGTCTACACCGGGAGCACGCGCAACACCGCGCCTGCGGCCCCGGGCCGCCTCGGCAACGAGCACCATCACCGCAACCGTCGGGCCCACCTCGACGAGAGTGTAACACTCCAGGTTCCACAAACAACCCGGTATGCTACTGTACTACACTTCCGACGTCCATATATAAAATTTCGGCAGCATCCCCTTTGCAGATTGCATAAAAGAGGGAGCAACAGAGTATAAACATATATCATGACTAAAACATACTAAGTATTATTACTCGGCTAGCAAGGAAAGATAAACATACGACCTGAACTGAATTAACCAGTGCGCACGACCATATAAAAAAATAAACAAACTTCCTTTGACAATAAGTTTCTAATTAAATCATGGCTGCGCCTGGGCAGCGTTATTGTGAGAGTGAAAGTGGACGTGCTGCTACTCCCCTCATTCCCAACATGTATCAAGGACCTGCATTGAGTAATGCAAGAGTGAGAAGACACATCTCAGCAAGTAAAATAATATCAAACAGTTTAACCACATAAAAACATTGTTTTACCACCACTTAATTCCACAACCTTCTTATTACGAAGGTGCAGCATGTATACAACGTACAACGCACCTAGTTATCACACCTCGCAGGTAGAAACCACAATAGTAACATAGTAATGTCACACTTCATATATTCCTCATGAGTGCAAATGTCTGCAAATGCAAGGATGACTTCTGCCTTCATACCTCTAAGGATATGAAGCCGCATCGTACCCCTCCTCGGGCAACGTACGATGCTAAAAATGTACCGGTACGGTCGGACCATAAGATCACGACATAACTTCAAAATGCAAGATGGATGATGCGATGTGCATGTCATGCCTACAACACTTCATATAACATGATTCAAAAAGACACTTCAACTTCATCCAGATGGGAATCAACCACATATATCATTACCAAATTATGATCATCCACAATATTAGACAATTGAGAATTAATACTTCCAAACAAATAAACTTCATCATAGAATTCAATGATTAACATAATTAAAACTTATGCATACTCAATGACAGGGAATAGGATGCAAACCAAACGGTAGCAACCACCACTGTATTTACTTGCCTTTACCGGAAGTTCGGGCAAATCCCAAGTACGATCCGGAAGCCCACCACCTGTTTTTGACACCCAACTTAGTACACCAATTTCACATAATCAGGCTCATAAGAGACGCCGCACCTACGCACAAACTCAAACCCCGCTGCGGGTTACATCTCTCCCTACACCCACCAAACTGCAGCGGTGTTGCTTAATAATTTCATAACTTTAAAATTATGACAGCAGTGGTAACAAACAAAAACTCCAGAGGCATCTACATAAAATTCCCCACAAGTTTTGTATACAATTTATAATTAAATTTCAATATCTAATTAGCCCAAAACAGTCCACAAGATGAACCCTGTAATCTGTTTTTCTTTGTCTTTTGGACAGCGACATACCCAGATTCAAACAGCGAT
Organism: Zea mays; assembly: GCF_902167145.1. NCBI lineage: Eukaryota > Viridiplantae > Streptophyta > Magnoliopsida > Poales > Poaceae > Zea > Zea mays. The sequence continues at coordinate 59,000,160 of NC_050105.1, forward strand.
ATCTTTTAAAATATAATTCCAAATCAAGCGCATAAGTACTCATTGGAAAGATAAGACAAATCCCTACATGATTACCATACTGGTTAACACTAATTACCCACGAAAAATTCCCAGAAACTGCTAATACCACTGCTGTACACCCACCTGAAAAATCTGTTTTTTTGGACAGCAACATAACCGGATTCAAACAACGATATCTCCTGAATTATAACTCCGAATCGAGCGCATAAGTACTTGTTGGAAATATAACATAAAGCCCTACATGATTCTCATACTGATTAACACTAATTACTCCCGAAAAATCCCCAGAAACTGCTAATACTGCTGCTGTTCATCCCCCTGAAAATCTGTTTTTTTGGACAGCCACATACCCGGATTCAAACGGTGATAACTTTCAATTTATAACTCCAAATTGAGCGCATAAACACTCGTTGGAAAGGTAAGGTAAAGCTCTACATGATTCCCAAACTGATTTCCCTTAATTCCTCACGAAAAAACACAGAAACTGCTAGACTACTGCTGTTCACCCACCACCTAAAATTCTGGACAGCCCCCCTCTACCCCAATCGCAAACGCAACCTCTAATCAATTAAATTGCAGCGCAAATGAACAAGGGATGAACACAAAAATCACCTTGGATTCTCCCCCTTTCCTTCCTCCCTTCTTCCCTCCACCAAAACGATTGAAGACTCGCACCACGACGACGGTGATCCGAGCGGCAAGGATTGGCACCTTGGGGAGGAGGGGATTGAGAGGGGGGGGCGGCTAGGGTTTGGTGGCTGCAAGAATTGAGAGAGGAGGAGATGGGCAGGGGGGCGGCAGCCAAGGTTGAAGAGAAGTGGGGGGGCTGCACATGGGGGGAGGGGGTTAGGAGGGAGGCGGCTAGGGTTTGGGAGGGTTAATGGGCCGAAACTCCAATTGCGGCCCAACTAACCCACGCGACAGCTCCCGACCGCAACGCAAGCGTCAAACCAAATAAATTCTACTGCCCTAGTTGTGAATGTTTTCCACAAAATCCCAAATCCCCAAAACAACAACCGGATGAGGAAAAAAAACAAAAAGAACAACCCCCAACTTCTCTTCTTTGCAAACCGGGTATCACACTCTACCCCTCTTAAAAAGAATTCGACCTCGAATTCTGACGCTTCTATCGAAACAACAAAAGAAAGGTTAATGAATCAACAAAACTCACAAATAAAGAAAAGTTCGAGTACTTCTGCCGTATCAGCTCCTCAAGCTCCTAGGATTCTAAGATACGCAGCAGACGACACTCTAGAGTCTGCTCTTGCTACACAGGAATCGGCTCTAGCTCGATTTGATGGTCTGGATTCCGCAAATACTTCCTCAACAAAAAGACATGGAATACTTGGTGTACTCTGATCACAGATTCCGACAATTACATGTGCTAAGCCCAGCTGCCAACTCGGCCAAGATAGCAGACGGTCCTATATACCTCGGACCAAGCTTTCCTGACACCAAATCAATCATTGACATATGCAAGTACTTCAAGGAATGTATATATGAATGCAAGGCATATAATGTTCCTATAGGCTAAACCAAACTTAGCCACACAAGAGCAACTTCAAGAGAGCAACTTAATGCTTGCATATTTCTAGATAGCAGCACATCGGTTAATTGTTTTGCTCCTAACTCACAAAAATATGCATCGAAAGTTAGTAAACTAGGACTTTATGGAAAACTTATAAAGTTAAATACCCTTGGTATTATCATCACAACAAGATTTGACACTTAGAAAGGTCAAACAGTGCTAAACGTAAATTCTGTCCAGACTTGGACATAATTCAACTACTCAATTCAAAAATCCATAATTGGAGTCTCAATCATCCAATTCAGGTGCTCCCAGACTTTTTAGAAAGCTAGTAGAATTGTCTATAATTTATTTATAAACATATCAAGTTAATTCAATGCATATTAAGGTCAAAAGACACGAGAAAGGCTCTGCTGTCCAAATTTGGACAGATTCAGAGATCACACTTAAAACAGCTGTAACTTAACTTATAGATCTCCAAAAAAATTAATCCAAAATTTGTTGTAACGATTAAGAAAAGTACTACAACTTATTTATAATTTATAATAAGTTATTCGAAGTTTAAATTGGGCAAACAAGGTCAGCTTCGAAATCTGTATAGAATCTGCACAGATTTCAAGACTGGACTTGAGAAAATCATAACTCCCAAACTACTAGACCCATGGTCATGAAATTTTTACACAAGTAAGATAAATAAGTTGGCTACAACTTTTATATATAACATCTCTACAGAAAAGATGGTTTACTTCACTGAACTAGCTACATAACTAAAACTGGTCATGCAGTCCCAATAGCAAGCAATAGATTTTATCAGGTTCATTACTCTTCTAAGATTAAGCGTTCATTGAAAGACTAATAACTTTAGGTTCTTCATTACGAGACACCTAGAACAAATATAAGTATAGAAGCAATATGATAACTTTTTAAATCATTTAAGCCTAATCTCACATCATGCAAACAAGAATCAATTTAAGCATGTTATGTTTGCCCACATATTCATCCAAGCACATTCTATACATGATATCATAACTCCCTGCAGCTAACAAAATTTTGCAAATATAAACTCACTGAAAAGATTATAACATTCCCTAGAACTTTTATTATAATGAGTGTCTCGGAATTGGTTTCCAAACCGATAAAACAATGCAACTCTTTTGTTTCAAAACTGATAAGATTGAAACAATGGACAACTAAAATTCAAAAACCTATAACTCCTGCTATACTCAACTTAAACTACAACGAACACGCGTTGGAAAAGTTTTGAAAATTGTCCACGACTTTTGCAATAAAGTTGCACCCAAATTTATCCTTATAGCCCACAACTCTGCATGACCTACAACTAAACTCAGCCTGAGATACTGCACATTAGAGATTCGACTTATATCCGGGCAACCACCTCTCCAAATCTATTTAACAGACAGTTACAAGTAAATACCCATTAAAAAGGTACTGAAAATACCTACAAGTTTTGCTTAAAGAGAATTCGCAAATTTGTGCTCTGCAACTATCAAAACGCGGTCGATTTATTGGTGATTATAACGACGCCTAAAGTTTAGACACAACAGTGCAACAACTTCAGAGCAACCTAACTCCAATTATATGCAATGAGAATTAGAAACCCATACTCTTTGAAAAGATCATGAAATTACTAAAACTTTCATAATCCACAAAGACCAAATTATACCGTCTTCAATGTCTACTCTTCCGTACAAAATTAAAGACTCACTCTGCTAGAGACACCAACAAAGATGTTTTAAGAAACCCATATCTCTCAAATGTTTAGACCAAACATGGTGATTAAGCATCCTATGGAAAGATGCAGAAACATACTACAAAACATTCTAGATAAGTGAGCCTGATTCAGCCTCCAACTAATTTAAAATGCCTCTCGAAACCAAACAACACATTATCAACAATAAAAAAAACAATATAAAATGAAACCCAAGTCATTGGCAGGTGCCATCAACACTAGGATTTTCCACTACCAAACTGGGATGCAACTCCACAAAGTCTTTAAATAACACTCTACCAAATAGGTTAGAACACTAAGCACAACAATCAATGAATTCAACAACCTCGTTTGTTAATGCCACTAAGGTCAAACATCCATGTACCGACAATGTATGAAACACCTGACATACCCGTCTCCAGCTCTATAAAACATGGTTGTTATTACACTAGAATCCAACTACTAGAAATCTCCAAAACTATTCTGTTGACGTGAATCAAATGGTGCTCATGTCATATAACATCTTTTCCCCCTCTCAAAAGAGATAAAATTTGCAATACTCATAAAGCAATGGAGGGATAACAACAAGAAAAAACTAATGTACTTCTTGACACAGACTCATGCAAAAGCTTCATAAATATTACTTTCAACACTAAAATAATAACACGATACTATGCTCAACAGGAGTAATTGGACTTCAATAAGATAATCCACCTAACCCAACTACTTTGATTAACCTCACATACAACAATACCTCCTATTATTGCACTTGAACAATTTGTACCTAGTGATGTCATAGGATGAATTCAAAGTAGTAGACATACATGATCTATCAAACCATCATTCATATAATAAAAATCTCCATCTAATGCAACAACCACATCATTATAGAGATAGATGACTAACAAACATAAGCAACTTCCAGTTAAACATTGACTTTGTTTAAGATAAAGCGGTCCAAATAATAATTCCACAAGCATGCATAGAGAACTGATCATATAAAAAAACTACCATGTATCATCGGCGATTAAAAACAATATAAAACGGGTTGTCCATATCGTCCGCATGACTAGCCTCCAACAAATAGAAATTATGCATAACCTTTTTGGCTATAGAAACAAACCATAGAAGGAAAACATTCATGCCTCTTCAACTATAATATAGACATAAAATCCACTTGAAATCACCCTATTTTTTATTAAAGATAAGGTTGCACACAATAAGAAAACCTATCATGTAAACATGGTTGGACTTATCTACCCACGTCATCTTGCAAATTCACTTGAGTTCTTCTAGTCTCAAGATTTCATAGACAGTACAACATTGCCTTTGCTCTATGGAGACAAACCTATTGTACTCTAAGATCAAGTTGGCAAGTAGCCACACTAGCCAAAAAAAGGTGAGGTGTAAAGCACTGCACCCATGGAAATATTACATTGATAAGTTGGGTTGTAACCCAACAGTCAATCCAACTCAACAACACCATAAAACTTCATTGTATAGTGTTTTCACACTACACCAAGTCGGATTAGATCCTCTATACACAAGCTCAATAAACAATCGGTCCTACAAGTACTAGAACCCAAGAATCCTTTTGGAAAAAAAACATCCACAGTCAAGCATATAGAAATATATGATGGTAATAGCTCAGAGATTAGTAAACATTGCATCCCAAAAAACATCATGACGATATGTTTATAAAACAAGTACATTAGTAGCTTCACTCGCATAATAATTTCAATATCAACCACATCAAGAAACCAATATTAAATAGAAGTAACATTTCATATCAAGCATTACGTCGTTAACGACATACCTCATCAAACCATAAAGGGGTTTGGAGTAAGGAAATTCTAGTCATCTATACAATAAAATACTAATATGAAAGATATATGAACCCATACCCTTACTATATGTGCAAGTGTGTCAAATTTATCTTCAAATTGCGTAGAATCTAAAGCCTAGGCTTTGATACCAACTGTAACACTCCAGGTTCCACAAACAACCCGGTATGCTACTGTACTACACTTCCGACGTCCATATATAAAATTTCGGCAGCATCCCCTTTGCAAGATTGCATAAAAGAGGGAGCAACAAAGTATAAACATATATCATGACTAAAACATACTAAGTATTATTACTCGGCTAGCAAGGAAAGATAAACATACGACCTGAACTGAATTAACCAGTGCGCACGACCATATAAAAAAATAAACAAACTTCCTTTGACAATAAGTTTCTAATTAAATCATGGCTGCGCCTGGGCAGCGTTATTGTGAGAGTGAAAGTGGACGTGCTGCTACTCCCCTCATTCCCAACATGTATCAAGGACCTGCATTGAGTAATGCAAGAGTGAGAAGACACATCTCAGCAAGTAAAATAATATCAAACAGTTTAACCACATAAGAACATTGTTTTACCACCACTTAATTCCACAACCTTCTTATTACGAAGGTGCAGCATGTATACAACGTACAACGCACCTAGTTACCACACCTCGCAGGTAGAAACCACAATAGTAACATAGTAATGTCACACTTCATATATTCCTCATGAGTGCAAATGTCTGCAAATGCAAGGATGACTTCTGCCTTCATACCTCTAAGGATATGAAGCCGCATCGTACCCCTCCTCGGGCAACGTACGATGCTAAAAATGTACCGGTACGGTCGGACCATAAGATCACGACATAACTTCAAAATGCAAGATGGATGATGCGATGTGCATGTCATGCCTACAACACTTCATATAACATGATTCAAAAAGACACTTCAACTTCATCCAGATGGGAATCAACCACATATATCATTACCAAATTATGATCATCCACAATATTAGACAATTGAGAATTAATACTTCCAAACAAATAAACTTCATCATAGAATTCAATGATTAACATAATTAAAACTTATGCATACTCAATGACAGGGAATAGGATGCAAACCAAACGGTAGCAACCACCACTGTATTTACTTGCCTTTACCGGAAGTTCGGGCAAATCCCAAGTACGATCCGGAAGCCCACCACCTGTTTTTGACACCCAACTTAGTACACCAATTTCACATAATCAGGCTCATAAGCGACGCCGCACCTACGCACAAACTCAAACCCCGCCGCGGGTTACATCTCTCCCTACACCCACCAAACTGCAGCGGCGTTGCTTAATAATTTCATAACTTTAAAATTATGACAGCAGTGGTAACAAACAAAAACTCCAGAGGCATCTACATAAAATTCCCCACAAGTTTTGTATACAATTTATAATTAAATTCCAATATCTAATTAGCCCAAAACAGTCCACAAGATGAACCCTGTAATCTGTTTTTCTTTGTCTTTTGGACAGCGACATACCCAGATTCAAACAGCGATATCTTTTAAAATATAATTCCAAATCAAGCGCATAAGTACTCATTGGAAAGATAAGACAAATCTCTACATGATTACCATACTGGTTAACACTAATTACCCACGAAAAATTCCCAGAAACTGCTAATACCACTGCTGTACACCCACCTGAAAAATCTGTTTTTTTGGACAGCAACATAACCGGATTCAAACAACGATATCTCCTGAATTATAACTCCGAATCGAGTGCATAAGTACTTGTTGGAAAGATAACATAAAACCCTACATGATTCTCATACTGATTAACACTAATTACTCCCAAAAAATCCCCAGAAACTGCTAATACTGCTGCTGTTCATCCCCCTGAAAAATCTGTTTTTTTGGACAGCCACATACCCGGATTCAAACGGTGATAACTTTCAATTTATAACTCCAAATTGAGTGCATAAATACTCGTTGGAAAGGTAAGGTAAAGCTCTACATGATTCCCAAACTGATTTCCCTTAATTCCTCACGAAAAAACACAGAAACTGCTAGACTACTGCTGTTCACCCACCACCTAAAATTCTGGACAGCCCCCCTCTACCCCAATCGCAAACGCAACCTCTAATCAATTAAATTGAAGCGCAAATGAACAAGGGATGAACACAAAAATCACCTTTGATTCTCTCCCTTTCCTTCCTCCCTTCTTCCCTCCACCAAAACGATTGAAGACTCGCACCACGACGACGATGATCCGAGCGGCAAGGATTGGCACCTTGGGGAGGAGGGGATTGAGAGGGGGGGGGGGGGCGGCTAGGGTTTGGTGGCTGCAAGAATTGAGAGAGGAGGAGATGGGCAGGGGGGGTGGCAGCCAAGGGGGAAGAGAAGTGGGGGGGGCGGCTGCACATGGGGGGAGGGGGTTAGGAGGGAGGCGGCTAGGGTTTGGGAGGGTTAATGGGCCGAAACTCCAATTGCGGCCCAACTAACCCACGCGACAGCTCCCGACCGCAACGCAAGCGTCAAACCAAATAAATTCTACTGCCCTAGTTGTGAATGTTTTCCACAAAATCCCAAATCCCCAAAACAACAACCGGATGAGGAAAAAACAAAAAAGAACAACCCCCGACTTCTCTTCTTTGCAAACCGGGTATCACAGAGAGGGTGCGCCGAGGCTACCACCCCAGGCGTGGGGGACGCTACGACAGCGGGGAGGATCGAAGTCCCTCACCCGAACCGCCCGGTCCGCAGGCCTTCAGCCGGGCCATCCGACGGGCATCGTTCCCGACCCGGTTCCGACCCCCGACTACTATCACAAAGTACTCGGGGGAGACGAGACCAGAACTGTGGCTCGCGGACTACCGTCTGGCCTGCCAACTGGGTGGAACGGACGATGACAACCTTATCATCCGCAACCTCCCCCTGTTCCTCTCCGACACCGCTCGCGCCTGGTTGGAGCACCTGCCTCCGGGGCACATCTCCAACTAGGACGACCTAGTCCAAGCTTTCGCCGGCAATTTCCAGGGCACGTACGTGCGCCCCGGGAATTCCTGGGACCTCCGAAGCTGGCGGCAGCAGCCGGGAGAGTCTCTCCGGGACTACATCCGGCGATTCTCGAAGCAGCGCACCGAGCTGCGCAACATCACCGACTCGGATGTCATCGGCGCGTTCCTCGCCGGCACCACCTGCCGCGACCTGGTGAGCAAGTTGGGTCGCAAGACCCCCACCAGGGCGAGCGAGCTGATGGACATCGCCACCAAGTTCGCCTCCGGCCAGGAGGCGGTCGAGGCTATCTTCCGAAAGGACAAGCAGCCCTAGGGCCACCCATCGGAAGATGCTCCCGAGGCGTCGACTCAGCGCGGCGCCAAGAAGAAAGGCAAGAAGAAGTCGCAAGCGAAACGCGACGCCGCCGACGCGGACCTTGTCGCCGCCGCCGAGTACAAGAACCCTCGGAAACCCCCCGGAGGTGCCAACCTCTTCGACAAGATGCTCAAGGAGCCGTGCCCCTATCACCAGGGGCCCGTCAAGCACACCCTTGAGGAGTGCGTCATGCTTCGGCGCCACTTTCACAGGGCCGGGCCACCCGCGGAGGATGGCAGGGCCTGCGACGATGACAAGAAGGAAGATCACCAAGCAGGAGAGTTCCCCGAGGTCCGCGACTGCTTCATGATCTACGGTGGGCAAGCGGCGAACGCCTCGGCTCGGCACCGCAAACAAGAGCGCCGGGAGGTCTGCTCGGTGAAGGTGGCGGCGCCAGTCTACCTAGACTGGTCCGACAAGCCCGTCACCTTCGACCAGGCCGACCACCCCGACCACGTGCCGAGCCCGGGGAAATACCCGCTCGTCGTCGACCCCGTCATCGGCGACGTCAGGCTCACCAAGATCCTCATGGACGGAGGCAGCAGCCTCAACATCATCTACGCCGAGACCCTCGGGCTCCTGCGCGTCGATCTGTCCTCCGTCCGAGCAGGCGCTGCGCCCTTCCATGGGATTATTCCCGGGAAGCGCGTCCAGCCCCTCGGACGACTCGACCTTCCCGTCTGCTTCGGAACACCCTCCAACTTCCGAAGGGAGACCCTGACGTTCGAGGTGGTCGGGTTCCGAGGAACCTACCACGCGGTACTGGGAAGGCCATGCTACGCGAAGTTCATGGCCGTCCCCAACTACACCTACCTGAAGCTCAAGATGTCGGGCCCCAACGGGGTCATCACCGTCGGCCCCACGTACAAACACGCGTTCGAATGCGACGTGGAGTGCGTGGAGTGCGCCGAGGCCCTCGCCGAGTCCGAGGCCCTCATCGCCGACCTGGAAAGCCTCTCTAAGGAGGTGCCAGACGTGAAATGTCACGCCGGCAACTTCGAGCCAGTGGAGACGGTTAAGGCCGTCCCCCTCGACACCAGCGGCGACGCCTCCAAGCAGATCCGGATCGGCTCCGGGCTCGACCCCAAATAGGAACCAGTGCTCGTCGACTTTCTCCGCGCAGACGCCGACGTCTTTGCGTGGAGTCCCTCGGACATGCCCGGCATACCGAGGAATGTCGCCGAGCACTCGCTGGATATTCGGGCCGGAGCCCGACCCGACAAGCAGCCCCTGCGCCGGTTCGACGGGAAGGAGCGCAGAACCATAGGCGAGGAGATCCACAAGCTAATGGCGGCGGAGTCCATCAAAGAGGCGAAAGGCGCCAAGCTCAATCCTGGTCTTGGGGTTCATCATCTCCAGGCGGGGCATCGAAGCCCACCCAGAGAAGATCGCGACCATCGCACAGCACCCCGAGCCCTTGTTGGGGGCACCCGGGGGCTACACGCACCCCCGGAAAGGACCGCTTGTCATCGCCAAAGTTCTGAAGCTTGGAACGCACAAGCTGGCCAATAGTCAAGGCGAGGACTACGACAGCGCTTGGAACATCCAACAGCTACGTCGCTTCTACCCTTAAGATGTTTTCAAGTTGTTCGTATACCTCGCTCCCACGCAAGTCTTAGTCGTCAAGGAAGGGTCAGCCTCGCCTCGGCAGAGCCTGACCCTCCCTCGGGGCTAAAAAGGGGGAACCCCTCTGCGTCAAGATTGGGGAACCTCTCTGCGTCCAAAATTTTCAATCAAAAAGGCTTTTGCGTTCCCCCGGCTATGTCAGAAGCAGGACCCCAAGGAGCGAACATGGATGCATGTAAGTGGCAAGGCCGACTGAGCCGAGGGACTCCCATGCCTCCGGGTTAGGGACACCTCACTCGTCACCCGCCACGAAAAGTGACCCCTACTTGGGGAAGCCACCCTGCTACTAACAGGCGAGGCCGGACAAGCAAAACAAAAGGAAAAGGAGTACGACTTCATGCAACAGTAACAAAGTGTTCAGGCCTCAGCGGCCGCAGAAAGACACACGCGCATCCAACATAAACTGTTCCAACAAAGTTAGGCGTCGCCTTGGGAAGGAGCCGCGCCTTCATGCTCCGTCCCCACCTTCGGCAAAGTCCATCTCGGCTTCCGGCGACGGCGTAGGTGGGAGGATCTCCGCCTCAAAGGTGGTCGCCAGCACTGCGCTCGGACCCGCGGCGGCCGCATCGAGCCTCTGGACTTCTACCAGGGTGGCTTCATCTTCGTCGGGAAGGCAATACCCCTCGCTAACCCGCTCCAGGTCCACAACGTAGTGGGAAGCGAGCACGGCGAAGGCCCGCCTGACGCCGTGGTGTAGCGCCTCGCGGAGTCTGCCGCGCACATGATCGCCCAAGACTTGAAGGCGACTTTGAGGGGAGCTTCCTGAGGGGACGTCGCCGGAGCCAAGAATCCGGTAAACGTCCGAGACGGCTTCGGACATGGCCGCGTGGTCGGCCTCCCTCTGCTCGGCCGCCCCGGCAAGCGCCTCGGCAAGCGCCTTGGCGGACTCATCAAGGGCGGACTCGAGCTCTGCGAACAGCCAGAAGAAAGATCTCAAACACAAGCAGAGGAAACAAACAGGAACGAAAACCAAGGATGGCCAAGGCGTACCTCCGGCTCGGGCACGCTGCTCCGAGGCTGCGACCTGGGCTACGGCTAAGTCGGCTGCAAGGGTTTCGGCCCGGCTTTCGGCCTCGGCAGCCCGGCCCCGAGATTGGTCCCGCTCCTCGACGACCCGGTCGAACTCCGACCGCTGCCATTGCGCTTCTGCGCGTGCCGCGGCCGCCTCCGCGTGCGCCGCTGCCGCCTCGGCTCTCAGGTCGGTGCAGAGCAACTGGAGGTCCGCTACCTCGGCACCCTGCTGAGAAAGGCACGCAGTAGCCCCGGCGAGCGAGGTCCTCAGGGATCGCAGCGAGCCCCAGACGTCGACCTCGCGGCGGATGAACGACGACTTGGCGGCGCTCCGATCCGTCAGATCCTGAGGGAAGGAAGCGGGGCGTCACGAAGGTCGCCTCGGTCACAAAAGAGAAAAGGTATGCCTGAAACCGTTACCTGGAGGATTTTGGGGACGTCCCTGCAGAAAACCTCCAGCGACGACTGGAGCGACCCCACCGTTGCTTCGGCACACTCGCGGAGCTCATCCCAGGACTGGTCCTCCCGTTCATCGTCGAGAACGAAGACGGGATTCGAGGCCTCACGGGTCCGGAACCGGAGCAACTGGCGCCGGCCCTCGGAGCTCTGCCGCACAGCGACGAGGCTGCCGCCCGGTGGGACGTATCGCGACTCCACGCCCCCTCTTCCGAGGCACCAAGCGCCGACGCATCAACCGTCTCAACGTCGGCAGCAACCGGTCGCTCTCCGACTGGGACGGCGGCGACTTCAGTAGCGGCAGGCGCCGGCATGGCCGGCACGTCCGGTGGGCTCGGGACCACGTCCGCGTCAGCCGCCTCCCCTATCAAAATGGCCGCCTCGGCAGAAGAGCCAGCCTCGGGAACCCGCTCCACGGCGACTGGTGCCGCCTGAGCCCCCTGCGGTGGAACGCCTTGCGAGAAGGTCGGCTGAACGGCAAGGCCCGGAGCGGCGCTGGCCACGCAAGTCGGCGCCGTCTTAAGGGCCTTCTAGGGTGCCAGGTCGGTCAGGCCATGGCTCCGCTTGCTGAGGGAAAAAGGAAAATCACGACCAGGACATATGAATGGAAAGCCAGGACGAAGACATTCCGAGATACTTACCCGCTCCGGGCCATGATCAACCGTGCCTGGGGGGAAGACTCTTGGATCTCGACCCCCGGAACCGCCGCTGAGGTCCGCTTCGCCGAAAGCTTCGGCACCACCCTTGCTTTGAACGCCCTGGACGCCCGGGGGGCGGACTGCCCAGGCACTATCACGGCGACCTGGGGGTCGCTCCCCTGCGCTGCCAGCGCGGGCGGCGGCTCTCGGGGAGTAGACGCTCCGGCCTGGCTCCCCGGGGTCGCCTCAGCTCTTCCAGCCGAGGGGTCCGATACCCTCTCGGATTGCCCTCGCCCCTCAGGCCGGGACCCCGGCGTCCCGACCCCGGGGACTGACGGCATCACCCCGCTCGGGGGCTGGTTTGACGGCTCCTGGCCAAACCCCAAGCCGGGGCTGAGGCCGAGGCGGGCAGCCATGTCGTCCTCCCCGTCATCATCTTCATCATCGTCGTCGTCGTCGGGCGTTTCCGGCGACGGCTCCCTCGGGAGCCCCTCCCTCTCCTGCCGGCGACGAAGCTTCTCCAAGGCGTCTCGAGCCCGCCTCCGCTCGTGGGCCCGGGCCTTCTCCGCGTCCTTCTTCTTCTTCTTCTCCTCCGCGGCGACCCGCCGCGCTGCTCGGTCCACCGCATCCTGCGGGACCCGTGGCAGGGAAGGCTTGTGCCACCCCACCTCCTGAAGAAGGGGGAAAACCCCAATCGTAAGAACCAGGAGCAACCCGATGCAAGAGGAAGGAAGAAGCAGACACTCACCAGAGTCACACACCCTTGGTCTGGGCGCATCAAAAGCTGGGAGAAGGCGCTGGGGTCCGGCTTCCCCAACGCGATGGACACCCGCCCGTGGAGGGCGTCGAAGGGAAGAGGATCAGAGGACATCCGCGAGCCCTCCAAGTCAGCCTCTGGTGTCATCTCCCAAAGCGACAGCCGTCGCTCCGCCAAGGGAAGCACCCTCCGACGGTGGATGGCGGCGATCACTCCCGCAGCGGTGAGTCCCCCTTTCCGCAATGCCTCCAAGGCCTGGAGAAGGGGTTCGAGGTTCTTTTGTCTTTCGTGCGGGGTCCCGTGGCGCCAAGCGTCGGTGGCGGTGGTGACTACTCGCTGGGAGAACGGCGGGAGCAACTCGCCGTCATTCCGGAGGTAGAACCACCGGCGCTGCCACCCCTTGTTCGAGGACGCGAGGATGGCAGGAATATACAGCGACGCCCGCGACTGCCTCAGCAGGAGGGTGCAGCCGCCGGCCCACACCGCTGTGCGGACCTTCCTCTCCCCCGTCGGTGAGGCAAAAAGCTCCGCGAAAAAGAGATGGGTCCACAAATCCCAATGGGGGGCGATCCCCAAGTACCCCTCGCACACCGCTACGAAGATGGCGGCCTGCGAGATGGAGTTGGGGGTGAGGTTGTGCAACTCCACCCCGTAGTGGTGCAGGATCGCCCGCATAAAGCGGCTCGCCGGCACACCGAATCCCCGCTCGTGGAAGGAGACGAAGCTCACGATGTACCCCGGCGGTGGGGACAGAGCGGCTCCGCCCACGGGAGGAATCCATTCCGGTCGCTGCTCATCGGTGAGAGGGCGAAGTAAACCCTCGCCAACAAGATCCTCCAGATCACTCGCCGTCACCGTGGAAAAAGGCCATGGATCGCGCGGCGAGATGATGGTCACCCGGTCAGCCATCACCGAGCGGAAGGGATGGCGGCGCAAGGGGCAGGGAGGGCGGTTTCCTCTTCTCCGGCTAAGTCTCTCGGGTTGCGAAAACCTAAGAGGGAGGCAGGAAGCGGAGCAAAGAACCGTCACCAGACCCTCTCCAGGGTATATAAAGACCAAGGCGAGACCGGTTCAAACGTTCCGCCCGGACCGGACGCGGGATTCGAAAACGCAAAGCGAAACAGCCGTTCCCCGGACGGCTCGCGCACGCGCAACGGCCGCCCCGCGAACCACTCGCCCCGTCGCATTAACTCCGTGGCGGGACAGGCGACGCCTCTGGCAGGAGAAGCGGGTGACGCTTCGCCTTCGCCATAATGACCGCGTCAGTAAAGGTACGCCGGGTCGTTCGATTTCGAATCCTTTTCCTTTTTTCCTCTTTCTCTCTCTTGCAACAGGGATCGGGAAAGGGGAAACCCCGAAAGGGATCCTTCCTCGTGAAGGAACCAGGCTCCGAGCCTCCCTACTGATCAGAGGTTCGAAGGCTGGCCCCTCGGAAGGGTTCGACAGCCGCCTCAGATCACGTGGGCCCTACACCCACTACTGGTCAGAGGTTCGAAGGTCGGCCCCTCGGAAGGGTTCAACGACCGCCTCAGGCTACTCGGGCTCCGCGCCCACTACTGATCAGGGGTTCGAAGGCTAGCCCCCGAAGGGTTCACAGCCGCCTCAGACGCTGAGCGAGGGATGACCATGGGTACGTTCGATACATAACCAAGGCTTGGGCTGCGCTCCCGAGGTACCCTAGGACATTTCCGAGACCAGCGGGAGCAATCTTGTAACGGAATCCCATCAGAGGGAGGCATCGAGCCCTCGAACCCCGTCGCCAGGGGACCGGGTCCGGCAGATCACCCGCAGGTACTTTTGGGCGTGCCTCTGGGCCCCTAGCCGACCCCTAACGAACGGGGCACGGACGTCCACTCGGATTACCCGCTTGCAGCTCACCGGAGACACCATGTTCGGCGCCCATCGAGGGCAACATGGCGCTTTCCCCCCTCCTCCTTGCGGAAAGGCGACGCAGGGGCGTATGTAAAAAAGCCGAGTCTGTTCCTGATCGCCCTCTCGCCCTGTGCAGAGGCTCGGGGGCTGCTCTCGCAAACCAGCTCCGGCCGAACCGTTGACAGCGTCAACATACCAGCCCGAGAACTTGGGACCCAACCGTACACCCGGGCTACGGCCAGTTCGCATGAGGGGACAACCAGACCAGCCGAAGTATTACGCGAGGCATTAAGACCTCGAAGGAGTGAAACCACTCCTCCAAGGCCTCGGGGGCTACACCCGGCGGGTGCGCTCGCGCGCACTCACCGGAACAAAACGCAACCGAGAAAGGCTGCCCCCCTTGCAAAAAAGTGCGACGAAAGCCTCCAAGCGAGTGCAAACACTCCCTTCGAGGCTCGGGGGCTACTGTCGGGGACCATAATTAGGGGTACCCTCAAGGCTCCTAATTCTCAGCTGGTAACCCCCATCAGCATGAAGCTGCAAAGGCCTGATGGGCGCGATTAAGTCAGGGATCAGTCCATTCGAGCGACTCGATCAACGCCTCGCCCGAGCCTAGCCTCGGACAAGGGCAGCCGACCCCGGAGGATTTCCGCCTCGCCCGAGGCCCCCCTCCAACGGCGAACGTATTACCGGCTCGCCCGAGGCCCTGCCTTCGCCGAGAAGCAACCCTGACTAAATCGCCACACCGACCGACCAAATCGCAGGAGCCTTAAATGCAAAGGTGGCCTGACACCTTTATCCTGACGCGCGCCCCCCGGCAGAGCCGAAGTGACCGCCGTCACTTCGTCGCTCCACTGACCGGCCTAACAGAAGGACAGCGCCGCCTGCGCCACTCCGACTGTAGTGCCACTTGATAGAGTGAGACTGACAGGCAGTCAGGCCCTGCCGAAGGCACCATAGGAAGCTCCGCTTCGCCCGACCCAGGGCTCGGACTCGGGCTCAGCCCCGAAAGACGGCGAACTCCGCTCCGCCCGACCCAGGGCTCGGACTCGGGCTAAGTCCCGGAAGACGGCGAACTCCGCTCCGCCCGACCCAGGGCTCGGACTCGGGCTAAGTCCCGGAAGACGGTGAACTCCGCTCCGCTCGACCCAGGGCTCGGACTCGGGCTCAGCCCCGGAAGACGGCGAACTCCGCTCTGCCCGACCCAGGGCTCGGACTCGGGCTAAGTCCCGGAAGACGGCGAACTCCGCTCCGCCCGACCCAGGGCTCGGACTCGGGCTCAGCCCCGGAAGACGGCGAACTCCGCTTCGCCCGACCCCAGGGCTCGGACTCCGCCCTGGCCTCAGCCGACGGCCTCCGCCTCGCCCGACCCAGGTGCTCGAACTCGACCTCGGCCACGGAAGACAGACTCGACCTCGGCTTCGGAGGAGCTTCCACATCGCCCAACCTAGGGCGCAGGCCAGCCACGTCAAAAGGAGGCGCCATCATCACGCTACCCCGAGCTGACTCGGGCCGCAGGGAACAAGACCGGCGTCCCATCTGGCTAGCTCCGCCAGATAGGCAATGATGGCGCCCCGCGTACTCTGTGACGACGGCGGCTCTCAGCCCCCTTACGGAAGCAAGAGGACGTCAACAAGGACTCAACCGCTTCGACAGCTGTCCTTCCGCCAGGCTCCAACGCTCCTCCGACGGCCACGACATCACACCAACTGGGTGCCAAAATCTCTCCGGCTGTCACAACGGCATGTACTTAGGGCGCTAGCACTCCTCAGCTAGACACGTAGCACTCTGCTACACCCCCATTGTACACCTGGATCCTCTCCTTACGCCTATAAAAGGAAGGACCAGGGCCCTCTTAGAGAGGGTTGGCCGCGCGGGGACGAGGACGAGACAGGCGCTCGCCTGGAGCCGCTCGCTCCCTCTCCCGCGTGGACGCTTGTAACCCCCGACTGCAAGCGCACCCGACCTGGGCGTGGGACGAACACGAAGGCCGCGGGATTCCCACCTCTCTCACGCCGGACTCCGGCCGCCTCGCTCTCCCCCCTTCGCGCTCGCCCTCGCGCTCGACCCATCTGGGCTGGGGCACGCGGCGACATTCACTCGTCGGCCCAGGGACCCCCCGGTCTCGAAACGCCGACATTATTGGGTAAAGAAGAGTGATCAAGGGCACAACTTGCCTTCAACGAGCTCCTGCTTAGTATTTTCCACCTGCTGTGCTCCAGGCTTCTTGGTCACTTGCTCGTCTACTCGCAACAATACAAACAAGCAATATGCATAGGAGAAATTAATATCACACCAAACATGAGAACAAATTGTGTAATAATGTTCTACATGTCGTTACGAGTTCGTAGGTTCGAGAGCCACTAGAATCGGAGTTACGGTTAAATGGACATAGATTTCAAAGGATTTAGGTGATTAATTATTAAAATTATGCCCTAAGTTGATTAATATAAATCAAGTAAGAGAAAGTTAATTTAAGAAATAATTAACTTTAACTTAAATATACATTATAATTCAGGTAGAGATCACATTCTAGTCAGAGTATGGTTACTAACAGGTTAACTTTGACTAGAGAGAGTAATCTACTAAATAGAGGTTAAACAACATTCATTTATAAGAATATGTGATATGCTACAAATAATGTTGCTACTGTGTAGGCCATTTCATTACGGAGCTAACGCCGCTTGAATGAAAGAAAACGGAGCTAAAAAGGCAAGATATGAATTTACTAGATTTATTGCATTACTTTCCTACTTAAATACCAATTTCTATATTCATTCTATAATTCCCTGGAAGCTCGGGGTCAAAGGTATGAAATCCAAGGCCTACTTGCAATTGTTTTTGGCTTAAGATGGATGGCAGGTTGGTTTCAATTAAACCGAGGGTCGCTTTTGCAAATGCTCTCGGCGAAGGGGTATCCACTCACCACAATCGTCTGATCACTGATCGACAGCCCAGATTAGACCCTGCCACCACTGCGCAGGTACGTAATAATAGCCGCAGGATCATAGATCCATGGTCCCTATTCTCCCATATCTAGGCAAAACGGTTGTCAATCCCTATCGTTCATCTCGGAGCCTACGATTCGGATCTTACATAGTCCAGACGGTATATTTCTTTTAATCCCAATCGTTTACTCCCAATCCAACGGCTGTCAGCAATCTTCCCCACCACTCCGCTCGCCGACGGCGCTCTACGCCTCTACTGGTGATTGGTGAACACGCAGACCGCGACGGCGGCATTTGACGGAAAGCGCCACCAGCCCTCCCTCACCTCGGCTTGCCCCAGCCACCGCCTCCTAGCCAGGACAAAGACTACGGTGGTGCCGCGCCCCGTACCTCGCCCTAATGGCTAATGACACCTACCCCGGGCCGTGCATACAACGATGACGAAGGGACGAAAGGTGATTCCGAGGTGGTTCCTTACCGACTAGTTTGTCCAGGCCGCAAACCCGTGTCCCACGAACGTGCGCACTCCGACTTCGATGACCCCCCAAGAGCTAAGGGGCAGTCGCCACGAGGCCCTGACGGCGAGGACCGATCCGTGCTCTTGTCGAGCTGGCTTGGGCTTGCGGCCGCTTTAGGTCCCGTCGGCGCCGTGAGGGTGTGTTGCATGGTTGGGTTGGAGAGTGGGCATGAGAGAGGGTTTCCCCTTATATCCAGGGACCCCAGGGAGTCTACGTAGATATCCAGCTTGCCCGGCCGATTGTTATGGAGTTGTGAGGTGGGGCGAGTCGTCGTGGGAGAGGATCCTGGAGCTCCGTGTCCACATGTCATCGTGAGGACCGAACTTTTTACATTTTAGCCCTTTATCACGATTAAAATCACGTTTAGACCTAAAAAATTTTAATCTCAATTTTGGACCCTTAGCTCGGCGCCATAACCTATGGCGCCGAGATGACGTGGCCATGGCGGCTAGGGGTGACGTGGATGTCCGCGTGGCACCTAGCTCGGCGCCACAGATCTTGGCGCCGAGCTAGGACTTAACCGCGAGGCACGTTTCTTCTCTGCGTTTCTTCTCTGTTTCCAGCCTCCACGCTCCCTCGCCGCTAGCCGAGCCGCCGCCGCGAGACGCCCCGCCGCCCGCTCCGGCCGCCGCACGCCCGCCACCGCGCACCGCCGCGCGCACGCCGCCAAGCATCCTCCGCCCGCCACCAGGTAATTTTTTTATTCTTGTTAGTTACTTAGTTAGTAAATTGTTAGTGTTTAGCATATTGCTAGCTATTGTTAGTGTTTAGTAATTAGTTAGATATCCACTTGTTAGTATTTAGTAAATAGTTAGCTATTTTCTTGTTTAGCATATTGTTAGTGTTTAGTAAATTGTTAGTGATTATATAGTTAGCATTTTGTTTAGCAGATTGATATTACATGTTCAGCATATTATGTAGATATCGTGCAGTTTTCTGTGTTGGCGACCATCGTGTTGTCGTTTATTTGCAGGTTTTCGAAACATCACTTTACATGGGAGGTGCTGCCAAATTTTTTATTGACAATAGTATTTTTTGCACATAGGTGTTCTTCCGACTTGACCTTCTCCACCGTTAGCTGGACTCGTACGCGATCTCAGGTATACATTGTTTTCGTACATTATTCATAGATTATGTAATTTCGTTTGATGTGGTCATTTAATATTTACTATATAGTTATTAGTTAATAAGTAGTTACTATTATTTATTATTTAGTAAGTTTTTAGGCTTAAGTACCTAGCCATTAATGAGTTAGTAATCCATTTTTGCAAGAGATGGACACCCTAGTGACACTGTACCATGGAGGAAGCGTGGGGATAGATGCTTATGGGAATGTTACTTTTGATGGTATGAAGATCGTGACCATGTTGTTCGATGAAAGACCATCTTTTGACAAGATTTTCACTCGAGCTTGTGAGGAGATTAGTTGCGACATAAACGACCCTAGAATATCAATTCAGGGTTTGTTGTCCCATATTACATATGGAACAGTTGTCCGACGGTTGATCTCCATTGCCTCAGAAGATGATTGGGTGAGATATGTAAGAATTGTGAAGACCATGCTTCCACCATGTTTGGATGTGGTTGTTCAGACGTTATCTGTTACTCATCGTGATGCTTCAGTCGGGTTGACTCCACAAATTCCCAATGCATCTCGTATTGAAGCTCCTTTGGTAGAACTTCCGGAAGAAGTGGTTGTTGTGCCCGATGCTCAATCGGGGCCGCACGAGTATGGGATTTCTCGTCCTATTCCTGGCGTTTGTGGGGCTTCAATCCGGTGGTACCCCCCAAGAGATCCCATTGACCCAGGATCCAGTTCAGGATCATCCTAGTAAGTGTCATTGACACGTTGTTCATATCCATCGTTATTTCGTTTGATTAGACTTTTTAATGTGGTATTTCTTGCTTCGACTCGATGCAGGATCTCCACAAATCGATAATGGTGCTTATCTTGATGTGCCTGTGTCATATAATATGGACAACATATGCAGGGCATCCAATAGTGTTGATGTTCAGATTGAGGATGGGGAGGAGCCATATGAGGCTGCACGGGCCTTAGATTCTGATGATGACCGTCCGGTTCAAGAAATGACCGAGCAAGAAATTGAACTCATAAGACATTTGTGTCCGGAGCATGACCCTGCTATCGGGGACCATAATTAGGGAAACCCCCAAGACTCCTAAACTCGGCTGGTAACCACCATCAGCACAAGCTGCAAAGGCCTGATGGGCGCAATACAGGTCAAAGCTCCGTCCACTCCAGGGGCACGATCTCGCCTCGCCGGAGCCCAGCCTCGGGCAGGAACAATAGACCCAGGTGGATTCACGCCTCGCCCGAGGGCCTCCTCAAACAACGGGCGCACCTTCGACTCGCCCGAGGCCCAGCTCGGGCAGGCTTCACGGAGAAGCAACCTTGGCCAAGATCGCCTCGCCAACCGACCGTATCACAGGAGCATTCAATGCAAGGATCGCCTGATACCTTATCCTGACGCGCGTTCCTGAGTCGGCAGGGCCGAAGTGACCGCAGTCACTTCGCCCCTCCACTGACTGACCTGACAAGAAAACAGCGCCGCCTGCCCTGCTCCGACTGCTGTGCCACCCGCCAGGGTAAGGCTGACAGCAGCCGAGTCTAGCCTCAGGCGCCATAGGAAGCTCCGCCTCGCCCGACCCCAAGGCTCGGACTCAACCTCGACCTCAGAAGACGGTCTCCGCCTCACCCGACCCTAGGGCTCGGACTCAACCTCGACCTCGGAAGACGGTCTCCACCTCGCCCGACCCCAGGGCTCGGACTCAGCCTCGACCTCGGAAGACGGTCTCCACCCCGCCCGACCCTAGGGCTCGGACTCAACCTCGACCTCGGAAGACGGTCTCCGCCTCGCCCGACCCCAGGGCTCGAACTCAACCTCGACCTCGGAGGAGTCACCACCTCGCCCGGCCTTGGGCTCGGACCGACCACGCTATAGGGGGTACATCATTACCCTACCCCTAGCTAGCTCAGGCTACGAGGAACAAGACCGGTGTCCCATCTGGCTCGCCCCGGTAAACATGTAATGATGGCACCCCGCGTGCTCCATGACGACGGCGGTTCTCAGCCCCCTACGGAAGCAAGGAGACGTCAGCAAGGACCCGACAGCTGTCACACCCGGTTCCAGGGGGTAGAACCGAGCACATACCATATGTGTGCCAGGATCTATTTCCACACATATGTTGACGTCACAAGTGTAGTATATCAAAAGACAATGCAATAAAGGCGTAAATAGAGTATAATACTTTATTACATCATCTGAAACATTGTATCTTTAGCAAGTATCACATCAAAGTAAAGCGGAAATAAACAACTGGGCAATCTCCCACAGGAAGATGACTGGCGCATCATTAGACTTAGAAATCATCGTCATCGATAAAATCTCCATCAAAGTCTCCAGCATCACCCTCGGATCAAAATATTAGCAAGGGTGAGCTCACTTATGGTCGGGGCTCAGCAAGTGGGGGAAAAATTAATGCAGGTATAACAAGGTGAGTCTAAGGTTGAGCAGTAAGCATTTTAGTTGGTCAACATTTTATTAACAACACCTGTCTTACTAATAAGTGTGAATCCCAAATATCCCATTTAAACAAAGGAATATGAATATAGCAAAAACACTTAAGTGAAACCACTTAAGCAAATTACTGGCAGATCATCAGATCTCAATTTAATTCCATCTTCAAGTTCAATTATCATGTGAGGAGTCTAGGTCGCTCATAACCGGGAGCACGGCTGATATATCAGTTTTACACTCTGCAGAGGTGGTACAACTTTACCCACAAGCCATGTATCCCATCTAGCCCGGGTTGATCGGACCCTTAGACACTGCCGAGGTGAATGGCTAGGGATCCATTATGAGGCTTTCACAAAATACACTTAATACGAAGCAACCCGCTAAGGTTTCTAAAGACGATGGTGGTGGCCCCCTGGGTGAGGTACCTTAGCCAAGAATATGACCCCATGTTAACGTGGGCTGCCAGCACCTACCGCTCCCCCTCTTGCCCATATTTCAGGTAAGGTTGCTAGGCACTAAGCATATAAAGCTAATTACCAAAGCCAGAGCCATGATAGCACTCGTGGTTGCACTGTTATCCTGGGTGGTCACTCCATGTTCCAATTAATTTGTAATAATGTTATCTTAACCATCGGGTTAATGTCATAATTGCAAATTAATTTTTTGGAACATTAAAACCAATTAATGAGTGACATTAAAAATCATTAAGTTGAGCGATAGCACAAATTTTGCACAGCTTAATAATTTTCCCAGGTTAAACAAGGAATACAGGTAGTAAATCTAGGAAATCCTTAATTAGGTTAACCCATCAAATTATGCAATATATCAAAAAGTAAACATTATTATATGCAATGAGTAGGTACAAACAGAATATGCAGAGGGAGAATCCACTTGCCTTGCTCAAAAGCGTCCTGTGGGTCGTTCTCAAACAAATTTGGATCTTCTACCACACAATCGGCTTCTATTATAATCGCACGTCGCACATACAAAAATAAAACATACACAAATAAATAAACATGCATCATCACATAATCATACACCATTACATACACATTAACACATCGTAAAAGAAAAACATTCCAAAAAGAAAACTTAATTTGTAACTATAATATAAAATAAAACACATCAACGATCATTTCATTTGCTACGACATACTATTTATTTTGTTTGCATAATTCACTAGAGAGATCTATATGGCAAATTTGACTATGAAAGTGTGTACTATATAAATTCATTAATATATATATCGTGCTAAACAAAACTCTATGGAGTAAGTTTAATTAGCTAATCAATTATTTCTACCGGATAGTACATGGAGTATATTATTTCTTTCTAAAAGAAAATTATAGTAGACGTTACAATTGTCGGGGACCATAATTAGGGGTACCCTCAAGGCTCCTAATTCTCAGCTGGTAACCCCCATCAGCATGAAGTTGCAAAGGCCTGATGGGCGCGATTAAGTCAGGGATCAGTCCATTCGAGCGACTCGATCAACGCCTCGCCCGAGCCTAGCCTCGGACAAGGGCAGCCGACCCCGGAGGATTTCCGCCTCGCCCGAGGCCCCCCTCCAACGGCGAACGTATTACTGGCTCGCCCGAGGCCCTGCCTTCGCCGAGAAGCAACCCTGACTAAATCGCCGCACCGACCGACCAAATCGCAGGAGCCTTAAATGCAAAGGTGGCCTGACACCTTTATCCTGACGCGTGCCCCCCGGCAGAGCCGAAGTGACCGCCGTCACTTCGCCGCTCCACTGATCGGCCTGACAGAAGGACAGCGCCGCCTGCGCCACTCCGACTGCAGTGCCACTTGACAGAGTGAGACTGTCAGGCAGTCAGGCCCTGCCGAAGGCACCATAGGAAGCTCCGCTTCGCCCGACCCAGGGCTCAGACTTGGGCTCAGCCCCGGAAGACGGTGAACTCTGCTCCGCCCGACCCAGGGCTCGGACTCGGGCTAAGTCCCGGAAGACGGCGAACTCCGCTCCGCCCGACCCAGGGCTCGGACTCGGGCTAAGTCCCGGAAGACGGCGAACACCGCACCGCCCGACCCAGGGCTCGGACTCGGGCTAAGTCCCGGAAGACGGCGAACTCCGCTTCGCCCGACCCAGGGCCCGGACTCGGGCTAAGTCCCGGAAGACGGCGAACTCCGCTCCGCCCGACCCAGGGCTCGGACTCGGGCTCAGCCCCGGAAGACGGCGAACTCCGCTCCGCCCGACCCAGGGCTCGGACTCGGGCTAAGTCCCGGAAGACGGCGAACTCCGCTCCGCCCGACCCAGGGCTCGGACTCGGGCTCAGCCCCGGAAGACGGCGAACTCCGCTTCGCCCGACCCCAGGGCTCGGACTCCGCCCTGGCCTCAGCCGACGGCCTCCGCCTCGCCCGACCCAGGGGCTCGGACTCGACCTCGGCCACGGAAGACAGACTCGACCTCGGCTTCGGAGGAGCTTCCACATCGCCCAACCTAGGGCGCAGGCCAGCCACGTCAACAGGAGGCGCCATCATCACCCTACCCCGAGCTGACTCGGGCCGCAGGGAACAAGACCGGCGTCCCATCTGGCTAGCTCCGCCAGATAGGCAATGATGGCGCCCCGCGTACTCTGTGACGACGGCGGCTCTCAGCCCCCTTACGGAAGCAAGAGGACGTCAGCAAGGACTCAACCGCTCCGACAGCTGTCCTTCCGCCAGGCTCCAACGCTCCTCCGACGGCCACGACATCACACCAACTGGGTGCCAAAATCTCTCCGGCTGCCACAACGGCATGTACTTAGGGCGCTAGCAATCCTCAGCTAGACACGTAGCACTCTGCTACACCCCCCATTGTACACCTGGATCCTCTCCTCACGCCTATAAAAGGAAGGACCAGGGCCCTCTTAGAGGGGGTTGGCCGCGCGGGGACGAGGACGAGACAGGCGCTCGCCTGGAGCCGCTCGCTCCCTCTCCCGCGTGGACGCTTGTAACCCCCTACTGCAAGCGCACCCGACCTGGGCGCGGGACGAACACGAAGGCCGCGGGATTCCCACCTCTCTCACGCCGGACTCCGACCGCCTCGCTCTCCCCCCTTCGCGCTCGCCCTCGCGCTCGACCCATCTGGGCTGGGGCACGCGGCGACATTCACTCGTCGGCCCAGGGACCCCCGGTCTCGGAACGCCGACAACAATATTATTTAAAAGTCACTTAACCTTGATATTTAGGAGAACTAAATTAACCTACCAATATAATTCTACTATTTAGTTTACAGTAGTCATAGTAGCTGTATTATTTAATACTAATCGAGACTCTAACACGACTTAGTGAAGAAGCAATTTATCTATAATCGCACATACGAACACATATAATTTGACTAAAAATCTACAGTTCATCCCGAGCATAAATAACCGTAGAATTATTCATATAGTATTTTTATTAAGAAGATATGGTCTACTCTATTCCAAAATTCTTCACTCTAGAAAATTATATTTAATTTAATTTCAACCGACATAACCAAACTAAGTTGTAAACATGGAAAATGGCATAAACACTATTTGAAATAGCTCAACATATACACAGGAGATCAATCATTAAATTTACACGTGATTCGAACTCTGAAATTTACAAATTTAAAACAACAAAACACTGCAGGGGTAGAATACAATACGCTTGTCTTCTACCTTTCTCCGTTTCCTATGCGCAGAACGATGGGTGAGCAGGGACGGTCGTCGAGCAGAGGGTTTTGGCCGGTGGTGGTCGCCCGGGGTTGCGACTTCACTTGGTTCAAC
Organism: Zea mays; assembly: GCF_902167145.1. Classification (NCBI taxonomy): domain Eukaryota; kingdom Viridiplantae; phylum Streptophyta; class Magnoliopsida; order Poales; family Poaceae; genus Zea; species Zea mays. Next base: position 59,025,736 of record NC_050105.1, read on the forward strand.
GACGTACGATGCCCTGGCTCCGGGGGTCAGCGACTAGGGAAGCTTCGGCGATGACGAACTCCGGCGAGCAGGGTGCGTGGTGGCGAGCAATGTGCAGCAGAGAGAGGAGAACACAGGGTGAACGTGTACTGCTCCACGGGACATGAGCTCGCGTTTTATAGAGAGCAGGGAGGGAAGAGGAGAGGGAACACCAGGGAGGTAATGCGTGGAGCGCCGGCGGCCTTCAAGCACCATCAATGGCGTCAATTACAAAGAGAATAATGGGTAAGAAAGAAGAAACAGTCGCAGTTGCATCTCTATTAATGTCGTGACGAACGGACGACGGTTCTTGGCGCGGATGGCGCAGTCGGTCGATGCGGGGCACAGACGTGGCTTGCGCGGCTGTTGCGGTCGGTGTCGCGTGTGCGGCTGGGGCAGAAGCGCGGCTCGGACTCGGACGTCGGGCGCGCGGTCGTCGCGGCTGTTTGCCTGGCGCAGGTCGGTCCGCGGGGCGCCGGTGCAGGGCGGGGCTCGGTCGGCGCGCGCATCGCGCGGCGTGGGACGCAGGGGCCGGTCGGCTCGGGCTGGATGGCACGGACGTCAAGCTGGCGGCTCCACGCGCGGGATTTGTTTTTTTTCTTTTTTTTCTAATTCCGAAAGGTATTTTTAAATAGCTCAAAAATTCATAAGAAATACACCAAAAATATTTATAAATAAGATACTTGTTTTTAGACTAATAACTAGTATATTATTTAATTATTATATTATTTACTAGGTTTTCTTTAACAAGAATCGATTAAAAACATTCGATAATCAATCAAGCACATACAAAGAAAATGATCAAAAAGCAAATAAATAATTAAACACTTAAAAAAATTATTACCCTAATTAATATAATAACTAAATTTATTATTTTTCATTGATGACTTTTGTGGTGTTACAAACCTACCCCTCTTAAAAAGAATCTCGTCCTCGAGATTAAGAAACTTCCGAGAATAACTGGGGGAATTCTGCTCTGAGTTCATCTTCTCTTTCCCAAGTGGCCTCATCTTCCGAATGATGACTCCACTGAACTTTGCACATGTTAATAACTTTACTCCGTGTAATTCTGCGAGATGTTTCTAGAATTCTGACCGGGTACTCCAAATAGGTCAAATCCTCATTAACATTCAGTTCTTCCATGGGTAACTGTTCTTTTGGTACTCTTAAGCACTTCTTGAGTTGTGATACGTGAAATACGTCGTGCACATCCGATAATCTATCGGGTAGCTCTAACTGGTAGGCTACTTCACCTTTTCTTTCCAAAATCTTGAATGGGCCGATATAGCGAGGTGATAATTTTCCCTTAAACTTAAACCTTTTCATTCCTCTCATCGGTGAAACTTTAAGGTATACGAAGTCTCCTACTTCAAACATCAACTCTCTTCTTCTATTATCAGCATAGCTTTTCTGTCTTGACTGTGCTGACTTCAAATTTTCTCTAATAGTCTGCACTTGCTTTTCGGCTTCTTGGAGAATTTCTGGACCAAATACTTGACTTTCTCCAGTCTGATTCCAATAAAGCGGTGTTCTACACTTTCGTCCATATAGTGCTTCAAATGGTGCCATTTTTAGACTTGCTTGATAACTGTTGTTATACGAAAATTCTGCATAAGGCAAACTTTTATCCCAGCTTCTACCATGTTTCAGAGCGCAAGCTCTTAGCATGTCTTCCAACACTTGGTTTGTCCTTTCTGTTTGCCCATCCGTTTGCGGATGATAAGCTGAACTAAAATTTAGCTTGGTATCCATGGACTCATGTAGTCTTTTCCAAAAGCGCAAGGTAAACTGGGTTCCTCGATCCGATACGATCTTCTTCGGTACTCCATGCAGACAAACAATCCTCGACATGTATAACTCTGCTAACTGGGCTCTCGAGTAAGTTGTCTTCACAGGTATAAAGTGGGCTACTTTAGTTAACCTATCTACTATGACCCATATTGAATCATAGCCATCTCGAGTACGGGGTAGTCCAACTATGAAATCCATACTGATTTCTTCCCATTTCCATTCTGGTACCTTGAGAGGTTGTAGTAATCCTACTGGTCTTTGGTGTTCGGCTTTAACTCGCTGACACACGTCACATAATGCAACATGAGTAGCAACATCTCTTTTCAATCCGTACCACCAATACTTTTCCTTAAGATCCTGGTACATCTTTGTACTTCCAGGGTGAATAGAGTAAGCTGAATCATGAGCTTCTCTCAAAATAAGTTAGCGCAAGTGCTCGATTTCGGGTACACAGATTCTCTTCTTAAACCATACTGTGCCTTGTTCATCTTCCGTGAAATCTGGGGCTTTACCCAAACCAATCAAAGCTTTAATTTCCTTAATTTTCTCATCAGACTCTTGTCCTTTACGAATCTCTTCTTCCAAAGTAGATTCAACTTCCATAATCGTTGCTTCTACACTATAAAGCATACCAAGGGTGAGTTGTTCCATTTCCCAACACAATTCTTGTGACATCAAATGAGTAGTGATGTTGTTCACTTGACCCTTACGGCTCAAAGCATCAGCTACTACATTTGCTTTTCCGGGGTGATATTGTATTTCCAAATCATAGTCCTTAATCAACTCAAGCCATCTTCTCTGTCTGAGGTTGAGTTCTTTCTGAGTGAATATATATTTCAGGCTTTTGTGATCCGTGAAGATTTTGCACTTGTTTCCAATCATATAGTGCCTCCAAATCTTCAAAGCATGCACTACGGCAGCTAGTTCCAAATCATGCGTAGGATAATTCTTCTCATGCTTTCTCAACTGCCTTGAGGCATAAGCTATCACTTTTCCTTCTTGCATTAGCACACATCCAAGTCCAAGGTGTGATGCATCGCAATACACATCAAATCCCTTGTGGATGTCTGGCATTACCAATATTGGTGTAGTAGTTAACCTTTTCTTGAGTTCTTCAAAACAATTCTGGCAAGCTTCATCCCATTTGAACTCTTTACCTTTCTCCAGTAGAGAGGTAAGTGGTTTCACTAACTTGGAAAAACCTTCAATAAATCTTCTATAGTATCCTGCCAATCCAAGAAAACTTCTGATCTTGGACGCATCCTTTGGTTGCTTCCAATCTAGTATCTCACTTATCTTTCCTGGGTCCACTTTAATTCCACCATCGGTAACGATATGCCCTAAGAAAGCAACTTCCTTTAACCAAAAATCACACTTCAAGAACTTCGCATATAGTTGGTTGTCACGAAGCTTTTGTAGGACTAGCCTTAGATGATCTTCATGTGTTTCTTCATTCGGAGAATATATCAGTATGTCATCAATGAATACGACCACAAACTGATCCAGATATTCCATGAATACTTTATTCATCAAGTTCATAAAGTATGCTGGTGCATTAGTCAGTCCAAACGACATGACCAAAAACTCATATAATCCATATCTTGTCGTGAAGGCTATCTTGGGTACATCTTCTGCTCGAATCTTTAACTGATGATATCCCGATCTTAGATCTATCTTCGAGAATATCTTAGCTCCTTTCATTTGATCGAATAAATCTTCAATCCGAGGTAATGGGTACTTATTCTTGATGGTTACTTCATTCAAACTTCTATAATCAACGCACATTCTCCTCGAACCATCCTTCTTGTTCACAAATAGCACTGGGGCTCCCCAAGGGGATGAACTTGGGCGAATGAAACCTTTTTCTAGTAATTCTTCTATTTTTTCTTCAGTTCTACTAAATCTTTGATATCCATTCTATATGGTCTTTTCGAGATAGGTGCGGTTCCGGGTAATAAAATTCAATAGAAAACTCTATATCACGGACAGGTGGCATACCTGGTAATTCCTCCAGAAATACGTCTGGGTTCTCACACACTATCTTGATATTTTCCAAGGGCTTTTCTTCCAAGTGATTGATCACTGTCTTCCCTTTTGCATCTGTTGACTTGTCTATGTTGACTTGGATTCTTTCACCTTGAGGACTTGTCAACATAATTGTTCCATTGGCACACTGTATCACTCCATCACAACTTTTTAACCAGTTGCATCCAAGAATCACATCAATACCGTTGGATCCTAGGACCACTGGGTTGTAATACCCAAAAGTATTGTTTCGGATTTCTAATAAACAAAACAAAAATTTGAACAAGGATATCGTGATTATCTCACATATTAAGTCACATCTCCTAAAATAAATATAGCTTATAATAAAGGATTTAATGATCTTAAATAAGTTAAGTTATTTTTTTTTTGATAATGTGTTTAGAGATATTCTATGAGATGGTTAGGTTAAGCTAACCCTTAGCTTGGAGTTGTGTCTGTGCATTTAAAGTTAAACTCAAACTTTGATGAGAAGTTGAATCTAAATGAAATTTGAATTTGAATTTAAATAGAGATGAGAGAATAAAAATCAGAAAAACATAAAAATAATAAAAGGAAACCTAACTGGGCCGCCAGGGATAGATTTTGGCCCACTACCCCTTTTCCCTCGCGCGCTCCCAGCCCAATCGAAGCGCGCGCGCCCTCAGCCCTGGACTGACCGACATGGTGTCCCCACTGTCAGCCGCTTATCACTCACACACGCACGCGTGAACGTCTCGCCGATCGGTGGGCTCGGCGCGTCAGGACCTCCCCTTCCAACGGAGTATCGCGCATGGCGGGCAGGGCCGTTGCGAACCTCGCGCCGCTTGGACCGGGGAGTGGGGTTGAGGCTCCCCTCTACCTAGGGATAAGACCCCGGGGCACTTCTCCTTGAACCCCAAGTCCCAGCCGCCGCCTACTCTTCCCCCTCTGCTCTGCTCTGCTCTATCTCGCTGGCGGCGGCGCGCGGATCGCTGTCCTCGCCCGTGCTGATTCGCCCTATCCTTTGATTCCGTCGTCCCTGCGCCATGGCTCCATGTCCGTGCTCTGCACGCGACGATAACAGAACGCGACCGAGATTCTCGCCGGTAGCAGTCAACTGAATCGCGCAACGACCTCCGCTGGATTTCTGGGCGCTATAAAAATGTGAGCCGCTACCCCCTCGCCATCCTGATAGCTGGGAAACAGAAGAAGTGACCGAGGGAGAAAAGAAAGCGGGGTCGCCGCGGAGGAACCCACACATCTCCTACAATCGGGGCGCGTGATTGACCGTGGAGCTTCGCTAGATCACGGGGAAGCTGCTCGGGTCTTCTGCGGGTTGATCTTGGAGCCGGAAATCCGCCAATTGCTTGACGGTGTCGACCCTCCGTCACGGTGCCGCATCTCGTCGCGGGGCGAGTCCACTGCTACTCCACCGTCGGTGAGTTACCCTAGGTCATAGTTATTGTCACGTCCGCTTCGCGTATGAGTAGTTCGATGGGAATTTTTAGGCCTCGGGTCCGTGGATTGCGTGCGCTGGCAATGGCGCCGCGGCGGCGATTTGGGTTCTGCTGTGCGCCGCGACCGCCCGTTCTGTGGGTTGTTCGGCTGGAGATTGAAGAGAAGAGCGATGGTCGTTGGATCGGTCGTATGCGTCCAGGATTAGATCGGGATGGAGGTAGGAGATTGACCGTAGATCTGCGCCGTTGATCTCACGTCGTGCGGTAGAAACTGGATCCAGAGTTAATTAAATCTAGGCCGTTATATGTTCATCCAACGGCTCCGTTTAACCCATACCCCTTCGACCGCGTGTTTTCACAAAAGAGCCCCTGGTTAATGCCTGAACTAACCCGCGGTCCAGTCCAGGATTCGCTGTGTCTTGGGAAGTTTTGCACCTAGACCCCTAGCTTTCTCTGTAATAGTGCGCCCACTCCAGAGACCCAGGAAACTCAATAATTACATGTAGAAATTGATTTTTATGTATAAATAATTGCTAGAAACTTGATTTAATCATAGAAAATCCATTCTAGCTCCAAATTAGTATATTCCAGTTCCTAAAATTTTGTAATAATGTTGTTTATTACATAGCACCTCTGTTTTAACATGAAAATGGTATTAAAATTTATTTCTTAACTAATCTCGTATCAAATACATAAAACCTTAGGAAATTCGTATCTCCTTCGTTTTAAATCCGATTTGACTCGTTCCAGTTGCGTTAGTCTCGTAGCAACGTGTAGATTATTATTACTCAGTTTATTCTTATGTTTGGTGTGATGTTAATTTTGCCTATACCATGTTTGTTTGTATTGCTACGACTAGCGTGAGGTCACGAGTCACCTGAAGATCATCCTGGTACCTGGAATCTCAAGTCTCAGGCAAGTTGTGCCCTTGATCACTTCTTTTACCTACTCATGTTCTGATTAATCATAATGATCTGCATAGGTTAATTTTGATGGGACCCAATAGGTCACCCTAGTTTGTTCATCCTGAATACCTTGTTTATCCCTGAATCACTTGGTTAGTTCTGCTACTGCTTTATATGGTTTTGGGTTAATATTTCATTACATCTATGTTCCAATTATGTTGTTATTCTATTTATGTTCATGACAAGATCATTAAAATGTTAATTGGAACATAGAGCTTAACTTGAGAACCACGTGCCACCACAAGGGTTTAATGGGACGCCCTTGGCTGACTAATTAGGAAAGCTAGTGGAGGACTACCTTACCCGAAAGGGGCAAGGGCAGTAGGGGAGTGGTCAGTGTAGGGAGGCCCTCGGGAGGATTTTGCTGCGATGGCGGTCCTGCAAGGGATTCCTGCATTGGAGCTTCCTATAAACTGTAGCGGGTTTTCTGAAGCTAGTGGAACTTTGTAAAGGCCTCGTAGTGTTACCTTGCCTCGCCTCCTCGGTAGAGGTGTATGGGAAGTCGCGATCCCTTGGCAGATGGGTAACATGACTTGTGGGTAAAGGGTACCACCTCTGCAGAGTGTAAAACTGGTATACTAGCCGAGCTCACGGTCATGAGCAGCTCAGGACTCTCTGATGATTAAATTATGGAACTTAAACTCAATTTGTCATACGCATTGCATCGCAGGTGATGTTGTTACTTTTGTGCTACTACTTAATTGGGTTGGTATTTACTTATACTTAGTAATTGCTAATAAAACTTTGACCAACTTTAAAAGCAATGCTCAGCTCTAACCATCCTCTTTGGTAAGCCTTACACTTCACGTGAGCTCCCACCTTTGGCGAGTTCATGCACATTATTCCCCACAACTTGTTGAGCGATGAACGTATGTGAGCTCACTCTTGCTGTCTCACACCCCCCCCACAGGTCAAGAACAGGTACCGCAGGATGAGGCGCATGGAGGATGCTGCGATGAGTTCGTGAGAGAGATCTAGGCCGTCGTCTCCCAGTCAACTTTGGGTTGCTGGATCGTTTCCTCATATGATGTAATTATTTAATTATTTTTGTACAGAACTCCTGTTATATAGTAAATATGTGACATTCGATCCTGTGCCACTATGCATCATATGTGTGAGACTTGGTCCCAGCACACCTGATGTTTATGTTCGCGCCCGGGTTTTGGACCCCTAAAATCCGGGTGTGACAGAAGTGGTATCAGAGGAATGTTGACTGTAGGACGAAACCTAGATGAAACTGGACAACCATTATCTACTTACCTTTCCTACTCTGATTCTTTTCTAAACTTCTCTTAATCTTTCCCATCTATTTCCGCTTACTCTGATTATTCTTATCTTTTCTTTCTAAAGACAAATGTGGATTTCACACTTTGAAATCCCGTACCTAAAGTGACATTTAGGAATAGGAGACCTAATCTTAGGGACAAAAACAAAACTGTTTTTTTTATCCGTATGCTTGAATGCTTGTTCTTATGATACTTGTCTGATTTGGATCTTTGATTGAGTGTGATTAGTTGTGGAGTAATGTCCACAATTATATCTGCATATACATATAGAAAAAATGCTTATAAAAATAACTAGATAAACTAGGTTATCCCTCATTAAAGTATCTAGCCTAACCATATCCATCTCATCTTAAAAGATTTTATCCTACACTCATAGATCCATCTTATGTGAAAAGATCCTAACTTATCCTAATTAAAATATATCTTATCTTAAAAGATTTTCTCTTATCTTAATAGATTCATCTCATCTTAGAAGATTCTATCCTATCTTATCTTGTCATATCCTAACTACTTTGCTTATCTCGTACTAAGTGTAACAACTATGATCTATTCTAAAATAAGTAGATCTTAACTAGTCTAATCTAGTTATATCCAATCTGTCTATCCCCACCTAACATCAAACAAGATTTTGACCTACATCATGTAGTCTATCTCATCCATATCTATCTTAACCATATTCCCCAACCCCGATGATACACACTAACCTCGAATCAATGAGACCAAGACCAAAGAAGAGAAAATCGACCTTGACAAGGAAGGACAAAACAGTCAAAGTGAATCTCGAGATGAATCAAGACTTAAACATTGCTGGTGAAGTCTTTTCCTTGCCATAATCTTTCTTACCTCAACCTGTTCAGTTTATATCCCATATAAATAGTAGCTGGATACCTATGCTCTCCCAATCTCCCACTACCACCACCGGCACCACAACCAAGCTACATAAACATATATATACATTACTACTATTTGTAAGATCTAAATGTTACTTTAGTTAATATTTGGTATGATACTATGTTAGGAGGAATAATAAGGTCTAATTGACCCCACGTGTTGCTAATTAAGTATGCATCATGCTGAGTTTTTGTTTGTGCATATGTTTTGAAATAATTTAGTTATAGACCCTTTCCTTACAAATCTTGAGGACGAGATTTCTGTTAAGGGGGTAGGATTTGTAATACCCAAAAGTATTGTTTCAGATTTCTAATAAACAAAACAAAAATTTGAACAAGGATATCGTGATTATCTCACATATTAAGTCACATCTCCTAAAATAAATATAGCTTATAATAAAGGATTTAATGATCTTAAATAAGTTAAGTTATTTTTTTTTGATAATGTGTTTAGAGATATTCTATGAGATGGTTAGGTTAAGCTAACCCTTAGCTTGGAGTTGTGTCTGTGCATTTAAAGTTAAACTCAAACTTTGATGAGAAGTTGAATCTAAATGAAATTTGAATTTGAATTTAAATAGAGATGAGAGAATAAAAATCAGAAAAACATAAAAATAATAAAAGGAAACCTAACTGGGCCGCCAGGGATAGATTTTGGCCCACTACCCCTTTTCCCTCGCGCGCTCCCAGCCCAATCGAAGCGCGCGCGCCCTCAGCCCTGGACTGACCGACATGGTGTCCCCACTGTCAGCCGCTTATCACTCACACACGCACGCGTGAACGTCTCGCCGATCGGTGGGCTCGGCGCGTCAGGACCTCCCCTTCCAACGGAGTATCGCGCATGGCGGGCAGGGCCGTTGCGAACCTCGCGCCGCTTGGACCGGGGAGTGGGGTTGAGGCTCCCCTCTACCTAGGGATAAGACCCCGGGGCACTTCTCCTTGAACCCCAAGTCCCAGCCGCCGCCTACTCTTCCCCCTCTGCTCTGCTCTGCTCTATCTCGCTGGCGGCGGCGCGCGGATCGCTGTCCTCGCCCGTGCTGATTCGCCCTATCCTTTGATTCCGTCGTCCCTGCGCCATGGCTCCATGTCCGTGCTCTGCACGCGACGATAACAGAACGCGACCGAGATTCTCGCCGGTAGCAGTCAACTGAATCGCGCAACGACCTCCGCTGGATTTCTGGGCGCTATAAAAATGTGAGCCGCTACCCCCTCGCCATCCTGATAGCTGGGAAACAGAAGAAGTGACCGAGGGAGAAAAGAAAGCGGGGTCGCCGCGGAGGAACCCACACATCTCCTACAATCGGGGCGCGTGATTGACCGTGGAGCTTCGCTAGATCACGGGGAAGCTGCTCGGGTCTTCTGCGGGTTGATCTTGGAGCCGGAAATCCGCCAATTGCTTGACGGTGTCGACCCTCCGTCACGGTGCCGCATCTCGTCGCGGGGCGAGTCCACTGCTACTCCACCGTCGGTGAGTTACCCTAGGTCATAGTTATTGTCACGTCCGCTTCGCGTATGAGTAGTTCGATGGGAATTTTTAGGCCTCGGGTCCGTGGATTGCGTGCGCTGGCAATGGCGCCGCGGCGGCGATTTGGGTTCTGCTGTGCGCCGCGACCGCCCGTTCTGTGGGTTGTTCGGCTGGAGATTGAAGAGAAGAGCGATGGTCATTGGATCGGTCGTATGCGTCCAGGATTAGATCGGGATGGAGGTAGGAGATTGACCGTAGATCTGCGCCGTTGATCTCACGTCGTGCGGTAGAAACTGGATCCAGAGTTAATTAAATCTAGGCCGTTATATGTTCATCCAACGGCTCCGTTTAACCCATACCCCTTCGACCGCGTGTTTTCACAAAAGAGCCCCTGGTTAATGCCTGAACTAACCCGCGGTCCAGTCCAGGATTCGCTGTGTCTTGGGAAGTTTTGCACCTAGACCCCTAGCTTTCTCTGTAATAGTGCGCCCACTCCAGAGACCCAGGAAACTCAATAATTACATGTAGAAATTGATTTTTATGTATAAATAATTGCTAGAAACTTGATTTAATCATAGAAAATCCATTCTAGCTCCAAATTAGTATATTCCAGTTCCTAAAATTTTGTAATAATGTTGTTTATTACATAGCACCTCTGTTTTAACATGAAAATGGTATTAAAATTTATTTCTTAACTAATCTCGTATCAAATACATAAAACCTTAGGAAATTCGTATCTCCTTCGTTTTAAATCCGATTTGACTCGTTCCAGTTGCGTTAGTCTCGTAGCAACGTGTAGATTATTATTACTCAGTTTATTCTTATGTTTGGTGTGATGTTAATTTTGCCTATACCATGTTTGTTTGTATTGCTACGACTAGCGTGAGGTCACGAGTCACCTGAAGATCATCCTGGTACCTGGAATCTCAAGTCTCAGGCAAGTTGTGCCCTTGATCACTTCTTTTACCTACTCATGTTCTGATTAATCATAATGATCTCCATAGGTTAATTTTGATGGGACCCAATAGGTCACCCTAGTTTGTTCATCCTGAATACCTTGTTTATCCCTGAATCACTTGGTTAGTTCTGCTACTGCTTTATATGGTTTTGGGTTAATATTTCATTACATCTATGTTCCAATTATGTTGTTATTCTATTTATGTTCATGACAAGATCATTAAAATGTTAATTGGAACATAGAGCTTAACTTGAGAACCACGTGCCACCACAAGGGTTTAATGGGACGCCCTTGGCTGACTAATTAGGAAAGCTAGTGGAGGACTACCTTACCCGAAAGGGGCAAGGGCAGTAGGGGAGTGGTCAGTGTAGGGAGGCCCTCGGGAGGATTTTGCTGCGATGGCGGTCCTGCAAGGGATTCCTGCATTGGAGCTTCCTATAAACTGTAGCGGGTTTTCTGAAGCTAGTGGAACTTTGTAAAGGCCTCGTAGTGTTACCCTGCCTCGCCTCCTCGGTAGAGGTGTATGGGAAGTCGCGATCCCTTGGCAGATGGGTAACATGACTTGTGGGTAAAGGGTACCACCTCTGCAGAGTGTAAAACTGGTATACTAGCCGAGCTCACGGTCATGAGCAGCTCAGGACTCTCTGATGATTAAATTATGGAACTTAAACTCAATTTGTCATACGCATTGCATCGCAGGTGATGTTGTTACTTTTGTGCTACTACTTAATTGGGTTGGTATTTACTTATACTTAGTAATTGCTAATAAAACTTTGACCAACTTTAAAAGCAATGCTCAGCTCTAACCATCCTCTTTGGTAAGCCTTACACTTCACGTGAGCTCCCACCTTTGGCGAGTTCATGCACATTATTCCCCACAACTTGTTGAGCGATGAACGTATGTGAGCTCACTCTTGCTGTCTCACACCCCCCCCCCCCACAGGTCAAGAACAGGTACCGCAGGATGAGGCGCATGGAGGATGCTGCGATGAGTTCGTGAGAGAGATCTAGGCCGTCGTCTCCCAGTCAACTTTGGGTTGCTGGATCGTTTCCTCATATGATGTAATTATTTAATTATTTTTGTACAGAACTCCTGTTATATAGTAAATATGTGACATTCGATCCTGTGCCACTATGCATCATATGTGTGAGACTTGGTCCCAGCACACCTGATGTTTATGTTCGCGCCCGGGTTTTGGACCCCTAAAATCCGGGTGTGACATGGGTTGACTGAAAAATCTATTCCTTGAATCTTGATATTAACATGGGGGCATGAGTGTGTGGCCTTCATGTCACCTCCCGGTGAACTAATGTGTAATATCTTCTTAAGAGGATACTTAGGTATATTGTGTTTTTCCACAAATGACTCAGTTATAAAGGAATGCGATGCTCCAGAGTCAAATAAAACTGATGCAGGTATGGAGTTAACAAGAAACATACCATACACTATGTCGGCATCCTCAGGCACTGATTCTGCAGTGACGTGATTGACCCTTCCTCTGCTCTGGTTCTGCGGTGTCTTGTTCTGAGCAGATCCACGAGTGGGGGTGTTCTGGTCATTCCTCTGATTATTGCCTTTCTGGGGTGTCTGCTGGTTGCGCTTTGGGCAGTTGCTAGCATAGTGGCCTAGCTCACCGCACTTGAAACAACCATTGGGTTGGACTGGTGCGTTGCTTCTGGCCTGCATGTTACTGGCGCCACCATGACGGTTTTGTGAACTCCCACCAGACCTCTGGTTGGTCTGGGAGTTGCTCCTTTGCTGGTTCTGACTCCGATTATTTCTCTGGCCTTGCTGTCCAGAGCATTGCACTTGATAATTGTTTCTGCCTTGATTTCCAGAGCGGAACTGTGAACCTTGAGCGTTGTTCGGGCGGGTGTTCCTGCTAGACTGATCTTGGAATTTTCTTTTGTGGTCAGATAATTCCTTCCTTTTACTCTCAAGGCCAATTGCCTTGTTCAGTAGTGTCTGGAAGTTGGGAAAGGTATGGCTCTGAAGTTGATAGTTCAGAGGTCCAATCAGTCCTTTCCAGGAAACGCTCTTGGCGCTTCTCATCCGTGTCCACTTCTTCCGGTGCGTAGCGTGAAAGCTGAGTAAAGCAATCACGATACTCACTGACAGACATATTCCCTTGAGTAAGGGAAAGGAATTCCTTTTTCTTCAACTTCATGATTCCCGAGGGAATATGGTGAGCGTGAAAGTTCGCTTGGAACTCCTGTCAGGTTATTGTATCCGCGTTGGGGTGTGCCGCTGTGAAGGCATCCCACCAATCGGACGCAGCTCCCTCGAGTCTTCCCGAGGCGTACAAGACCTTCTCCCGGTCGTTGCACTGAGTGATGTCCAGCTTCTTCCCAATGACTTTGAGCCAGTCATCGGCATCCAGAGGATCAACCGCATGAGAAAATGTCGGCGGGTGATGACTCATGAAATCCCGGTGCTTATCTCTGGCCAGGGGTGCATACTGTTGTTGCTGCTGATGTTGTTGATTCTGTTGGTTCTGCTGAATTTGTTGAACAACCATAGTGATTCCTTGCAGAATCTGCATCTGGGCGGCGATGAACTGCTCCATATTGGGATTCGGTGGTGGTGGTACTTGTTGACCACACTGGTTCTGGTTGTTGTTGGGTCCTTGACGAGCGTTCACCATCTAATTGGTTAGGAGGTCAAGTCCTTATAAAAGTGAGGAGTAGAAAAGATTCTAGGAGGGGAAATAGCTTATGTTTAAAAAAATTTATATGTTCTTATGGCCATCATTCCATAAGACCATGGCACTCAAACAAAGATCCAAATCAAACATTTCAACCAATCACCATCACATGGTTGTTATTTATTAATATGATAACTTAAAAAGGTGTCCATCGTCTAACGCGAAGACTAACTTATTACATCTGTGACACCCCAGTGTCACCTAGGGTTTCTCTCAAATGCCAAACCTAAGAGCCATTATTTTATGTGAACCAAAGTAAGCATGAGCATCAAAATAACTTAAGTAAGAAAGAATTCACCAAGTATATACTTAAAAGGGTCATGATCAAAACAATTGAGTCCTTGAAAAGGGTAGAATGTGCAACCCTAATTAAAAACCCTAAGTAAGCCCCATGAACAAAATTCAAGAAAATAAGAAAAAGGGAATGAAAAGTTTAAAATTTTGAGTTGAGCCAATTATATAAGTTAAAGTATATTTATTAAGCAACAAGAAAGATTGAGAAGGCTTAGCCAAAATAACTCAAATAAATTCCCAAATCAGCCCTTGATCTATGAACCCTTAGAGAAATTCAGATTTCTGAATTTCAGACCTCTTCTAAAAGATCATCTAAGTTCTCTGTTTTTCAAAACTCAAAGCCAGAAGATCCAAATATCAAAGTTGTGCCAAATTACCTTGAACACATTCTGGGAAAGTTTGAACTCAAACCAAATTCATTTGGCACGGTTTTGGTGCAGCTTAACCTCGGGACCAGGCATTCTGACACTGGCACCTTGGTGACGCTACAACTCCCTGTCCCTAGCCTAAAACCGCACGTCGTCCATACACAAAAGACAAAGCTTGGTCTGGTGAACAAATCCCTTGCAGTGATCTTGCCCAAATTCGCGAAGATTTGCTCCCAATCGGCGCTTGAACAGGGGCAGAGGCAACGGGAACACGTGTTCGACCGCGGCTGACACCCCTGGTTCACGCCAGTTCGCGCACCGCGCCTCCCAGTGCACGCCCGCGCGCACTCGCTGGTCCACGACCGCCCGTGCACCGCGCCGTGCCTATAAAGCCCTCCCAGGCGCGCCCCACTTCGCCCCGCACTCACCCTCACCGGCCAGCCACTTTCCCTTAGCTCCGGCGAGCTTAATTCCGCCCGCCATTGCCGCCAGAGCTTCGGCCACCGTGGCCAGCCCCCTCCAGCCATCCTCTGGGCAAGCCAGTGCTTCGGCTAGCTCCGCCAGTAGCCCGTGAAGCTTGCCAAGCCCTCGGACCCGGCCGGACTTCACCGGAGGCCCGAGATCGACCTCACCGGACTTCGGTCTTCCGCCGCCGCGCGTGGACCAAGCTATCCAGTGAGTCTCCGACCAATTCCTTGCGCTCATAGCTTCTCTGGCATCCCGTGGACCTCCCTGACCCATTTGATTGAACTATCTCGCCGTGACCATGCCGGTCTCCTCGCCGCCGACGAGCATCCCCGCCTGCGCGCGTGGACCGACCGACTCCGACCATCTCCGACGGCGTTCCGCACACCGTTGTGATCCCCGAGACCTCCCCTTCGTCCTCGACCGCTTCACCGGAGCAATCTCGCCGCCGGTAAGCCCCTCCGCCCTTTTCTTCGCCGCGGCTACTGTTTAAGGTAGAAGAAGGACCTCGGGTTAGGATCTGTAGAACCCGAGGGGTTTTTCTGTAATGTCAGTGACTCATGTAAATAGTAACCTAAGGACTGATTCGCGAAGAAAACTTAGAAAACCCGCCAGGGACCCCAGTGCGAAGTGGATTTCCATTTAATCAATTCTGTTATTCTTTTTAAAATGACCAGAGAACTTAGAAAATCCATAACTTGATGAAATCTTAATAAAAAGTTGTCAAACCAATTTTGCTAGCTCTGGAATATTATGACCTATCATTTAAAAATAGTGAACCCCATGCTTTCTATTCAAAATTTTAGAGTTTAAATTTAAGAACAGAAACCCACTAAACCTTGTTTAATTAAGGAAAATTAGTTTTTCTTCTGTGTTGAACTTAAGAAAATTTGTAGATATTCAAACCTTATTTAGACACTGTTTAAAAATAGTAGGGACCCCAGCATTAGAAATTATGATGTAGTTATTCATTTAAAGCTATTTTGTCCAAAACTTAGAGAAAATCAGAAAGGCATTAGAAATTAATGAACAGTGATTAAGATTATTTTTCCTAGTTTACTTATGTAACAGAGAACCTAGGAAAAATGCAGAGACCATTAGTTTGGACCAGTTTTTAATTAAGATGATTTATTTAGCCTTATATAGACTGAAAATCAATTATTAAAGAGGCAAAACTATAACCAAAATGCTTAATAAAAATCCAGTAGACTTATAACCACCAGAGCCCCACTACAAAAATACAGAGCACCCCAGCCCAACTCTTTAAGTAAGGAAATTAAATGCAAAGTGATAATAAGGCATTTTCCAACTAAATCATGAACAACCCCAAATAATGTGATAATGGGCAACCAAAAATTAGCTAAGTCCATGATGAGATAAACTACCAGAGAAAAATGCAAACCCATGAAAAAGAAGCAAACTCCTACCAATTGCTAATAATTTAAGAGAAAGACCACTTACTTCAAATAATGCAAACCACCCCTTCCCTTAAGCAAAAAGAGGCCAAACTTCAGAATGATTGCTCTTGCACAAAATAATACCCAAGAAAAATAAGAACTCTGTTGTTTGATGTTTTTCAAATATAGTGGTAGTAGAAAGCACCCATTTTGCTAGGAACTTGAGAAAACCATAGGAAAATAATTAAAAGGTGTTAATGTCTAGAAATTTGTATCAAGTCATGTTATGATACCTAAAAGTCAGCAAAAATAAGTTTTAGAAAATTACCCACTGTTAAGTAATAGTTGTAGTTCAAAGCACCCCTTCTGCCCTAGAATTTAATAATTTTGTCCAGAGAAAACTATTCACTTTCTGATCCCCAAATTTTGAGACAGAGAAACACACACCAGTAACAAGCCACTGTAATTTTTTGCAGAATTTTTAAAATTTTATAAAAGCAACTTGTAGTTCAAACCCACTCCAAAACCCTTAAGAGAATAAAAGAAAAGGGAAGAAGAAATAAACCTCACCCCAATAAGTCTAACTTGAGAACTTAATCAATTCTCCCTAAGACTTAAAAGGAATTCAGTGGAACCCCAAAATTTAACCTACCACTTACCTTAGCTAAGTCTAACCCAACTTACCAAGTATACCACTAAAGGGTCTTACATAAGCAAAGTTAACCTTGTTTAACTCAAGAAGATCATACACCTTTAAAGTTGAAATTTCTAAAAGCACCTATCATATCATGCATATATCTTACGCATTGCATTCATTAGATTGTAATCTTGCCGACGGAGAGTACGTGCTCATCCCCGAGCAAGGACCTGTCCAAGAGGAGGACCAGGAGCAGGCTTCAGAGGCTGCTATTGATGATCTCCCCGCAGCCCCAGCAATTGAAGGCAAGCCCCGGTTTTATGCATAACCATGTTATTATATGCTACTTTACTACACTTAATGCTTGTAGGATTGCAATGTGCACTTAAGTGTAGGAGTTGCTTGAAACCTCTAGTTGCATGAACTTAGGATTCCTTTTTGAGATGAATACTAGTATGCTAGGTTGAGTAGCTGCTTGCTAATCAGGATCTCGGTAGAAGTCGAGTGATTTTTCTAGCACTCGCGCGAGGTCAGGAATTGATTGTATTCATCTTGATAACGGGAGATATGTTGGTCTATGGACTTAGATCCAGGGAGGATGCCTTGTCCATGAGACGGGAAAAATGAATTAAGGATTAATGTGTGGATACCTGAGTCAAGCTTTTGAACGTACTAAGCACATGCCGGGAAAATGGTAACCGGTAAACCTAGTACCTGAGTGAAGCCGGGCGCGGACTTTATCCCTCATGCGACCTGAGACTGGGTCTCCCATGCTAGCTATGGTGGGTACAAGTGCGGTCACTGCACGGTGGCAGCCGGGGTCAGTGGAGCATTGTATGCCAAGGCGGTGAGGCCTGGACGCGAACGGGGAATCGATGGGGACGGTTGTCTTGTGTGGGGTCGGAGTACCCTGACATGACGTGTGTTTAGGTTTACCTTGCAAGGTTAAAACTCGATTCGAATCGTCTGCTTCTCGCAGCTAATGAGACTGCTTGATTCCTTGTACTGCATCGAGTAAGAAGTGAAATGTGGTTATATGAGATAACTTGTTGATTGAACTAATTGATTGTTACCATGAATGCTTAGAAGGAGCGAATCTAGCTAAGTTAATGATGGTAGAATTTGAAAAGCTAAAAATTGATTTTAGAAACAGCTAGTGCTTTTGGCAAACCAAACCCCTCAGCCAAACAGCTGCATAGTCTAGAGGTAGAGGAGTAGACTCCTCACACCGGTTAAGTCTAGCTGAGTATTAGTATACTCAGCCTTGCTTGTGGCACCATTTTTGCAGGTACCATGCAGGATTTGGTTGATGGTGTGACTTGGCCTACCACCCTGCCACCGGGTTGGACGGTCGAGTGGGATGTTGCTCCGGCAGGAGAGGAGCAGGAGGAGTAGTGGGCCAGGCCTTGCCCATTTCCTCATTACCGACGACATCGATTATCCGCTGCACTTTATTTCGTGAACTTTATTTGCTACTCAAAAACTCCGATTTATGTAACAACTCAGTACTTAATTTGAGGTTCCCTGTTTTATTGTATTTCTTCTGTGACTCACCTTCGAGTGGGATTGTGGAATTTGATCCTGGTTAAGTGGCTCTGTCAGACTAGATCTGAGGGACTGACGGGTTATTCCGATTTAAGTGTGTTGCTGCCTTTAAGGGTGCGACTTAGGCACTTAAGCTGGAATAATTCGGGTGGTTCTGCCACAGCTGGTATCGGAGCAAATTCCACCACAGATGAGGACAATAAACCATGAATACCAATTTTCAAAATCTAAAACTTGCCTAGAAACTACTACGGATCGTCAGGACTAGACCGCTAGACCTAGGACGAAAGGCCTTAGGCATAGAGGGAGAAATAGGTGGCTAATTAATTAGGCCCTGTGGGCCAATACTTATATTTTGAAGGATGCCCTAAAAAGGCACCCTATTTTCTTGTGAGAGGCAACGTTTCTTACAGCATGCATGCATTATAAAACCCAAAGAGGAATTAAAAATTTGAGCTAACCCCTTTTCTTTAAAATCATCCGGGCTCTCTTTTTCTTTTTCCTTCCACCATAATCTTTATCTTTGATTCCCTTCCGCAGATGAATTCACCCACCCCCGCCAGTGGAGGAGACTCTCGTTTCAGTTCTGACTTCCTTTCTCGCGATGGCTTTCCCTCCATCTTGTGGGAAGTGCTTAACTCCGCCGGTTACCCTACGCCCCCTTTGTACACGGTGCAGTTGTATGAGGAGCATCGGGTACCTCGTTGTCGGGTCTGGCTAACTTTGGAGGCTCATCCCCTTCAGCCGGGTTGGCGTTCTCTTGATTCTGAGACGATTGGACTCAGGACGGACGACACCGTTGAGGCAGCAGCCATGAAGACTCTGACGACTTTCTGTGGCTACCATCCCCTGGAGATGGTGATGCACCCCTTGGGACTCTTCCCTGCTGAGAAGAAGGATGATCCCATGTGGTGTAACCGCGTGAGCCATGTGAAGGATGTGTGGGCAATGTATCCTGACTTGGTTGGGAGGGTCACTGTTCAGTGCATGAGTGCGCTGTACCGCCTTCAGGCCCTTCAGAGTGATGCTATGGCACTTCTTGCTAACACCGCTCAGACCGCCAAGCTCACTCTCGACAGTCGGGAAGATTTTGTGGTCGACCTATCCACAGAGTTGGTGGAGAAGGATCTGCAGGTGGAGAGGCTGAGCCAGCGTATCGCTACCTTGGAGCAGCAAGTGGAGATCCGAGACAACACTATTGATGTCTTGGAGAACCAGCTTCACGATGTGCAGAGGGAACTCGAGGAAGCAAATGATCACTTGGACATGCACCACCTGGAGATGGAGGCCAATGAAGCAGGAAGCGAGGGAGAAGAGGCTCCCGAGGAGCTAGGACCAGCCCCTGGTGCCAATGGGACTACCTCCGCGATGCCTCCTTCACCCGTATCCAGTGTCGCTTCCACCGCTCAGGGTTAAGCAGTCGCTTTGACATTTTTAGGCGGATAGAAACCTATGCGAGCTTAGTAGTATCACATTTTGGACTAGGCTTATGGGTACTTTCCCCTGATTAATGTAACCCTGTAAACTTTTGATATCTGTGGGATCTTTGTCACCGTGTTATCTTCATTTCGAACCCAATATTATGATTATGGCATTTTCCTTCCATATGAGATGATATCTTGTCGTTCGAAACTGTGAGTTGGGATAACAATGGCGACAATCTCTGTTTTCAGATGGCAGCTAGGCAGCGTCGCGGGCAGAACGAGCAAGTTCCCCCGCCACCTCCCCCAGCTCCCACAGTGCAGGAGCTGATGGCCCAGCAGAATGAGATTCTGCGACAGCTCTTGCAGCGCCAGCCCCACCAACAGCATCATGGTGGAGGCCAGCATCAGCGACCTCCGGCTATGGCAACATACCAGGAGTTTCTGAGCACGCAGCCGCCCTTGTTCACCAAGGCAGAGGATCCGTTGGACGCCGACGTATGGCTTCGCATCGTCGAGTCCAAGTTTCCCCTCCTCACAGGAGACTCCCCTGATGAGGCCAAGGCTCGCTTCGCCGCACAGCAGCTTCGCGACCCTGCTCGGACTTGGTGGGACCACTTCCGTGCTATGCTCCCCGCTGATCGTGAGGTATCTTGGGAGGAATTCAAGACTGCCTTCAGAGGACACCACATTCCAGCTGGCATTCTTGATCGGAAGTTGAATGAATTCCTGGCCCTTAATCAAGGAACCCGCACGGTACTGCAGTATGCACAAGCCTTCAACGACTTATGCCAGTATGCAGGGTATCATGCTGATTCTGATGAAAAGAAGAGGGATCGCTTCCGCAGGGGTCTCAATACCAAGCTGCGGGAACGACTCAACACTGTCCGGGCTGATAGCTTCAATGAGTTGGTCAATATGGCCATCTCCCAGGAGGATTGCATTGTTGCTCACCGGGCAGAGAAGAAGAGAAAGGCACCAATGGCAACACCATCCGCTCAGGCTCAGAGGTTCCGGATTGTTTTTCACAATCAGAGCAGGGGTTTTCAGCAGCAGGCAGGCAGATGGGTGATCAGGCCACCTCAGCAGCAGCAGCAGCCGGCACCCAACCGCTACCCAGCTCCCACCCCAAGGAACAATCAGCCTCCGCAGCAGCAGCAGTTCCGCCAGGGCAATGGGAACAAGTGTTTCACTTGTGGCAATGTGGGCCACTATGCCAAGAACTGTCCCAGGAACCAGCAGAGGCAGATGCCAGCACCGAATCAAGACAAGGGAAGAAAGCAGAAGATGCAAGTCAGGCAAGGGAAGCTCAACTTCACTGCTCTAGAGGAAGTACCAGAAGGAGCTCCTATCATGACCGGTACCTTTTCAGTTTATAATCAACCTGCTTTAATTCTGTTTGATTCTGGTGCATCTCATAGTTTCATTAGCCAAAAGTTCAGTGCTAAATGCAAACTGCCATTCTCTCACTCAAAAGGGTCATTCATGATAGTCACACCTGGGGGTAAAATTGCAACTAATCAATTAAACCAAAGTGTGCCTATTCAACTGGGAAGCCACATTATCAAAACCACTCTTCTTGTGTTGGGATTGGAAAATGTGGACATTATTCTAGGGGCAAATTGGATGACCTTGCACCAAGTTGTGCTTGATGTAGCCAGTCGTACCGTGGAAGTTAATTCTCCTTTCTGCGGGAATTTCACTTTGATTCTGCCTAGTCAGGGTTCTTCTCAGTCATGTACTTTCTCTATGACAGAGTTACCCCTGAAGAAGATCCCAGTGGTCTGTGAGTATGCAGATGTCTTTCCTGATGAATTGCCGGGAATGCCACCGGACCGGGATATTGAATTCGCCATCGAGTTGCAACCGGGAACGGCCCCAATTTCTAAGAGGCCCTACCGAATGCCACCCGCTGAGTTGGCAGAGTTGAAGAAGCAGTTGCAAGAGTTGCTGGATAAGGGATTCATTCGCCCCAGCACTTCGCCTTGGGGATGTCCAGCGCTATTTGTGAAGAAGAAGGATGAAAGCTTGAGGCTGTGTATAGATTACCGCCCTCTTAATGCGGTAACTATCAAGAACAAGTATCCTTTGCCTCGTATTGATGTTCTTTTTGACCAGTTGGTCGGGGCCAAGGTGTTTTCCAAGATAGACCTTCGCTCTGGCTACCATCAGATCAAAATACGAGCAAGTGATATTCCGAAGACGGCATTCTCAACCAGATATGGGCTATATGAATTCTTGGTGATGTCATTCGGGCTGACAAATGCACCAGCATATTTCATGTATCTGATGAATTCTGTTTTCATGCCGGAATTGGACATGTTCGTGGTGGTTTTCATCGATGATATTCTGGTGTACTCAAAGAACGAAGAAGAACATGCCGGGCATTTGCATGTAGTGCTTCAACGTCTGCGAGAGCACCACCTTTATGCCTAGTTATCCAAGTGTGATTTTTGGCTAAAGGAAATCAAATTCTTGGGTCACACTATCTCTCAGGCTGGAATAGCTGTTGATCCTGATAAAGTGCAAGAGGTGATGAACTGGAGGCCACCAACGACTGTTCGCCAGATTCGGAGTTTTCTGGGATTAGCTGGTTATTACCGAAGATTTATTCCGGACTTCTCTCGAATTGCGAAGCCTATTACTGAGTTGCTGAAGAAAGAAGTCAAATTTGTGTGGAGTCAGAAGTGCGAAGATGCCTTCCATGCATTAAGGCAGCATCTGACCACAGCACCAGTATTGGCGCAACCCGACAGCAGCAAGCCTTTTGATGTGTATTGCGATGCCTCTGGCACCGGGCTAGGTTGTGTCTTGATGCAAGACAACCGAGTCATTGCTTATGCCTCAAGAGCACTCAGGCCTCATGAGCAAAATTATCCCACTCATGACCTCGAGCTAGCAGCAGTGGTTCATGCATTGAAGATGTGGAGGCACTATCTAATGGGAACCCACTGCAACATCTTCACTGATCATAAGAGCCTTAAGTACATTTTTACTCAGGCTGGTCTCAACATGAGGCAGAGAAGATGGCTAGAGCTGATCAAGGATTATGACCTGGAGATACATTATCACCCAGGGAAAGCTAATGTGGTAGCAGATGCCTTGAGTCGGAAGTTGCAATGCAACTGTATTCTAATGGATTCTCGCATTAACACCTTGTGTGATGAGTTGAGCAAGATGCAAATTGAAGTGATTCCTTCTGGTTCTTTGTCTCACATTTCTGTTGAGCCAGCTTTGCAAGACCAGATCATCAAGGCCCAGCTCAGTGACAAGGGAGTGCAGATTATCAAAAGGAATCTCCATCAGAAGGTTGAGAAGTATAATTGTTTCCGCCAGGATGAAAAAGGTGTGCTATGGTTCAAAAGCAGATTGGTGATTCCTAAGGACCGGGATCTCAAGAGGAAAATTTTGGATGAGGCCCATCTCTCCAAATTCTTTATGCATCCGGGAAGCACCAAGATGTACCATGATCTGAAGCTTTTGTACTGGTGGACCAGAATGAAGAGGGAGATAGCCCAGTATGTATCAGAGTGTGACACCTGTCAGAGGATAAAGGAAAGCCACTTGAAGTCCGCTGGAGCTTTGCAACCACTGTCCGTACCTTCGTGGAAGTGGGACGACATCAGCATGGATTTCATTGTGGGTCTGCCCAACACCTCTCGTCATCATGATTCAATTTGGGTTATTGTAGACCGATTGACGAAAGTGGCACATTTTCTTCCTGTGCACACCACTGATAAGGCTCAGAAATATGCAGAATTGTATATTGACCGGATCGTGTGTTTGCACGGATTACCGCGGACCATTGTTTCTGACCGAGGGGCCCAATTTGTTGCCAGATTTTGGGAACAATTGCAAGAGTCTTTGGGAACCAAGCTAATCAGGAGTTCAGCTTACCACCCACAGACTGATGGTCAGACGGAAAGGGTAAACCAGATTCTGGAGGATATGCTGAGAGCTTGTGCGATCGATTGTGGCAAGAACTGGGATAAGCACCTCTCCTTGGCAGAGTTTGCTTATAACAATAGTTATCAATCCAGCCTAAAGATGGCACCTTTTGAAGCTCTCTATGGAAGAAGGTGCAGGACACCACTCAATTGGTCTCAACCTGGTGAAAGAGAAGTTTTTGGACCTGATCTAGTGACTGAAGCCGAAAGGAAGGTCAAACTAATCAGGAACAATCTAGAAGCTGCTCAGGCCAGGCAGAAGAGCTATCATGATAAAAGAAGGAAACCTCTCCAGTTCGAGGTGGGAAGTTTTGTATACCTCAAGGTATCACCCACCAAAGGAGTGCAGAGGTTTGGGATCAAAGGCAAGCTAGCCCCTCGTTACATTGGACCTTATGAGATCATAGAAGCATGTGGACCCGTGGCATACAAGCTGAAGTTACCTTCAAAGATGTATGACATTCACAGTGTATTCCATGTATCTCAGCTGAAAAAGTGTGTTCGATTGCCGACTGAGATCATAGCAGAGCCAGAATTGGAGATAGAGCCAGATCTATCGTACCAAGAGTACCCCTCCAAGATTCTGGATTGTAAAGAAAGATCAACTCGGGCTAAATCGATCAAGATGTACAAGGTCCAGTGGAGTAATCACTCAGAGGAGGAAGCTACTTGGGAAACCGAGGAATTCCTGAGATCCAACTTCCCCGATTGCCTACCTAAGGAAGTTGGTACGTAATCACCCCCAACCCCTCCTCCTGCCTTTCGAATCTAATTTCCAAAAATATGATCTTAATTCAGAATGAAGTAACTATAAAGTAAAACTTAAAAGGACTTCCTTCTGAAGTTGCAAAGAGAATGACATTCAAAGAGCAGTTTTGCCCTAATAATAACAATCATCACCCTTTTTCCTGTCAGTCTCACCCTTCGCTTCACCCCGGGAGGACTCTGGCCCGAATCTCGGGACGAGATTCCTTTAAGGGGGGAAGGCTGTGACACCCCAGTGTCACCTAGGGTTTCTCTCAAATGCCAAACCTAAGAGCCATTATTTTATGTGAACCAAAGTAAGCATGAGCATCAAAATAACTTAAGTAAGAAAGAATTCACCAAGTATATACTTAAAAGGGTCATGATCAAAACAATTGAGTCCTTGAAAAGGGTAGAATGTGCAACCCTAATTAAAAACCCTAAGTAAGCCCCATGAACAAAATTCAAGAAAATAAGAAAAAGGGAATGAAAAGTTTAAAACTTTGAGTTGAGCCAATTATATAAGTTAAAGTATATTTATTAAGCAACAAGAAAGATTGAGAAGGCTTAGCCAAAATAACTCAAATAAATTCCCAAATCAGCCCTTGATCTATGAATCCTTAGAGAAATTCAGATTTCTGAATTTCTAAATTTCAGACCTCTTCTCAAAGATCATCTGTGTTCTCTGTTTTTCAAAACTCAAAGCCAGAAGATCCAAATATCAAAGTTGTGCCAAATTACCTTGAACACATTCTGGGAAAGTTTGAACTCAAACCAAATTCATTTGGCACGGTTTTGGTGCAGCTTAACCTCGGGACCAGGCATTCTGACACTGGCACCTTGGTGACGGTACAACTCCCTGTCCCTAGCCTAAAACCGCACGTCGTCCATACACAAAAGACAAAGCTTGGTCTGGTGAACAAATCCCTTGCAGTGATCTTGCCCAAATTCGCGAAGATTTGCTCCCAATCGGCGCTTGAACAGGGGCAGAGGCAACGGGAACACGTGTTCGACCGCGGCTGACACCCCTGGTTCACGCCCGTTCGCGCACCGCGCCTCCCAGTGCACGCCCGCGCGCACTCGCTGGTCCACGACCGCCCGTGCACCGCGCCGTGCCTATAAAGCCCTCCCAGGCGCGCCCCACTTCGCCCCGCACTCACCCTCACCGGCCAGCCACTTTCCCTTAGCTCCGGCGAGCTTAATTCCGCCCGCCATTGCCGCCAGAGCTTCGGCCACCGTGGCCAGCCCCCTCCAGCCATCCTCTGGGCAAGCCAGTGCTTCGGCTAGCTCTGCCAGTAGCCCGTGAAGCTTGCCAAGCCCTCGGACCCGGCCAGACTTCACCGGAGGCCCGAGATCGACCTCACCGGACTTCGGTCTTCCGCCGCCGCGCGTGGACCGAGCTATCCAGTGAGTCTCCGACCAATTCCTTGCGCTCATAGCTTCTCTGGCATCCCGTGGACCTCCCTGACCCATTTGATTGAACTATCTCGCCGTGACCAGGCCGGTCTCCTCGCCGCCGACGAGCATCCCCGCCTGCGCGCGTGGACCGACCGACTCCGGCCATCTCCGACGGCGTTCCGCACACCGTTGTGATCCCCGAGACCTCCCCTTCGTCCTCGACCGCTTCACCGGAGCAATCTCGCCGCCGGTAAGCCCCTCCGCCCTTTTCTTCGCCGCGGCTACTGTTTAAGGTAGAAGAAGGACCTCGGGTTAGGATCTGTAGAACCCGAGGGGTTTTTCTGTAATGTCAGTGACTCATGTAAATAGTAACCTAAGGACTGATTCGCGAAGAAAACTTAGAAAACCCGCCAGGGACCCCAGTGCAAAGTGGATTTCCATTTAATCAATTCTGTTATTCTTTTTAAAATGACCAGAGAACTTAGAAAATCCATAACTTGATGAAATCTTAATAAAAAGTTGTCAAACCAATTTTGCTAGCTCTGGAATATTATGACCTATCATTTAAAAATAGTGAACCCCATGCTTTTTGTTCAAAATTTTAGAGTTTAAATTTAAGAACAGAAACCCACTAAACCTTGTTTAATTAAGGAAAATTAGTTTTTCTTCTGTGTTGAACTTAAGAAAATTTGTAGATATTCAAACCTTATTTAGACACTGTTTAAAAATAGTAGGGACCCCAGCATTAGAAATTATGATGTAGTTATTCATTTAAAGCTATTTTGTCCAAAACTTAGAGAAAATCAGAAAGGCATTAGAAATTAATGAACAGTGATTAAAATTATTTTTCCTAGTTTACTTATGTAACAGAGAACCTAGGAAAAATGCAGAGACCATTAGTTTGGACCAGTTTTTAATTAAGATGATTTATTTAGCCTTATATAGACTAAAAATCAATTATTAAAGAGGCAAAACTATAACCAAAATGCTTAATAAAAATCCAGTGGACTTATAACCACCAGAGCCCCACTACAAAAATACAGAGCACCCCAGCCCAACTCTTTAAGTAAGGAAATTAAATGCAAAGTGATAATAAGGCATTTTCCAACTAAATCATGAACAACCCCAAATAATGTGATAATGGGCAACCAAAAATTAGCTAAGTCCATAATGAGATAAACTACCAGAGAAAAATGCAAACCCATGAAAAAGAAGCAAACTCCTACCAATTGCTAATAATTTAAGAGAAAGACCACTTACTTCAAATAATGCAAACCACCCCTTCCCTTAAGCAAAAAGAGGCCAAACTTCAGAATGATTGCTCTTGCACAAAATAATACCCAAGAAAAATAAGAACTCTGTTGTTTGATGTTTTTCAAATATAGTGGTAGTAGAAAGCACCCATTTTGCTAGGAACTTGAGAAAACCATAGGAAAATAATTAAAAGGTGTTAATGGCTAGAAATTTGTATCAAGTCATGTTATGACACCTAAAAGTCAGCAAAAATAAGTTTTAGAAAATTACCCACTGTTAAGTAATAGTTGTAGTTCAAAGCACCCCTTCTGCCCTAGAATTTAATAATTTTGTCCAGAGAAAACTATTCACTTTCTGATCCCCAAATTTTGAGACAGAGAAACACACACCAGTAACAAGCCACTGTAATTTTTTGCAGAATTTTTGAAATTTTATAAAAGCAACTTGTAGTTCAAACCCACTCCAAAACCCTTAAGAGAATAAAAGAAAAGGGAAGAAGAAATAAACCTCACCCCAATAAGTCTAACTTGAGAACTTAATCAATTCTCCCTAAGACTTAAAAGGAATTCAGTGGAACCCCAAAATTTAACCTACCACTTACCTTAGCTAAGTCTAACCCAACTTACCAAGTATACCACTAAAGGGTCTTACATAAGCAAAGTTAACCTTGTTTAACTCAAGAAGATCATACACCTTTAAAGTTGAAATTTCTAAAAGCACCTATCATATCATGCATATATCTTACGCATTGCATTCATTAGATTGTAATCTTGCCGACGGAGAGTACGTGCTCATCCCCGAGCAAGGACCTGTCCAAGAGGAGGACCAGGAGCAGGCTTCAGAGGCTGCTATTGAGGATCTCCCCGCAGCCCCAGCAATTGAAGGCAAGCCCCGGTTTTATGCATAACCATGTTATTATATGCTACTTTACTACACTTAATGCTTGTAGGATTGCAATGTGCACTTAAGTGTAGGAGTTGCTTGAAACCTCTAGTTGCATGAACTTAGGATTCCTTTTTGAGATGAATACTAGTATGCTAGGTCGAGTAGCTGCTTGCTAATCAGGATCTCGGTAGAAGTCGAGTGATTTTTCTAGCACTCGCGCGAGGTCAGGAATTGATTGTATTTATCTTGATAACGGGAGATATGTTGGTCTATGGACTTGGATCCAGGGAGGATGCCTTGTCCATGAGACGGGAAAAATGAATTAAGGATTAATGTGTGGATACCTGAGTCAAGCTTTTGAACGTACTAAGCACATGCCGGGAAAAATGGTAACCGGTAAACCTAGTACCTGAGTGAAGCCGGGCGCGGACTTTATCCCTCATGCGACCTGAGACTGGGTCTCCCATGCTAGCTATGGTGGGTACAAGTGCGGTCACTGCACGGTGGCAGCCGGGGTCAGTGGAGCATTGTATGCCAAGGCGGTGAGGCCTGGACGCGAACGGGGAATCGATGGGGACGGTTGTCTTGTGTGGGGTCGGAGTACCCTGACATGACGTGTGTTTAGGTTTATCTTGCAAGGTTAAAACTCGATTCGAATCGTCTGCTTCTCGCAGCTAATGAGACTGCTTGATTCCTTGTACTGCATCGAGTAAGAAGTGAAATGTGGTTATATGAGATAACTTGTTGATTGAACTAATTGATTGTTACCATGAATGCTTAGAAGGAGCGAATCTAGCTAAGTTAATGATGGTAGAATTTGAAAAGCTAAAAATTGATTTTAGAAACAGCTAGTGCTTTTGGCAAACCAAACCCCTCAGCCAAACAGCTGCATAGTCTAGAGGTAGAGGAGTAGACTCCTCACACCGGTTAAGTCTAGCTGAGTATTAGTATACTCAGCCTTGCTTGTGGCACCATTTTTGCAGGTACCATGCAGGATTTGGTTGATGGTGTGACTTGGCCTACCACCCTGCCACTGGGTTGGACGGTCGAGTGGGATGTTACTCCGGCAGGAGAGGAGCAGGAGGAGTAGTGGGCCAGGCCTTGCCCATTTCCTCATTACCGACGACATCGATTATCCGCTGCACTTTATTTCGTGAACTTTATTTGCTACTCAAAAACTCCGATTTATGTAATAACTCAGTACTTAATTTGAGGTTTCCTGTTTTATTGTATTTCTTCTGTGACTCACCTTCGAGTGGGATTGTGGAATTTGATCCTGGTTAAGTGGCTCTGTCAGACTAGATCTGAGGGACTGACGGGTTATTCCGATTTAAGTGTGTTGCTGCCTTTAAGGGTGCGACTTAGGCACTTAAGCTGGAATAATTCGGGTGGTTCTGCCACAACATCATAGCTCAAAATACTTAAAGCAGCCTAGTGACGGATCCAGGCTCTCCATAGCGCAGCCTCTTGCGGGGAGGAGACAACGCCATGGCGGGGACCTGAGCTTCGGGTGGATCCAGTCCTTCCAGTTGGGCTTCCAGGGCTACAATCCTGGCGTGGGCATTCTCTAGCTCCAAGTGCACCCTGTAGAGATCCAGGGTGGCACTGTCCAGGTCGGTGTTGAGACCGGCCACTACACCAGCTAGGGTGTTGAGGCGATCTTCACCAGCTTCACCTGGGACGATGCTGGTCTGGCTTCCTCCACTCAGACGTTGAGGAAGATGTCTGAACCTCGTGTTCTGCAGCTGCTGCCGGTAGGTGTGGCTGAGTGACCACAGGGTCCGACGGGCAGCGTCGCTGACCGAGGCAGCGTAGGTGAACAGTGGCGTCAGGGACTCATGAGCAGACAGAGTCCTGAATCCCCTGTCACCTGCATCCATCACCCTGACGTGGATGCGAGTGATGTAGTAGCAAGCCCGGGGAGGCTCGCTCACTCGCCTTGTTTCGTACAGGGGGCGGACGTAGGTGCCTAGCGCATGTAGCACTTCTTGCAGCAGGTTGGGGAAGTGCCTCGTCTCGAACATTGATGTGTAATGTTTGACAACAGGACCAAACCCCATGATGTTGTCCTGCTGGGCGTAGTCAGCTTCCTCGTGGACGTGTTCGTCTCCACCTTCTTCGTCGTCGTCATCCTCGTCATCGTCGTCTCCGGAGTCGTCGGGGTCGTCGCCTCCGGGTGCAGGTGCTTGGAAGGCTGGTGCAGGTGGTGCTGACGTCGATGACCCAGCTGCGAAGGCCAGGGACTCTGCCAACGGGGTGGGCGTCGGCAGCTGCTCCTCCGAGCTGTCCTCCAGGTTGACTACATTCTCCACTCGGACGGGAGGGAGATCCGCCGGAACTTCCTCGACTACCACTGGGTAGACCGAGATCTGCCAGGGTGAGGGGCGTAGTTGGTGTTGATGCGGGTAGTTTGGAGAGTGCGAACCATCTACAAGAGAAGTGTCAACTCAGTTGATTTTCAAAGAGGTAAGACTGATAAAGGAATTTATAGGAATGAAATTAGCAAGTTTTGAACAACTAGGCTTTCCATTTCTAACAAATCTAACGACCTAGGGTCAGCATAGCTCTGATACCACTTCTGTCACACCTGGTTCCAGGGGGTAGAACCGAGCGCATACCATATGTGTGCCAGGATCCATTTCCACACATATGTTGACGTCACAAGTGTAGTATATCAAAAGACAATGCAATAAAGGCGTAAATAGAGTATAATACTTTATTACATCATCTGAAACATTGTATCTTTAGCAAGTATCACATCAAAGTAAAGCGGAAATAAACAACTGGGCAATCTCCCACAGGAAGATGACTGGCGCATCGTTAGACTTAGAAATCATCGTCGTCGATAAAATCTCCATCAAAGTCTCCAGCATCACCCTCTGATCAAAATATTAGCAAGAGTGAGCTCACTTATGGTCGGTGCTCAGCAAGTGGGGGAAAAATTAATGTAGGTATAACAAGGTGAGGCTAAGGTTGAGCAGTAAGCATTTTAGTTGGTCAACATTTTATTAACAACACCTGTCTTACTAATAAGTGTGAATCCCAAATATCCCATTTAAACAAAGGAATATGAATATAGCAAAAACACTTAAGTGAAACCACTTAAGCAAATTACTGGCAGATCATCGGATCTCAATTTAATTCCATCTTCAAGTTCAATTATCATGTGAGGAGTCTAGGTCGCTCATAACCGGGAGCACGGCTGATATATCAGTTTTACACTCTGCAGAGGTGGTACAACTTTACCCACAAGCCATGTATCCCATCTAGCCCGGGTTGATCGGACCCTTAGACACTGCCGAGGTGAATGGCTAGGGATCCATTATGAGGCTTTCACAAAATACACTTAATACGAAGCAACCCGCTAAGGTTTCTAAAGACGATGGTGGTGGCCCCCTGGGTGAGGTACCTTAGCCAAGAATATGACCCCATGTTAACGTGGGCTGCCAGCACCTACCGCTCCCCCTCTTGCCCATATTTCAGGTAAGGTTGCTAGGCACTAAGCATATAAAGCTAATTACCAAAGCCAGAGCCATGATAGCACTCGTGGTTGCATTGTTATCCTGGGTGGTCACTCCATGTTCCAATTAATTTGTAATAATGTTATCTTAACCATCGGGTTAATGTCATAATTGCCAATTAATTTTTTGGAATATTAAAACCAATTAATGAGTGACATTAAAAATCATTAAGTTGAGCGATAGCACAAATTTTGCACAGCTTAATAATTTTCCCAGGTTAAACAAGGAATACAGGTAGTAAATCTAGGAAATCCTTAATTAGGTTAACCCATCAAATTATGCAATATATTAAAAAGTAAACATTATTATATGCAACGAGTAGGTACAAACAGAATATGCAGAGGGAGAATCCACTTGCCTTGCTCAAAAGCGTCCTGCGGGTCGTTCTCAAACAAATTTGGATCTTCTACCACACAATCGGCTTCTATTATAGTCGCACATCGCACATACAAAAATAAAACATACACAAATAAATAAACATGCATCATCACATAATCATACACCATTACATACACATTAACACATCGTAAAAGAAAAACATTCCAAAAAGAAAACTTAATTTGTAGCTATAATATAAAATAAAACACATCAACGATCATTTCATTTGCTACGACATACTATTTATTTTGTTTGCATAATTCACTAGAGAGATCTATATGGCAAATTTGACTATGAAAGTGTGTACTATATAAATTCATTAATATATATATATCGTGCTAAACCAAACTCTATGGAGTAAGTTTAATTAGCTAATCAATTATTTCTACCGGATAGTACGTGGAGTATATTATTTCTTTCTAAAAGAAAATTATAGTAGACGTTACAATATTATTTAAAAGTCACTTAACCTTGATATTTAGGAGAACTAAATTAACCTACCAATATAATTCTACTATTTAGTTTACAGTAGTCATAGTAGCTATATTATTTAATACTAATCGAGACTCTAACACGACTTAGTGAAGAAGCAATTTATCTATAATCGCACATACGAACACATATAATTTGACTAAAAATCTACAGTTCATCCCGAGCATAAATAACCGTAGAATTATTCATATAGTATTTTTATTAAGAAGATATGGTCTACTCTATTCCAAAATTCTTCACTCTAGAAAATTATATTTAATTTAATTTCAACCGACATAACCAAACTAAGTTGTAAACATGGAAAATGGCATAAACACTATTTGAAATAGCTCAACATATACACAGGAGATCAATCGTTAAATTTACACGTGATTCGAACTCTGAAATTTACAAATTTAAAACAACAAAACACTGTAGGGGTAGAATACAATACGCTTGTCTTCTACCTTTCTCTGTTTCCTATGCGCAGAACGATGGGTGAGCAGGGACGGTCGTCGAGCAGAGGGTTTTGGCCGGTGGTGGTCGCCCGGGGTCACGGCTTCACTTGGTTCAACGACGTACGACGCCCTGGCTCCGGGGGTCAGCGACTAGTGAAGCTTCGGCGATGACGAACTCCGGCGAGCAGGGTGTGTGGTGGCGAGCAGTGTGCAGCAGAGAGAGGAGAACACAGGGTGAACTTGTACTGCTCCACGGGACATGAGCTCGCGTTTTATAGAGAGCAGGGAGGGAAGAGGAGAGGGAACACCAGGGAGGTAATGCGTGGAGCGCCGACGGCCTTCAAGCACCATCAATGGTGTCAATTACAAAGAGAATAATGGGGAAGAAAGAAGAAACAGTCGCAGTTGCATCTCCATTAATGCCGTGACGAACAGACGATGATTCTTGGCGCGGATGGCGCAGTCGGTCGATGCGGGGCGCAGACGTGGCTTGCGTGGCTGTTGCGGTCGGTGTCGCGTGTGCGGCTGGGGCAGACGCGCGGCTCGGACTTGGACGTCGGGCGCACGGTCGTCGTGGCTGTCGGCCTGGCGCAGGTCGGTCCGCGGGGCGCCGGTGCAGGGCGGGGCTCGGTCGGCGCGCGCATCGTGCGGCGCGGGACGCAGGGGCCGGTCGGCTCGGGCTGGATGGCGCGAACGTCGAGCTAGCGGCTCCACGCACGGGCGTTGGGCGAGGCTGGCCTGGCAGCGGCTGCAGGGGAGGAGCGGCGCGCGCGGGCGGCTCGATGACGCGCGGTAGAGAGCGGAGGAGAGAAGAGAGAGCGAGAGAGAGCAACGCTTGAGAGAGAGAGAGAGAACAGAGAGAGAGAGAAGGAGTGGCAATCGGCGGCGGCGGCTGGCTTCTGCTGGCTGGGAGAGGGCGCGCATAGTTAGGTTTTAGGGATACTAGGCCCCTAGTGGGCCGACTAGGTTAGGATTTGTTTTTTTTCTTTTTTTTTCTAATTCCGAAATGTATTTTTAAATAGCTCAAAATTCATAAGAAATACACCAAAAATATTTATAAATAAGATACTTGTTTTTAGACTAATAACTAATATATTATTTAATTATTATATTATTTACTAGGTTTTTCTTTAACAAGAATCGATTAAAAACATCCGATAATCAATCAAGCGCATACAAAGAAAATGATCAAAATGCAAATAAATAATTAAACACTTAAAAAATTATTACCCTAATTAATATAATAACTAAATTTATTATTTTTAATTGATGGCTTTTGTGGTGTTACAACAGCCCCGACAGCTGTGCTTCTACAGAGCTCAAGCGCTCCTCCGATGGCCACGACATCACACGAACAGGGCACCAACACCTCTCCGACAGCCACGTCGGCATGTACATAGGGCTCTGGCTCCTCTCTGCTAGACATGTTAGCACATTGCTACACCCCCCATTGTACACCTGGGCCTTCTTCTTACATCTATAAAAGGGAGGTCCAGGGCCCTCGTACGAGAAGGTGGCCACGCGGGAGGACGGGCTGACGGACAGTCTCTCTCTCCCTCTCCCTCTCGAACGCTTGTAACCCCCTACTGCAAGCGCATCCGCCCTGGGCGCAGGACAACACGAGCTGCGGTTCCCTTTTTTGTTCCTCCTTGTGTTCCGTCTCGCGCCGACCCATCTGGGCTGGGACACGCAGCGACAATTTACTCGTCGGTCCAGGGACCCCCCCCCCCCCCCCGGGGTCGAAACGCCGACAGTTGGCACACCAGGTAGGGGCCTGCTGCGTGTTGACGAACAGCTTCCCGTCAAGCTCCAAATGGGTAGTCTCCAGCAACCTCTCCAGCCCGGGACGCTGCTCCGTTTCGGGAGTCTCGAGTTCATGTCCCTCGACGGCAGCTACGACATGGTACTCCTTCCTCCGCCGCGCGACAACGACAATGGCGGCCGTCAGCCCGCTCGACGGCGGCGGAATTGACGACGTCTTCCCCCCGTGACGGAAGAGCAGCATCCGGGCCTGTCCCATCACCTTCGCCGCCGCAGGAGGAGGAGGCGGGGCAACCATGGCCAAGCAGGAGGCGGCGCCTCGTTGGCTGTCGAGCGAGTCGACGACGCCGGTGCCCCAGTGGAGGACACGTCGGGCGTTGACCTCGCGTCTGAGACGAAGACGAGCGTCGTTTCCCCGCAACACGCCAACCCCAAGCGGACGGAGGACGCCAGCACGCTCGCGAAGGACTTGCTGGGCGTTAGCCTCGTACCTGAGATAACGGTGCAGTTCGTCCCCGACGCGACTTCGTCACCATCCGTCGATCAAGAGGTACCGTCCGTTTTCCACCCTGTGCCTTTTAGATTCAGCTTCGACCCACCAAGCGACCCCGCTTCGGTGGACGCTTTCGTAAAGGCATACCCTAACCTTCCGGGGTACCATATGCGGTCAACCTGGGACCGACTGATGGCCGTCTCGACCTACGGGCCCCCGGCATCTGAGGAAGATGACGAGCCCGACTCTGGTTGGGATTTCTCCGGGCTCGGTAACCCCAGTGCCATGCGAGACTTCATGACCGCATGTGACTACTGCCTCTCTGATTGCTCCGATGATGGCCACAGCCTTGGCGACGAGGACTGTGGCCCAAGTCACGAATGTTTCCACGTCGATCTAGGGGGTCTCGATGAAGGCAACCACCTTGGTATGCCGGAGGGCGGCGATCCCCCTAGGCCTGCGCCTCGCATTGACATCCTTCGGGAGCTAGCTGTGGTCCCGGTCCCTGCGGGGGATCAGGACGCACAGCTCGAGCAAATCCGCGAGATGCAGGCCATGCTCGACGAGGAAGCAGGACAACTTGTGCAGCTCCGGCAGAACATCGGGCAGGAGTGGGCAGGCCGAGCACCGGCCGGAGAAGCGCGTCATCTGGCCCAGGACGTCCAGCACCGCATCGCTGACGATGCCAGGGCAAGGCTGCCCCCGGCTTCCAGTGGGGTCGGTCAGAACCTGGCTACGGTAGCAATACTACTCCGAGCGATGCCGGAGCCATCCACCACCGAGGGGCGGCGTATCCAGGGAGAACTCAAGAATCTCCTGGAGGATGTCGCGGTCCGACGGGCCGAAAGCTCTGCCTACCGAAGGCAGGGGTACCCCCCGGAGCATCGTGCCGCGACTTCCCGATTCATGCGGGAAGCCTCGGTCCACACCGGGCGCACGCGGGACGCAACGCCTGCAGCCCCGGGCCGCCTCGGCAACGAGCACCGCCGCCACGACCGTCGAGCCCACCTCGACGAGAAGGTGCGCCGAGGCTACCACCCCAGGGGTGAGGGACGCTACGACAGCGGGGAGGATCGGAGCCCCTCGCCCGAACCACCCGGTTCGCAAGCTTTCAGCCGGGCCATACGACGGGCGCCGTTCCCGACCCGGTTCCAAGCCTCGACTACCATCACCAAGTACTCGGGGGAAACAAGGCCGGAACTGTGGCTCGCGGACTACCGACTGGCCTGCCAGCTGGGTGGAATAGACTATGACAACCTCATCATCCGCAACCTCCCCCTGTTCCTCTTCGACGCCGCCCGAGCTTGGCTGGAGCATCTGCCTCCTGCGCAGATCTCCAACTGGAACGATCTGGTCAAAGCCTTCGCCGGAAACTTCCAGGGCACATACGTGCGCCCTGGGAACTCCTGGGATCTCCGAAGCTGCCGCCAGCAGCCAGGAGAATCCCTGAGGGACTACATCCGGTGATTTTCGAAGCAGCGCACCGAGCTGCCTAACATCACCGACTCAGATGTCATCAGCGCGTTCCTCGCCGGCACCACTTGTCGCGACCTGGTGAGCAAGCTGGGTCGCAAGACTCCCACCAGGGCGAGCGAGCTGATGGACATCGCCACCAAGTTCGCCTCTGGTCAAGAGGCGGTCGAGGCCATCTTCCGGAAGGACAAGCAGCCTCAGGGGTGCCAGCAGGAAGACGTCCCCGAGGCGTCCGCTCAGCGCGGCGCAAAGAAGAAGGGCAAGAAGAAGTCGCAAGCGAAACGCGAAGCCGTCGACGCAGATCTTGTCGCCGCCGCCGAGCACAGGAACCCTCAGAAGCCTCCCGGAGGGGCCAACCTATTCGACAAGATGCTCAAGGAGTTGTGCCCCTATCATCAGGGTCCCGTCAAGCACACCCTTGAGGAGTGCGTCATGCTTCGGCGCTACTTCCATAAGGCCGGGCCCCGGCGGAAGGTGGCAAAGGCCACGACGACGACAAGAAGGAGGGCCACAAAGCAGAGGAGTTCCCCGAGGTCCACGACTGCTTCATGATCCACGGTGGGCAAGTGACGAACACCTCGGCTCGGCACCGCAAGCAAGAGCGCCGGGAGGTCTGCTCGGTGAAGGTGGCGGCGCCAGTCTACCTAGACTGGTCCGACAAGCCCATCACCTTCGACCAAGGCGACCACCCCGACCGTGTGCCGAGCCCAGGGAAGTACCCGCTCGTTGTTGATCCCGTCATCGGCAACGTCAGGCTTACCAAGGTCCTCATGGACGGAGGCAGCAGCCTCAACATCATCTACGCCGAGACCCTCGGGCTCTTGCAGATCGATCTATCCATGATCCGGGCCAGTGCGGCGCCCTTTTATGGGATCATCCCCGGGAAGCGCGTTCAACCCTTCAGGCAACTCGATCTGCCCGTCTGCTTCGGGACTCCCTCCAACTTCCGAAAGGAAACCCTCACGTTCGAGGTGGTCGGGTTCCGAGGAACCTACCACGCAGTGCTGGGGAGACCATGCTACGCCAAGTTCATGGTCGTCCCCAACTACACCTACCTCAAGCTCAAGATGTCGGGCCCCAACGGGGTCATCACCGTCGGATCCACGTACCGACATGCGTACGAATGCGACGTGGAGTGCGTGGAGTACGCTGAGGCCCTCGCTGAATCCGAGGCCCTCATCGCCGACCTGGAGAGCCTCTCCAAGGAGGTGCCAGATGCGAAGCGCCACGCCGGCAACTTCGAGCCTGCAGAGGCGGTTAAGTCCATCCCTCTCAACCCTAGCAACGATGCCTCCAAGCAAATCCGGATCGGCTCCGAGCTCGACCCCAAATAGGAAGCAGTGCTCGTCGACTTTCTCCGCGCGAACGCCGAGGTTTTTGCGTGGAGTCCCTTGGACATGCCTGGCATACCGAGGGATGTCGCCGAGCACACGCTCAATATCCGAGCTGGAGCTCAACCCGTGAAGCAGCCTCTACGCCGATTCGACGAAGAAAAGCGCAGAGCCATAGGCGAGGAGATCCACAAGCTGATGGCTACAGGGTTCATCAAAGAGGTATTCCATCCCGAATGGCTCGCCAACCCTGTGCTTGTGAAAAAAAAGGTGGGAAATGGAGGATGTGTGTAGACTACACTGGTCTAAACAAAGCATGTCCGAAAGTTCCCTACCCTCTGCCTCGCATCGATCAAATCATGGATTCCACTGCTGGGTGCGAAACCCTGTCATTCCTTGATGCCTACTCAGGGTATCACCAAATCAGGATGAAAGAGTCCGACCAGCTCGCGACTTCTTTCATCACACCCTTTGGCATGTACTGCTATATTACTATGCCATTTGGTTTGAGGAATGCAGGCGTGACATACCAAAGGTGCATGAACCACGTGTTCGGAGAGCACATTGGCCAAACGGTCGAGGCTTACGTTGATGACATCATAGTCAAGACAAGGAAAGCCTCCGACCTCCTCACTGACCTTGAAGCGACATTCAAGTGTCTCAAGACGAAAGGCGTAAAACTCAACCCCGAGAAGTGTGTCTTCGGAGTCCCCCGAGGCATGCTTCTGGGGTTCATCGTCTCCGACTGGGGCATCGAGGCCAACCCGGAGAAAATCACGGCCATCACCAACATGGGGCCTATCAAGGACTTGAAAGGAGTACAGAGGGTCATGGGATGCCTTGCGGCTCTGAGCCGCTTCATCTCGTGCCTCGGCGAAAGAGTCCTACCCCTGTACCGCCTCTTAAGGAAGACCGAGTGCTTCACTTGGACCCCCGAGGCCGAGGAAGCCCTCGGGAACTTAAAGGCGCTCCTTACAAGCGCGCCCATCTTGGTGCCCCCCGCCGCTGGAGAATCCCTCTTGATCTACGTAGTCGCAACCACTCAGGTGGTCAGCGCCGCGATCGTGGTCGAGAGACGAGAAGAAGGGCATGCATTGCCCGTCCAGAGGCCGGTCTACTTCATCAGTGAGGTACTGTCCAAGACCAAAATCTGCTACCCGCAAATTCAGAAGCTACTGTACGCGGTAATTCTGACGCGGCGAAAGTTGCGACACTACTTCAAGTCTCATCCGGTGACTGTGGTGTCATCCTTCCCCCTGGGGGAGATCATCCAGTGCCGAGAGGCCTCTGATAGGATTGCAAAGTGGGCAGTGGAGATCATGGGCGAGACAATCTCATTCGCCCCTCGGAAGGCCATCAAGTCCCAAGTCTTGGCAGACTTTGTGGCTGAATGGGTCGACACCCAGCTTCCAGCAGCTCCTATCCAACCGGAACTCTGGACTATGTTCTTCGATGGGTCGCTGATGAAAACGGGAGCAGGTGCGGGCCTACTCTTCATCTCACCGCTCGGGAAGCACCTCCGCTACGTGCTGCGCCTCCATTTCCCGGCGTCAAACAACGTGGCTGAGTACGAGGCTC
Source organism: Zea mays (assembly GCF_902167145.1). Lineage (NCBI taxonomy): Eukaryota > Viridiplantae > Streptophyta > Magnoliopsida > Poales > Poaceae > Zea > Zea mays. The sequence goes on from NC_050105.1 coordinate 59,065,094, forward strand.
TGGTTAACGGGTTGCGCATCGCCATCGAGCTAGGGGTTCGGCGCCTCGACGCTCGTGGCGACTCGCAGCTTGTCATCGACCAAGTCATGAAGAACTCCCATTGCCATGACCCGAAGATGGAAGCCTACTGCGACGAGGTTCGGCGCCTGGAAGACAAGTTCTACAGGCTCGAGCTCAACCACGTCGCTCGACGATACAACGAGACTGCGGACGAGCTGGCTAAAATAGCCTCGGGGCGGACAACGGTTCCCCTGGACGTCTTCTCGCGAGACCTACATCAACCCTCCGTCAAGACCGACGACACACCCGAGCCCGAGGAAGCCTCGGCCCAGCCCGAGGCACCCTCGGCCCCCGAGGGTGAGGCACTGCACGTCGAGGAAGAGCGGAATGGGGTCACGCCTAATCGAAACTGGCAGACCCCATACCTGCAATATCTCCACCGAGGAGAGCTACCCCTCGACAGAGCCGAAGCTCGGCGACTGGCGCGGCGCGCCAAGTCGTTCGTCTTGCTGGGTGACAAAAAGGAGCTCTACCACCGCAGCCCCTCAGGCATCCTCCAGCAATGCATATCCATCGCCGAAGGTCAGGAGCTATTGCAAGAAATACACTCGGGGGCTTGCGGTCATCACGCAGCGCCTCGGGCCCTCGTTAGAAACGCCTTCCGACAAGGTTTCTACTGGACAACCGCGGTGGCTGACGCCACTAGGATTGTACGCACCTGCCAAGGGTGTCAATTCTACGCAAGGCAGATACACCTGCCCGCTAAGGCCCTGCAGACAATACCCATCACCTGGTCGTTTGCCGTGTGGGGTCTGGACCTCATCGGTCCCTTGCAGAAGGCACCCGGGGGCTTCTCGCACCTGCTGGTCGCCATCGACAAATTCTCCAAGTGGATCGAGGTCCGACCCCTAACCAGCATCAGGTCCGAGCAGGCGGTGGCGTTCTTCACCAACATCATCCATTGCTTTGGGGTCCCAAACTCAATCATCACCGACAACGGCACCCAGTTCACTGGCAAGAAGTTCCTGGACTTCTGCGAGGACCACCACATCTGGGTGGACTGGGCTGCCGTAGCTCACCCCATGACGAATGGGCAGGTAGAGCATTCCAACGGCATGATTCTGCAGGGACTTAAGCCGAGAATCTACAATGACCTCAACAAGTTCGGCAAGCGATAGATGAAGAAACTCCCCTCGGTGGTCTGGAGTCTAAGAACGACGCCAAGCCGAGCCACGGGCTTCACGCCGTTTTTTCTAGTCTATGGGGCCGAGGCTATCTTGCCCACAGACTTAGAATACGGCTCCCCGAGGACAAGGGCGTACGACGACCAAAGCAACCAGGCCAGCCGAGAAGACTCACTAGACCAACTGGAAGAGGCTCGGGACATGTCCTTACTACACTCGGATTGGTATCAGCAGTCTCTGCGACGCTACCACGCCCGAGGGGTTCGGTCCCGAGACCTCCAGGTGGGGGACTTGGTGCTTCGGCTACGACAAGACGCCCGAGGGCGCCACAAGCTCACACCTCCTTGGGAAGGGCCGTTCATCATCGCCAAGATTTTGAAGCCCGAAACATACAAGTTGGCCAACAGTCAAGGCGAGGTCTACAGCAACGCTTGGAACATACGATAGCTACGTCGCTTCTACCCTTAAGATGTTTTCAAGTTGTTCATATACCTCGTTCTCTTTACATACACAAATAAAGTCTAACCATCAAGGAAGGGTCAGCCTTGCCTCGGCAAAGCCCGACCCTCCCTCGGGGGCTAGAAGGGGGGAACCCCCTCTGCGTCAAAATTTTCCTCGGAAAAAGTCTTGCTGCCAGAACATCTTTCACGCTTTTTGATGAAGACATCCACACTACTGATACATCTATGCCAATACAAGTACCAATTTCTGGTCCCATTACTCGCGCTCGTGCTCGTCAACTCAACCATCAGGTGATTACACTCTTGAGTTCATGTCCATCATATTTAGACCATGGAGACCCGTGCACTCTTGTTTTGCTTAGGAATCAGGGAGAAGACCGAAAGGGAAAAGGATTTGAACATGCTGGATTCGGACTGCAGAAGAACACCAACTTGTGACGGTCACCATGGTCAGATGCGGGCTCGGATTGGAATGTTCAAGCACAACATGGAAAGCTTATCAAGTCTACTTTCATATGGATCCGGAATTATAGTCATATCTGTTCTGAGGCCGCCGTAATCATTGTTTTCTTACCGAGACATTTCCTGCCTTTTCTGCCCATGGTGCTGCGTCACCCTATTTTGGCCCAATGGGTCGTGTATCAAGTTAGGTCCATTAGGGACGCATCCTAGGGTTGCAGCACGACCCCAATACCCTTGTGGTCGTCCTCCCATGTTTATAAACCCCCTAGCCGCCACCAAGAATAGGGGTTTTTGTTTAGATCAAGTTTAGCTCTCGCTACTTGCTTGTAAGCGCGCGTGCTGGTTCAGCCGCCCGTCTTCTTGTCTTCGGAACCCCACCATATTGGAGTTTGATTTTGAAACCTACATTTAGATCTGGTAATTCAGTACTTGTTCTACTTGTTCTTGCTAGTTCTTCGATTGCTTGCAGGACGAGTGCCCTAGTGGCCAGGGTGTCACGCTCCACAAGATCGTGACAGCCATAGGAGGTGGTGTATCGGTTGCTAAGGCGCAGCGTCTTTGGAAGGCTGTAGTCGGGCCGTGAACGTCGTCTCCTCCCCCAATCGAGTTATTCCACACCCTCTCATCAAAAGATCGGGCAATCACCCAACGGGTGCACATCAGTTGGTAATCAGAGCAAGGTTTATCGGTGAGAGATTTACTTTTCTTCGCTGTTTTCTTATCTCCTATAGTCCAGAAAAAGCCAAAAAATAGTAGATTAGTTTTACCGCAATCCTATAAACCATTGAGCATTTACTAGTACTACTTAGTTAGGGCTTGTTGAGTTTTTGGTTGCATCGGTTGTGTCGAGTTGCTGGTCTTAGTTTATTCCTTTAGAGTTTTGAGTTCTACCACGTTTTGGTCACCACGAGATCCACCATCACCATAAACATCTCTAGTTCGTTTTTGCCACCACGGATACATCTCATGTCCGATTTGGAAGTTTAAATACAATCTGGAAAGCTTATCTTATCTTCTTTCCAACGGATCTGACCTTGTCTCAAAATTCATTCTGAGCGCTCCGCAATCATCGTAGAGATTTCTGGACTTTCTATATTAACAAGATTTGTTAAATCTGATTTAAAGGGGCTGTTAGCAATATCTTTATTGTTTGGGTTGTCATAGTGAAAAAAGGGTTTAGGCCCCTGCAAAAAAAAAGAAGAAGAAGAAGAAGAAAGAATAGAAAAGAAAAAAAAGGAAAAGAAGAAGAAGGGGGCTGAATCTCTAAATCTGTTGTTTCTCTTTGTGCTGTGCTAGTTGTTCTTTTTCAGTGACTACCTTTGTGCCTAGGCTCACGTCTCTAGCATGGTTTAGCCTAGGACCAGCACAGTACCACCGCTGAACGATTATTTAGCTTGCTTTTGTAACTAACGTGGTACTAGTGTATTCCTTGCTTCAGCCCACCTACAACTCTACATATTTCGACTACAGTTTGACAGGTCGTGTTGCTGCGGCACCGATACACTTATTCCACGGTTGCAGACTTGTTGGTTGCTGACCCCTCCTGTTGTGCAAGGTAAGAATTGGTAAGAGCTTATGTGGCAGGTTGAGAGTGAGCGCCTTGCAGTAGCTACATCCTAATAGTTGTAGAGTTTTTATTCCTTCACGTTTTTTTTCTTGTTGCCTCTGTTCGTCTAACCATGGCAGGATTGGAGGTTGATGATGCTTCTCGTAATATGCCACACTCTCCTCGCACCAAGGGTATCATACAACACTTTGTAAGGTTGGTGAAGACGCACATGGAAGGCCTTGATAATGACATGCAGGTGACGAATGAAAAGATGGGGCAATTGGAGGCCACACAGATCGACACAAACACCAAACTTGCAAATGTGGAAATGACAGTTGCTCATATTGACAAGAGCCTTGTCGCACTCTTGAGGCGATTTGATGAGATGCATGCTAATATCAATGGTGGGCGTGATGAGGGCGCCGAAGGTAACTGGGATGACTATGTTGCTGATACTGAACAAGATGACCAAGAAGCACCTAATCGCCGGCGACTACGTACTAACCGTAGAGGTATGGGTGGTTTTCGCCGACGTGAGGTACATGGTAATGATGATGCTTTTAGTAAGGTTAAATTTAAAATACCTCCTTTTGATGGTAAATATGACCCTGATGCTTACATTACTTGGGAGATTGCGGTTGATCAAAAGTTTGCATGCCATGAATTTCCTGAGAATGCGCGGGTTAGAGCTGCTACTAGTGAGTTTACTGAATTTGCTTCTGTTTGGTGGATAGAACATGGTAAGAAGAATCCTAATAACATGCCACAAACTTGGGATGCGTTGAAACGGGTCATGAGGGCTATATTTGTTCCTTCTTATTATGCACGTGATATGTTAAACAAGTTGCAACAATTTAGACAGGGTACTAAAAGTGTAGAAGAATATTATCAGGAATTACAAATGGGTATGCTGCGTTGTAACATAGAGGAGGGTGAGGAATCTGCTATGGCTAGATTTTTGGGCGGGTTAAATAGGGAAATTCAGGACATCCTTGCTTATAAAGATTATGCTAATGTAACCCGATTGTTTCATCTTGCTTGCAAAGCTGAAAGGGAAGTGCAGGGACGACGTGCTAGTGCAAGGTCTAATGTTTCTGCAGGAAAATCTACACCATGGCAACAGCGCACGACTACGTCCATGACCGGCCGTACACCAGCACCAACTCCCTCACCAAGTCGACCAGCACCCCCGCCTTCCTCCGGCGACAAACCACGTGCATCTTCCACAAATTCAGCTACCAAATCTGCCCAGAAACCAGCAGGTAGTGCCTCTTCAGTAGCCTCCACGGGTAGAACAAGAGATGTTCTGTGTTATCGATGCAAGGGCTATGGACACGTGCAGCGTGATTGTCCTAATCAGCGTGTTTTGGTGGTAAAAGACGATGGTGGGTATTCCTCTGCTAGTGATTTGGATGAAGCTACACTTACTTTGCTTGTGGCTGATGATGCAGGCACTAAGGAACCACTCGAAGAACAGATTGATGCAGATGATGCAGAGCATTATGAGAGCCTCATTGTACAGCGTGTGCTTAGTGCACAAATGGAGAAGGCAGAGCAGAATCAGCGACATACGTTGTTTCAAACAAAGTGTGTCATTAAGGAGCGTTCATGTCGTTTGATCATTGATGGAGGTAGCTGCAACAACTTGGCTAGCAGCGACATGGTGGAGAAGCTTGCACTTACGACCAAACCACACCCGCATCCATATCACATTCAATGGCTTAACAATAGTGGTAAGGTCAAGGTAACCAAGCTGGTACGAATTAATTTTGCTATTGGTTCATATCGTGATGTTGTTGACTGTGATGTTGTGCCTATGGATGCTTGTAATATTCTGCTAGGTAGACCATGGCAATTTGATTCAGATTGTATGCATCATGGTAGATCAAATCAATATTCTCTCATACACCATGATAAGAAAATTATTTTGCTTCCCATGTCCCCTGAGGCTATTGTGCGTGATGATGTTGCTAAAGCTACCAAAGCTAAAACTGAGAACAACAAGAATATTAAAGCTGTTGGTAATAACAAAGATGGGGTAAAATTGAAAGGACATTGCTTGCTTGCGACAAAAACTGATGTTAATGAATTATTTGCTTCCACTACTGTTGCCTACGCCTTGGTATGCAAGGATGCTTTGATTTCAATTCAAGATATGCAGCATTCTTTGCCTCCTGTTATTACTAACATTTTGCAGGAGTATTCTGATGTATTTCCAAGTGAGATACCAGAGGGGCTGCCACCTATACGAGGGATTGAGCACCAAATTGATCTTATTCCTGGTGCATCTTTGCCGAATCGTGCGCCATATAGGACAAATCCAGAGGAAACAAAAGAAATTCAGCGACAAGTGCAAGAACTACTCGACAAAGGTTACGTGCGTGAGTCTCTTAGTCGGTGTGCTGTTCCAGTTATTTTAGTGCCTAAAAAGATGGAACATGGCGTATGTGTGTTGATTGTAGGGCTATTAATAATATCACGATACGGTATCGACACCCTATTCCACGTTTAGATGATATGCTTGATGAATTGAGTGGTGCCATCGTCTTTTCTAAAGTTGATTTGCGTAGTGGGTACCACCAGATTCATATGAAATTGGGAGATGAATGGAAAACTGCTTTCAAAACTAAGTTCGGATTGTATGAGTGGTTAGTCATGCCTTTTGGGTTAACTAATGCACCTAGCACTTTCATGAGATTAATGAACGAGGTTTTGCGTGCCTTCATTGGAAAATTTGTGGTAGTATACTTTGATGACATATTGATCTACAACAAATCTATGGATGAACATGTTGATCACATGCATGCTGTTTTTAATGCTTTACGAGATGCACGTTTATTTGGTAACCTTGAGAAGTGCACATTTTGCACCGATCGAGTTTCGTTTCTTGGTTATGTTGTGACTCCACAGGGAATTGAGGTTGATCAAGCCAAGGTAGAAGCGATACATGGATGGCCTATGCCAAAGACTATCACACAGGTGCGGAGTTTCCTAGGACTTGCTGGCTTCTATCGCCGTTTTGTGAAGGACTTTAGCACCATTGCTGCACCTTTGAATGAGCTTACGAAGAAGGGAGTGCATTTTAGTTGGGGCAAAGTACAAGAGCACGCTTTCAACGTGCTGAAAGATAAGTTGACACATGCACCTCTCCTCCAACTTCCTGATTTTAATAAGACTTTTGAGCTTGAATGTGATGCTAGTGGAATTGGATTGGGTGGTGTTTTGTTACAAGAAGGCAAACCTGTTGCATATTTTAGTGAAAAATTGAGTGGGTCTGTTCTAAATTATTCTACTTATGATAAGGAATTATATGCTCTTGTGCGAACATTAGAAACATGGCAGCATTATTTGTGGCCCAAAGAGTTTGTTATTCACTCTGATCATGAATCTTTGAAACATATTCGTAGTCAAGCAAAACTGAACCGTAGACATGCTAAGTGGGTTGAATTTATCGAATCGTTTCCTTATGTTATTAAGCACAAGAAAGGAAAAGAGAATATCATTGCTGACGCTTTGTCTAGGAGATATACTTTGCTGAATCAACTTGACTACAAAATCTTTGGATTAGAGACGATTAAAGACCAATATGTTCATGATGCTGATTTTAAAGATGTGTTGCTGCATTGTAAAGAAGGGAAAGGATGGAACAAATATATCGTTAGTGATGGGTTTGTGTTTAGAGCTAACAAGCTATGCATTCCAGCTAGCTCCATTCGTTTGTTGTTGTTACAGGAAGCACATGGAGGTGGCTTAATGGGACATTTTGGAGCAAAGAAAACGGAGGACATTCTTGCTGGTCATTTCTTTTGGCCCAAGATGAGAAGAGATGTGGTGAGATTGGTTGCTCGTTGCACGACATGTCAAAAGGCGAAGTCACGGTTAAATCCACACGGTTTGTATTTGCCTCTACCCGTTCCTAGTGCTCCTTGGGAAGATATTTCTATGGATTTTGTGCTAGGATTGCCTAGGACTAGGAAGGGACGTGATAATGTGTTTGTGGTTGTTGATAGATTTTCTAAGATGGCACATTTCATACCATGTCATAAAACTGACGATGCTACTCACATTGCTGATTTGTTCTTTCGTGAAATTGTTCGCTTGCATGGTGTGCCCAACACAATCGTTTCTGATCGTGATGCTAAATTTCTTAGTCATTTTTGGAGGACTTTGTGGGCAAAATTGGGGACTAAGCTTTTATTTTCTACTACATGTCATCCTCAAACTGATGGTCAAACTGAAGTTGTGAATAGAACTTTGTCTACTATGTTAAGGGCAGTTCTAAAGAAGAATATTAAGATGTGGGAGGACTGTTTGCCTCATGTTGAATTTGCTTATAATCGATCATTGCATTCTACTACAAAGATGTGCCCATTTCAGATTGTATATGGTTTGTTGCCTCGTGCTCCTATTGATTTAATGCCTTTGCCATCTTCTGAAAAACTAAATTTTGATGCTACTAGGCGTGCTGAATTGATGTTAAAACTGCATGAAACTACTAAAGAAAACATAGAGCGTATGAATGCTAGATATAAGTTTGCTAGTGATAAAGGTAGAAAGGAAATAAATTTTGAACCTGGAGATTTAGTTTGGTTGCATTTGAGAAAGGAAAGGTTTCCTGAATTGCGAAAATCTAAGTTGTTGCCTCGAGCCGATGGACCGTTTAAAGTGCTAGAGAAAATTAACGACAATGCATATAGGCTAGATCTGCCTGCAGACGTTGGGGTTAGCCCCACATTTAACATTGCAGATTTAAAGCCCTACTTGGGAGAGGAAGTTGAGCTTGAGTCGAGGACGACTCAAATGCAAGAAGGGGAGAATGATGAAGACATCCACACTACTGATACATCTATGCCAATACAAGTACCAATTTCTGGTCCCATTACTCGCGCTCGTGCTCGTCAACTCAACCATCAGGTGATTACACTCTTGAGTTCATGTCCATCATATTTAGACCATGGAGACCCGTGCACTCTTGTTTTGCTTAGGAATCAGGGAGAAGACCGAAAGGGAAAAGGATTTGAACATGCTGGATTCGGACTGCAGAAGAACACCAACTTGTGACGGTCACCATGGTCAGATGCGGGCTCGGATTGGAATGTTCAAGCACAACATGGAAAGCTTATCAAGTCTACTTTCATATGGATCCGGAATTATAGTCATATCTGTTCTGAGGCCGCCGTAATCATTGTTTTCTTACCGAGACATTTCCTGCCTTTTCTGCCCATGGTGTTGCGTCACCCTATTTTGGCCCAATGGGTCGTGTATCAAGTTAGGTCCATTAGGGACGCATCCTAGGGTTGCAGCACGACCCCAATACCCTTGTGGTTGTCCTCCCATGTTTATAAACCCCCTAGCCGCCACCAAGAACAGGGGGTTTTGTTTAGATCAAGTTTAGCTCTCGCTACTTGCTTGTAAGCGCGCGTGCTGGTTCAGCCGCCCGTCTTCTTGTCTTCAGAACCCCACCATATTGGAGTTTGATTTTGAAACCTACATTTAGATCTGGTAATTCAGTACTTGTTCTACTTGTTCTTGCTAGTTCTTCGATTGCTTGCAGGACGAGTGCCCTAGTGGCCAGGGTGTCACGCTCCACAAGATCGTGACAGCCATAGGAGGTGGTGTATCGGTTGCTAAGGCGCAGCGTCTTTGGAAGGCTGTAGTCGGGCCGTGAACGTCGTCTCCTCCCCCAATCGAGTTATTCCACACCCTCTCATCGAAAGATCGGGCAATCACCCAACGGGTGCACATCACTTTTCGACTACTTCGATAGTGGGATCCTGAAAACGACGGAGTACACGTAAGCGGCAAGGCCGACCGAGCCGAGGGACTCCTACGCCTCTGGGATACGGATACCTCACTCATCACCTTCTGCGATAAGTAACTCATGCTCGGATAAGCGATTCCGCTGACCGAACAAGTCTTAACGCTCGAAAACTTTTCTGCCGAAACTATTTTTCGTGCCTTCTCGACTATATCGATAACAGAATCCTGCGGACGAGTAAGAGTACACATAAGCGGCGAGGTCGACTGAGCCGAGGGACTCCTACGCCTCCGAGATACGGATACCTCACTCATCACCTCCCGTGATAAGTAACTCTCGCTCGGATAAACGATTCTGCTACCGACAAACAAGTCCTGATACTCGAAACAAGAGGAAAAGAAACGCAGCTTTATAACGCAACAACGATATGTTTGGGCCTCGGCGGCCGCAAAAAACATACGCGTACTACAGGCAAACTGTTCCTGCAGGTTCAGACATCAGTAGGGGGAGCAGCAGCACCCTCGGCATCGACCCCACCTTCGGCGGAATCCGACCCGGCCTCGGACAACGACACGGTCGGAGGATCTCCACCTCGAAGGAAGATATCAGCACCGCGCCTGGGCCATCGCCGCCAGGGTCTCCTCCAGGAACCCGGCCCAAGCAGACGGCTTGACCGGCCGCTCCGTAGCCTCAGCCAGTTGTCCCCCGAGGACATCAGCCCGGCTCATGGCTTCGGCAGCCCGACTCCAGGGTTGGTCCCGCCAGTGGACGACCTGGCCGGGTTCCAGTCGCCACTGCTACACCTCCTCGGCCTGGGAAGTCACCTGCTCCTGGGCCAACGAAGTTTCTTCTCAAGCCAACTCCGCCTCTGTCCATGCTAACACCGCTGCCTCCGGCTTCGGCTCATCGCAGAGCAGCCGAGGGTTCCTTAACTGAGCAAGAGAAGCCTTGAGTGGCAAGGCCGACCGAGCCGAGGGACTCCTACGCCTCCGAGATACGGATACCTCACTCGTCACCTTCCGCACAGGGCAACTCACACTTGATTAAGCGGTCTAGCTAGCCGACAGGCGAGTCCTGGTGCTCGAAATGAGGAAGAAACACGGTATTGCACTCAAATACCAAGATGTCCAGGCCCCGACAGCCACAATGAACAGACACCGGCACTCATGGTGCCATTACAAACGGAACTCCGGTTCCACCCCCGCGGGTACGAACAACCCCCACATTGGAGGGCCTGCGGGACGACAAACTCTGGGTGACTCGTTGGTGACCTCTGCAGCAACAGCGATGGTCCCAAGGCGGACGCTACCGCTGGAAGGCTCTCGTTCGCGTCCCCACTCGAGGGACGAGAACCAGATATTAAAGCCAAAGAGACGGAGGCTGGTCCGCGGGTGGCACTGACGGTCTCGTCGACGGAGAAGCTTTCTCCAGCTGCCATCACCTCAGCACCAACGGCGGCGTCCACCTGCCCACCAACACCGCACCAGCGAGCGCCGGCCGCCCCAAAGCGCACCGACAGGTCCTCACTCCCGTCCTCGCCACGAAAACGAGAATGGGACCGTCCCAGAACACGAGTACCGCCCTCACGACGTACGACGTGTTGTGAGACCCCCCGGTGCGGCTTGCCACCGTCGCCCGGACAGAGGACGGAATGCTGCACCCTGGCTGGGCAGCAGCAGTTCACCTTCCCCGGCATGGCTGGAGGACACCTCCTCCGAAGAGCTGGAGGATGGTTTCCACCCCCAGAAGCCGGAGGAAGAAGCAGGACGCTAGCCCACGCGAAGGCAGGCCCCGGCTTGCCTCGCCCTCCTCCCCAGCAAGGATGATGAAGATCCTTGAGGCTGAGGGCGGGGCGGAGGCCGCAGCCCGGCTTGCTTCTCCCCACCATCGAACTGGTGGTCACCGTCTTGGGTGACCATTGGTGAGGGGATGCAGTCGGGCTGCCTGATGAAAATCCTTGAAGCCAAGCGATGGCTGAAAGGTACCAACCTCCACGAGGTTGCGCTCCTCCCACAACGAGACGAAGGCAACACGGGTGCTCCCCATCCGGGGGCTCGGAAGGTGGAAGGACGCAATGCATGAGGAAAGTGTGAAGGCGTGGCTACCACCCAGGGGGTCAATCCCTTTTTAAAGGTGACTCTCCCTGCTCGCGTCCTCAGGCGTCGCGGACTAAGTCTTCACCAACGCACTCTAGGGTCCTCCCCCTACGACACGGGGGTTGGGTCCCACACGACATGCAAGCTGGCCTGGGACAGAAGCAGCCAGACCGCCACGTGCGGAGTGTTTAACCGCCCAGCGGTTACAAGCACTCCTCCATCTTCGCCTAAACCAGCAGGTGAAAGGGCGGACCGCCATGCAGGCGGCATGCAACTGCACCACGATGATGCACCCTTTCGACTTCGACGCATCCAGCATGAAGGCCCAGGCCCACACGTCATGTGACCGGCGCGCCGGTTACTACGTGCGAAAAACTGCACCGCCACTAACGCCAATGTTGCGCCTTCTCGACTGCAGAACCGGTGCCGCGACTCGAGGCAACCCTGCGCAAGGCCAACAGTGCCAACCAAGCACATCGATCACAGGTCAGTCAGCCGCGGGAGAAGGCGCGACGGTCGCTATGGCCAAAAGTGGGCCAGCAGTAATGGCGGCAGCAGGCGGACGGAAGCAGCAGTCAAATCATCTGCAGGCTCACGTCCCCTCCTGGAGCAGCAGGGGAGCCCTCTCCCACGCGTGAAGACGACGCGCCCGTGTTCCGTCCCTCGAACGGCTCACGCAACGGTTGCCCCACGAACCACCCGTCCCGTCGCATTAACTCCGCGGCAGGGCAGGTGACACCTTTGGCAGGCGAAGCGGGCGACGCTTCACCTCCGCCATGATGACCGCGTCAAAAAAGGTGCGCCACATCGTTCAATTTCGTATCCTTTTCCTCTTCCCCTTTCTCTCTCTTGCTACAGGGACCGGGAAAGGGGATACTCCGAAAGGGATCCTTCTCCACAAAGGAAGCGGGCCCTGAGCCCTCCTACTGATAAGGAGTTCGAAGGCTGGCCCCTCGGAAGGGTTCGACAGCCGCCTCAGAGCACTCGGGCTCCGCGCCCACTACTGGTCAGAGGTTCGAAGGCTGGCCCCTCGGAAGGGTTCGACAGCCGCATCAGGCCACTCAGGCTCCGCGCCCACTACTGATCAGGGGTTCGAAGGCTGGCCCCCCGAAGGGTTCGACAGCCGCCTAAGAACACGCAGAGCGAGGGATGACTCTGGGTACGTCCGATACATGGCCGAGGCTCGGGCTACACTCCCGAGGTACCCTAGGACATTTCCGAGACCAGCAGGAGCGATTATGTAACGGAATCCCATCAGAGGGAGGCATCGAGCCCTCGGACCCTATCAAACGGGACCGGGTCCGGCAAATCACCTGCAGGTACTTTTGGAGCGCACCTCTGGGCCACTAGCCGACCCTTATTGAACGGGGCAAGGGCGTCCACTCGGATCACCCGTTAGCAACTCACTGGAAACACCATGTTCGGCGCCCTCCAAGGGCAACATGGCGCTTTTCCCCCCTCCTCCTTGCGGAAAGGCGACGAAGGGGCGTATGATAAAAGCCGAGTCAGTCCTTGACCGTCCTCTCGCTCTGTGCAGAGGCTCGGGGGCTGCTCTCACAAACCCGGCTCCGGCCAAACCGTTGACAGCATCAACATACCAGCCCGAGAACTCGGAACCTGACCATGCACCCGGGCTACGACCAGATCGCATGAGGGAACAACCAGACCGGTCGAGGCGTCACGAAAGGCACTAAGACCTCGGAGGAGTCAACCTACTCCTCCGAGGCCTTAGGGGCTACACCCGGCGGGTGCGCTCGCGCGCACCCACCGGAACGAAATGCAACCGAGAAAGGCCGGTCCCCTTGCAAAAAAAGTGCGATAAAGCCTCCAAGCGAGTACCAACACTCCCTTTGAGGCTCAGAAGCTACTGTCGGGGACCATAATTAGGGGTACCCCCAAGACTCCTAAACTCGGTTGGTAACCACCATCAGCACAAGCTGCAAAGGCCTGATGGGCGCAATACAGGTCAAAGCTCCGTCCACTCTAGGGGCACGATCTCGCCTCGCCCGAGCCTAGCCTCGGGCAGGAACAATAGACCCAAGTGGATTCACGCCTCGCCCGAGGGCCTCCTCAACCAACGGGCGCACCTTCGACTCGCCCGAGGCCCAGCTCGGGCAGGCTTCACGGAGAAGCAACCTTGGCCAAGATCGCCTCGCCAACCGACCGTATTGCAGGAGCATTCAATGCAAGGATCGCTTGACACCTTATCCTGACACGCGTTCCTCAGTCGGCAGGGCCGAAGTGACCGCAGTCACTTCGCCCCTCCACTGACTGACCTGACAGGAAAACAGCGCCGCCTGCCCTGCTCCGACTGTTGTGCCACCCGCTAGGGTAAGGCTAACAGCAGCCGAGTCCGGCCTCAGGCGCCATAGGAAGCTCCGCCTCGCCCGACCCCAGGGCTCGGACTCAACCTCTACCTCAGAAGACGGTCTCCGCCTCGCCCGACCCTAGGGCTCGAACTCAACCTCGACCTCGGAAGACGGTCTCCGCCTCGCCCGACCCCAGGGCTCGGACTCAGCCTCGACCTCGAAAGACGGTCTCTGCCCCGCCCGACCCCAGGGCTCGGACTCAACCTCGACCTCGGAGGAGTCACTACCTCGCCCGGTCTTGGGCTCGGACCGACCACGCTACAGGGGGGTACATCATTACCCTACCCCTAGCTAGCTCAGGCTACGGGGAACGAGACCGGCGTCCCATCTGGCTCGCCCTGGTAAACATGTAATGATGGCACCCCGCGTGCTCCATGACGACGGCGGTTCTTACCCCCTACGGAAGCAAGGAGACGTCAGCAAGGACCCGACAGCCCCGACAGCTGTGCTTCTACAGGGCTCAAGCGCTCATCCGACGGCCACGACATCACATGAACAGGGCACCAACACCTCTCCGACAGCCACGTCGGCATGTACATAGGGCTCTGGCTCCTCTCTGCTAGACACGTTAGCACATTGCTACACCCCGCATTGTACACCTAGGCCTTCTCCTTACATCTATAAAAGGAAGGTCCAGGGCCCTTGTACGAGAAGGTGGCCGCGCGGGAGGACGGGCTGACGGACAGTCTCTCTCCCTCTCCCTCGCGAACGCTTGTAACCCCCTACTGCAAGCGCATCCGCCCTGGGCGCAGGACAACACGAGCCGCGGTTCCTTTTTTGTTCCCCCTTGTGTTCCGTCTCGCGCCGACCCATCTGGGCTGGGACACGCAGCGACAATTTACTCGTCGGTCCAGGGACCCCCCCCCCCCCCCCCCCCGAGGTCAAAACGCCAACACCTACAGTACATGAATTTAGCAGTCTAAGTCATTCCACTCGTGCATATGCTGAAGGACGTGATGATGAACTGCTAGAGGCTCCGGATAACGCCGACAGCATTGAGATTAAGGTAGGCTTACTTTTCAAGGACCTGCCTACACTGAGACGATGGCTACAGGAATATTCTGTGAACCGCAAGAGGCTGTTCAAGGTGAGACATTCGTATGCACAGCGTCGTTACACTATTGTGTGCGAGGTGTCGGAATGTAATTGGAGGGTATGTGCCCGAAGGCAGAAGGGCACCGGAATGTTTAAGATCACCAAAATTGTAGGTCCACACACTTGTGCCCAGACAGAGCTGAGCTCTAAGCATCGTCAGTTGACATCTACCCTGATTGCGAAAAGGATATTGGGGATATTGAAGGGTCAGCCAAACTTGAAGGTGAAGTCAATTATGACCATGACTTCGGAGTTGTTTAGTTATAGGATCAAATATGGGAAAGCATGGAGGGCAAAGCAGCGAGCATGGAAGATGATATACGGGGATTGGGAGGAGGGTTATGAGAAGTTACCAGCATTGTTCAATGCAATCAAAGCAAAAAAACCCATGCATGCATTACGAGTACATCCCCAAACCTAAAGAATGGAGGAACGACAGAGAGATATTTTTTTGTGCTTTCTGGTGTTTCTCGCAGTGCGTAGAGGCCTCCAGGCATTGTCGTCCCGTGCTCTCTATTGATGGTACTTTTCTGCTTGGGAAGTATAAGGGCACATTGTTGGTTGCCATATCATGCGACGCAGACAACGCACTGGTTCCTTTGGCATTTGCTTTGGTGGAGAGGGAGAACAGAGATAGTTGGTCTTGGTTCTTGTGGCTTGTACGCATCCATGTCGTAGGCCCTGGTCGTGAGGTTGGTGTCATATCTGACAGACACCAAGGTATTCTTAATGCAGTGCAAGAGCAGATTCCTGGCTACGCACCCATGCACCACAGATGGTGCACTCGACATCTAGCAGAAAATCTTCTTCGAAAGGATCATAGCAAGGCTAACTTCCCCCTTTTTGAGGAGGTATGTCGACAGTTGGAGGTTTCGTTTTTCAAGGATAAGTTGAAGGAACTAAAAGATGCAACAAATGCTGAAGGTAAGAACTGGATTGCTGGATTGCTGAGGGAACCACAGAAATGGACAAGGGCCTACGACGAATGTGGTTGGCGGTTCGAGTTTCAGACTAGCAACATAGCCGAGTCATTTAACAGTGTGCTCAAGGGTATACACGGCATGCCAGTCAATGCTATAGTAACATTCACTTTTTATAGGCTTGTGGCTTGGTTTAATGATAGACACGCACAGGCCAAGGCAATGCAGACGTGAGGGCAGAGATGGGCATCTAAACCAACATCACACCTTAATAATGCAAAGGAACGTGCCCATAGACATGAGGTACAATGCTTTGATGAGGAGTTGGGTAAATACGAGGTAACAACACTAGGCGGCATAACTTCTGACGGTGAGGTGCGGCCTTCAAGGACACATGTCGTGTTACTTGATGCATTCTCGTGCGGTTGTGGTAAACCTAGACAATACCATTTTCCATGTTCTCATTATGTTGCGGTCGCACGTCATCGTAACTTTGCATTTGAGAGCAGAATACCTTCTGAGTTCAGTGTAGAGAGCTTAGTACGTACCTAGAGCCCTCGTTTTGAGCCATTTCTTGATGAGTCACAATGGCCAACATACACCGGTCCGGTATACGTTGCTGATCCAGCGCATCGATGGGACAAACGTGGTAGTAGGAAAAGGAGCCGGTGCAACATGGTTATGGATCAGGTTTCCGGTCGCAGTAGGAGAGGTCGAGCGTCCCCCTTTCTCGTGGACCCAGAGCAGAATGAATGCGGAAAATGCGGGAGACTTGGCCACAACTCACGTACATGCATTTGGACACTTAGTCAGGTGTGATACATTTTAATATTTTATTGTACACAACTTTTATTCTAATATGTCAAACTTTTTGTTACACTTTGTACACAACTTATATTCTAATATGTTGACATCTTAATTTGCAGGATGGCGTAGTTCCACTTGCTGGACCCTCACTACGACGAGCACCACAGGGGTCGTCTCACCGTAGAGGGAGAGGTAATATTTTGCACAAATATTAAATTTTCGAATTAATATATGCGACGTATATTTGACTAATGAATTTCTTTTGATTGCTAGGTGTTGTCCGTTCTACGGGTCCGGACCCACGACCGGTTTCTGGAGGAGATGAGGTACGATGAGAGGTACACTCCTCTCCTATAGAGGGCTGGCTTGGACGTCGTATCATACCAGGTTCGCCGTGGGCTGCCCACTTTCAACCCGGCGGCGTTGACGGCTCTGGTCGACAGGTCAATACTTCTCTAGTTGTTTAATATTTACAATTATCAAATCTACTTTGCATACTAATGATTTTGTATTCATTTGTCTTCCAATAGGTGGCGGCCAGAGACTCACACTTTCCACCTTCCCTGCATTTAGCGTATCGATGGGCTCACATAATCAATGTTCGGACAACAGAACTGCTTCTCATAGTCTTCGTCGATGACAGCACGGTCTCCACAATCGCATCGAGGCGGTGACTCCATCCGTCTTTCTGTTGCTACCTCCTTCTCCGCATCCGTCATTGGTGGAGGATTCGGGGGAGGAGGTACCCAACGCTTAAAACGCTCATGACTAGTCCTTCCACTCAACCAATTAACGAAAAGAAGATATCGAGGGTCAAATTTATCAGGACCGTCGATCCACTAGAAAAAAACACCTCTGGTGCCCCTAAAACAATGGAACGAAGCACTATTACACATCTACAAAATAATGAATGCGAACAAAATTAAGTGACAAGTCATAAGCTACGTACGTCCAAACCGCCACAAAGGTAGTAGCAGCGAGCAACCGTGTCTGGATGTTGGGATTGATGTACACAAGCCAGTCTGCCACAGTCACAGTTAGGCACGGGGAGTTCAGGAGGAACAGGAGCATCCTTACTAGATACGTCCGGATATAACTCCCGAGGGCAACCTCTCTTCTGCCACAACGCCTCTCGGTACATGTCTTTCATCTAATAAACGATTATAATTATCACTTGTACCTAGTATGCTTTATAACGGGTTTACACAAACTATCAAATAAAATATATTCATCATATTAATGATACTATATATATTATGAGCAACTATGAAACTAATAATCGAAATTATAATATAATAAGTTTACACAAACTATCAAACTATGAAACTATTAGCAACTATGAAACTAACAACCCAATATACAAAACAAATCAGTTGGGCACCATACCTTGGTCTACGAAGTAAACCACCTCGAATCTTTGAATCCAAATAAATTTGACAAAGTTTTGAAATGAGTGGAATTGTGCTGCTCTCGGCCAGCAGCGCGGCTGTTTTATAGGCCTCCGTAGCTCGGCGTCAAGATCTGTGGCGCCGAGCTACGAGGCCGCGTCGCCGCCACATCGATGCCAGGTCAGCCCTAGGCGTAGGTCGCCAAGCTATGTTACCTCGGCGCCACAGCCTATGGCGCCGAGCATCGGGTCCAAACTTGCAAATAAAATTTCTGGGGGTCTAAACGTAAATATTTTTCAAAAGTAGGGCTGAAAAAGGAAAAATTCGGTCGTGAGGAGGTGTGCTAAAATAACAGAAAAGGAGAGCACAGTGCAGGGCACGCGGGCCAGAAGCCATGGTCAGCCGAGGGGCACACCAAGTTGGGCTGCTAAGTGGGCCCCGCAAGCAGTGGACGAAGGGAGAGCCGAACAGACCGAGTGCGTAGGAGGGTAAAGTTAGGTGGGCCGAGAGTCATACATTCAGTCCCAATGGTTAATTTTTTTCTATTTTGCCCCATTTTTCTTATTTCCTTTCCTGTTATGAATTTCTTTCCCAAATTTAAGTTTTGTTGTCCAAATTTGAATTTTTTCTGTAAACTCCACACACAGATTAAATGCACAAACAAATTAACAGCATGATGCAATATTCTTATTTATTTCATTTTGAATTTCTTTTAAAAGAAAATATGCTTCAATGAATAAACCCATAAGCAACATCACCCTAGTATTATTTCTTTAATAACCGTGTTTCGGAAACAAAATATATCTTCCTACTTTTACGCTAGTTCAACTGACTTTTGCTAAGCACATGGTGGCCTCAGCCTGAAATATTCCCACGCAGGCGCTGCTCTTCCAGTTTTTCCAAATCGCTCCCTATAGCCCATCCTGAGTTACGACTCATCTTTGGCCCGGCTAAATTCCAGTGATAACACATGCCCCTAGTTTTAGCGGTGGTAATTTCGAAACCACCTCTTATTTTTACTGCATGTTTCTCTTCTTTTCTTCGGGTGTATGCCATGCCTCTTTAATGGGACATGACATGCCTCTCCATATTCTTGGTAACGGCGTAGCGACGTCCCCTGCTATGCCTTAGCCTCGTATTAAGGAATAAACCCCTCTTCAGCTAGTCCTCAGAGACTAACATGTGGGTCTGGTACGCTTTGAAGCCCACGTGCAATGGTGATATGCCCGGTAGCTGATTGCAATGGAATCGGTCTCTTTACTTAGTCCTGCCATGGCAACTCGAGTCTCAGTGGCGGACCTAGAATTTTTATATAGGGTGTGCCGTAACAAAATTTTAATAAAATTTTATTAAATATGCCCCACAAAAAAATATAGTGAATCAACAATCAACAATAAATTATATATCTACATGTATGGTTGTGTCATGTGCTGGAGAAGAGAACTCAGTCTACAGTTACTTGTTTCATGTGCGGCTGTGTTGGACCAGAATCGAAAGCCGAGAGGGGCGGAGCGGGAGCTCCAGCGTGCAGTGCAGCCGCACGCACACATGCACAGAGTTGGTTGTAGTGTAGCAGGCTGGACAGTGGACACGACGGTGACGCGTCTCGATGACTTGACGGCGTCACGACAGGACGATGCGTCTCGACGGCGGTGGCTGGCAAATGCCACAGCTACGCGATCCTCTCTCTGACTCTCTCGTTGGTCCGCCCATGTCGAGTCTACCGTGTGTCTTTTCTTCCCAGCCGTGTCGAGCAACGCACCATCTCCCCTTTGCGAGCGATGGCCTCCTACTCTTCTTTCTCTCCTTCCTCTTCCTCCTCTTCTTCCTCCTTCCCCTACTTCGAGCATGACACCGATCGGGAGCCAACGCTGGAGTGGGATCCCCAAGCTGCCTATGAGAAGGAGGCTCCTCTACACTGGGATGCAGAGGAGTGGGACTTCGTGATGGAGTCCGAGGACGAGAACTTCCTCACTGATGGTGAGGACCTCGGGCTCCTCTTCGGCGAGGACAGGGAGGAGAATGACGACGACCTCTTCCCCTCGGACGGAGCCGATGAGTCCTCGGTGGGTGAGGAGGATGACGTGTCCTCTGAAGAGGAGCTAAAGGAGGAGCCCCTCTTCGTTAGTTTCTCTGACGACGACGACAACGCTGGCAACGGAACCGGTGACACCTATGGCTCCACAGGCGGCGACGAGAACGACGACGATGAGGAGGATGACGACACCACCACCACCAGTGACGATGACGAGGCCGAGACATCCCCCCATCCAAGTGCCACAAGGGTGAGTATTTCAGTAGGATTGGTTGGTAGTAGTAGCAGTACTTTTGGTAGTGCCCCTCTCCAACCGGTAGATTGGCTTGTAAGAACACTATGATGATTTTGGTTATCTAGGGATTCTAAAAACACTCCGAAAAAGAACAGATCAACCATGAATCAATTGACTACTCCTGCCAAATTTTAGAGAAGAATAGGAGCTCAATGGAACTTAAAAAGACTTGATTTGAACCCAAACATTCAAAATAAACTCCAAAGGAGACAATAAAGGTCTAGTACAAATTCTGGGTCAAATAAGTTCGATATTATCACCGAGCGGCAGCGCCGCTCGTAAGTGCGGCAGTGCCGGACTGCAAATTTTTCTAGAATTACCTCAAATTTTGCAGGCAGCAAGATACAAGGGGAAAAGGTGAACCATGAAGTTTGAGCAGAAAAGGATCAAAACTCCTTACCCAGCAGTGCCAAACTTGAGAGCAGCAGTGTCGTAGTCAAATCTTCACAGAATGTCCTCAAATTTTATAGAAAATTTCGCTAAGGAAAATATGTCTACCGATGAAAGCTCAACTCCAGCAACACAGCAAACAAAGCAGGGATAAAAAACCCATTTCAGTTGGGGTTTTCTATTTCAAGTTCAAACTAAGTTATTCTCAAACCACGACTAAAATATACAACAATTGAGTGTATGCACTGATCCGAGAAGTACAACTCACCACCAATCAATCCCCAAACCAAATCCTCACACAAGAATTCGATGTTCTTCACAGGATCACAAAACGGGAAGAGGGAAGAATACAAGGTCAAAATGGCTCCACAATTTCAACAAGAATGAAAATTGAGGTTGAAGCCAACCAAAACCTATGGGTGGTAATGGCCACCCTTCCTCGGATTAATCACTACAGATTATAAATCACAAACGTGAAGTTCAAAGCATTGTGGATCTCTGGTTAAAAGTCAAAGTCACCTAGAGGGGGATGAATAGGCAAAACCTGAAAATTATAAACTTTGAACACAAACTTCACCGGGAGTTAGGATTAGAAATAAGTAATGACGAAATCGTGGTGCGGAAGATAGTTCTTCTTGCTATGAGTTGCTCAATCAAAGCGGATAACTTTGGGAGCAAACTCAAAAGATTGTAAGCAAGAGAACTTAGACAGAGGGGATAGGAAGACTCAAATCGTAAGGTAATGACCAATACAAATGAACACAACAATTTGTTTCCCGAGGTTCGGTTCCAAAGAATTTACTCCCCGTTAACGAGGCCACGTATGTCGGGTTTCTTTCAACCTTTTCCTCTCTCAATCGGTCACTTAGACCGGTTGAGTGCTTCTCCTTAATCTCGAGGGTCACTTAGATCCGGGAAGGATCATCACACACTTAGGTGTTTCTTGCTAGCTTCATAAGTCACCTGAGAGTTTAGAAGGAGATGAAGAAAGCACGATTAAGAAAACCAAGCAACAAATGAAACACCAGATCACACTCTCTCTAGACTTCCCAAGGCACTAAACACTAATGATCACTAGTCACGATTATGGCACTTGGAGAGACTTAGAAGCTTTGAATGTGTCTTGGGATGAAGTGCTTGCTCTTGTATTGAATGTGAGTGAATGGGATGCTCGGATGGATTGAATGGAGGTGACTAGGGTTGTATTTATAGCCACCAACCACTTCCTAGCTGTTGCCTCCTTTCTGCCAACTGTGGACGGTTTGCGCCCCTAGTCCGGACGATCCGCCCGTTCACATCAACGACTGAAATCGCAACAGTCAACAATAATGGCTATATCAACAGCTAAAAGTGCATTAAATGCGTCGTCAGATGTCAGATGAAGCAGTCGTGGACGATCCGGTTGTGCACCCTTGATGGTCCGCGAGGACGCTAAAAATGCATTTTACTGAACCTGTCACCTTTCTGGATTTTCTGGTTTTTTCAACGAGCGGACGGTCCGCGCCTTAGGCCGAACGATCCAAGCTTGGTCCCGGACAGTGCTCTCTTCTCCTTCGGACAGTCCATAGTGTAAAAGCGAATTTTGCATAGTTTCTGTCCGAGGCATACCTTGGTGTCATGGACTATCGGTGTTTAGAGTCCGACCGCACACCCAGGGTTACCCCTTGCGATACTTTTGGGTAGGACGATGTTGTTGATTGTAACTCAATGGTTCGTGCTGGACGCGCGAGAGAGAGAGACAGTTAATTTTCTGTAGGTTCGGGCCGCTTAGAGAAGCATAATACCCTACTTCCTGGGGTGGATCTATATGTGGTGGATTACAAGTGATGTCTTCTGAATGGAGAAAAACTAATGAGATAGGTAGATCGTCGATGGAGATGATGGGTACCACCTGGGCCTTATATACACGACCATGGGGCACTCCATACGTACATGAGGATCATATTTGATGAGGAGATTAATGTGAACACAAACGGGGCACCTACCGGAGACAGATGACGACAGCGCGCGCTGGCCACGGCGATCGCGGCTTTGCGGCAAGGTACGCGCTCCGACAAGCAATTCGTCCAGTTCCTCCCGACAGCCGCCCCCAATCGCACCACCGAGACTTCCGTCAAGCTTCACGAAACCCCTCGAGCGACTTATCACGGCCAATGGTGAAGCTCGCCTTGACACCGGTAGTGGTAGCGCTACTCTTCACCCTCACGCTTCCCTCTGCTCACCACGGCGGCTGTAATGGACACCGGGGCCATGTTGACCTTTATATACGTTGGGAGGGGCAAGTCCAAGCCGAGAAGATTGGTTACGAAAGAATCCAATGCTAGCTTGGGTTGAGTGGATCTCGGTGACGTTGTTGCGCCCCGAGCTCTGTTGTGTGGGGGGAAGAAACGGCTAACAGCAGGGCCCCGCATCACAGCATCCAACGGATCGACGCGCACGGCTGGAAGGTCACTGACAGGGCGGACCCACGAGTTAGCCCGGCTGTGTAAATCGACCGCACAGCAGGTCGTTCTGGTGAACTTGGTCGAGGGCAAGGTGAGTGGAGTGGGCCGAGCGCGTGTATTGTAGTGGGCCAAGGGGAAATTTCGGCCCAGTCACAGAGACAAGTTTCTCTTTTCTTTTTTTATTCTTTTCTATTTTTCAAATTCGAATTTGATTCAAGCTTTAAACTTCAAATTTTGAAAATACTTCAGACCAGGGTTTCCACATGTTTTTGCAGAACTTTTTCATTTATTTCTACTGTATTTATTTAAATATTTTAAACTACCTAATTAATGAAAGAAATATCCCACTTGTTTTATCACACATGAGAAATCTTCTTGTGATTATATATCTAAATCACGTGTTTTAAAGACACAATTACATAATTTGATACTAAAGGATAGTCTTATCTCATCCTATCTAGAGAATATTTCTAATTATTTAATCCAAAAGAAGAGTCTAACACATAAACCAAGTATAATTTATTTTCTAAGTATCTTTTATTTTAATATTTTATTTAGGCAATATATTCATTTTGGGATATTTTAAATTATTGATGTTATAAATTACAAAGTGGAATTTTGGGTGTTACATGAGGAGAAAGGCGGTTGCACGCACAACACGTGGGGCATTACGCGACGAGGCGAGGCAAGGTGGGGTTGCTAGAGGGGTAGATAATGGATAGCAGATGCGAGCGGCATGTCATTTGTGAGGAGAGATAAATTGTCATTCTCGCAAAAAGGACACGAGACCTAGAACGGGGTCGACGAGAGAAATATATACATATATAGATATTATAGTGTTTTTAAAATGTTTTGGTTTTCGCAAATACTAAATTTTAGGGATTAAAATAATATTAGAAAATGTAAAATTCATATTTAATACTCGAAAAACATCCCAAAGGTTTTAAAATTCCCAAAAATGTCCTCGAGATAATCGGCATGTTTCGAAAACCTTATCCACTCATAAACACTATGCAACGGCATGAATGCAACAATCAAAGCTTCTCTAGGATTTTATTTTACTACATTTAACACTTATGTATAAAACAAAATAATTCTCTATTTTTTGAAAAAGAAAAGAAAAGCAGGAAAAGAGAGGGTAACACCTGAATTTTGTGTATAGAGAAAAGAAATTTTTATAGCCCAAAATTCAAGGTGTTACACGCATTGAAGCATGGCTACTGGAACGATGGTACATATCAAATAGTGGTCTTGAGTAGTCTACTAGATATACCGTGGCAACACTACACCTACTTTACATGCAATTCGAACATCACATTTAATGTATTGGCTGAGAGTCGTACCTTTGAGGACCACACTACCCAAGGAGCAGGGTCAACCATATTCTTTGATGTGTAGGTGCTCCCATACTTAGTCAAAATCAGGAGCTTCGTTTTTCATAAGAACCTTAGGACCTCGGACCTAGCCACTGGCTAGGAGTCTGAGGCCAGGGAGGCCCCAGGTGACTAGGAGACCTCCAAAAGTCTAGGAGCATCCAAAATCTAAAAAGACTCAAGGACCATAGGGGACCATGTCTCACTCATTCTATGAGACAACGATGCCTAGGATAACCTCAAAGGTCCAGGGGCTAAGCTTGGATCCCTACCATGATGGGCCCCTACCTTAGCCAAAGTTGAGGTAGGTCCCTGATGTGTGGGGCCTTAGGGGTCATGTGGCCAGTGTGAGCCAAACTCTAGCAAATTCTTCTTTGAGATAGTTGGAACATGTCTTAGTAGCATATGAAAGTATGGTCTTCCTTAGGTGATGATAGAGGCCCCTAGCTTCGTCATAGTCCTATGAGGCTTGTAGGTGGACCCAAACTTCTTACAAGATGCCTGACAAAACTGATTTATCGTGGTATGATGATCCTAGATACGTCCTGGTTACCAACACACATGCAATTTATAGAGGTTTAGACCACAAGATGTGTAATACCCTATATACTCATCTATATCTATACTTCTATTATATTAAGAACCTAATGTGGGCACCTGGTGATGCCACGACTTCACCCTCCACGCTGACACTCTAGGCCCACCCACCACACCGCACAAAAAATAGTGCAGAGCGAACACTCGAACCCATGCCCCCTGATTAGCTACCAGACCACACATAACTTGGTGTTTAGAAATAAACAATAGTTATATTTAAGTATATAACAACTATAGCAAAGCATGGGCAACTGGCTAGTAATCTATTAAGTACCTAATGTGGGCATCTGGTGATACCACGGCTTCACCCTGCACGCTATCACACCATGCAAAAAATAGTGCAAAGCGAGCACTCAAACCCATACCCCATTGCTCCAAACATTTGAGGGTAACCACCAGACCACACATACCTTAGTATTTATAAGTAAACAATAATTATTTATATCTATATATATACTTAATCTATTAAGAATCTAGCGGCTTCACCCTCCGCGCTACCATATCGTGCAAAAAAAGTGCAAAGCGAGCACTCGAACCCAGACCCCTTGCTCCAAACATTTGGGATAACCACCAAACCACACATACCTTAGTATTTATAAATATCTCAATACATATTTATCTATACTACTCTATTAAGAACCTAATGTGAGAACCTGGTGCTACCACAGCTTCACCCTCCATGCTGACACTCTAGGCCCGCCCCACGCGCCATGACTGGTTCTCTCGTCCCTCTCTTAGCAACTACCTTGTGGACACGATGACACTTTAGGCCCGTCCCCAGGCTCTCTGACTGGTTCTCCCGCCCCTCTCTCAGCTACTGCCCTATGGATCCCAGCGCCCACACAGCCAGCTACTGCGCCTGCTCAACACCCGACCCCACCCACACAGCTACCACACCACGCAAAAAAAGTACAGAGCGAGCACTCGAACCCACACCCTAGCTCCAGAAATTTGGGGCTAACCACCAGACCACACGTACTTTAGTGTTTAGAAATAAACAAAAAATCTATTTGAATAAATATCTTAATACTTATTTATATGATATATAAAAAACGTAGCAATGCATAGGCAACTGGCTAGTTAAGTATGATGGATTGATGAACACAAAGGCGAATAATTTTATAAACTTAGATATCAATTAAGCGCCTTGATGTCCTAGATCTCCCTTCTATTTGGTTCTGGTGAACGTTCTACGCCACCTGTCGGTGTTTTGGGTCCGACCGTGCACCCAGGGTTACCCCTCGAGGTGCTTTTTGGAGTAGGACGGTGTTACCGACTGTAGCTCGATGGTTCGCGCTAGATGCACGAGAGACAGTGGACAATTTTGTACAGGTTCGGGCCGCTTTGAGATGCGTAATACCCTACGTACTGGCGTGAACACTTCGTGTGGTGGGTTACAAAGAGGTTCTCTAGTATCGAGGATGTTAGAGAACTGGGTGGATGGCTAAGTAGTGAGATATATCTTTGAGGGGATGCCCCTAGGCCTTATATACTCGACCGTGGGGCATTACATGTGGATATGATAACAATGTGAGCCTAAGTAATAGTGAACCGACTGAGCCTATCTTCCTATAATTCCATCGACCTATCTCCGCTCTGTTCCGATGTATGGGGCCCCTGCGCGGGAAGGTCGGATCCTTGTTGCGGTTGCTGTTCAAACTCATCGGGCCGTCTGGGCCTGCGTCAATCCAATCTTGTGTCAATCCACTTTACCGAACGTGCCTCCCCAGGCCCACGAAGGGATGACCTTGTGAATTAATGGGCTCGCAGGCCTTTCGCGAGGTCTTTTAGCCTTCTAGTGGACCCGGGGGATATCCGCCCCCCACAAGCCCCTGATCTTTGGGTTGATTTTGAAATAAACGGCCCAAAGATTCTAGGTCCAGCTTGCAGTTTTTGATTTTGATAAGGAATGCCTTGAAAATAAGTCTGTCGAGCCGTTGCTTCTGAACTCTGAGTGACTCGGTAAAAAACGATCTTCTGTTGTTTTCTTCCGCCATTATTCATCGGCCTTCGCTCTATTCCTCAAAAATCGGTGCTTTGTCTCGGGTTTATGCTTTGGAGATCAGCATTCTGCTCTTTGGAATTCAAGATTCATTGGGTGCACCGAAGGTGCACCCAATGGGTGTAGCCCCCGAGCTTCGAATGGATTTTTGAAAATAATCCACTCGAAGGTATTCATTTCAAGTCTTCTTCAGAAATTATTTTTAACTTCAACTCATGCTTTTAGAAGTCAACATTGTTTTATTTTCATCTTATGCTTTAGAAATCAGCATTCTGTCTTTTGGGGTTGATGATTCATTGGGTGCACCGGGTGTAGCCCCCGAGCTTTGAGTGGATTACTGAAAATAATCCACTCGAAGGTCTTCATCTCACACTTTTTTTAGAAATCATCCTTTCCTTTTCGTCGAATGCCTTAGAAATCAATATTATATCATCAACTTTATGCTTTAGAGGTCAGCATACAGTTTTGCCTTCGAGATCGAGCGTGCGATCTGCCCATAGCTTGTTGGGTCTGAAATTTATTTGATCTGCGATAGATTGGACGTTCGGTAGATGGCCTTTGGATAATCTTCATATCACTTTGTGCTTCAATGCTTCTATTGATTAGACTTGTACCTCATCGGCTATTTTTGGCTTTCCTCTGATCTCCGTCGATATCTTCCTTCTGTCTTGATACATTCATTGCGTATACTGTGCGGATGTGACTGCTTGGGAAAATCTATTGAAAATTCCTGGACGTCCCCCCCAATGGGTGTAGGCAAGGAACGACTTGGTGCGCTGAGCGTTTAGCAAACTGCTCCTGAGTAGTAACTTGACGTGACAGCGAGTGTAATCATATCATCCAAGCAGTTGACTTGAGTCCCAATGGGTGTCGTGTTACGTGGAACGGCGCTAGCCGCCTGACTTGTTTCCAGACGGTTTGAATTACTTATTGAATATTTGCGACTGTTCGGTGACCGTGGTAGGAGGTGAGCGGTTGCCTTCTTCTTCTATAAATAATGTGCTTGCTTCACTGTCGTCTTCACACATCTTTCTGTCGCTTGTTGCTTATTCTCTTCTCTTCTACTCCACAATGGGCAAGAGCAAGAAGGGCGGAAGTTCGTCGCACCACTCCAGCGACAAACGGAAGCGCGAGCCGACTCCTCCCTCGGAGGACTTCAGCGATTCCGAGTACTTGGAGGAGGAGTTCTCCTCCGAGTCCGAAGGGTCGTCGGTCCACGCCTCTCCTCCGGCATCGTCTGGCGACTCAGACGATTCCCAGGGGATTGCGGTGGAGGTGTGGACATACATCCGGGTCGTCGAGCGCGCTGGGCTCGAGGGCTCGGATGAGTCGGAGGTCTCCTCGGACGAGGGGGACTCCTCTGACTCGTCCGAGGAGGGGAGCGACGGCGACGACGGTGGTGAGGGCGACGGCGGCGACAGGGGCGACGGCGATGGCGGTGGCGACGGCAGCAAGGGCGACGACAAGGGCGACGGCGGTAGCGGCAACGGCAAGGGCGGCAGTGCCAGCGGCAAGGCCAGTGGCTAGGCACCACTGGCTTAGATGTTAGTATAGTAGTAGAAGTAGTACTAGTAGAATAATGTGGTAGTAGTTAGTAGTATAGCGTAGCAAAATGTAATGTATTAGTGTAATGTACTGAATAGTAGGAAGAAAATCAACTCATAATGAGTTGGTTTTTAAGTTTGTGAAAATACTTCCCCTCCTTATATAATGAAGAAGACTTCTCCTCGTTTTGTGTGCGTTTCTTGCTTTTCCAGCGTTTCTTTTGCAATTGGCCGATCGACTGTATTTGTGTTTAAAGTAACCGAGTCCTTTTGAGCCATCTCGATGTTTTAGATATAACGGTCGAGTGATTACGGGTGACGTCGATGTTTTAGAAGTAACGGCCGAGTTATACTGAGCCATGTCGGCGTTTTAGAAATAACAGCGGAGTGAAGACCAGTGACGTCAGCGCTTTAGCCGAGTTATATCGAGCCATGTCAGCGTTTTAGAAGTAACAGCCGAGTGATGACTAGGCACTTTTAGAATTGGTGCTTGGCCCGGGAAAACCTCATTTGTACCGCGTCATCGCACGCCTCTGCTTTCGGAGCCCTAGCCTTACTTTCCGCTTCTAGACCTCCTCTGTTTCCCTTTGATCTCGCTTCCGCTCACTTTGCCGGCGAGATTGAGATGGCGCCCAAGCAAAAGAGCCAGAATTCCGCCGCTGCGATTATTCCTCCCATCGATCCCAACAGTCAATTGCCTTTCGCAGGTAATCACATGTCTGTTGTTTCCGAGTCGAACCTTCTTCATCTTGTCTCTGTCAGAGTTCTTCCTCCCAAAGGAGCTTTGCTCTTGGCGGATCTGTCGTGGGGTTACTGTCCCGACGGAGGACACCCACGAGTCCGTTATTTATGTTCCTTTTCTCATCCGCGGCCTTGTTCTTCCTATTTCTTCTTTCTTTCGCGGTCTCCTTGATTTCTACCATCTGAATCTGACTCATTTGAATCCCAACTCCATTCTGCAAGTTTCTGTTTTTGTTCACTTATGTGAAGCCTATCTCGGAATTCTGCCGCATTTTGGCTTGTGGAAGTACCGATATCATTGTTGGCCTGGAATGGCCGGGGGGCAGCACCAGCTCGTGGGTGGCGCGAGTTTGGAGATGCGTCGTGGGAGGAAAACAGAGTACCTCGACATCCTACTCAAGGACAGCATCAAAGCATGGCGCTTGGAGTGGTTTATTGTGGAGAATCATGGCAAGTCTCTACCCCCTCGGTCGGGGAGACAGCCGGATGTTCGTGCAACAAGTTGGACTGAATCCCCCCACAGACTTGGAGATAGCTGAGGCCAGGGTTCTGCTTGCCGAAGTTGGTTTGTTGAAGGAGAGAGGTCTGACTGCCGAAGCTGTAGTTGCAGACTTTGTTTTTAAGAACATTCAGCCACTAAAGGACAGAGCATACCTGGCTTATTTGTATAGTGGTGTCACTAACTCAACTCGGGTTACCAACAGGAGGATTCCTGCTATGGATTTGGTAAGCCGGCTGGAGATGATCCTTAGAGGCAAAGTGTCGAATATTGGTGCTCCTGTTGCATATTCTGCCTGGAATCTGCCACCTTCCAAGACTTTTTTTCAGTTTTGTGTCCAATCCTCCTACTAGCGACAGTGGCCTGGGTCTTAGAGTGCGACCCTCTCCCGAAGAAGTCGAGGCTCTGGTTGCTTCACTTGGTGATCTCCCCAACGATGAAAGGCAAGTTCGCTTTGAAATGCCTATAAACCCGAGTGATGCAGAGATAAGTGCTATGCTGGACATATTGGCTGAGGATTCATCTGACTCCATCACTGCTGAAACTATAGCTATTGCAACTGTCCCCGAGCCTGAAAAGACCTTGACTGCTCAAAAATCTGATGGTGCTCGCCCAAAGCGCCTTCGCCCGGCCAGTCATCCAACTGCCCTTGTCGAGGGGAAGAAGAAGAAAAAGAGGAGGCTTCGGCGAGTGTCATGTTTGAATCAGGATGTCGGCCCTTCTGCTCCTGCTGCTGAGGAAGTGCCATGGAACTTTTTACTGGAGCTGATCCCAATGGGTGTGACCCTGCTGACGCTGACCCCAATGGGTGTGATCTTGACGCTGCTGATCCCAATGGGTGCAATCCGGCTAGAGCTGACCCCAATGGGTGTGTTGTTCGTATTGTTGACGAGGATGAGGAAGAAGAGGAGGAAATCCCCCTAATTCGGAAAAACAGTCGGCGCTACCTGGTCAGGGGGGAGTAGTGATATTCCTTCTCCAGACTTGTCTGCACTCGTTGGTCTACAAGAGTTGTCCATAGCAAATTTTGATCAGGCTCTCGAGGATATGGTTCCTGAAGATCTGCTGTCCGAGCCAATAGATGGTGGTATGATGGACGTTTGCACTGACATTCCGGATGTGGGGTTAGAGTTATCCCGAGCAGCGTCTCGAGCCTCAACGACCTTGGAGTGCGGTCTTCAGAGTCAAGAAGCTGGTCTAGGTTGCTCCATTCCCATGGAGGTAACTGAGAATCCTTCAGCCTTAGAGGTGGCTGTTGCAAAGAACCCAGTCCCCAAGGATGGAGCCAGCGATTACCCAGCCCCTGAGGGTGTTGTCGGCAATGATCCCGCCCGGGTGGGTAGTGCGAGCTACAACCCAGCCCCCGAGGGTGCTGCCGGTGGTGATCTGGCTTCGATGGGCAATGCAGGCTGCGACCCAGCCCCCGAGGGTGTCCGAGCGGGCTCCCCTTCTCATACCTCCATGGATGTCCACGTCGGGTCTTCTCCTCCACATTCTGATTGCATGGCAGCAGCACGTGCTTCAAATCAGGAAGTCACCTTAGAGACCGACACACCCAATGCTAGAGTTTTGATTCCTTCTGGTGATGTTGAGTTGATCCCCAATGATGCTCTTAAGATTGCCTCGGCTGATATTCCCTCATCGAGTCACCAACTGGTTTCTCATGATTTGGGGCTTCCTTCATTCTTCTCCAATCTTCAGGTAACCAGATTTTTCCTGATCTGGCTAAACTTCGGGCGAAATATTGTCTTTGCACTCATTTGTTTTCGATACCAGGCTTTGGTTGACGAGATGGCTGATCAGCTGAGATCACAGGGTGCTTCTATCCCGGAAGGAGTTCTGTCTCTGATGCATTGGAATCCAGTGCTACTTCAGCGGCGGGTATCTGAGTTGGAGATGACAAATGCTAGTTAGTGCCCCTATTTCCTCTTTGGCCACTTGATTAGTCTGCTTTTTACTGAGTGTCCTTCTTCAACCATTTCTTGCTAGATATGGTCCGGCGGTACTCTGAGCTCGAGGAGAAGTACTCTCAAGGTCAGATGGACTTGGCTCGAGTTTTTGCTTCTTTAGACGACGCCAACTTATTGAATTCCTCTCTCAGTGCTCAGCTTGACTCTAAAAGGTTGGCTAACAAGGTAAGTTTGCTTTGACTTTCTCTGTTGTGTTCTTACTGCCCGCTGGGTATTTGAGAGCTAATTCTTGTCTGCAGGAAGAAAAACGTGCCCTTGCAGCTTATCGCGATAACCTTGATAGGTTGTATCACGACGCTAACAATTCTTTGACTATCTTGGAGAGGAGCCATCGCTTTACCATGGCAGACTTGGATAACCATCGTTACAAGCTGCAAGAGTCCCAGGATGAACTCATTCGTGTTAGGCAATTGGTGTCAAGCAAAGATTCTGTCATCAAGGATCTGCGCGCTTCCAAAAGATCAGCCGTCCAGGAGTTAGAAGCTGCTCGGCTGGCTATCAAGGCTGCTGAAGACACCTCCACCACTTTGAAGGCTCAGCGTGACAAGGCTATGGACAAAGCCATTCGCGCAGGGCGGATCTTGATGAGAAGACCGGGTGTGATTGTTCCTGACGACATAATTGTTGATGTCAACGCTGCTCCTGACTCTTTGAGTCGCCCTTCTTCATCAGTCGCTCCTGAGAAAAACATTACTAAGTAGAAACACTGAATGCATTGCGTATGTGGTCAATGTGCTCGAATATTCTGTTAGAAAATGTTCTGGATACTAAACGCTATTATTATTTCCCTGTTGTTTGAATTCAACAGTCGTTATGATTGCAGAAGTAAGTGCAGTGTGATGGTTTTGAAACTTCTTCCTATTTCGCGGTGCATAGAGATCGCCCCAAGACAGGCAATTCGCAAATGTGCTTATGCTGAATCGAGTAGTCATGAGCATGTCATGCCGATTTAAGTTACTACCGACTTAAATCGACTGCTCCGTTGGTAGGGTCTAGTGGTCACCCTGAGTTAGGTAAACGTGAGCGTGTCGCACCGCCTTAAGTCATTGCCGACTTAAGTCGATTGCTCCGTTAATAGGGCATAGTGGTCACCCTAGGTTAAGTAAGCGTGAGCATGTCACACCGCCTTAAGTAATTGCTGACTTAAGCCGATTGCTCCATTAGTAGGGCATAGTGGTCACCCTGAGTTAAGTAATCGTGAGCATGTCACCCCGCCTTAAGTCATTGCCGACTTAAGCCGATTGCTCCGTTTGTAGGGTATAGTGGTCACCCTGGGTTAAGTAAGCGTGAGCATGTCACGCCGCCTTAAGTCGTTGCCGACTTAAGCCGATTGCTTTGTTTGTAGGGTATAGTGGTCACCCTGGGTTAAGTAAGCGTGAGCATGTCACACCGCCTTAAGTCGTTGCCGATTTAAGCCGATTGCTTCGTTTGTAGGGTATAGTGGTCACCCTAAGTCGAGTAAGTATGCAGATTGACAATAAACAATTCGAGTGCCTTTGAGAATGAAGTCATTTTATTGATGGTGTATCTTCCAATTATAGAATACAATGCCGTCCCAATAGCTTTTGAAATCTAGCTAGGGGTAAAACTTCCTGAGATGCTCTATATTCCATGAGTTCCCTATTTCCGTGCCATCCATTTGAGTAAGACGATATGATCCAGGCCGAGTGACTTCTGCTATTATGAATGGCCCTTCCCATAGTGGCGACAATTTGTGCCGTCCCTTCCCCGTTAGAATTCGGCGGAGGACAAGATCTCCCACTGCGAAGGATCGATGCCGTATGGCCTTGTCATGATAGCGCCTCAGAGTCTGTTGGTATCTTGCTGACTGAATCACTGTATTCAACTGTTCTTCTTCTAGTATATCAACATCCTCCAGTCTAGTAGCTTCAGCTTCAGCTATGTTTTTGAAGATCAATCTTGGTGCCCCAAACTTGAGATCAGCAGGTAGCACTGCCTCCGAATCATAAACCATGAAGAAGGGAGTGTTTCCATGCAAAGCTTGGCTGGGTTGAGTTCTTAGGCTCCAAACCACGTACGACAACTCTCTAATTCACTTTCCTGCGAACTTTTCATTCTTGTCGAAGACTTTCTTTCTGAGTGCTTCCAATATCATTTCGTTGGCTCTTTCTACCTGCCCGTTGGCTCTTGGGTGTGCCACTAATGCATATTTGATCTGGATGCTTTTTTGTTCGCAGAAATCAAAGAACTCCAAACTAGTGAAATTGGATCCCAGGTCGGTTATGATGTTGTTCGATATTCCGAACCTAAATATTATGTCATGTATGAATTCCACTGCCTTAGCTGAGGTTAGAGAAGCAATGGGCTTGAATTCCATCCACTTAGTGAATTTGTCGATAGCAACCAGTACATGAGTGTATCCTCCTTGAGCCTTCTTGAAAGGTCCAATCATATCCAGTCCCCAGCACGCGAACGACCATGTTACAGGTATGGTTTGCAGTTGCTGTGCTGGTAAATGCTGCTGTTTTGATAAGTATTGACAAGCTTCACACCTCTGGACTAATTCGGATGCATCACTCTTTGTCGTTGGCCAGTAGAAACCAGACCTGAAGACCTTCCCAACTAGAGTCCTGGATGCTGCGTGTATCCCGCATTGCCCAGCGTGGACCTCATCTAGCAGTCGCTTCCCAGTAGCCGAAAGAATGCATTTCATGAGGACTCCTGTCGCACCCCTTCTGTATAGTGTTTCCCCAATGAGAGTGTAGTGAGTTGACTGTCTTGCGATGCGCTCTGCTGCATTTTTGTCATCCGGCTCCTCCTCATTCTTTATGTATCTGATGATTGGTTCCCTCTAGTCATCAGGATCTGACTCTGGTTGGTTCAGAATATTGCACTCTTCTACCCGATCTAATGAAATGCTCGGGCGCAGTATTTCTTGGACGAAAACTCCAGGCGGGACCTGAGTCCGACTGGATCCTAGTTTTGACAATGCATCAGCGGCCGTGTTGCGGTCTCTCTCCACATGATGAAATTACAGCCCTTCAAACTTGTCTTCTAGCTTTCGGACGGCGGTGCAGTATTTCCAATCCCACTCTTTGTTTATCTGACTTATGACCACCAGTGAATCCCCATATACCATCAGTCTCTTGATGCCCAGTGATATGGCAATGTTCAGTCCATGAATCAAAGCTTCATATTCTGCTGCATTATTGGACGCTGAGAATAATAACTGAAAAGCATATTTGAGTTGTTCACCTCCAGGTGCAATGAAGAGGATCCCTGTGCCTGCCCCCTGCAGCTTCAACGAGCCATCGAAATACATCCGCCATACTTTTGCAGTCTCTGGGTTATCTGGCGCTTGCTGGTCGGTCCATTCTGATACGAAGTCAACTAGTGCTTGAGTCTTGATTGTAGTACGAGGCCGAAACTCAATGTCGTGAGCTCCTAGCTCGCAGGCCCACTTGGCTATTCTTCTGACGGCTTCTTTATTGTGGAGAATATCCCCTATTGGAAATCCAGTGACTACTATGACTTTGTGATCGTCAAAGTAGTGACGGAGTTTGTGTGCAGTTAGAAGTACTGTGTACAATAGTTTTTGAACTTGAGGATATTTCTTCTTTGAGGGACCCAGGACTTCACTAATGAAATAGATGGGGTGTTGTACTGGGTATGCATGTCCTTCTTCTGCTCGCTCGACTACCAACGCGGTGCTTACCACGTGAGTCATGCAAGAGATGTATAACAACAGATCTTCGGCTGGTTCACTCGGTGTGGCTCAGCGTGGCGGCTTTAGCACTGGTGGTGTTGTCAGGAATTTCTTCAGTGCGTCTAGAGCTTCCTGAGCCTCTGAAGTCCACTGGAACTTGTCCACCTTCTTGAGCAACTTGTAGAATGGTAGGCCTTTTTCTCCCAGCCTTGATATGAACCTGCTTAGGGCTGTCATGCATCCAGTAAGTCTTTGTACTTTCTTCTATGATCGTGGTGCCTCCATTCTCATGATAGCCTCAATCTTATCTGGATTAGCCTCAATTCCTCGGTGGCTAACAATAAACCCAAGCAATTTTCCCGCTGGTACTCCGAAGACACACTTTTCAGGATTAAGCTTCCATTGATACCGTCGTAGACTGTTAAAAACCAGCTGTAAATCTTCAATGAAATTTTCCGAGTTTTCTGTCTTGATCACCACGTCATCCGCATAAGCTTCCACACGCTTGCCCCAGTGGTCGGCTAAGCATGTCTAAATAGCCCTCTGGTAAGTCGCTCCAGCGTTTTTGAGGCCAAATGGCATGGAGGTATAGCAGAAGGCTCCGAACGGGGTGATGAATGCTATTTTTTCCTTGTCTTCTTTTGCCAAGCTGATCTGATGATATCCGGAATAGCAATCTAAGAAAGACAACATCGAACACCCGGCGGTTGAGTCTACCACCTGGTCTATTCTAGGAAGTCCGAAGGGATCCTTCGGACAATGTTTGTTGAGATCCATATAGTCGACGCACATGCGCCAATCCACTTTATTCTTTTTGAGTACAAGAACAGGATTTGCTAACCACTCGGGGTGTAACACTTTTCTAATGAATCTGGCCACGACCAAGCGAGCCAGCTCTGCACGGATGGCTTCTCTCTTGTCGGGCGTGAAACGACGTAATTTCTGTTGGATCGGCCTCGCCTGGGGGTAGACCTTCAGTTTGTGCTTGGCCAGCTCTCTCGGGACTCCCGGCATATCCGCAGGTTGCCATGCGAATACGTCTCGGTTATCTTGCAGAAACTGGACGAGCGCGCCTTCCTATTTGTCATTCAGGCTAGAACTGATGATGGCAGTCTTGCGTTCATCGGCGAACCCGAGGTTGATTCTCTTGGTTTCTTCAGCCGGCCGCATAGAGGTCACGGCTTGAGGTTCATTCGCGGGTACCGCAAGGTCTTCCTTAGGCTTTGAATTCGCCTGCACAGAAGAAGTCGTCGATGGTTTGGTGGTGAGGGCCGCCTGAATGGCCACTCGGAAACACTCTGCGGCGCCTTGGAAGTCAGCGCGTACAGTTATGATTCCTTGTGGTCCTGGCATCTTCAATATCATGTACGTATAATGTGGAATGGCCATGAACTTCGCCAATCCAGGCCTGCCGATGATGGTGTTGTATCCGCAGTCGAAGTTCGCCACCTCGAACCTCAGGAACTCGGTTCTGTAGTTTTCCGGAGTTCCGAAGGTGACCGGCATGTAGATGTGTCCCAGTGGATATTCTCCTTCAGTCGACACGATGCCGAAGAAAGGAGTGTCTGAATTGTGGAGCTCTTTGAGGGGAACTCCCAAGCCTTGAAGCGTCCGGGGGAAGGTGACGTTGATGCTGCTTCCCCCGTCCACTAATACCTTCTTTACCCTACTTTCTCGGATCACTGGATCGACGAGGAGCGAGTATTTGCTCGGGTGGTCGAAGTTTAGCCACTGATTCGCCCGAGTGAAGGTGATCGAGTGTTCTGACCATCGATACGGGGCGGGAGGACTAGTGGTCGCCACCAGAATCTGACGGTCATTGAGCTTTTGTTACCTCTTGCTTTCTTGCGACCCATGTCTGCCGAAGATGACGTTGACTTCTCCGTCGACGCGCGGGAATGCTCCACCTCCTCCCCGCTCCTGTTGTTGGGGTTGTCGGGGTTCTCCAGGTCCTCCTCGTTGTGGGGGAGGTGGCAGAGGTTGG
The DNA here is from genome assembly GCF_902167145.1 of Zea mays. NCBI lineage: Eukaryota > Viridiplantae > Streptophyta > Magnoliopsida > Poales > Poaceae > Zea > Zea mays. The sequence continues at coordinate 59,102,724 of NC_050105.1, forward strand.
AAGGGTCGGTTGTTCCCCACGGAGTGCTTGAAGTCTCTGCAGTTCTGGAGGGTGTGGCGCATGTCCTTGTGATACGGGCACTAGGCATTGAGGATGTCGTCCAGCGTACGTTCGCCTCCGCGAGGTCCTCCTCGGGCGCGAGAGGCGGGTGGTCTGGCGGCGTGGACTTCTTCATGAGGCCTCTTCTCTCAACATTTGTCGGGTTGTTGGTTCGTGTCGCGTCGCGGTGCCGCCAGTGCAGGCTTTGCTCCTTCGATGAGGTCCTGAGCTCGTTTGTCAGCGGTGATGTAGAGGTCGGCTTCCCGGAATAGCTGCTCGGAGGTAGTCGATGCCTTCTGCAGTATGGCTCGGACGAAGGCCGAGTCATTAGATCCCCGGTAGAAGTCCTCGATCACTGCGGCTTCCGTGACCTCAGGGATACGATTTCTCATGGTCTGAAATCTCTTGAGGTATGACCGGAGAGTTTCATCCCCTCAGCGCTTGATGGATTTGAGGTCCCATGGTTGCGCCAGTTTCTCGGAGAGAGATTGAAAGTTGGCGGTGAAGCGTCGACTGAAGTCGCTCCAGTCGTCAATGCAGTGTCAGGATAGGTGTCGCAGCCATTGCAGTGCATCCTGCCCGAGGATTATAGGCAAATATGCGGTCATCACATCTTCGGTTGCCCCAGCAGCTCGGGCGGTGGTGGTGTAGACGGCCAACCAGCCTCCCAGATCCTGCTTAGGTTCGTACTTGTCGACGTTGGAGACTTTGAAGTTAGGGGGCCATTGAATGGCCCTGAGGCGTGGAGTGAGCGCCGATACTCCACACGTGTCCTCTTGTCGTCGATGATGATGTCTGTCCCGGGGAGGGGAGTTGTTGTCGTGGTGCCTCGACCGTCCCCGGGTCATGCCACCAGTCGAAGTCGTTGCCGACTCAGTTTTGGTGGCCTGACTCCGCGCAGGGATGCCATGATCCCGGTCATATTCTTCTTGGTGCTGAATCTCATTCTCGTGTCGTCGTTCACGCGAGGCGTTGATGGAGCTTCGTGCGTCTCGCCGACTGTTGATGGCGTGTCGTAGGTCACTCGGTGGATGAGCGAGAGGTAGAAGGTGATTAGCTGCCCGAGTGAACAGCCGCCGATAGCCCTCGGCTTCCGGAGTCTGGGGGAGGCCATCGGCTATCCGAGCCAATACTCCACCGACCTCACTTGGTGTGTTCATGGCTCGAGCGAAGTCGAGGTTCAGGTTTCGTCCGAAGAGTGGATTCTCTCGGCGTTGTCTCGCTTCCTGCTTAGCCTGCTCTTGAGCTTGCCGATGATCACGTCGTTGGGAATTCCTCCTTTCCTTGAAGACCTGTTCTTCTGGAGTCTCTCCCATCTTTGAGACCTCGTCTTGTGACATGGGCTGCGCCGGATCCCGCTCTCCAGCTTCGTGATGTCACCGAATATTTCGGCGTAGGTTCCTTCGTTGGCGAGATTCCCGCTGAAGAGGTTCTTCTCCTAGCGCGGTTGGTTCATCATCGGAGACAGGATTCGATTCTACTCTTCCCCCGATGAAGAGGACGTCGGGGTAGAATGGAACCGTTGTAGTGACGGGCTTTTTTCTGTTCTCCTTTGAGGGCGGAGGTACCAGAAGAGCAGTTTGACGATCCTTGACCTTGTTCGCCTCCTTTGTCCTAGTGATCTGTGTCCACGTCTTTGTGGAAGAGGTGGATAGCGGAGTTCTCCGGGTTGACGGACCCTCTGCCCCTGGCTTGCAGGAGGGAGTCTTTGTTCGGGGCGCCGGAGGTTGCGCTTTTTCCTGCTTCACTCCGGCTTTTCCGGAGTTTGTTGAGGAAGGCTCTCTCTCCGGTGGATCCGCGATGCGATGTAGAGTTCCTTCTTCATCTGCCACGGATGAGATGGTTCTGAAGCAGAATGTGGACCTAGGGCGGAGGACGGTCTTGCGCTGGAAAGTGATGGCCATTGAGCTAGCTTGGATCAGTGACACACCCCCTACCTGGCGCGCCAGCTGTCGGTGTTTTGGGTCTGATCGCGCACCTAGGGTTGCCCCTCGAGGTGATTTTTGGAGTAGGACGGTGTTACCGACTGTAGCTTGATGGTTCGCGCTAGATGCACGAGAGACAATGGACAATTTTGTACAGGTTCAGGCCGTTTGAGATGCGTAATACCCTATGTCCTGGCATGAACACTTCATGTGGTGGGTTACAAAGAGGTTCTCTAGTATCGAGGATGTTAGAGAACTGGGTGGATGGCTAAGTAGTGAGATATATCTTTGAGGGGCATTATATGTGGATATGATAACAATGTGAGCCTAAGTAATAGTGAACCGACTGAGCCTATCTTCCTATGATTCCGCCGACCTATCTTCGCTCTGTTCCGATGTATGGGGCCCCTGCGCGGAAAGGTCGGATCCTTGTTGCGATTGCCGTTCAAACTCATCGGGCTGTCTGGGCCTGCATCAATCCAATCTTGTGTCAATCCACTTTACCGGACGTGCCTCCCCAGGCCCATGAAGGGATGACCTTGCGAATTATTGGGCCCGCAGGTCTTTCGCGAGGTCTTTTAGCCTTCCAGTGGACCCGAGGGATATCCGTCCCCCACACCACCGATCCCTAATTTATCTTTGTCCTCATAAAAAGTGTGAATCCTATTCTCAGTCAAGGCAAACCCTATTCTACTTTTTCTACATGTCTGTTCTATAGCTTAAGGGAGGATAGAGTGATACAAGCCAGCTAGACAGTGGCTGCACTTAGTAGAGTCTCAATGACTCAGTCTTATTATGGTCATGGAGCCATACGCAGTGGCATGTCTTGGTCATGCCACAATATTGAGAATGTCTTGTTGCAGTGACAAATATGCATATCATCTAGGCAGATATGACTTATAATGAGGGGTACTAGAGTCCATGTTGTTTGGTACAACATAGTTAGTAATTGTTGTAGCAGTCTATTCTTTATAATGCTTGCTAATATGCTGGCGCGTTCAAGCGTGGCTACAGGAACGACGGTACATATCGAATAGTCGTCTTGTGTAGTCTACTACATATATCATGGCAACACTACACCTACTTAACCGCAATGTCACACGTCACATTTAATATGCTGCTTGAGAGTCATATCTAGGCCATTAGTACCACGAGTTAGTCTAAAGTAGAGTTGATGATACACTACAAGAGAAAAGCGTATCAACGACCAGAAAATGACGACCACCTGTAATATGTGGTTGTTATGAGTCTCGACGGTATAGTGCAAGCTTTGTCCAACCCAGCAGACGACCAAAAAAATTGTCGTCGTTAGCGAGCTGACCTCTGTGGTCGTTAAACATTGAATCCAGCTTTCCCCGCACACAAAACTGATTTTGGCGCGAATACGTGCCTCTCCCTGCGCACAAAACTGATTCTGGCCCAACCACCTGAGGCCCATCCAGCTGCCTGCCTGCCTCTGAAACGAAACCCACGCACGAGGTCGCACGTTCCTCTCCCGCGGGCGACGGTGCGACCTTCAGGCTTCAACACGCGCGACGGTGCGACCTTCAACACGTGACGGCGCGACCCTCACCACACCACGTGACGGCGCAACCCTCACCACACCACGCGATGGCGCGACCCTCACAACGCAATGGCGACGACGATGTGGTGGCAGCCATCGAATCCACGAACCACCTCTCCGGTAAGGAATCCTTACCACCTTCTCGCTGGATTGGCAAATTTTCTTTACCCCATCCCCATCGGCGCTGGCTGGCATGTGAAACTGCAGAGGACTACGTCATGACATCCCGCGCGCCCGGCCGAAACAATCTCATGTGCGTGCCTGATTTAATCCCTGGCGGTTCTGATTTAATCCCCGGCGGGTAATTTTGATGTCTGCTCTCGTATGCAATTTTGATCTCGTATGCAGTCAGAGAGCAATTTCGTGGGAGAGCAATTTTGATGTCTGCTCGTGCAGTAGCTATCCTCTGCAATTTCCGTGCGTGCAGTAGTTAGAGAACAACCTCCTACTTCTTAATTAGTTTGGTGCTACATTATGCGTGCAACAGATTAGTTCATTTCGAAGTTCATGTATGTGATGTGTAGCAGCCGATAATTATTTGCTTTATAAACTGTCAAGTTTCTTATGTCTCATCAGTTTGTGCCTTTTATTTTGCTTTAGAAACTAGCTACGCTCTTGAATAGTTGGAACTAACATATCATTGCCCTACATATTCTGGCATCAATTGTGCCATTATTGTGATAATTATTGTCTTCAAAACCATGTAGTTATGCATTTGCGCAATTTATTTGATGTGGGCCTTCCTGACTATCAGTGGCGGAGCCAGGTGACAATTAGAGCCTGAGCACTATCGGTCCATCGTCGGTTGCCTTGGCTTTGTCGTTGGTTGCGTCCATGGATAGCCCAATGGTGGCCTGATATGTATACTAGTAGGTTGTCGTGTCTTGGGCCATTTGCTTGCTTGCTAATCATCATCAGTCAAATGATCATCAGTTTTGTCTCTGCATATATGCTTATTTTTTTATGAAACTATTTTGAGTTATGGATTAAACGAACAACGTGTTTGGATTGGAGTCATGGACGACGAACTATTAGTTTCATTTATCAAAACAGTTGTGAGACACCTTGTGTTTGTATTGTTTCTCCAAATTTTGCTTATAAACCATCGATTTATGGTTCTTTCCTTTTTCAGGCTACTACCTATTTTCACATCCTTTTACAACATTTGAAAATGTATATCCAGTGCTCGTGATTCTTAAGTAAGTATATGTAATAACCTTTATTTCCTGCATTGTTTGGCTGATCCACTAGCAATTTTTATGGTGAATACCTAAATATTTTTCACTCAACTACTTTGGTCACATATAAACATGCAATTTTAGTAGATGTAAATTAGGGTAAATGTTTAAGAGTGAATGATATATGAATCTATTTTGACAACAAATATATTGCCACAGGTTTTATAATTAATATTTACCATATTTATGGCACCGAGTAAGGCATGGATGAATCTAGTTGATGAGTGTCTTAGTACTGAATGTTTGGATGGCCTGACTTCAAAAAAAATCTTTATTTAGATGGAGTTGCCAAGTTCTTGGATTATGCATTCAGTAGGTCAGGTGATGGGGTTAAAATTAGGTGTCCATGCATCAAGTGTTGTAATACATACAACATGTCCCGTGATGTAGTCTATTCGCATCTGACAGCCTATGGAATAATAAGAAGCTATACCTTTTGGTATCATCATGGAGAAGTTCTTGGAGAAACTGAGAATGATTTGGAAGTGGAAGATGATGATGATTCACATGATGGAATGCAGGAGCTAATGGAGGATTTGTTCCCTTCGACTAACCATCCTGGCAACGATACAATGACAGAACCAACCCCTAGTAATTTTAATGAAGATCAACCAATTGGTGAAGTTGTGAAGTTCTACAACTTGCTTAATGAATTGAACCTACCTCTTTATCATGGCTCCAATAGTACTAAGTTATCTACACTAGTTAAATTGCTCAATGTTAAGAATATGGGAAAGTGGAGTAACAAGTCCTTTACAGATTTACTAGATATACTCCTGAAGGACTTCCTACCTCATAACAGTAATTTACCAAGTTCTTACTATGAGGCAAAAAAGACTATTAATGAACTAGGACTAAGTTATAGAAAAATTGACGCTTGTAGAAATGATTGCATGTTGTATTGGAAAGAAGAAGCAAATGCAGATTTTTGCAAGATTTGTCAAAGATCAAGATGGAAGCAGGACAAGCACTCAGGTGAAAACAAACAATCGACAAAAGGGAAAAAATCCCTGAAAAAACTTTACGTTATTTTCCTCTCAAGCCAAGACTCCAACGGTTGTATATGTCTCGAAGAATAGCTACTTTCTTGACATGGCATAATGATGGTATAGTGGACGACGGAGTGATGCGGCACCCAGCTGATTCCAAAGCGTGGAAGAATTTTGATGAGCTCCACCCTGCTTTTGCATCTAAGCCTCGCAATATAAGGTTATGCCGTGCTGGTGATGGCTTCCAACAATTTTCTAGCATCCGAGTCTCTCATACCATTTGGCCTATATTCCTTATTCCCTTGAACTTACCTCCTTGGATGTGCATGAAGCAACATAATGTAATACTTTCCATGTTGATTCCTGGAAAGGAAGGTCCTGGAGATGCAATTGATATTTACTTGCAACCATTAATAGAGGAACTAATTGAGCTTTGGGAGGAGGGTGTCGACACACATGATGCATCAACCAAGACTAATTTTAATCTCAAAGCAGCCATTCTTTGGATTGTCCATGACTTTCCAGCATATGCAAATCTATCAGGCTATAGCACCAAGGGAAGACTTGCATGCCCAGTTTGCCATAAAGAAACTTGTTCTTTATGGTTAACAAAGGGCCAGAAATTCTGCTACATGGGTCATCGACGCTTTCTACCGAAAGATCATAGATGGAGAAACGATAAAGCTTCTTCTGATGGAACAAGAGAGGTCCGAGGCCCAACTGAGCCATTAACTAGAGATGAGGTGCTTCAACGAGTAGATGATCTAGAGGGGATAATCTTGTCCAAGGATCAGAGTAAAAAGAGTAAGATTTCACACAGTGAGAGGGGAGATAATTGGACTAAGAAGAGCATCTTTTTTAAATTACCATATGAAAGTCGCCTAGAGGGGGGGTGAATAGGGCGAAACTGAAATTCTCAAAAATAATCACAACTACAAGCCGGGTTAGCGTTAGAAATATAACCGAGTTCGCGAGAGAGGGTGAAAAACAAATCGCAAGCAAATAAAGAGTGTGACACGCGAATTTGTTTTACCGAGGTTCGGCTCTTGCAAACCTACTCCCCGTTGAGGTGGTCACAAAGACCGGGTCTCTTTCAACCCTTTCCCTCTCTCAAACGGTCCCTCAGACCGAGTGAGCTTTCTCTTCTCAATCACTTGGAACACAAAGTTCCCACAAGGACCACCACAAGATTGGTGTCTCTTGCCTCAATTACAAGTGAGTTTGATCGCAGTGAAGAATCAAAGAAAGAAGAAAGCAATCCAAGCGCAAGAGCTCGAAAGAACACAAGCAAATCTCTCTCACTAGTCACTAAAGCTTGGTGTGGAATTTGGGAGAGGATTTGATCTCTTGAGTGTGTCTAGAATTGAATGTCTAGCTCTTGTAAGTGGTTGGAAGTGTGAAAACTTGGATTTATTAAATGTGGGGTGGTTGGGGGTATTTATAGCCCCAACCATCAAACTTGTCGTTTGGTGGGGCTGACTGTCGTATGGTGCACCGGACAGTCCGGTGCACACCGGACATGTCCGGTGCGCCAGCCACATCACCAAAGTCGTTGGGTTCTGACCGTTGGAGCTCTGTCTTCTGGGCCCGCCTGGATGTCCGGTGGCGCACCGGACATGTACTGTAGAGTGTCCGGTGCGCCAGCATGGGCGTGCCTGACTTCTGCGCGCGCTGGCGCGCATTCAATGCGCTGCAGGTAGCCGTTTGGCGCCGAAGTATCCGTTGCTTCGTTGTCACACCGGACATGTCCGGTGAATTATAGCGGACTAGCCGTTGCGAATTCCCGAAGCTGGCGAGTTCCAGAGCCGCTCTTCCTTGGAGCACCGGACTGTGTCCGGTGCACACCGGACAGTCCGGCGAATTATAGCGGAGTGCCTCTGGATTTTCCCGAAGGTGACGAGTTTGACTTGGAGTCCTCTGGTGCACCGGACACTGTCCGGTGGCACACCGGACAGTCCGGTGCGCCAGACCAGAGGTGCCTTCGGTTGTCCCTTTGCTCTTTTGTTGAACCCAATACTTGATCTTTTTATTGGCTAAGTGTGAACCTTTGGCACCTGAATAACTTATACACTAGAGCAAACTAGTTAGTCCAATTATTTGTGTTGGGTAATTCAACCACCAAAATTATTTAGGAACTAGGTGTAACCCTAATTCCCTTTCAATCTCCCCCTTTTTGGTGATTGATGCCAACACAAACCAAAGCAAATATGGAAGTACATAATTTGAACTAGCCTGCATAATGTAAGTGCAAAGGTTGCTTGGAATTGAGCCAATATAACTACTCATAAGATATGCATGGATTGTTTCTTTGTTTTTAACATTTTGGACCACGCTTGCACCACATGTTTTGTTTTTGCAAATTCTTTTGTAAAATCCTTTTCAAAGTTCTTTTGCAAACAGTCAAAGGTAAATGAATAAGATTTTGCAAAGCATCTTTAAGATTTGAAATTTTCTCCCCTTGTTTCAAATGCTTTTCCTTTGACTAAACAAAACTCCCCCTTAATGAAATCCTCCTCTTAGTGTTCAAGAGGGTTTTGATATTAATTTTGAAGAGGGTGTACCAATTTGAAATTATATCACAAGTAAGATACCAATTTGAGAATACTCTTTGAAAAACTAAATTTTTAGAAATTGGTGGTGTGGTGCGGTCCTTTTGCTTTGGTCTCATACTCTCTCCCCCTTTGGCATGAATCGCCAAAAACGGAATCATTAGAGCCCTTAGAATTACTCTCTCCCCCTTTGGTCATAAATAAATGAGTGAAGATTATACCAAAGACGAAGTCCTTTGCTTTGGACTCTCCCCCAAAAGATGGAGAGATGCGCGGAACGACGGCGAATGATGAGTTACAGAGTGGAAGCCTTTGTCTTCGCCGAAGACTCCAATTCCCTTTCAATATACCTATGACTTGGTTTGAAATTCACTTGAAAACACATTAGTCATGGCACATGAAAGAGACATGATCGAAGGTATATAGAAGAGCTATGTGTGCAAATCAACAAAAGAAGTTCCTAGAATCAAGAATATTTAGCTCATGCCTAAGTTTGTTAAAAGTTTGTTCATCAAGGGGCTTGGTAAAGATATCGGCTAATTGATCTTTAGTATTAATGTAAGAAATCTCGATATCTCCCTTTTGTTGGTGATCCCTTAAAAAGTGATACCGAATGGCTATGTGTTTAGTGCGGCTATGCTCAACGGGATTATCCGCCATGCGGATTGCACTCTCATTATCACATAGAAGAGGAACTATGGTTAGTTTGTGTCGGCGTTTCGAGACCGGGGGGTCCCTAGGCCGACGAGTGAAGTGTCGCCGCGTGCCCCAGCCCAGATGGGTCGGCGCGAGGCCGAGCGCGAAGGGGGGAAGTGAGGTGGCCGGAGACGGGCGTGAGAGAGATGGAAATCCCGCGGCCTTCGTGTTCGTCCCGTGCCCAGGTCGGGTGCGCTTGCAGTAGGGGTTACAAGCGTCCACGCGGGAGAGGGAGCGAGCGGCCTCACGCGAGCGCCTGTCTCGTCCTCGTCCCCGCGCGGCCCACCCTCTGTAAGAGGGCCCTGGTCCTTCCTTTTATAGGCGTAAGGAGAGGATCCAGGTGTACAATGGGGGGTGTAGCAGAGTGCTACGTGTCTAGCGGAGGAGAGCTAGCGCCCTAAGTACATGCCGTCGTGGCAGCCGGAGAGGTTTTGGCACCCGGTTCGTGTGATGTCGTGGCCGTCGGAGGAGCGCTGGAGCCTGGCGGAAGGACAGCTGTCGGGGCTGTCGAGTCCTTGCTGACGTCCTCTTACTTCCGTAAGGGGGCGGAGAGCTGCCGTCGTCAGGGAGTGTGACACCCCAGTGTCACCTAGGGTTTCTCTCAAATACCAACCCAAGAATCATTATTTTATGTGAGCCAAAGTAAGCATGAGCATCAAATTAATATAAGTGAGAAAGAATTTACCAAGTATATACTTAAAAGTATCATGATCAAAACAATTGAGTCCTTAAAAGATAAGAATGTGCAACCCTAATTAAAAACCCTAAGTGAGCCCCATGAGCAAAATTCAAGAAAATAAGAAAAAGGGAATGAAAAGTTTAGAATTTTTTTTTGTTGAGCCAATTATACAAACTTAAGTATGTTTATTAAGCAACAAGAAAGATTGAGAAAGCTTAGCCAAAATAACTCAAATAAATCCCCAAATCAGCCTTGATCTATGAACCCTTGGAGAAATTCAGATTTCTGAATTTCTGAATTTCAGACCTCTTCCCAAAGATCATCTGCGTTCTCTGTTTTTCAAAACTCAAAGCCAGGAGATCCAAATATCAAAGTTGTGCCAAATTCCCTTGAACACATCCTGGAAAAGTTTGAACTCAAACCAAATTCATTTGGCACGGTTTTGGCGCAGCTTGACCTCGGGACCAGGCATTCTGACACTGGCACCTTGGTGACGCTACAACTCCCTGTCCCTAGCCTAAAACCGCGCGACGTCCATACACAAAAGACAAAGCTTGGTCTGGTGAACAAATCCTTCACAGCGATCTTGCCCAAATTCGCGAAGATTTGCTCCCAATCGGCGCTTGAACAGGGGCAGAGGCAACGGGAACACGTGTTCGACCGTGGCTGACACCCCTGGTTCACGCCCGTTCGCGCACCGCGCCTCCCAGTGCACGCCCGCGCGCACTCGCCGGTCCACGACCGCCCGTGCACCGCGCCGTGCCTATAAAGCCTTCCCAGGCATACCCCACTTCGCCCCGCACTCACCCTCACCGGCCAGCCACTTTCCCTTAGCTCCGGCGAGCTCAATTCCGCCCGCCATTGCCGCCAGAGCTTCGGCCATCGTGGCCAGCCCACTCCAGCCATCCTTTGGGCAAGCCAGTGCTTCGGCTAGCTCCGCCAGTAGCCCGTGAAGCTTGCCAAGCCCTCGGACCCGGCCGGACTTCACCGGAGGCCCGAGATCGACCTCACCGGACTTCGGTCTTCCGCCGCCGCGTGTGGACCGAGCTATCCAGTGAGTCTCCGACCAATTCCTTGCGCTCATGTCTTCTCTGGCATCCCGTGGACCTCCCTGACCCATCTGATTGAACTATCTCGCCGTGACCAGGCCGGTCTCCTCGCCGCCGACGAGCATCCCCGCCTGCGCGCGTGGACCGACCGACTCCAGCCATCTCCGACGGCGTCCCGCACACCGTTGTGATCGCCGAGACCTCCCCTACGTCCTCGACCACTTCACCGGAGCAATCTCGCCGACGGTAAGCCCCTCCGCCCTTTCTTCCGTCGCGGTTACTGTTTAAGGTAGAAGAAGGACCTCGGGTTAGGATTTGTAGAACCCGAGGGGTTTTCTGTAACGTCAGTGACTCATGTGAATAGTAGCTTAAGGACTGATCCGTGAAGAAAACTTAAAAACCCGCCAGGGACCCCAGTGCAAAGTGGATTTCCATTTAAACCAATTCTATTATTCTTTTTATAATGACAAGAGAACTTAGAAAATTCATAACTTGATGAAATCTTAATAAAAAGTTGTCAAACTAATTTTGCTAGCTCCTGAATATTATGGACTATCATTTAAAAATGATGAACCCTATGCTTTCTGTTCTAAATTTTAGAGTTTAAAATTAAAAACAGAAACCCACTAAACCTTGTTTAATTAAGGGAAATTAGTTTTTCTTCTGTGCTGAACTTAAGAAAATTTGTAGATGTTCAAACCTCATTTAGACACTGTTTAAAAATAGTAGGAACCCCAGCATTAGAACTTATGATGTAGTTATTCCTTTAAAGCTATTTTGTCCAAAACTTAGACAAAATCAGAAAGGCATTAGAAATTAATGAACAGTGATTAATATTATTTTTCCTAGTTTACTTATGTAACAGAGAACCTAGGAAAAATACAGAGACTATTAATTTGGACCAGTTTTAAATTAAAATGTTTTATTTAGCCTTATTTGGACTGAAAATCAATTATTAAGGTAGCAAAACTATAACCAAAATGGGTAATAAAAATCCAGTGGACTTACAACCACCAGAGCCCCACTACAAAAATACAGAGCACCTCAGCCCAACTTTTTAAGTAAGGAAAATAAATACAAAGTGATAGTAAGGCATTTTCCAACTAAATCATGAACAACCCCAAATAATATGATAATGGGCAACCAAAATTTTGCTAAGTCCATGATGAGATAAACTACCAGAGAAAAATGCAAACCCATGAAAAAGAAGCAAACTCACACCTATTGATAATGATTTAGGAGAAAAGCCACTTAATTCAAATAATGCATACCACCCCTTCCCTTAAGAAAAAAGAGGCCAAACTTCAGAATGATTGCTCTTGCACAAAATAATAACCAAGGAAAATAAGAACTCTGTTGTTTGATGTTTTTCAAATATGGTGGTAGTAGAGAGCACCCATTTGGCTAGAAACTTGAGAAAACCATAAAGAAATAGTTAAAAGGTATTAATGATTAGAAATCTGTATCAAGTCATGTTATAACACCTAAAAGCCAGCAAAAATAAGTTTTGGAGAATTGCCCACTGCTAAATAATAGTTGTAGTTCAAAGCACCCCTTCTGCCCTATAATTTAGTATTTTTGTCCAGAGAAAACTATTCAATTTCTGATCCCCAAAATTTGAGACAGAGAAACACACACCAGTAACAAGCCACTGTAATTTTTGCAGAATTTTTAGAATTTTATAAAAGCAACTTGTAGTTCAAACCTACTCCAAAACCTTAAGAGAATAAAAGAAAAGGGAAGAAGAAATAAACCCCACCTCAATAAATCTAACTTGAGTACTTATCAATTCTCCCTAAGACTTAACAGGAACTTTGTGGAACCCCAAAATTTAATCTACTTACCTTAGCTAAGTTTAACCCAATTTACCAAGTATACCACTAAGGGTCTTACATAAGTAAAGTTAACTTTGTTTAACTCAAGAAGATCATACACCTTCATAGTTGTAATTTCTAGAAGCACATATCATATCATGCATATATCTTAAGCATTGCATTCATTAGATTGTAATCTTGCCGACGGAGAGTACGTGCTCATCCCCGAGCAAGGACCTGTTCAAGAGGAGGACCAGGAGCAGGCTTCGGAGGCTGCTATTGAGGATCTCCCCGCAACCCCAGCAATTGAAGGCAAGCCCCGGTTTTATGCATAACCGTATTATTATATGCTACTTTACTACACTTAATGCTTGTAGGATTGCAATGTGCACTTAAGTGTAGGAGTTGCTTGAAACCTCTAGTTGCATGAACTTAGGATTCCTTTTTGAGATGAATACTAGTATGCTAGGTCGAGTAGCTGCTTGCTAATCAGGATCTCGGTAGAAGTCGAGTGATTTTTCTAGCACTCGCGCGAGGTCAAGAATTGATTGTATTCATCTTGATAACGGGATTTATGTTGGTCTATGGACTTGGATCTAGGGAGGATGCCTTGTCCATGAGACGGGAAAAAATGAATTAAGGATTAATGTGTGGATATCTGAGGCAAGCTTTTGAACGTACTAAGCACATGCCGGGAAAAATGGTAACCGGTAAACCTAGTACCTGAGTGAAGCCGGGCGCGGACTTTATCCCTCATGCGACCTGAGACGGGGTCTCCCATGCTAGCTATGGTGGGTACAAGTGCGGTCACTGCATGGCGGCAGCCGGGGTCAGTGGAGCATTGTATGCCAAGGCGGTGAGGCCTGAACGCGAACGGGGAATCGATGGGGACGGTTGACATGTGTGGGGACGGAGTGCCCTGACATGTCGTGTGTTTAGGTTTACCTTGCAAGGTTAAAAACTCGATTCGAATCGTCTGCTTCTCGCAGCTAATGAGACTGCTTGATTCCTTGTACTGCATCGAGTAAGAAGTGAAATGTGGTTACATGAGATAATTTGTTGATCGAACTAATTGGTTGTTACCATGTATGCTTAGAAGGAGCAAATCTAGCTAAGTTAATGATGATAGAAGTTGAAAAGCTAAAATTTGCTTTTAGAAACAGCTAGTGCTTTTGGCAAACCAAACCCCTCAGCCAAACAGCTGCATAGTCTAGAGGTAGAGGAGTAGACTCCTCACACCGGTTAAGTCTAGCTGAGTATTAGTATACTCAGCCTTGCTTGTGGCACCATTTTTGCAGGTACCATGCAGGAAATGGTTGATGGTGTGACTTGGCCTACCACCCTGCCACCGGGTTGGACGGTCGAGTGGGATGTTGCTCCGGCAGGAGAGGAGCACGAGGAGTAGTGGGCTAGGCCTTGCCCATTTCCTCATTACCGACGACATCAATTATCCGCTGCACTTTATTTTGTGAACTTTATTTGCTACTCAAAAACTCTGATTTATGTAATAACTCAGTACTTAATTTGAGGTTTCCTGTTTTATTGTATTTCTTCTGTGACTCACCTTCGAGTGAGATTGTGGAATTTGATCCTGGTTAAGTGGCTCTATCAGACTAGATCTGAGGGACTGACGAGTTATTCCGATTTAAGTGTGTTACAGCCCCTAAGGCGTGACTTAGGCACTTAAGCTGGAATAATCCAGGTGGTTCCGCCACAGCTGGTATCGGAGCAAATTCCACCACAGAGAAGGACAATACACCATGAATAACAATCTTCAAAACCTAAAACTTGCCTAGAAACTGTTGCGGATCGTCAGGACTAGACCGCTAGACCTAGGACGAAAGGCCTTAGTCATAGAGGGAGAAATAGGTGGGTAATTAATTAGGCCCCGTGGGCCAGTACTTATATTTTTAGGATGCCCTAAAAAGGCACCCTATTTTCTCTTTGAGAGGCAATGTTTCTTCCAGCATGCATGCATTATAAAACACAAAGAGGAATTAAAATTTGAGCTAACCCCTTTTCTTAAAACCATCTGGGCTCTCTTTTTCTTTTTCCTTCCACCATAATCTTTATCTTTGATTCCCTTCCGCAGATGAATTCACCCACCCCCGCCAGTGGAGGAGACTCTCGTTTCAGTTCTGACTTCCTTTCTCGCGATGGCTTTCCTTCCATCTTGTGGGAAGTGCTTAACTCCGCCGGTTACCCTACGCCCCCTTTGTACACAGTGCAGTTGTATGAGGAGCATCGGGTACCTCGTTGTCGGGTCTGGCTGACTTTGGAGGCTCATCCCCTTTAGCCGGGTTGGCGTTCTCTTGACTCTGAGACGATTGGACTCAGGACAGACGACACCGTTGAGGCAGCAGCCATGAAGACTCTGACGACTTTCTGTGGCTACCATCCCCTGGAGATGGTGATGCACCCCTTGGGACTCTTCCCTACTGAGAAGAAGGATGATCCCATGTGGTGTAACCGCGTGAGCCATGTAAAGGATGTGTGGGCGATGTATCCTGACTTGGTTGGGAGGGTCACTGTTCAGTGCATGAGTGCGCTGTACCGCTTTCAGGCCCTTCAGAGCGATGCTATGGCACTTCTTGCTAACACCGCTCAGACTGCCAAGCTCACTCTCGACAGTCGGGAAGATTTTGTGGTCGACCTATCCACAGAGTTGGTGGAGAAGGATCTGCAGGTGGAGAGGCTAAACCAGCGCATTGCCACCTTGGAGCAGCAGGTGGAGATCCGAGACAACACTATCGATGTCTTGGAGAACCAGCTTCACGATGTGCAGAGGGAACTCGAAGAAGCAAATGACCACTTGGACATGCACCACCTGGAGATGGAGGCCAATGAAGCAGGAAGCGAGGGAGAAGAGGCTCCCGAGGAGCTAGGACCAGCCCCTGGTGCCAATGGGACTACCTCCGCAATGCCCCCTTCACTCGTATCCAGTGTCGCTTCCACCGCTCAGGGTTAAGCAGTCACTTTGACACTTTTAGGCGGATAGAAACCTATGCGAGCTTAGTAATATCACATTTTGGACTAGGCTTATGGGTACTTTCCCCTGATTGATGTAACCCTGTAAACTTTTGAAATCTATGGGATCTTTTGTCACCATGTTATCTTTATTTCGAACCTAATATTATGATTATGGTTTTTTTCCTTCCATATGAGATGATATCATGTCGTTCGCAATTGTGAGTTGGGATAACAATGGCGACAATCTCTGTTTTCAGATGGCAGCTAGGCAGCAT
Source organism: Zea mays (assembly GCF_902167145.1). NCBI lineage: Eukaryota > Viridiplantae > Streptophyta > Magnoliopsida > Poales > Poaceae > Zea > Zea mays. The sequence goes on from NC_050105.1 coordinate 59,118,511, forward strand.
CGCGGGCAGAACGAGCAGGTTCCCCCGCCACCTCCTCCAGCTCCCACAGTGCAGGAGCTGATGGCCCAGCAGAATGAGATTCTGCGACAGCTCTTGCAGCGCCAGCCCCACCCTCAGCAGCATGGTGGAGGCCAGCATCAGCGACCTCCGGCTATGGCAACATACCAGGAGTTCCTGAGCACGCAGCCACCCTTGTTCACCAAGGCAGAGGATCCGTTGGACGCCGACGTATGGCTTCGCGTCGTCGAGTCCAAGTTTCCCCTCCTCACAGGAGACTGCCCTGATGAGGCCAAGGCTCGCTTCGCCGCACAGCAGCTTCGCGGCCCTGCTCGGACTTGGTGGGACCACTTCCGTGCTATGCTCCCCGCTGATCGTGAAGTATCTTGGGAGGAATTCAAGACTGCCTTCAGAGGACACCACATCCCAGCTGGCATTCTTGATCGGAAGTTGAATGAATTTCTGGCCCTTAATCAAGGAACCCGCACGGTACTGCAGTATGCACAAGCCTTCAACGACTTATGCCAGTATGCAGGGTATCATGCTGATTCTGATGAGAAGAAGAGGGATCGCTTCCGTAGGGGTCTCAATACCAAGCTGCGAGAACGACTCAACACTGTCCGAGCTGATAGCTTCAATGAGTTGGTCAACATGGCCATCTCCTAGGAGGATTGCATTGTTGCTCACCGGGCAGAGAAGAAGAGAAAGGCACCAATGGCAGCACCATCCGCTCAGGCTCAGAGGTTCCGGATTGTTTCTCACAATCAGAGCAGGGGTTTTCAGCAGCAGGCAGGCAGATGGGTGATCAGGCCACCTCAGCAGCAGCAGCAGCCGGCACCCAACCGCTACCCAGCTCCCACCCCAAGGAACAATCAGCCTCCGCAGCAGCAGCAGTTCCACCAGGGCAATGGGAACAAGTGTTTCACTTGTGGCAATGTGGGCTACTATGCCAAGAATTGTCCTAGGAACCAGCAGAGGCAGATGCCAGCACCAAATCAAGACAAGGGAAGAAAGCAGAAGGTGCAAGTCAGGCAAGGGAAGCTCAACTTCACTACTCTGGAGGAAGTACCAGAAGGAGCTCCTATCATGACCGGTACCTTTTCAGTTTATAATCAACCTGCTTTAATTCTGTTTGATTCTGGTGCATCTCATAGTTTCATTAGCCAAAAGTTCAGTGCTAATTGCAAACTGCCATTCTCTCACTCAAAAGGGTCATTCATGATAGTCACACCTGGGGGTAAAATTGCAACTAATCAATTAAACCAAAGTGTGCCTATTCAACTGGGAAGCCACATTGTCAAAACCACTCTTCTTGTGTTGGGATTGGAAAATGTGGACATTATTCTAGGAGCTAATTGGATGACCTTGCACCAAGTTGTGCTTGATGTAGCCAGCCGTACCGTGGAAGTTAATTCTCCATTCTGCGGGAAATTCACTTTGATTCTGCCTAGTCAGGGTTCTTCTCAGTCATGTGCTTTCTCTATGACGGAGCTACCTCTGAAGAAGATCCCAGTGGTCTGTGAGTATGCAGATGTCTTCCCTGATGAATTGCCAGGAATGCCACCGGACCGGGATATTGAATTCGCCATCGAGTTGCAACCGGGAACGGCCCCAATTTCCAAGAGGCCCTACCGAATGCCACCCGCTGAGTTGGCAGAGTTGAAGAAGCAGTTGCAAGAATTGCTGGATAAGGGTTTCATTCGCCCGAGCACTTCGCCTTGGGGATGTCCAGCACTGTTTGTGAAGAAGAAAGATGAAAGCTTGAGGCTGTGTATAGATTACCGCCCTCTTAATGCGGTAACTATCAAGAACAAGTATCCTTTGCCTCGTATTAATGTTCTTTTTGACCAGTTGGTCGGGGCCAAGGTGTTTTCCAAGATAGACCTTCGCTCTGGCTACCATCAGATCAAAATACGAGCAAGTGATATTCCGAAGACGGCATTCTCAACCAGATATGGGCTATATGAATTTTTGGTGATGTCATTCGGGCTGACAAATGCACCAGCATATTTCATGTATCTGATGAATTCTGTTTTCATGCCGGAATTGGACAAGTTCGTGGTGGTTTTCATTGATGACATTTTGGTGTACTCAAAGAACGAAGAAGAACATGCCGGGCATTTGCATGTAGTGCTTCAACGTCTGTGAGAGCACCACCTTTATGCCAAGTTATCCAAGTGTGATTTTTGGCTAAAGGAAATCAAATTCTTGGGTCACACTATCTCTCAGGCTGGAATAGTTGTTGATCCTGATAAAGTGCAAGAGGTGATGAACTGGAGGCCACCAACAACTGTTCGCCAGATTCGGAGTTTTCTGGGATTAGCTGGTTATTACCGAAGATTTATTCCGGACTTCTCTCGAATTGCGAAGCCTATTACTGAGTTGCTGAAGAAAGAAGTCAAGTTTGTGTGGAGTCAGAAGTGCGAAGATGCCTTCCATGCATTAAGGCAGCATCTGACCACAGCACCAGTATTGGCGCAACCCGACAGCAGCAAGCCTTTTGATGTATACTGCGATGCCTCTGGTACCGGGCTAGGTTGTGTCTTGATGCAAGACAACCGAGTCATTGCGTATGCCTCAAGAGCACTCAGGCCTCATGAGCAAAACTATCCCACTCATGACCTCGAGTTAGCAGCAGTGGTTCATGCATTGAAGATGTGGAGGCACTATCTAATGGGAACCCACTGCAACATCTTCACTGATCATAAGAGCCTTAAGTACATTTTTACTCAGGCTGATCTCAACATGAGGCAGAGAAGATGGCTAGAGCTGATCAAGGATTATGACCTGGAGGTACATTATCACCCAGGAAAAGCTAATGTGGTAGCAGATGCCTTGAGTCGGAAGTTGCAGTGCAACTGTATTCTGATGGATTCTCGCATTAACACCTTGTGTGATGAGCTGAGCAAGATGCAAATTGAAGTGATTCCTTCTGGTTCTTTGTCTCACATTTCTGTTCAGCCAGCTTTGCAAGACCAGATCATCATGGCCTAGCTCAGTGACAAGGGAGTGCAAGTTATCAAGAAGAATCTCCATCAGAAGGTTGAGAAGTATAATTGTTTCCGCCAGGATGAGAAAGGTGTGCTATGGTTCAAAAGCAGATTGGTGATTCCTAAGGACCAGGACCTCAAGAGGAAAATTTTGGATGAGGCTCATCTCTCCAAATTCTCTATGCATCCGAGAAGCACCAAAATGTACCATGATCTGAAGCCTTTGTACTAGTGGACCAGAATGAAGAGGGAGATAGCCCAGTATGTATCAGAATGTGACACCTGTTAGAGGATAAAAGCAAGCCACTTGAAATCAGCTGGAGCTTTGCAACCACTGTCCGTACCTTCGTGGAAGTGGGATGACATCAGCATGGATTTCATTGTGGGTCTGCCCAACACCTCTCGTCATCATGATTCCATTTGGGTTATTGTGGACCGATTGACGAAAGTGGCACATTTTCTTCCTGTGCACACCACTGATAAGGCTCAGAAATATGCAGAATTGTATATTGACCGATCGTGTGTTTGCACGGATTACCTCGAACCATTGTTTCTGACCGAGGAGCCCAATTCGTTGCCAGATTTTGGGAACAATTGCAAGAGTCTTTGGGAACCAAGCTAGTCAGGAGTTCAGCTTACCACCCACAGACCGATGGTCAGACGGAAAGGGTAAACCAAATCCTGGAGGATATGCTGAGAGCTTGTGCGATCGATTGTGGCAAGAACTGGGATAAGCACCTCTCCTTGGCAGAGTTTGCTTATAACAATAGTTATCAATCCAGCCTAAAGATGGCACCTTTTGAAGCTCTCTATGGAAGAAGGTGCAGGACACCACTCAATTGGTCTCAACCTGGTGAAAGAGAAGTTTTTGGACCTGACTTAGTGACTGAAGCCGAAAGGAAGGTCAAGCTAATCAGGAAGAATCTAGAAGCTGCTCAGGCCAGGCAAAAGAGCTATCATGATAGAAGAAGGAAACCTCTCCAGTTCGAGGTGGGAAGTTTTGTATACCTCAAGGTATCACCCACCAAGGGAGTGCAGAGGTTTGGGATCAAAGGCAAGCTAGCCCCTCGTTACATTGGACCTTATGAGATCATAGAAGCATGTGGACCCGTGGCATACAAGCTGAAGTTACCTTCAAAGATGTCTGCCATTCACAATGTTTTCCATGTATCTCAGCTGAAGAAGTGTGTTCGATTGCCGACCGAGATCATAGCAGAGCCAGAATTGGAGATAGAGCCAGATCTATCGTACCAAGAGTACCCCTCCAAGATTCTGGATTGCAAAGAAAGATCAACTCGGGCTAAATCGATCAAGATGTATAAGGTCCAGTGGAGTAATCACTCAGAGGAGGAAGCTACTTGGGAAACCGAGGAATTCTTAAGATCCAACTTCCCCGATTGCCTACCTAAGGAAGCTGGTACGTAATCACCCCCAACCCCTCCTCCTGCCCTTCGAATCTAATTTCCAAAAATATGATCTTAATTCAGAATGAAGTAACTGTGAAGTAAAACTTAAAAGGACTTCCTTCTGAAGTTGCAAAGAGAATGACATTCGAAGAGCAGTTTATCCTAATAATAACAATAATCACCCATTTCCTATAAGTCTCACCCTTCGCTTCACCCCGGGAGGACTCTGGCCCGAATCTCGGGACGAGATTCCTTTAAGGGGGGAAGGCTGTGACACCCCAGTGTCACCTAGGGTTTCTCTCAAATACCAACCCAAGAATCATTATTTTATGTGAGCCAAAGTAAGCATGAGCATCAAATTAATATAAGTGAGAAAGAATTCACCAAGTATATACTTAAAAGTATCATGATCAAAACAATTGAGTCCTTAAAAGATAAGAATGTGCAACCCTAATTAAAAACCCTAAGTGAGCCCCATGAGCAAAATTCAAGAAAAAAGAAAAAGGGAATGAAAAGTTTAGAATTTTTTTTGTTGAGCCAATTATACAAATTTAAGTATGTTTATTAAGCAACAAGAAAGATTGAGAAATCTTAGCCAAAATAACTCAAATAAATCCCCAAATCAGCCCTTGATCTATGAACCCTTGGAGAAATTCAGATTTCTGAATTTCTGAATTTCTGAATTTCAGACCTCTTCCCAAAGATCATCTGCGTTCTCTGTTTTTCAAAACTCAAAGCCAGGAGATCCAAATATCAAAGTTGTGCCAAATTCCCTTGAACACATCCTGGAAAAGTTTGAACTCAAACCAAATTCATTTGGCACGGTTTTGGCGCAGCTTGACCTCGGGACCAGGCATTCTGACACTGGCACCTTGGTGACGCTACAACTCCCTGTCCCTAGCCTAAAACCGCGCGACGTCCATACACAAAAGACAAAGCTTGGTCTGGTGAACAAATCCTTCACAGCGATCTTGCCCAAATTCGCGAAGATTTGCTCCCAATCGGCGCTTGAACAGGGGCAGAGGCAACGGGAACACGTGTTCGACCGTGGCTGACACCCCTGGTTCACGCCCGTTCGCGCACCGCGCCTCCCAGTGCACGCCCGCGCGCACTCGCCGGTCCACGACCGCCCGTGCACCGCATCGTGCCTATAAAGCCTTCCCAGGCGCGCCCCACTTCACTTCGCACTCACCCTCACCGACCAACCACATTCCCTTAGCTCCGGCGAGCTCAATTCCGCCCGCCATTGCCGCCAGAGCTTCGGCCATCGTGGCCAGCCCACTCCAGCCATCCTCTGGGCAAGCCAGTGCTTCGGCTAGCTCCGCCAGTAGCCCGTGAAGCTTGCCAAGCCCTCGGACCCGGCCGGACTTCACCGGAGGCCCGAGATCGACCTCACCGGACTTCGGTCTTCCGCCGCCGCGTGTGGACCGAGCTATCCAGTGAGTCTCCGACCAATTCCTTGCGCTCATGTCTTCTCTGGCATCCCGTGGACCTCCCTGACCCATCTTATTGAACTATCTCGCCGTGACCAGGCCGGTCTCCTCGCCGCCGACGAGCATCCCCGCCTGCGCGCGTGGACCGACCGACTCCGGCCATCTCCGACGGCGTCCCGCACACCGTTGTGATCGCCGAGACCTCCCCTACGTCCTTGACCACTTCACCGGAGCAATCTCGCCACCGGTAAGCCCCTCCGCCCTTTCTTCCACCGCGGTTACTGTTTAAGGTAGAAGAAGGACCTCGTGTTAGGATTTGTAGAACCCGAGGGGTTTTCTGTAACGTCAGTGACTCATGTGAATAGTAGCTTAAGGACTGATCCGTGAAGAAAACTTAAAAACCCGCCAGGGACCCCAGTGCAAAGTGGATTTCCATTTAAACCAATTCTATTATTCTTTTTATAATGACCAGAGAACTTAGAAAATTCATAACTTGATGAAATCTTAATAAAAAGTTGTCAAACTAATTTTGCTAGCTCCTGAATATTATGGACTATCATTTAAAAATGATGAACCCTATGCTTTCTGTTCTAAATTTTAGAGTTTAAAATTAAAAACAGAAACCCACTAAACCTTGTTTAATTAAGGGAAATTAGTTTTTCTTCTGTGCTGAACTTAAGAAAATTTGTATATGTTCAAACCTCATTTAGACACTGTTTAAAAATAGTAGGAACCCCAGCATTAGAACTTATGATGTAGTTATTCCTTTAAAGCTATTTTGTCCAAAACTTAGAGAAAATCAGAAAGGCATTAGAAATTAATGAACAGTGATTAATATTATTTTTCCTAGTTTACTTATGTAACAGAGAACCTAGGAAAAATACAGAGACCATTAATTTGGACCAGTTTTAAATTAAAATGTTTTATTTAGCCTTATTTGGACTGAAAATAAATTATTAAGGTAGCAAAACTATAACCAAAATGGGTAATAAAAATCCAGTGGACTTACAACCACCAGAGCCCCACTACAAAAATACAGAGCACCTCAGCCCAACTTTTTAAGTAAGGAAAATAAATACAAAGTGATAGTAAGGCATTTTCCAACTAAATCATGAACAGCCCCAAATAATATGATAATGGGCAACCAAAATTTTGCTAAGTCCATAATGAGATAAACTACCAGAGAAAAATGCAAACCCATGAAAAAGAAGCAAACTCACACCTATTGATAATGATTTAGAAGAAAGGCCACTTAATTCAAATAATGCATACCACCCCTTCCCTTAAGAAAAAAGAGGCCAAACTTCAGAATGATTGCTCTTGCACAAAATAATAACCAAGGAAAATAAGAACTCTGTTGTTTGATGTTTTTCAAATATGGTGGTAGTAGAGAGCACCCATTTGGCTAGAAACTGGAGAAAACCATAAAGAAATAGTTAAAAGGTATTAATGATTAGAAATCTGTATCAAGTCATGTTATAACACCTAAAAGCCAGAAAAAAATAAGTTTTGGAGAATTGCCCACTGCTAAATAATAGTTGTAGTTCAAAGCACCCCTTCTGCCCTAGAATTTAGTAATTTTGTCCAGAGAAAACTATTCACTTTCTGATCCCCAAAATTTGAGACAGAGAAACACACACCAGTAACAAGCCACTATAATTTTTGCAGAATTTTTAGAATTTTATAAAAGCAACTTGTAGTTCAAACCTACTCCAAAACCTTAAGAGAATAAAAGAAAAGGGAAGAAGAAATAAACCCCACCTCAATAAATCTAACTTGAGTACTTATCAATTCTCCCTAAGACTTAATAGGAACTCTGTGGAACCCCAAAATTTAATCTACTTACCTTAGCTAAGTTTAACCCAATTTACCAAGTATACCACTAAGGGTCTTACATAAGTAAAGTTAACTTTGTTTAACTCAAGAAGATCATACACCTTCAAAGTTGTAATTTCTAGAAGCACATATCATATCATGCATATATCTTACGCATTGCATTCATTAGATTGTAATCTTGCCGACGGAGAGTACGTGCTCATCCCCGAGCAAGGACCTGTCCAAGAGGAGGACCAGGAGCAGGCTTCGGAGGCTGCTATTGAGGATCTCCCCGCAGCCCCAGCAATTGAAGGCAAGCCCCGGTTTTATGTATAATCGTATTATTATATGCTACTTTACTACACTTAATGCTTGTAGGATTGCAATGTGCACTTAAGTGTAGGAGTTGCTTGAAACCTCTAGTTGCATGAACTTAGGATTCCTTTTTGAGATGAATACTAGTATGCTAGGTCGAGTAGCTGCTTGCTAATCAGGATCTCGGTAGAAGTCGAGTGATTTTTCTAGCACTCGCGCGAGGTCAGGAATTGATTGTATTCATCTTGATAACGGGATTTATGTTGGTTTATGGACTTGGATCTAGGGAGGATGCCTTGTCCATGAGACGGGAAAAAAATGAATTAAGGATTAATGTGTGGATATCTGAGTCAAGCTTTTGAACGTACTAAGCACATGCCGGGAAAAATGGTAACCGGTAAACCTAGTACCTGAGTGAAGCCGGGCGCGGACTTTATCCCTCATGCGACCTGAGATGGGGTCTCCCATGCTAGCTATGGTGGGTACAAGTGCGGTCACTGCATGGCGGCAGCCGGGGTCAATGGAGCATTGTATGCCAAGGCGGTGAGGCCTGGACGCGAATGGGGAATCGATGGGGACGGTTGACATGTGTGGGGACGGAGTGCCCTGACATGTCGTGTGTTTAGGTTTACCTTGCAAGGTTAAAAACTCGATTCGAATCGTCTGCTTCTCGCAGCTAATGAGACTGCTTGATTCCTTGTACTGCATCGAGTAAGAAGTGAAATGTGGTTACATGAGATAATTTGTTGATCGAACTAATTGGTTGTTACCATGTATGCTTAGAAGGAGCAAATCTAGCTAAGTTAATGATGATAGAAGTTGAAAAGCTAAAATTTGCTTTTAGAAACAGCTAGTGCTTTTGGCAAACCAAACCCCTCAGCCAAACAGCTGCATAGTCTAGAGGTAGAGGAGTAGACTCCTCACACCGGTTAAGTCTAGCTGAGTATTAGTATACTCAGCCTTGCTTGTGGCACCATTTTTGCAGGTACCATGCAGGAAATGGTTGATGGTGTGACTTGGCCTACCACCCTGCCACCGGGTTGGACGGTCGAGTGGGATGTTGCTCCGGCAGGAGAGGAGCACGAGGAGTAGTGGGCTAGGCCTTGCCCATTTCCTCATTACCGACGACATCAATTATCCGCTGCACTTTATTTTGTGAACTTTATTTGCTACTCAAAAACTCTGATTTATGTAATAACTCAGTACTTAATTTGAGGTTTCCTGTTTTATTGTATTTCTTCTGTGACTCACCTTCGAGTGAGATTGTGGAATTTGATCCTGGTTAAGTGGCTCTATCAGACTAGATCTGAGGGACTGACGAGTTATTCCGATTTAAGTGTGTTACAGCCCCTAAGGCGTGACTTAGGCACTTAAGCTGGAATAATCTAGGTGGTTCCGCCACAGGGAGCGTGCGGGGCGCCATCATTGCCTATCTAGCGGAGCGAGCCAGATGGGACGCCGGTCTTGTTCCCCGTAGCCTGAGTCAGCTTGGGGTAGGGTAATGATGGCGCCTCCTGTTGACGTGGCCGGCTCGCGCCCGAGGTTGGGCGATGTGGAGGCTCCTCCGAGGTCGAGGTCGAGTCTGTCTTCCGTGTTCGTGGTCGAGTCCGAGCCTCTGGGTCGGGCGAGGCGGAGACCGTCGGCTGAGGCCAGGGCTAAGTCCGAGCCCTAGGGTCGGGCGAAGCGGAGTTCGTCGTCTTCTAGGGCTGAGCCCAAGTCCGAGCCCTGGGTCGGGCGGAGCGGAGTTCGCAGTCTTCAGGGGCTTAGCCCAAGTCCGAGCCCTGGGTCGGGCGGAGCGGAGTTCGCCGTCTTCCGGGGCTTAGCCCGAGTCCGAGCCCTGAGTCGGGCAGAGTGGAGTTCGCCGTCTTCCGGGGCTTAGCCCGAGTCCGAGCCCTGGGTCGGGCGGAGCGGAGTTCGCCGTCTTCCGGGGCTTAGCCCGAGTCCGAGCCCTGAGTCGGGCAGAGTGGAGTTCGCCGTCTTCCGGGGCTTAGCCCGAGTCCGAGCCCTGGGTCGGGCGGAGCGGAGTTCGCCGTCTTCAGGGACTGAGCCCGAGTCCGAGTCCGAGCCCTGGGTCGGGCGAAGCGGAGCTTCCTATGGTGCCTGCGGTCGGGCCTGACTGCCTGTCAGCCTCACTCTGTCAAGTGGCACTACAGTCGGAGCGGCGCAGGCGGCGCTGTCTTTCTGTCAGGCCGGTCAGTGGAGCGGCGAAGTGACGGCAGTCACTTCGGCTCTGTTGACTGAAGGGCGCGCGTCAGGATAAAGGTGTCAGGCCACCTTTGCATTAAATGCTCATGCGATTTGGTCGGTCGGCGCGGCGATTTGGTCAGGGTTGCTTCTTGGCGAAGACAGGGCCTCGGGCGAGCCGGAAATATGTTCGTCGCTGGAGGGGGGCCTCGGGCGAGACGGAGATCCTCCGGGGTCGGCTGCCCTTGTCCGAGGCTAGGCTCGGGCGAGGCGTGATTGGGTCCCTCGAATGGACCGATCCCTGACTTAATCGCACCCATCAGGCCTTTGCAGCTTTATGCTGATGGGGGTTACCAGCTGAGAATTTAGGAGACTTGAGGGTACCCCTAATTATGGTCCCCGACAGTAGCCCCCGAGCCTCGAAGGGAGTGTTAGCACTCGCTTGGAGGCTTTCGTCGCACTTTTTTGCAAGGGGACCAGCCTCTCTCGGTTGCGTTTTGTTCCGGTGGGTGCGCGCGAGCGCACCCGGCGGGTGTAGCCCCCGAGGCCTCGGAGGAGTGGTTTGACTCCTCCGAGGTCTTAATGCCTCGCGCAATGCTTTGGCTGGTCTGGTCGTTCCCTCATGCGAACTGGTCGTAGCCCGGGTGTACGGTCGGGTCCCAAGTTCTCGGGCTGGTATGTTGACGCTGTCAACGGTTTGGCCGGAGCCTGGTTTGCGAGAGCAGCCCTCGAGCCTCTGCACAGGGCGAGAGGACGGTCAGGGACAGACTCGACTTCTTTACATACGCCCCTGCGTCGCCTTTTCGCAAGGAGGAGGGGGGAAGCGCCATGTTGCCCTCGGTGGGCGCCGAACATGGTGTCTCCGGTGAGCTGCTAGCGGGTAATCCGAGCGGAGGTCTGTGCCCCATTCGCTAGGGGTCGGCTAGAGGCCCAGAGGCGCGCCCAAAAGTACCTGCGGGTGATCTGCCGGACCCGGTCCCCTGTCGACGGGGTCCGAGGGCTCGATGCCTCCCTCTGATGGGATTCCGTTACAGGATCGTTCCCGCTGGTCTCGGAAATGTCCTAGGGTACCTCGGGAGCGTAGCCCGAGCCTTGGTTATGTATCGAACGTACCCATGGTCATCCCTCGCTCTGTGTCTGAGGCGGCTGTGAACCCTTCGGGGGCCAGCCTTCAAACCCCTGATCAGTAGTGGGCGCGGAGCCCGAGTAGCCTGAGGCGGTCGTTGAACCCTTCCGAGGGGCCGGCCTTCGAACCTCTGACCAGTAGTGGGTGTAGAGCCCACGCGCTCTGAGGCGGCTGTTGAACCCTTCCGAGGGGCCAGCCTTCGAACCTCTGATCAGTAGGGAGGCTCGGAGCCTGGTTCCTTCATGGAGAAGGATCCTTTTCGGGGTATCCCCCTTTCCCGGTCCCTGTTGTAAGAGAGAGAAAGAGGAAAAAAGGAAAAGGATTTGAAAATGAAATGACGTGGCGTACCTTTTTTGACGCGGTCATTATGGCGAAGGCGAAGCGTCGCTCGCTTCCCCTGCTAGAGGCGCCGCCTTTCCCGCCGTGGAGTTAATGCGACGGGGCGTGCGGTTCGCGGGGCGGCCGTTGCGCGTGCGTGAGCCGTTCGAGGAACGGAACACGGGCGCGTCGTCTTCACGCCGTGAGAGAGGGTTCTCTCGCTGCCTTCGGATGGGACGTAAGCCTGGCTGACGACGTGACCGCTGCTCCTGCCCGCCACCCGCGCCACTGCCTACACCCGGCGGGTGTAGCCCCCGAGGGAGGGTCGGGCTTTACCGAGGCGAGGCCGACCCTTCCTTGATGACTAAACTTTGCGTGGGAGCGAGGTATATGAACAACTTGAAAACATCTTAAGGGTAGAAGCGACGTAGCTGTTGGATGTTCCAAGCGTTGATGTAGACCTCGCCTTGACTGTTGGCCAGCTTGTACGTTCCGGGCTTCAGAACTTTGGCGATGACGAACGGCCCCTCCCAGGGGGGCGTGAGCTTGTGCCGTCCTTGGGCGTCTTGTCGCAGCCGAAGCACCAGGTCGCCCACCTGGAGGTCTCGGGACCGGACCCCTCGGGCATGGTAGCGTCGCATGGACTGCTGGTACCGCATCGAGTGTAGTAAGGCCTTATCTCGAGCCTCTTCCAGCTGGTCCAGCGAGTCTTCTCGGTTAGATTGGTTGCTTTGGTCAGCATAGGCCCTTGTCCTCGGGGAACCGTATTCTAAGTCTGTGGGCAAGATGGCCTCGGCCCCATAGACTAGAAAGAACGGCGTGAAGCCCGTGGCTCGGCTCGGCGTAGTCCTCAGGCTCCAGCCACCGAGGGGAGTTCCTTCATCCATCGCTTGCCGAACTTGTTGAGGTCGTTGTAGATCCGAGGCTTGAGTCCTTGTAGAATCATGCCGTTGGCACGCTCACTTGCCCATTCGTCATGGGGTGAGCCACGGCGGCCCAGTCCACCCGGATGTGGTGATCCTCGCAGAAGTCCAGAAACTTTCTGCCGGTGAACTGGGTGCCGTTGTCGGTGATGATGGAGTTCGGGACCCTGAAGCGATGGATGATGTTGGTGAAGAACGCCACCGCCTGCTCGGACCTGATGCTGTTCAGGGGTCAGACCTCGATCCACTTGGAGAATTTGTCGATGGCGACCAACAGGTGCGTGTAGCCCCCGGGTGCCTTCTGCAAGGGGCCGACGAGGTCCAGACCCCACACAGCGAAAGGCCAGGTGATGGGTATTGTCTGTAGAGCCTGAGCGGGCAGGTGGGTCTGCCTTGCGTAGAACTGACACCCTTCGCAGGTGCGGACAATTCTAGTGGCGTCGGCCACCGCCGTCGGCCAGTAGAAACCTTGTGGGAAGGCATTTCCGACAAGGGCCCGAGGTGCTGCGTGGTGGCCGCAAGCCCCCGAGTGTATCTCTCGTAAGAGTTCCTGACCTTCGGCGATGGAGATGCACCGCTGGAGGATGCCTGAGGGGCTACGGTGGTAGAGCTCCTTCCCATCTCCCAGCAAGACGAACGACTTGGCGCGCCGCGCCAACCGCCGAGCTTCGGCTCGGTCGAGGGGTAGCTCTCCTCGGTGGAGATATTGCAGGTACGGGGTCTGCCAGTTTTGATCAGGCGTGACCCTGTTTCGCTCCCCCTCGACGTGCAGCGTCTCGCCCTCGGGGGCCGAGGGTACCTCGGGCTGAACTGAGGGTGCCTCAGACTGAGCCGAGGGTACCTCGGGCCGGGCCGAGGGTGCCTCGGGCTCGGGCGTGTCGTCGATCTTGACGGAGGGTTGATGCAGGTCTCGGGAGAAGACGTCCGGGGGAACCGTTGTTCACCCCGAGGCTATTTTAGCCAGCTCGTCCGCAGTCTCGTTGTAGCGCCGAGCGATGTGGTTGAGTTCGAGCCCGTAGAACTTGTCTTCCAGGCGCTGAACTTCATCGCAGTAAGCCTCCATCTTCGGGTCGCGGCAGTGGGAGTTCTTCATGACTTGGTCGATGACGAGCTGCGAGTCACCGCGAGCGTCGAGGCGTTGGACCCCTAGCTCGATGGCGATCCGCAACCCGAGGGGCGAGATGAAGAGTAGGCATGCGCCGGCTCCTGTCTTCATCAGCGACCCGTCGAAGAACATGGTCCAGAGCTCCAGTTGGATCGGAGCTGTTGGGAGTTGGGTGTCGACCCATTCAGCCACGAAGTCCGCCAAGACCTGGGGCTTGATGGCCTTCCTAGGGGCGAACGAGATTGTTTCGCCCATGATTTCCACCGCCCACTTTGCGATTCTACCCGAGGCCTCTCGGCACTGGATGATCTCCCCCAGGGGGAAGGATGACACCACAGTTACCGGATGAGACTCGAAGTAGTGTCGCAGCTTCCGCCGCGTTAGGATCACCGCGTACAGCAGCTTCTGAACTTGTGGGTAGCGGATCTTGGTTTCGGACAGTACCTCGCTGATGAAGTAGACTGGCCTCTGGACGGGCAATGCATGCCCCTCTTCTTGCCTCTCGACCACAATCGCGGCGCTAACCACCTGAGTGGTCGCGGCGACGTAAATCAAGAGGGCTTCTCCGGTAGCTGGGGGCACCAAGATAGGCGCATTCGTGAGGAGCGCCTTCAGGTTCCCGAGGGCTTCCTCGGCCTCAGGGGTCCAAGTGAAGCACTCGGCCTTCCTTAAGAGGCGGTACAGAGGCAGACCTCTTTCGCCGAGGCGTGAGATGAAGTGGCTCAGAGCCGCGAGACATCCCATGACCCTCTGTACGCCCTTCAAGTCCTTGATGGGTCCCATGCTGGTGATGGCTGCGATCTTCTCCGGGTTGGCTTCGATGCCCCGCTCGGAGACGATGAACCCCAAGAGCATGCCTCGGGGTACCCCGAAGACACACTTTTCGGGATTGAGCTTCACGCCTTTCGCCTTGAGACATTGGAATGTCACTTCAAGGTCGGAAAGGAGATCGGAGGCTTTCCTCGTCTTGACTACGATGTCATCGACGTAGGCCTCGACCGTCCGGCCGATGTGTTCGCCGAACACATGGTTCATGCACCGCTGGTACGTCGCACCCGCATTCCTCAAGCCGAACGGCATGGTGACATAGCAGTACATGCCAAAGGGTGTGATGAAAGAAGTCGCGAGCTGGCCGGACTCTTTCATCCTGATTTGGTGATACCCTGAGTAGGCATCGAGGAAAGACAGGGTTTCGCACCCAGCAGTGGAATCCACGATTTGATCGATGTGAGGCAGAGGGTAGGGAACCTTCAGACATGCTTTGTTTAGACCAGTGTAGTCTACACACATCCGCCATTTCCCTCCTTTCTTTCTCACAAGCACAGGATTGGCAAGCCATTCAGGATGGAATACATCTTTGATGAACCCTGCCGCCATTAGCTTGTGGATCTCCTCGCCTATGGCTTTGCGCTTTTCTTCGTCGAATCGGCGCAGAGCCTGCTTGACGGGTCGGGCTCCGGCTCGGATGTCCAGCCAGTGCTCGGCGACATCCCTCGGTATGCCGGGCATGTCCGAGGGACTCCACGCGAAGACGTCAGCGTTCGCGCGGAGAAAGTCGACGAGCACTGCTTCCTATTTGGGATCAAGCTCGGAGCCAATTCGGACTTGCTTGGAGGTGTCGCTGCTGGGGTCGAGGGGGACGGACTTAACCATCTCCGCTGGCTCGAAGTTGCCGGCATGACGCTTCACGTCTGGCACCTCCTTAGAGAGGCTCTCCAGGTCGGCGATGAGGGCCTCGGACTCGGCGAGGGCCTCGGCGTACTCCACGCACTCCACGTCGCATTCGAACGCGTGTTTGTACATGGGGCCGACGGTGATGACCTCGTTGGGGCCCGGCATCTTGAGCTTAAGGTAGGTGTAGTTGGGGACGGCCATGAACTTCGTGTAGCATGGCCTTCCCAGTACCGCGTGGTAGGTTCCTCGGAACCCGACCACCTCGAACGTCAGGGTCTCCCTTCGGAAGTTGGAGGGTGTTCCGAAGCAGACGGGAAGGTCGAGTTGTCCGAGGGGCTGGACGCGCTTCCCGGGAATGATCCCATGGAAAGGCGCAGCGCCTGCCCGGACTGAGGACAGACCGACACGAAGGAGCCCGAGGGTCTCGGCGTAGATGATATTGAGGCTGCCGCCTCCGTCCATGAGGACCTTGGTGAGCCTGACGTTGCCGTTAACGGGGTCGACGACGAGCGGGTATTTCCCCGGGCTCGGCACGTGGTCGGGGTGGTCGGTTCGGTCGAAAATGATGGGCTTGTCAGACCAGTCTAGGTAGACTGGCGCCGCCACCTTCACCGAACAGACCTCCCGACGCTCTTGCTTGCGGCGTCGAGCCGAGGCGTTCGCCGCTTGCCCACCGTAGATCACGAAGCAGTCGTGGACCTCGAGGAACTCTCCTGCCTGGTGATCTTCCTTCTTGTCGTCGTTGCGGGCCCTGCCACCCTCTGCGGGTGGCCCGACCCTATGGAAGTGGCGCCGAAGCATGACGCACTCCTCAAGGGTGTGCTTGATGGGCCCCTGATGATAGGGGCACGGCTCCTTGAGCATCTTGTCGAAGAGGTTGGCACCTCCGGGGGGTTTCCGAGGGTTCTTGTACTCGGCGGCGGCGACAAGGTCCGCGTCGGCGGCGTCGCGTTTCGCTTGCGACTTCTTCTTGCCCTTCTTCTTGGCGCCGCGCTGAGTTGACGCCTCGGGGGCATCTGCCGGTGGGTGGCCCTGGGGCTGCTTGTCCTTCCAGAAGATAGCCTCGACCGCCTCCTGGCCAGAGGCGAACTTGGTGGCGATGTCAATCAGCTCGCTCGCCCTGGTGGGGGTCTTGCGACCCAGCTTGCTCACCAGGTCGCGGCAGGTGGTGCCGGCGAGGAACGCGCCGATGACATCCGAGTCGGTGATGTTGGGCAGCTCGGTGCGCTGCTTCGAGAATCGCCGGATGTAGTCCCGGAGAGACTCTCCCGGCTGCTGTCGGCAGCTTCGGAGGTCCCAGGAATTCCCAGGGCGCACGTACGTGCTCTGGAAATTGCCGGCGAAGGCTTGGACCAGGTCGTCCCAGTTGGAGATCTGCCCCGGAGGCAGGTGCTCCAACCAGGCGCGAGCGGTGTCGGAGAGGAACAGGGGGAGGTTGCGGATGATGAGGTTGTCATCGTCCGTTCCACCCAGTTGGCAAGCCAGCTGGTAGTCCGCGAGCCACAATTCCGATCTCGTCTCCCCCGAGTACTTTGTGATAGTAGTCGGGGGTTGGAACCGGGTCGGGAACGGCGCCCGTCGTATGGCCCGACTGAAAGCCTGCGGACCGGGTGGTTCAGGCGAGGGACTCCGATCCTCCCCGCTGTCGTAGCGTCCTCCACGCCTGGGGTGGTAGCCTCGGTGCACCCTCTCATCGAGGTGGGCCCGACGGTCGCGGTGATGGTGCTCGTTGCCGAGGCGACCCGGGGCCGCAGGCGCTGTGTTGCGCGTGCGCCCGGTGTGGATCGAGGCTTCTCGCATGAATCGGGAAGTCGTGGCATGATGTTCCGAGGGGTACCCCTGCCTTCGGGAGGCGGAGCTCTCTGCCCGTCGGACCGCGGCGCCTTCTAGGAGATTCTTGAGCTCTCCCTGGATTCGCCGCCCCTCGGTGGTTGATGGCTCTGGCATCGCACGGAGAAGCATTGCTGCTGCAGCCAGGTTCTGGCCGACCCCACTGGATGCGGGCGGCGGCCTCATCCTGACATCGTCGGCGATGCAGTGCTGGAAGCCCTGGGGTAGATGACGCATTTCTCCGGCCGAAGGTTGGCCCGCCCATTCCTGCCCGACGTTCTGGCGGATCGGCTCAAGTGCTCCTGCTCCCTCGTCAAGCCTGGCCTGCACCCCGCGGATTTGCTCGAGCTGTGGGTCATGGCCCCCCGCCTGAACGGGGACCACAGCTAGCTCCCGTGGGATGTCAACGCGAGGCACCGGCCTAGGGAGATCACCGTCCTCCGGCATGCCGAGATGGTTGCCTTCGGAGGGACCCCCTAGATCGACGTGGAAACATTCGCGGCTTGGGCCGCAGTCCTCGTCGCCGAGGCTGCGGCTACCGTCGGAACAGTCGGAAAGGCAGTAGTCGCATGCGGTCATGAAGTCCTGCATGGCGCTGGGGTTGCCAAGTCCGGAGAAATCCCAACAGAAGTCGGGCTCGTCGTCTTCCTCGGACCCAGAGGGCCCGTAGGTTGAGACGTCCGTCAGCCGGTCCCAAGGTGACCGCATACGAAACCCCAGAGGGTTCGGACTCGCCTCTACGAGAGCGTCCGCCAAAGCGAAGCCGCTTGGCGGGTCGAGGCTGAATCCAGGGGGCGTGAGATGAGAATCGGTTGGTACCTCTTGGTCGACGGGCGGCGATGAAGTCGCGTCGGGGACTGACCGCACCGTCGTCTCAGGTACGAGGGTGACGTCCAGCAAGCCTTTCGCGAGCGTGCTAGCGTCATCCGTTTGCTCGGAATTGGCGTGTCGCGGGGAGACGGCACTCGTCTTCGTCTCAAACGCGAGGTCAATGCCCGACGCGCCCCCCGTTGGGGCGCTGGTGCCGTCGACTCGCTCGACAGCCGACGAGGCGCTGCCTCCCGCTTGGCCTTGGTTGCCCTGCCTCCTCCTTCGTCGGCGGGGGAGAGGACGGGGTGAGCTCGAATGTTGTTCTTCCACCATGCGGGGAAGACGTCGTCGATTCTGCCGCCGGCGGGCGGGGTGTCGGCCGCCATTGTCGCTGTCGCACGGCGGTGGAAGGAGTATCATGCCGTAGCTGCCGTCGAGGGACATGAACTCGAGACTCCCGAAACGGAGCACCGTCCCGGGCTGGAAAGGTTGCTGGAGACTGCCCATCTGGAGCTTGACGGGAAGCTGTTCGTCAACACGCAGCAGGCCCCTACCTGGCGCGCCAACTGTCGGCGTTTCGAGACCGGGGGGTCCCTAGGCCGACGAGTGAAGTGTCGCCGCGTACCCCAGCCCAGATGGGTCGGCGCGAGGCCGAGCGTGAAGGGGGGAAGTGAGGTGGCCGGAGATGGGCGTGAGAGAGGTGGAAATCCCGCGGCCTTCGTGTTCGTCCCGCGCCCAGGTCGGGTGCGCTTGCAGTAGGGGGTTACAAGCGTCCACGCGGGAGAGGGACCGAGCGGCCTCACGCGAGCGCCTGTCTCGTCCTCGTCCCCGCGCGGCCCACACTCTGTAAGAGGGCCCTGGTCCTTCCTTTTATAGGCGTAAGGAGAGGATCCAGGTGTACAATGGGGGGTGTAGCAGAGTGCTACGTGTCTAGAGGAGGAGAGCTAGCTCCCTAAGTACATGCCGTCGTGGCAGCCGGAGAGGTTTTGGCACCCGGTTCGTGTGATGTCGTGGCCGTCGGAGGAGCGCTGGAGCCTGGCGGAAGGACAGCTGTCGGGGCTGTCGAGTCCTTGCTGACGTCCTCTTGCTTCCGTAAGGGGGCGGAGAGCTGCCGTCGTCAGGGAGCGTGCGGGGCGCCATCATTGCCTATCTGGCGGAGCGAGCCAGATGGGACGCCGGTCTTGTTCCCCGTAGCCTGAGTCAGCTTGAGGTAGGGTAATGATGGCGCCTCCTGTTGACGTGGCCGGCTCGCGCCCGAGGTTGGGCGATGTGGAGGCTCCTCCGAGGTCGAGGTCGAGTCTGTCTTCCGTGGCCGTGGTCCAGTCCGAGCCTCTGGGTCGGGCGAGGCGGAGACCGTCGGCTGAGGCCAGGGCTGAGTCCGAGCCCTGGGGTCGGGCGAAGCGGAGTTCGTCGTCTTCTGGGGCTGAGCCCAAGTCCGAGCCCTGGGTCGGGCGGAGCGGAGTTCGCCGTCTTTAGGGGCTTAGCCCAAGTCCGAGCCCTGGGTCGGGCGGAGCGGAGTTCACCGTCTTCCGGGGCTTAGCCCGAGTCCGAGCCCTGAGTCGGGCAGAGTGGAGTTCGCCGTCTTCCGGGGCTTAGCCCGAGTCCGAGCCCTGGGTCGGGCGGAGCGGAGTTCGCCGTCTTCCGGGGCTTAGCCCGAGTCCGAGCCCTGAGTCAGGCAGAGTGGAGTTCGCCGTCTTCCGGGGCTTAGCCCGAGTCCGAGCCCTGGGTCGGGCGGAGCGGAGTTCGCCGTCTTCAGGGACTGAGCCCGAGTCCGAGCCCTGGGTCGGGCGAAGCGGAGCTTCCTATGGTGCCTGCGGCCGGGCCTGACTGCTTGTCAGCCTCACTCTGTCAAATGGCACTGCAGTCGGAGCGGCGCAGGCGACGCTGTCTTTCTGTCAGGCCGGTCAGTGGAGCGGCGAAGTGACGGCGGTCACTTCGGCTCTGTTGACTGAAGGGCGCGCGTCAGGATAAAGGTGTCAGGCCACCTTTGCATTAAATGCTCCTGTGATTTGGTCGGTCGACGCGGCGATTTGGTCAGGGTTGCTTCTTGGCAAAGACAGGGCCTCGGGCGAGCCGGAAATATGTTCGTCGCTGGAGGGGGGCCTCGGGCGAGACGGAGATCCTCTGGGGTCGGCTGCCCTTGTCCGAGGCTAGGCTCGGGCGAGGCGTGATCGGGTCCCTCGAATGGACCGATCCCTGACTTAATCGCACCCATCAGGCCTTTGCAGCTTTATGCTGATGGGGGTTACCAGCTGAGAATTTAGGAGACTTGAGGGTACCCCTAATTATGGTCCCCGACAGTTTGTAACCATAGTCCCTGAGGGTTTGCCTCATCCAAAGTAGTTGCGCGCAACAATGTCCTGCGACAATGTATTCGGCCTCGGCGGTAGAAAGAGCTACGGAATTTTGCTTCTTTGAAGCCCAAGACACCAAGGATCTTCCCAAGAACTGGCAAGTCCTTGATGTGCTCTTTCTATTGATTTTACACCCTGCCCAATCGGCATCCGAATAACCAATTAAATCAAATGTGGATCCCCTAGGATACCAAAGCCCAAACTTAGGAGTATAAACCAAATATCTCAAGATTCGTTTTACGGCCGTAAGGTGAGCTTCCTTAGGGTCAGCTTGGAATCTTGCACACATGCATACGGAAAGCATAATATCCGGTCGAGATGCACATAAATATAGCAAAGATCCTATCATCGACCGATATACCTTTTGATCGATGGATTTACCTCCCTCGTCGAGGTCGAGATGCCCATTGGTTCCCATGGGTGTCTTGATGGGTTTGGCATCCTTCATTCCAAACTTGCTTAGAATATCTTGAGTATACTTCGTTTGGCTTAGGAAGGTGCCCTCTTGGAGTTGCTTCACTTGAAACCCTAAGAAATATTTCAACTCCCCCATCATAGACATCTCGAATTTTTGTGTCATGATCCTACTAAATTCTTCACATGTGGACTCGTTAGTAGACCCAAATATAATATCATCAACATAAATTTGGCATACGAACAAGTCATTCTCAAGTGTTTTGGTAAAGAGAGTAGGATCGGCCTTTCCAACTTTGAAGCCATTAGTGATAAGGAAATCTCTAAGGCATTCATACCATGCTCTTGGGGCTTGCTTGAGCCCATAAAGCGCCTTAGAGAGTTTATAAACATGGTTAGGGTACTCACTATCTTCAAAGCCGGGAGGTTGCTCAACATAGACCTCTTCCTTGATTGGTCCATTGAGGAAGGCACTTTTCACGTCCATTTGATAAAGCTTAAAGCCATGGTAAGTAGCATAGGCCAATAATATACGAATTGACTCAAGCCTAGTTACGGGTGCATAGGTTTCACCGAAATCCAAACCTTCGACTTGGGAATATCCCTTGGCCACAAGTCGAGCTTTGTTCCTTGTCACCACACCATGCTCATCTTGCTTGTTGCGGAAGACCCATTTGGTTCCTACAACATTTTGATTAGGACGTGGAATTAAATGCCATACCTCATTCCTAGTGAAGTTGTTGAGCTCCTCTTGCATCGCCACCACCCAATCCGAATCTTGAAGTGCTTCCTCTATCCTGTGTGGCTCAATAGAGGAAACAAAAGAGTAATGCTCACAAAAATGTGCAACACGAGATCTAGTAGTTACCCCCTTATGAATGTCGCCGAGGATGGTGTCGACGGGGTGATCTCGTTGGATTGCTTGGTGGACTCTTGGGTGTGGCGGCCTTTGCTCTTCATCCTCCTTGTCTTGATCATTTGCATCTCCCCCTTGATCATTGCCGTCATCTTGAGGTGGCTCATTTGCGTGATCTTCTTCTTCATCAACTTGAGCTTCATCCTCATTTTGAGTCGGTGGAGATGCTTGCGTGGAGGAGGATGGTTGATCTTGTGCATTTGGAGGCTCTTCGGATTCTTTAGGACACACATCCCCAATGGACATGTTCCTTAGCGCGATGCACGGAGCCTCTTCATCACCTATCTCATCAAGATCAACTTGCTCTACTTGAGAGCCGTTAGTCTCATCAAACACAACGTCACAAGACACTTCAACTTGTCCGGAGGACTTGTTAAAGACTCTATATGCCCTTGTGTTTGAATCATATCCCAGTAAAAAGCCTTCTACAGTCTTAGGAGCAAATTTAGATTTTCTACCTCTTTTAACAAGAATAAAGCATTTGCTACCAAAGACTCTAAAATATGAAATGTTGGGCTTTTTACCGGTTAGGAGTTCATAAGATGTCTTCTTGAGGATTCGGTGTAGATATAACCGGTTGATGGCGTAGCAAGCGGTGTTGACCGCCTCGGCCCAAAACCGATCCGAAGTCTTGTACTCATCAAGCATGGTTCTTGCCATGTCCAATAAAGTTCTATTCTTCCTCTCCACTACACCATTTTGTTGTGGGGTGTAGGGAGAAGAGAACTCATGCTTGATGCCCTCCTCCTCAAGGAAGCCTTCAATTTGTGAGTTTTTGAACTCCGTCCCATTGTCGCTTCTAATTTTCTTGATCCTTAAGCCGAACTCGTTTTGAGCCCGTCTCAAGAATCCCTTTAAGGTCTCTTGGGTATGAGATTTTTCCTGCAAAAAGAACACCCAAGTGAAGCGAGAATAATCATCCACAATAACTAGACAGTACTTACTCCCGCCGATGCTTATGTAAGCGATCGGGCCAAATAGATCCATGTGTATGAGCTCCAGTGGCCTGTCGGTCGTCATGATGTTCTTGTGTGGATGATGGGCACCAACTTGCTTTCCTACTTGGCATGCGCTACAAATCCTGTCTTTCTCAAAATGAACATTTGTTAGTCCTAAAATGTGTTCTCCCTTTAGAAGCTTGTGAAGATTCTTCATCCCAACATGGGCTAGTCGGTGGTGCCAGAGCCAACTCATGTTAGTCTTAGCAATTAAGCATGTGTCGAGTTCAGCTCTATCAAAATCTACTAAGTATAGCTGACCCTCTAGCACACCCTTAAATGCTATTGAATCGTCACTTCTTCTAAAGACAGTGACACCTACATCAGTAAAGAGACAGTTGTAGCCCATTTTGCATAATTGAGATACAGAAAGCAAATTGTAATCTAATGAATCTACAAGAAAAACATTGGAAATAGAATGGTCAGGAGATATAGCAATTTTACCCAATCCTTTGACCAAACCTTGGTTTCCATCCCCGAATGTGATAGCTCGTTGGGGATCCTGGTTTTTCTCATAGGAGGAGAACATCTTCTTCTCCCCTGTCATGTGGTTTGTGCATCCGCTGTCGATAATCCAACTTGAGCCCCCGGATGCATAAACCTACAAAACATGTTTAGTTCTTGACTTTAGGTACCCAAATGGTTTTGGGTCCTTTGGCATTAGAAACAAGAACTTTGGGTACCCAAACACAAGTCTTTGACCCCTTGTGCTTGCCCCCAACATATTTGGCAACTACCTTGCCGGATTTGTTAGTCAAAACATATGATGCATCAAAGGTTTTAAATGAAAAGCTATGTTCATTTGATGCACTAGGAGTTTTCTTCTTAGGCAACTTAGCACGGGTTGGTTGCCTAGAGCTAGATGTCTCACCCTTATACATAAAAGCATGGTTAGAACCAGAGTGAGACTTCCTAGAATGAATTCTCCTAATTTTGTCCTCGGGATAACTGGTAGGGTATAAAATGTAACCCTCGTTATCCTGAGGCATGGGAGCCTTGCCCTTAACAAAGTTGGACAATTTCTTAGGAGGGGCACTAAGTTTGACATTGCCTCCCTGTTGGAAGCCAATGCCATCCTTGATGCCAGGGCGTCTCCCACTATAGAGCATACTTCTAGCAAATTTAAATTTTTCATTTTCTAAGTTATGCTCGGCAATTTTAGCATCTAATTTTGCTATATGATCATTTTGTTGTTTAATTAAAGCCATGTGATCATGTATAGCATCAATGTTAACATCTCTACATCTAGTACAAATGGTAGTATGTTCTACGGTAGATGTAGAGGGTTTGCAAGAATTAAGTTCAACAATCTTAGCACACAATATATCATTCTTATCTCTAAGATCGGAAATTGTAATATTGCAAACATCAAAATCTTTAGCCTTAGCAATCAATTTTTCATTTTCCTTCCTAAGGCTAACAAGAGATATGTTTAATTCTTCAATCTTAGCAAGTAAATCATCATTATCATTTTTAAGAATGGGAATTGAAACATTACAAGCAATAGAATCAACCCTAGCTAATAAATTAGCATTCTCATTTCTAAGGTTGTCTATAGTCTCATGGCAAGTGCTTAGCTCACTAGATAATTTTTCACATTTCTCAACTTCTAGAGCATAAGCATTTTTAACTTTAACATGCTTTTTGTTTTCCTTGATTAGGAAGTCCTCTTGGGAGTCCAAGAGATCATCCTTCTCATGGATGGCACTAATTAATTCATTTAATTTCTCTTTTTGTTGCATGTTTAAGTTGGCAAAAAGAGTGCGTAGGTTATCTTCCTCATCACTAGCATTTTCATCACTAGAGGACTCATATCTAGTGGAGGATTTAGATTTAACCTTCTTCTTTTTGCCGTCCTTTGCCATGAGGCACTTGTGGCCGACGTTGGGGAAGAGAAGGCCCTTGGTGACGGCGATGTTGGCGGCGTCCTCGTTGTCGGAGGAGTCGCTAGAGCTTTCGTCGGAGTCCCACTCCCGACAAACATGGGCATCGCCGCCCTTCTTCTTGTAGTACCTCTTCTTCTCCTTTCTTCTCCCCTTCTTGTCATCACCCCTGTCACTGTTACTAGAAATAGGACATTTTGCAATAAAGTGACCGGGCTTACCACACTTGTAGCAAACCTTCTTGGAGCGGGGCTTGTAATCCTTCCCCCTCCTTTGCTTGAGGATTTGGCGAAAGCTTTTGATGACAAGCGCCATCTCCTCGTTGTCGAGCTTGGAGGCGTCGATTGGTTGTCTACTTGGTGTAGACTCCTCCTTCTCCTCCGTCACCTTGAATGCAACCGGTTGAGCTTCGGACGTGGAGGGGCCGTCAAGCTCGTTGATCTTCCATGAGCCCTTGATCATAAATTCAAAGCTCACAAAATTCCCGATTACTTCCTCGGGAGTCATTAGTGTATATCTTGGATTACCACGAATTAATTGTACTTGAGTAGGGTTAAGGAAAATAAGAGATCTTAGAATAACCTTAACCACCTCGTGGTCATCCCACTTTTTGCTCCCGAGGTTGCGCACTTGGTTTACCAATGTTTTGAGCCGGTTGTACATGTCTTGTGGCTCCTCCCCTTGGCGTAGACGGAAGCGACCGAGCTCCCCCTCGATCGTTTCCCTCTTGGTGATCTTGGTGAGCTCATCACCCTCATGCGCGGTTTTGAGCACGTCCCAAACTTCCTTGGCGCTCTTCAATCCTTGCACCTTGTTGTACTCCTCCCTACTTAGAGAGGCGAGGAGTATTGTTGTGGCTTGGGAGTTGAAGTGCTCGATTTGGGCCACCTCGTCCTCATCATAATCCTCATCCCCTACGGATGGTACCTGTGCTCCAAACTCAACAACATTCCATATACTTTTGTGGAGTGAGGTTAGGTGAAATTTCATTAAATCACTCCACCTAGCATAATCTTCACCATCAAAGGTTGGCGGTTTGCCTAATGGAACGGAAAGTAATGGAGTATGTCTAGAAGTACGAGTATAATGTAAGGGGATCTTACTAAACTTCTTGCGCTCATGGCGCTTAGAAGTTATGGAGGGCGCGTCGGAGCCGGAGGTTGAAGGTGATGAAGTGTCGGTCTCATAGTAGACCACCTTCCTCATCTTCTTTATTTTGTCGCCACTCCGATGCGACTTGTGAGAGGAAGTCTTCTTTTCCTTCTTCTTTTCCTTCCTCTTCTCCTTGTTGCGGGACTCTTCCGATGAAGCCTTCCCGTGGCTTGTAGCGGGCTTGTCGCCGGTCTCCATCTTCTTCTTGGCGAGTTCTTCCGACATCACTTCGAGCGGTTAGGCTCTAATGAAGCACCGGGCTCCGATACCAATTGAAAGTCGCCTAGAGGGGGGGTGAATAGGGCGAAACTGAAATTCTCAAAAATAATCACAACTACAAGCCGGGTTAGCGTTAGAAATATAACCGAGTCCGTGAGAGAGGGTGAAAAACAAATCACAAGCAAATAAAGAGTGTGACACGCAAATTTGTTTTACCGAGGTTCGGTTCTTGCAAACCTACTCCCTGTTGAGGTGGTCACAAAGACCGGGTCTCTTTCAACCCTTTCCCTCTCTCAAACGGTCCCTCGGACCGAGTGAGCTTTCTCTTCTCAATCACTTGGAACACAAAGTTCCCACAAGGACCACCACAAGATTGGTGTCTCTTGCCTCAATTACAAGTGAGTTTGATTGCAGTGAAGAATCAAAGAAAGAAGAAAGCAATCCAAGCGCAAGAGCTCGAAAGAACACAAGCAAATCTCTCTCACTAGTCACTAAAGCTTTGTGTGGAATTTGGGAGAGGATTTGATCTCTTGAGTGTGTCTAGAATTGAATGCCTAGCTCTTGTAAGTGGTTGGAAGTGTGAAAACTTGGATTTATTGAATGTGGGGTGGTTGGGGGTATTTATAGCCCCAACCACCAAACTAGCCGTTTGGTGGGGCTGACTGTCGTATGGTGCACCGGACAGTCCGGTGCACACCGGACATGTCCGGTGCGCCAGCCACGTCACCAAAGCCGTTGGGTTCCGACCGTTGGAGCTCTGTCTTCTGGGCCCGCCTGGATGTCCGGTGGCGCACCGGACATGTACTGTAGAGTGTCCGGTGCGCCAGCATGGGCGTGCCTGACTTCTGCGCGCGCTGGCGCGCATTCAATGCACTGCGGGTAGCCGTTTGGCGCCGAAGTATCCGTTGCTTCGTTGTCACACCGGACAGTCCGGTGTACACCGGACATGTCCGGTGAATTATAGCGGACTAGCCGTTGCGAATTCCCGAAGCTGGCGAGTTCCAGAGCCGCTCTTCCTTGGAGCACCGGACACTGTCCGGTGCACACCGGACAGTCCGGTGAATTATAGCGGAGCGCCTCTGGATTTTCCCGAAGGTGACGAGTTTGACTTGGAGTCCTCTGGTGCACCGGACACTGTCCGGTGGCACACCGGACAGTCCGGTGCGCCAGACCAGAGGTGCCTTCGGTTGTCCCTTTGCTCTTTTGTTGAACCCAATACTTGATCTTTTTATTGGCTAAGTGTGAACCTTTGGCACCTGAATAACTTATACACTAGAGCAAACTAGTTAGTCCAATTATTTGTGTTGGGTAATTCAACCACCAAAATTATTTAGGAACTAGGTGTAACCCTAATTCCCTTTCACCATATTTCAAAACACTTCTGCTGAGGCATAATCTAGATGTGATGCATATAGAGAAAAATGTATGTGACTGTATAATTGAAACAATTTTAGATATCAAAGGAAAAACAAAGGACAACAATAATTCACATCTTGATTTGAAAGAAATGAATCTAAAGCCACATCTGCATCCAGTTGCAGATGGGGACAAGTTAGTTATGCCACAAGCACCTTATGTTTTGCCTCCAGAAGCTAAGAGGTCAGTTTTGCAATTCTTGAAGGATTTGAAAGTTCCAGATGGTTTCTCTTCTAATATTAGCAGTCATGTTAATTTGAAGGAAGGAAAGCTATCTGGAATGAAGACTCATGATTGTCATGTCATGTTAAATCATTTACTTCCTTATGTTCTACGAGGATATTTACCAAACCGTATATATGAGCCTTTATTAAAGCTTTCATTTTTTTCCAAGAACTGAACTCAAAGGCATTATCAACTGAACAGTTAGAGCAATTGCAGCCACTTATAACAACCACTTTGTGTAAACTGGAAAAGGAATTTCCACCCTCATTTTTCGTTAGCATGATGCACTTGCCTATTCATTTAGCTACCGAAGCTTTAATTGGTGGACCCACCATGTATCGATGGATGTACCAATTTGAGAGATATATAAAACTTCTTAAATCTCTCATTCGCAATATGGCTCATCTAGAGGCCTCAATAGCAGAGGGTTATCTTGCATATGAATTTATAACATTGTGCTCGAGGTACTTAGATGATGTACAGACAGTGCACAATCGTCCTAGACGAATCAATGATGAGTCTGATTATGGAAAGTTTTCTTTACCAATATTTTCTTGTGTGGGAAGATCACTTGGTGCTCGCAAGACTCGAGACCTTGAATTGCTTGAGTTAGAACAGGCTCATATATATGTTCTAAGGAATTGTGATGAGGTGCAACCATTTATTAGGTAATTCTTGCGGGTACCTTCAATTTTTACTTATGTAATATCGATTTCATGTTCTGATATTAGTACTAATATTTTGTATTACAGTGAGTATAGCAATGGCAAGGAAGTGTCTTCATTGCCACAATATACATCCACCTGGGCCAAAAATTTCATTCCGTGGTTTAGGAATAAGGTATAAGTATTGTCAGTTAACTCATATAGTGATATTTTCATATCTTATTGTTTTGTTCATATAGCTGATTAAGTAATTTATGTGCCTTCTTTGCAGATACATAATTTGTATGACCATGATAAAAGTGAGCAAATGGAAGACCTTCTGTCCTTATCTAGGGGCCCTTTGCAAAACAGTACATGTTTTGCAGGTTATGATATGAATGGATTCAGATTTCGCATAGATAGTTGTGGCGGAACTGCCCGAATTATTCCAACTTAAGTGCCCAAGTCCAGCCTTAGAGGCTAGACCACACTTAAATGGGAATAACCCGTCAATTCCTCGGATCTAGTCCGACACGGCCACTGACAGGATCAAGTACCACAATCTCACTCGAAGGTGAGTCACAGAGCAAATACAATAAAGCATAAAACCATACATGTCACAAAGTTAAATTATTACATCACCATCGTCATCATCGGAGTTTTTGCAAAAGTAACCATCATTGTTCGAAGTGCAGCGGAATAAAACTAACGGTAATTAAACAGAGAGATGGGGAAGCCCGTCCCATCACTCCTCATGCTCCTCCTCAGCCGAGGCAAGGTCCCACTCAACAGTCCAACCTGGTGGCAAGGTGGACGGCCAAGTTATCCCAGCAACCATCTCCTCCAGAGAACCTGTAAAAATTATGCCACAAGCAAGGCTGAGTATACTAATACTCACCTAGACTTACCCGGTGTGAGGAGTCTACTCCTCTACCTCTAGACATGCAGCTGTTTGGCTGTGGGGTTTGGTTGCCAAAAGCACTAGCTGAGTTTCTAAATCAAGATTTTAACTTAGTCAAAGTTAAGTGTGACTCTCTTAAGGCTAAAAGTGGACTATCTACTCATACATGGTAGCAAGCATTATTAACAATCAACATCTTATCTCAACTCATCATACTTCCACTTATTACTCAATGCAGTACAATGGATCAAGCAGTCTCATTAGCTGCGAGAAGCAGACGATTCGAATCGAGTTTTT
Source organism: Zea mays (assembly GCF_902167145.1). Classification (NCBI taxonomy): domain Eukaryota; kingdom Viridiplantae; phylum Streptophyta; class Magnoliopsida; order Poales; family Poaceae; genus Zea; species Zea mays. The sequence goes on from NC_050105.1 coordinate 59,147,856, forward strand.
ATCCTTGCAAGGTAAACCTAAACACACGACATGTAGGGGCACTCCGTCCCCACACATATCAACCGTCCCCATCGATTCCCCGTCAGCAGATCAGGGCCCACCGCCTTGGCGTACAATGCCTCACTGACCCCGACTGGCCGTCGTGCAGTGACCGCACTTGTACCCACCATAACCGGAATGGGAGACCTCGTCTCAGGTCGCGTGAGGGGCAAAGTCTACTGCCAGGTTCAATCAGGTACTAGGCTTACCGATTTACCATATTTCTCGGCATGTGCTTAGTACGTTCAAACGCTTGACACAGGTATCCGCACGTTAATCCTTATTCCATTTTCCATCTCGTAAACAACCAATCCCCATGGATTGTTGTCCACCAACTAGTATCATGATAGTGTGAAAGTGGGTACAATCAATTTCCTGATCTCGCGCGAGTGCTAGAAAAATCACTCGTCTTCTACCGAGATCCTATTTAAATAAAGCATCTACTCGACCTATCATACTAGTATTCATCTCAATGGGATTCCTAAGATCATGCAACTAGGGTTTCAAACAATTCCTACACCTGAGTGCACAATCAATCCTACAATCATTAAGTGAAGTAAAGTAGCATAAATAACAGGTTATGCATAAAACCGGGGCTTGCCTTCCAAAGCAGTGGCAGGTAGGTCCTCTGGTGCAGGCTCGGGTGCTGGATCTGGGGCTACCTCCTGAGCAGCTCCTTGCTCCGGCACGAGGATGTACTCTCCGTCAGCAAGATTACAGTCTATCGAGATGCAATGAACATGTATGTCATGATTATGCAAGATTTAAGAACATTAAGCTAAAGAAACTAAGTCGAGAATTAACTTAGGGTTTCTTAGTCCTACGGGGCTTCCAGTGGGTTAGGCTTAATATTCTTTAGGCTTGGGTGTTTATGAGAATGGTAACATAGTGGATTGGCATTGTCTTGACACATTTTAGTGGACAGATTACAAAGGTTTTAGGATAACATTAATTCACATCTTTCATTTTTTTCTTTCCTTAATTTCCATTTAGGGTTTTTAGTGTAGGTTTGAACTACAACAGGGTTTTAATAATTTCCAAAAATTCTGTAAAAATTACAGTGGGTTGCCTCTGGCTATTCTAGCTTGTTTTAAGAATTTGAGGCTTTAAGTACCAAGGCTAGGCTTTAAACAAAAATAACAAAAGTTACGCAAAAAGGGCCACTTTACACTACACCTCTTAGTTGGGGGTAGGTTCTGCCCTAAAGGTTATTTTTGTTGGCATCCTATGGTAATAATAGGCCTCTGGGCTAAAAATTACAGAAAACTAAAGGGTGGTTATTTAGTTATGATTTTCTTAAATTTAATGTCAAAAAGGCACTTTCTACTACATTATTATTTGAAAAAATGCCAAACAGCAGATTTCACATTTTTCCTAAGTTCTCTCTAATACAACAATAGTTATCCCAAGGGTGGGGGTGTTTTTACCTTGGGGTTATTTTTGTAGAATTTTTCTAAGTTTCACTTGTTTTATTAAAATAAAAGAGATCTTACTTATTTTACACTAAAACAGGGTATGATATATTTTTCCAGTGAACTATATTGAAGAAGTAACCTAACAAAAACAGAGGTACTCTCTGGTTCATTAATTTAATTACATTTTCTATTTTTCTTATCCTTAAGCATATTATAGAACAAGGGGTAAAACTAATTTAAATGGAGTAGACAGAGAGGTTTAACATTTTTACTTGGTCTAGTAGGTAGATATAAGTTTTTCAAAAATTTTCTAACCCTGGTCAAACAATATTCCTATTTTTCCCTCTCATATTGAGTTTTGAGTAGTTTTCTTATTTAATTTAAAACTTCAGAAAGAAATACAGAAGCCATGGGTTCTATTATTTTTATCTGATAGTTCATGAATTTCAGAATCTAGCAAAATTGGTTTGAATATTTTTGGATGAATATTCTTCCAGTTATGCATTTATTTAGCTATCTGTTATAACAAAAAGAAAAGAAATTCGAAAATGGAAAAGAAAACAGGTTTACGCTGAGGCCCCTGGGGTTTTTCCTTTTCTTTTCTCACAGAACAGCCCTTGGTCCACTATTGGCTTGGGTCACTGACATTACGCAAAGCCCCCTGGACTTAACTAAAATCTAACCCGCGCTCCCTGACCGGCTGAAACAGTACCCGCGGCATAGTTTACGGCGGTGGGGCTTACCGGCGGCAGTAGAGCTCCGGCGGGGTGGTCAGTGACGTCCGGGAGGTTGCGACGGTCACGTCGGTGTGCGGGTCGGTGTCGGAGGTGGTCGGAGCTACTCTGGCCACGAGCACAGGCGGCGGGGGTCGTCGGCGGCTCCTGCTTCGGCCAAACCACGGCGGCATAGTTCAATTAGGGTGCACGAGGAGCTTCACGGGGTGACACAGAGGCCATGCGCGCAAAGAATTGGAAAACGGTGCAGGGGCTTACCCGGTCCACGTGCGCCGGCGGGTTCTTGAACTCCGGTGAGCGTGATTGGGCTATTCCGGTGACGAGGGCCCCCGGGTCAAGCTTGAGCAAGTCTCATGGCTTCACCAGGAAGCTAACTGAGGGCCCGGATCGAACGGAGGAGGACGGGAGAGGGGCTGGCCACGGTGGTTGCTCTCGGGCGGCACTGGCGGGTCGCGGGGAGGTCGCCGGAGCTAATGGCTGGCTCGGGCAAGTCCGGCGAGGTACGGAGGAGGTAACGGGGAAGGCAGCCAAGCACTGGGGCGGGCTTTATAGCCGTGGCGCGGGCGTGGTCACGGGCGGCCGCGGGCGCGCGGGGGTTCGCGCACGGGCGTGCTCTGAGCGCGCCCCCGGATGCCAGCTCGCGTCGAACACGTGGAAGCTTGCTTCTGCCATGGTTCAACGGCCGATTAGAGCGCCATAGCGTGCGTATCTTGGCAAAGTCACTGTGTACGGTCGCTTCTCTACTCCAAATCCTATCTTTTCGCTGTGAGTTCCAAGTCGAGATATGGTCGGGGTAGAGAGATAGAGAGGGGAGAAGTTTGCTGTGTCAGCTAAGCCCGAACCGAGACAAAAGGGGCGTCAAGTCGTGTCTAGCGCCCTAGGGTAGGTGTCACCTCTTTCCAGGGTGTTCTAGGGTTAATTTGGCGCCATTTTATCAATTGGGTCGAAAGGTTTTGAAAAGGGGATTAAGGTGAACATGTGGAGTCTTTGTGCAAGGGTTAGTTTTTGTACTTAGACAAAAACTGAATTCCCCCTTGTGCTGAATCTTAGGTGAACTGTTTAGGGCTTTTCTGCAAACTTTTTGGGGGTACTTCCTTACTATTAATTGTAGGTTATTAAGTATATTACAACTTTTATATTTGGCCCAAACCATGATCACAAGGTTTACATGATCTTTTGATCATGGCTTCAATTAGGGTTCCCATTGCCTATGGGGGTTTTGCTCTAGGGTTTTGGGAGATCCCCACTTAGATGTGCATGACAAGCTAGGGCATGACATCCAAGGTGGGTTACACTTGCTTAGGACTTAGAATTCCAAGTTTGTTATACTTGCCCAATTCAATCTTCATGTGATAATGGGTAAAAAGGGGGTAACCCTGAGGTGGACACCCTGAGTAACACCTGGGGTGTTACAGCCCTCCCCCCTTAAAGGAATCTCGCCCCGAGATTTCAGGTAGAGCCCTTTGGAGGGATGCTTGAAGGTGTGCTGGTGTTGTTTTCCCTTTTTATACTTAAGCTTCTCTTATTTACTGCTCTTCGAATGTCATCCTCTTTGCAACTTCAGAAGGAAGCCCTTCTTAAGTTAAATCCACAACTTAGACTATCCTTGTTATCTAAGTTTTTCGTATAATTGGATTCAAAGGGCAGGTGGGGGTGGGGTTTTGGGGGTTACATACCGACTCCTTTGGGTAGAAAGTCGGGGAAGCGAGAGCGTAGAAAATCCTCAGTCTCCCATGTAGCTTCTTCTGCTGAATGGTGACTCCACTGAACCTTATACATTCTGACCGACCTTGCCCGAGTTGATCTTTCCTTCTGATCTAATACCTTGACGGGGTACTCTTGGTAGGACAAGTCTGGTTCTATCTCAATGTCTGGTTCTGGTAGCACTTCAGTGGGTAGGCGAACGCATTTCCGCAGTTGAGATACATGGAACACATTGTGAACTGACGACATGTGAGGTGGTAATTCCACTTGATAGGCTACGGGTCCACAAGCTTCCTTGATCTCGTAGGGTCCAATATAGCGAGGGGCTAACTTGATCTTGATCCCGAATCTCTGAACACCCTTGGTGGGTGATACCTTAAGATAGACATGATCTCCCACCTCAAACTGTAGAGGCTTCCGCCTCTTATCATGATAGCTCTTTTGCCTGGCCTGAGCAGCTTCCAAGTTCTTGGTAATAACTCTGACTTTTGCCTCTGCCTCGAGTACCAAGTCTGGCCCAAAAATTTCCCTTTCTCCTGCTTGAGACCAATTTAGTGGGGTCCTACACCTTCTCCCATATAATGCCTCAAAAGGTGCCATCTCCAGACTGGACTGATAGCTATTATTGTAAGAAAACTCTGCCAAAGACAGACACTTGTCCCAATCCTTCCCATAATGTAGTGCGCATGCTCGCAACATGTCTTCCAAAATCTGATTCACCCTTTCTGTTTGGCCATCTGTTTGAGGGTGATATGCTGAGCTTCGGATGACATGGGTCCCAAGTGATTCTTGCAATTTCTCCCAAAAGCGTGCCACAAACAGTGCTCCTCTGTCAGATATAATGGTCTTTGGAATACCATGCAGCCTTACTATCTGATCAACATAAATTTTAGCATACTTCTCTGTCTTGTGGGTGGTGTGCACTGGCAAGAAATGAACAGTCTTGGTCAATCTGTCCACGATAACCCAAATAGAATCATGGTGCCTGGAGGTATTGGGTAATCCCACTATGAAGTCCATGCAAATGTCTTCCCATTTCCAAGATGGTATGGGAAGGGGTTGCAAAGGGCCTGCTGCCTTCAAGTGACTGGCTTTAATTCTCTGGCAGGTGTCACATTCCGATATGTACTTGGCAATTTCCCTTTTCATTCTAGTCCACCAATATAGAGATCTGAGATCATGATACATCTTGTTGCTACCAGGGTGCATGGAGAATTTTGAAAGGTGAGCTTCATCTAGTATCTTCTTTCTAAGCTCAGGGTCCTTGGGAACAACCAATCGATCTCCAAACCATAGAATTCCCTTGCTATCCTGTCGGAAACACTTGCATTTTTCTGCCTTTTGCTTGATCATATCTTTGATGACCTGAACACCCTTATCCTCAACCTGTGCCCTTATGATCTGCTCTTGCAACGTGGGCTCCACCGAGATATAGCTTAGGTCACCCGAAGAAACAACTTCCAGGTTCAATCTGCACAACTCATCACACAGGGTGGTAACTCCCACATCCATGCTCATGCAATTGCACTGGGTCTTTCTGCTTAAGGCATCTGCCACAACATTGGCCTTCCCTGGGTGGTAATGCACCTCCAAATCATAGTCCTTGATTAACTCCAACCATCTCCTTTGTCTCATGTTCAGATCTGCCTGAGTGAAAATGTACTTGAGACTCTTGTGATCAGTGTAGATGTTACAGTGAGCTCCCATCAAGTAGTGTCTCCATATCTTTAGAGCATGAACTACAGCTGCCAATTCTAGATCATGTGTAGGGTAGTTCTGCTCATGGGGCCTGAGTGCCCGGGAAGCATAAGCAATCACTCTGTTCTCTTGCATCAAGACACATCCCAAACCAGTACCAGAAGCATCACAATAAACTTCAAATGGCTTGGTGTTGTCAGGTTGGGCCAGCACTGGGGCTGTTGTCAAATGCTGCCTCAAGGTATGAAAGGCATCTTCACACTTTTGGCTCCACTCAAATTTGACTCCCTTTTTCAACAGTTCAGTCATTGGCTTGGCAATTCTGGAGAAATCCGGAATAAATCGTCGATAATACCCTGCCAATCCCAGAAAACTCTGAATCTGCTTCACTGTAGTCGGGGGTTTCCAATCCATTACCTCTTGTACCTTCTCAGGATCAACTGATATCCCATCTTGAGAAATTGTGTGACCCAAGAATTTGATCTCCTTCAGCCAAAACTCACACTTAGACAACTTAGCATAAAGATGGTGATCGCGCAGCCGCTGAAGCACGATGTGCAGGTGCTCAGCATGTTCGTCTTCATTTTTGGAATAGACCAGAATATCATCAATGAAAACGACCACGAACTTATCCAATTCTGGCATAAACACTGAATTCATCAGGTACATAAAATAAGCCGGGGCATTGGTCAGCCCAAAAGACATCACCAGAAACTCATACAGTCCATATCTGGTAGAGAAAGCCGTCTTGGGAATATCGCTAGCACGGATCTTGATCTGATGGTATCCTGAGCGAAGGTCTATCTTGGAGAATACCTTGGCTCCAACCAACTGATCAAACAGAACATCAATGCGGGGCAGCGGGTATTTGTTCTTTATGGTCACCGCATTGAGAGGGCGGTAGTCAACACACATCCTCAAACTCTCATCCTTTTTCTTCACAAATAATGCTGGACATCCCCATGGTGAAGTGCTTGGACGAATAAACCCCTTGTCCAACAACTCTTGCAATTGTTTCTTCAATTCTGCCAATTCCGCGGGAGGCATCCTATAGGGTCTCTTAGAGATAGGAGCGGTCCCGGGTTGCAATTCGATGTCGAACTCAATATCTCGGTCAGGTGGCATCCCTGGCAATTCATCCGGAAAAACATCCGGATAGTCACAGACCACTGGGATCTTTTCCACTGGGGATTCTAACATAACAAAGGCACAAGAACGGGTGCATCCCTGATCGGGTAGATATAAGGTAATCTCACCATCCAAAGGGGAGCGGAGTTCTATGGCTCTGGCTACGACATCAATCACTGCGTGGTGTCGTGACAACCAATCAGTCCCTAAGATGATATCCACACTATCCAATCCCATTATCATTAGGGTAGTTTTGAAAATGAGACTACCCAGCTTAATTGGTACGTGCCTACAGATCTGATAGGAGGCAACCCTGCCTCCTGGTGTTGAGATTGTAATACCCCCATTGGTGTGGTGAAAAGGCAATTGGCACCTGGCACTAAATTTGGTACTGATAAAACTGTGTGATGCACCGGAATCAAAAAGAACAATAGCAGGACAATTCAAAACTGTAAAAATACCAGTCAAGACGGGTGCTCCCTCTGGGATATCAGCCATGGTGGTGAAGTTCAGCCTGCCCTGCCTCACTTGCACCTTCTGCCTCTTCCCTTGGTTCTGATTAACATTCTGCCCCTGCCTCTGCTGGTTCCTGGGGCAATTCTTGGCATAGTGCCCCGTGTTGCCACAGGTGAAGCATCTGTTGTCATTTGCCTGGCGGTACTGCTGCTGCTGCTGACTGCCCCTCTGAGCTGGAAATTGGGTGCGGTTGGGTGCCTGCTGCTGCTGCTGCTGCTGAGGTCGGATTACCCATCGCCCTTGCTGCTGGGATCCCCTGCCCTAGGTGTCGGACACAATCCTGAAGCGCTGGGGCTGAGCTGAGGGTCCCGCCACAGGGGTCTTCCTCTTCTTCTCTGCCTGTCTAGCTGTAATGCAGTCCTCTTGGGAGATAGCCATGTTGACCAACTCATTGTAGCTGTTGGCCCTGACGGTGTTGAGACGATCCCGGAGCTTAGTGCTGAGCCCCCTTCTGAATCTGTCCCTCTTCTTCTCATCTGTATCTGCATGATATCCCGCGTACTGGCACAAGTCATTAAAGGCCTGGGCATACTGCAACACTGTCCTGTTGCCCTGAGTGAGTGCCAAGAACTCATTGAGCTTCCTGTCCATGATCCCGGCTGGTATATGGTGCCCTCTAAAAGCTGCCTTGAACTCCCTCCACTCCACCTCTCGGTCCTCTGGCTGCATAGCAAGAAAATGATCCCACCAAGTCCTTGCAGGCCCGCGAAGCTGCTGGGTGGCGAACCTGACTTTGGTGACCTCTGAGCAAACTCCATGGAGCAGTGGGAATTTGGATTCCACCACTCGCAGCCACACATCTGCGTCAAGTGGGTCCTCCGCCCTTGTGAACAATGGAGGCTGGGTGCTAAGGAATTCCTGATAGGTGGCCGCCGCGGGGTGACGTTGGTGGTCTCCACCACCATAATGCTGAGGTGGTGGCTGACGTTGAGCCAGCTGCCTCAGGATCTCATTCTGCTGAGCCATGAGCTCCTGCAGAGTGGGAGGTGGTGGCGGCGGTGGAGGAACGCGCTCGTTCTGGCCACGACGCTGCCTCCCGGCCATCTGAAAAACCACATACTTACTTAACACCATAGTTCCAAATTTCAAGATTTTATCACGGGGAAAAAGTTAAAACAGCATGGTAGACTCCGACTTCAACAAAAGGGATTTTAAGAGGCATAAATTCTTCCTTCCAAAATTAAACTGATAATAGCATCCATCACACAAGCTCCCAAGAGAGTTTAACATGATTACATCAAATTGTTCCAAAATGACTCAACTCTATCTAGCCTAGTACCCCAAGGGTGCAAAAGCTAAGCTAGCTGCGAGGAGTCCGACTATCCAACTTCTAAGCCTATCCTGAACACCTAGTGAGCGAACGAAGCAACACTCGACTCGGGGGAAGGTGGTCTTCCCGAGCCAGCAGTGTCCACACTGGAGGCAGGCTCATCTCCTCCCTCAATGTCGACGTCCTCGTTGGCCTCCTGGTCCTGGATCTCCTAGTGATGCATGTCCAGGTGCTCGTTAGCCTCAGCAAGCTGCTGCTGAGTGTTAATGAGCTGATCCTCTAGGACCTCAATGGTGTTCTCCCTGGTGCCTACCAGCTCCTCCAACTCCTGAATATCAGTGGATAGCTGCTCCACCTGCAAATCCTTCTCCACCATCTCTTGAGATAAATCAACCACGAGTTCCTCTCTGTTATCCAATGTGATTTTTGTTGCCTCCAGCAGTGCCATCAGATGGGACATTGCCTCACCGCGCATCACCTGCAGACGGTACAGAGCATTCATGCACCGTACTGTCAAGTGCGCAGTCTGACCTGGGTAGATGGCCCAGATGTCCTTGGCATGCTCCACCCGATCCTTCCACATTGGGTCGTCCTCCTTCTCCGCGGGGAACAAGCCAATGGGGTGGGTAGCCAGCTCCAAGGGATGGAATCCGCAGAAAGTAGTCAATCCATGCAGAGCGATCGCCTCGATCGTGTCCTCTGCCCGGTATCCGAAAGACTCGGAGTCCAAAGAGCGCCATCCTAGCTGCAGGGGATGAGGCTCCAAAGTCATCCTCACCCTACAGCGAGGCACTCGGTGCTTCTCGAACTGCTGCACCGCGTACTGAGGGGGTGTCGTGTATCCAGCCCCCTGAAGTACCTCCCACAAAATGCGGGGAAAGCCCTCTCGTGCAAGTCCGTCAGTGTGAGTCAGTGCATTTCCGTCATCGGAGGATCCGTGGGAAGTCATCTGTGTACGGTTAAGCGTAAGTAAAAGAAAAAGAATTATAAAAAGAACAAGAAAAAGTAAAACTCAGCCTTTCTCTCGTTAAGTAAAAAGGCACTAGGGACCTAGTTAGTGGTTATCTTGTTTTTAAGTTCTTTACTCAGTTATCCATTGCTAGTTATGAATGCATGCATGCTCGTCCTGAACGACCTCGCAACAATATAAAAGGAATAGGGAGGAACTCCCATCCTGTAAAAGTGGCCTGTAGGGCCTAGTTACTTAGCCACCTAGCTACCCTTCTATTTCCTTAAGGCTTCACGACCTAGGTCTATCCTGCTCGTCCTACTATCTATCCAACCTTGTTTCTATCAAGTTTTATTTAGAAAATTGATGGTATTTACATTTTATTGATTCCTCTGTGGTGGTACAAGCTCCGATACCAGCTGTGGCGGAACTGCCCGAATTATTCCAACTTAAGTGCCCAAGTCCAGCCTTAGAGGCTAGACCACACTTAAATGGGAATAACCCGTCAATTCCTCGGATCTAGTCCGACACGGCCACTGACAGGATCAAGTACCACAATCTCACTCGAAGGTGAGTCACAGAGCAAATACAATAAAGCATAAAACCATACATGTCACAAAATTAAATTATTACATCACCATTGTCATCATCGGAGTTTTTGCAAAAGTAACCATCATTGTTCGAAGTGCAGCGGAATAAAACTAACGGTAATTAAACAGAGAGATGGGGAAGCCCGTCCCATCACTCCTCATGCTCCTCCTCAGCCGAGGCAGGGTCCCACTCAACAGTCCAACCTGGTGGCAAGGTGGACGGCCAAGTTATCCCAGCAACCATCTCCTCCAGAGAACCTGTAAAAATTATGCCACAAGCAAGGCTGAGTATACTAATACTCAGCTAGACTTACCCGGTGTGAGGAGTCTACTCCTCTACCTCTAGACATGCAGCTGTTTGGCTGTGGGGTTTGGTTGCCAAAAGCACTAGCTGAGTTTCTAAATCAAGATTTTAACTTAGTCAAAGTTAAGTGTGACTCTCTTAAGGCTAAAAGTGGACTATCTACTCATACATGGTAGCAAGCATTATTAACAATCAACATCTTATCTCAACTCATCATACTTCCACTTATTACTCAATGCAGTACAATGGATCAAGCAGTCTCATTAGCTACGAGAAGCAGACGATTCGAATCGAGTTTTTATCCTTCGAAGGTAAACCTAAACACACGACATGTAGGGGCACTCCGTCCCCACACATATCAACCGTCCCCATCGATTCCCCGTCAGCAGATCAGGGCTCACCGCCTTGGCGTACAATGCCTCACTGACCCCGACTGGCCGTCGTGCAGTGACCGCACTTGTACCCACCATAACCGGAATGGGAGACCTTGTCTCAGGTCGCGTGAGGGGCAAAGTCTACTGCCAGGTTCAATCAGGTACTAGGCTTACCGATTTACCATATTTCTCGGCATGTGCTTAGTACGTTCAAACGCTTGACACAGGTATCCGCACGTTAATCCTTATTCCATTTTCCATCTCGTAAACAACCAATCCCCATGGATTGTTGTCCACCAACTAGTATCATGATAGTGTGAAAGTGGGTACAATCAATTTCCTGATCTCGCGCGAGTGCTAGAAAAATCACTCGTCTTCTACCGAGATCCTATTTAAATAAAGCATCTACTCGACCTATCATACTAGTATTCATCTCAATGGGATTCCTGAGATCATGCAACTAGGGTTTCAAACAATTCCTACACCTGAGTGCACAATCAATCCTACAATCATTAAGTGAAGTAAAGTAGCATAAATAACAGGTTATGCATAAAACCGGGGCTTGCCTTCCAAAGCAGTGGCAGGCAGGTCCTCTGGTGCAGGCTCGGGTGCTGGATCTGGGGCTACCTCCTGAGCAGCTCCTTGCTCCGGCACGAGGATGTACTCTCCGTCAGCAAGATTACAGTCTATCGAGATGCAATGAACATGTATGTCATGATTATGCAAGATTTAAGAACATTAAGCTAAAGAAACTAAGTCGAGAATTAACTTAGGGTTTCTTAGTCCTGCGGGGCTTCCAGTGGGTTAGGCTTAATATTCTTTAGGCTTGGGTGTTTATGAGGATGGTAACATAGTGGATTGGCATTGTCTTGACACATTTTAGTGGACAGATTACAAAGGTTTTAGGATAACATTAATTCACATCTTTCATTTTTTTCTTTCCTTAATTTCCATTTAGGGTTTTTAGTGTAGGTTTGAACTACAACAGGGTTTTAATAATTTCCAAAAATTCTGTAAAAATTACAGTGGGTTGCCTCTGGCTATTCTAGCTTGTTTTAAGAATTTGAGGCTTTAAGTACCAAGGCTAGGCTTTAAACAAAAATAACAAAAGTTAGGCAAAAAGGGCCACTTTACACTACACCTCTTAGTTGGGGGTAGGTTCTGCCCTAAAGGTTATTTTTGTTGGCATCCTATGGTAATAATAGGCCTCTGGGCTAAAAATTACAGAAAACTAAAGGGTGGTTATTTAGTTATGATTTTCTTAAATTTAATGTCAAAAAGGCACTTTCTACTACATTATTATTTGAAAAATGCCAAACAGCAGATTTCACATTTTTCCTAAGTTCTCTCTAATACAACAATAGTTATCCCAAGGGTGGGGGTGTTTTTACCTTGGGGTTATTTTTGTAGAATTTTTCTAAGTTTCACTTGTTTTATTAAAATAAAAGAGATCTTACTTATTTTACACTAAAACAGGGTATGATATATTTTTCCAGTGAACTATATTGAAGAAGTAACCTAACAAAAACAGAGGTACTCTCTGGTTCATTAATTTAATTACATTTTCTATTTTTCTTATCCTTAAGCATATTATAGAACAAGGGGTAAAACTAATTTAAATGGAGTAGACAGAGAGGTTTAACATTTTTACTTGGTCTAGTAGGTAGATATAAGTTTTTCAAAAATTTTCTAACCCTGGTCAAACAATATTCCTATTTTTCCCTCTCATATTGAGTTTTGAGTAGTTTTCTTATTTAATTTAAAACTTCAGAAAGAAATACAGAAGCCATGGGTTCTATTATTTTTATCTGATAGTTCATGAATTTCAGAATCTAGCAAAATTGGTTTGAACATTTTTGGATGAATATTCTTCCAGTTATGCATTTATTTAGCTATCTGTTATAACAAAAAGAAAAGAAATTCGAAAATGGAAAAGAAAACAGGTTTACGCTGAGGCCCCTGGGGTTTTTCCTTTTCTTTTCTCACAGAACAGCCCTTGGTCCACTATTGGCTTGGGTCACTGACATTACGCAAAGCCCCCTGGACTTAACTAAAATCTAACCCGCGCTCCCTGACCGGCTGAAACAGTACCCGCGGCATAGTTTACGGCGGTGGGGCTTACCGGCGGCAGTAGAGCTCCGGCGGGGTGGTCAGTGACGTCCGGGAGGTTGCGACGGTCACGTCGGTGTGCGGGTCGGTGTCGGAGGTGGTCGGAGCTACTCTGGCCACGAGCACAGGCGGCGGGGGTCGTCGGCGGCTCCTGCTCCGGCCAAACCACGGCGGCATAGTTCAATTAGGGTGCACGAGGAGCTTCACGGGGTGACACAGAGGCCATGCGCGCAAAGAATTGGAAAACGGTGCAGGGGCTTACCCGGTCCACGTGCGCCGGCGGGTTCTTGAACTCCGGTGAGCGTGATTGGGCTATTCCGGTGACGAGGGCCCCCGGGTCAAGCTTGAGCAAGTCTCGCGGCTTCACCAGGAAGCTAACTGAGGGCCCGGATCGAACGGAGGAGGACGGGAGAGGGGCTGGCCACGGTGGTTGCTCTCGGGCGGCATTGGCGGGTCGCGGGGAGGTCGCCGGAGCTAATGGCTGGCTCGGGCAAGTCCGGCGAGGTACGGAGGAGGTAACGGGGAAGGCAGCCAAGCACTGGGGCGGGCTTTATAGCCGTGGCGCGGGCGTGGTCACGGGCGGCCGCGGGCGCGCGGGGGTTCGCGCACGGGCGTGCTCTGAGCGCCCCCCCGGATGCCAGCTCGCGTCGAACACGTGGAAGCTTGCTTCTGCCATGGTTCAACGGCCGATTAGAGCGCCATAGCGTGCGTATCTTGACAAAGTCACTGTGTACGGTCGCTTCTCTGCTCCAAATCCTATCTTTTCGCTGTGAGTTCCAAGTCGAGATATGGTCGGGGTAGAGAGATAGAGAGGGGAGAAGTTTGCTGTGTCAGCTAAGCCCGAACCGAGACAAAAGGGGCGTCAAGTCGTGTCTAGCGCCCTAGGGTAGGTGTCACCTCTTTCCAGGGTGTTCTAGGGTTAATTTGGCGCCATTTTGTCAATTGGGTCGAAAGGTTTTGAAAAGGGGATTAAGGTGAACATGTGGAGTCTTTGTGCAAGGGTTAGTTTTTGTACTTAGACAAAAATTGAATTCCCCCTTGTGCTGAATCTTAGGTGAACTGTTTAGGGCTTTTCTGCAAACTTTTTGGGGGTACTTCCTTACTATTAATTGTAGGTTATTAAGTATATTACAACTTTTATATTTGGCCCAAACCATGATCACAAGGTTTACATGATCTTTTGATCATGGCTTCAATTTGGGTTCCCATTGCCTATGGGGGTTTTGCTCTAGGGTTTTGGGAGATCCCCACTTAGATGTGCATGACAAGCTAGGGCATGACATCCAAGGTGGGTTACACTTGCTTAGGACTTAGAATTCCAAGTTTGTTATACTTGCCCAATTCAATCTTCATGTGATAATGGGTAAAAAGGGGGTAACCCTGAGGTGGACACCCTGAGTAACACCTGGGGTGTTACAATAGTCATGACAAAAATCGGTGCACACAAAACAACGGAGTTATTGTTTCAGCAGAGGGAAGTACAATTAGTGAGAATGCAGAATATTATGGCATATTAACAGAGATAATAGAGCTTCAATTTCTTGGGGGAAGACGTGTGCCATTATTTCGTTGCAAGTGGGTTGACATATTCAATAAAAAAGAGGGATAAAGAAGGATGTTTATGGACTTGTTAATGTCAACTTTAAATGTCTACTTCGGACAAATGAGCCATTTGTATTAGCTAGCCAAGCTTCTCAAGTCTTTTTCGTCAAAGACAATCTGATCAAAGGTTGGCATTTGGTTGTCAAAATGCAGCCACGTGACACCTATAATGTACCTCCTGGAAATTTAGACGACGAAGATAATGAAGATGAGGATTATGATGACGAGGAAGATATAGCTGTTGATGATCCTCCAACTACATCATTTGGTGGAAAGAGGAAATAATGATTCTAGAATATTAATCATTCCCTAGGATACAGAACCTGTCACCATTGATTTATAGTATTCTGAGTGTGCTTAAACCATTATATGTGCTTATATTTTTTTTCCTGTATTAAACATAAATATTTTATGCTATTGCTATGCTAGGTTCTAGCAATACAGGGAAGGTATGGAAATGTAACAGCCTCTGCCCAGTCAAGCTTCATCAGTCCAGGATTGCTTCGTCAGCAACATGCGAGGAGGTCCTATCCAAACCCAATTACCGACATACTGATCAACAATGAGAGTATTTCTAAAAAACCAGCGAGAAGGTACTATTCACAACACAATACTACCACAACAATCAACAATGACAGCTCTATTATAAAGGCAACCATGAATCAACATAAGAAGAGGCCTTATACAAATCCGAATACTGCAGCAAATGGTAATTGATATTGCATTCATGTATTCCTTTACAGTAATTTATTGCATGCCAATTTCAATTTACTAACAATCTAGGTATTGTAGATGACTTAGAAGATGAACATTTCGATGAAGTATTGAAAAAAATGGCAGCATCACATATATTTCTGTTTATTGGTGATATATCATAATACAAATCTCTGAAATTAAGGTATCTTTGAATGCAAGCACAACTTGAGGAACAAATATCATTAGATCCTTCTCTTTCTAATGCAGAACTTATGGATAAGTGCTTCCCTTCAAAGAGACAGGATCACATTGTTGGATATGGTGGTGGCGTAAAAGCAAGATACCTTAGAAGTCCATGCATTAGTAAGGCTGAATTGATAGAAAAGTTGAAACAGTCCGAGGATGAGAAAAGAGCAATGCAAGAAGAAAATAGAGAGCTACGAGAAGAAAATAAAGCTACAAACAGTCGTATTAGCCGTATGGAACAGGAGTGGGAAGAACTAAAGAATAGATTAAGTAGTAGTTAGACAAAATTTCCTAGTGTGATCATTGCTATAAAGATTTTTCAGATTTTATACTATATTGAAATACATCTCATATGTAATAATCAGATTTGTTTTGGTTAATACAATTTATACTTGTTTCAAATGAGGTTCATATATGAGCTGTGAAGTGTTTGTTGGTGCATGCTGAAATGAAATTTAGTTTCCTATCTTTGATATACTATTAATGTAATATGATTACAGATGCAGTTTTCAATACTATTGTAAGTGGACGTTAATATTGACAGGTGGTTGTTAATAGTCATGTCTGTTATAGCTAAAACCAAGGTTGTTGATGCCTTATATGTGGTCCCTAAAAGCTGCAAATTTGGTTGTTGATGCTTTTTATGCGGTCGTTAATACCCCATAACTAACGACCATTACATATATCCGGTCGTTAATCGAATAACGATCGGAATCTACATGTGGTCGTTACTACAATGAACGACGGAACATTTAACGACCATCAACGACCACATTTTTGTGGTCGTTGTTTACTTTTGACGACCACATTTTGGCTATTAATGACCACATATCCTATCATTAATACTCATTTCTCTTGTAGTGATAGTATTTGAATCATACCTTTGGGGACCACGCTGCCCTAAGTGTAGGGCCAACCATATTCTTTGATCTGTAGGTGCTCTCATACTTAGTCAAATCAGGAGCTCTATGTTTCATATGAACCTCAAGCCCTCAGACCCAGCAATTGGGTAGGAGTCCAAGGCCAAGGATGCCCTAGGTGACTGGGAGAGCTCCAAAAGTCTAGGAGCAACCAAAATATAAAAAAACCAGAAGGCCATACAGGGCCTAGGTCTCGGCTAGGACAACCTCAGAGGTCCAGGGGGTTAAGCTCGGGTCTAGAGCATGATGGACCTCTAACTTAACCAAGGTTGAGGTAGGTCCCCAATGTACGGGGCCTCGGGGTACGTGGCCGGTTTTAGCCAGGCCCTAGCAATTTCTTCTTTCGAGATCCTTGGGAAATGTCTTCCTTACAAGATGGAGCCATAGTCCTATAAGGCTTATAAGGCTTGCAGGTGGACCCAAACTTCTTACAAGTTAAGATGCCTGACAAAACGGATTCATCGTGTGCCTAGTACTTACTATGTGCTTTAATGACGGTAGGTGTTGAGAGGTAGAATGAGCAGGAGAGTAAAGGGTGGACGGAGCAAACCAAAGAGGGCAACACGGGGCATAGTGAATTGATAACATGGTCTAGTTATTCCTAGGTTTGTCTTCGTATCCTATTACTAAGCTCGATAAACCTAGAAGTCGAAGCATTGGCAACAACCATAAGACATGTCTGCTTGCCTCTTCCAATGAGGCATGCAACGTCTTAAACTAAAAGCCCATAGTTAGCGAGAAAAAAAGAAAATACAGTCGATAAATTGTGGAGAAATCAACTGCATGCCTATGAAGACATACATGTAGCCATGTAGGACACGTTTCCCAAATACACTTGACATAATAGTTCCTCACGTATGAAGAAAATCTTGCATCTGTTAACTGATTGGCAATATAAATATTGTGCAATTAACCATCATATCACATGACTCGCACATCGTGCAGTTCGTGCGACACATTAGGTTGCATCCCCGAGAATAGATAGGGGCATCTTTATGTTTGGGTGCGAGTCTTTCATCTTTTTCCTCACATAGAGTTTGCTTCCTTTGCCTTCTTCCATTTTGCACAATGTGGGGACAGTTCAACGAGTCGCGTAATAAGGGGATGCAGAGGAGAGGGATATGGATGTTGCTAGAGTTGGTCCTTCGCTTACATGTGCAAAGTGTTCATGGGTGAGGCTAGTGTCGAGCTTTTTTTAGCTTTTTTAACTTAACTCCAAATCCTGCACAAAACTTTTTTAGCTTAACTCCAAATCAGCAAGACCGTGTTGTGACCTGAAGAGCATGTAAAGTCAGAAGGCCTTGCCAAAAGGTAATGCTTTTTTTAAGACCTCTTAGACTAAGGTGCTGATGGGTACTTGAGCCACAAAGGTGGCCAAGGGGGAAAAGAGCAGATATGTAACATATGGTAGAAACCATGTGCATCACACATCCGAAGCACTTGTTTTCTAGCATCAGTTTAAGCACTTTGTTGGTTTCACTGAATGATATATCATGCGTGTAGTCCATCAGACCATCAACATAGATTTCCTGATAAGTGACAAGAATATAATATATAATAGTCAATGCGAGTCTCTATGCTTTCTAAATCATTTTCAGCTTAAAGCATTCAACCAATATGGCAAAGAAATTAAAACGTTTTGTTTTTTTAGTTTGCTGCCATCAATTTTAGTACAGAATCACCATCCAGCATGTCAACATGTATGTTTAAGCTCATGTTTCCATTTGCCTCTCAATCTCACATAACATAAAAAGGAGAATATATATTACCGTCATATTAATCTTATTTTATTTTTAAACATCTATTTCTACAAAAAATAGAAATACCTTGCAAGCATATTTATCCATGAATGAAGGTAGGTCGGATTTAGGTTTACGTCCTCCAAACAAAGATCCCTCTAGTGTTCTTTCGAATGGAAGAAATTTACTATAGTAAAAGCCATGCACCTAGCAGCGCATACAGAGCATCACATCATCCTTTTTACGTCAGTCATCCGATCGTGTCGCAGCGGTTCCAACCTTCAAGCACACCAACGCATCGCGAGGCTTCGAGGAGCTCCTTCCGTCCCGGCGCCCTCCCCTCAAACGCCGCTAGGGCGCCGTCCTCGGCTAAGGAGCCCAGTCCCCTCCCCCCCCAACGTCGCCCCCTCCCCGCGGTGCCGTCTCAGTCGGCATCCCTCCCCTCAAACGTCGTTGGGTGCCATCGTCGACCAAGGAGGCCCCTACCCCTCCCTCTTCAACGCTACCCTCTAGGAGCTTCGCCTAGACGCCCCTCCCCCTCCTTCTCCCCCTCCCCGCAGGTTGACTCCATTGTGCGTGCGGATAACGGAAGGTCGCGTCGTGGTGAACTGTGGGCTATGGGACAACCTTCGTGTGGTTGTGCCGCTGCTAGGTGGTGGCTGGCCGTGCGCGGACGAATGAGAGAGTCGGGCAATGCTGCAAGGTCGTTGTTGTGCTAACA
This sequence comes from Zea mays, assembly GCF_902167145.1. Taxonomy (NCBI): domain Eukaryota; kingdom Viridiplantae; phylum Streptophyta; class Magnoliopsida; order Poales; family Poaceae; genus Zea; species Zea mays. The sequence continues at coordinate 59,166,610 of NC_050105.1, forward strand.
TGCGGATGCCAAGCGAGTCTAGAGGCTGGATGTGGAGCGGGACGATGATGATGCAATAATACATTAGTTTATTAATTATTCCTTTACTTAATTTGTTCAATAAAATAGTACTTATAAATATGGAACTGAATAAGCAAGAATTTCACATAATCACATATTTAAAAGAATTCTTTATTTCTCCTAAAATTTGGGTAATACATTATTTGTCCTTCTACTTGCAATTTTGGAGATTTTGACGATTGGCTATATGAGGCTACGTGCTTTAGAAGTTGCATGTGTACCTCTTGGAGAGTGTGACCTAGCTATTGATGGATCCTTTAGGAGTTGCTCATGCCAAGCTGGTGAAGTACTTCGAGTGCATTGGAAAGTAAATTGCTTTGATATATTTGTCCCCTCCATCGAGGCCAATGGTGATCGAGTAGCACCAGATCCGCTGATTTGGGTCCTTCTTGCCATCATACTTGTTGATGTTGACATGTTTGAACTTCTTCGGGTACATGGGGAGTTTAGTCTAGAGGAAAATGTCCACTAGTTTGTCCTCAATGTTGTACTCATTTGCCTAGGAAGATTCTATATTATTGGGATCCTGGCACCTGACATCAGTCACTCGTGAAGATCATGGCTATAGAGTACATCACGTAGAACACCATGATGTTGATGAACTTGAGGATGGTCTATGTCTCCTATATTTTTTATGTTTACTAGCATTTAGGTATTAGGTCCTCTATTAGAAGTGTGATATGTTCGGGTAGACACTGCATGTAATGATGCTTATCTTCTATGAAGCATTACCACTATAGATTCTAGCATGGCCTTGTACTAGTTGAACTCAAGTGAGAGATTTTCTTCATGTTGTAGTGTATCTACCATGAACATGATGTTGGCTTTGGGTGTTGTAGACCTTATGGCCTTTGACTTCTTGTAAGCTAGATTCAAGATTGTGTGCTATGGAGTTACCCAAAATGTACATTGCATATGTGATGGAAGTCTACTCCTATATTCTTGTTGTGTTGCTACTGCTCGGCTTCATGTTGGTTGTGTACTTCATGGCGAAGTCAAGTATAGATACGTCACTACGAATGTTTCCTATTCTTGTATTGAGCATCTGTCTCTCCAACCATGTTGTTCTTGTTGCTAAAGACATCAACTTCTTTCTCGTCACCGGAATCGACTTCTATGAGCATGAAAACCTCCTGCTATGACCACAGGTGGCCATGCTATTGAAGGTGCAAGGCTTAATGGTTATTGCTTCTACAATGTCGGTGAGAGTGATACTAGTTTGATATGGTAGTGGCTCCATGATGGTGACTATGTGGGAAGAACCAAAAGAATCCATGAGTAGACACATGGCTAGTGTATGATCTTCTCTTCTAACTTGGTAGTAAGGACTAGGCCTTGTTGAGCGTCGGTCGTCAGTGTGACTTCTTCTTTGTCTCCCTCCTTTGTTACAGGAGTGGACAAGTTAAGTCTAGAGACCACCGTTTGGTAGATAGAAGCAGTATTCTTGAACCTGAATGGTAGTTGGATTAGGCTTGGACCATAGTTGTTCGATGTCTTAGAAGTTAACTCGGAAAACTTGGTCATGTTCGAGTTAGGTTTGAGTTGTTTTCTTGTCCATATCGGACTAGAAATCAAAAATTCATCAAAATTCTCAATGACATCCATTGGTGCATTCTAACAAAGAGCTAGAGAAGCTTGATCTGTTGTAGTCTTCATGAGGCAACTATGGAGCATGTCGGAGTCATCCACCTCGCCGACCTTGTCGGTTGTTAAGCTGCTAGTGACCGATGATGACAGCTGGCTAAGCTAACCCATTGTCATGAACATACAACCTCCAAAAGGTACCCTATGCATGCATCTATCACATGACGCAGACAAAAGTTGTGAGCACGTGCCACATACGTGAGGAGTGACATTGCTTTGGTATACATGGTAGGGAGGGGAGGACACAAAATATGGAGCAATGGTGCTAGGGGTTGTGAAGAAGGATGGGAAGGCATGGGAGAAACATCGAGGGAAGGAGCAGGAAGATAGAATCAACCACACTAAGGGTATATTTGTTTTCTTCCAGGATTGCATAATCCACCTTATGTATTATATAAGCACCTAATGACCTTCTTATGGATTATCATAATCTAGGTATCTAGATTATGTAGACCACCTAATAATTTATGTTGTTTGTTTGTCTGTTAACTTATTTAAGCTAGATTATATAATCTAAAGGATAAACAAACATGACCTAAGAAAGAGAAATGAATTAATATTTGTATTCTTAAAACTTGAGCCCCTTGCCTTCACACCTGAATTTCCCGTCTTCGGAGGATGCTCGATGTGCTGACGCGTGGTGAAGCTGTTTAGCTTTTTAATGTTTTTTTGCTTGTGCTTTCACTATGTACGGAACGGGCGGGGCGGAGGGTGCAACAGAGCGTGCTAGCTTGTCTAGTGTGTATAATGAGTGATAGTGGACGTTAATTTCGTTTCAACTCCATGACAAAAGTAGAAAGGTTCAAATTCTAGAGTGAGGTGCTAAAAACGTAAAGTCACTTCTAATTTTTAATATACATTAGAAGGTGTTTGGGAAGACACCCTGTTTGTTTTAACTACAAATTTTGGAGCTTTTTTGAAAAGCTTCTAGTGGGCTTTTGATCCTGAGAATTCGATAATAACTTTTTGATAATGATATTAGCTTCCTAAACTCAAGAAGCTACAGGAAGCATATAAAATCAGGATTTCCAGTTTCCTATAAAAACAATTTCTTCTGAGCTTCTAATTTCCGAAAGCTAAATACAAAACTAACCGTTTGTTTTAGCTTGTAGTTTTTTATGCCGAGAAGATGCCTAGAAGCTCAAGCAAATAGGGCCTACAAGTTGGAGTGGACCTAAAAAAACTCCCATGAAAGCTATCAACTCACGCATATGCGTTAAAATTTAGACTTGTATAGTAGATGTCTCTTATGATTGTTTTTCAATATCTCCAACAATAAATATGTGAAGATACTATGGCTAGTTCCAACATTAATGTTACTGATAGTTGACGTGGACGATGTGCCAGTCCAACGTCAATTGATTCGACCGGTCGATGGGCTTACCAACCGACCGGTCTGATCAATGTTGACCATGTTCCATGTCAACTGAAGTTCCATAGAAAATAAATATAACACTGAGATGGATGTAGATTGATGTTAAAACTATGCAATAGTAGATAAGGATTGATGAGATAGATAACAGAGCCGATAGTAGAATCGATGTATGATATGCCATGATGCGGCAGTAGTTACAACGATTCAATGGAATGAGGCCACATAATAGCTACTCCCTCCGTTTCTTTTTATTTGTCGCTGGATAGTGCAAAACTACACTATCCAGCGACAAATAAAAAGAAACGGAGGGAGTACCTGGTATCGTCGATCACATGTAGAGCACATGAAGGAGTACTAACACACAAGCTACTTATGATGGGAATCGTTCACCATCATTAGCAGATAGCTGATATGGTTGCCAATTGTTGGGCGATGAAACTTCAATTGGTGTGTAGCAAAACATGTGTATCATGAATATATGTGCACATTCGATTTTCTCAACTGACTCGATTCTGCATGTGCATCCTTTTACATGTATGAATTCATAATTGCATAGATACTCGATATTAAGTTTGAAAAGATTTTCCACCACTCACTTGTTGCAAGACCGGTGGGGAGTATCACACAATCCCGAGTCATGACCACTTTGCATGCTCAACTAGTTTGGTTTATTCTACAGTAGTAGAATAAAAAACATTCAGCTAGATTTTAAATGTCAAAATCGATGTGAGTGTCCCTATTATATATTCTGAATTTATTTAAGGAAGAAACATCATTGTTCATTTACTGGTGAATGATGCGTCAGCTAACAATATGTGTTTACAGTGTCTTTCTCATCATTAGTAAGCTCTGCTGATTTAGGTCTGTTTGAAAGCGTCAAGCTTTTTTTTAGAAACTGATTGATAGACTGTGTTTAGTAATTTAGGGACTATAAGGAACTAAAAAAGAGGGACTAAAGTTTAGTCCCATGGAATCAAACATACCCAACTCCATTTAATACGAGGTTTATGAGGGATCTTTAGAGGGTTAGTTAAAAAAATACAAGAGACAGACTCTTTGCGAAGAGCCCGTCTCCACACGACTCTCTATGCATGCTGTTTATTAACTGCCGTATGGTCTAGAAGTTCATGGTTGTATCATAGAGTCTCTTAAGTGTCTCTTGTAATTAGAAAACTGAATCACCGTCTCAAGGCTGTACATACCCTAAATCATTCTCAGTGGGAGTTTCATTCCTATTAAATGACATGCCACCTAAGCAAAACACAATTACATGATATGCAAGTTTTATAGGAGATGAGAGTGTTTCATGGAGATGAAACCTAAATACACTGTTTTCTAGACAAATGTTGATTGTGAAGACTTGAAAATAGCGTGATGAAACCATCTATTGAGAATGACATAGTGTTCCATCTCGTTGAAACCTAGAATATTGGATTTTTGAGTTAAATGCATGAGTCTCTTTTGAATTTATCAAAAGGAAGATATTTAGACCCTGTTTGGAATTGATTCAACTTCATAAAATTTGGTGATACATGTCATTAGAAGCTTTAGAAAATCGTGAAGTTGGAGATACAAACTTTTAAAAGACATTTAAATAAGTTATTTTGTTTTTATTTAGATTAAAGATATTTTTAACCGCTTTAAAATATATTATGAACTATAATTTTAACCTGAAGCTGTAACCTAGAGCAGTGCCAAACACGTCCTTAAAATTGTTAAGTAGTGCACCGTCGCTATAGTTAAAAAATGAACATGTGATGCACAATTTTTACAAATTTAATAATGTGTGGACATTACTTGACATGTTTAAGATATAGAAATATATTTTAAAAGTTCATGAAACGTAGGTTAAGATATAGAAATGTATTTTTAAAGTTCATGAACTTAGGTTCCTTGACAAGTTTATAGACCATTAATGTATTTAACTCTTGAATTTTTGATATGACAATCCATCTACTACTGTTGTTATTAGAGTTATTTGTAATTTTTCCATTATTATTTATGTGTCTCGCTAGTTGCCATTGGACCTAAAGTATAGACATAGCACATAGATGGTTCTACAACCGGGTAACAACAGGAGAGAGTCCAAATCGAGAGTGACAAAATAGTAATGTTTTTGTTGTTTACCGCAAGAATTAATTAAATTATAATAATGATTTTTTTTGAAACTTAAAAAAACTGAGGCGAAAAGGAAAGCATCACGGAAACGTGACCCTCGCCGTTTACGAACAAATCGCCGACCCGTCTCCTGCTCTCTCCCAATTTCAGTCAGTTCGCTCCGCTCCCACATGCCTCCTCCGCCTCCCTCTCGCCGTCCCGGCATACCCAATCCCTAGGCACCCCGCCGAAACCCTAGATTCTCCTCTCCTGCTCCGATGGCTGGGGCAGCGGCGTCCCCCGTGGCGGCCCACGTGGTGGAACGGTTCCGCTCGCGGCTGCGCGAGGAAGCGGGCAGCGGGGAGCCGGGCGCCTCCGCGGTCGTGCGCTTGTACGCGGAGGCGCTCCGCGAGCTTACCTTCAACTGCAAGCCGGTCATCACCGAGCTCACCATCGTCGCAGGCCAGCACGCCGCGCTCGCCGCCGGGGGAATCGCCGGCGCCGTCTGCGCCCGCGTCGCCGAGGTCATTCTGCTGCTCTTTGCTACCCCCCATGACTGTTACTCTTGTTTTCCAGTTAAGGCGGCCCGCGTTATGATTTTTGGGGCATAAGGAAGCTTGGTCTTGGAGCGTCGAGTAGTCTGGCGCTCACATGGTTTTGGAGGTTGTTGTGCTTGTTGTGAAATGTGGATTGCTTGGCTTTGTTGTTGAATGTGAGAATTCCCATAAAATGGACGGGAGACTTTTTATTTGTAGGTTTTACAATAGCGTCAGTTTGTACAAGATCATTCCTTTTTGTGAGAAGCGATGTACGTTCAGTATGTTTGCTCTGATTGCTGTTTACAGTTCTGGTAGCATATTTAGATCCTGGGGTTTAGAATCTTTGTGGAACTTTGTAGATCAATTGGTGCTTGCCATTTTAATTTTTCTTAAAATTCCTGCTCAAAACTAGTAGGATGCTGACATACATGCATGAAATATGTAGCAACAGAGTAAACAGTTGAGCTTAAGAGTGTATGAGCACTGCATTGGAGAAAATAGTCGCTATGACTGATAAACTTCCTTTTTGATCGGAAGTTGAGAGTTATCCTATCGAATTGAGATAAACCTTAAACAATGTTATAGATAAATGCGTCATGTGTTACACTGGTTCTTATTTTGACTTACATACGAAAAGAGTTCAGAATTTTGGGTTTATTATTGCTTATTAGGATAGTTGTGAACTAAGTCAGTTACCTGTTTACTTGTTCTGTATGGTGTGGTAGATTTGGTTTTGTTTAGAAATATCTTGTAATTTTCTGGCTGCTTTTCTTGAAGATAAGACATACAAGTCTTCAATTTTAAATGGAAACAATATGGGAACTAATCATAAGAGCGAGGATTAAGCTACTAGTGGGTTTGCAGTTTTTCTTTCAGAACTGCAGGCTGTTTGAGTTTGTTCATCAACCAGTTTTTTTTCATATGCATGATTTTTAATTAATTACGACTTTCAAAGTTCTTTTGTGTGATGATTGTTCTTCTGCGATATTCTTGCAGGTGCCACCTGATCAGATATTACCATCTTTGTATCTGCTAGATAGTATTGTGAAGAACATAGGTGGGGAATATGTAGAGCATTTTGCAATTAGGTTGCAAAGTGTATTTGTTGATGCATACTACAGAGTTCATCCAAACCAGTATGCTTCAATGAGGCGCCTCTTTCGTACCTGGTGGCCAGTGTTTCCTTCTTCTGTGCTTCACAGCATTGAGGATGACCTTCAATTTTCGCCCTCAGAGAATAACCGTCCCACCACATCGACAAATGTGCATCAAACAGAGTCGTTATCTCCTAGACCATCTCATGGCATACATGTAAATCCTAAATACCTAGAAGCACAACATAAGTTCAAGCGGGTCAATGTGGTAAGACTTTGTTAACATCATGTATATATATGAGAATCACTGTTGTATTTATTTTGGTTCAAGCATGATAATTGTAGTCTAATGACTGTTAATAATTTGTTGTATTGTTGCACCTGTTGCATTCTGTAACAGTCTATGCGATTTAAGTTAACTTTAAATTTATTGACGATGTTTGTCCACTTTATTTCCTTAAAATTCAGGCGCACCAGTCAGCAGCTCAGGACACTAGGCAAATGTCTGATGTGCAGGAGGATCTGATAAATGGACTAACATCGAATAGTTCACAAGGACGGCCTTCAGTGTTTCAGGTATTCAGATTGTCTCTTCCCTTATCGTTCTTGTCATTTTTGCAACCACTATCCAATTTCAAGCCTGGCTTGCATGTAAAAAACTGTCTTCTGATTCTTTTGCTCCCCTTATTGGCCGAGAAAGGAAAAACGTTTTTTTGTCTTAATCTTTTTGGGGAAATACTCAATTTATTTAAGATACTGGTTCTGGTTACTGATTGCTTCTTCCAAAAGTTCCTACAACTTGGTTCCTTCCAAGAGTTCCTATGACTCGGTTCCTTCCAAGAGTTCCTATGACTCAGTTCCTTCCAAGAGTTCCTATGACTCGGTTCCTTCCAAGAGTTCCTACAACTCTACCTGGTTTAGTATTCTTGATAACAAACAATCCCACACCAAAGCACATGGCTAAGGCCCGACCCCGGTCACAATCATTCTCACATGGGCTATGGTGCCGCTGTGTATGGGTGGGGCAGGGGTTCGGGAGTTTTTTTGATCTGCATGAGAAGAGGTCTTTTTAATGTAATACTGTGAGGGCGATCTTACCCCTTTCAGGTTGAGTTTTTTAAACAATCGATCTTGTCTGACATTTTTGATGCTTTATTTTACCTCAAGCGAAATGAAGCAAAAGTACTCAAATCTACTCCTTCCATTTCAAAATGTTGGTCATTTTAGTTTTGTTCTAAATCAAATGTCTCTAGCTTTGACCATGTTTAGAAAAATGCACCAACATGTAGAGCATCAAATTAGTTTCGTTAAATTTCTAAGAGAACGAAAACCTAATCCATTGATAGTGGGTTGCAATATACATATTCCCTAACCCTAATGGGATACATGGGTTGGGCTCGAGGCCCATAACATATAGACACACACACACATACAATCTAACCCCTAGTGGAAACTCTAGCCATGACAGATTGAGACTGGACCAAAACTCTGAGAACACCGAGGAGGATGGAAGACCCTTAGTGAAGATGTCTGCAAACTGCGAGCTCACGAACGAATTGAAGATCGATGTCAACATGCTTCGTGTGCTGTTGCTGGACCAAGTTGATGGAGAGGTAGACGACGTTGACATTGTTGTAGTAGATATGTGTACTCTTGGTGAGAGGAATATGGAGCTCCTAAAGGAGCTAGCGGAGCCAGTTCACTTCAGCCACGCCGTTGGCAACGACACTGTACTTAGCCTTAGCGTGGGAATAGGAGGCCACATGTTGGCACTTGAAGGACCAGGAGATGAGGTTGTTCCCAAGGAAAACGATGTAGCCAAAGGTGGACCGTTGGGTCTTTGGGCAGCCTGCCCAGTCAGCATCGGAGGAGCAGACGATCAACACAAGGGTGGGGTGTCGAAGGAGAAGTTCAAAGGTATCGAAAGATCTGCTTGACAACCATGAGGTGCAGCTCTTAGGGTCATGCATGTGAAGACAAACTTGTTAGACCACATAGGCGATGTCAGGCTGGGGAAGGTGAAATACTGTAGGGCACCAACAAGGCTCCGATAGCCGTGAGGTGCGGCTCCCGGGGATCATTCATGTGAAGTTGGACTTGTTGGACCACATAGGCGATGTCAGGCCGGGTGAAGGTGAGATACTGTAGGGCACCAACAAGGCTCCGGTAGTCAGTAGGATCACCAACTAGAGGACTGTCACCAGAGACCTTGGCCTATGTGTCCACCGGAGTCGCACACGGTTTAAACTCCGCATGCCAGCATGCTTTAAGATATCCAAAGTGTACTACCACTGTTGAAGAAAAAGGCCAGTCGAGTGATGCTCAACAACAACACCCAGTAAATGATGGAGGCCTAGATCTTTCATGGTGAACTGATGCTGAAGAGTTGTGATATTTCAATGCAGAAGAGTTGAAGAAGAGGGAGTGAGGACAATGTCGTCAACTTATAGGAGTAGACAATGTCACTGTCACACTAGTAGATGAACATGATAGTATCAGATTTAGCCTCAGTGAATCCTAGGAAGAGCAAGTAGGAAGCAAATCGGCTGTACGAAGTGTTGGTTGTTGCTTTAGTTCGTAAAAAGGCTTGTTGAGCCTTAGGTCCTTGCTTAAGTCCATACAGAGACTTGTTGAGCTTGCAGACCCAGTCGGGGTGAGCGGAGTCAACAAATCCAGCAGGCTGGCTGTAATAAGTTGTCTCAGTAAGGGTGCGAGAAAAAAGCATTTTGACATCTAGCTGATAGACTGGCTAAGAATGGGACAAGCAGACTGCACCAATCACCATTAGACTGAAGGTCTCATCATAATCGACGCTCGGGCGCTGGGTGAATCCTCGGAGAACCCAATGAGCCCTGTACCTGTCCAGATAGAAATCCACTTATGGGTCTAAACCCACTTGCTAGCCAGCACATTGCCGCATGGAGGGTGCGACACCAAGTCCCAGGTGTGGTTGGCAAGAAGGGTGTCACACTCTTCCTCCATGGTGTAACACTAGTGAGGATCAGTGAGGGCGCGATGGATAGAAGATGTCACAGGGGACACTAACGAAGAGGAGGATGCGAAAAGGACAAGACAGTCGCCAGGATGAAGAACTCTAGCGTCCTGATAGGTAACCATTGGTTGGACGTGACGGTGTTTGCGGTGAAGTAGAGGGTGATACACCGCCAGCTCAACCTGAGAGCTAGGTGGGGCACCCTCTTGTGCACGTCGTTGATAAACATGCATAAGATTGATGAAGTGGACAAAGCACGTGAGGGTATCGACAACGCCACAGGTGAGCTCGGGGCCACGACATGGGACGTTGGGGGCGCGTGGGTGGGGGACGACAGTGCCACATAGCGCAATCAGGCTCAGTGCCTGGGCGGCATCGGGACCGCAGGGGGTAGCGGTGGAGTCGGGGAACCTGCTGAGAAAAATAGAGGTGGCTGGCTAGAGGGAGCCATAGGGTCAGTTCTAGAAAGACGTCTAGCTCGATAGTAGAGCTAGAGGGGGATGTGGGGAAGAAGTCCGTCTCGTAGAAATATAACATGGTTGGAGATCAACAAGCGGTTGGTGAGGTTAAGACATCGATATCCCATATGATCAGAAGAGTACCCGAGAAACACACAACGAGAGGATCAACAGGAAAGCTTATGAGAAGCTGTGGCATAGAGACTGGGGTAGCACACACACACACCCAAAGACACGAAGGTGGTCATAGAAAGGAGTGGTTCCGAAGACGGCAAAATGAGGCGTGTGGGAGCAGAGAGAGCTTTGGTAGATAGTCAATTGAGCAGGTAGGTGGCGGTGTGAAGACTCTCGACCCAATAGCGAGCAAGAACAGAGGCCTGAAACAAGGAACACATGATGTCGATAGTAGCACGAATCATATGCTCAACCTTGTCGGTTTGGGAAGAGGATACGAGCATGACATTCTAGCTGCATACCATGTGACAGTGACATTGTTCATCCGCCGCGCTGCCTCCTCACATCGATGCCGCCCCTGTCTTCCCTCATTCACCCCTACCGATTGAGAGAGATCCCTGGTAGGATCAGGAACCCTACCAGTCCGCCTCATTGCTTAAGGCGTTGCCCCAATGCTTCGAGCGGTGGCAAGGCATTAATTTGTGGATGCTTTGGCCTTTGTAGGGTTTGGGGAACGATATAGAGGTCGGAAAAGAGAGGCTTACAGTGCGAGACACTCCAAGCGGCGATGAGTGGAACCTCCAGGCGATGGCCATCTTCCTTCTCTCCAGGCGGCGACGGTGGCCCTACGCCCCTGCCTCTTCTCTAGCGGCTGATGGTTCCCCTCCGTGAGCTCCCCTACACCCCTACCTCTTCTCCAGCGGCGGGTGGCCCCCCTCCACGAGCTCCCCTTGTACTCCGCCCTTGCCTCCTGTGAGCTCGCGACGAGCGAGCCGGGGGTGGGCGCCGGTCCTGCTTCTATCTCATCCTCACAACTGGAACTGGGTCACAAGGCGGTGAGATCATGGGAGGGACAATCGGTTTGTGTGGTTGCAGTTGGGAACTGGGTCACGGTCTTGTATGTTCGTTGGGCCATGCTGAAATTGTTTAGAAACTCAGAGGCGGGTAGTAACAAGCCGGCGCCGTCCTACTCCGGCCCTCGTGGGCAAAATGCCCTGCATGTTGCTGTCCTAAACAACAAAAGAGGTGACATAAACAAACAATATAATATATAGTACACATCACGGTCAATATATAATATTGTATGGAATAATTAACACTCTTCTACTTGTCCTCCTAGCCTAATGGCTTGGTTTTCCAATATATTTTTATCATCATCTTTTTATATTCTATTGGCTACACGCCTTCACATATTACTTATGTTGGACTTTAAATCAAATATGTTGATTTATGTTAAACTTGTACTCCTATTTGCTACTTAGTACTATTATCCATATCTATTTGAGACTACATTCCTATATTTTCTATTTTTATTTCTTATTTCTATGTATTACTAAGGCGTCGCCTCACCTTACATCTTAACACTTAAAAGGTAAAAAGGGGGTTGGCTGCCTTCCCTCGTCTTACCGCCTTAAAAGGGAAAAATTGCTTTTTAGGTCCCTTGTCGTTGTTGCTTGCCAAAATATCCTGGCATTCGTTGCACTCGCTTAATTGCCCCACTTAAACAACGCGTAGTTGATGAAATACCCTAGTGTAGCTATTTTTATATTTTCATGGACCCAATAATTCGAAATGTCACTTTTACCCTCTGTATACACAAAACAGTGTTAAGCTTTGTTACTTCGATGTTACACAATATATGGAGTCGTTAACAGCAAACAAAACAAAACATTAGCAATGCAGTTAGGTAGAAGCAAAGAATAAATGAGCACATTCATTTCAGGGTCAAGCAGATTGGGAGATGCGTTATCTGATTTTTTCCTGGTAACTGAAGGGGAACTTTGTGAAAAAGTGTGCAATCTATTCTGTTGATGATCTCAGTCATGCTTCAAGGTTGGAGCATTCTCTGTCCAGCATGAAGGAAGCTAGAAATTCAATTCCAAACTGGAAAGTCTCACAATGCTGGCTATCAGGCCTCTAAGGCTGACTGGCTAGACCAGGTGGATGGAGAGTGGAACAAGTATCTATACAAGACGGCGCTATCTGGACTGGGAGAGGAAGGATGTGCCAAAAACATTCACAGTAGTAAGTAATAGCGAACCCCATATTAGGTAAGGAGTAACCTGCTCACATCATCAGTTGATAGTCTGAAACAATGGAATAAATGGAATAAGACAAGAGAAATAGGACCAGTTGACACCAAAGAATCCTAACAAAAGCACTGTTAATTCTGAAGCGTTTTTTCTAAGCATTGTGCAGACAAGTTACCATCATGTAGTGGTACTCTATGTTGAACACAATTTCTTCAAATCGAGCCAGGTACTAGAAACAATAACAGTATAGCCAGGTATAGACGGTCATGTCTAAGAATAGTGACACATAAGAACTACAGATCCATGATGATGCTCAATTCATCCTCATTATGTGTTGCTCATATTAGATAAGTACCTAGATAGCTTACAAGAGATGGTATATTCAGATTTTAGATATTTCTCCTGAAGGGCTTTGCATAGTAGAGGAACATCCGAGTTTTCAAAACTTGGCACTCCCTGTTTGGCTGCTGAAAGCTAATCAGAGTGTGCAACTGATCAGAGGACGCTGTAGCACGCCTCTCTGTCATGTTTGCAGAGGGTAAAAGTGGCATTTCGAATTATTGGGTCATGAAAAATATATGAATAGCCACAATGGGGTATTTTATCAACTACGCGCTGCTTAAGTGGGACAATTAAGTGAGTACAACGAATGCCGGGGTATTTTGGCGAGCGGCAACGACAAGCGACCTAAAAAAAGTAATTTTCCACCTTAAAAACTATGGTGGAAACCCAAGCAAAGAAGTGCGAAAAGAGAAATGGTGGAAAAAGTATTAGACTTCAAGCGCAAAGGGAAAGTCCATGAATAATGAGATAAATCAAGTATCACCAAGTATTATTTATACCCAGAAACATTGACAACAAAGGGATGCCCACAAATCAGTGTATGATAAAAAACATGTATAGCCTGAGAGGAGCTAGAGAAGGGGAGTCGAACATGCTGACCTAGCTAACAGGCATGTTATAGATGCTCACGAGTACCCCAAATACATCCATTGATAGTGGGCTACATGGGCTGGGCTCGAGGCCCATAACACACTTAAACTCTAAGTCTCACAAATTCACCATGAAATGTGTCTTGAAAGTGCTTAGCATTCAAGATGTTAATTTATTTTTCTATAAATTCAGTCGAAGTTAGAGAAGTTTGATTTTGTTTAGGTTAGAAATATTACAACATTACATTTTTGGGATGTAGTACTTCAACATCCATAACTGTTCATCTGCATTTCTTTTTCTTCCAATCCAAGTTGTGAAATGCTATTTCTGCCTCTGGTTTATTTTGTGATGGCTCATAATCTGTGTTGTAACCATATGGGCAGAAATCTTCTTTACAGTATGCTGATGATCCTGGTCAACAAGAGATGTTTCGACCTCTTGCTGGAGCAATAAGGGCAACATCGCCACATCTCTTGAGAACACATGCATCTGATGTGAATCTAGATGGGCCATTAGCCAATTCAAGGAGAAACTTGTCCAGATCACCACCTCTTGATGTGTTCCCTAGGAATGTTTCCCCAAAGAGACCACTAGAGAGGCTACCACCATCTCATTCTGTATTGGGACCTGATCCCAGAAAATTGCCTGATCGAAATGGCAGGTTAAGGTGGGCTTTGGACGATGGTGCACAGTGGCCTACAATAAGTATGCTTGATGAAGAGTACAGGAAGCAAAGTGCAAGGGAACTTATTGATGCATATGGAAATTGTCAAGGACGAGATGCTGATGAACGACTTCCTAAAGTACAGCGCCTGGATTCAAATGGTATGACTAGCAAATCTGGTGCACGAAATTGGTTAACTTCAGAGGAAGAGTATTCATGGGAGGATATGAGTCCAACTTTGACTGATCGAGTCAGAAGCAGCATGCCATCTTTTCCTCCTGGAACCATGAGAATTGGATTTCCTGGGGCAAATGCAGGGCTACTGGAATCTGATGTTGGGAGGCACAATTTCCTAAGCCAAGCTACTAGATCATCAGTTGATGTTTCACCATTTAATATTGAAGATAGGATTTCAGCTGCAAGTGTATGGTTGTCTGATCTCTCTTTAAATAATAGTGAATCATAACATTAGCATAACGCTTTGTGTGTCTATCGTCACCACCTGCAGTCCTATGAAATAATTTTTCTCCCTTTTATTTAAAACAATTATGGTTCCACACAATTGGATTGCTGCTTTCTATTCTAATATATCTGTAAAAATCGTTGTTCTAAAAGGCTGGATGCCAACTAGCCATGTGCTGTCTAGTTCAATTGGGCGGGCTAGGTGGCCCCAGGTACGCATGATGAGCTAGTTGGGCCAGACTGCCATTGGAGTGGCGGAAGCAGTAGCTTGCAAAGGGCCAACAAGACCATGACCTTTTGTTCCATCTGCTTCCTTCTTCTCCCGCTCATATTCTTAGCTAAGGTCATATACCACATGGCCCATGTATGCAAGTTAGCCTGTGCAGACAATGCAGTACTTTGCTGCCAGCCTAGAGCCTAGTGCCCTTCAGATCAATGATGAAGATGTGCTATGGAAAAACTCCAAGTAACATCAGATGTACTAATATAGACTTCAGCTTGCTGATCTAGAGATATTATTGCCAAATTTCGACTGACATATCCTTTGACAATCCTTGTTTGACTGAAAGGACAAAAGAGTAGTTTTGTAAAAATTGTGCAAATAAATTAGTCAGAGAAACAACATTTTGTGTTACCGCATATGTATGCTGTTAGGGAAGGAACTTTATAAGCGTAGTTTTTCAGCAGTTTATTCCTTTGTATTTTACAATTTGATGTAAAACAATCAATGCCTTCGCCCTTCGGCCACTCATAGATTTTAAGTAGGACTAGCACATTATTTCCCAGTAGCCTTCAGCAGGTTTTAGGCACGTGTGCATTATTTAACTGTTTTCTTGTCTTATACTTAACTGAAACCCTTTGAACCCTTTTGTCCATGCACCAAATAGAATTCATATGCAAACTTGTCAACATGGTAGTGTTGTCTCTATGAATCTATGAACACCTACTGACAGGGACACCTTCCTCTTGCAGCATGTTGACATTTCCACAAGGAGATATCCAAGCAATTTTGGTGTTCAGAATGGAGCTCTTTTGGAGTACCAGAATTCTGAACATACTCTAAATCATGGGAGAATTGCTACCATGCCAGCTCCACCTTGGCAACAGCCTATTGGTCTTCCATTGCGAATACAAGGACCTGAACATCCTTCAGTACTTGGTAGAATACCACAGCCTGTCGACGGTGAAATGCCAGTCAAGAGGTTGGACATTAGTGGCACGTACAATGGTTTGAATGTAGATAAACCCTTGGTGAAGCATAGGTCATCACCTGCTCCTGCCCCGACAGAATGGCTCCCCCTTCACCATGCCCAATCACAAACTTTACCACTAATTCCACCTGATACCAAACATGTTAGAAGTGCATCAGATAGTTTAGAAATTAGTTCTTTTGTTAGCCATGGAGGTAGTTCATCAGTATTTGTTCCACGGCATCAGTATGATGCCGTGGATCGGAAAACAGGTACCAGTAACTTAGCTCAACCACCATCACCATATCAGAACCAAGATTTGTTGCCATCAAGTCAACAAAATCAAGGTACAATTTTGGGAAACCAAGCTCATCCTCATCGTCCCCTAAAGTTACATCCCCATGCTCATCCTCACCATCAGGAGACCTTTAGAAGCTTTGCACCTGGCATGTCTGTATCTCCATTCCAAGGACAAGGAGGTAATGCAACCATGACACCAGTTTCTGTTCTGCCAACGTCTTTTTCTGTACCTCCTGCTGTGCCACCCTATGGCGTGCTGTCTGCACCTGGGTTTCCTATGCCACCATTACCGCCTGGACCACCAGCACCTGTCTCACTGCAGATGGGTTCATCATCATCACAAGTTGGTGGCCCCCAACCATTTGTCTCTGGACTGTTGAGTAACCTTATGCGGCACGGTGTAATTTCACTGGAACCACCTAGTCAATCCCAGGTATTTCTCATGCTTCATGCGTTGTATTATATGACATTATTCTGTTCATATTTATACTGTTAATTGAGGGGAAAATTGTGAATATTTTTTTGTAGGATTCTGTTGGAGTTGACTTCAATGTAGACCTCAAGGTACGGAATGAATCTGTCACCAATGCTTTGTATCAGGATCTTCCAAGGCAGTGCAAAACTTGTGGTCTTCGATTTAAATGCCAAGAGGAGCATCGTGCTCACATGGACTGGCATGTTACAAAGAACAGGAATTCAAAGAATCGTAAGAAATCTTCACGTAAATATTTTGTCACCGCTGTTGAATGGTTAAGAGCAGCAGAAACAGTAGGAAACGATGGAGTTCCTGCTTTTGTGCTCTCAGACCCAGTCCCAGACAGACAGGAAGAGAAAGAAATTGCTGTTCCTGCGGATGAGGAGCAAACATCCTGTGCATTATGTCAAGAGCCATTTGAAGATTTCTACAGTGATGAGACTGACGAGTGGATGTACAGAGGTGCAGTTTATATGAATGCACCAGATGGTAATATCGATGGTTTGGAATGGTCACAGTTGGGACCTATTGTCCATGCTAAATGTCGATCTGGGCCCGGCAATACTTCTTAGGGTGGGCATAGCTGGTGAGTATCTATTCATTTTTTGTGCTATAATAAATATATATGAACTTTTAGATGTACATAGTTTTTTTCTTGAGGTTAACCTCACTGTAAACAATGGATATTATCTCCTTGCGAGTATTTAGCTGTATTCCAACACATTTTTAGCTATGATTATGTGTTATCTGACTGAACAAAAATGCTGGATGTGATATGCAATGTTCATGAATTTTCCATTATTTATTGTCAGTGTTCTCTGTTAGATGAATATACTCTCACATTCGGGACCCATTATTTTTTGTTTGGTTTTGCCTGGTGCAGTGGTGAGAGCTGTCTTAGTGAGCACTAGGTTACGGGTTCGAAGCAGTCTCTCCACATTTGCGGAAGGAACGCTTGCCTCGGTTTATCCCTTCCCTAGACCCCGCTAATGTGGGAGTCTCTGGCACTAGGTCTGCCCTTTTTGTCGTGCTGAACCATTTTGCAGATCCATCATATGGATTCTCAGGATGTCCAATTCTACTGGCATATATAATGAGAGGACCTTCAGTTGCTCTCTTGAATAGTTAGTTACTGTTTGAAGGATTATGTAGGTTTAAAAATGGAAATGTGAATGCTCATGTTTGTTCAAGACTTCAAGTAATATACTTTTTTAATTGGTGTAACTTTGGTAATGACGAAGGTAATCATGCTAATTATGTGATTTTATATGCTAATGACTATGCTTTTTTATAATTTTCTAGCATGACTATGCTTTTCATCTCTCACCTTTTAGTATCTAAGGAAGGATAAAAGCAGGCTTTGGACTAATTTGTCAAAAATGACGATGTTTAGGAGTTCAGGACTATTGTAGTCCCTTTTCGTTCGTACTTGACTATTTTTGAGCAGGCTTTGCACTAATTTTGTAAACAATGACCATTGTAGTCCCTTTTCATTCGTACTTGACTATTTTTCCCATCATGGCATTACTAATCTGCACAATTATTTTGGCATCTTGGATATATTTTCTCAAGCAGGCGTGATCTAATTTATAAAAAAGTGGCAATAATCAGGAGGTCAGGACTAGCACAGTTACTTTCTATTTGCTCTTCACTAGGTTTGCCCATCATGGCATCACTAATCTGCGCAGCTATTATGTTTGCCAATCAAAGATTCATACATTTAGTTGAACGACGCTAATACTGTGTATCTCATTTTGTCATTCCCTGACAACGATATCCTGGTGCACAGGGCCTTTCCTTCTTTTTTTGTGAGGATTTTTATTTTGTTTTTGTGCTAGCTCTTAGCCTGTTTGGACTTTGGAAGCATCGTATGTTTTTAATTATGTAGTCAGTGTTCGTGCAATTAGTAAGCTGCATAGGCACATACAAGCACGTAAATTCTGGTGACCTCTTTCTGATGACATCACGATTCCTGTGAGGATATTGACTCATTTTTCTGTCAAATATCGAATGGATCTGACATGAAATTCATTGAAAGTAATTGATGAGCAATCATATTTGTTTTACGTTTTCTTTGTCCTACAATTTTTTCCCTTTGGATTATGAAATCGTCAATGACCGGTTATAAGTTGGAAGGTGGTAAAATTGAGATTTACTCACCTATTTGCCATTGATCTGTACCATGTAATTTAGTTCCATGCTGTTGTATCAGCTACTACCTCTTCCTTAAAGAGGTGCATAGCTAGAATGAGTCTTTTAGGGACTTGCAACAAAACCTTTTTCTTCTTTGGCTCCAAAAGGATCCTTTCTAGTACATGCCAAAATAGGAACCTAAGGGCTAGTTTGGAAACCTCATTTTCCCACGGGTTTTTCATTTTCCCAAGGGAAGTTAGAACATTTTCCCTTGGGAAAATAAAAATCCTTTGGGAAAATCGAGTTCCCAAACTAGCCCTAAGTGTGCTTAAAGCCTTAAAAAGCCTGCTGAGTTTTCCTGAATGGTGTATGATCCAATGAGATGGGTTCATTGGTTTACTCCTTTGGCCATGGTGATGATTTGAATACATAATATTTGTTTTCATATTAGTTGCATGTGATGGCTTCAATTTTACACTTTCTGTCCCTAATTTAATGTTAATAAAGGCACCATGAAGATAACTTATCATATTGTTTATTAGTCTTGCGTGAACAAATCACTCGAACTTAAACTTGTGATTATGTACAACAACAGCAACAAAGCCTTTTATCTCAAGCTAAACTTGTGATTATCTGATGGTTAATAAATTCCTTTAGAAGTGCCTCATTGAAAGATGTTGCTATGTTGATTGATAACTATTTTTATTTTCGTTGCAGGGATGATTTGATAGTTTTTTTTTCCCGTTGCGGCTGTAGGCATGACCTGTAAACTAATGGAGACTCAGATTTTGGTATGGTTAGCTTCTTTTCCATCTGGCTCCCTTAATAGCCAGTGCATAGAATGTTTTTTGGAACAAAAAGGCAGGAGCCAGTGCATAGAATGTCAATGTGACAATAGTGTATAACTGTAAAATTTTTGTGTAATTCAGTTGCACAGTGCTGCTTTTTCATTACAACTATAGTGTGATCTATACTGAAGCTTCATGTTTAGGGTTTCTGCAGCACAGTTGTTGACAACGGTATATGTATATGTAACCATGGTTTCACTGGACATGGGAAACAATATATTTCAATAGTCCTGTTTTCTTCCGTTAATATCTTGTGCAGAATACATAGCAGTTCTCTACGTTGGTTGGTAGCTTTGGAAGGGATCGCCCAAGATGACCATGAGTGCTGGTGACTATTTATGCCTCTCCTGAAGTGAAAGGGACTAGATGCTGTCATTACCTTATTGCCAAAACTTTTTAGTATTTTCCTTTGTAAGTTGAGAGCGTTGTTTGTGACATATTCTCGGTCGCTTATATAGTTCCGTATTGCTGATATGTTCATGCTCCATAATGTGGATGAGAATGTCTTATTAGACTTTATACTTTATTCTAGTTGGTATATGCTCTGGCGAACTATTCAATGAAACAATTTCGCAATGTTTTTTTTGTCCAAATTTACCTTTTTGCTGCCCCATATTGCTGTGTGAATTTGACTGGATTCGCCACCGTTCTTATTATCTTCATTGTGGTGGTATGTGTGACTGTTGGGTATTCTGTAACTTGTGATGGTGGGTTCTCATACTAAGCTGAATGATTTTTTAGATAATCTCATTTCTGATGTCACATCGCCGCATGACTGCTCTTGTAGGGTCTTCATTGCCGCGATTAGCTTGCCCAAAGGTTGGCAGGCAGACTCGCATATGCAGAAAGGAACCTACCTTTTTTTTCGAAGTATTTCAATGGGGACCGACTCTGCAAAAAGCTTTCGAAGATTTGAAACAATATCTCATACATCTGATAAACATGTCTTCACTTTCGTCAAGAGCCATACTTCTCCTATACATATATACCTCTGATTCTGCTGTCAGTGCGGCATTGGTTCAAGAAAAGCTAGAAGGCCATATGAAGAATCAAGTATCAATTTACTTTATTTTAGAAGTCTTAAGCCCATATAAGAAAAATTATACATAATTAGAAAAGTTATTATATACAGTACTCATGGCCTCCATAAAGCTTCGGCATTACTTTCAGTCACATCACATAGGTGTCCCTTTGTCACAACCATTGAAGGACATCATAAGAAATAGGGAAGCAACACGAAGGATTGAAAAATGGGCTGCAGATCTCAATGAATTTATCATCGACTTCGTACATTGATCATCAATACAATCCTAGGCATTAGCAGATTTTATTGCCGATTGGACGCTAGGGGCTCAGGGCAAAGAACGGGCACTAGACGAAGAAGTATGGACAATCTTTTGTGATGGATCATTGGGGTACCTTCAGCGCAGGTGCCGCAACTTCTAATCACACCATCGAAAATAAAAACTTGTTATGCAGGCAAAGTAGACTTCCAATATACAAATAACATTGAAGAGTATGAAGCAGTATTGCAAGGACTTTAAAAGCTAAAGGCGAAGGGCGATTTTAAATTCTGATTCCTAGGTAATCACAGGGCATGTCAACAAGAGTAGTGGAGCAAGAGATCCGTAGCTAGAAAAATATCTCGACACAGTCCGAAGGATGGAAGCTTCCTTTGAGGGTTTTTCAGTAAGGAATGTTCCAAGAGGAGATAATGAACAAGTAGATGTGCTAGCTAAATCGGCAGCACAAGGGCTGCCTCTCCCAACAGAGGTGTTTTTTTTGAAATCCTCAAAGCACCTTCGATAGACCTTATAAAAAAAGTTGTGTTAATAATATCACCAAAACACAGTGAAGATTGGAGAACATAAATCATATCTTTCCTCCAGGGCAACTACCCTTCTGATGACGAAGCTTATATTAGAAGGATGCAGGCCAGAACAAGACCGTACATGTTGGTCACTTGTTCTCAAATGCTGCGAATCAAGAACAAGGCAACACAATTGTTAGGTATTAAGGACCTTCGTCTTCCGAAGCATTACCTCCTCGTGGATATAATGATCATCAAACGAAGGTCATGAAGGACATGTCTTCATCATCTTGTAGATAAATAAGAATACACAAGGATAAAGATAGCGAACGTAACTCATTGATTCATTCATATTTGCATTCCATAAAGTATGTATGAGTATTAACAAAATCTATATTACATTGATACCTTCGGCTTGCTCGAAGGTGTTGATATGAGAGTGATTACAATCCAGCGTGAACAATACGGTGCTACTATTCATCTATTTATAGGCACGGGACGTAGCCTGGGTAAAAGTACATTTATGTCCCTGACATTTACTTATGACCATAACATAAATCATTAAGGATTAGCTAGTCTTTTTCCTTCCGGCCAGCATCATGTTCAGTCTTCATCACCATTATAAGCCGAAGCTATTTTGGCTATAGCTTCGGCATTCATTCTTATCATCTTTGGATCATATCTTCACCTCGTATGCATTCATTCTTGTCATCCTGAAGCTGAAGCTCCTTGTAATAATCTGTATCATGTTGAAAACAAATGGTTAATCATGTTTTTGAGGACCTTCGGAAGATGAAGACCCCCAACAGTAGCCCTTCGCAGTATTAATTTGTTTCTTTATAACAAATTCGTACTACGACGTGAACGAAGGCCTTTAGCAGAAGGTCCGAAAAACACATTCCCCTCGCTAGAATAGCGAATCATTCTGAACCATGGGACCCACCGAGCTGTGGGGCTCTGAGTATATATATATAGAAGGCTGTGTTGCGAATATTTTTCGTGCCATCTAGCTGTTTGCACTGTGTTTGCCATTCTAACCTTCTTCTCCTTTGCGAGCTCGATTGACTTTTGAGCTTCGCCATCTGCCGCAACCATCACCTGAATGGTTGAGGGGAAGAAGATTATAGACCCCACAATGTCTGGGTTTTACGAAGCTATGGAGAAGACCAACATAGAAAACATCACCAATGAGATGCTGGTTGGGTTGTCCGAGGATTCTAGCGATAGCGACAGTTTTGACGTGGAGAGTGGGAACGAAGATGTCGAAGATCGGCCATGGAGGCCGAGCCATGTTGTTTTTGAGAAGTCAACTGTCAAACAAGGGCAAATTGAAGCGATGAAAGGCAAATATTTTCATGATGTTTCTATAGTGAGGGCTAGGGGAGAAAGCACCGTTCCCCTTCCTAAAGCTGATGAGGTGGTGGTCTTCAAGAGCTTCATGAAAGCTGGGCTTCGCTTTTCTCTCCACAAAATGTTGGTTGAGGTTCTGAAGACATTTGAGATATACCTTCATCAACTTACCCCCGATGCTCTTATCAAAGTGGGGGTTTTTCTAGGGGCCCCGAGGAGTCAGGGACTGGAGCCGGATGCTAGGTGCTTCTGCAACATTCACGAATTATCTTACCAGACGAAGGCGATCGGAAAAGAACAATATCATAAAACTTCGGCTGTTACAGCTTCGTGCCCCGCTCTGAGGCAAATTACCCTATGCCTACATTTCGGAAGAAGTGTCCGGGCTCTTGGATGAAGCAATGGTTTTACATGAAGAATGACCTAAATCAGAGGGAGGATGTGAGGGGCGTCATTCAATGTCCCATATGGTCACGTTTCGGCATTAGGAGGCCATCAATCACAACTGGGAATGAAGTGCAAGTTTGCCTAATGGCCTTCAACACCATATGTACCTACATTGGTACCAGAGATTTAGTTCAAGAGCACATCGCTTTCAAAGTATGACCTCTTGCAAATGAATGGGAAATGCCGAAGGAAGCTGGCGCTGGCTCCAGTCAGGGTGGCTTGGTTTATCTCAAATACACCTTCCGGTACAGAAGGCAATTTGACGAGCCAAATGATGATTGGCTAGATGCTATAGAGGCAACGAGTGACGAGCTACTTGGAACCTACTCGAGGGAAAAAGAGGTATGGCAGTTGCCTTCGTCACTCGAGGGAAAAAGAGGTTGAATAGGGTTTTCGATGTTATTGGGGTTGTCTACCCTGATTATTGTTTTCCTGTTCGAAGGCAAGGGGGAAAGAGAAAAGTTGCTGCTTCAACTTCTTCCAGTGCGCTGAAGGCAAAGAGGGGCAAGGTCTTAACACGTAGGCCGAAGCCTATTGGGAGGCCGAAGTGCCAAAGCTTATTGAAAGTGCAGAGGCTGGCCCATTAGTCACAGAAACAACTCCTGCGATGCTGATCGAAGCTAGCGCAGGCCCGATCAAAGAGCCAGAATCAGAAAAGGTAGCAGAACAACCAAAGGTGCTGACCCCACCAGCCGTAACAGGGCTGTCGAAGCCATCGAGCACTACAACAGCGACTCCAAGGAAAAGAAGAATGGCTAGCGTTTTAGATGCTGTTTTGGAATCTGTGAAAGCACCAGTTTCTTCTTCTGCCAAAGCATCTGGGGAAACATCTGGAGACACAAAAGAAGCAACTATCGCAAGTGCGGCTACTGTTCTTTCTAAAGACGGACCTTCAGAAGCCGTGCCAATAGGTCTGTTGGAAGAAAGTGTTCCTGAAAAATCTAAATCTCCCGCTCTCGAAGCCCCTCCTCATGGTGACTTGGAGTACATTGTTCGACACACTTCGGGAAAGCAACTGTCATTAGAACAAATTGCCGAAGCAGAACACTATGCCAAGGACTTGAAATACCCTCGAGGGTCCTTGGTATATGGAGGGGATGACGAAGATGACTTCCTGTACTGTCTGCTCGACAGTAAGGAGGTCAATGTTTGTCGCGAAATGATGAGTAACATGGGATTCCCAAAGCTAGAGCTTGGTTTGTCTGCTATGTCAAATGACCAGCTCGCGGACAACCTTGCTTACAATAGCTTGAAGGTTTGCACGTTTTGGCTTCGAATTTGGTAGTTTCCGATCTATTATTTTTTTGGTAATTCTTACTTTTATTGTTTGTTCATTTTTTTTGCTTGGTAGGGCCTAATCCTCAGCAAGGCTCTGAAGGCTCAAAAAGGTGCAGAGGATGAGAGCTGTCAAATAGCACTTGGAAACCTCCGATCGGAGGTTATAACCTTGAGAAATGAAGCTCTTGCAAAAGACAAGATTTTGCTATCTTTGGTTTAAAGGGTGAAGTCCAGCGAAGCTATGTTATCTACCCAAGCAGAAGCACACAAAGCTGAAGTGCAAGAGCTAGAAAAGAAAGTTGCCGAAGCAACTAAAATTTTTAATGTAGAGCTGACAAAGCACGAAATATGTGAAATCGAGCGATCAAGGGCACAGAGAAATGTTGATGAGCTTCGTACAGCTAAGGAAAAATGCTACGATATGGCTATGGAATGCGCTAAGAATCTGAAGAACAAGTTTTCCAAAGTTGGTGCATTTTCTTGGGAGCAAAAATTCATCTGTGGTGACCCCGATGGAATTATCCAATGGATTAACGGCGAGGCCGAAGCCTTTGAGGAGATTCTTAGTGATAGAGGGGATTTCTGTGCTTTTGCCGGTGCCCGTGGGGTCGTGTCCGTTTTGAAAAAGGTTGGCTGTGATCATGCCAAGGCTGTAGTTTAGCCAGATTTTGCCTTCTCGGCCAACGATGTTGGAAACCCTTCGACCAAAGCTACTACACTAGGCAGGAAGTTTTATTCCGAAGTGTGGCTGAAGGGTGGCCGAGAAATAGCTGATGAGGCCATTAGAAAAAATGAGAAAGAGTCTCATGACGCCTTAGAAGAGGCTAAAAGAGTTGAAGAAGCTGCTGAACGGGCCAGACTTATAGGTATATCCTTTATAGCTTAGCTTCGTAAATTTTTGTAGCTTCAGTACTAACAGATATTTGTGTTTTAATGCAGCTGAGCTCTCTCCCCCTCCCACACCATATGATCCTGAAACTGATCCATCTATGAAGGAGGCGCTCGATATGATTAAGATTGGTAATGAGCCTATTGACGAAGCTGTCGACAAGCTGTTAAACGAAGCTACCGACAAAGTCCTAAAAGAAGACTGAAGTTGTGTGTATTTGATAGTTTAATGTCCTTGTATGTAGCTTTTGTTTTTGTAAGAAACAATTATCAACTATTTGCATGTATGTTGATGTAATATATTTCTTTGTGATGCGTGAAACCTTCATACATACCGTTTTTGAGCTGGCGGCGAAAAAACACCTTCCCTTCTTTTCGCGCTTCAGAAAGAAATCCCCATTCTTTGCCGAAGCAACTATGTAGTTCTTGCCAAAGACGTTGCATAAGAATACCATTGTCGAAGGCATAAACTCCGTATGACAGTACCTCTGTCACAAGCATGGATCATGCCTTTTTAATACGCTCTCTCATGAGTCTTTGCCGAAGCTGAAGGAGCAATTTTCCTTGTTTTTCCACTGTATGTATCAGTGCAAAGTGATGCATGATGCGATGTCATGCAATATGATTCGATGGTATGATGCAAATGATGTTGATGCACAAAACATAAAAAAATAAGACTCTGCATCCCCTAGGAACGACTTTGGAGTCTCTTCACCTTTTACTTAGGTGGTATTTCAGTTGTGCATTCCTTTAGGAACGACTTTGGAGCTAAGCTCTGCATCCTCTTAGGAACGACTTTGGAGCTTCTTCACCTTTTACTTAGGTGGTATTTTAGCTCTACATCCCCTAAGGAACGACTTTGAAGATTCTTCACCTTTTACTTAGGTGGTATTTTAGCTCCGCATCCCCTTAGGAACGACTTTGGAGCTTTTTCACCCTTCTTGTTACACTCGATGGTGTAACCACAGATTTATTACAACAGGCCGAAGGTTAAACCTCCTTATATTGTCTTTTCGAAGGGAAATATAAAGACAGAAAAGTGAAAATACATTTAACTAGGAAACTTTCTGATCGAGCCCCTTTGTTGCTTTAGTAAATGTGTCTCGATTCGGGCACAATGCTATTGACTGTGCGAGCTTCAGACTCCTCTCGAATGTCACGCTGTTGTTACGCTTGGCGATGCCCTTCTGGCTGCTGGTTATGAGCCAAGGTAGGTGCCAATGGTGGTGGTGGTGGTAACTGAGCCCATGCAGCTTGAGAGTGACTTGCCGAAGCAATTGATGTCGTGGGTTGCTGGTTGCTCACATATTAGGCAATATGCAAGACCTGTTTCGGCTGATTTTGCTGTGCTTCGGCTTCAACGATCTCCTTCTGCTTTTGGATCGTGACTTGGCACGTCCTCGTTGTGTGTCCCTTATCCTCCCCACAGAATAAGCAGAACAATCTCCTAGGTTGAGTACTGAACCTTCCTCCGAAGCTTCTTCCCCCTCTACCTCTTGGAGCTGGTGGCATGTAAGAGGTTTGCTGCATTCCCGAAGACTGTGAGCTTTGCTGGCTGCCCTGGGTGTGGTTTGCCCTGTCATCATTTGTGCTGGGATTGTGGATTGTTCTGACATGCCTTGGGTGGAGTCTTCCTCCGAAGCCCCTAGTCATCTCAGAATACCTGTAAGCCTCCTCCCTTCTCTAGAGAAAATCATTGTCAACTCGGATATATTCATCCATCTTCTGGAGGAGCTTCTCAAGAGTTTGTGGTGGCTTCCTAGCAAAATATTGCGTTGTCGGTCCTGGCTGGAGCCCCTTGATCATAGCTTCGATGACAATCTCATTAGGCACCGTTGACGCCTAGGCTCTGAGTTGCAGGAATCTTCAGACGTATGTCTGCAAGTACTCTTCATGGTCTTGCATACATTGGAACAATGCTTGGGTAGTTACTAGCTTCGTCTAGAAACCCTAGAAGCTAGTTACCAGCATGTCCTTGAGCTTTTTCCATGACAAGATCGTTCCCGAGAGAAGGGAAGAATACCACGTCTGAGCTACACTCCTGACCGCCATGACGAAGGATTTTGCCATGACAGCCGTGTTGCCCCCATATGAGGATATGGTTGCTTCGTAGCTCATGAGAAACTGCTTCGGATCCGAGTGCCCATCGTACATGGGAAGCTGTGGTGGCTTGTAAGATGGTGGCCATGGGGTAGCCTGCAACTCTGCCGCTAACGGAGAAGCCGCATCAAAAGCAAAGTTACCATGGCAAAAGTCATCATACCATCCATCATCGTTGGTTGGACTTTCTTAATGAAGCTCTATCTGTTGAGGCCTTTGTCCTTGATTATCTTGGGTGATGTGGCACATTTCTTCAGCAGCTTCGTCGATCTTCCTTTGAAGTTCGGCTAGCCGAAACATCTTATCTCTCTTGCTCTATATTTGTTGATCTATAGCTTCCAAGTCTCTGATTTCCTGGTCCAACTCCTCTTCCTGTGGTGTTGGGCTGGTAGCCTTCCTTTTCTGGCTCCGAGCTTCTCTCAGCGAGAGTGTCTCTTGGTTGGTGTCTAGTGGCTACAGGGCAGCCCCTAGCACAATTGCCTTCTTCGATGGCATGACGAAGGCGAATGCTTGTCGAAGGTTGTGAAGTGAGTTCACCGGAGGTGGGCGCCAATGTTGGTCACTTGTTCTCAAATGCTACGAATCAAGAACAAGGCAACACAATTGTTAGGTATTAAGGACCTTCATCTTCCAAAGCATTATCTCCCCATGGATATAATGATCATTAGACAAAGGTCATGAAGGACATGCCTTCATCATCTTGTAGATAAATAAGAATACACAAGGATAAAGATAGCGAACGTAACTCATTGATTTATTCATATTTGCATTCCATAAAATATGTATGAGTATTAATAGAATCTATATTACATTAATACCTTCGGCTTGCTCGAAGGTGTTGACATGAGAATGATTACAATCCAGCGTGAACAATATGGTGCTACTGTTCATCTATTTATAGGCACGGGACACAGCCCGGGTAAAAGTACATTTATGTCCCTAACATTTACTTACGACCATAACATAAATCATTAAGGACTAGCTAGTCTTTTTCCCTTCCGGCCAGCATCATGTTCAGTCTTCATCACAATTATAAGCCAAAGCTATTTTGGCTATAGCTTCAGCGTTCATTCTTATCATCTTCGAATCATATCTTTACCTCGTATGCCTTTACTATGGGGAAAACTTCCATCCTGAAGCTGAAGCTCACTATAATAATCTATATCATGTTGAAAACAAATGGTTAATCATGTTTTTGAGGACCTTCGGAAGAGGAAGGCCCCCAACAGTACATGATGATAGAAGGGGAACTGTTTAAGCAAGGAGTTTGGTCACCTCTGCTAAAGTATTTATCTAGAACCAAAGGTCATGAATTGATGAAAGAAATTCACTCAGACATATGTGGGGCTCACATTGGATCTAGACCACCATTGGATAAGGTTTTCAGACAAGGGTTTTACCAGCCAAAAGCTGCTTTGGATGCAGCGGATTTGGTACAGAGATGTGAAAATTGCTAAAGATGTGCCAAAGACCAAAAACAAGTTTCATCGCTAACCCAATTAATTCAGCCTACTTGACCACTATTGAGGTGGGGAATGGATCTATTGGGACCATTACCACCAGGTCAGGGGAACTTAAGATATGTTGTAGTAGCAATTGAATACTTCTCTAAATGGATTAAAGCCAAACCATTAGCCACGATAACTTCGACCACGGTCCAGAAAATTTATTGGCAAAACATTATTTGTCGCTTCGAAGTGCCGAAGGCCATCATAGTGGACAATGGAGCGCAATTCGATTCTGTGGCCTTCAAAACCTTTTGCGATCAAATTGGTACAAACATACACTTTGAATCGATAAGGCATCTAGAATCCAATTGCATAGTTGAGCGAGCAAATGGTGTTATCCTCAAAGGAATAATGAGATCAATTTTCAATCTGCCAAAGGGCAAGTGTGATAGAGGACGAGGCCCGATCTTCCGTGAGGTACGATAACTTGATTGGGTGGAGATCTCGACGTTGATGATCCAAGGCTACGAGCGAACGGCTCCTCGCAATCACTACACCACTGCTCCGTTGGTTATCACCCGTGACACACGAGTGACCTCGCCACGAAGGCTTATCCCTGCAAGCGCAATCAAGAACACAAGCAAGAATAGGAAGAACACAATCAAAACTGCATTGATCACGAGGTGGGGTCTCACAAACCGATGAACGGCGATACTGTTCGATGACAGATATGATCTAAGCAAAACCCCAAACCCTAATGTGGTGGTGGATGCTGGTAAAATAGAGGTTAGGGGCGTGCACAACCCCTGGTCGCACCCCTAATGGGCTCCAACACGATACATGGCCCAACAACCCAACAAACGGTGTCGCAACACCAAAACAGAATCTGAACGCTGACTTGTTTCGACGATTCCCGTTGACTCCGGATGAATTTTAAGGTGGTTCCAGTTGGGTTGGAAAGCTTATCTCCTTAGCTTTCCATCCATATAAAGCCCAACCTAATCGGAGTTCGGATGCATCCTGGGCGTTCATTTTAGTGCAGACTGGTCCTGGACTTCGAGGTGGAGACGTAGTTGAGTCGGACTTGGCTTTCTCTTGTTGTGAACGTCCTAGCTTCTCCTCCTTGACATGTTGGCCTCTCCCAAGTCCTTGTTGATCCTCTCCAAGGTTCCTAATCATCAAAACATCCATGGCATCAAGCGTAAGCTCTAAAACACAATTGATTAGGTTAGAACGAACCTGGAGATTTAGCTGTCGTGCACGTGCTCGTGTTGTCGGTCCATGCATTATTTGTATGGGAGAGATGTCCTCATCATCCTCCCCCACTTGAATTGGAGTCGTTCTCGACTCAGGCGGTGGCCAAGGGGGTGGCCGAGCTGCTGAGCTTATCTCCTTAGGATGTACAAGTCCTTTAGGCCCAAAAATAGGCGTCGTTAATTTCTGGCAGATTCTGAACGTCATCTTGTTATGACGATTCCCATCAGCTCCGTGTATATTTTGACGTGAAACCAGATGGGTTGGAAAGCTTATCTTCTTAGCTTTACAACGATATCTAGAACGTCGAAAACGGAGTCCGTATGTGGTCTGGGCGTCCGTTTTCGTGAAGACCACTCCTGCAGTCCTAACCGGATTCGCGAATAAACTGGACTTCAACTCCCCTTGAGCTTGGGACTCTATGATTGATTGGGTCTTGACTATATAGTTGACATCCATGTATTCATCATTCTCCCCTTCTTGGTTTTGAGTCGTCCTCGACTCAAAGTCGTTGGTGCCTGCAAAAGGTGTTGATGTAGTGCTTGATGTCGTACAACCTTGCTTCTCTTCTTGAAGTTGACCCTGTTGTTGTAAAACATACAAAGAAGGACAAGTGGAACTGGACGTGATATGGTTAGCTTTAACACAGCCTTCTAGTTGATCATTTTGTTTTATGACAAAAGGAGAATTCATATTTGAACAAATATATACTCGATGTACCATATATTCTCCTTTCCAATTATATCTTCCAATAAAATGATATGTATGTTTAGATAACCATAGTAAATTAGCACTAAAAGAAAGTTTCTCCTCTAAATTATTTAGATTACATAGAACATCAAATTCAATATAGCCCAAAGTATTTAAAGAAGATAACAATTTTAGCTCATCATGCACACTAGTTATATGATTGAATGTTCTAATTTTGGCACAATTAATAGGATCAGAAGCAACAACATCAAGTTTGTTCTTTAGTTGTGGCATAGAAATAATAGTATTATCATCACACAACTCTTCTTTATCATAAGGAACAACAAGACAATCTTCTTGTAACAAAGGCAACTCAGATTTATCTGAAGGCATGATATCGGTAGAATTACTTAAATTATTTTTAGTATCATCCATAGAAACAAATTGTTGTCTCATTAGTGCTTTTACATCAGTCCAAGTTTGTGGTTTCTCATAGTCATGCAAATTATTCCACCAAACTAACACATCATTCGTTAAAGTACTAGCCACAATTTTAATTTTTCGCCTATCACATATACGACGTCGTGCAAAAATCTTATCCATTGATATTTCCCATTCAGTATATTCATTTGCAATATTTGCATCAAAAGAAGAGAAAGATGGATATATAGAACCTAAGGGAGACGAATCATCATCAATGGTGTGGCTCTGAAAAGCTTTAGTCAATGCGCGCATCATCTCCTTCAATTCCAGATGAGAGACACACTCATCGTCGTTAAGCTTAGGTTCCTTCTCCTTGTCCGTTTGGTTCTTTGGTCCTGTCATTGTTAGCACAAAACAGAGACAAAAAGGCAACAAACAAAGTGAACCCTACAACTATCTCTCAGGGTGGTGGTGGTGGAACACAAGTTATGAAGCGTCTTACCCTGCTCTTACAAGGTTCTTACTAGCACTGCAGGTGGCAAACGGTGACCGGTGTGACTGTCCAACGAGCGTGAGTGTGATTGCAAAGGAGTACCTGTTCTGCTCGAGAGAAAGGTGGAGCTTTGGGAAGGCTGACTAAATATATATATGTGGCACACAAGTCAGTAACAGATAGCAATGCTGAATAAGTGTCAAAAGTACTCGTCCTAGTTGCTGGCCTAGAGAATGTATTAGCACAGTTGGAGGAAGACACAAAGGAGGTGACAAGGATCTAGGAACAACAAGGTAACAAGTTGGAATGAAAAAACAATCACAGAGGTGCACAGATCAATGGTGTTCCTGCTTATGCGCACTCTTTTTCTCTTTTTTTCTCTGATTTTTTTTCTTCTTCTTTTTTTCTTTGTTTTGTGCGGCTTTTTTGTTTTGCACTTGCCTTTTTATATTCCCTTTTTTACAAGAATGCCGCAAAAACAAGATATAACACAAGACTATCAAAAAAATTCTCGTCTGTCTATCACAGATTTTCTGCTCTAACTTCAACATACTGTTTGACAAATTTAGAGACCCGAAACTCAAAAACTCAAAACACAAAAGTTGTAGGTCTTCTTTTTCTGTTTCTTTTAGATATATGGATCGCCTATTTTGGATAAAATAAGTGGGAGATATTGACCCCGAAATACAGACTGGTCCGAAATTTCAGGATCACAAATAGATTTACTTCTAAGATAGATAACTCCTCGATAATGATATTTTCTGGAAATCTCGTAAATATAAAAGTTGTAGATAATTTTCTAAGCTTTCCAGAAAGTAAAAAACACTAAATTCCGAGTTCGTATGCGAGAGTTATGATCAAAATACCGAACTAGATAGAAACTAATCTGATAAGGACGTGATGATGAGATAAAATAGGATCGGTTAGGATCGGTTTTGTAGATGGGATCTGTTTTGGAGGTCGATTTTGTAGGATGTAAAAGATCAAACTGAACCAAAACAAATCTAAACCAGCAACCAAACTCAACCTAGGACACAAACTCAGAACTACGGACTCCAAAACTGAATTGTGCAAAGGCTAAGGCGATGGTTTTAGGTCAGAATAAACAGATCGTAATTTTTTTGGCTTTTTTGTGGGTTATAGGACGAACAAAATAAATCTAATGGTAGGATTGTACCTCACAGGCAACCTGGAATCTTGATACCACTTGATAGAGGACGAGGCCCGATCTTCCGTGAGGTACGATAACTTGATTGGGTGGAGATCTCGACGTTGATGATCCAAGGCTCCGAGCGAACGGCTCTTCGCAATCACTACACCACTGCTCCGTTGGTTATCATCCGTGACACACGAGTGACCTCGCCACGAAGGCTTATCACTGCAAGCGCAATCAAGAACACAAGCAAGAACAGGAAGAACGCAATCAAAACTGCATTGATCACGAGGTGGGGTCTCACAAACCGATGAACGGCGATACTGTTCGATGACAGATATGATCTAAGCAAAACCCCAAACCCTAATGTGGTGGTGGCTGCTGGTAAAATAGAGGTTAGGGGCGTGCACAACCCCTGGTTGCACCCCTAATGGGCTCCAACACGATACATGGCCCAACAACCCAACAAACGGTGTCGCAACACCAAAACAGAATCTGAACGCTGACTTGTTTCGACGATTCCCGTTGAGTCCGGATGAATTTTAAGGTGGTTCCAGTTGGGTTGGAAAGCTTATCTCCTTAGCTTTCCATCCATATAAAGCCCAACCTAATCGGAGTTCGGATGCATCCTGGGCGTTCATTTTAGTGCAGACTGGTCCTGGACTTCGAGATGGAGACGTAGTTGAGTCGGACTTGGCTTTCTCTTGTTGTGAACGTCCTAGCTTCTCCTCCTTGACATGTTGGCCTCTCCCAAGTCCTTGTTGGTCCTCTCCAAGGTTCCTAATCATCAAAACATCCATGGCACCAAGCGTAAGCTCTAAAACACAATTGATTAGGTTAGAACGAACCTGGAGATTTAGCTGTCGTGCACGTGCTCATGTTGTCGGTCCATGCATTATTTGTACGGGAGAGATGTCCTCATCATCCTCCCCCACTTGAATTGGAGTCGTTCTCGACTCAGGCGGTGGCCAAGGGGGTGGCCGAGCTGTCGAGCTTATCTCCTTAGGATGTACAAGTCCTTTAGGCCCAAAAACAGGCGTCGTTAATTTCTGGCAGATTCTGGACGTCATCTTGTTATGACGATTCCCATCAGCTCCATGTATATTTTGACGTGAAACCAGATGGGTTGGAAAGCTTATCTTCTTAGCTTTCCAACGATATCTAGAACGTCGAAAACGGAGTCCGTATGTGGTCTGGGCATCCGTTTTCGTGAGGACCATTCCTGCAGTCCTAACCGGATTCGCGAATAAACTGGACTTCAACTCCCCTTGAGCTTGGGACTCTATGATTGATTGGGCCTTGACTATATAGTTGACATCCATGTATTCATCAAAGTGGCCAGACGAATTAGTAAAAGTAGTCTGGAATCACAACACATCAATATCAAGGTCAACAAGTTTCACCCCATTCAAGCTCTTGTAAAGGGATGGAGCTGTAACTCCAGAGGAAGCAAAGACAGGTTCAATACAAACCATGACTTCGACAAATGACGAAGATGCTTACAAAACATTGAAAGACGCAATAGAAGGGATCAGGCTTCAGGAAATTGACAATATCAATAAATATCAAGCATAAACAATCAAGTGGCGAGACAGGAAAGTCAGGTTAAAAAATATCAAGTCAGGTCATTTTGTGCTTCTGAGGGTAGCTAACCTAGAAACAGTAGGGAAACTACAACTCAAATGGGAAGGACCTTTCTTGGTTGTAGCTTCGACTAGACCAGGGTCCTACAGGCTAAGGGACATGGAAGGGAATGACATTCCAAGGTCTTGGAATGCGGATGAGCTTCGAAGATACTATGTATAACAATTATGTAATTTTTCGTTTTCTGGTTCCCTTTTTTCCTTTCAAGCGGGGAGAAAGGTTTTTAGTGGGCCATATTTTGTATTTTTTCATATTTCAGCCCATTTAATACAAGGGCAAATTCTCCCATGTGTAAAATGAAAATCTGAGCCTACACCATCGAGTGTAAAAGAAAAAACAGCTCCGAAGTCGTTCCCAAGGGGATGCAGAGCTCAAAGAATCACCTAGTAAAGGTGAAAAAGCTCCAAAATCGTTACTAAGGGAATGCAAAGCTCAAAGAAAATACCTAGTAAAGGTGCAACAACTGCGAAGTCGTTCCTAAGAGGATGCAGAGCTCAAAGAATCAGCTAGTAAAGGTGAAGAGACTTCAAAGTCGTTCCTAAGGAGATGCAGATTTATGCTTCTTTTCACCTTCGGCAAAAAGCATATATTCTTGCATAACACACACTTGCATCGTAATTTTCATTCATACAAGCATCTATCATAGACATTATAGCTTTATCGCATCATTGTATTTTGCACACAAAAACTGATAGGAAGCTTGTAACCCTTCATTGTGAACGAAAATAAGGGAAGGTGTTTTTCGCCTTTCGGCTCAAAAGAAGAATTTCAGGATTTCGTCCACAACAAAGAAAATAGATGCAACAAAAGGTAATATTACAATCTGTTCTTACATATTTACAAAATATTACATATCATCTCCCATTTTCTTTCATCAAAGTTCAATATTTTACAAAACGAAGATCCTCAAGAATTTTTAGGGCTCCTTCACAGATTGCAGCTACGTCTTCTTCACTCCTCACCATCATCATCCTAAAAGTGATACCACATTAATACCCAACAATAAAAAAAGAGGAGGGGTGGAGAAGATCAACAAACAGAATTTCAGTATACTTCGTTAAGTAGCGCCCTCGCTTCGCCACCAGCAACTTCTCTTCCACCCTTTGTCCAGATTTGGGTAACGAATTTGTTACCCACACTTATGGCTTCGGTGGACATTCCATTAAGGTCGGATGGAGGAAAATCGAAGCTAGGTTTATTAACGGTTTTTAAATGAGTGCACCTAGCCTTCTCAAAAATGGCAGCGGTCCCTCGAGAGGCAACTAGAGCACATAAATCACCTTGACCTTCCATTACTTCGTCAAAGGCATCTATTTCTTTCTCCATCCATTCTAGCACTCCAGGAAGATCATCAGGTGTGTGTTTAGCTTCTTTCGAAGCTACCCCAATAGAATGGAAAATTTCTCGCAGTCTCAACGAGCATCGGGTCTAGAGATGGCCAAATGGGCCTCCCGGCCTGGCCCAGGAACGGTGAAGTCCGACCCGTTTTGGGCCTGGTCCGCCGGGCACGGTTAGAAAACCAGGCCAGGTTGTCTAAGCCCATGGGCTTGTTTTCCTATTCAAGCCCGGCCCGCAACGGGCCTAAACGGTCCGACCCGGCCCATTTAGCACGGAAAAAGTGGGCCGAAAAATGGGTTAAGCGGGCCGGTAAGCTTAGTTTAGTGCAAAAATAAAAAGGCTTAACGGGTTTAGAGGTAAACGGGTCATGCTGGGCTAGCCCACCGTGCCTAGTTTCCTGTCTAAGCCCGACCCGCTTATTCGTGCTGGGCCGGCCCAGGCCCGCATAGAACCGGGCCGTGCTGGGCTCGGATCGGGCCCAAACAGCGGGCTTCATGCTGGGCTCGTGGGCCTCGTGCTTATTGGTCATCTATAATCGAGTCACGAAGTTGAAGCATGTATCTCGGAGATTTTTATGGCTTTGGATAATTTCATATTCCTTTCAGCTTTGACTTTGACTTTAACTTTTAAGTCTTAACTTCGCGGCTAAGATGGTTTAGATCATCTTTAAAATTTGACTTTGCCTTTTTAAACTCATTGCCCAATTGTTCAATTTGTTTATTCTGCTATGCAATCTGGGTATCTTTCTTCTCATTCAGCAAGCGAGCTTCAGCTAAGTTCGCTTCGATTGATTCAATCCTGGCGTCTTTGTTTCAACGAAATTTCAAGGTCCTCAATCTTCTTCTATAAGCTAGTGATTATAAACTTAGTTTTCTGGTCTTCCCCCTCCTATTGTAGCTTCAAAGCTTTACTTAGCAAAAAACTCTGCCATAATGCCGAATTTATATAAGATTTTGCATGCCTCAAGTTAGGAAACAATAACGAATTAGAAAACAATAGCGAAGTATGTACCTTAAAATTTGAGTACACCAAACTACCAATGATATGTTGTTTCCGATAGCTACTAAGGACTCTTTCTAGCTTCGGAAAACCGATGCTCTTTATCAGATTGTTAACTATTTTTTCTCCGACGCGATCAGGAATGCATCTTAAGATCTCTTTGTCTACTCCGCCAAAAAGTATGGACCCGGGTTGATAGTCGCCCGCTATAGCAAATTTCTTCAATTCAGATATATCTTCCTCAGTCAGCTCTTGGCCACCTAGGTGCCTCAAGTTGAAGATTTTGATCTCTGAAGAATTTTCTCCAATATTTTTCATCTTCGAAGTTAAAATTTCAGGAGTGGCTGCGTCATTAGTTTCTTTCCTATGTACCACATCCGCAATAAGCCTATCAATTTCTGATAGGGTGGTCCCGAGCGGACCTCCGCTATCTTCAGTTTCTTGTGCCACGACGGCATGTTTATCAGCCTTAGAAGCTGCAGCTTTCTTCTTTGCTGCCGACAGGGGGAGTCTTACATACAGCTTTCATAACAGTCATAATGTGCCGCTTCTTTCGAAGAAGCTGGTCGTCACTTGCATTAGCAGGTTCTTCCTTGGAAGCCCCCGAAGAACCCCTCCCTATTCCCTCTTCGACATCTTTGTCCTTTATTTGTAATAAGCTAGTCAGATCTGACCCTAATGGGCTTAGCATAGCGAAAGGCAAAGGGCGAGTCATTACCTCCAAAATCTCTGTAACGCCAATAGAAGATGTTGAAGGGGTCTCAGGAACCTGCTTCGGAGGAGCATGCATTTTCTTCTGAGCACGACCAACCTTCAAAGGTTTTCGTTTTTAGGAGCAGGGGATTTCATCCCCGACTGTGAAGTCTCACCTTTGTCAATAACCTTTCGTTTCTTCGAAGGTGCCTTTTTCTTGTCATCTTGAACAGATCTCATAGCTTGCCTTTTCATAATACTCACAACTCCATTCCTTTTCACTCCACCAACTTATTCCTTAGACTTCTCATAATCTGGAAAATCAAAACCCATCGCGTCCATGACACGGTTCAATCTCCGCTTATCCCGATTGCCGAAGGTAGCAGTCATCAACTGGTCCTCCTTCTTCGTATAATTACCAAGAATTTCATTACACATCATTTCAACCATCTCCAGCCATTTGGTGCAAGGACCGCTGAAGGTGTCCTGGAACTTGAATCGGTATGGCAATCTCACAAGTTCAAATTTATTCGCTTCGCCCTTGAACTTTGGCATTCCCCATCCACTCAATGTTGGAAAAACCCTATTGACAAGATATTCTTGTACAATGTCCCGAGTACTGATTTGTTCGGCGACAACTCTAAAATGCACTTCAACCATTTGGTACGGGGAGCCTATTTTCATAAAACACAGAGGCCTTGTTACACCGAAGCTTAACTTCGTAGGGCTCATCACTATATTCTTAAATTTCTCCCTGCCCTTGTTGTCATCTTTCATGTAAAACCACTTGTTGGTCTAGCCAGTCGGCCATTTTGTACGATACCCTTGCACAGGGGCCTTCGTATCCTTCCTGTATGCAAAATTGTAGCACCCGAAGTTCTTATGGAGACCATCTGCTCTGGCCTTCGTCTGATAGTGCAACTCATTAACTCTGCAGAAACCTTCGGAATTTGCGCTCATGCCCTGGCTTCGAAGGGCCCAAATGTAGACATTAAGACTAACTATTGCATTCAGTGTCAAGTGGTGAAGATATATCTCAAAATTTTCAGCACTTCAGCAATCATTTCATGCATCGGGAACCAAAGCCCTTCACGGAAGAAACTCTTGAATACCACGACTTCGTCGTCCTTCGGTTCTGGAATAACTTCATCACCAACAAACCTAACCAAGTCAGCATCATTCTTTCCATTATACCCAAGTTTCTTTATTGTTGGGGCGAAGGTGCAACCCCCTCGCTCGATCGACTACACGACAAAAAGCGGAACATGTCGGAAGGTATTCAAGCGAAGACTAAGGAGCGTGAAGACTGAAGAATGAGCTCCACTATAGAGGGAGCGCACAGAGTGGGTGAAGGCCTAGGTGCACCCTCCATCTCGGTGGGTCAGAACGAAGACCACCGAGGATTTCGAAGGCTGAGCATGTGGAACGCGAAGACCATGTCTTGTTACCCGCTCGTTATTGTAATAAGGGGCCCACGTATAAACGACCCATGTTACAGGGTCCCACTTGTAAGCTACTATGAGGGCAGAGTTGTTAGTGTGTCTGTCTGTGCTTGTAATTAATAATGCTGTAATGACCCACCGTAACCCCCCAAGGGGGAATATTCCAGGGTTAACGTAGGTAACTGAGGGCACAATCGTCTTTGACAGGGCAGAGTTGTCCCTCGGTTACATATAAATACCACGTACAACACCATTGCGGGGGACAGAAAAAACATTGTTGCCCAAATACTCTGCGTTAAACGGTATCAAACTATTTCTTGTTCTCCCACTGTTTGAGCTAGGTTTACCACGAGTTGGCAAGTTCCAACATTTGGCGCCCACCGTTCGTGCTACAAAAAACCATTCCCGCAATGGCCCCCAAGAGAGCGACTTTGAAGCCTG
Source organism: Zea mays (assembly GCF_902167145.1). Classification (NCBI taxonomy): domain Eukaryota; kingdom Viridiplantae; phylum Streptophyta; class Magnoliopsida; order Poales; family Poaceae; genus Zea; species Zea mays. Next base: position 59,205,972 of record NC_050105.1, read on the forward strand.
CCACTTCCATCGACGATGGAGCGAAGGCAGCCCTTCTGGCTAAAAAGAAAGGCAAAGCTCCCATTGCGGACGACATCCCTCAGGAGGCTTTCGACGATGAGGCCGTCAACAGAAAACGACAACGTCAAGACAATCTATCTACGCCGGAGGGCACCACGTGCACCAGCAGCTCTGAGGGAGTACATCAGGCACCCCACCAGGCTTCATTCCCTAGAGGCAGAAGACATCGTCGAAGACAGCAAAATCTTAGGCATTTTAGCCGAAGACCAACTCAAACTGCGAGCCCTGCGCATCAAGAACAATCATTTACAGAAACAAAAAGAAATACTTGCAGCCAAGCGCCAGTGCATCACCATGCAAGCCAAGGTCAGGTAGATGATACTAGATGAGGAGCAGAAGCCAGAGAGTTAGAACAACCAATTGCAGACATGCAAGGCGAAGGCTCACACCACATGAAGCAGAGCCCTCTCATCACTCCAACCACTTTCTAGGGGATAAATTACCTTGACGAGCGAAGCCCACTTGCACCACAACTCTAGGCTTCACCTTGGCCTAGCAACTTCAGAGTAGGTTCTTACCCCCCAAGTAATACGGTAGCACAAACCCAGCACAATAAATCATGAGCTACCAGGTTGCGATTGCATCATCCGGAGGGGACGACGCCACCATGGCCAAATCCTTCATCATAGCACTCGAAGGCCTAGCCCTAACATGGTACACCCGACTGCCGCCACTATCAATTGAGTCATGGAAAGCACTTCGCAACAAGTTCATGTTAAACTTCGAAGGATATAGGCCGGACACAGATGCCCTGGCTGAATTACCACTCTGCAGACAACAGGAGAAAGAAACCCTTCGGGAGTACTACAAAAAGTTCCTCCTGTTGAAGTCACAACTGCCATCTGTTGATGACCACATAGCCATCCACTACACAATCAGTGGCCTTCGTGACGATGCTTTATATAGTCACTACATAAGAGACCCAACCAAAACTTGCAAGAGCTATATCAGTTATTCGAAAAGTATGCCCGGTCTGAAGAGCTCCACCAGCGAAAGATCGAATCACAACAAAAACCCAAGGACACCCCGCAGTCCAGCATGATATGGGTCAGACCGGCGCAGTCCGACTTTGGCCGGCCAAACCGCAACCAACCATAAGTGAACACTATCACCAATCAACAGCAGACTGGAGACACTGCTCGTCGCCAAGAGTACCCCACACAATAGGGCCACAGTGGCAACCCAGAGGCAGAGGCAAAGGCCGAGTCCCACAACCGTGATGGTTCTACTACCTTTTTCACGGCAAAGACTCCACGCACCCCCACCAGGGACTGCCCTGAAACCAAGGCTACCAAAGATAGGATGGCCAGAAATCAACCAACCGACAACCAACGAGTTGTTGCACACACCTACCACCCCAACAATACCACCAGTGACAATTCCACAATGAACCATTCCACCCCCACCAGCAAAACCATATGTACCAACAACACCAAGAGATCCAAGCCCTTCCTCCACCACCACATCACCAAAATCCTCCACCACCCCACCAACACCCAAACAAGAGGACTTCGCCGATCAACCTTTCCGTGGGGTCATTCACATGATTACCTAGGGATCGAGCATAGACTTCAGCACTAAACGACAGAAGAAAGATCACTCTCGAAGAGTCAATCACGTAGCCCTGACTAGGTTGGTGGTTCAGACAAAATGGTTTCACATACCAACCTTCGACGCAAGAGACGTCAATCTACGCAGTGCACCACATGCAGATGCCATGGTGATCAACTGCCAGGTAACAGGTTGGGATTTACATAAGGTACTTGTCGACAATGGCAGTCAAGCCGACATCATCTTCTTGCATACCTTCAACCGCATGGGCATCAGCCACAACCTACTCAAGCCTGCAGCTAATCCTTTATACGATTTTGGAGGCAAAGACACTTCTCCAATCGACAAAATAAAGCTGCCATTGTCTTTCGGCACTGCACCCAACGCGCGAAGTGAGCAAGTCACCTTCGACATAGTCGACATGGTCTATCTTTACAATGCCATAATGGGGCGAGGATCCATCAATAAGTTTGAGGCAGCAATAAACGGACTCTACCTATGCATGAAAATACCAGGCCCTCAAGGTGTAATTACAATATATGGAGATCAACAGGCAGCCAGGAACATAGAAAGAGACTTTGTCCCAGGCCAGCGCAATGTGCATTGTCTAACGACAGAATGCAAAGACACCAACAGTCCTCACACAACCAAAAACAAAAAACTTAATGCACAACTGCAGAGTAACGAGGGAACCAAGACAGTCCCCCTCGACCCCGCAACCCCCAAGCAAATAGTCTTAATCAGCAAAGACATCCGGTCAAGCAAAGAAGCAAGACTTCTCTCCTGCCTTAACCGCAACAAGGATGTCTTGGCATGGTCTGCTTTAGACCTAGTCGGGGTTAGCCGCACAGTCATTGAGCACAGTCTGGGCATTGACTCCTCTGTGTGCCCAAGGAAACATCGAATGAGAAAAATGTCCGATGAAAAGACAGAAGCTGCGAAAGCTGAAGTGCACCGTTTATTAGAAGCGAAATTTATCGAGCCAATTGCCTACCCCATCTGGCTCGCCAATGTCGTCATGGCACAGAAGAAAAATGGGAAATGGAGAATGTGCATCGATTTCACCAACCTCAACAAAGCCATCCCAAAGGATAATTTCCCTTTACCACGACTCACCAAGATAGTTCATTCCACAGCTGGCTGCAAAGTCATGTCTCTCCTGGATTGCTTCTTGGGTTATCATCGTATCTATATGAAAGAAGAATACAAGGCCATCACAAGTTTCATCACACCCTTCGGCACATACTGTTTCGTGCGAATGCCCGAAGGACTCAAGAACACCAGATCAACTTTATCCCGCCTCACCAAAAAAAATCCTTGAAGACTAGATGGGCCGCAATGTTTTCACGTATATTGATGACATAGTCGTTGCAAGCATAAAGAAAGATGACCACCTATCAGACCTCGCAAAAACACTCGCAAACATGCGTGAAGCCCGACTCTGTCTGAATCCGAAAAATGCATTTTTGGTGTCTGCCAAGGCAAGATACTTGGCTATCTCGTATCACATAGAGGAATCAAAGCCAACCCCAGCAAAATTCAGGCTATCATGGACATGGCACCACCACAATCAACAAAAGACATACAACGACTGATAGGCAGATTGGCTGCACTAAACAAATTCATCTCGCGGTCCATTGAGCGAAGCCTTCCTTTCCTCAAAACGTTACGCGGTGCAAAGGACTTCACCTGGGGCCCAGAACAAGCCGCAACCTTCGAGTCTTTGAAACAATATTTGTCTAATCTGTCAACATTAACCAGCCCAGACCCAGTCTTACCCCTAATACTCTACATCGCAGCTTCACCAAGCGCAGTCAGCGCAGCCTTGGTCCAAGAAAGGAGCAGAGAGGGCAAGACCCACCAATGCCTGATATATTTTGTCTCCGAAGTACTTACAACCTCCAAGTGCAACATGATAGAGTTTGAAAAGATAGCATACGCTATCCAAGGGAATATTTCAAGGCACACAAAGTATGAGTCACTTCAGTTCGGGGTCTTGGAGAGTTATTCAGAAATCCGGAGGCGTCCGCCAGAATAGCCAAATGGGTCGCTGAACTCTCTGGTTACAACATCACCTTCGAGCCCAGGACAACAATCAAATCCCAGGTTTTGGCTGATTTCATAGTAGACTGGACAGGGCCTTCAGAGCCACAATAATTTCATGCAGAAACTCACTAGACCATCCACTGTGATGGGGCATGGTGTCACGCAGGCACCGACGCTGCAACAATCATTACATCACACACAGGTATCAAACACAGATACGTCGCGCGTCTCTGTTTCGTACTAGACTCACATAAATGCACAAATAACATCGCTAAATACGAAGCAGTCATCTTAGGCCTTCGCAAGCTGCGAGCCCTCGGATTGACCACATGCATAGTCAAAACTGATTCCAAGGTAGTCGTCGGCCAAATCAAAAAATACAATTCCGCAAAAGAGCCATTACTCATGCAATATCTCGTTGGTGTTCGAAGTCTAGAAAAGCAATTCAAAGGATTCACCTTACAACACATTGAGCGGAACAAGAACAAAGAGGCTGACATGTTAGCCAAGGCAGCAGCGAAGGGCGAGCCCTTGCCATTTGACGTATTCTTTCACACAATCGACACACCAGTCGTAAGGAGCCTCGAGGGCCTGCAAATAACAGAAGACATCGACGGTCACCGAATAGTAAATCTAATAATGACCGGAGACTGGAGGACACCCATCACCCTTTATCTCCAAGGCCATTACCATCCTTCCGACCAAAGCGAATCCAAAAGGTTAAAACATAGAAGCAGAGACTTCGCTATAATCGACAGACAACTATACAAGAAGGGGATAAGTCAACACATGTTAAAATGCATAACTGAAGCCAAAGGCATAGAGCTTCTGCGAGAAGTCCACTGGGGTATATGTGGATCACATTTGGGACCAAGAGCCCTCGCTGCCAAGGTCATACGCCAAGGTTTCTACTGGCCAGCAATTGTGTGTGCGGCCAACCGGGTGACCCGTTCATGCGAAGCATGCCAAAAATTCTCACCTCGAATGGGCACCCCTTAGCAGCTCACAAAGCTCATGGCACACACCTGGCCACTACAGCGTTGGGGACTAGACATCGTCGGACCATTGCTAATAACACAAGGCAATTTAAAACTCACCTTCGTTGTTGTTGAATATTTCACCAAGTGGATCGAAGCCAGAACTGTGTCGACAATAACGTCAAAGACAGCACAAAAAAATCTTCTGGCAGAATATTGTTTGTCGGTTCAGAGTCCCCTTAGAATTAACAGTCGACAATGGAAAGCAATTCGACAATCAAGACTTCAGGGAATTTTGCAACTCTATCGGCATGAAGGCAGTGTTCGCATCAATCTACCACCCACAATTTAATGGAGTAGTAGAACGCGCCAACGGTAAGATTTTCAACGCCATAAAGAAGAGACTCCTTGACGACAAGAAGGGCAAATGGGCATACCAACTTTCCAAAGTCATATGGGCGCTGAACATAACAGAATCTAGAGCTACTGGGTTCACTCCTTTTCGCTTGATGTACGGATCCGAAGCAATGACCTCGCAAGAACTAAAGCTTGGATCTCCATGAGCAAATGCCACGACTACTCCAGATGATGGAGATCGTGTTCTCACCCTCGAGGCATTAAACAGATACCAAGCGCAAACGAAGGCATGGCACGACAACACTGTCATTCCTAAGGAGTTCAACGAAGGGGACCTCGTCCTCATCAGAACCACCAGAACAGAGTCTCGGGGCAAACTCGAGACAAAATGGGAAGGTCCATTCATCGTCAAGAAAAAAACGTCCTCAAATGCCTACAGACTCAAATCACAATCCGGCGAAGACCTCGAGCACTCATGGAATGCAATCAAACCTAAGAAGTTTTTTTGTCTATGACACCACATCCTAAGGCCTTCGTGCCTTTGTAACATCCACATACATTATTTCAGTCGGGCCCGCACTCTTTTCCTCGCAGGGGGTGAGGTTTTTAACGAGGCGGAGCATGTAATAAATCGCCGCAAAAATCGACCCCAAAAAATAAAAGCGGCACCATGACAGCGGGATGTTGAAAAAGACCGCGGAGTCAGTCTTCAGCATTTGACGCTAAAACAGTCACTGCAACGGCCAGTCTCAATAGCCGTTGCGTGCGACAAGCACAATCCAAGCAAAAGTCGCATAAGAGTGCAGCTGGATCATCACAACAAGTGCATAACAGCACCCAAGGGTGCGAAGTCATCCTAGAGACGCATATTTTTATCCAAGCTAAAGTCGCCTAAGGGTGTAGCTGGATTAGCACAACCAGTGCGTAACAACACCCAAGGGTGCGAAGTCATCCCCGAGACACATAGTTCTATCCCCACAAAAGTCACCTAAGGGTGCAGCTGGATTCACACAACATGCGCATCACAAAAAGGCGAAGTCATCACCTAGACAGGAGATAATACCCTACCAACAGTCGCCTAACGGTATAGTCGGATCAATACAAACGTATTAATGACACCCAAGCGCACGAAGACGCTAACATCTGCAACTTAGCGCATATACCACAATGAAAGACACGCCATATTTCAATTACAAGATGCGCATTGCGCGCAAGAAAATTGTCCACATACATGTCCCCACAGTCGTCCTTTGGCGAAATGGGGCGAGGGCAGCGTTTTCGCTCATCGTCACCAAAGAACGGTGATGGCAACACACATTATTACATTGGTTCTTGTTTCAGAATAAGACCGACTTCTCAGAAATTAAATAGCATCAAACTCAACTCTTTGCCGTCAAAAAGAGCCCACAGATCCCCCTCCACGAAGCACGACCCGGCCGTCGGCGCCAGTATAACACGATAGGTCCCTTGATCCAATAGCGGACCCATCCAAAGGCGTGACCTCTCCATTCCCATTCAACGATGTCTTCGAGAGACTTTAATACCTTGCGAAGACTCTCCTACCATCCCGACACTTTGTTTCGATACCCCAATCTTTTTTCACCCCCGCTGTTCACCAGGGGCTACCCCGCCCGAAGTCGACGGCGCCTCAAGGGGGGCGACCCTCAAAGGAGACTCGACTGCAGTTAAATCTAGCGTCGCAAAATAATCTAAATCATCTTCCAAACATTCGTCATGTATCCAAGCAAACGGGCTCCCCAACTTTTCACCTTCCGAAGACCACAACCCAACATCAGATTCACCAGACACATTTGCATCCACCAAAATATCATCATTCACGTTATCATCACGGTTCGCATGTGCAGGCCCAGACGCCGGAACCTGTGCAACAACCAATCTTCTGTATCATGCACAAAGCGAACACTGTCAGGCTATTCCTATTACATTCTTTCAACCTGCTCAGAAGCACCTACTGTTGCAGGACCCTCAGCTCCGCCTTCTTGGAGCAATGATTGCCCCTCCGCTCCTGCCTCCACTACAACATCCTTCCGGACCACCAAGCTCTCGAGGCCGACGAGCTCCCTTACCTCTTCTTCCCCCATCGCCTACGAAGACAGCACAATAACATTTCAGACAATGAACACACATAACACATTCGCCAAGCCCAAAACATACTTGTACCAGCGCTCGGTTGGCCCTCTCCCAGACAACACCGCGGCCATGAGGGCCCCACATCCTATTGTAAAGTGCCCCCACAGATTGCTTCAACACGTCATTTTCGATATGGAACACACCAGCATCGAAGTCCTCGTTGATTCGATCGAAGGCCTCGAAATGCCTACATCCCTTGCGGGACAAGGCATTCGCAGTCCCTTCACAGCTCACAAGAAACACATAGGACATGGTGAGAGCACCTAGAGGGGGGTGAGTAGGTGATCCTGTAAAATCAACCACTAATAGCCACAAAAACTTAATTTAAAGTGTTAGTAGGGCTAAGTGGTTGAGAGACGAGTTCTTGTGGACAAAACAATCACAGAGAAAGCAATCACAAGAGACGCGCGATTTTTATCTCGTGGTTCAGCCAAGTAACACTTGCCTACTTCCACGTTGTGGCGTCCCAATGGACGAGGGTTGCACTCAACCCCTTTCAAGTGATCCAATTATCAACTTGAATACCACGACTTTCTTCCTTATAGTCATTTTCCCGTTTGTGAGGAATCTCCACAAGTTGGAGCCTCTCGCCCTTACAGTATTGATCACAAAGAACGCACAAGAGTAAGGTTGGGAAGAGCAACACACACAAGAGTCAAATACGCAGCACAACCACGCACACAAGTCACGACTTGAGCTCAAAACACAACGCACGGAGTTCACAACTCAAATGGAGCTCAAATCACTATCACAAAGAATCGAATGCGTGAAGTTGGAGTCTTAGGATGCTTAATGAATGCTTGGGTGGCTCCTCCATGCACCTAGGGGTCCCTTTTATAGCCCCAAGGCAGCTAGGAGCCATTGGAGACAAACTTGGAAGGCCATCCTTGCCTTCTGTCGAGTGGCGCACCGGACACTCCGGTGCGCCACCGGACAGGTCCTGTAGACGGTCTGGTGCGCGATCTCCTTCCAAAAATGGCATATCCGACTGTTGCTCCACTGGGCTGATTGGCGCACCGGACACTGTCCGGTGCACCAGCTGACTGTTGGAGTAGTCCACGTGTCGCGTGAATATTGCGCGGTCGACCGTTGGCGTAGGCGACCGTTGGCTCACCGGACAGTCCGGTGCACCACCGGACAGTTCGGTGAATTATAGCCACGTCGCCCCTTTGCTTTTCCCGAGGGCGACGAGTTCGCCGCGGATGACTCATCGGACAGTCCGGTGCACCACTGGACGGTCCGGTGAATTTTAGACGTACGCCGCCGTCGAATCCCGTGAGCGGCATTTTCACTGGAGACCAGACTGGCGCACCGGACAGTCTGGTGTGCCAGGCCGAGCTGGACTTCGACTGCACACAGCCATGTCTTGCAATTCGCTTCTTTTCTTCTCTGCTCTGTTTCTAACACTTAGACAAATACATTAGTATACAAAAACCAATTACTAAGTTTAGAAACATACCTTGTTATATGATTTGCACTTTTTGCTTGTTTGGCACATAGCAACTCACTTACTATGTGTTGGACACTTAATCACCAAAACATTATAGAAATAGCCCAAGGCACATTTCCCTTTCAATCTCCCCCTTTTTGGTGATTTATGCCAACACATCAAAAAGCAACCAAAATAAGTGAAACATCAATGCAAATGACAACCAAATTGTTTTTGACTATAATTTGGCATATTTGGATCATTCTTTGCCACCACTTGGTTTGTTTTTTTGCAAATCAAATTCATTTTCCTATCTCTAAGTGAAACTCACTTGTTTGGGCATAAAGAGAGATAATCCAAGAGTGAAATTGATCAAGTGCCAAAAATTCCCCCTTTTCCCATAATCAAAATTCTTCCCCATAAGAGACCAAATTTTGCAATTAGAGTATTTCGACAAATCAAAAGTTCTAACTCTATTGTTTTCAAAATTCACAAGTGATAGCTGATCCATTTGCTTTGGCCTTAATTTCTCCCCCTTTGGCATTAAGGACCAAAACGGGATCATTCTTGGCCCTTTAACCCCATTGTCTCACCAAAAATGTCAATTACGAGCAAAAAGGCAATGAGAGCATAAGTATGAACTTGGAGTTAATTACACTAATACCAAAGTGCAGTGGAAGTCTTTGCATTGTCCAAGTTCACATTTCCCTTTCAATGCATCTTTGAGACTACATTAAGTATACTCAAACAAATAGATTAGTCTCAAAGGGTCAAGTTGTAGCACATTTCCCCCTAAATATGTGCATCATTCACACATGGACTTGTGAGGTCCGGGGATCCCTTGCCTAACTTGAGCACCATACATAAGCAACAAATCATGTAAATGCTCAAAGTAACATGATCAAAGGCATAGACTACATGTATGCTATAGATCAATCCAAGTTACACGAATCTAAGACATTTAGCTCACTACGCAACCTGCAAAAGGTTTTCTCATCCAACGGCTTGGTGAAGATATCAGCTAGCTGGTTCTCGGTGCTAACATGGTACACTTCGATATCTCCCTTTTGCTGGTGGTCCCTCAGAAAGTGATGTCGGATGTCTATGTGCTTAGTGCGGCTGTGTTCAACAGGATTATCCGCCATGCGGATTGCACTCTCATTGTCACATAGGAGTGGGACTTTGCTCAGATTGTAGCCAAAGTCCCGGAGGGTTTGCCTCATCCAAAGTAGTTGCGCGCAACACTGTCCTGCGGAAACATACTCGGCCTCAGCGGTGGATAGGGCAACTGATGTTTGTTTCTTAGAACTCCAGGACACCAGGGACCTTCCTAGAAATTGGCACGTCCCCGATGTACTCTTCCTATCAACCTTGCACCCGACATAATCGGGGTCTGAGTATCCAATCAAGTCCAAGGTAGACCCCTTTGGATACCAGACACCGAAGCAAGGCGTAGAAACTAAATATCTAAGAACTCGCTAAACGACCACAAGGTGACATTCCTTAGGGTCGGACTGATATCTAGCACACATGCATACACTTAGCATAATGTCCGGTCTACTAGCATATAAATAAAGCAAGGAACCTATCATAGTCCGGTAATGCTTTTGATCAACGAACTTACCTCCTTTGTTGAGGTCGACATGCCCGTCGGTTCCCATTGGTGTCTTCACGGGCTTGGCGTCCTTCATCCCAAACCTCTTGAGAAGATCTTGAGTGTACTTCGTTTGGGAGAGGAAGGTGCCGTCCTTGAGTTGCTTCACTTGGAATCCAAGGAAGTAGGTCAACTCGCCCATCATCGACATTTCGAACTTTTGAGTCATCACCCTGCTAAACTCCTCACAAGACTTTTGATTAGTAGAACCAAATATTATGTCATCGACATAAATTTGGCACACAAAAAGATCACCATCACAAGTCTTAGTGAAAAGAGTGGGATCGGCTTTCCCAACCTTGAAAGCATTAGCAATTAAGAAATCTCTAAGGCATTCATACCATGCTCTTGGGGCTTGCTTAAGTCCATAGAGCGCCTTAGAGAGCTTGAACACATGGTTGGGGTACCTGTCATCCTCAAAGCCAGGGGGTTGTTCCACGAATACCTCCTCCTTGATTGGCCCGTTGAGGAAAGCGCTCTTCACATCCATTTGAAACAACCTGAAAGAGTGGTGAGCGACATAGGCTAATAATATTCGAATAGACTCTAGCCTAGCCACAGGAGAAAAAGTCTCCTCGAAATCCAAACCTGCGACTTGGGCATAACCTTTTGCCACAAGTTGAGCCTTGTTTCTTTTCACCACCCCATGCTCGTCTTGCTTATTGCGGAACACCCACTTGGTTCCCACAACATTTTGCTTTGGACGTTGCACCAGGCTCCAAACTTCATTCCTCTTGAAGTTGTTGAGCTCTTCCTGCATGGCCAACACCCAGTCTGGATCATGCAAGGCCTCTTCTACCCTGAAAGGCTCAATAGAAGAGACAAACGAGTAATGCTCACAAAAATTGGCTAAACGTGAGCGAGTTGTTACTCCCTTGCTTATGTCACCCAGAATCTGATTGACGGGGTGATTTCTTTGGATCGTCGCTCGGACTTGAGTTGGAGGGACCCGTGGTGCTTCTTCCTCCATCACTTGTTCTTCCTGTGCTCCCCCTTGATCCTGTCCCTCTTCTTGAGGTACCTGTTCACCGTCTTGAGTTGGAGGATGCACCATTGTGGAGGAAGATGGCAGATCTTGCTCTTGTTGTTCCTGTGGTCGCACATCACCTATCGCCATCGTGTGCATTGCGGCCGTCGGAACATCATCTTCATCTATGTCATCAAGATCAACTTGCTCTCTTGGAGAGCCATTAGTCTCATCAAATACAACGTTGCTAGAGACTTCAACCAAACCCGATGATTTGTTGAAGACTCTATACGCCTTTGTATTTGAGTCATACCCTAGTAAAAACCCTTCTACTGCCTTGGGAGCAAATTTGGAATGTCTACCTTTCTTCACAAGAATGTAACATTTGCTCCCAAATACACGAAAGTAAGAAACGTTGGGTTTGTTATCAGTAAGGAGTTCATACGAGGTCTTCTTGAGAAGGCGATGTAGGTAGAGCCGGTTTATGGCGTGGCAAGCTGTGTTCACAGCTTGCAACCAAAACTGCTCGGGCGTCTTGAATTCTCCAAGCATCGTTCTTGCCATGTCGATAAGCGTCCTGTTCTTCCTCTCTACCACACCATTTTGATGTGGTGTGTAGGGAGCGGAGAACTCGTGCTTGATGCCTTCTTCCTCAAGATACTCCTCCACTTGCAAATTCTTGAACTCGGACCCATTGTCGCTTCTTATCTTTTTCACCTTGAGCTCAAATTCGTTTTGAGCCCTCCTTAGAAAGCGCTTTAGGGTCCCTTGGGTTTCTGATTTATCCTATAAAAAGAACACCCATGTGAAGCGGAAAAAATCATCAACAATTACAAGACCATACTTACTTCCCCCGATGCTAAGGTAGGCAATGGGTCCGAAGAGGTCCATGTGAAGAAGCTCCAGTGGCCTTGATGTTGTCATCACATTCTTGCTGTGATGAGTGCTTCCCACTTGTTTCCCTGCCTGACAAGCTGCACAAGGTCTATCTTTCTCAAAACAAACATTGGTTAGTCCTAACACATGTTCTCCTTTTAGAAGTTTATGAAAGTTCTTCATCCCAACATGTGCTAGACGGTGATGCCACAGCCAGCCCATACTAGTATTAGCTATTAAGCATGCATCTAGATCGACCTCCTCTTTCGAAAAATCAACTAAGTAGAGTTTGCCGTCTAATACACCCTTAAAAGCTAATGAACCATCACTCCTTCTAAAGACAGATACATCATTATTTGTAAAAAGACAATTGTAACCTATGTGACACAATTGACTTACAGACAGGAGGTTGTAACCAAGCGACTCTACTAGAAATACATTCGATATGGAGCGCTTGTTGGTGATGGCTATCTTTCCCAAACCTTTGACCTTGCCTTGGTTCCCATCTCCAAAAATAATCGTATCCTCGGAATCCTTGTTCTTGACGTAGGAGGTGAACATCTTCTTCTCCCCCGTCATGTGGTTTGTGCATCCGCTGTCGATTATTCAGCTAGAGCCTTGGATGCATAAACCTGTAAGAAATTTAAGCTTGGGTTTTAGGTACCCAACTCTTGTTGGGTCCTACAAGGTTAGTCACAATAACTTTTGGAACCCTAATACAAGTCTTGTCTCCCTTGCATTTGGATCCCAATTTTCTAGCTACTACTTTTGTATTTTTGCATGTAAGTACAAAAGAAGCATTACAAGCATAGTAAATAGTAGAAGGTCCATTGCACATTTTTCTAGGAGTATGAGACACAACATGATTTCTCCTAGGCCTATTTCTACCATGAACAAAAGTAGAACTAGCAATTTTCCTATCATAAATAAAGGCATGATTCCTTTGAGGACTACTAGCCATAGGGGCCTTCCCTTTCTCCTTGTTGAGAATGGGAGTCCTTTGACTTGTTAAGTTCTTGGCTTCCTTTCGAAAACCAAGCCCATCCTTAATTGAGGGGTGTCTACCAATAGTGTAGGCATCCCTAGCAAACTTTAATTTATCAAAATCACTTTTGCAAGTCTTAAGTTGAGCATTAAGACTTGCCACCTCATCATTCAATTTAGTAATAGCAACAAGATGTTCATCACAAGCATTAACATCAAAGTCCTTGCATCTATTGCAAATAACTACATGTTCTACACAAGATCTAGTTGCATTTGCCACCTCTAGCGTAGCATTTAATTCATCATTTAAATTCTTTCAACTAGAGACTGATTCATGGCAAACAGACAATTTAGAGGATAACATTTCATTTCTCTTAATTTCTAAGGCAAGAGATTTTTGAACACTAATAAATTTGTCATGCTCTTCATACAAAATATCTTCTTGCTTCTCTAGCAATCTATCCTTTTCATTTAGAGCATCAATTAATTCATTAATTTTCTCTACTTTGGCTCTATCTAATCCTTTAAATAGACTAGAGTAATCTACCTCAGCATCGGAGGAATCCTCATCACTAGAAGTAGAGTACTTAGGGGAATCTCGAACACTTACCTTCTTCTCCTTGGCCATGAGGCAAGTGTGGCGTTCGTTGGGGAAGAGCGACGACTTGTCGAAAGCAGAGGCCGCTAGTCCCTCATCGTCGGAGTCGGATGAGGAGCAGTCGGAATCCCATTCTTTTCCAAGATGAGCCTCGCCTTTCGCCTTCCTATAGCTTTTCTTCTTCTCCTTCTTCCCTTGTCTTTCTTGTCCCTGGTCATTTTCATTATCGGGACATTGAGCAATAAAATGACCAGTCTTACCGCATTTGAAGCAGGAGCGCTTTCCCCTTGTTTTATTCTTGTTGGGGTACTCCTTGCGTCCTTTAAGTGCGGTCTTGAAGCGCTTGATGATAAGCGCCATCTCATCTTTGTTGAGGTCGGCAGCCTCCACTTGAGCTACCTTGCTTGGTAGTGCCTCCTTGCTGCTAGTTGCCTTGAGCGCAACGAGCTGCGGCTCATAAACGGGCAGAGGGTCGTTTAAGGCGTCATCTACATACCTTGCCTCCTTAACCATCATGCGCCCGCTTACAAATTTTCCGAGTATCTCCTCGGGCGTCATCTTTGTGTACCTAGGATTTTCACGGATAAGATTCGCAAGATGGGGGTCAATAACTGTAAAGGACCTGAGCATGAGTCGGACGACGTCGTGGTCCGTACATCTTGTGCTTCCATAACTTCTAATCTTGTTGACCAGGGTCTTGAGCCTGTTGTAGGTTTGTGTTGGCTCTTCTCCCTTGATCATGGCAAATGTTCCCAGCTCGCCTTCTACCAGCTCCATTTTGGTAATCATTGTGGCGTCGTTTCCCTCATGAGATATCTTGAGGGTGTCCCAGATTTTCTTGGCGTTGTCCAAGCCCCTCACCTTATTATATTCATCCCTGCAAAGCGAAGCTAGCAAGACGGTAGTAGCTTGTGCATTTTTATGAATTTGCTCATTTTATGAAAACAGGATTGTCAGTACTATCAAAATGCATTCCGTTTTCAACAATCTCCTAGATAGTAGGATGGAGAGAAAATAAATGACTACGCATTTTATGACTCCAGAAAGAGTAGTCTTCTCCATCAAAGTGTGGAGGTTTCCAAGTGGAATTGATAGCAAATGAGCATTTGAATTAAATGGAATACATGAGTAATCAAATAAATAGTTTTGATTGACCGTTGTCCTTTTTGAAGAGTCGTCGTCGTGTGGTGAAGAAGATGAGGCATCACTGTCGTAGTAGATGATCTTCTTAATGCGCCTCTTCTTCCCTTCTCTCTTCTTTTGACTCGAGCCTGAGTCAGTAGGCATGTCGTCTCTTGGCTCGTTGAGGACGGACTCCTTTTCCTTGTCGTTGACCACCATCCCCTTTCCCTTAGGATCCATCTCTTCGGACGGTTAGTCCCTTAAGTGAAGAGTACGGCTCTGATACCAATTGAGAGCACCTAGAGGGGGGTAAATAGGTGATCCTGTAAAATCAACCACTAATAGCCACAAAAACTTAATTTAAAGTGTTAGTACGACTAAGTGGTTGAGAGACGAGTTCTTGTGGACAAAACAATCACAGAGAAAGCAATCACAAGAGACGCGTGATTTTTATCCCGTGGTTCGGCCAAGTAACACTTGCCTACTTCCACGTTGTGGCGTCCCAATGGATGAGGGTTGCACTCAACCCCTTTCAAGTGATCCAATGATCAACTTGAATACCACGGCTTTCTTCCTTTTAGTCATTTTCCCGTTTGCGAGGAATCTCCACAAGTTGGAGCCTCTCGCCCTTACAGTATTGATCACAAAGAACGCACAAGAGTAAGGTTGGGAAGAGCAACACACACAAGAGTCAAATACGCAGCACAACCACGCACACAAGTCACGACTTGAGCTCAAAACACAACGCACGGAGTTCACAACTCAAATGGAGCTCAAATCACTATCACAAAGAATCGAATGCGTGAAGTTGGAGTCTTGGAGTCTTAGGATGCTTAATGAATGCTTGGGTGGCTCCTCCATGCGCCTAGGGGTCCCTTTTGTAGCCCCAAGGCAGCTAGGAGCCGTTGGAGAAAAACTTGGAAGGCCATCCTTGCCTTCTGTCGAGTGGCGCACCGGACAAGTCCTGTAGACGGTCTGGTGCGCGATCTCCTTCCAAAAATGGCATATCTGACCGTTGCTCCACTGGGCTGATTGGCGCACCGGACACTGTCCGGTGCCCACCAGATAGTCCGGTGCACCAGCTGACCGTTGGAGTAGTCCACGTGTCACGCGAAGATTGTGTGGTCGACCGTTGGCGCAGGCGACCGTTGGCTCACCGGACAGTCCGGTGCATCATCGGATAGTCCGGTGAATTATAGCCATGTCGCCCCTTTGCTTTTCCTGAGGGCGACGAGTTCGCCGCGGATGACTCACCAGACAGTCCGGTGTACCACCAGACAGTCTGGTGAATTATAGTCGTACACCGTCGTCGAATCCCGAGAGCGGCATTTTCACTAGAGACCAGCCTGGCACACCGGATTGTCCGATGTGCCAAGCCGAGCTGGACTTCGGCTGCACACAGCCAAGTCTTGCAATTCGCTTCTTTTCTTCTCTGCTCTGTTTCTAACACTTAGACAAATACATTAGTATACAAAAACCAATTACTAAGTTTAGAAACATACCTTGTTATATGATTTGCACTTTTTGCTTGTTTGGCACATAGCAACTCACTTACTATGTGTTGGACACTTAATCACCAAAACATTATAGAAATGGCCCAAGGGCACATTTCCCTTTCACATGAGACCCGTCACAATGGGTGGGAGCGACTCTAGCTCATCCTGCAGCAACCCCAAGAAGCGGGTCCCCACCTCCTCCCTGATTTGTCGAAGGGGCAGTCTACGTGCCGAGGTCACGGTACGCATCCATGAAAAGTGTGTGCGCCCGATCCACCCAAGCACGGGTGACAGATTCTGTCCTCTCACGGTGGCCACGCATATTCTTCAATTCCAGCTCCAAGTCGGCAACACGCTTGCGGGCAGCCTGGGCCTCCACGCGAGCGTTCTCCGCATCCTCTTTTTCATCATTAAGTGGGCGGGCGAGGTCCCCTTTTTCCTATTCAAGCACTGTCACCTTCTTGAGAAGGTTTCGGCTCTTATTTTCGGCCGCCGATTTGTCCCTGATTGCTTCGGTATGCTGCATTCGAAGGCGCTCAACCCTACCCTCAAGTCGTTTCCTCTCAGAAACCAGCTGCGAGGTCAGCGCCCCCGAAGCAACTTGGTCGACGAAGGTCGTCACCTGACATCGCAATTTTCTAAGCTCAGTAAAACAGAGAAGAAAATACTCACATATCGCAGTTGCCGCACGACAGACGCAACTACGCCAGCGGCGGCAGCAGCCGAGGCAAGTTCGCCTTCGCCATCAGAGGCGACACAAAATTTCGACCATAGGTCCAGCGAAGTCTCTATGTCACCCTTCGCTGCAACCACCAGGCCGGCGGGCACCATAGACGGTACCACCGCTAGTTGCCCAGCCTCCGCCCCTACATAAAAAACAAGTCAGAAAATATATAATCACCTGGCTAAGAAGGATTAAGATTTTCAACTCACCAACAGGAGACAGCCCAGTTTGGGCATCAAACATAGTGACTCCGCCCACCAGGTAGTCGTCCACCACCAACTCCTAGCCCGTCCACTAGGTCTCCTACACCGTTGTCTCCATCACGCGCGACAGCAAAGGCAGTTTTGCAGCGGCGGACAGCACCGCAGGGGGAGGCATCGTCGCGGGAGGGGCAGCCCCTTTGCATTGGACCGCTACCTTAGCATCTTGGTGTGGGTCCAATAGCCAAAGAGGGTCCTTCCGCTTCTTCCACTATGCATCTTGGCGATCTTTCTCCATCACTATTGACACAACAGCACCAATATTTCTCCCATAAGGAAAGATTCTCGGCTCACGAGCTAAACGGGACGTAAAATAGTCACCGTCGGCGACCTGGGTATAGGGTCATTCCTGTGCCATCGACCCCCGGTAACATTCACCATGCGCGAAGATGTTTCCCGGAGCTCGGGCGAAGACATCACCTCCCCGTGACCCTCGCACATCCTCATTAACTCCTCAACAAAAATCCTAGAGGCCCTCGGCCCCATCTCATCATCCCTCGTACCTTGCAAATCTATTTTCCTTTTTTGGGTAGCTGCAACTACAGCCTTCCCCTTCGAGGTTCCCTCTTTAGGCTGGGTCTTCACCTATTTTCCTCGGTCATTGCCGGTGTCAGTAGAGTCCCCCTCCTAGTAGGGACCATATGGCAAGCTATTCAACTCAAAAACATGGTTCATCCTCACATTGGAACCGCGGATATCCCAACTCTTTATCATCTCAGTATTCAGCACATACTTTCCAAAAATCTTAATGGCCTCTGACTCCACCTCCCGCACGAAGGTGGCCGCATCCCGCCCACGCAAGTCAACAATGAAGGCTAGGCTCTGCACCATTTTATCCCCTAGCATTGGCATCCCGCGAGGTCTAATTTCGCCCAACACCCACCCGTGCGCTAACGACCACACTCCATAGGCGATGAACTCTTCCACCAAATAACGGTCGCTGCTCAATCGGACCGTGTAGTGAAGGACCTGCTCGTCCCGATCCCCCTTCTTCACCTTAAAGTGTGGAAAGGCCACATAGCAAGGAGAACACAAAATGACCGGGGGCAAGGTAGGCAACCCTTCGACATTCCCGGGCGCCACATAAAACCAAAAATCCCACCAGTTACCCCATTTATTCTTGGCACAAGTAACAATCTCAACCACTTTAGCCGAAGTCTTTCCGGTCCTCGGCGTGAAACTGCAGGACCCAAACTGAGCAATCAAACCACCTATCTTGCTTTTCTGCCAGTGCAGGCAATAATTTTTGGTGAAGACCTCAGTAGACGGTTCTCCACCATATGAGGATATTGCCCATACATACTTCGCTAGTGCAACCATATCATTCGTCGTCAGTTGATGAACTTGAACTTCAAACTTTTGCAAAACTTTAATTAACAAGCGATGCGCCGGCAAGCGAAGGCCGGCAGCGAAAAATGCCTTGAACACAACCAACTCCCCTTCTGGCTTAGGGACATCTTCAGCCCCTGGAGCCCGCCCGACTCCGTTCCCAAAATAGCCCAGACGCTGCATCTCCAGCACGTGGCCCGAGTAAATCCTCGAGGTTCCAAATTCGACCGTGCGCCCATGTTGCAGTTCCACCACCGCTGCCGGATCGCTAATCGTCTTCTCTGACGATGGCACAGTCGAGGACGTGGTCGCAACAGACGACGACGAGGAAGAAGACGACATGGTCACGTACCGTTGGCGGCGGCGAGCAGTTTGCTTGACGCGGGCCAGATCTCTGGTAGAGGGAGAGCAAAAGAGGGCAAGCAAGCAGAGAGGAAAGCTAGGGTTTTTTTCAACGCACGCGAAGACGGGTAAAAAGTTACAGCCCATGCACAACCTTTTATAGGCTAGGGGCAGCGTCTCGGGAACTCAACAGTCCCACAGTAAAACGTCTCATCAACGATCACATTTCAAAAACCCCTGCGGGACCAATTCGAGCGAGGGTAGCGTTTCAGCCATCTCCCGATAGACTTCGGCACCAGCTAACTTAGTCGAACTGGTCCCTCGGAGGGCAAATGTTGGAGCGAAGGTGCAACGCCCTATCGCTCGATCGACTACATGGCAAAAAGTGAAACATGTCGGAAGGGATTCAAGCAAAGACTAAAGAGCGTGAAGACCGAAGAGTGAGCTCCACTACGGAGGGAGCACACAGAGCGGGCGAAGGCCTGGGTGCTCCCACTGTCTCGGTGGGTCAAAACGAAGACCACCGAGAATTTACCCGCTCGTTATTGTAATAAGGGGCCCACGTATAAACGGTCCATGTTATAGGGTCCCACTTGTAAGCCGCTATGAGGGCAGAGTTGTTAGTGTGTCTGTGTGTGCTTGTAATTAATCACGTTGTAATGACCCGCTGTAACCCCCCAAGGGAGAATATTCCAGGGATAACGTAGGTAACTGAGGGCACAATCGTCTTTGACAGGGTAGAGTTGTCCCTCGGTTACCTATAATTACCCGCGTACAACACCATTGCGGGGGACGAAAAAACACTATTACCCTAATACTCTGCATTAAACGACATCAAACTATTTCCTGTTCTCCCACTGTTTGAGCAAGGCAGACCACGAGTTAGCGAGTTCCAACATTCATTAAGTCTAAATCGTCAGATTTTAGAGTAGATCTGTCGAATTCGATATGGCAGGGTTTGCTTGGACACAGAACACTGACATCTCCTTCATCATCTTCACTGTCGGTCTCACCTTTGGCATCAGTATTACTTTTCTTCAGAATGTGCTTTTCTTCCATTAGGGCGACGATGCTAGAATCTTTCATTACTTATGAAATAGGAGTTGTTTCAGTTGTATCTACTTCCCCACCTTCGTTTGTTAACCTAGTAGTCGACCTAATCCTGGCCATTGCAAGTTGAGTCGAAGCTAAACCAAAAATTGGAAAATGATTTGAGACGAAGCGTGATTGGAAACTTGGAAGCACGAAAACACCTTCAGCTGCAGTAAAAAAATTTGGCAGCACAACTACACCAGTGCAATGAATGTTGTAAAATACTAAAACCAACCAATCTGCTTATATAGCCTTGTAAGTGGAGAAGGCGAACCATCGTGACACTCACACCAACTGATCGGTAGACCAACGGAACCCATGCCTTTTATTTGTTTTTTTAATAACAAGCTCAGAGAATGTGTTTTTTGGACCTTCGGCACATAGAAGCCTTCGTACGTTTCGTGGATCAAGCACGTTATAAAAAACGATCTAGCACCTCGAAGGGGCTACTGTTAGGGTCTCCTTCTGTCGAATGTCCTCGAAACAAACTAACTGTTTTAATTCATTTAACAAGCGTACTGCAGGTCTAAATGCCGAAGGTAAAATATCGAACCGAGGGACGCAAGGTATACGACAAAGTTTCAGCAATCATTATGATCGTAGCTTCGGCTCAAGTTAATTCCGAAGGTCTCGCAGCAAGCCAATTCAATAGTAGAAGGACAACTTTATCCTCAGACCTTAGTGTTTGCATTAGAGTGAATGTATAGAGATTAGGGGCACAATTGTAATTTCATCTGAGTTGTGTGCTAGGTCTATAAATAGATGAAGAGTGTCCCATGCTGTTCACGGGCTGGAAAAAGGGGTCACCAGAGTGAGCATAAGGAGCAATCTCTTTTATGCAGAAACGAAGATACAAATACAGTTTTCTATTATATTGCTCAAAATGTGATCGTATATATATTTGCATAAATAAAATAAAATAAGAGATTAATCCTTTATTATTTGACTTTTAGTTATTAAACACAAATACTCTTGTCCCCTTGTAAATTAACACCTCCTCGTAGCTTTTGGGGAAAGGCTATTTAGAGATAGAATCTAACTTGTATTATTTACCTTCGTCCAAAGATCATTATCTCTAGAAAAGATAATGTTCCTAAGAACGAAAGTTCTTAATATTTATTATATTGTGTTGCCTTATTTTTGTTATTCGCAGCAATTAAAAATAAGTGACCAACACTTACATCTAAATAGAGGATTTTCATCGAGAAAATGCAAGTTGATTTGCTCACCAATTTGAGCGGAGAAGGGCCAAAGAGATACGTCCTTCGCTGTGGATGAAAAACAAGCGCTTGCTGCTGGCTATAGCCGGGCCCAGAAGCTTGTGCGGCTCGCGCGGGAAGGAAGTGGGCAGAGGGCGCGCAACGGTGTGGTGTCGGCCAGAGGCCGTGGCCTATGCTGCCCCAAGCTGAAGGTGGCCGAGCCGACGGTAGCTGCTGGCTCATGGGCTGCGTGAGAGCGCATGAGAGAGGAATACCAATGACGCGCTGAGGGATGATGTCCATTTTAAATACCACGGCTGGGGCAGGTACTAACCGGGGGTGCGTCGGACCGCCACTGCCCACTGGCCATGGCCGGCGGTGGCCAGGCTTATGCAAGCGGTTGCGTGTGTGCAAGCCCTGTTTGTATCTCGAATAAATATTCACCGAGTATTAATATCTCATATCTATATTTATGATAAAAAATTAGTCATGTCGGGTCATCCATATCCACTGATGTGTATAAATTTACCTCATACTCATACCCATACATGTGGGTAAGGCCGGTGCCCCGCTTTGTTTCATCTAGTATATCTATGGTTTTGCATGTGTTGTCTGAGAGGTAGAAGCAAGAACATACTTGCCTCGCCTCGTCCGGTGGAGTAAAGGACATGTGCGTATGGACATGTGCGTGAATGGTTCGCCGAATTTGAGGTCCAAGCCCTGCATGATTGCTCGATTGCTTCTTCTTCGTCTTCAATCTCGTCGCCCCGGCTCGTGTGCCTACTCATCGTGTAGGTCTTTTACGTTGTCGTCAAGAACGAGCTGGTGCTGAATGTCGCTGTCATCTTCTCTGCCCTATCGTTAGCAAGAATGAATGTACAGCCATCTTCCTCTCATCATGTTTTTCATAATGCTCTGTCTACTCTGTTGAGACATGGTTTTACTAGTTCAAATTCTATTCTTAATTAGCATGATGTGCTATTTAGATATGTTCACTTTCTGTACATGTTTGCCGTTTACCGTTATGGTCATGTTTTATTTTCGGATTAAATTAAAATCTAAAATCCTAATTTTTTCAACACCACCAACATCAACTTAGCTTTAGCTCCGGACAAAAACCAGGATTAATTGGAAATGACATTGGGCTTTTGAGTTTTGACAGGCAACAATATTCTGCTCAATTATTCATGTGAGAACCTCCAGGTGGTTCGGTGAACGATGGTTTCGTTGAGAAGATAATGCTCAATGTAATCCAAATTAACTTTGACATACTCGCAGCAACGTCGTGTGCAGGCTTTTGCCCTTTGGTATGTGGCCATGGGTAACAAGGACAAAGGGTGTTTTAGCTAGCTAGCTCGATCAGAGAAGGGCCGGGTAAGCATGAATCGGTGCTTACCTGCACGTACTGCACAGCAAAATCCGGTAGTAACGGATCGATGACATAATAACTTATCCACTTTTCTAATAAATGTGATGATTGATGATGACTAAGATACCTAGCTAGCTAGCCCTCATTTCAGTGGTCTACGAGAGCAGTCTCAATCATCCGTATCATCTAGTTTCTATATCATTAATTTATACAATTTGGTAACATAGCAAAAAAAAAATGAGAAAGAGAAGAAAATGGTTTACTTCATCCGCCTAGTTTCTACCTGTGAAACCCACACATGTAGACCTAATTTCTCATCTACATTTATTACGACACCATAAAAAAATAGTGTTGGAACTTGTATTTTTCCGTTTGTATAAGTGATTTTTAGGGAGGTGGCAGCCATAGAAATTACTTGGTAGTTTCTGGGTTGTGACGGCTCTGATCTGACCTATCCAGGCAGCAGGTTGGATGAACCAGTCGTTAAGTGCAATCTAATCCCAAATAAGCGCTCAAATCCTATCTAAGCTTCTACAGAGAAAAAATAGTAATTATTAGTCACTTCTACAGAGAAAAAAAGTTGGAAGCGCAAACAAAAATGGTACTGTAGCTGGCTAGCTGCATGTGGTTATCTCAAGGACCTAGGTACTTGCGCCTCGGCAGATCCGATGACAACAAAACTACATACTAATCCAGAAACACATCGAAGTGTTCGTCGTCGTCTTGATTAACCGCACCAGCTAGCTAGGTGAGCTTAGTTCACTGGTGACAGACAGACAGCTTGCCCATGCGCTCTTGATCCATCCTCTGATCACACACGAGCAGGCCGTGATGGGAGGCGGGCGGCGGTTTTCGTGGCGGGCGAAGACGCAAGAGGCCGGCCAGAACGACCAGAAAAGCAACATTATCGACTGTACTATATGCCTATTCTATTCACATGGAAGCATGAAGCATGTACATGACACGGGGGCCCAGCCCAGGCATAGTTTAGTACTAGGTGCAAGAGGCCAAATCGGCGAGCGAAGGCTACCAACCACACTTTAGTTTTGTTGTGTGCAAATGCGCGACGCAATCAGCAGCCCATCGTCGACCGACCACGGCTGTTCGTTCGGCTGTTGACCTCTTGGCTTAGCAGAAGAGCCGCCAGGCCGGGGTTCTCAGCAGCCTCCAGAGGTCAAAACTGTCCTCTGACTCCGAAGGGGGAAATTTTCTGTACAACCAAGATGCAAACGCTCTCTTTTACGGCCCCTCATATTCATCACTTGATACTCAGAAAAATAGATCAAATTTTTTAATTTAACTCCTTAGTAATTTCTTTTTTATATTTATATGGACCAACAGATAATATATGTAAGAGACTGTAAACGAGTTTCTTCGCATTCCAGGTGCAAAGAATTTTTTTCCACGAACGGGGTTCACCTACCGCGAGAGGAGGCCCTGGTTATGCTTCCTTGGCCCCCCAAGAAAATTGGGGTCAGTTTCGGAATATGCTCGGCTCGCAGCAAGCACCAACTCTTTATTCGGTCAGCGGTTTTCCATGCTAGCCCTCCAGGATGCGAGTAATTATTGAACACGGTCGGCCTCTGGTTGTAT
This sequence comes from Zea mays, assembly GCF_902167145.1. Taxonomy (NCBI): domain Eukaryota; kingdom Viridiplantae; phylum Streptophyta; class Magnoliopsida; order Poales; family Poaceae; genus Zea; species Zea mays. The sequence continues at coordinate 59,230,148 of NC_050105.1, forward strand.
GACAACAGACAACTGACCCGTGGATTGACCTGAAATGGATGGGTTGCTTTTAAATTTAAAAAAGAAAGTACGGAATGCGTTTTCTATTGTACGTAGGTGTCTGCATTTCTTTATGTTCTGGGGCTGCTCCTGTGATTAGTATCCTAATAATAATGGTGCTCCCGTACCCTAAAGACGATACGTAGAAGCTTCTGCGGTGCACTACACGATTTATTTTTTTAAATGTTTTGCACATTATTCATTTTCTCCCAGGGAACAGAAAGCTAGGCCAAGTAATCACTCGTCCATGGCTCGAAAATTGACAAGTGAAAAATCGAGTGAAACAAGTAAGCCATCACAACTAAGATGAAGATGCTAACGTTCGTTCGTACAAAAAAAAGCTGTGTTATCGAAACCTGTGCAAGCAACGTGTTTCAGACCATCAAAACGCCCCTATAATTATTTATGTATCCTCAGTGTAGGACTATGGAGAGGTTACACTAATGCAAAATAAAATTTTTGACCCTATAAAATCAAGATATACTATTGTTATAGGTCACGGGATTACACTAGACGAGCAGGGCAATGGAAAACGTCCCGATGTAGACGAATGCGTCGAGCCGTGCAGTCGCCGACGTCCTCGCACGGTCTGTTCAAATGCTCCAGATTCAGCACCTCCGAGGTATCCACACGTGCTGTCGGGGACCATAATTAGGGGTACCCTCAAGACGCCTAATTCTCAGCTGGTAACCCCCATCAGCATAAAGCTGCAAAGGCCTGATGGGCACGATTAAGTCAGGGATCAGTCCACACGAGTGACTCGATCACGCTTCGCCCGAGCCTAGCCTCGTCCAAAGGCAGCCGACCTCGAGAGACTTCCGTCTCGCCCGAGGCCCCCTTTTTATGGCGGACACATCACCGGCTTGCCCGAGGCCTTGGCTTCGCTCAGAAGCAACCTTGACTAAATCGCCACACCGACTGACCAAATTGCAGGGGCATTAAACGCAAAGGTGGCCTGACACCTCTATCCTGACACGCGCCCCCGGCAGGGCCGAAGTGACCGCCGTCACTCCACCGCTCCACTGGCCAGTCTGACAGAAGGACAGCGCCGCCTGCGCCACTCCGACTGCAGTGCCACTCGACAGAGTGAGTCTGACAGGCAGTCAGGCCTTGCCACGGCGAACTACGCTCCGCCCGACCCCAGGGCTCGGACTCGGGCTAAGACCCGGAAGACGGCGAACTCCGCTCCGCCCGACCCCAGGGCTCGGACTCGGGCTAAGACCCGGAAGACGGCGAACTCCGCTCCGCCCGACCCCAGGGCTCGGACTCGGGCTAAGACCCGGAAGACGGCGAACTCCGCTCCGCCCGACCCCAGGGCTCGGACTCGGGCTAAGACCCGGAAGACGGCGAACTACGCTCCGCCCGACCCCAGGGCTCGGACTCGGGCTAAGACCCGGAAGACGGCGAACTCCGCTCCGCCCGACCCCAGGGCTCGGACTCGGGCTAAGACCCGGAAGACGGCGAACTCCGCTCCGCCCGACCCCAGGGCTCGGACTCGGGCTAAGACCCGGAAGACGGCGAACTCCGCTCCGCCCGACCCCAGGGCTCGGACTCGGGCTAAGACCCGGAAGACGACGAAACTCCGCCTCGCCCGACCCCAGGGCTCGGACTCCGCCCTGGCCTCGGCCGAACGACTTCCGCCTCGCCCGACCCCTTGGCTCGGGCTCGGCCGCGGCAACAAAAGGCAGACTCAACCTCGGCTTCGGAGGAACCCCCACGTCGCCCTGCCTAGGGCACAGACCGCCACGTCAACAGGAGGCGCCATCATCATCCTACCCCGAATCGACTCGGGTCACGGAGAACAAGACCGGCGTCTCATCCGGCCAGCTCCGTCAGAGGGGCAATGATGGCGCTCCACAAGCTCTATGACGACGGCGGCCCCCGGCTCTCTTACGGAAGCAGGACAACATCAGCAGGGACTCGACCGCTCCAACAGCTGTCCCTCCATCAGGCTCCGCCGCACCTCCGACAGCCACGACATCACGCCAGCAGGGTGCCCAGATCTCTCCGGCTGCCACATTGGCATGTACCTAGGGCGCTAGCTCTCCCTCCGCTAGACACGTAGCACTCTGCTACATCCCCCATCGTACACCTGGATCCTCTCCTTACGACTATAAAAGGAAGGACCAGGGCCTTCTCAGAGAAGGTTGGCCGCGCGGGACCGAGGACGGGACAGGCGCTCTCTTGGGGCCGCTCGCTTCCCTCACCCGCGTGGACGCTTGTAACCCCCCTACTGCAAGCGCACCTGACCTGGGCGCGGGACGAACACGAAGGCCGCGGGACTTACACCTCTCTCACGCTCGACTCCGGCCACCTCGCCTCTCCCCCCTTCGCGCTCGCCCACGCGCTCGACCCATCTGGGCTGGGGCACGCAGCACACTCACTCGTCGGCTTAGGGACCCCCCTGTCTCGAAACGCCGACAGTTGGCGCGCCAGGTAGGGGCCTGCTGCGTGCTGACGAACAGCTCCCCGTCAAGCTCCAGATGGGCAGTCTCCAGCAACCTCTCCGGCCCGGGACGGTGCTTCGTTTCGGGACTCTTGAGTTCATGTCCTTCGACGGCAGCTACGACATGATACTTCTTCCACCGCCGCGCGACTACGACAATGGCGGCCGACAACCCGCCCGCCGGCGGCGTAATCGACGACGTCTTCCCCGCGTGGTGGAAGAGCAACATTCGGGCTCGCTCCGTTCCCTCCCCCGCCAACGGAGGAGGAGGCGGGGCCGTCAAGGCCAGACAGGAGGCCGCGCTTCGTCGGCCGTCGAGCGAATCGACGCCCCCGACGCCCCGACGGAAGGCACGCCGGACGTCGACCTCGCGTTCAAGACGGAGGCAAGCGCCGTCCCCCTGCGGCGCGCTAACCCCGAGCAAGAAGACGACGCCGGCGCGCTCGCGGAAAGCCTGCAGGACGTCGCCCTCGAACCAGAGATGACGGCGCAACCAGTCCCCGATGTGACTACGTCGCTCCTCGTCGACCAAAAGGTAACGACTAACTCCCATCTTGCGTCATTTCGACTCGGCCTCAACCCGCCAAACGACCTCGTTTTGGCGGGCGCTCTCATTGAGGCGAGTGCAACCCCACTGAGGTTCCGTATGCGGTCGCCTTGGGACCGACTGACGGACGTCTCGACCTACGGGCCCTCTGGGTCCGAGGAAGATGACGATCCCGGCATCGGTTGGGATTTCTCCGGACTTGGCAACCCCAGTGCCGTGCGGGACTTCATGACCGCATGTGACTACTGCCTATCCGACTGTTCCGATGGAAGCCGCAGCCTTGGCGACGAGAGCTGTGGCCCAAGCCGCGAATGTTTCCACATCGAGCTAGGGGATCCCACCGAAGGCAACCATCTTGGCATGCCGGAGGATGGTGATCTCCCTAGGCCGGTGCCTCGCGCCGACATCCCACGGGAGCTAGCTGTGGTCCCCGCTCCGGCGGGGGGTTACGACCCACAACTCGAGCAAGTCCGCGAGGCGCAGGCCAGGCTCAACGAGGGAACAGGAGCGCTTGAGCCGATCCATCGGGACGTCGGACAAGCATGGGTGGGCCAACCCCTGGCCGGAGAAATACGTCATCTGCCCCAAGGTCTCCAGCACCGCGTCGCCAACGATGTCAGGATCAGACCGCCGCCCGCATCCAGCGGGGTTGGTCAGAACCTGGCAACCGCAGCAATGCTCATCCGCGCGATGCCGGAGCCGTCAACCACCGAGGGTCGGCGAATCCAGGGAGAACTCAAGAATCTCCTGGAAGGCGCTGCGGCCCGGCGGGCCGAGAGCACTGCATCCCGAAGGCAAGGATATCCCTCGGAACCTCATGCCGCGACTTCCCGATTCATGCGGGAAGCCTCGGTCTACACCGGGCGCACGCGCAACACCGCGCCTGCGGCCCCGGGCCACCTCGGCAACGAGCACCATCGACGCGACCGTCGGGCTCACCTCGACGAAAGGGTGCGCCGAGGCTACCACCCCAGGCGTGGGGGGCGCTACGACAGCGGGGAGGATCGGAGTCCCTCGCCCGAGCCACCCGGTCCGCAGGTCTTCAGTCGGGCCATCCGACGGGCGCCATTCCCGACCCGGTTCCGACCCCCGACTACTATCACGAAGTACTCGGGGGAAACGAGACCGGAACTGTGGCTCGCGGACTACCGCCTTGCCTGCCAACTGGGTGGAACGGACGACGACAACCTCATCATCCGTAACCTCCCCCTGTTCCTCTCCGACACTGCTCGCGCCTGGTTGGAGCACCTGCCTCCGGGGCAGATTTCCAACTGGGACGACTTGGTCCAAGCCTTCGCTGGCAATTTCCAGGGCACATACGTGCGCCCCGGGAATTCCTGGGACCTTCGAAGCTGCCGGCAACAGCCGGGGGAGTCGCTCCGGGACTACATCCGGCGATTCTCGAAGCAGCGCACCGAGCTGCCCAACATCACCGACTCGGATGTCATCGGCGCGTTCCTCGCCGGCACCACTTGCCGCGACCTGGTGAGCAAGCTGGGTCACAAAACCCCCACCAGGGCGAGCGAGCTGATGGACATCGCCACCAAGTTCGCCTCTGGCCAGGAGGCGGTCGAGGCTATCTTCCGAAAGGACAAGCAGCCCCAGGGCCGCCCGTCGGAAGAAGCTCCCGAGGCGTCTGCTCCGCGCGGCGCCAAGAAGAAAGGCAAGAAGAAGTCGCAATCGAAACGCGACGCCGCCGACGGGGACCTTGTCGCCGTCACCGAGTATAAGAACCCTCGGAAGCCCCCGGAGGTGCAAACCTTTTCGACAAGATGCTCAAGGAGCCGTGCCCCTACCATCAGGGGCCCGTCAAGCACACCCTCGAGGAGTGCGTTATGCTTCAGCGTCATTTCCACAGGGCCGGGCCACCCGCCGAGGGTGGCAGGGCCCGCGACGACGACAAGAACGAAGATCGCCCAGCAGGAGAGTTCCCCGAGGTCCGCGACTGCTTCATGATCTATGGAGGGCATGCGGCGAATACCTCGGCTCGGCACCGCAAGCAAGAGCGCCGGGAGGTCTGCTCGGTGAAGGTGGCGGCGCCAGTCTACCTAGACTGGTCCGACAAGCCCATCACTTTCGACCGGGCCGACCACCCCGACTATGTGCCGAGCCCGGGGAAATACCCGCTCGTCGTCGACCCCGTCGTCGGCGATGTCAGGCTCACCAAGGTCCTGATGGACGGAGGCAGCTGCCTCAACATCATCTACGCCGAGACCCTCAAGCTCCTGCGCGTTGATCCATCCTCCGTCCGGGCAGGCGCTGCGCCCTTCCACGGGATCATCCCTGGGAAGCGCGTCCAGCCCCTCGGGCGACTCGACCTCCCAGTCTGCTTCGGGACACCCTCCAACTTCCGAAGGGAGACCCTGATGTTCGAAGTGGTCGGGTTCCGAGGAACCTACCACGCCGTGCTAGGGAGGCCATGCTACGCGAAGTTCATGGCCGTCCCCAACTACACCTACCTGAAGCTCAAGATGCCGGGCCCCAACGGGGTCATCACCGTCGGCCCCACGTACAAACACGCGTTCGAATGCGACGTGGAGTGCGTGGAGTACGCCGAGGCCCTCGCCGAGTCCGAGGCCCTCATCGCCGACCTGGAGAACCTCTCCAAGGAGGTGCCAGACGTGAAGCGCCATGCCGGCAACTTCGAGCCAGCGGAGACGGTCAAGGCCGTCCCCCTCGACCCCAGTGGCGACACCACCAAGCAGATCCGGATCGGTTCCGGGCTCGACCCCAAATAGGAAGCAGTGCTCGTCGACTTTCTCCGCGCAAACGCCGACGTCTTTGCGTGGAGTCCCTCGGACATGCCCGACATACCGAGGGATGTCGCCGAGCACTCGCTGGATATTCGGGCCGGAGCCCGACCCGTCAGGCAGCCTCTACGCCGATTCGACGAGGAGAAGCGCAGAGTGATTGGCGAAGAGATCCACAAGCTAATGGCAGCAGGGTTCATCGAAGAGGTATTCCATCCCGAATGGCTTGCCAACCCTGTGCTTGTGAGGAAGAAAGGGGGGAAATGGCGGATGTGTGTAGACTACACTGGTCTCAACAAAGCATGTCCGAAGGTTCCCTACCCTCTGCCTCGCATCGACCAAATCGTGGATTCCACTGCTGGGTGCGAAACCCTGTCCTTCCTCGATGCCTACTCAGGGTATCACCAGATCCGGATGAGAGAGTCCGACCAGCTCGCGACTTCTTTCATCACGCCGTTCGGCATGTACTGCTATGTCACCATGCCGTTCGGTTTGAGGAATGCGGGCGCGACGTACCAGCGGTGCATGAACCATGTGTTCGGCGAACACATCGGTCGCACAGTCGAGGCCTACGTCGATGACATCGTAGTCAAGACGCGGAAGGCTTCCGACCTCCTCTCCGACCTTGAAGTGACATTCCGGTGTCTCAAGGCGAAAGGAGTCAAGCTTAATCCTGAGAAGTGTGTCTTCGGGGTGCCCCGAGGCATGCTCCTAGGGTTCATCGTCTCCGAGCGAGGCATCGAAGCCAACCCGGAGAAGATTGCGGCCATCATCAGCATGGGACCCATCAAGGGCTTAAAAGGGGTACAGAGGGTCATGGGATGCCTCGCGGCCCTGAGCCGCTTCATCTCACGCCTCGGCGAAAGAGGTCTGCCTCTGTACCGCCTCTTAAGGAAGGCCGAATGTTTCGCTTGGACCCCTGAGGCCGAGGAAGCCCTCGGCAACCTGAAGGCGCTCCTTACAAAGGCGCATGTCTTGGTGCCGCCGGTGGACGGAGAAGCCCTCTTGGTCTACGTCGCCGCGACCACTCAGGTGGTTAGCGCCGCGATTGTGGTCGAAAGGCAAGAGGAAGGGCATACATTGCCCGTTCAGAGGCCGGTCTACTTCATCAGCGAAGTGCTGTCCGAGACTAAGATCCGCTACCCACAAGTTCAAAAGCTGCTGTATGTTGTGATCCTGACAAGGCGGAAGCTGCGACACTACTTCGAGTCCCATCCGGTAACTGTGGTGTCATCCTTCCCCCTGGGGGAGATCATCCAGTGCCGAGAGGCCTCGGGCAGGATCGCGAAATGGGCGGTGGAAATCATGGGCGAAACGATCTCGTTCGCCCCTCGGAAGGCCATCAAGTCCCAAGTGTTGGCGGATTTCGTGGCCGAATGGGTCAACACCCAACTGCCAACGACCCCGATCCAACCGGAGCTCTGGACCATGTTTTTCGACGGGTCGCTGATGAAGACGGGGGCCGGCGCGGGCCTGCTCTTCATCTCGCCCCTCGGAAAGCACTTGCGCTACATACTGCGCCTCCACTTCCCGGCGTCCAACAATGTGGCCGAGTACGAAGCTCTGGTCAACGGATTGCGGATCGCCATCGAGCTAGGGGTCAGACGCCTCGACGCTCGCGGTGATTCGCAGCTCGTCATCGACCAAGTCATGAAGAACTCCCACTGCCGCGACCCGAAGATGGAGGCCTACTGCGACGAGGTTCGGCGCCTGGAAGACAAGTTCTTCGGGCTCGAGCTCAACCACATCGCTCGACGCTACAATGAAACCGCAGACGAGCTGGCTAAGATAGCCTCGGGGCGAACGACAGTCCCCCCGGACGTCTTCTCCCGGGATCTGCATCAACCCTCCGTCAAGCTCGACGACACGCCCGAGCCCGAGGTACCCTCGGCTCAGCCCGAGGTACCCTCGGCTCAGCCCGAGGTACCCTCGGCACAGCCCGAGGTACCCTCGGCCCCCGAGGGCAGAGCACTGAACGTCGAGGAAGGGCAGAGCGGGGCCACACCAGATCAAGATTGGCAGGCCCCGTACCTGCAATATCTCCGTCGAGGAGAGCTACCCCTCGACCAAGTCGAGGCTCGGCGGGTAGCGCGACGCGCCAAGTCATTCGTCTTGCTGGGCGACGAAGAGGAGCTCTACCATCGCAGCCCCTCGGGCATCCTCCAGCGGTGCATCTCCATCGCCGAAGGTCGGGAACTGCTGCAGGAAGTACACTCGGGGGCTTGCGGCCACCACGCAGCGCCCCGAGCCCTTGTCGGAAATGCTTTCCGGCAAGGCTTCTACTGGCCAACGGCGGTGGCTGACGCCACTAGAATTGTCCGCACCTGCGAAGGGTGCCAATTCTATGCGAAGCGGACACACCTGCCCGCTCAGGCCCTGCAGACAATACCCATCACCTGGCCCTTCGCTGTATGGGGTCTGGACCTCGTCGGTCCCTTGCGGAAGGCGCCCGGGGGCTACACGCACCTGCTGGTCGCCATCGACAAATTCTCCAAGTGGATCGAGGTCCGACCTCTGAACAGCATCAGGTCCGAGCAGGCGGTGGCATTCTTCACCAACATCATCCATCGCTTCGGGGTCCCGAACTCCATCATCACCGACAACGGCACCCAGTTCACCGACAAAAAATTCTTGGATTTTTGCGAGGATCATCATATCCGGGTGGACTGGGCCGCCGTGGCTCATCCCATGTCGAATGGGCAAGTAGAGCGTGCCAATGGCATGATTCTACAGGGGCTCAAGCCTTGGATCTACAACGACCTCAACAAGTTCGGCAAGCGATGGATGAAGGAACTCCCCTCGGTGGTCTGGAGCCTAAGGACGACGCCGAGTCGTGCCACGGGCTTCACGCCGTTTTTCCTGGTCTACGGGGCTGAAGCTATCTTACCCACTGACCTGGAATACGGCTCCCCGAGGGCGAGGGCCTACACCGAACAAAGTAACCAAGCTAGTCGAGAGGAATCGCTGGACCAGCTGGAGGAAGCTCGGGACAGGGCCTTACTACACTCGGCGCGGTACCAACAGTCCCTACGACGCTACCACGCCCGAGGGGTCCGGTCCCGAGAACTCCAGGTGGGCGACCTGGTGCTTCGGCTGCGGCAAGACGCCCGAGGGAGGCACAAGCTCACGCCCCCCTGGGAAGGGCCATTCGTCATCGCCAAAGTTCTGAAGCCCGGAACATACAAGCTGGCCAACAATCAAGGCGAGATCTACGGCAACGCTTGGAACATCAAACAACTACGTCGCTTCTACCCTTAAGATGTTTTCAAGTTGTTCATATACCTCGCACCTACGCAAAGTTTAGTCGTCAAGGAAGGGTCGGCCTAGCCTCGGCAAAGCCCGACCCTCCCTCGGGGGCTAAAAGGGGGGAGACCCCCTCTGCGTCGAATTTTTTCCTCGAAAAAGGATCTCTTTTTAGCAGGATTTCTTTCGTGCTTCTTGACTACTTCGGAAAGCGGATCTTGGAAACGACGAGGTACACGTAAGCAGCCAAGGCTGACCGAGCTGAGGGACTCCTACGCCTCCGGGATACGGATACCTCACTCATCACCTTCTGCGATAAGTAACTTGCGCTCGGATAAAGCGACTCCGTGGACCGAACGAGTCATCACGCTCGGAAGCTCTCCTGCCGAAGCAGTCCTTCAAGCTTTCTCGACTAAGTCGGGGACAGGGCCTCATGGACGAGTGAAAGTACGCGTAAGCCGCAAGGCCGACCGAGCCGAGGGATTCCCACGCCTCCGGGATACGGATACCTCACTCGTCCCTTCCGCGAAAAGCAGCTCTCGCTCACACAAACATCCCTGTTACCGACAGAGTCCAGACGCTCGAAACAAGAGGAAAAAAGACACAGCTTCGCAAGCGCGGCGAGGGTGTGTTCTTCTGGCCTCGGCGGCCGCAGAAAGCACACGCTACAAGATGATCTGATCCTGCAGGCTCGGGTCTTCACGCTGAAGGGAGCCGTAGCACCCTCGGCATCGACGACGTCTTCAGCAAAGCCCGACCCAGCCTCGGGCGGCGCCGCGGTCCAGGGACTCCTCCGGGAATCCGGCCCGAGCAGGCGGCTCAACCGGTTACCCCTGGGGCCTCGGTCAACCGGCTTCCAAGGGCGCCAGTCCAACCCGAGGCATCGACTGATCGACTTTGGCGTCGGCTCTGCTGACGGACAACACGGCTAGGCTCCGGCCAACCAGGTTCCCATTCTCAAGCCAACTCCGCCTCTGTTCATACTGATATCGCTACCCCTGGCCTCGGTCCACCGAAGGGCGGCCGAGGGGTCTCTTCGACTAAGCCAGAGGAGCCCCAAACAACAAGGCCGAACGGGCCGAGGGATTCCTACGCCTCCGGGATACGGATACCTCACCCGTCACCTTGACACGGGGCAACTCATGCTTGGTAAAGCGGTTCAGATAATCAACAGGCGAGACTTAATGCTCGAAAATGAGGAAAAAACACGGCTCCGTGCCGAAACTACATACACGCTCCAAGGCCCTCCCCTGCGACTCGGGGGCTGGGTCCCGCATGTCATGCAAGCCGGCTCAGGGCAGAAGAAGCCAAACCGCCGCGCGTGGTGCGCACGACCGACCGGCGGTTACAGGCGACCCCCCATTTCCGCCCAGACCAACGGGCAGAAGGGGCGGGCAGCCATGCAGGCGGCATGCAACCGCGCCAGATGGACGCGCTTCTCCGACTTCTAACACGCCAGCTTGGGAACCCAGGCCCACGCGTCGAGCAACCGGCGCGCCAGTTGCTGCATGCAAGCAACCGCACCGCCACTTGTGCCACCATCGCGCCTCTTCGGTTGCAAAGCCTATGCCACGACTCGAGGCGACTCAACAGCGCCAGCCTGGCGCGTCGAAGCGACCGAAAGTGGGCCGGCAGTAATAGCGGTGGCAGGCGGGCGGGCGCAGCGGTCACGTCGTCAGCCAGGCTCACGTCCCATCCTGAGACAGCAAGAGAGCCTCCACTCACGGCGTGGAAACGGTGCACCCGTGACCCGTTCCTCGAACGGATCGCACGCGCGCAACGGCCGCCCCGCCAATCACTCGCCCCGTCGCATTAACTCCGCGGCGGGACACGCGGCGCCTCTGGCAGGCGGAGCGCGCGACGCTTCACCTTCGCCGTAATAAACGCGTCAGAAAAGGTACGCCACGTCGTCCGATTTCGTATCCTTTTCCGTTTTCCTCTTTCTCTATCTCTTGCAACAGGGACCGGGAAAGGGGGATACCCCGAAAGGGATCCTTCTTCGCGAAGGAACCGGGCTCCGAGCCCCCCATTACTGATCAGGGGTTCGAAGGCTGGCCCCCCGAAGGGTTCAACAGTCGCCTCAGATCGCGTGGGCCCGACACCCACTACTGGTCAGGGGTTCGAAGGCCAGCCCCCCCGAAGGGCTCCATGGCCGCCTCAGGCTACTCGGGCTCCGCGCCCATTACTGATCAGGGGTTCGAAGGCTGGCCCCCGAAGGGTTCACAGTCGCCTCAGACACCGAGCGAGGGATGACCAGGGGTACGTTCGATACATAACCAAGGCTCGGGCTGCGCTCCCGAGGTACCCTAGGACATTTCCGAGACCAGCGGGAACAATCTTGTAACGGAATCCCATCGGAGGGAGGCATCGAGCCCTCGGACCCCGTCGCCAGGGGACCGGGTCCGGCAAATCACCCGCAGGTACTTTTGGGCGTGCCTCTGGGCCCCTAGCCGACCCCCAACGAACGGGGCACGGACGTCCACTCGGATTACCCGCTCGCAGCTCACCGGAGACACCATGTTCGGTGCCCATCGAGGGTAACATGGCGCACTCCCCCCTCCTCCTTGCGGAAAGGCGACGTAGGGGCGTATGTAAAAAGTCGAGTCTGTCCCTGATCGTCCTCTCGCCCTGTGCAGAGGCTCGGGGGCTGCTCTCGCAAAAACTGGCTCCGGCCAAATCGTTGACAGCGTCAACATACCAGCCCGAGAGCTTGGGCCCCGACCGTGCACCCGGGCTACGGCCAGTTCGCATGAGGGAACGACCAGACCAGCCGAAGCGTTAAGCGAAGTATTAAGACCTCGAAGGAGTGTAACCACTCCTCCGAGGCCTCGGGGGCTACACCCGGCGGGTGCGCTCGCGCGCACCCACCGGAACGAAATGCAACCGAGAAAGGCTGGTCCCCTTGCAAAAAAGTGCGACAAAAGCCTCCAAGCGAGTGCTGACACTCCCTTTGAGGCTCGGGGGCTACTGTCGGGGACCATAATTAGGGGTACCCTCAAGACGCCTAATTCTCAGCTGGTAACCCCCATCAGCATAAAGCTGCAAAGGCCTGATGGGCACGATTAAGTCAGGGATCAGTCCACACGAGTGACTCGATCACGCTTCGCCCGAGCCTAGCCTCGGCCAAAGGCAGCCGACCTCGAGAGACTTCCGTCTCGCCCGAGGCCCCCTTTTTATGGCGGACACATCACCGGCTTGCCCGAGGCCTTGGCTTCGCTCAGAAGCAACCTTGACTAAATCGCCACACCGACTGACCAAATTGCAGGGGCATTAAACGCAAAGGTGGCCTGACACCTCTATCCTGACACGCGCCCCCGGCAGGGCCGAAGTGACCGTCGTCACTCCACCGCTCCACTGGCCAGTCTGACAGAAGGACAGCGCCGCCTGCGCCACTCCGACTGCAGTGCCACTCGACAGAGTGAGTCTGACAGGCAGTCAGGCCTTGCCACGGCGAACTACGCTCCGCCCGACCCCAGGGCTCGGACTCGGGCTAAGACCCGGAAGACGGCGAACTCCGCTCCGCCCGACCCCAGGGCTCGGACTCGGGCTAAGACCCGGAAGACGGCGAACTCCGCTCCGCCCGACCCCAGGGCTCGGACTCGGGCTAAGACCCGGAAGACGGCGAACTCCGCTCCGCCCGACCCCAGGGCTCGGACTCGGGCTAAGACCCGGAAGACGGCGAACTACGCTCCGCCCAACCCCAGGGCTCGGACTCGGGCTAAGACCCGGAAGACGGCGAACTCCGCTCCGCCCGACCCCAGGGCTCGGACTCGGGCTAAGACCCGGAAGACGGCGAACTCCGCTCCGCCCGACCCCAGGGCTCGGACTCGGGCTAAGACCCGGAAGACGGCGAACTCCGCTCCGCCCGACCCCAGGGCTCGGACTCGGGCTAAGACCCAGAAGACGACGAAACTCCGCCTCGCCCGACCCCAGGGCTCGGACTCCGCCCTGGCCTCGGCCGAACGACTTCCACCTCGCCCGACCCCTTGGCTCGGGCTCGGCCGCGGCAACAAAAGGCAGACTCAACCTCGGCTTCGGAGGAACCCCCACGTCGCCCTGCCTAGGGCACAGACCGCCACGTCAACAGGAGGCGCCATCATCATCCTACCCCGAATCGACTCGGGTCACGGAGAACAAGACCGGCGTCTCATCCGGCCAGCTCCGTCAGAGGGGCAATGATGGCGCTCCACAAGCTCTATGACGACGGCGGCCCCCGGCTCTCTTACGGAAGCAGGACAACGTCAGCAGGGACTCGACCGCTCCAACAGCTGTCCCTCCATCAGGCTCCGCCGCACCTCCGACAGCCACGACATCACGCCAGCAGGGTGCCCAGATCTCTCCGGCTGCCACATTGGCATGTACCTAGGGCGCTAGCTCTCCCTCCGCTAGACACGTAGCACTCTGCTACATCCCCCATCGTACACCTGGATCCTCTCCTTACGACTATAAAAGGAAGGACCAGGGCCTTCTCAGAGAAGGTTGGCCGCGCGGGACCGAGGACGGGACAGGCGCTCTCTTGGGGCCGCTCGCTTCCCTCACCCGCGTGGACGCTTGTAACCCCCCTACTGCAAGCGCACCTGACCTGGGCGCGGGACGAACACGAAGGCCGCGGGACTTACACCTCTCTCACGCTCGACTCCGACCACCTCGCCTCTCCCCCCTTCGCGCTCGCCCACGCGCTCGACCCATCTGGGCTGGGGCATGCAGCACACTCACTCGTCGGCTTAGGGACCCCCCTGTCTCGAAACGCCGACACGTGCAGAAAGGAAGCGTCGTGTACCAAACAGCTAGGTCCATGACAGCAGCATGGCAAGGGCGAGAGGGGCACGACGGCATGTGTGTTGGTGGGTGAAATAGGTTAGCCATAACCGCGCCTACACCTCTCATTATATAGGAGTCATGATGACCTTTTGATTCCGAGGCCCATCAGTAACCCTATACCCTAGTCTAATTTGGTTCCTATCCGAATTGGGCTTCCTTTCTCTTAAATATGAGACCTTATAGATTCACTTATACATAGACATGACACAAGTACTCTTATTTAGCCCAATAATTGAGAACGGCCTCAAACAAGACATGTCAACTTCTATGCATACATAAAGATCATATTAGGTGAACAATCACAAGTTGTTCCCCTTGTCTCAGAATATTTGGTCTGGCTCTAAGCTGACCTCTTTCTCGATACTGTGATTTGGAATCCTTTTATAGGTTAACACTTAACCCTAACACGACCATCCATTTCTTGATCCATCACTCGAGGGGCCTATAGATATCTCTCTCAAGTAGAGAGGGACAAATTCCATCTTGACTGACCATGCCTCCCAACATGCTTCCTGACAAACCCAAAACTACCTTTATAACTACCCAATTATAGAGTAGCATTTGATAGTTCCTAAATAGGTCAATTCACATCTTGAAAACATGTGACAATCATAGGTCTAAGGGTACAGCGTACATATTGTAAAAAGAGAACTATATTACAAAACTCATGTTGGGTCGGTCCAGCCTCATGTCATACATATGCCCACATTATTAGTTGTACATCTCCATGTCCATGACTTGTGGAACATAGTCATCAACTAATACATGTGCTAGTCATCGAATCTGACTAGGGGCATCTTTTAGAATAACCATACAAGCAAAGAATCTCACCAACAATTCACATATTTGCTAATCAATACAAGGTGCCTTTCATGAATATTCAATTAAGCAATATATCATAGATACGAAGAAATATGCTCATCTATATGATTATCTCTACGACATATTTCTAACACCTAGTCCTAAGCTAAAAAAGGTTTGTGACCTACCTTGGACCCGATGAGGATGAGGTCCTAGCTTTGAACTTTGGGGATTCGCCGCCTCCCCCACTCCAAACTTTGGGGACTCCATCATCACAGTGGCCTCGATCGTTGGGGAATCCATCGCTATGACAACAACCTATCACCGGGGGCTCCATATCCTTAGCACCATAAGAAATCCTGACCTCAGCAAACGTAGTCATAGTGGTAGCTAACAAACTCACCTCCCACCTTGCCTAAAATAAAAATGTAACCAATCAGTAAACAAAACAAACAGACTACAAACACACCAAAATGACTTACCTGGTCCATCTCCATAACAGACTGCTCCTGAATGACATTGGTTTCGAAGGCCCTCCACATCCGATCGAAGAGTTCACCATCCACCTACCATACAACGAGGTTGTCAACATCATAAATCCCTAATCCATGATGTAGTATTTAGCTCCAAAGCGTTCGAAGTGTTGGTAGCCCTCGTGCGCCAGGGCGCTAAAGCTACCCGCATACATGATAAGGGTCGAGAATGCCATAAGGACTCCGACCACCTCAGGTAGGTTGGAAACTTCCGATTGCTACCACACCAAAAAGTTCTTAGGGAGGTATCCACCAGTGTGGTCTAGCAGCTCAGCCTCCGAACCCAGAGCCTGGTACATCGAACAAAATTGTTCGTGCACTACCTCAACAACCATAAGCAGAGAAGCCTTTGATTGCCCCCTAGCTCTTGAGGTCTTCCAACTCTTTCTTCTCCGAGGCTAGCTCCTTCGTGAAAGGGAAATGTGCCCTTGATCCATTTTCTAGTTGTTTTGGTGATTAAATGTTCAATATACCACTCTAAACTAACACTCTTTATGTGAGCATGAGCACAAGTTTAGAGAAAGCAAATTGAAGATGAGAAGTTCAAATGAGTTGGATTGGAAGACCAAAAAGTGCAACTTTGGTTAAAACTACAAAAATAGGAGGTTTAAGTACTTGAATAAGTAGCACTTACACTATACTATGTTTCTTGCACCTTTGTTTGGCTACTAACTCCTTTTGTTCAAGAAAAGTAGGATTTGGACTTAGTTGTGGGCATATTGCAAATCCTTTTGAAAAGAAGTGAAAAAGGTATGGTTCCTACACTTAAGTCAAATGTTTTATGTGCTAACAATGTTTATATAAGTGCTAGGGAACCCCTCAAAAAAGCCAAAAAGTTTGGAGAAAGATAGGCTAAAAGGGCCTAAACCCAGTCTGATTTGGAGCACCGGTCCAGTCCGGTGGTGCACCGGATCGGGTCCATACAACCCAAACGAACTCGACAGTCTCGGATTTTTCTCTAAAAATTCATCGATATCTATTATTCATGGTTCGGTGTTCCACCAGACCTCTTCTCCAATGGCACAAAAATCCAATGGTCGGATGACATCAGCAGGCGATCCGATGGCGCATAGACTCGGTCCGGTGCCGCCCCGGTATGGAAGGCCACCAATCATATCCTGGACTACGGCGCATAGACCTGATGCAGTGCACCAGCGCAGAGCAGGTTATTGGCAATATTTCTATGGAAGGAGCAACGACTCCTATGCCCCTTTGGGCTATAAAAGAGGCCCCTATGCGCCTCTATCAGTACACCAAGCATTCTAAGAGCACACTACAACTTTAAGACTCTGTTGCCACACCTTCGAAGTGTTTGAGAGACATTTGAGCACGTTTCTGAGCTGTCACTCTATCGTTTTTTTCTTGTGCTCTCTTCTTTGCTTGTGTGTGTTGTTACTACGATTGTGCTCTTGTGTGCATGTTCTTACTCACTCCCTTACTCTGGTTTTGATTGTGATCATTTATGTAAGGCGTGAGGCACTCTAAGTTGTGGAGATTCCTCACAAACAGGACCAAGATATAAGGAAGACAAATGTGGCACTAAAGTTTGTTCTTTAGATCAATTGAGAGGGGTTGAGTGCAACCCTTGACCAAAGGAGGTCACCACAACGTGGAGTAGACATTAGCTGAACCATGATAAAAATTGTTTTGTCTCTTGTCTATTTTATTTATTGCAATTGTTGTATTTATTAGTGCTCATATTCAGTTGTGATATTGCTCCTAGTTTAATACTGATCATAAGGGAACAATCAAGTGAAGAGCCCATCTTTCTCTTCTCTTCTCATCCAAACTTGGTTTTAATCTTCACTAATACTTTTGTTAGATCAAGTTTGTGTTGTTTGGAGCAAGATTTGCATGATCACCTATTCACCCCCCTTTAGGTGCTCTCAATTGGTACCAGAGCCAATCTCTTTTGTTGGGTCTAAAAACCCGAAGAGATGGTCGACGACGCTAAAGGGAAGGGCAAGGTGACCGACGAGAAGGAGACTCTCAACAATGAGCCAAAGGGAGAAAAGCCCGTTGACTCGGGATCTGGGAAGAAGAAGAAGAAGTGTATCAAGAAGATCGTCTATTACGATAGCGACATATTTTTATCTTCACCAAAGGATGATGACGACTCCTCTTCAAAGCAAAAGACAATAAAACAAAACTACACTAAGACGTCTTTTAATTACTCGCGTATTCCTTACAATTACAATGTTCATTCATTGTCTATCCCTCTTAGCAAACCTTCCCACTTTGATGGGGAGGACTTGAAAGGGAAATAGGGTCAAACCTTTTCCTAAATGATTTTGGTGGTTGAAATGCCCAATATAAATAATTGGACTAACTAGTTTTCTCTAGATTATATATTCTACAGGTTCCAAAGGTTCAACAAAAACCAATAAAAAGATCAAAGTTAGGGTTCAAACCAAAGGAGCAAAAGACACCGAAGAGAACCCTGGTCTGGCGCACCGGACAGTGTCCGGTGCACCAGGGGCCGTACAGACTGAACTCTTCACCTTCGGGTTTCTCAGGCGCCACTCCGCTATAATTCACCGGACTGTCCGGTGTAACACCGGACTGTCCGGTATGCTAGTGGAGCAACGACTATCGAGCGCAACGGTCAACTCCAACGGTCGCCTGCAAACGTGAACAGTGCGCGGATAGTTCGTGCAGAGTCAGAGCAGCGCTAGAAGGCGCACCAGACAGTGAACAGTGCCTGTCCGGTGCGACACCGAACTGTCCGGTGCACCAAGAAGTCAAAGCTCCAACGGTCGAAACCGTCAGAACCCTAACAGTTGGGTGACGTGGCTGGCGCACCGGACAGTGTCCGGTGGCGCATCATACTGTCCGGTGCGCCCATCGACAGATAGCCTCCCCAACAGTTGGTTTGGTGGTTGGGGGTATTTATAGCCCCAACCACCACCACTTCAAGCATCCAAGTTTTTCAGACATCTCATTCAATACAAGAGCTAGTGCAATCAATACAAGACACAATTCAATAGAATCAAAGCCTCTCCAAGTCCCAAATCCACTCCAAACAAATAGTGACTATAGAGAGTGTTTTTGCTTGTGTCCTTTGAGCTCTTGTTCTTGGATCGCTTTCTTCTTCCTCACTCTTGTTCTTCAAGCACTTGTAATCAAACCAAGAGACACCAATTGTGTGGTGGTCCTTGTGGGGTCTAAGTGACCCGTTTGATTAAGGAGAAAGCTCACTCGGTCTAGGTGACCGTTTGAGAGAGGGAAAGGGTTGAAAGAGACCCGGTCTTTGTGACCACCTCAACGGGGACTAGGTTCATTGGAACCGAACCTCGGTAAAACAAATCACCGTGTCATCTGCTCTATTTCTTTGGTTGATTTGTTTTCCCTCTCTTTCGGACTCGGTTTTATTTCTAACGCTAACCCCGACTTGTAGTTGTGCTTTAAGTTTATAAATTTCAGTTTCCGCCTATTCACCCCCCTCTAGGCGACTTTCAATTGGTATCAAAGCCCGGTACTTCATTAGAGTCTAACCACTCGAAGTGATGTCGGGAGGATCCACCAAGAGGGAGATGGAAACGGACACAAGCCGCGAGAAGGCTCCATCAAAGGAGTCCAGCGCCAAAGGAAGAGAGGACTCACCTCCCCGCGTCAAGTCGCACCGGAGTGGCGACAAGAAAAAGAAAATGAAAAAAGTGGTCTACTACGAGACCGATTCTTCATCGCCATCCACCTCCGGCTCCGACGCTCCGTTCGTCACTTCTAAGCGCCATGAGCGCAAGAAGTTTAGTAAGATCCCCCTACGCTATCCCCGCATTTCTAAACGCACTCCTTTACTTTCCATCCCATTAGGCAAACCACCGGTTTTTGACGGTGAAGATTATTGTATGTGGAGTGATAAAATGAGGCATCATCTAACCTCACTCCACGCTAGCATTTGGGTTATTGTTGAGTTTGGAGCGCAGGTACCATCCGTGGAGGATGAAGGGTATGACTCGGACGAGGTCGCCCAAATCCGGCACTTCAACTCCCAAGCCACTACTATACTCCTCGCCTCTCTATGTCGAGACGAGTATAATAAGGTGCAAGGGTTGAAGAGTGCCAAAGAGATTTGGGACATGCTAAAGATCACGCACGAAGGAGATGAGGTGACCAAGATCACCAAGCGGGAGACGATCGAGGGGGAGCTCGGTCGATTCATCCTCAACCAAGTACCACAAGCCATGTACAACCGGCTCAAGACCTTGGTCAACCAAGTGCGCAACCTCGGGAGCACCAAATGGGATGACCATGAAATGGCCAAGGTTATTCTTAGATCACTCGTATTTCGTAATCCTACTTAAGTTCAATTAATATGTGGTGATCCTAGATATAAGCTAATGTCTCCCGAGGAAGTGATAGGAAAGTTTGTGAGCTTTGAATTGATGATCAAAGGCTCCAAACAAATCGTCGAGCAAGGCGGCACCTCCACACCCGAGGTGCAACTCGTCGCATTCAAAGCGACGGAAGAAAAGAAGGAAGAGTCTACATCAAGTAGGCTCCCCATCGACGCCTCTAAGCTCGACAACGAGGAAATGACGCTCATCATCAAGAGTTTTCGCCAAATCCTCAAGCAAAGGAGGGGGGAAGGATTACAAACCCCGCTCCAAGAAAGTGTGCTACAAATGTGGTAAGCCCGGTCATTTTATCGCTAAATGTCCATTATCTAGTGATAGTGACAGGGGCGACGACAAGAAGGGAAAGAGGAAGAAAAAGAAAAGATACTACAAGAAGAAGGGCGGTGATGCCCATGTATGCCGGGAATGGGACTCCGATGAGAGCTCTACCGACTCCTCCTCTGACAAGGACGCCGCCAACATCACCGTTAACAAGGGCCTCCTCTTCCCCAACGTCAGCCACAAGTGCCTCATGGCAAGAAGGTAAAATCTAGAGCCTCCACTAAATATACGACATCTAGTGATGAGGGTAGCTGTAGTGATGATGAAGATGATTTGCTTGCTCTTTTTGCCAACTTAAACATGCAACAAAAAGAAAAATTGAATGAATTGATAGGTGCCATTCATGAGAAGGATGAACTCTTGGATAGCCAAGAGGAATTCCTTATTAAGGAAAACAAAAAGCATGTTAAACTTAAAAATGCTTATGCTCAGGAAATAGAGAAATGTGAAAAATTGACTAGTGAGCTTAGCATCTGCCATAACACTAACTCCAACCTTAGAATTGAAAATGCTAATTTGATTGCTAAGGTTGAAAAGAGAAATGTCTGTGATGATTCAATTGCCAATCTTAAAAATGATAATGCTAGTTTAATTGCTAGGATTGACAAATTGAATGAATCAATTTCTAGCCTTAAGATTGAGAATAATAAACTAATTGCTAAGGCTAAGGATTTGAATGTTTGCAATGATTCTATTTCCTGTCTTAGAAATGAGATGCTACTTTATATGCTAAGATAGAGGAATTAAGATCTTGCAAACCCTCTACTTCTATTGTTGAACGTATTTCTATTTGCACTAGATGTAGAGATGTTAATGTTGATGCTATCCATGATCACCTAGCTTTAATTAAACAACAAAATGATCACATAGCTCAACTTACTGCTAAAATCAATGAGCGTGAGATAGAAAATGAAAATTCAAATTTGCTAGAAGCATGCTCTATAATGGTAGACACCCTGGCATTAAGGATGACATTGGCTTCCAACAGGGAGGCAATGTCAAGCTTAATGCCCCCAAGAAATTGTCTAACTTTGTTAAGGGTAAGGCTCCCATAGCTCAGGATAACGAGGGCTATATTTTATATCCTGCTGGTTATCCCGAGCATAAAATTAGGAGAATTCATTCTAGTAAGTATCATTCTGGTTCCCATCATGCTTTTATGTATAAGAATGATACATCTAGTTCTAGGCATTCTACCCTTGTTAAAATGCCTAAAAAGAAATCTCCTATTGCATCAAATGAACCTAATGTTTCATTTAAAACTTTTGATACATCCTATGTTTTAACTAACAAATCAGGCAAAATAGTTGCCAAATATGTTGGGGGCAAACACAAGGGCTCCAAGACTTATGTTTGGGTACCCAAGGTGCTTGTTTCTAATGTGAAAGGACCCAAGACCGTTTGGGTACCTAAGAACAAGACCTTAACTTGTTTTGTAGGTTTATGCATCCAGGGGCTCAAGTTGGATAATTGATAGCGGGTGCACAAACCACATGACTGGGGAGAAAAGGATGTTCTCTTCCTACGAGAAAAACGAAGATCCCCAAAGAGCTATCACATTTGGGGATGGAAATCAATGTTTGGTGAAAGGACTTGGTAAAATTGCTATATCATCTGACCATTCTATTTCCAATGTTTTTCTTGTAGATTCTTTAGATTACAACTTGCTTTCAGTTTCTCAATTACGCAAAATGGGTTAGAACTGTCTTTTTACGGATATAGGTGTTACTGTCTTTAGAAGAAGTGATGATTCAATAGCATTTAAGGGAGTATTAGAGGGTCAGCTATACTTAGTTGATTTTAATAGAGCTGAACTCGATACTTGCTTAATTGCTAAGACTAATATGGGTTGGCTCTGGCATCACCAATTAGCCCATGTTGGGATGAAGAACCTTCACAAGCTTCTAAAGGGAGAACACATTTTGGGACTAACCAATATTCATTTTGAGAAAGACAGGGTCTGTAGCGCATGTCAAGCAGGAAAGCAAGTTGGTGCCCATCATCCACATAAGAACACCATGACGACTGACAGGCCGCTTGAGCTACTCCACATGGATTTATTCGGCCCGATCGCTTACATAAGCATCGGCAGGAGTAAGTATTGTCTTGTAATTATGGATGACTATTCTCGCTTCACTTGGGTGTTCTTTTTGCAGGAAAAATCACAAACCTAAGAGACTCTAAAGGGATTCTTGAGATGAGCTCAAAATGAGTTCGGATTGAGAATCAAGAAGATAAGAAGCGACAACGAGACGGAGTTCAAGAACTCTCAAATTGAAGGCTTTCTTGAGGAGGAGGGCATCAAGCATAAGTTCTCTTCTCCCTACACACCTCAGCAAAATGGTGTAGTGGAGAGGAAGAATAGAACTCTATTGGACATGGCAAGAACCATGCTTGATGAGTACAAGACTCCGGACCGGTTTTGGGCTGAGGCGATTAACATCGCCTGCTACTCCATCAACCGACTCTACCTTCACCGAATCCTCAAGAAGACATCATACAAACTCCTCACCGGTAAAGAGCCCAATGTTTCATATTTTAGAGTCTTTGGTAGCAAATGCTTTATTCTTGTCAAAAGAGGTAGAAAACCTAAATTTGCTCCCAAGGCTGTAGAAGGCTTTTTACTTGGTTATGACTCAAACACAAGGGCATATAGAGTCTTCAACAAATCCAATGGATTAGTTGAGATTTCTTGTGACATTATGTTTGATGAGACTAATGGCTCTCAAGTAGAGCAAGTTAATCTTGATGAGCTAGATGATGAAGAGGCTCTGTGCATCGCGCTAAGGAACATGTCCATTGGGGATGTGTGTCCTAAGGAATCCGAAGAGCCTCCACAAGCACAAGATCAACCGTCATCTTCCATGCAAGCATCTCCACCAACCCAAAATGAGGATCGAGCTCAAGATAATGAAAATGAAGATCAAGAGGATGAGCCACCTCAAGATGAGGACAATGATCAAGGGGGAGATGATAATGATCAAGACAAGGAGGATGATCAAGAAGTACTAGGTCAAAGACCGCCACACCCAAGAGTCCATCAAGCGATTCAAAGATATCACCCCGTGAACTTCATCCTCGGCGATATTCATAAGGGGGTAACAACTTGATCTTGAGTCGCTCATTTTTGTGAACATTACTCTTTTGTGTCTTCTATTGAGCCATACAGGGTGGAAGATGCATTAAGAGATTCGGATTGGGTGTTGGCAATGCAAGAGGAACTCAACAACTTCATAAGGAATGAGGTATGGCATTTAGTTCCACGTCCTAATCCAAATGTTGTAGGTACCAAGTGGGTATTCCGCAACAAGCAAGATGAGCATGGTGTGGTGACAAGGAACAAAGCCTGACTTGTGGCCAAGGGCTATTCACAAGTCGAAGGTTTGGATTTCGGTGAAACCTATGCATCCGTAGCTAGGCTTGAGTCAATTCGCATATTACTTGCCTATGCTACCTACCATGGCTTTAAGCTTTACCAAATGGACGTGAAAAGTGCCTTCCTCAATGGACCAATCAAGGAAGAAGTCTATGTTGAGCAACCTCCCGGCTTTGAAGATAGTGAGTACCCTAACCATGTGTATAAACTCTCTAAGGCGCTTTATGGGCTCAAGCAAGCCCCAAGAGCATGGTATGAATGCCTAAGAGATTTTCTTATCACTAATGGCTTCAAAGTCGGAAAAGCCGATCCTACACTCTTTACTAAAACCATTGCAAATGATTTGTTTGTATGCCAAATTTATGTTGATGATATCATATTTGGGTCTGCTAACAAATCTACATGTGAAGAGTTTAGTAGGATTATGATTCAAAAATTCGAGATGTCTATGATGGGGGAGTTGAAGTATTTTCTAGAATTTCAAGTCAAGCAACTCCAAGAGGGCACCTTCATCAGCCAAACAAAGTACATACAAGACATACTTACCAAGTTTGGAATGAAGGATGCCAAGCCCATCAAGACACCCATGGGAATCAATGGGCATCTCGACCTTGACACCGGAGGTAAATTCGTAGATCAAAAGGTATACCGGTCAATGATAGGATCGCTACTCTATTTATGCGCATCTCGACCGGATATTATGCTTTTCGTATGCATGTGTGTAAGATTTCAAGCCGATCCTAAGGAAGTTCACCTTAGGGCCGTGAAAAGAATCATGAGATATTTAGTTTATACACCTAAGTTTGGTCTTTGGTACCCCAAGGGATCTACTTTGGATTTAATAGGATACTTAGATGTTGATTGGGCAGGGTGTAAAATTGATAGGAAGAGCACATCAGGGACTTTTCAGTTTCTAGGAAGATCCCTGGTGTCTTGGGCTTCAAAGAAATAAAATTCAGTAGCTCTTTCTACCGCCGAAGCCGAGTATATTGCCGCGGGCCATTGTTGCGCACAATTGCTCTAGATGAGGCAAACCCTTAGGGACTATGGCTACAAATTGAGCAAAGTCCCTCTCCTATGTGATAATGAGAGTGCAATCCGCATGGCGGATAATCCTGTTGAACACAGCCGCACTAAGCACATAGCCATTCGGTATCACTTTTTGAGGGATCACCAACAAAGGGGGGTATCGAGATTGCTTACGTTAGCACCAAAGAACAATTAGCGGATATCTTTACCAAACCACTAGATGAGAAAACCTTTACCAAACTTAGGAATGAGCTAAACATTCTTGATTCTAGAAACTTTGATTGACAATTTGCACACATAGCTCATTTATATACCTTTGATTATATCTCTTTTATGTCTATCACTAATGTGTTTTCAAGTTTATTCCTATGCTAAGTCGTAGATTGAAAGGGAAATGGAGTCTTCGGCGAAGACAAGGCTTCCACTCCACTCTATCGGTATTATTTGCCCTTCGCCGTCACTCCGCACCATTCTCCACTATGGTATAATCTTCACTCTTATTACTCATACCAATGGGGAGAAAATTAAGGGCTCACAAAGTCTTTGTTTTTGGCGATTAATGCCAAAGGGGGAGAGAGTATTAGCCCAAAGCAAAAGGACCGCACCACCACCAAATTCAAAAATTTTCGACATAAAGTTTTCAATTGGTATTCCTCTAGAAATTATATTTCAATTGGTATCTATATTTCAAATTGATATATGGTGTCAAAGATTTTTCAATAGGTATCTAAAACTCGAAATCCTCTTGAAAGCTAAGAGGAGAATTTCATCCAGGACGAGTTATGTTTTATTCAAATGAAAAGCATTTGAAACAGGGGGAGAAAAATTTCAAAACTTGAAAATGTTTCTCAAAAACTTATTCAAGTACCTTTGACTATTTGCAAAAAGGCTTTGAAAAGATTTTCCAAAAGAATTTGCAAAAATAAAACATGTGGTGCGAATATGGTCCAAAATGATAAAAGAAAGAAAGCAATCCATGCATATCTAGTGAAAGTTAAATTGGTTTAATTCCAAGCAACCTTTGCACTTGCCTTATGCAAACTAGTTTAAAATTCTGCACTTATATATTTGCTTTGGTTTGTGTTGGCATCAATCACCAAAAAGGGGGAGATTGAAAAGGAAATAGGGTCAAACCTTTTCCTAAATGATTTTGGTGGTTGAAATGCCCAACACAAATAATTGGACAAACTAGTTTGCTCTAGATTATATATTCTACAGGTGCCAAAGGTTCAACACAAACCAATAAAAAGATCAAAGTTAGGGTTCAAAACAAAGGAGCAAAAGAAACCGAAGAGAACCCTGGTCTGGCGCATCGGACTGTCCGGTGTGCCACCGGACAGTGTCCGGTGCACCAGAGGCCGTACAGACTGAACTCTTCACCTTCGGGTTTCTCAGGCACCACTCCGCTATAATTCACCGGACTGTCCAGTGTAACACCGGACTATCCGGTGTGCCAGTGGAGCAACGGCTATCGAGCGCAACGGTCAACTCCAACGGTCGCCTGCAAACGTGAATAGTGCGCGGACAGTTCGCGCAGAGTCAGAGCAGCGCCAGAAGGCGCACCAGACAGTGAAAAGTGCCTGTCCGGTGGGACACCGGACTGTCCGGTGCACCAAGAAGTTAGAGCTCCAACGGCCGAAACCGTCAGAACCCTAACGGTTGGGTGATGTGGCTGGCGCACCGGACTGTCCGGTGCGACCATCGACAGATAGCCTCCCCAACGGTTGGTTTGGTGGTTAGGGCTATAAATACTCCCCAACCACCACCACTTCAAGCATCCAAGTTTTTTCAGACATCTCATTCAATACAAGAGCTAGTGCAATCAATACAAGACATAATTCAATAGAATCAAAGCCTCTCCAAGTCCCAAATCCACTCCAAACAAATAGTGACTAGAGAGAGTGTTTTTGCTTGTGTCCTTTGAGCTCTTGTTCTTGGATCGCTTTCTTCTTCCTCACTCTTGTTCTTCAAGCACTTGTAATCAAAGCAAGAGACACCAATTGTGTGGTGGTCCTTGTGGGGTCTAAGTGACCCGTTTGATTAAAGAGAAAGCTCACTCGGTCTAGTTGACCGTTTGAGAGAGGGAAAGGGTTGAAAGAGACCCGGTCTTTGTGACCACCTCAACGGGGACTAGGTTCATTGGAACCGAACCTCGGTAAAATAAATCACCGTGTCATCCGCTCTATTTCTTTGGTTGATTTGTTTGCCCTGTCTTTCGGACTCGGTTTTATTTCTAACGCTAACCCCGGCTTGTAGTTGTGGTTTAAGTTTATAAATTTCAGTTTCCGCCTATTCACCCCCCTCTAGGCGACTTTCAGGACTATTCTTGGTGGAGTCATAAGACGTGCAATCATTTATTTTCTCTTCATCCTATCATTTGGGACGTAGTAGAAAATGGAATGCATGTTGTTGATAGTGATGATAAGAATTACAATGCTATTCACATGCAAGAAATGATTCATAAAAATACCCAAGCCACTACTGTGATTCTAGATTCTCTATGGAGGAATACAACAAAGTTAGTGGCTTGGACAACGCCAAGGAAATTTGGGACACCCTCAAGATCTCTCATGAGGGAAACAACATCACCATGATCACCAAGATGGAGTTGGTCGAGGGTGAACTAGGGAGGTTCGCCATGAAGAGGGTGAAGAGCCAACTGACACATACAACAAGCGACCCTAGTGAACAAGATTTGAAGCTATGGGAGCACAAGATGGACGGACCATGACGTCGTGCGACTAATGCTAAGTTAATTTATCGTCATTGATCTTAATCTTGTGAACCTATTTCTTGAGAACCTGAAAGCTCTCTTGTGAGTTTTGGTGTTTGGATGACAACTCAATTAAAGGACTAACAAGTGTACTAAGTGTTGAACAGGTGCTTAAGGTAAAGCCTACAGGGTTCAACACAAGTGAACAAATGTGATGGTCCAAGAACTGGATTATGGATACATAATGGACATCACAAGTAAGTTGGACATTGCAAAAGTGATACTCGGGTGCGTAGCTCGGAGACAACTGATCAAGCCAAGGACGGAGGAAGAAAAGCTTCGAGGTACCAAGTGCACGGGAGAAGGTCAAGGAGGCTGAGGAACCCAAAGCCAAGGGCGAAGAAGAAGGCTTGCAAAGTCAAGGGTGATCGAGTTGAGAACAGCTACGGCACATCAAGGATCACTACATAAGGACGTGACTTACAACCAATGAGGTAACAGCTACAGTTATGTGGTGTAAGTCATAAGGCTCAAGACCAAGCTCTAAGAAGGAGATCAAGGTCACTAGAAGGAGAACAAATGTCAAAACCAGAACTGGAAGCAGCCCAAAAGAGCTAAGTTCACCTTGATCTTTAGTTTGGGTTGTTCCTATGTTTGGAGATGTTCTATGTGATCTTTGCAGGATGTTGGAGCCAAGAAATGTCAATCTTGATCAAGTCAAGCAGACTTGATGATTTATGAGTCCAACATCGAAACTCAAGCATGTGAAATGCTATAGATGTAATAATTAAGAGAAGGTATGTTTCTAGACTTAGTACATTGGTTTTAGTGTACTAATATACTTGTCTAAGTGTTAGAAACAGAAAGAAGAAGAAAAGGAAATAGGTGCAAAAGGCTTGGCTGTATACAGCCAAGACTCTGCTCAGTCTGGGTGCACCGGACTGTCCGGTGGCTCACCGGACAGTGTCCGGTGGTGCACCGGACAGTGTCTGGTGCGCCAGGCTGAACTCTGGCGAACTGGCCGCTCTCGGGAATTCACCAGCGACGTACGGCTATAATTCACCGGACTGTCCGGTGTGCACCGGACTGTCCGGTGAGCCAACGGTCGGCCGAGCCAACGGTCGACCGCGTGATCTGCGCGGGACACGTGGCTGAACCAACGGCTAGATGGAGGCACCGGACTGTCCGGTGTGCACCGGACATGTCCGGTGCGCCAACGGCTCCAAGACTACCAACGGTCGGCTTCGCCATAGAAGGAAAGAAATCGGGCACCGGACAGTGTCCGGTGTGCACCGGACTGTCCGGTGCGCCACCCGACAGAAGGCAAGATTTGCCTTCCTGGATTGCTTCCAACGGCTCCTAGGCCCCTTATGCCTATAAAAGGGACCCCTAGGCGCCTCCAGCAAGAGTGAAGTACAGCCAACAAGTGTAGACATCACTCGGATCAATTCTCACTCTCCCTCTTGTGCG
The DNA here is from genome assembly GCF_902167145.1 of Zea mays. Classification (NCBI taxonomy): domain Eukaryota; kingdom Viridiplantae; phylum Streptophyta; class Magnoliopsida; order Poales; family Poaceae; genus Zea; species Zea mays. The sequence continues at coordinate 59,258,595 of NC_050105.1, forward strand.
TATCTCTCTAATTTGTGTAGAAGGCACAACTATAAGCCTTTAGAGAGAGGAGAAGTGCTGCTTAGAGCTAGAGCAAGGTCTTGAGCGTATCGTTACTCTGCCGGAGTGCTGCCAAGAAGTTTGTAAGCAGCCGCGGTTCTGTTGTAACCCCACTCAATAGTGAAAGGCTCTATCTGTCATACTGACAGATCTGAGCAAACGGAGGAAGGAGTTGAAATAGACTCCAAGCCCAGGTGTGGCTAACTCCAATGAGGACTAGGCAAGCATTTCAGGCTTGGCCGAACCTCGGGATAAATCCTTGCGTCTGTGTGCTCTGTTCTGTATTGTATCCTGACTCTCTTTCTACTCGTCTTTATATCTGCACTTCAATACTTATCTGTGGTATAAGCTTTATTTGAAGTGCAGGACATTTTGAGAAAGGGATCTTCTATTCCGCTGCAACCTACTTGAAGAGTCTTCTCACTCCACTGCGTACTAAGTCTTCGAGTAGAGTAAGAATTTAAGTTTTAAAGTAATAAGTTTTATTCGCCTATTCACCCCCCCTCTAGGCGACATCCAGATCCTGTTCCCGGGTCAAAGGGAACTTTCAATTGGTATCAAAGCTAGGCCTCTCCAGTGTGGGCTTAGCCGTCCGGAGATAACGATGTCGTCACAAGAGGTAACTGTAGAACTTCTTTCAGGCGATGGCTCTAATTACAAATCTTGGTATGTCTCTATTTATAATGCTTTCATGAGTGTTGATCCTGATTTGAGACAGATCTTTAGGAGAAGTATTTTTCCATCTGATATTAGTAAAAATCCCTCTAATGATGAACTAAGATGTTTTTCTCTCAATCATCGTGCTTGCAGCATCTTAGTTGATTCTCTTTCTAGAGGTGCTTATTTCGCCATCATGAGTAGTGGTAATGATTTAATTGTTGATGCTCATGATTTATGGAATAGAATTAAAGTAAAATATTGTGTGGCAAATTGTACTGCTTCTACTCCCTATATTGCTTGTGATACTAACCTTTCAAAGGGAGAAGATCAAGAACAATGGGCACCCAACGATGAATCCACCTCGTCGACAGGTTTGTCTTCCACTAGTTATAAATGTCTTATTGCTAACAATGATGGTGGAGACGAAAGCGATGATGAGGAGGAATATGAGGATGATAGCGAGGATGAGTCTTCATCACCACAAGGTACATTTTCCTGTACTGCTTCCACTAATAATAATGACAGGGAAAATAAGACCGGTGATGTGGAAGAAGAGGAGATTCGCCGGTTCTACACCCATCTCAACAAAGAAGACAAAGTGCTCTTGGTTAAGTTGTTGAGGAGGAACAAGGAACAAGGCGAGACGCTTCTCAGGCTAGAGGAGACTCTCATCAAAACCAACGACAGCCTGGAGAAGATGACCAAAGAACATGAGGAGCTAAAGTGCTCTCATGATAATTTGGTCCATCGGTATGAATCTATTTTATTTGAGCAAAGAAATAATCATGATGTATTATCTGATGTTGCTCAACTTAAAACGGAAAATTCTATGTTTAAGAGTCAAGTAGAAACAATGGACTTAGAAAAACGTGCTCTAGGTAAAAAGTATGATATGTTGTCATATTCTCATAATAAACTAGTTGATGACCATATCATGCTTAATGTTGCTCATGAGGTTATAATTGCAAACTTAAATTCATGTGAACCTCATCCTCGCACGTGTGCGCATTTGAATTGTATATCATCATGTGCTAACCCCTGTTGCTCAAAAGAAAGCCAATCATTGATTGAGCAACAAGTTTTAGGGTCACAAAAGAAATTCTGTGGGAATAAGAAGCAACGACAACTGAGGAGAAGACACTTTGCTCAACTCTCTCAAGATATCCACGGGGGCGTGGTGAAGAAGCTTGAGAAAGGAAAAACTGCAGCAAGTGTCAAGCTCAATAAGAAAAATGTTCCTAAAGATAAAGAAATCAACATAAGCTTGGAAAAAGGTAAAGATTCAATTAATCATGTTGTTTGCACTGACCCTCTCTCCATGTCATTCAAGTACACAAAGGGAAAAGGAAGAAGGAGGTGTTTCAAGTGCAAGAAGTTGGACCACCTCATCACGTCTTGTCCGTACAAAGACAAAAATAAAGTGACAAGGAGTTGTTTTGGATGCAACAATAAGGACCACACGATCACTTCATGTCCGGTCATGAAGAATCAAGGATGTGCATCCTCCAAGGTGACACTCACCAAGGAAAATGACACAAAGCAAGCGTCGTGTCAAGTTGAACGACGCTTCTGCTACAAGTGTGGTGAGCAGGGTCATCTATTCAAGGTATGTTATAAAGGTAAGATTCCTAAGCAAGTGAATTTGTGTCAATCTTATTCGCGTAGGAGACCCAAATCATACACTTGTGCTAGATCTATAACGAGATCACCTAGAACTAGCACAAAGGCAATTTGGGTACCAAAGGCACATTTAGATGATCATTATGGACCCATCCCGAGATGGGTACCAAACTGTGCTAACTAGACCATGCAGGTGCCTTGAGATGGACTGGAGACCATGAGAGAGATTAAGACGGTTATCTAAAACTATATGCTTAAGCTGTTAATTGTTTTGGTGTTTATTGACCCGAGGTTGAATTATTGTGAAACACTAATCCCATGTTCATCTCAAGTGAAATAAGGTGTATAGGTCCTGAATCATTATTGGTGAATCAAGTAAAGGACCTTGATGAGAATCTACAACCTGCTCTCAAAAGGACGGTACCCATGTATTTTAAGTACATAATTGCAATTTAGTATTGCTCTTAAGTTGGCTTGTTGTGCTACCTGTCCTTAGAGTAGTTATGCTTTATGGATCATAATGATGGTTGCTTAATCATGGCTGGTGCTCTATAGGATATATCTTTTGAATCATTCATTGGTAGCTCTTTCATTTGTTATATCCACAACGATTTACTCTCTTGGTGTATATGGATAAACCTGTAACTTTTTTTAAGTCATGCTATGTGCAATTATGACATTTTGTTTAGTCCATGTTCACATGATTACTCTGGTTTGGTACTGTGTGAATTTCAAATCCATGTCGTGCCCTTTTAAGCTATGAGGTGCATAAGCAAAAGGAGCCCTGAATTGGTGATAACAAGTGCTCTCATAAAGGCAAAGGTATGGAAAATGGAACTGTGCAGTTTTATTGAATATCTTGAAATTCCATTGATAGTGATCATAGCTGTGTTCTTGCATTTCAATTGGTAATATCTTGGCTTAGGTAATTTATGCCTTTAAAATGTTGTTTCTTTTGTGCACCTAAGAAACCTTCTTAATTATGACATGCTTAGATATTTCGCTTTATATACATGATTGTGTTGATCTTCAATTGGTATATGCAATGATAGTTAAGTATGAAGCATGTCCAAGTTGCGTAAATGTTAGACTTCCTGTGAGTATTCAATTGACTTAGGTGCCGCTGAGGCGTGCATTGTTGTATTTAGTCAACCTTTCATTTAGCTTTCAATTGGTGTTAAGTGGTGTTTCATTTGATATTCAAATTGGCATCTTTGGGTGATAAAAGTGGGAGAGTATGCCTTGACCAAGGTATGTTGTGATCCCCTCTAGTTCTAAGGAAGCTAGAATGTGCAAGTACAAGTCATTCAAATACTTGATGCACAACTTGAGGGGGAGCACACATAACTTGTGTCTTTTGACTAACTGTTTCTTGAGCAATCTTGTATAGTCTCTAGGTGGAAAAGAGAAGATAAGCAAGAAATGGAGCAATCAGGACTTGGGTACCTCTGTAAGTCAAGAAATTGGTATCTCAAGTTGTGAGTAAGTGCATATCTTTAGATTGCTCATGCTCTATAATATCTGGTGATAATAGATGCTTATTCTTAAATATCATGGAGCCATGATAATAAATGAACTGTGCAATTGGTATCTTTCAATTGGTAGCCGTAATAGTTCGCTTCAATTGACATCTTTTGATAATCATGAGAATAGAAGTTTCTTCTTGTGCCCAATACTATAACTTGTTCTAAGTTTGGTGTCTTAGCAACAAGAAAAAGTTAGGAGAAAGATTCAGGCACAAGTGTGAAGAAGCTCTCGAAAGATTAACTACTTTCAAGATGGGAAGTACACTACATCATGGTAAAGGTACAAAAGGAAGTATTAATCTTTTTGCATATATGTATCTTATCTAAATGTTGATAGGGCATATGTTCAATAAGTAAGGGGAAGTTTTGATAGTCGTTTTTCCTCCTTAACACCCTGCTGTCCCTTGACATCATCATATGTTCTTGCTTGAGTATGGTTATTGGTGTTTGATGTCAAAGGGGGAGAATTTGTGTATTAAAGCTTATCTCAACCTGAGAGGAAAGCTTATCCTAAGGGGTGATGTGTTAGTTTGAGCTTTGCCAGTGTGATATTCATATGCTTCTTACAATATTATATGTGTTGCATCATATGAACTAGTGTTTCCGCTGCGATGCGATGAATTATTAATTGGCTTCTATAGTGTAATAGATAGTCATGTGGTTAATGGTGCTTTAAGATTGCTTTAAATTGGTATCTTAGTTTAAATTGGTATCTTAAAGGTGAATAGTGGTAGGTTGATATTCCTGTGATATATCCACTAATTTGAATGGTGTTTAACATGATTATGTGCATTTGTGTGTTATAGCATCATGGTTTGATTCTTGACACAATGCATCCTAAAAAGTGCTAAAGTGTAGAAATGTTTCGAATTGCCTAAGTATGTGCAAATTGGCGTCTGAGGCCAAAATTATGTTTTTGAAGTAAGCACATATTTAGGGGGAGCATTCTATAATCTTAGAATTCAAATTTGTGCTTCAAATCTTATTCGTATGTAAGCTTTAATTGTGTTGCCATCAATCACCAAAAAGGGGGAGATTGAAAGCTCTCTTGTGAGTTTTGGTGTTTGGATGACAACTCAATTAAAGGACTAACAAGTGTACTAAGTGTTGAACAGGTGCTTAAGGTAAAGCCTACAGGGTTCAACACAAGTGAACAAATGTGATGGTCCAAGAACTGGATTATGGATACATAATGGACATCACAAGTAAGTTGGACATTGCAAAAGTGATACTCGGGTGCATAGCTCGGAGACAACTGATCAAGCCAAGGACGGAGGAAGAAAAGCTTCGAGGTACCAAGTGCACGGGAGAAGGTCAAGGAGGCTGAGGAACCCAAAGCCAAGGGCGAAGAAGAAGGCTTGCAAAGTCAAGGGTGATCGAGTTGAGAACAGCTACGGCACATCAAGGATCACTACATAAGGACGTGACTTACAACCAATGAGGTAACAGCTACAGTTATGTGGTGTAAGTCATAAGGCTCAAGACCAAGCTCTAAGAAGGAGATCAAGGTCACTAGAAGGAGAACAAATGTCAAAACCAGAACTGGAAGCAGCCCAAAAGAGCTAAGTTCACCTTGATCTTTAGTTTGGGTTGTTCCTATGTTTGGAGATGTTCTATGTGATCTTTGCAGGATGTTGGAGCCAAGAAATGTCAATCTTGATCAAGTCAAGCAGACTTGATGATTTATGAGTCCAACATCGAAACTCAAGCATGTGAAATGCTATAGATGTAATAATTAAGAGAAGGTATGTTTCTAGACTTAGTACATTGGTTTTAGTGTACTAATATACTTGTCTAAGTGTTAGAAACAGAAAGAAGAAGAAAAGGAAATAGGTGCAAAAGGCTTGGCTGTGTACAGCCAAGACTCTGCTCAGTCTGGGTGCACCGGACTGTCCGGTGGCTCACCGGACAGTGTCCGGTGGTGCACCGGACAGTGTCCGGTGCGCCAGGCTGAACTCTGGCGAACTGGCCGCTCTCGGGAATTCACCAGCGACGTACGGCTATAATTCACCGGACTGTCCGGTGTGCACCAGACTGTCCGGTGAGCCAACGGTCGGCCGGGCCAACGGTCGACCGCGCGATCTGCGCGGGACACGTGGCTGAACCAACGGCTAGATGGAGGCACCGGACTGTCCGGTGTGCACCGGACATGTCCGGTGCGCCAACGGCTCCAAGACTACCAACGGTCGGCTTCGCCATAGAAGGAAAGAAATCGGGCACCGGACAGTGTCCGGTGTGCACCGGACTGTCCGGTGCGCCACCCGACAGAAGGCAAGATTTGCCTTCCTGGATTGCTTCCAACGGCTCCTAGGCCCCTTATGCCTATAAAAGGGACCCCTAGGCGCCTCCAGCAAGAGTGAAGTGCAGCCAACAAGTGTAGACATCACTCGGATCAATTCTCACTCTCCCTCTTGTGCGTATCTCTCTAATTTGTGTAGAAGGCACAACTATAAGCCTTTAGAGAGAGGAGAAGTGCTGCTTAGAGCTAGAGCAAGGTCTTGAGCGTATCGTTACTCTGCCGGAGTGCTGCCAAGAAGTTTGTAAGCAGCCGCGGTTCTGTTGTAACCCCACTCAATAGTGAAAGGCTCTATCTGTCATACTGACAGATCTGAGCAAACGGAGGAAGGAGTTGAAATAGACTCCAAGCCCAGGTGTGGCTAACTCCAACGAGGACTAGGCAAGCATTTCAGGCTTGGCCGAACCTCGAGATAAATCCTTGCGTCTGTGTGCTCTGTTCTGTATTGTATCCTGACTCTCTTTCTACTCGTCTTTATATCTGCACTTCAATACTTATCTGTGGTATAAGCTTTATTTGAAGTGCAGGACATTTTGAGAAAGGGATCTTCTATTCCGCTGCAACCTACTTGAAGAGTCTTCTCACTCCACTGCGTACTAAGTCTTCGAGTAGAGTAAGAATTTAAGTTTTAAAGTAATAAGTTTTATTCGCCTATTCACCCCCCCCTCTAGGCGACATCCAGATCCTGTTCCCGGGTCAAAGGGAACTTTCAGAACCCTAGGTACACTAAGATGTCACCTGAGGAAATTCTTGGAAAATTTGCGAGAGGGCGCAAGATGGCAAAGGAAGCTAGGTATGTCGACGACATTGCCAACGAACCTCTTCCACACTACGAGCCGCAACCCGTTGCTCTCAAGGCGACGACCAACAAGGAGGCGCTCCTCGACAGGGTGGCACAAATTGAGGTGGTCGATCTCAATGAGGAGGAAATGACGCTTGTGATCATGTGCTTCAAGACCACAGTGAAGGGACGCAAGGACTACCCCAACAAGAGCAAATCAAGGGGAAATCGTACATGCTTCAAGTGTGGTAAGTCTGGTCATTTATTTTCTCAATGTCCTGATAATGAGAATGACTAGGACCAAGACAAAAAAGGGAAGAAGGACAAGAAGTTCTATAAGAAGAAGAAGGGTGAGGCGCACGTCGGCAAAGAGTGGGATTCAGACTGCTCTTCATTTGACTTCGACGATAAAGGCTCGTCGCCTCCGCCTTCAACAAGTCCTCCCTCTTCCCCAACAAGTGACACACATGCCACATGGCTAAAGAGAAGAAGGTACACGTACATGACACTCCCAAGTACACTTCTTCTAGTGATGAGGATTCTGATGATGATTTAGATTATAGTGATCTTTTTAAGGGCTTAGATAGATAAAAATAGATAAAATTAATGAATTGGTTGATGTTTTTAATGGAAAAGATAGATTGCTAGAAAAGCAAGAGGATATTCTCTATGAAGAATATGATAAATTGTTAATATAGAAAAATCCCTTGCTCTAGAAATTAAGAAGAATGAAATGCTCGCTTTTAAGTTATCTTCATGCCATGATTCTATTTCTAGTCTTAAGAGCTCAAATGTTGATTTAAATACTAGAATAGAAAAGTTGAGTGTTGCTAGTTCATCTTTGGAGCATGTCTCTATTAGCAATAGATGTAAGGATTTTAAAATTGATGCTTGCAATGATCATGTCTCTACTATTTCAAAGTTGAATAATGATCAACATATGACACCTCATAATGGGGAAATGAGACATATCGATGAGGGAACATCTCCCTAGCCTTCGGGCCAACAACTGATGTATTCGCCCTCGCTACATTCAAGTAAAACCAAACCTTAGTCTAGTTGCTGCCCCACCGGTTTTTTCTGTATGACACTATATCAATAACAGCCTCCAAGGTCTTCCTAGTCTTCGGAGTAAGGGTGCAGTTCCCAAACTAAATGATCTATAAGGAAATGGTCTTCTTTTACCAATGTAGACAATAGCGCTTTTACGAAGACCATGACAAATGGCTCACCTCCATATGTCACCGTAGCCCACACATATTTCTTGAGGGTCACGATGGCATTCAGAGTTAGTTGGTGTAGTTTCACACTAAACCTCGATAGAACATCTACCACAAACTTGTGGCATGATAGCCAATTTTTGTTCACAAAATGTTTCAAAAACCACAACTTTGCCATGTGGCTCCAATGTGTGTCACACCCGAATTTAAGGGCAAATCCAGATGTGTCTCAAATGTGTGCTAGGATCAAGTCTCACACATATGATGACCCATGGTATAGAAATCAATGTCACATCTTTATTATATAATAGGGGTTCTATACAAAATAACTAAATAAATACATCATATGACGACAACGATCCTGCAACCATAGTTGACTAGGAGACGATAGCCTAGACCTCTCACGAACTCATCGCGACATCCTTCATGTTTCTCATCTTGGCAGTACCTGTCCTTGACATGGTGTGAGTTTAGCAAGAGTGCGCTCACATACGTTCATCGCTCAACAAGTTGCTAGGACTAATGTGCATGAGCTCACTTACAGTGGGGCTCATGTGAAGTGTAAGGCTTACCAAAGAGAACGATTAAGGCTGAGCATTGCTTTTAGTGTTGGTCAAAATTTTATTAGCAATTACTAAGTATAAGTGTATACCAACCCAATTATATAATTGATCACTATCAATAATAAATCCCACAATGCAATGCAATGAATGATAGATTAAATTTAATTCCATAATTTACTCATGTGAGGGTTTGAGCTGCTCTAGACCGAGAGAATTGTAGATATACTAGTTTTACATTCTGCAGAGCTGGCACATCTTTACCCACAAGTCGTGTTACCCATTTGCCAAGGGATCGTGACTTCCCATTCATCTCTACCGAGGAACGAGGCAAGGTCCCACTACAAGGCCTTTACAAAGTTCCACTAGTTTCAGAAAAGCTGCTACAGTTTATGTGAGAAGGGGGTGATATAGGACACTCGTCGGAAAAAGCCATCACAACATGATCGACCCGAGAACCTCCCTATATCGGCAGTTCCTCACACCGTGGTTGCCCCTTTCGGGTTAGGTAGTCATCTACTAGCTTTCCTAATTAGTCAGTCAAGGGCGTCCCATACCACCCTTGTGGTAGCGCTATTTTCCTGGGTGGTCGCTCCATGTTCCAATTAACACAATAATCTTATCATAAACAATAATAGATAACCAAAAATAATAAATCATAATGGAACATGGTCATGAATTATATGTATCATTAATCCCAAAACCATGTAGAGCAATAGCAAGACTACCCAATAATTCATTTGTTTGCAAGGTGTAGGGTGAACAAAACTAGGGAAATCTATTAAGTACCATCAACTTAACCTAATAGAGCAACGATGATTAAAAGAACATTATTAGGTTAAAGAAAGTGATCAAGGACATAACTTGCTTTGTACTTGCGATAAACCTTGTAGACCAGATGTCGCCCCAAAAGTTGGGTTTCAGATTCCTCGTCACCTTGTCTCTGCTCGTAGCAATACATACAATCAAGCAAATAATGTATATGTTAACATTATACCAAAGCATAAGAACAAAATTCATAAGAATATTCTACACGTCGCTACGAGATTGTAGGTTCGAGAACCATTAAAATTAGAGTTAAAACGAAGAAGTTATGAGTAAAACAATATTTTTAGGCACAATAAATCTAATAGATGTTGCATTTAAACTAAGCATGTATTAAATTGAAATATTTAAGTTGATATTAATCACTTTAACAATTTTTTTATAAAATACGTACATTACAACTATAAATTAGGTTAACTAGATTGCCTAGCTAATTAACATTAATGAACAATTATTTAATTAAAACATGTAGTATAAGTAAAACATTGTTATTACTATGTACACAAAATTAATATGAACCTAAGCAACTTGAACAGATTAAAACAAAATATTTGACCTAGAAGATATCATATTTTTAATAAATTAGTAGGGCTACACAGAAATAGGTGACATGATACGATCTGATTGGTTAGATCGATTTGTTAATAGTGGAAAATGTTTGTTTATAAAGGCATGTAAAAGGACCTGTGGTGGTGGTTATCTATCATATGAGAAGTGCAAAGCCTACCACGCGGAAAAGACCATTAACCTACTACTAATTTACCTTCCAATCAAACACTTCAATCTTGCACTGCTGCTGGATATCTCGGTTTTTTCGCAGATTGATGATGAACTAGAGATCCAATCGACGAACTAGAAGCACGACGATGAAGCTCTCGCCGAGCTGGTCACGATGATATTCTAGATTTCCCCGTAAGATGAACGGATGGAGAGAAATTTCTCATCGGAGTTGTCTCTATTGTTGAGGAGGAACTCGAACTTTGACGAGCTGGTCATGACGGTTATGGCTGTGAGTTTAGCTGGCGGCGGGCTGCTATGGCTTCGATGACAGTGGCGTTGCTGCAAGGCTATATAGGAGATGAGTCTATGGTTGATGGGTTGAGGTGTTAGGAGGACACATATTTATATAGACTAGGGGTGGACGGTTACATGAAAGATATAATCTGGTACTTATATGTTAGAATCATATCCTATCCGTTTGGAACTCTAACCTGTCTCTTTTATTACAATAATATTATTGTTAATTTGTACTAATCATATTAGATCTCTAATTTAAATAAATTTTAGAATATATTTTATTTAAACTTTAAATTAAATTTTTGGGCGTTACACGCCAGTTGAAAGGAGTATTTTCTTACATATTTTATTGTGATATCCTAATTTATATCGACTTTACCTAAATAACGTCGTGTACAAACAAACCAACCAAACATGCATAGATAGATACATTATATTAACTTTATACTTTATTTCTAATTTTTGGCTTTTATTTTAAATTTAAAATTGAAGTCTAATTTAGAGCTAAGTTAAATTTTCTATTTCAAGCATAAATTGCAACAAACAACAATTCAACATGAATGTAAAATATTTTTTATTAATTAATTTATCCATTTAAGCAAATGCTTCAAACAATACATATAACTCAGTAGAAATAATTTATGTAAGATGTTTTACTATAATAACTATTTAAGATAATAATTTAAACACACAGCCAAATTTTTATATTTAACATTTATTTAAATTTTAGGAAAATAGTTTTAATTTATAACTTTATTATAAATATTCTTTAAATTTTAAATATTTAGAGAAATTTCTTGAGTGCTAAAAATAGGATTTTGGTGTGTTACAATGTGTCTCCTACCTGAGGCGTGTGTAACCCCACGACAAAAAATGCTGATGCTCCATCTTCGAGACATAGCCCACCCTGATATGTGACATAGCCCACACCAATTTCCATCAAGCAGGTGCAAAGGGATGATCCACCAGAGGTGTTCTTAGGCTCTGATGATGACTCATGACTAGAGGTCATGTCCAGGAGGTCATAAAATGATGAGGTGTTGTGACTCGTCACGGCGACGAGCCTAGACTCACTTGCCTTAAGCGTCATTCGTGGTGTAAGGTTGATGACATGCCCCCACATTGCATTATGGTGTGCGGGCATGTAACTGGCCTATTCCTCCTGCCCCTAGTGGCCTAGCCCAAGTTTGCGCTCACTTGGGGCTTTGGAAGGAGGCTACCCTTATGGTCCTTGCTGCCTTGTCATGCCTTGTTTGGGTAGGATGGTTGCATAGCCTCGAGCATTGAACCTAGGCCCTCTTGGTGGGGCCACCTATGGCTTGGCTGCCCAAGGTACCATTGGAGGCCTCTGGCCTTGTCGACGGGAACTAAAATAAAATAAAATGAAGGGACTAAAAATTAGTCCCTATAAACCAAACACCCCTATATATGTGATATAAAGTCATCTTCAACAGGCTGTGTATTTGACCGTGCAAAGTACTATTTTGTATTGTAGATTGTACTGTTTGCAAAGCGAAGTTTGAAATAAGAAGTGAGATAGAGAGTCTGTTGAGATAGTCTAACAACATTATAAAGCCTACTTTAGACTATATTATTAGCCTTTCTCTAAATCTGGAAGGCTGTACTTAGTGAGTAATATAAAATAGGGAACACGAAACTGTAGATAATATTGTTTGACATTGTTTACATAGTGGAATTTAACATCTATATCTATACTAATCTATTAAGAACTAATATGGTCACATGTGCTATTACAACTTCATCCTCCCCACGTCTAGCACCCGCAAAAAATAATGCAAAACAAGCACTCGACTATATGTACTTTAGGGTTACCTGTTCCAGAAATTTGGAGCTAACCACCAAACTATATATACTTTAACATTTAGAAATAAACAATAATTATATTTGCATTCTAGGTATCGCTATCTCGGTCTTTCTCCTCGTAGCAATGTATGAGCACATACCTAGTAATGAATGAGATTGAGGTTAGACGAAAATAGCCTAAATATGAGGTAAATGCCCCGTGTTCCAATGTGCGTCCCAAAACAATGGTCTGGTCTCCCTGCGAAGGACTTTTTCATAAAAGCCCCCGGACTTCTCCAGCCCAACCTAACCCCTAAAAAGTATTAAACAAACAAAGAAAATCACACGCACCACCAGCATCTATAACAGCCGCCACCTTCCCCCTTATACTCGCCGGAGGCCAACCAGTACTCGTGCCACGACTGCCACCCCTCCTCTTCCTTGTGATCTCCGAATACCCATCTCAGATTCCAAGGGCCGCGCCGTGTAATCCCCGGCTCTCCCCACCCACCATATATCTAGTATCCGCGCCTCAAATCCCTCGCGAAACGCCCCGCCGTAAGCAGTTGTTGTCTGCCGTGATTTGAGCCGGGCGGACGGATTGATCCCGGGACGAGGTGTCTCAGCTCTTGATCTTGATCCTGATCCTGGGAGGCGTTCCTGGTTTATTGGTGGGAGCGAAGGTGAGATCCGCTCTTTTGATCCCGCAAAGTTTTTTCTTTCGTTTTTGCAAATATAATTTGTTATTAGGCCGGTGAATGATCTTTAGTCTTTACCCTGGTCCCCGGGGAGCGCCGTCGGTCGCTGTTGGAACCGCTGCCGCGGACTTCCCGTCCTCCCCACCCACTCCACGGTCGGTGACCGTCACCTGTTGGCACCGGTCTCTCGCTGCTGTAACACCCAACCCAACTGCATGAGCGCACCACATCACCACACAATTTCCTCCCCGCCTTTTGTCTGTTGTTTTTAATTACTGCGATCCAAATCAAATGTTTTTTTTGGTTTTCCTTGCGCGTGTGGGTATTAACTGAAAAAGGTGGGTGATTTGCATGTGAAATCTGATTGAGTAGATCACGGGACTTGCCGACTTGGGGCCCTTTCACGGAGAAAGGTGACACCCTTACGCGTAGATTACTAGTCGAAAACGATGTGCTGGATGCAGTTTGTCCTCATCCGCAATTTTAGCCTTTAGTTTTGGGGGATTCATCTGCAAGATTATGGAAGGTGCTTGCTTTGCCGTGTCGAACTCTTTAGTACTGTCTCCCTTAGAAGCTTATGACTCGTGGAGTGGAGGAAGATTTCTTGCTTTGGATCATACTGTCAATTCATTCATGCCCATATTTCTTGAACTAGTCTTCAGAAGAAAAATTTCATACCGTTTTCTGTGTACTAAAGCGCTGGTGCATTCTTTTACAACTCAAAGCAATGTTTTATTCAGAAGGAACGTCAAAAAATTTCTTTTCCCCAACTCTTCAGGGAAAAGTCCAATCTTTTGTGTCACTTTCTATATGTACTTCATATACTGCCATCTGAAACTTTCTTTGTTGATCTGCAGAAGCCATGATACCTTCCGTGAGGCTCTCTCCTGGTCCTGCAGCCTTCTCAGGCTCCAGCCTACGCTCAAAATTACCGTCAATTCCATCCATCTCCAGTCTCAAACCCTCCAAATATGTGGTCTCCTCGCTGAAACCACTCTACCTAGCACCGCTAGATGGTCCGCGCACTGCCGAGCTTAAGTCTCGGAGACAGCCACTTGAGTTCCGTTGTTCTGCTTCTGCTGCTGATGACAAGGAGTCAAAGACTCAGGTGGTGCCAGTTCAGTCGGAAGGCGCACAGAGGTTGAAGATCTCCATCTATTTCGCCACCTGGTGGGCGCTTAATGTGATATTTAACATTTACAACAAGAAGGTTCTCAATGCATTCCCTTACCCCTGGCTCACCTCCACACTCTCCCTCGCCTGTGGCTCTGCTATGATGCTTTTCTCGTGGGCCACCCGTCTTGTTGAGGCCCCTAAGACCGACCTGGACTTCTGGAAAGTTCTTTTCCCGGTGAGTTGATTATTTTGTGCCAGTAACTTCTTTTATTTTATTTACCTGCCTGGAAAAGTGTAACTGAATTTGGTGATTAACTGATGAAGGTTGCTGTGGCGCATACAATTGGCCATGTTGCTGCTACAGTGAGCATGTCTAAGGTGGCAGTGTCATTCACACACATAATTAAAAGCGCAGAACCTGCATTCAGTGTTTTGGTGTCAAGGTTCTTCCTTGGGGAGACGTTTCCAATTCCAGTATATCTTTCTCTTCTTCCAATCATTGGTGGTTGTGCTCTAGCTGCTGTCACAGAGCTGAACTTTAATATGGTTGGTAAGTAAAAAATTGCTTTTTCTGACATCCTGTTCTAACTCTTGCTTACATATTAATGAGGTTTTTCATTTGAACTATTAGTAAAAAGGTTATGTTTAAGAAGAAGGTATTTAACTGGAGTTTAATAGATTGTTAGTTCCAATTACTGTTGAAGAAAATTGATTCCTGAGATTATCCTTTTACTATATAACCTTTATCTAGATTTCTGAGCTCTCATGTACTTATGCAGTTTTTTTTTGAATAATAACTGTTTAAGAAACATTTGGAGAAAATTATCAGTGTATATTCTTATCCTCTTCTCTTAACAGATGAAGCATTCTATTGTCCTTTTCCCCCTTTTCCTCCTGAAGTTTCATGCGTAGACTAAATTTAAGCTTAAGATAGAGATAAAATACGAGTCATGGACTTGTTTTCAATTGTTTCCAAAGGTCTAATGTTTTCCGTTTGCCCTTCCACCAGGATTTATGGGTGCCATGATATCCAACCTTGCATTTGTTTTCCGCAACATCTTCTCGAAGAGGGGCATGAAGGGGAAGTCCGTCAGTGGCATGAATTACTACGCTTGCCTGTCAATTATGTCCCTGGTCATACTGACTCCATTTGCTATAGCTATGGAAGGCCCTCAAATGTGGGCTGCTGGTTGGCAAAAGGCTCTTGCAGAAGTTGGACCCAATGTTGTCTGGTAAACAAGAATTTAATATTTACAGTTTTCCTTGCATAGTTGTCAAGTATGGTCTCCACTCACATTCGATGAGATGGCTCGAAACACTTCGGGCATGTTTGGAAGCAAGAGTAATGGAGGGGATGAGGGGACCAAAATCCTTTATTATTCAAATTTCAATAGTAAGGGATTTTAACTCCTTCAATCCTCTCCATTACCCTTACTCCCAAATGAGCCCTTCATGTATTTTTTGCTATTTTATTTGAGACAGATCTACTTATGTTACTATTTCTTTTCTTCTGTTGGTCATATTCATGTTAGATTAGACTTTGGTGCTGCCCTTGTCGAGGACTGATATATTATTTTGGATTGATGTTAGGATCTAATGATAGTGATATTATATCACGACTGTATGTATACTGATATTTTCCCTAATGTGTTACTGTTGAATTTATAGGTGGATTGCTGCACAGAGCGTGTTCTACCACTTATATAACCAGGTGTCCTACATGTCTCTCGATCAGATTTCTCCATTGACATTCAGCATTGGCAATACAATGAAGCGTATATCAGTGATTGTTTCATCAATCATTATCTTCCACACTCCTGTCCGCGCTGTCAATGCACTGGGAGCTGCCATTGCCATCCTTGGCACATTCCTGTACTCTCAGGTAACTTGGCTGCTTCAGTTTTTTCATGTGGTTGGGCTTTTCCTCTATATACTGAAACGATCACTTTCTTCTGAATTGGGGAGGCAAAATGGAATTTATCTTTATTGTTTAATTTTCACTTGCCAACCTGTGTTGACAGATGTGTGGTCCGTGGAAAATTAGTGCAAAAATTGGCATAGCTTACTTTCTCAATATGCTTAGTTCTAACCTATGTTTCAATCTCCATAATTATGATTCAAACAAGTAGAATGGGTTGCCTTGACTAGGAAGATATATCTTTTAATGGTTTTTTCCACATTGAAACACATAAGGCCATAGTGCTAAGAATATTTACTTGAAATTTGAAACACGACTGGTGTTCTTGTGCTGCTGCATGGATTTTGATGCATATCGTTGATGTGGACTAAGCTCTGCCGAAATTGACATTCTGATGCAGGCAAAGGCGTGAGGCGGGCCATGATGACGAACGTCTGCAGAATCAGTAGCAAGCACTAAATCCAATTTTGCTTGTTCCAGTGGCATGTAGATATCGGGTTAGTTTTCCGTATGAGAGTTTGTAATAATGGATGAATGGCTCTGCTGTTTCGTTCTTGTTTGTTGGCCAGACTCAAATCCATAGGCCATGAACTGCGGTCGAGTGTACCTGAATAATACTGTAACGGAGAATTCGCCGATGCTGTTTCTTTATGGGTATATATATAGTCCAAGCCGGAATCCCGTTTTTAATAGAATTGTTCTATCTGTGCATTCCAGCATTTTAGCAGAGAATGAGTTAGGACCATTAGCGCTTGTTTTTTTTAAAAAGAATTGTTCTTTTTATTCGTTACTTTAAATAACCACTTCTATTTTTAATCTAACTATTTTTTGTCGTGTCAGCGTTGGATGGTGTTTTCTATGTGGAAAATTGTCACGTCACTTATGATGGCATGACAGTATTATTTCGTCGTGCCACCGAAAGTGACGGAAGAGGCATGATAAAACTTGACCTTTACTTTTATATGAAAATTATAGTTTGATAAAATTATAACTTTTTAGTTTGGTTTTTATATGAAGATAATTGTTTGGATTGGATCTCCTTTGTCGTTTTGAGTTTTTTCTTGTACCTCTCTAGTTTTAAGTTTTTTTATTTGAAAACATTAAGATATTAAGAAAACAATATAAAACTAGCACTTTACATTAGAAAAATAATATTTTTATATGGTGTAAATAAAAATATTTTTTATATTAAAGTTGTAGAAAAATTATTTTTACAATTCTTTTTAAGGCTTTATAGTTTTGATAAACATCTTAACAACCATAAAGCCTTAAATGTAAAAACTCAAACTATAAAGTTATCAAAACTATAAAGTTGCGCTCTGCCCACGCCGGCAGCCACCGCCGGAGACCCGTGCCCGCGTCCCCGGCCATCCAGCTCACCGGAGACCGCTCCAAGCCTCCCCGAGCTCCGCCCTGAGGTGAGACACCCGTCCCTGTGCCCAATTTCCCTTATTGCGCCCTGTGTTCGTCCAATTTCGCCTTCGCTGGTGGTCGGCCGCGGCGGTCCGCCGTGCTCGCGCGGTGGTCGGCCGATTTAGCCCGGTCTAGTTCACCGAAGTAGTTCCCGGTGTCACTCCTATCTCTGTTGAAGCCAGCCCAGGCCTTAGCGCGCCTTAAGTCCCCTCCCCGTGGCTGGAATCGCTCATTGGAGTTGCTCTGGCCCGCCCGAGGTCATCTCACCGCCGTTCTACCCTCTCTGCCCGTAGATTCATGGCCTCTTCCCCGCCATTGAGTTCGCCGTGGCGCCATCTCCCTCTCTACCCAACTCCGACGACCCCGGAGCCACCCTAGCTCGCGCCTGCCTCAACTCCGGCAACCTCACCGCCGCGAAGAGGAGCGGCGCCGCCCGTAGCCGTCTATTTCCCCAGTCTGATCCCCTCCGTCCGATTCAAATCGAACGACCCAGACCACGGGATACCGCTTCGCGCTCGCGCGCCTGACGCCCTGACCCACCTGTCAGCGCCACCCACAGTCGCTCATCCTTCCCGGTCTGATTTTTTCCCGTCCGATCTTGATCGAACGGCTCGGACCCCCTCGGACCCCTGTAGCCGTCCGTTCCCCATCTGGCGTTGGGCCCGCTCGGTCAGCACGCTCTCCCCCTCTGTCGCTGACACTCCCTGTCACCTGTCAACGCTCGCCCGCCCGCGCGTGCGCCCTTGGCCGCAGATCTAATCTCGGCCGTCGGTTTATGATCCAACGGTTAGATTCACCCGATAACCCTTCGTGTGGCTGTTTTGCTTAAGAAACCCCCCTGGTTTTAGGAAATCAACCCGTCGTCCTCTGTTTTAGCGCATAGGTCCCTGGTTTATTTTAATTAGACCCCTGGACTTTTATTTAATCACAGAATCAGCCCTAATTTCATATTTTGAATTCCCAAACTTGTTTATTTCATAACTTTTGCATATGAACTCCAAATTTAGTGATTCAAATTGCAAAATGTTCATAGAATTATTCTCTTTTTAAATAAAATGGTTTCACTCACTATCTACATACTCTAAATTTTTAGGATTGAATACGAACTATTGTAGGTGTATGTTTTATTTATTTAAATAAATAAAGGAGAACCTTAGAGATTTAAACTTGCTTAAACTTGTGAGATTAATAATATGTATTACATAAGTTCATCTCTGTTCAAAATTTTAGGTCACCATAAAATAAATTGATCTATGATTTTGTACTTGTAAATAACACTTAGGAGAAATAGTAATCTATTTTCAAACAAAGTTAATGTAGGTTATAGTTTATGTTATACATTGAATCCATTATCCTTTATGTAGTATTAAGTCTTTTTAAGATGTGTTCCAATGCTTGTACATGTTTGGTGTGATGTTCATTTGTACTTTCCAAATGTATTGAATGCATGCGCGCTTTATTTAGACAACGAGCAGTCCGAGATTCCTGAGTGTGTTGTTGGAGACCTCCCTGAGCAGCAACCTAGTGAAGGCAAGTGTCCTCTGACCCATTATGTTCTACATACTTTATGATTCATTGTCCCACATTACTTTATGAAACCTAAGGATTGACTAGTCTGTATTTACCTTACCCTTGTTTACCTTTTGGGTTATCATGGTTAACATGTTGCTATTGCCCTAACTTAATCAATGAACATGATGTGAAAGTTTATGATACAATACTGTTATCCTGATTATGTGGATGATCTTGTGATACCTTAGGGGGCTTAGGCCTTTTCCTGAGTACCTCTCCGTAAGGACCTGTTCGTGGAGTGACCACCTGGGATAACAGTACAACCATGAGGGTGGAATGGGACGCCCTTAGCTGATTAATTAGATGAACCTGGGGGTGTAGTTGGCTTTGCCGGATGGCCGTCAATGGGGGCCGGGGCGTAGTGCTCGCTCTGCCAAGGTTGGGGTGCAGAGGTTCTTTCGATTTGGTTTTGTTATTCACCCACCTTGGGGACGTGTACCGCGTTTGTATGACTGGCGAAACCTAACGAGCAGCTATGCACCATGGGAGTCTTTGTAAAGGCTACATAGTGTATTCCTGGCCATTCACCTTGGTAGTGAAGATCGGGTCTGTACAACCCAGGTTGGAAAGGGATCACGACTTGTGGGTAAAGTGTACAACCTCTGCAGAGCGTTAAAAACTGGTATATCAGCCGAGCTCACGGTTAAGAGCAGCCTTGGGATCCTCTTTGATTATAAGAACTTTAGATACTTTTATGAGGATGGTTAACGATGATGATATAAAATCTGATCTCTGGTATTTCCTCTTTCGAGGAGGTACTTTTGGGTAATAACTGGGTTTATTACTAAAACATGGCTCTACTAATAGTAATAAATACTTGACCAACTAAAAGCAACTTCTTGACCTCAACTCCATATACAGCTAGTCCACTTTAGCCAAACAGGACATTTGCTGAGTACATTGATGTGTACTCACCCTTGCTTTACACACCACCCCCACCCTAGGTTGTCCCTAGTGTACTTAGTGCTCAGGAGGTGATGCTGGCAACATGGATGACTGAGAGCACCTAAAGGGGGGGGGTGAATAGGTGATCCTGTAGAATTCAACACTAAATAGCCACAAAACTTAGTTATAGGAGTGTTAGTGTGACTAAGTAGTTGAGAAGCGAGTTCTTGTGGACAAAATAATCACAGAGAGATCAACACAAGACACATGATTTTTATCCCATGGTTCGGCCAAGTAACACTTGCCTACTTCCATGGTGTGGCGTCCCAATGGACGAGGGTTGCACTCAACACCTTTCAAGTGATCCGTTGATCAACTTGAATACCACAATTTTTCCTTTAGATGCTTATTCCTGTTTGCGAGGAATCTCCACAAGATTGGAGTCTCTCGCCCTTACAACAAAGATTACAATGAAAGCACGGAGTAAGGATGGGATGAGCAACACACACAAGACACAAATCGCAGCACACCCACGCACACAAGAGAAGACTTGAGCTCAAATGACAACATAGGGAGTCCTTGACTCGAATGGAGCTCAAATCTCTAACACAGCGAAACGAATGCGCGGGAACAAAGTCTGGATGCCTTAGGATGCTTAGTGAATGCTTGGGTAGCTCCTCCATGCGCCTAGGGGTCCCTTTTATAGCCCCAAGGCAGCTAGGAGCCGTTGAAGATCAACAAGGAAGGCTATCCTTGCCTTCTGTCGAGTGGCGCACCGGACAGTCTGGTGCGCCACCGGACAACTACTGTAGCCTGTCCGGCGCCGATCTCCTTCCTTTTCTAGCACAGACAACCGTTGCAGCTCCGGGCCAGTTGGCGCACCGGACAGTCCGGTGCCCCCTGCCGACCGTTGGTGCGGGCCACACGTCGCCCACGGATTGCGCGGCCGACCATTGCTCTAGCGACCGTTGGCTCACCGGACGGTCCGGTGCACCACCGGACAGTCCGGTGAATTATAGTCGTACGCTGCCAAACATTTCCCGAGAGCGGCCTGTTCACCGGAAACCAGCCTGGCGCACCGGACAATGTCCGGTGCACCACCGGACAGTCCGGCGTGCCAGGCCGAGCTGGACTTTGGCTGCACACAGCCAAGTCTTTTGCAATTCTTTCTTTTCCTGTTTCTAGCACTTAGACAAAATATGTTAGTACTCAAAACAATGTACTAAGTTTAGAAACGTACCTTGTTATATGATTTGCACTTTTTGGCACATAATCAACTTACTTACTATGTGTTGGATACTTAATCACCAAAATATTATAGAAATGGCCCAAGGGCACATTTCCCTTTCAATCTCCCCCTTTTTGGTGATTTATGCCAACACATCAACAAGCAACAAAAATAAGTGCAACATCGATGCAAATAAGGACCAAATTGTTTTTGACCATTATTTGGCATATTTGGACCATTCTTTGCCACCACTTGGTTTGTTTTTGCAAATCAAATTCATTTTCCTATCTCTAATTCAAACTCACTTGTTTGGGCATAAAGAGAGATAATCCAAGAGTGAAATTGATCAAGAGCCAAAAACTCCCCCTTTTTCCCATAATCAAAATTCTCCCCCATAAGAGACCAAATTTTGCAATTAGAGTATTTTGGCAAATCAAAAGTTCTAACTCTATTGTTTTCAAAATTCACAAGTGGTAGCTGATCCGTTTGCTTTGGCCTTAATTTCTCCCCCTTTGGCATTAAGCACCAAAACAGGATCATTTTTGGCCCTTTAACCCCATTGACTCATCAAAAATGTCAATTAAGAGCAAAAAGGCAACTAGAGCATAAGAATGAACTTGGAGGTGAGTACACTAATACTGGAGTGCAGTGGAAGTCTTTGCATGGTCCAAGTTCACCTTTCAACTCACCTTTGAGACTACATCAAGTATACTCAAACATAAGGGTTAGTCTCAAAGGGTCAAGTTGTAGCACTTCTCCCCCTAAATATGTGCATCATTCACACATGGACTTGTGAGATTCGGGGATCCCTTGCACCTTGAGCATCATAAATAAGCAACAAATTCCATAAATGCATAAGTAACATGATCAAAGGCATAGAACACATGTATGCTATAGATCAATCCAAGTTATGCGAATCTAAGACATTTAGTTCACTACGCAACCTGCAAAAGGTTTTCTCATCCAACGACTTGGTGAAGATATCAGCTAGCTGGTTCTCGGTGCTAATATGGAACACCTCGATATCTCCCTTTTGCTAGTGGTCTCTCAGAAAGTGATGCCGGATGTCTATGTGCTTTGTGCGGCTGTGTTCAACAGGATTATCCGCCATGCGGATTGCACTCTCATTGTCACATAGGAGTGGGACTTTGCTCAGATTGTAACCAAAGTCCCGGAGGGTTTGCCTCATCCAAAGTAGTTGCGCGCAACACTGTCCTGCGGCAACATACTCGGCCTCAGCGGTGGATAAGGCAACAGAGGTTTGTTTCTTTGAACTCCAAGATACCAGGGACCTTCCTAGGAATTGGCACGTCCCTGATGTACTCTTCCTATCAACCTTGCATCCAGCATAATCGGAGTCTAAATATCCAATCAAGTCAAAGGTAGACCCCTTTGGATACCAGATCCCAAAGCAAGGCGTAGAAACTAAATATCTAAGAATCCGCTTAACAGCCACAAGGTGACATTCCCTTGGGTCGGATTGATATCTAGCACGCATGCATACACTAAGCATAATATCTGGTCTACTAGCACATAAATAAAGTAATGACCCTATCATAGACCGCTATGCCTTTTGATTAACGGACTTACCTCCTTTGTTGAGGTCAACATGCCCGTCGGTTCCCATTGGTGTCTTCGCGGGCTTGGCGTCCTTCATCCCAAATCTCTTGAGAAGGTCTTGCGTGTACTTCGTTTGGGAGATGAAGGTGCCGTCTTTGAGTTGCTTCACTTGGAACCCAAGAAAGTAGTTCAACTCGCCCATCATCGACATCTCAAACTTCTGAGTCATTACCCTGCTAAACTCCTCACAAGACTTTTGGTTAGTAGAACCAAATATTATGTCATCGACATAAATTTGGCACACAAAAAGATCACCATCACAAGTCTTGGTGAAAAGAGTGGGATCGGCTTTCCCAACCTTGAAAGCATTAGCAATTAAGAAATCTCTAAGGCATTCATACCATGCTCTTGGGGCTTGCTTAAGTCCATAGAGCGCCTTAGAGAGCTTGAACACATGGTCGGGGTACCTGTCATCCTCATAGCCAGGGGGTTGTTCCACGTAGACTTCCTCCTTTATTGGCCCGTTGAGGAAAGCACTCTTCACATCCATTTGAAACAACCTAAAAGAGTGGTGAGCAGCATAGGCTAATAATATTCTAATAGACTCTAGCCTAGCCACAGGAGCAAAAGTCTCCTCGAAATCCAAACCTGCGACTTGGGCATAACCTTTTGCCACAAGTCGAGCCTTGTTTCTTGTCACCACCCCGTGCTCGTCTTGTTTGTTGCAGAACACCCACTTGGTTCCCACAACATTTTGCTTTGGACGTGGCACCAGGCTCCAAACTTCATTCCTCTTGAAGTTGTTGAGCTCTTCCTGCATGGCCAACACCCAGTCCGGATCCTGCAAGGTCACTTCTACCCTGAAAGGCTCAATAGAAGAGACAAACGAGTAATGCTCACAAAAGTTAGCTAATCTTGAGCGAGTAGTTACTCACTTGCTTATGTCACCCAGAATCTGGTCAATGGGATGATTTCTTTGAATCGTTGCTCGGACTTGAGTTGGAGGGTTCCGTGGTGCTTCTTCCTCCATAACTTGTTCTTCTTGTGCTCCCCCTTGATCACGCACCTCTTCTTGATAAACCTGTCCATCATCTTGAGTTGCGGGATGCACCATTGTAGAGGAAGATGGTTGATCTTGCTCCTGTTGTTCCTGTGGTCGCACCTCACCTATCGCCATCGTGCGTATTGCGGCCGTCAGAACATCATCTTCATCTATGTCATCAAGATCAACTTGCTCTCTTGGAGAGCCATTAGTCTCATCAAATACAACGTCGCTAGAAACTTCAACCAAACCCAAGATTTGTTGAAGACTCTATACGCCTTTGTATTTGAGTCATACCCTAGTAAAAA
This sequence comes from Zea mays, assembly GCF_902167145.1. Lineage (NCBI taxonomy): Eukaryota > Viridiplantae > Streptophyta > Magnoliopsida > Poales > Poaceae > Zea > Zea mays. The sequence goes on from NC_050105.1 coordinate 59,282,682, forward strand.
CTCTTCTACAGCTTTGGGAGCAAATTTGGAATGTCTACCTTTCTTCACCAAAATGTACCATTTGCTCCTAAATACACGAAAGTAAGAAACATTGGGTTTGTTACCGATAAGGAGTTCGTAGGAGGTCTTCTTGAGAAGTCGATGTAGATAGAGCCGGTTTATGGCATGACAAGCAGATAATTCAGAGGATAACATTTCATTTCTCTTAGTTTCTAGAGCAAGAGATTTTTGAACACTAACAAATTTATCATGCTCTTCATACAAAATATCCTCTTGCTTTTCTAAAAGTCTATCCTTTTCATTTAGAGCATCAATTAATTCATTAATCTTTTCTACTTTAGCTCTATCTAATCCTTTAAATAGACTAGAGTAATCTACTTCATCATCGGAGGAATCCTCATCACTAGAAGTAGAGTACTTAGGGGTATCTCGAACACTTACCTTCTTTTCCTTGGCCATGAGGCAGGTGTGGCGTTCGTTGGGGAAGAGCAAAGATTTGTTGAAGGCCGAGGCTGCTAGTCCTTCATCGTCGGAGTCAGATGAAGAGCAGTCCGAATCCCATTCTTTGCCAAGGTGCGCCTCGCCCTTCGCCTTCTTGTAAACCTTCTTCTTCTCCCTCTTCCCATGCTTTTCTTGTTCCTGGTCATCATTATCGGGGCATTGTGCTATGAAATGACCAGTCTTACCGCATTTGAAACAGGAGCGCTTTCCCCTTGCTTTGTTCTTGTTGGGGTACTCCTTGCGTCCTTTCAGTGCGGTCTTGAAGCGCTTGATGATTAGGGCCATCTCATCTTCGTTTAGTCCGACAGCCTCAACTTGTGCCACCTTGCTTGGTAGCGCCTCCCAGCTGCTTGTTGCTTTGAGAGCAATGGGTTGAGGCTCGTAGACGGGTAGAGGGCCATTAAGAGCATCATCCACGTATCGCGCTTCCTTTACCATCATACGCCCGCTTACGAATTTTCCGAGTATCTCCTCGGGCGTCATTTTGGTGTACCTGGGATTTTCACGAATAAGGTTTACAAGATGGGGGTCAATTACCGTGAATGACCTTAGCATGAGTCGGACGATGTCGTGGTTCGTCCATCTTGTGCTTCCATAGCTTCTAATCTTGTTGATGAGGGTCTTGAGCCTATTGTAGGTCTGCGTTGGCTCCTCTCCCCTGATCATCGCAAATCTTCCCAGCTCACCCTCCACCTACTCCATTTTGGTGATCATGGTGGCGTCGTTTCCCTCATGAGATATCTTGAGGGTGTCCCAGATTTGCTTGGCGTTGTCCAAGCCGCTCACCTTGTTGTATTCATCCCTGCAGAAAGATGCTAGCAAAACAGTGGTAGCTTATGCATTCTTATGAATTTGCTCATTAATAAACACAGGGTTATCCGTACTATCGAAATGCATTCCATTTTCAACTATCTCCCAAATACTAGGATGGAGAGAAAATAAGTGACTACGCATTTTGTGACTCCAAAAAGAGTAGTCTTCTCCATCAAAGTGTGGAGGTTTACCAAATGGAATTGATAGCAAATGAGCATTAGAATTGAATGGAATACGAGAATAATCAAATGAATAGTTTTGATTAACGATTTCTTTTTAGACGAGTCATCGTCATCGTCGTCTCTTGATGAAGAAGAGGAGGCGTTGTTGTCATAGTAAATGATCTTCTTGATGCGCCTCTTCTTCTTCCTGTCCCTCTTCTTGTGACTCGATCCTGAGTCAGTGGGCATGTCGTCCCTTGGCTTGTTGAAGAGGGACTCCTTCTCCTTGTCGTTAACCATCATCCCCTTTCCCTTAGGATCCATCTCTTCGGGCGATTAGTCCCTTAGATGAAGAGAACGGCTCTGATACCAATTGAGAGCACCTAGAGGGGGGTGAATAGGTGATCCTGTAGAATTCAACACTAAATAGCCACAAAAGTTAGTTATAGGAGTGTTAGTGCGACTAAGTAGTTGAGAAGCGAGTTCTTGTGGACAAAACAATCACAAAGAGATCAACATAAGACACACGATTTTTATCCCGTGGTTCGGCCAAGTAACACTTGCCTACTTCCACGTTGTGGCGTCCCAATGGACGAGGGTTGCACTCAACCCCTTTCAAGGGATCCGATGATCAACTTGAATACCACAGTTTTTCCTTTAGATGCTTATTCCTGTTTGCGAGGAATCTCCACAAGATTAGAGTCTCTCGCCCTTACAACAAAGATTACAATGAAAGCACGGAGTAAGGTTGGGATGAGCAACACACACAAGACACAAATCATAGCACACCCACGCACACAAGAGAAGACTTGAGCTCAAATGACAACACAGGGAGTCCTTGACTCGAATGGAGCTCAAATCTCTAACACAACGAAATGAATGCGCGGGAACAAAGTTTGGATGCCTTAGGATGCTTAGTTAATGCTTGGGTAGCTCCTCCATGCGCCTAGGGGTCCCTTTTATAGCCCCAAGACAGCTAGGAGCCATTGAAGATCAACAAGGAAGGCTATCCTTGCCTTCTGTCGAGTGGCGCACCGGACAGTCCGGTGCGCCACCGGACAGCTACTGTAGCCTGTCCGGTGCCGATCTCCTTACTTTTCTAGCACAGACGACCGTTGCAGCTCCGAGCCAGTTGGCGCACCGGACACTGTCCGGTGCCCCCTGCCGACCGTTGGTGCGGGCCACGCGTCGCCCGCGGATTGCGCGGTCGACCGTTGCTCTGGCGACCGCTGGCTCACCGGATGGTCCGGTGCCCCACCGGACTGTCTGGTGAATTATAGCCGTACGCCGCCAAACATTTCCCGAGAGCGACCTGTTCACCGGAAACCAGCCTGGCGCACCGGACACTGTCCGGTGCACCACCGGACAGTCCGGTGTGCCAGACCGAGCTGGACTTTGGCTGCACACAACCAAGTCTTTTGCAATTCTTTCTTTTCCTGTTTCTAGCACTTAGACAAAATATGTTAGTACTCAAAACAATGTACTAAGTTTAGAAACGTACCTTGTTATATGATTTGCACTTTTTGCTTGTTTTGGCACATAATCAACTTACTTACTATGTGTTGGACACTTAATCACCAAAACATTATAGAAATGGCCCAAGGGCACATTTCCCTTTCAGTGACTTCGAGGAGTTCTAGGAATATGACGAGTTCTAGTTCTTTCTAAGTGGCAAACCCACAGTCAGCTGCCCGTGTAGGCTCAGCATCTACGTTTCGTATTTTCGCACTTTGATAATTATGTTGAACAATGGTTATGTATTAGACTATGTGGATGTCTTGGACCTCTTGATGTAATAAAGTACCTTTCCGCTATTTATTTCGAGTATTGTGTGATGATGTCCAATTATGTAATCGCTGTGTACGTGAGTTTCTGATCCTGGCACGTACATGGTTCGCAGTCAGTTTACCTTCCAAAACCGGGTGTGACATAAGTGGTATCAAAGCCTTGCTGACTGTAGGACTGTTAACCTAGACTAGAATGGTCGACCTAAGGACTATACACCTCTACTTTTACCTTGACCTTAGTGTCTTTTCAAATGTTGGTCATCTTGACCAACTCTATGTTATTTACTTATCTCAAAAGGTTTTGTCTCACTTTTCTACTTGTTTACTTTCTGGTCTCATAGTTCTACTCTTACTCTTGTGCTTACGATGTCTTCTGTAGATCGCTCGTATCAGGTGCACTGCACGTAAGTCTGTGACCCCCTTTTTGCCTTCTCGCCTGGCAGAGCGTCTCCTGCGTCGCACAGTGCTAGGTTAGTCCAGTCACCTGGAGAGACTGCATCGTCGCCTACACGAGGAGCAGGAGCGCCGACGTCAGGAGCAGGAGCAGGAGCAGCAGGACTCTTCCTCCTTGCCTCAGCAGGAGGTGGAGTCTGAGAGGCCGCCTTCCCCTGCACCTCAGCCAGAGATGCCCTCTGCACCACCTCAGGGTATCCCAGCTGCTAGAGGAGACCCTAACGGAGATGGAGACGACGACGCCGCCAGTGGCAGTTCGAGCCACGACATGGAGCTTTCGGAGGAGCCGGAGCCGGAGGGATGGATCGCTAGACCCATCACTCGTGACGCCGCTCGCGGGTGTCACTTCCACGACGCTCTCAATACCCTGTTGTGTCGGGCCTTTGACCGACACACATGGTCTATCGAGTACCGTTGTGTAGTCTACTAGCATCGTCGCGGGCTATATCCGGACCAGTGGGAGGCTACTTGCTTGGTGCGCCGTCCGGACGATGATCTCCGGGGTGCAGAAGCCTTCTCAGAGCACTATTCTATCACTGAGAGGGATACTGCCGAGGCAGCCATGCAAGATGCAGCACGACAGGCACTTTCTCAGTATTGCTCGTTGTTCAGCGGGGTAGCTGATGGCCTTGACCTGAAGTACTACCCTCGCCGTTCGACCGGCAGTGCTGGAGGTGTGATTGTCTCGCCAGTCAGTGAGGGCAATCCTAGGCTGAACAACATGGTCAACTTGGTCGCTATGCTCAACACAGAGTTGGACCACGCCCTTGACGAGTTGGGCAAGGTTCGGGCAGAGGTTGCGGAATTGCGTGCTGAGTGCGCAGCATGCCACTATCTGGATGGTGGTTCTCCCACCCCTATCGGGATTCAGCACCCTTACCATTCACTGCCCCGTGGTCGCTTCGACTATGGTACCCCAGACTACAGGACCCAGATAGATTTGGATCCCTAGATCGGCAAAGTCGGAGTCTGTAATAATTCTTGGTTCAGTGTCTCAGTCTAGTCAGTCTAGTTAGAGTTAGTTTGCTTATTTTATGTTGGATGCTTGTTATGATGGACATGTACTGAAGTTGGATCTTTGTAATGATTGTCACCAAGGTGTGGGTATCCCCTGCAACTTGGTGTAGTTATTAATAAAGTTAGTTATTTAGTTGGGTAATCCATTTATTTCCACTTTCCTCTTTATCTGAGAAGCTGTCGGTGAAGATGGTCAATTGTTCAGTGCTATGAAGAGTTTCTATACATCTTTTCTTATGCTAAAAGACTGCAGAGTCGGATTTGATATATGTATGTGATTTCTACAGATGTCTGAGAACAGGCGCAGAGGTGCGAGGCGTGCTCAGCCTGAACGGCAGGCACCCCAAGAGGAGGCAGTTCCGCAGCAGCATTTGCCACCGCCACCCCTGATGACCATCGAGCAGATGTTCTTGATGCAGACCCAAGCAGTTCAGGCAATTAGTCAGACATTAGCAGCGATGCAGCAAGCTCAGCGGCAGCCACCACCGCCTCAGCCTCCATGTGCAAGTCCAGATGCCACAAGTGCCCAGAGACAAGCGGGCAGAGTTCATGAGGGGCCATCCCTCAGTCTTTGCCCACTCTGCTGATCCCATGGACGCTGAAGATTGGCTGCATACCGTGGAGCGTGAGTTGCACACTGCCCAGTGCAACGACGTGAGAAGGTGTTGTATGGTCCCCGCGGCTGAGGGGAGCAGCACAGTCTTGGTGGGAGTCTTACCTCGCCACCCATGCCAACCCTGAAGCCATCACTTGGGAGGAGTTTAGGGATAACTTCCATCGCTACCATGTGCTCGAGGGACTGATGATAGTGAGGAAGGAGGAGTTTCTCGCCCTGAAGCAAGGTCCCCTGTCCGTCAGTGAGTACATGGACAAGTTTCTACAGCTGTCGCGTTATGCCCTAGAGGATGTCAACATGGATGCCAAGAGACAGTACCGCTTCTTGAGAGGATTGGTTGATCCCCTCCACTATTAGCTGATGAACCACACCTTCCCTACCTTCTAGCATCTGATCAACAGAGCAATCATGATAGAAAGGAAGCGTCGGGAGATGGAGGACAGGAAACGTAAGATTGGTGGATCTCAGGTTGGGAGTAGCAGCCGTCCTCGCTACTCAGGCAACCCACCTCAGGAATTCAAGCAAGGTCACTAGCACCAGCACCAGCGTCAGCGTCAGAACCAGCCGCAGCAGTACCAGAGGCAGTTTCCTCAGTAACAGCGATACCGTCAGAACAACCAACAAGGAGGAAATCAATACCAACGTCAAAGCAACCAGGAAGCCCGTCTTCCTACCCCAACAACCAACCAGAACAATCAAGCAGCGCCAGCTCAAGGAGGAAGTCGTGCATGTTTCCACTGTGGGGAACAAGACCATTGGGCGAATCATTGCCCAAAGAAAGCAGCTCAACAACAGCCAGCTCCTAATGCCCCAATCAGACAGAATACAATGCAGCAAGGAGGCAACAACCATGGGCAGCCTCGTGCCCAGTATGGAAAGGTGAACTACTTGGAGCCCGACACAGTCCAGGAGACTCCAGGAGTGGCACTAGGTACGTTTTCAGTCGAGTAACATTCTGCAATTGTCTTATTTGATACTGGAGCAACACATTCCTTTGTGACTGCATCATGGGTAGAATCACATAATATACCAGTAGTACCCATGTATCCACCTATGAGAGTTAGTTCAGTTGGTGGAAGGACCCAAACTGATAGATTTTCCCTAGTGCAAAAGTTCAAATAAGGGGGATAGAGTTCCCCACCGATTTGATAGTTATGGGTAACCAGGATACAACCATAGATGTCATCCTAGGGATGAATTGGCTAACCAAGTATCAAGCCAGTCTTAGTTGTGACAAGAGAACAGTGAAGTTAGTGTCCCTATCAGGAGAAGAAGTGTTAGTGGAATTGGTCTTGTCTGGATCAAGAAAAGGGAGTTGTCACCAAGTCACCGCCCACATTGAGGAGATTAAACCATCAGAGGCTATCAGTGTAGTATCAAATTTCCCAGATGTGTTACCCGAGGAGTTACCAGGTATGCCACCTGAAAGGAAGGTTGAGTTTGCCATAGAGCTTATTCCAGGCACAACCCCTATTTCCAGGAGAGCCTATCGAGTGTCCGGACCAGAGTTGGTGGAACTCAAGAAACAGATTGATGAGTTGTCAGAGAAAGGTTACATCAGACCGAGTACCTCGCCTTGGGCAGCCCCAGTGCTATTTGTAGAGAAGAAGGATGGAACAAAGAGGATGTGCATTGACTACAGATCCTTGAATGAAGTTACTATCAAGAATAAGTACCCCCTGCCCAGAATTGAAGATTTATTCGATCAGTTGAGAGGAGCCAGTGTGTTCTCAAATATAGATCTGAGGTCAGGCTACCATCAGCTCAGAATCCGACCCTCAGATTTACCGAAGACAACATTCATCACCAAGTATGGACTATATGAGTTCACGGTTATGTCATTCGGTTTGACAAATGCGCCAACTTACTTCATGTACCTGATGAACAGTGGGTTCATGGACTACCTCGACAAGTTCGTAGTAGTGTTCATTGATGATATTCTTGTATATTCCCAGAATGAGCAAGAACATGAGGAACATTTGAGGAAAGTACTTCAGAGGCTACGAGATTGTCAACTGTATGCCAAGCTTAGCAAGTGCGAGTTCTGGATCAATGAAGTCCTATTCTTGGGTCACATTATAAAACGAGAGGGATTGGCTGTAGATCCGAAGAAGGTAACAACTATCTTGGACTGGAAAACACCAAAAGATGTCCGAGGAATCAAGAGTTTCATCGTTATGGCCGGTTATTATTGGCGTTTCATTGAAGGTTTCTCCAAGATTGCCAGGCCAATGACAGCATTTTTGGCAAATAAGGTTGAATTCAAATGGACCCCAGCATGCCAGAAGTCCTTTGAGACATTGAAAGAGAAGTTGACAACGACACCATTGCTGATTTTGCCAGATGTTCACAAGCCATTCTCAGTGTATTGTGATGCTTCGTATACCGGACTGGGATGTGTGTTGATGCAGGAAGGGAGAGTAGTGGCATACTCTTCCCGACAGTTGAAGATTCATGAGAAGAATTATCCTACTCATGATCTGGAATTAGCAGCCGTGGTTCATGCATTGAAGACCTGGAGACATTATCTTTATGGACAGAAGTGTGATATCTACACGGATCACAAGAGTCTCAAATATATATTCACTCAGTCAGAGTTAAACATGAGGCAACAAAGATGGCTAGAATTGATCAAAGATTATGAGCTGGAGATTCATTATCACCCAGGCAAAGCAAATGTGGTTGCAGATGCTCTTAGTAGAAAAAGTCAAGTTAATATGTTGGCCGCTCACCCGATGCCGTATGAGCTAGCGAAGGAGTTCGACAGATTGAACCATGGATTTCTGAACAACACCGAAGGAATGGCAATTGAGTTGGAACCCACTCTAGAGCAAGACATCAGGAAAGGTCAGAAGGAGGATGAGAAGATCAACGAGATCCGGCAGCTGATCATAGATGGGAAAGGCAAGGATTTCCATGAAGATGTAGAAGGAGTGGTATGGTTCAAGGACAGATTGTGTGTTCCCGATATCAAATTGATCCGGGAACTGATTCTCAAAGAAGCCCATGAGACAGCATACTCTATACACCCTGGTAGTGAGAAGATGTACCAAGACCTGAAGAAAAGATTTTGGTGGTACGGTATGAAAAGAGAGATAGAAGAGTATGTGGTTGTATGTGACAGTTGTCAGAGGATTAAAGCAGAACATCAGAGACCTGCAGGTTTGTTGCAACCGTTGCAGATTCCTCAGTGGAAATGGGATGAGATTGGGATGGATTTCATAGTCGGTTTGCCCCGCACTCGTACTGGTTATGACTCCATCTAGGTAGTAGTGGACCGTTTGACAAAGGTGGCCCATTTCATACCGGTCAAGACCACCTACAACAGTGCGGTGTTAGCCAAACTATACATGGCTCGGATTGTGTGCTTGCATGGCGTTCCGAAGAAGATAGTATCAGATAGAGGTACCCAATTCACCTCTGATTTTTGGCAGCAGTTGCATGAAGCTTTGGGCACACACTTAAAGTTCAGCTCAGCTTATTACCCGCAGACAGATGGTCAAACAGAGAGAACAAATCAGATTCTGGAGGATATGTTGAGGGCTTGTGCTTTGCAAGATAAGATAGGTTGGGACAAGAGATTACCATATGCAGAATTCTCTTACAACAACAGCTACCAAGCCAGTTTAAAGATGTCACCATTTGAAGCGCTCTATGGGAGGAATTGCAGAACTCCATTGCATTGGGACCAACCTGGTGAAAGACAGGTGTTCGGTCCAGATATTTTGCATGAAGCCGAAGAGAACATCAGAATGGTCCAAGAGAATTTAAAGGCAGCACAGTCCAGACAGCAAAGCTATGCTGACACCCGAAGAAGAGAACTCAGTTTTGAAGTGGGAGACTATGTCTACTTAAAGGTGTCACCCATCAGAGGAACCAAAAGGTTTGGAGTCAAAGGCAAGCTAGCACCCCGATATATTGGGCCGTATCAGATTCAAGCAAGACGTGGAGAAGTGGCTTATCAACTCGCTTTACCAGAGAATCTGTCCGCGGTGCACGATGTGTTTCATGTGTCTCAGTTAAAGAAATGCTTGAGAGTGCCAGAAGAGCAGTTGCCAGCAGAGGATCTTGAAGTTCAAGAGGATCTGACTTATATTGAGAAGCCAACTCAAATTTTGGAGACAGCAGATCGGGTCACCCGGAGAAATACCATCAGGATGTGCAAAGTCAAGTGGGGTCATCACTCAGAAGAAGAAGAAACCTAGGAAAGAGAAGATGATTTGAAAGCCAAGTACCCTGAGCTCTTTTCTAGCCAGCCCTGAATCTCGAGGGCGAGATTCTTTTAAGGGGGATAGGTCTGTAACACCCTGAATTTGGGGGTATAAAATTTCTTTCTAATTATCACCCAAATTCATTGGTTACTCTTCTCTCTCTCACTCCAGGTTTTATCTCTCTCTAGATTCTCTCTCCCTTTTTCCCTTTTGAGTAGAAATAGATTAAAGTTAGGGGGATTTAATTATTTATTATTGCCAAAACATTATGAGTCATGACATGTTGCATCATGCTAAGCTTAAAATATTCTTTGAAGTGTTGCACAAGTTTGAATTTATTTGAATTTGAAACCTAGTTTGAATTTGGATTTTAAAACCCTATAGAAAAAGAAATAGAAAAGGAATTAGAAAATCCAGAGAAAAAGAAAAGGAGAAAGCAGCCCAGTCGTCCCACTAAGCCCAGCCAGGCCGCGCCCGCGCCGCCTGACAGGCGGTCCCCACCTGTCAGCGACCGTTTTCCTCTGGCGCGTCCTCCCTCTCTCGCTCGCTGCCCAGTGGGGTCGACCTGTCGGCGCCAGTTTCCTTCGCTCGTTCGCTCTCTCTCTCTCTGTCTCGCGGGCCTGGTTCGCCAGTGCCGAGCCATTGCCCCCGCGCGTCCCCTTTTCTCTCTCTGCGCCGTGGACCCTCCCAGTCAGATCCGCCTTCCCCGCGCTGGCCGTGGACCGGCGCGTGCGCACTCGCGCACGTCGCCGGATTTCTCGGCCACAACGCCCACCCACGCGCCCAGCTCCCTTCTTAGAGCCCCGCCAGTGCCCCACACACACCCCTCACCTCATTTCGCGCAGCTTCACCCTTTCTCGCGCTCTGCCCACGCCTCCAGCCGCCGCTGGAGACCCGCGCCCGCGTCCCTGGCCATCCTGCTCGCCGGTGACCGCTCCTAGCCTCCCCGAGCTCTGCCCCGAGGTGAGACACCCATCCCCGTGCCCAATTTCCCTTATTGCTGTGTTCGTCCAATTTCGCCTTCACCGGTGCTCGGGCGCGGCGGTCCACCGTGCTCGCGCGGTAGTCGGCCGATTTAGCCCGGTCTAGTTCACCGAAGTAGTTCCCTGTGTCACTCCTGTCTCTGCTGCAGCTAGCCCAGGCCTTAGCGCGCCTTAAGTCCCCTCCCCGTGGCCGGAATCGCTCACCGGAGTTGCTCCGGCCCGCCCGAGGTCATCTCACCGCCATTCTACCCTCTCTGCCCATGGATTCATGGCCTCTTCTCTGCCATTGAGTTCGCCGTGGCACTCTCTCCCTCTCTGCTCAACTCCGACGACCCTGGAGCCACCCTAGCTCGCGTCTGCCTCAACTCCGGTGACCTCACTGCCGCGGAGAGGAGCGGCGCCGCCCGCAGCCGTCTGTTTCCTCGGTCTGATCCCCTCCGTCCGATTCAGATCGAACAACCCGGACCGTGGGATACCGCTTCGTGCACGCGCGCCTGACGCCCTGACCCACCTGTCAGCACCACCCGCAGCCGCTCATCCTTCCCGGTCTGATTTCCCCGTCCGATCTTGATCGAACGGCTCGGACACCCTCGGATCCCCTCGGACCCCTCCCCGTCCGATCTTGATCGAACGGCTTGGACCCCCTCGGACCCCTATAGCCGTCCGTTTCTCCTCTGGCGCTGGGCCCGCTCGGTCAGCACGCTCTCCCCCTCTGTCGCTGACACTCCCTGTCCCACCTGTCAACGCTCGCCCGCCCGCGCGCGCGTCTTCGGCCGCAGATCTAATCTCGGCCGTCGGTTTCTGATCCAACGGTTAGATTCACCCGATACCCCTTCGCGTGGCTGTTTTGCTTAAGAAACCCCCTGGTTTTAGGAAATCAACCCGCCGTCCTCTGTTTTAGTGCATAGTTCCCTGGTTTGTTTTAATTAGACCCCTGGACTTTTATTTAATCACAGAATCAACCCTAATTTCATATTTTGAATTCCCAAACTTGTTTATTTCATAACTTTTGCATATGAACTCCAAATTTAGTGATTCAAATTGCAAAATGTTCATAGAATTATTCTCTGTTTAAATAAAATGGTTTCACTCACTGTCTGCACACTCTACATTTTTAGGATTGAATATGAACTATTGTAGGTGTATGTTTTATTTATTTAAATAACACTACACCAAAATAGTAAACTTCCTAGAGCCTAAACCCTAGGAAGTTAGGTCTAAACTCTAGGAAGTTAGCGAAACTCTCGGAAGTTAAGCCATCCCATCGAAAGTTTGGCTCTCGAAAAATTTTTGTCGGAAGTTAGCTTAACTTCCTAGAGGGCTCTAGGAAGTTAGCTAACTTTCTACGGCTTAATAAGTGAGAGCACCTAGAGGGGGGGGGGGTGAATAGGTGATCCTGTAAAAACTTGAAACTTAAAGCAACAAACTTGATTAAGTGTTAGCACAAAGAAATCAAGTGGCTAAGGAGAGCTCTTGTGAACCACAGTTGACACAGTAAAAACAAGCACAAGAGACACAGAGATTTATCCCGTGGTTCGGCCAAGTACAACACTTGTCTAGTCCACGTTGTGGCGTCCCAATGGACGAGAGTTGCACTCAACTCCTTTCAAGTGATCCAATGATCAACTTGAATACCACGGTGTTCTTCTTTCTTTACTCTTTCCCGTTGCGAGGAATCTCCACAACTTGGAGCCTCTCGCCCTTACAATGAGATGATCACAAAGAAGCACAGATGTAAGAGTGGGAAGAGCAACACACACAAGCCTCAAAGCACGAGCACAAACACGCACACAAGTCACAACTTGAGCTCTAAGATCACACACGGAGTTCTCAACTCAAGAGGAGCTCAAATTGCTATCACAACGAAACAAATGCGCTAGAGAGATGTCTTGGTGCTAAGAGATGATCAAATAATGCTTGGTGTACTCCTTCATGCACCTAGGGGTCCCTTTTATAGCCCCAAGGCAGCTAGGAGCCGTTGAGAGCAATCCAGGAAGGCAAATCTTGCCTTCTGTCGACTGGTGCACCAGACAGTCCGGTGCACCACCGGACACTGTCCGGTGCAGATTTCTTTCCTATTCTGGCGCAGCCGACCGTTGACGATTTGGAGCCGTTGGCGCACCAGACACTGTCCGGTGCACACCGGACAGTCCGATGACCCCTTCAGACCGTTGGCCCGGCCACGGGTCACGCGAGGATTGCGCGGCCGACCGTTGGCTCACCGGACAGTCCGGTGGACCACCGGACAGTCCGATGATTTTTAGCCGTACGCCGCCGTCGAGTTCCTGAGAGCGGCCAGTTGACCAGCGCCAGTCTGGCGCACCGGACACTGCACCACCGGACAGTCCGGTGATTTTTAGCCGTACGCCGCCGTCGAGTTCCTGAGAGCGGCCAGTTGACCAGCGCCAGTCTGGCGCACCGGACACTGTCCGGTGCACCACCGGACAGTCTGGTGCACCACCGGACAGTCCGGTGCACCCAGACTGAGCAGAGTCTTCGCTGCTCGAGCCAAGTATTTTCCATTTGTTTTTTCTCTGATTCTAGCACTTAGACACATATGTTAGTACACAAAAACCAATGTACTAAGTCTAGAATCATACCTTTGTATTGATTTGCACTTTGTCCACCATTTGTCATAGTTTAACACATAACCATTTGTGTTGGACACTTAATCACCAAAATACTTAGAAATGGCCCAAGGGCGCATTTCCCTTTCAATCCCCCCTTTTTGGTGATTTATGCCAACATAACAAAAAGTAATATATAGTAGTGCAACATCAATGCAAATGAGAACAAGAATTTGTTTTGATTCAAATTTGGCATATTTGGATCATCCGTTGCCACCACTTGGTTTGTTTTTGCAAATCAAACTCAATTTCCTATCTCTAAGTCAAATTCACTTGTTGAGGCATAGAGAAAGGTATTCCAAGAGAAATTGATCAAAGATTCAAAAACTCTCCTTTTTTTTCATAATCAAACATTCTCCCCACAAGAGACCAACTTTTGACAAGAAGAGACATTAAGAGAATTTTGCCAAACAAAAACTCTAACTCTACTATTTTCAAAATTCTTAAGTGGTAGCTGATCCATTTCTTGCTTTGGCCTTATTTTCTCCCCCTTTGGCATCAAGCACCAAAACGAGATCAATCTTGGCCCTTAAAACCCCATTGCCTCACCAAAATCTTCGAATAAGAGTAAAAGGCAATAAGAGACATGGAGATGAACTTGGAGTAAGTTACCGTCTCATCGGAGTGCAGTGGAAGTCTTTCATGGTCCAAGTTCACATTTTCCTTTCAATCCACCTTTGAGACTAAATCAAGTAAACTCAAGCACACGGTTAGTCTCAAAGGGTCAAGTTGTAGCACGTCTCCCCCTAAATATGTGCATCACTCACACATGGACTTTTGAGGTCCGGGGAGTGCTTGTACAACTTGACCACCATAAATAACAACAATATGCATAAAGGAACATGATCAAAGGCATAAGACACATGTATGCTATAGATCAATCCAAGTTCCGCGAATCTAAGACATTTAGCTCACTACGCAGCCTGCAAAATGTTGACTCATCTTGGCTTGGTAAAGATATCGGCTAGCTGGTTCTCGGTGCTAACATAAAACACTTCGATATCTCCCTTTTGCTGGTGGTCTCTCAAAAAGTGATGCTGGATGTCTATGTGCTTTGTGCGACTGTGTTCAACAGGATTATCCGCCATGCGGATAGCACTATCATTATCACATAGGAGTGGGACTTTGCTCAGATTGTAGCCAAAGTCCCGGAGGGTTTGCCTCATCCAATGTAGTTGCGCGCAACACTGTCCTGTGGCAACATACTCGGCCTCAGCGGTGGATAGGGCAACCGAAGTTTGTTTCTTAGAACTCGAAGACACCAGGGACCTTCCTAAGAATTGGCACGTCCCTGATGTACTCTTCCTATCAACCTTACATCCAGCATAATCGGAGTCTGAATATCCAATCAGTCAAAGGTAGACCCCTTTGGATACCAGATCCCGAAGCAAGGCGTAGCGACTAAATATCTAATAATTTGCTTCACGACCACTAAGTGACACTCCCTTGGATCGGATTGAAATCTAGCACACATGCATACACTAAGCATAATATCCGGTCTACTAGCACATAAGTAAAGCAAGGAACCTATCATAGACCGGTATGCTTTTTGATCAACGGACTTACCTCCTTTGTTGAGGTCGACGTGTCCGTCAGTTCCCATTGGAGTCTTTGTGGGCTTGGCGTCCTTCATCCCAAACCGCTTGATCAAGTCTTGCGTGTACTTCGTTTGGGAGATGAAAGTGCCGTCCTTGAGTTGCTTCACTTGAAACCCAAGGAAGTAGTTCAACTCGCCCATCATCGACATTTCAAACTTTTGAGTCATCACCCTGCTAAACTCTTCACAAGACTTTTGGTTAGTAGAACCAAATATTATGTCATCGACATAAATTTGGCACACAAATAAGTCACCATCACAAGTCTTAGTGAATAAAGTTGGATCGGCTTTCCCAACCTTGAAAGAAGTAGCAATAAAAAGTCTCTAAGGCATTCATACCATGCTCTTGGGGCTTGCTTAAGTCCATAGAGCGCCTTAGAGAGCTTACACACGTGGTCGGGGTACCGTTCATCCTCAAAGCCAGGGGGTTGCTCTACGTACACCTCCTCCTTGATTGGCCCATTGAGGAAAGCGCTCTTCACATCCATTTGGAACAACCTGAAAGAATGTTGAGCGGCATAGGCTAACAATATGCGAATTGACTCTAGCCTAGCCACAGGAGCAAAAGTCTCCTCAAAGTCCAAACCTGCGACTTGGACATAACCTTTTGCCACAAGTCGTGCCTTGTTCCTTGTCACCACCCCATGCTCGTCCTGTTTGTTGCGGAACACCCACTTGGTTCCCACAACGTTTTGCTTGGGACGTGGCACCAGTGTCCAAACTTCATTTCTCTTGAAATTGTTGAGCTCTTCCTGCATGGCCAACACCCAGTCCGGATCTAGCAAGGCCTCTTCTACCCTGAAAGGCTCAATAGAAGAGACAAAAGAGTAATGCTCACAAAAATTAACTAATCTAGAGCGAGTAGTTACTCCCTTGCTAATATCACCCAATATCTGGTCGACGGGATGATTCCTTTGAATCGTCGCTTGAACTTGAGTTGGAGGGGCATGTTGTGCTTCTTCCTCCATAACATGATCATCTTGTGCTCCCCCTTGATCACACGCCTCTTCTTGATGAACCTGTTCATCGTCTTGAGTTGGGGGTTGCACCATTGTTGAGGAAGAAGGTTGATCTTGCTCCTTTTGTTCCTGTGGCCGCACATCTCCAATTGCCATGGTGCGTATTGCGGTTGTTGGAACGTCTTCTTCATCTACATCATCAAGATCAACAACTTGCTATCTTGGAGAGCCATTAGTCTCATCAAATATGACGTCGCTAGAGACTTCAACCAAACCCGATGATTTGTTGAAGACCCTATACGCCTTTGTATTTGAGTCATAACCTAACAAAAACCCTTCTACAGCTTTGGGAGCAAATTTAGAATTCCTACCTTTCTTCACTAGAATGTAGCATTTACTCCCAAATACACGAAAGTATGAAACATTGGGTTTGTTACCGGTTAGAAGCTCATACGAAGTCTTCTTGAGAAGGCGATGAAGGTAGACCCGGTTTATGGTGTGGCAAGCCGTGTTCACGGCTTCCGACCAAAACCGCTCGGGCGTCTTGAACTCTCCAAGCATCGTCCTCGCCATGTCGATGAGCGTCCTGTTCTTCCTCTCTACCACACCGTTTTGCTGTGGTGTGTAGGGAGCAGAGAACTCGTGCTTGATTCCTTCCTCCTCAAGGTACTCCTCCACTTGAAGGTTCTTGAACTCGGACCCGTTGTCGCTCCTTATCTTTTTCACCTTGAGCCCAAATTCATTTTGAGCTCTCCTTAGGAAGCGCTTGAGGGTCCCTTGGGTTTCAGATTTATCCTGCAAAAAGAATACCCAAGTGAAGCGGGGAAAATCATCAACAATTACTAAACCATACTTACTTCCCCCGATGCTAAGGTAGGCGACGGGTCCGAAGAGGTCCATATGCAGCAGCTCTAGGGGTCTTGATGTGGTCATCACGTTCTTGCTATGATGAGCATTTCCCACTTGTTTACCTGCTTGACAAGCTGCACTAGGTCTATCTTTTTCGAAAGTCACATTTGTTAGACCTAACACATGTTCTCCCTTTAGAAGTTTGTGAACGTTCTTCATCCCCACATGTGCTAAACGGCAATACCACAGCCAGCCCATTCTAGTCTTAGCAATTAAGCATGCATCTAGACTGGCCTCCTCTTTTGCAAAATCAACTAAATAAAGTTTGCCGTCTAGTACACCCTTAAACGCTAATGAACCATCACTTCTTCTAAAGACATACACATCTATATTTGTGAATAAGCAATTATAACCCATATTACAAAGTTGACTAACTGACAACAAGTTATACCCGAGCGACTCAACTAAAAACACATTAGAAATGGAGTGCTCGGATGAAATAGCAATCTTTCCTAGTCCTTTAACCTTGCCTTGATTCTCGTCACCGAATATGATTGAATCTTGGGAATCTTTGTTCTTGACGTAGGAGGTGAACATCTTCTTCTCCCCCGTCATGTGGTTTGTGCATCCGCTGTCGATAATCCAGCTTGAGCCCCCGGATGCATAAACCTGCAAGGCAATTTAGGCTTGGGTCTTAGGTACCCAACTCTTGTTGGGTCCTACAAGGTTAGTGACAATAGCCTTAGGGACCCAAATGCAAGTTTTATCTCCCTTGCATTTTGCCCATAATTTCCTAGCAACCACTTTCTTATCCTTTCTACAAATTGCAAAGGAAGCATTGCAAGCATGATAAATTGTAGAAGAATCATTACTTGCTTTCCTAGGTACATGAACAACATTTCTCCTAGGCAAATGATGCACAATGGAAGAACTAGAAGCAGACATAGCATATGAATCATAAGAATAATTCCTGTAAGCATTTCTAGAGAATTTTCTATCACTATAAATGAAAGCATGATTCTTTTGAACACTATTAGCCATAGGGGCGTTCCCTTTCTCCTTGGCGGAGATGGGAGCCTTATGACTTGTTAAGTTCTTGGCTTCCCTCTTAAAGCCAAGACCATCCTTAATTGAGGGGTGTCTACCAACAGTGTAGGCATCCCTTGCAAATTTTAGTTTATCAAATTCATTTTTGCTAGTCTTAAGTTGGGCATTAATACTAGCCACTTCACCATTTAGTTTTGCAATAGAAGTAAGGTGCTCAACACATGTATCAACATTGAAGTCCTTACACCTATTGCATATCACTACATGTTCTACACAAGAACTAGATTTATTTGCTACTTCTAGCTTAGCATTTAAATCATCATTAACACTTTTTAAACTAGAAATAGTCTCATGGCAAGTAGATAATTCACAAGAAAGCATTTCATTCCTTTTAACTTCTAAAGCAAGAGATTTTTGGACATCTACAAATTTATCATGCTCTTCATACAAAAGATCTTCTTGCTTTTCTAACAATCTATTCTTGTCATTCAAAGCATCAATTAATTCATTGATTTTATCAATTTTAGTTCTATCTAAACCTTTGAATAAACTAGCATAGTCTATTTCATCATCGCTAGATTCATCATCACTTGAAGAAGCATATGTACTAGTATTCCTAGTGTATACCTTCTTTTCCTTTGCCATGAGGCAGGTGTGATGCTCGTTGGGGAAGAGGGATGATTTGTTGAAGGCCGAGGCGGCAAGTCCTTCGTCGTCGGATGAAGAGCAATCCGAGTCCCACTCTTTGCCAAGATGTGCCTCGCCCTTTGCTTTCTTGTAAGTCTTCTTTTCCCTCTTCTTTTCTTGATCCTGGTCACTATCATTATCAGGACAGTTAGCAATAAAATGACGAACCTTACCACACTTGAAGCAGGAGCGCTTCCCCTTCGTCTTGCTCTTGTTGGGATGCTCCTTGCGACCTTTGAGCGCCGTCTTGAAGCGCTTGATGATGAGGGCCATTTCATCTTCATTTAGCCCGGCCGCCTCAACTTGCGCCACCTTGCTAGGTAGCGCCTCCCTACTACTTGTTGCTTTGAGAGCAACGGTTTGAGGCTCGTAGATTGGGCCATTCAACGCCTCATCGACGTATCTCGCCTCCTTGATCATCATTAGCCCACTTACAAACTTTCCGAGTATTTTCTCGGGCGTCATCTTGATGTACCTAGGATTCTCACGAATAGAGTTTACAAGATGAGGATCAAGGACAGTGAAGGACCTTAGCATAAGTCGGACGACGTCGTGGTCCGTCCATCTCGTGCTTCCATAGCTTCTTATCTTGTTGATCAGGGTCTTGAGCCTATTGTATGTTTGAGTTGGCTCCTCTCCCCTGATCATTGCGAACCTTCCTAGTTCGCCTTCCACCAACTCCATCTTGGTGAGTATGGTGACGTCGTTCCCCTCATGTGAGATCTTGAGGGTGTCCCAAATCTTCTTGGCGTTATCCAAGCCGCTCACCTTATGATATTCCTCCCTGCACAATGATGCTAACAAAACAGTAGTAGCTTGTGCATTTTTGTGAATTTGTTCATTGATAAATATGGGGCTATCCGTACTATCAAATTGCATTCCATTTTCTACTATCTCCCATATACTTGGAGAGAGAACAAGTGACTACGCATTTTGTGACTCCAAAATCCGTAGTCCTCTCCATCAAAGTGAGGAGGTTTACCAAGTGGAATGGAAAGTAAATGAGCATTGGAACTTTGCGGAATACGAGAATAATCGAAAGAAAAGTTCGAGTCAACCGTTTTCTTTTTCTCCTCGTATTTGTTGTCCTTTTGGGAAGAGGAAGACTCGTCGCTGTCGTAGTAGACTATCTTCTTGATCCGCCTCTTCTTCTTCCCATCCTTCTTCTTTTGACTCCAGCCGGAGTCAGTGGCTTTGTCGTCCCTCGGCTCGTTGAAGATGGACTCCTTCTCCTTATCGTTGACCACCATCCCCTTTCCCTTAGGATCCATCTCTTCGGGCGATTAGTCCCTTTCGTGAAGAGAAAGACTCTGATACCAATTGAGAGCACCTAGAGGGGGGGGGTGAATAGGTGATCCTGTAAAAACTTGAAACTTAAAGCCACAAACTTGATTAAGTGTTAGCACAAAGAAATCAAGTGGCTAAGGAGAGCTCTTGTGAACCACAGTTGACACAGTAAAAACAAGCACAAGAGACATAGAGATTTATCCCATGGTTCGGCCAAGTACAACACTTGCCTAGTCCACGTTGTGGCGTCCCAATGGACGAGAGTTGCACTCAACTCCTTTCAAGTGATCCAATGATCAACTTGAATACCACGGTGTTCTTCTTTCTTAACTCTTTCCCGTTTGCGAGGAATCTCCACAACTTGGAGCCTCTCGCCCTTACAATGAGATGATCACAAAGAAGCACAGATGTAAGAGTGGGAAGAGCAACACACACAAGCCTCAAAGCACGAGCACAAACACGCACATAACTCACAACTTGAACTCTTAGATCACACACGGAGTTCTCAACTCAAGAGGAGCTCAAATTGCTATCACAACGAAACAAATGCGCTAGAGAGATGTCTTGGTGCTAAGAGATGATCAAAGAATGCTTGGTGTACTCCTTCATGCGCCTAGGGGTCCCTTTTATAGCCCCAAGGCAGCTAGGAGCCGTTGAGAGCAATCCAGGAAGGCAAATCTTGCCTTCTGTCGACTGGTGCACCAGACAGTCCGGTGCACCACCGGACACTGTCCGGTGCAGATTTCTTTCCTATTCTGGCGCAGCCGACCGTTGACTATTTGGAGCCGTTGGCGCACCTGACAGTCTGGTGCCCCCTTCAGACCGTTGGCCCAGCCACGCGTCACGCGCGGATTGCGCGACCGACCGTTGGCTCACCGCTGGTGATTTTTAGCCGTATGCCGCTGTCGAGTTCCCGAGAGCGGCCAGTTGACCAGCGCCAGTCTGGCGCACCGGACACTGTCCGGTGCACCACCGGACAGTCCGGTGCACCCAGACTGAGCAGAGTCTTGGCTGCTCGAGCCAAGTCTTTTCAATTTGTTTTTTTCTCTGATTCTAGCACTTAGACACATATGTTAGTACACAAAAATCAATGTACTAAGTCTAGAATCATACCTTTGTATTGATTTGCACTTTGTCCACCATTTGTCATAGTTTAACACATAACCATTTGTGTTGGACACTTAATCACCAAAATACTTAGAAATGGCCCAAGGGCACATTTCCCTTTCAATAAGCCTCTCGGAAGTTAGTAGATTCTCGAAAGTTAGTAGTTTCACGCCGTCAGCTGACTAACTTCCTACGGACTACTGTAGCCCCTAGGAAGTTAGCTGACTAACTTCCTACGGCTGACTGTAGCCCCTAGGAAGTTAGTAAGCCTCTAGGAAGTTAATTTGACCAGCATTACAAATGTTGTTTATATTTTACACCACATTCCACAACATAACAAATATATAAATAGCTATATAGCACAACATATTTTCGCATAAAACATCTCACACACAATCACATAACAATATTTAAATCCACAGTGTCATCATATACATCACAAAAGTCTCATCCATAGTCTCATCAATTACATCACAAAAGTCTCATCCATAGTCATAATAACACACATCTCATCATCTAGTACTAATAAGAGACAATATCTCATACATAGTCATAATAAAAGTCTCAAGTATCAGAACACAATAACATGGAAGCTCACGGTCGCCGATCACCATCGGGTTACAGTGAAGAGTGATGGTCGATACCTCCACTATTGAAGAGGGTTTTGACAAAGTCTAACCCGTCCTCTTGTTCATGCGTCGGCAAGGTAGCTGGAGGGGTCTAATATACATGTACAAATGACATTTGCTGAGTTACATCATAATATAACTAACAACAAGTAAATGATGATGAATATGCATACCTGATGTTCGGTAGATGGAGATGTAGGTATAGGTGGAGGTGAAGACCAAGGATAATGAACGGGAGGTGGTGGTGGTGGGGGGGCACCGGGACGTGTATCCCTTGGGCCTGTGCTAGTTGCTACAAATTTGTCGAACTCATTCACATCAGCGTTTTAAATCAATACATATCTTAAAGTGAAACCTATTATCTTTTGAACTTACTTGTATGAGTGTTTGTTGTTGCTGAATCTGTGTAGCATAATATTCATGTTGCGCAGCTTGTTGCTTCAAGTAATCCTGATGTCGTCTAAGTTCTTCTCGCAGTTGCTCCACTTCTGCTGGATCTTGAGTGGAGCGACGGGAGCTACGAGAAGCAGACCTCGATGAACCTCCACGCTGAACCCTCACCTAGCTCGAGTCGATGACGTTAGCAAACATTGTGTACCTACAAAACAAGTAACATCACGACAGGATTAAGAATACATGTATTGCACTCAACCAATGAAACAATATAAGATATGTAGAGTCTTCACCTTCCATGAGCTTTTCCACCACTTGCATACACAGCCTGAGGATCAACAGGTGAGGTCCTCCAGTCATAGTCTGGTCCGTGCTGACTACACATCGCCTCGCCATATGTAGCCTCATACAAAAGAACAATTCAATCTTACATACAAAAATCCATAGAAACAGAACCTACCAAACATTTCCAAACACTCACCACATGATCTGTTGCCTTTTGGCTGCACAACACATCTGGATTTGCAGGATCTGGTCCTCTGTGCCCCCTAAGGTATATTTGAACATCACTGGGCACTGCACCAGTGCTAGCTTCCTGTATGTACATTTGACAAACACTATAACCAGAAATTATAGCAAGTCAACTACAATCAACGAAAATGGCTTAAACTGTACTTACCATTCGTTTTGCCAAACAAAAGTGATCATCAACATCTCCCACCTGTCTCCCCTCCTCTGTATCTACCTCATCATACACATGTCCCACCTATCTCCCCTCCTCTGTCTCTACCTCATCATCAACATTTCCCACCTGTCTCCCCTTCTCTGTCTCTACCCCATCTTTAGGCTCATCCTACAAACATTACATTGCATTGCAAAACAGCTAGAGTTAAAATGATATTCATTATCACCTCAGGCCCCCACTTTGTCTTTCTGTGAACATGCCTGCTGCTATCTTTGTTGGATGCAGTTGGTGTTTCATTCTTGTCACTGGTGCTCCGGATTACGAGTGAGTCGGCCAGCTTGTTCTTAGGTATGATGAACCCAGCTTTTGCCCCAAACATTGAGATCTTGGGGCTCAAAGACAATGGTGCTACGAATTTTGCTGGGCGATGCTCCGCAGAAGATTGGTCAAGTTTTGTAGTCATCTGCAATAGCCAATAGGGAGGAGCCAGTGAACCGCATGAGTGTAAACATGTACAACCTTTTTTTGGCAAAATAAGTGAAGTTAGTGGGCATTATACACAAATAATCAAAGTTAGTTGGCATAATACATATACACACTTGTAATTAGATCAGATAGGAATACAAGGTTTGGCCCCAATTGGATTGTTCAGAAACGAGAAAAATGATATAATATTGCTGGTACAGGATATATAGGAACTAGAATATACAGTTCATGTCTTGTATATATGCATTAGTTCAACTTGTCATCAGTTAAAACGAACAACAAAACACAGTGTTAGGGTGCGATTCTAGACAATCCTTGACCCTGCCCACAAAACAGAGCTCGAGATCTCTTGATTCACTGGTACAGAATTCAAACCTTGTGAATAGTGGTTGGGGATTGGAGCTTGCCTTCGGAAGACCTGAGGACGATGCAGCCAGCAGGAAGCGGGGTAGGTGGCGCGGTGTAGCTATTACGGATACGAGGCGCGAGCCGCGACAGCAGCGGGCTACTGGGGGCGGCGTGGTCGACTAGGGCATGGATGCGACAACACCGCAACAGCCACCGCTGCTGGGAGATATTCGATCTGCTCGGGATGATATTCGGTCTGCTCCGCGGCAGAAGCCGGGGCGGGCTCGTCGGGGGCAGGAAAGGCGGCCGCAGCGACGGCCGGGGCGGGCGACGGCCGGGGCGGGCTCGTCGGGGGCGGGGCACGCCGGGGGTGGGCACGGTCGGGGGCGGGAGAGGCGGGCGCGGCGGGGCCGGGCGTGGCCGGGGGCGGAGCCGGCCGAGCGTCGGAGAGAAGGGCGCAGGAAAGGCGGCCAGTTGGGCGTGAGACAGAGAGATGTTGAGAAAGGTGAGAGAAGAGATAAGGTTGAGGGAGGTTAAAAATAAAAAAACATAACTTCCTAGAGTAAAGCCGTAAGAAGTTACGTAACTCCCTAGAGTTTGTACTTTGCCTCTAGGAAGTTAAGTAACTTCCTATAGCCGACCGTAGGAAGTTAGATTTTTGTTTGACCGGTCAACAGCTGAAACCTAACTTCCTAGAGGAGGCCGTAGGAAGTTAGCTACCTAGCTAACTTCCTAGAGCCAGCCGTAGGAAGTTAGCTATTCGTTTGGCTGGTGAACAGATGAAACCTAACTTCCTAGAGGAGGGCGTAGGAAGTTAGTTAACTTCCTACAAATTTTTAACTAAAGACAGCTTTTATAAAAAACCGTAGGAAGTTATGTTTATTTCTTAGAGGTACCAGTTGCCTCTCGGAAGTTATTTATTTCCTACGGTTTGTTATAAAAGCTGTAGGAAGTTAAAAAACCGTAGGAAGTGTATGATTTTGGTGTAGTGTAAATAAAGGAGAACCTTAGAGATTTAAACTTGCTTAAACTTGTGATATTAATAATATGTATTATATAAGTTCATCTCTGTTCTAAATTTTAGGTCACCATAAAATAAATTGATCTATGATTTTGTACTTGTAAATAACACTTAGGAGAAATAGTAATCTATTTTCAAACAAAGTTAATGTAGGTTATAGTTTATGTTATACATTGAATCCATTATCCTTTATGTAGTATTAAGTATTTTTAAGATGTGTTCCAATGTTTGTACATGTTTGGTGTGATGTTCATTTGTACTTTCCAAATGTATTGAATGCATGCTCACTTTATTTAGATAACGAGCAG
Organism: Zea mays; assembly: GCF_902167145.1. Taxonomy (NCBI): domain Eukaryota; kingdom Viridiplantae; phylum Streptophyta; class Magnoliopsida; order Poales; family Poaceae; genus Zea; species Zea mays. The sequence goes on from NC_050105.1 coordinate 59,307,254, forward strand.
TCCGAGATTCCTGAGTGTGTTGTTGGAGACCTCCCTGAGCAGCAACCTGGTGAAGGCAAGTGTCCTCTGACCCATTATGTCCTACATAGTTTATGATTCACTGTCCCGCATTACTTTATGAAACCTAAGGATTGACTAGTCTGTATTTACCTTACCCTTGTCTACCTTTTGGGTTATCATGGTTAGCATGTTGCTATTGCCCTAACTTAATCAATGAATATGATGTGAACATTTATGATATGATATTGTTATCCTGATTATGTGGATGATCTTGTGATACCTTATGGGGCTTAGGCCTTTTTCCTGAGTACCTCTCCATAAGGACCTATTCATGGAGTGACCGCCCGGGATAACAGTACAACCATGAGGGCGAAATGGGACGCCCTTAGCTGATTAATTAGATGAACCTGGGGGTGTAGTTGGCTTTGCCGGATGGCCGTTAATGGGGGTCGGAGCGTAGTGCTCGCTCTGCCAAGGTTGGGGTGCAGAGGTTCTTTTGATTTGGTTTTGTTAGTCACCCACCTTGGGGAGGTGTACTGCGTTTGTACGACTGACGAAACCTAACGAGCAGCTATGCACCAGGGGAGTCTTTGTAAAGGCTACGTAGTGTATTCCTGGACATTCACCTTGGTAGTGAAGATCGGGTCTGTACAACACAGGCTGGAAAGGGATCACGACTTGTGGCTAAAGTGTACAACCTCTGCAGAGCGTTAAAAACTGGTATATCAGCCAAGCTCACGGTTAAGAGCAGCCTTGGGATCCTCTTTGATTAGAAGAACTTTAGATACTTTTATGAGGATGGTTAATGATGATGATATAAAATCTGATCTCTGGTATTTCCTCTTTCGAGGAGGTACTTTTGGGTAATAACTGGGTTTATTACTAAAACTTGGCTCTACTAATAGTAATAAATACTTGACCAACTAAAAGCAACTGCTTGACCTCAACTCCATATACAGCTAGTCTACTTTAGCCAAACGGGACATTTACTGAGTACGTTGATGTGTACTCACCCTTGCTTTACACACCACCCCCGCCCCAGGTTGTCCCCAGTGTACTCAGTGCTCAGGAGGTGATGCTGGCAACATGGATGACTTCGAGGAGTTCCAGGAATATGACGAGTTCTAGTTCTTTCTTAGTGGCAAACCCCCAGTCAGCTGCCTGTGTAGGCTCAGCATCTACGTTTCGTATTTCCGCACTTTGATAATTATGTTGAACAATGGTTATGTATTAGACTCTGTGGATGTCTTGAACATCTTGATGTAATAAAGTACCTTTCCGCTATTTATTTCGAGCATTGTGTGATGATGTCCAATTATGTAATCGATGTGTACGTGAGTTTCTGATCCTTGCACGTACATGGTTCGCATTCGGTTTACCTTCCAAAACCAGGTGTGACACTAGGTCGGGCATGTGACACTGTGCTTGAGGTAAGAACGATGTTATGGTCAAAAAGCATCACTATAGTTAGTTTGAGATTACATGCATACTAACGAGTACTATGTAGTACGTGCAACTACTAACTATGTTAGACTCGATGACATAGGTCATTATTGTATCCACATATGAGGCCAAAGGCATACCCATGAGCACATACAATGCAGACATCTATCAACGGTGTCATACTTGACGACATGGGGCATCATTTTGCAGTACCTAGCTTAAAGTGATAATGACAGATGCATGATTAAGATCACGAAGTTAGGGTGTCACAACCGATAACAACTATTGTTCAATGATATATTGATCTAAAGTAAAATCCAAACTCTAACATGAGCGACTGCGGTAGATTATATAGTATAAGGGGTGTCTAGGAACCCGTATTCGCTCCCTCACTAGGACTATATGTTATGTGGCTCAACAACCCAAAAGACAATGATGCAAATTCTTGATGCTATCTTGTTTTGATGATTTTTGTTGCCTCCGCTGGAATTTTGATGTCAAACTAAATTCATATGTCAGCATATGAAATTATCTTGCCATTTGTAGGTGGATCATCAAAAGTGGAGTTTGTATGTGTCCGTTTTACTATAGGATAGTCTTGGATTTCAAGGACTCAAGCTTAACATGAATTAGGCATCTAGCTTGGCTTGGACGCTCTTATTAGCCTCCAAAGGTGGTGACAAAGAAGAATTACGTGAAATAACTTTCTTGGTGTGTTATCCATATCCTTGGGTATGGTTAAATATTTGGCCCACAAGGACAATACAAATCTCGGTAGAAACAATGGTGACTTGTCGTGATTGTTTATAGACCTTTTCAATGTGATCCTAGATGACTTGTTGGTGATGGAAGTTCGATGATTAACCTAAGAGTTTATGGGTGATCCAACTTAAAAGTGTATATGATTTGTGAGTGCTTTATCATGCCAGAGAGACAGAGAACTAGCTCATAAAGAGCACTTGTCCCTTACACGAATTAAAGGGGAGCGACAAACTTGTGTGGGTGCTCCAACAAGGACTAGTGGACAATGTCGACTCTATGATACCTCAAGAAAACATCGATGCATTCCTAATTCTTACTTTGTTTTGAGCATTTATATTTGAGCAATTACATTCAAGATTGGAGCTTATGATGCAAAATTTTTGATCCATAGATAGAAACACTTCTATGCATAAGGAATGAAGTTGGGCTTACTAATAGGTTTTAATTTATGCAATAAAATTTAGAGAAGCCTAATTCACCACTCCTCTTGGGCATTGAGATCCTTTTATCTGCCATTGCAACAAGACATGCTTGACACTGTGGCATAATCGAGACGTGCACTGAGTATATCTCCACATTGGTGGGGAGATAAGTGTGTTGAAACTCTGCAAGATAGATCCTTTTGTCCAACATGTATGCAACTCTCTCCCCTTGTGCTATAAAAGAGAGGATAAGAGCAACATAGATAGGGATTAAGACTCTGACAAACACTCACACCTAGGGCTTGAGATGGCTCCATTAAATATAGATCAATACATAATCAACTCAACTCCATAAACTACACAATTAGTCTAGAACTCTCACTAGAACAAAATGAAAACATGGAGTTAGTCGGTGATTAAGCTTAGTAGATACCTGATAGTTAATCTTTTTTGCCTCCATATTCATCAATCTATCGTACATAAAGAGGACATAGAGTATTACATATCCATGACTCAAACTTCTATAAATCACCTATGTGATGGTGTCCATAGTGTTACCTTGGATCGAAGGGATCTCTCGTATATGCTTGTCTTGTCGCTTTCTTCCTAACTCTATGAACTTTTTGGATACCTATGATATCATAGTGTCATTACACGCGACAACTACAACCACTACCGGAATCAATCGCTTTGCCGAGTGCCTGAAGCACTCGGCAAAGCCTTAAAAACACTCGGCAAAGGCTTTGCCGAGTGTGACACTCGGCAAAGAAGGCTCGGCAAACAGTGCATCGGCAAAGCCTTCTTTGCCGAGTGCTTTTTCTCGGGCACTCGGCAAACCTCTTTGCCGAGTGCCAGAGAGCACTCGGCAAAGAAAAGCGGCCGTTACGGCGCCGGGTGATAGAGACGGCGGCTTTGCTGAGTGTCCCTGGTGACACTCGGCAAAGCAGATATCTTTGCCAAGTGTCTTCCAGGCAGCACTCGGCAAAGCCGCCGTCTTTGCCGAGTGCCAATTGGGACACTCGGCAAAGAGCCCGCCAGGGAGGGTCCCCATGTCAGGCTCTTTGCCGAGTGTTCTGTGCAGCACTCGGCAAAGCCGACCTCTTTGCCGAGTGCCAGCGACATAACACTCGGCAAAGAACTTAAGCCGGTGCCCAGGTCTGTGCTCTTTGTCGAGTGTTATGACCCTGACACTCGGCAAAGCGCCTCTTTGCCGAGTGTAACACTCGGCAAAGTGACCAGTATATACCTTTTTTATTTGTTTTTTGTATTCCATCCACACAAACAGAAGATATCACATATATATCACATATGTACATCACAGATATCATCACAGACATAAATAGCCAACACAAACATAAAACCGTCACCACAAACATAAATATTCATCACAAACATAAGTGTTCAACACAAGTATCAACCACAAACATAAGTCTCAAACGTCGCAAGGTCTCACATAAGTATCAAACACAGACATAAGTATTATACATAAGTTCTGAAGTCTAAAACAATGAAAACACAACACTCATGGAGGTGGGCGGTTTGACCGGGGCTGCGTTGGGCTGAACCCTTCCGGAGGGTTGTTGGATGCCGCTCTAGATTGGCCCTGCACAGAGAAGAGATTGCATGTGTTATACCAGATGCATTACAAAAATCTAACTACAATTTTGATACTCACAGGAGTGTGGAAGAGAGCAGGGTCAACTGGAGGGAACAATGGAGGTGGTGGAGCGATGCCCTGTGCGGCGCCAAGGCTCTGCATGTACTGGAACATCTCCGCCATCCTCTGATGATCTGCCCGGTGCTCCGCCTCCCGCTCCGCCATCATCCTCGCCTCCATCTCGTGACGTTCCCTCCTCTCTTCTTCTAGTTGGGTCTGTAATATTACAAGCCAACGTTATAGTAACTCAAAGAGTAGGTATATAACTCAAGGAAGGACGAGTTACAGAAGCACTAACCTCGAGTTGTTGTATGCGATGCTGTGAGCTGTCGTGCCGAGGTCGAATGGCTGGAATCGAGCCCGTGCTCCTTGCTCTCACCTGAGACAGAGTGGGAGTGGAGGACGAGTCGATTACCCCGTCGGCAATCCAGTACCGCCCATGTCTCTTGCCTCCTCCGACCCTCAAGAGCACATCGGGGTCGATCGGCTCAGTGCTCGGATCATAGTCTGGGCCATGGACCTCCTGCGCCATGGCGGTGTAGTCATGGAGGCGGCTGTAGACGGCGGGGTTGGTGTAGGCCTCGAGCCCGTCATCTGGGTTGTAGGTGACGTCGGACGTCGCCTTACCCTTATGGGCCATAGCATAGGCCGAGAAGGTGGAGCAAGGTCTGCCACCATGTGACGCCGACTGCAACAAAAACCAACGAGATAGTTAGAAATAATATCTAACTTAGTGCTATATATCTAAATAAAATAGGTGGCGTACCCATGCTTCGGCATATTGGCCCAGGCTCCGGCTGCCTTGGTGGTGGGAGGGGCCTTGCATCATCAAACGCCGTTCCCGGCTAGCTGTGTGCGCCTCGTCCCACTCAGCCGAACACCACCTATCCACCATCTGCTCCCAGCACAGAGGATGTGCGGCGCACCAATGTGGAATCACCTGCAAAGTAAACACATAAAGTGCATATCAGAAGATAAAATAAAATTCATGCATGGAGTACTGGTACCAAACATGCATGACTTTACCTGCAGGTACTGCTCCCTGGTCAACGACATGGTTCGGGCTTGAGGTTTGGTCACCTTCTCCCCAAGGACGGAGCCGTGGTAGGTGATGATGGCCTGGATGCGGGCCTCATAGTGCATGTCCACGACGAGCTTCTTACAGCTCGTGGTGGCCACCACATCCGCCCTAGCCTCGTATCCAGCATCGCATCTGAAGAAATCCTGCATACAAAAACGATGTATCCATACATTATTTCAAGAATTTGCAACGAATGCGACATATTTTACAATATACTAAGACTTACCCACAGCTCTTGCTTCACCCGCTCCGCCTTGTTATTGAATTCCCTGTTGTCCCGGTCTACTGCATCGGGGGCGATGGCGTAGTGGTCGAAGGTGAAGGTTGGGCCCGTCACTCCGGCGTACTCCACAAGTCCAGAGAAGTGTTCCCTGCACAGCAGGCCGAGGATGTTGTTGGGGGGCGACGATGATCCCCAGCATAATCCAAAACCATCCAAGACCTGTCCAAGTGATAAATAAAAAGTATTAGTTTATATTATGATTTTGAACACATAATATGAACAAGAATGAAGAACATAAAGTTACATACCTCTCCCCTTCCGACTGAATCAGCGGCCGTCTGTCCCGAAGTATGGGACGCGGCGGGAGACTCGCGGGGCCTCACAGGTAGATGCTCCTCGAACTAGAGCCGCCTGAACCTGAGGCATCCTGCTGCTGGTCGTCGTCGTCCTGCTGCTGGTCGTCGTCGTCCTGAGGCACCGCCTGCTGCTGCGCTGCCTGCTCTGCCTCGTCCTGCTGTGCTGCCTGCTCTGCATCGTCCGCCGTCCTACTCCTCCTCCCCCTCCTCCTCCTCAGGAAACCGCCCACCATATTTGTCCAACAACCTGCAATTAAGAGTAAACAAATAAGCACATATAAAAAGATGTATTTAAAAACAGGTGCAAAATAAAAAGTCATATAGCATTACATCGATTAAAAATAATCTTCATATGTGTCGGGGTTAGCCGGATCATAACTCTCATCATCACTATCAAGCATTTCAATCTCAACACCATCGGAAGACGCAACCTCATCATTGCCTTCAAGGATTACTAAGTCATTATCATTTTGCACCTCATCATCCTCCTCATCAATAACCATTTCAATATCTACGTCCATTCCGATAGCTTCAGTTAAGTCTATCTCAAATCGCCCTTCTAGCCCATCTTCTTGGAAGAACTCTCCATCATATGTGTCCGGGTCTAAGTTGTAATCTTCATCGTTAGGAACAGGTAACCTCCCGTGCGGCGATACCTTATACACAACATCCCAACCCTTAAGATGTTCTTTCGTTTGACACGCATATGGGAGATAATACACTTGTGTGGCCTATTGGGCCACGATATAGACATCGTCTCTTGCTAAGGTGGAATCTTGTCGAATTTCGACTATCCCAAGATTAGAATGTGTCCGTCTCGTCACTTGAGGGTCAAACCAATGACATTTGAATATCACTGGAGTAAGAGGTTTGGAACCATAAAAATTGAGCTCATATATTTCTTCAATTCGTCCAAAATAATCGACATTGTCAAGGCCCGGCGTAAAGACTCCAGAACACGTTTTCCGATTGGGCCGACTTTTGTCGTAGTGTGTTGTGCGAAAACGGTATCCATTGACGTCATACCCAGAATATTTCTTGACCCTATAAGCAAAGTCGTTGGCTACTTGTCTCAACTCGGCACTCATAGACGGATCTCTTTGGCCCTGCAAGTATTCGCAAGTTAAAAGACGCTAAATTGAGTTCAAAGACGTATCTCTTTTACAAACTAAGCACGTACCTTACGTTTGAACCAGGAAATGAAATCGGGCAACCCATTTCTCGCACCCTTTCTAAGAAGAGCGTCATATTCCTGTGGAGTGGGATCCCTTGATCGACGCCAGAATTCATGAAGAAATTGTTCCATGTATGGCGTCACCTCTTCAAGGTTGGTCAATACGTATAGCATGATATGCTGCCACTCTTCATGTGTTAGGGTCTTGGTGGCCTCGAAATATGCTAAGGTTCGATTCATTGTCGCCATCATTGTAATGAGGGGGTGGATTATGCACGCTCGACAGTTTGTCACCATAATAAGTTGTTGTGAAGTTTGAGACCTCCTCTAGAATGTATGCCTCTGCAATGGAAGCCTCGATTTTGCATTTATTTCTACATTTCTTTCGAATAGTCTTTAGACATCTCTCGATTGGATAGCATCAACGTCCCTGCACGGGGCCCCCCATTCGTGCCTCATAGGGGAGATGAAGAATCAAATGCTGCATTGGATTGAAGAAGCCGGGTGGAAATATCTTCTCAAGCTTACACAGTAACACGGGGGGCCAATCTTTCCAAGTCTGCAACAACGGTCCGAGATAACTCTTTTGCACAAAGCTGACGGAAGAAATAGCTCAACTCTGAAAGCACTAGCCAGACATGCTCAGGGACATAGCCTCGAACCATCGCAGGAAGAATCTGTTCAATCCATATGTGGAAGTCATGACTCTTCATCCCTAAGACTCGCATAGTAGATAAGTTCACCCCCCTACTCAGGTTAGATGCATACCCATCAGGGAACATCAACATCTTGATCCACTGAAGTACTTCCTTCCTCTGGGCCCTGCTTAGGACGAAATCGGCCTTAGGCCTTCTCCACGTCTTTCCGCCACTTGGCGGCTTCATCTCTAGTTTTGGTCTATCACATAACGCTGCCAGATCCACTCTTGCCTTCACATTATCCTTTGACTTATCAGGAATGTCCATAATTGTTGCCCACAGTGCCTCAGCAACATTCTTTTCAGTGTGCATCACGTCAATGTTGTGTGGAAGGAGCAGGTCGTCATAATAGGGGAGCTGAGTCAAGCCAGACTTATGTGTCCACATATGCTGCTCACCATATCCCACAAAACCACCTTCTGTATTGGCCACGAGCCCATCTATCTGTTGACGAATTTCGGCACCAGTCATCGTTGCAGGTGGGCGGTCTGTCACTACGACACCTTTCGTAAAGTTCTTGATGTCTAGGCGGAATGGATGGTCAGCAGGAAGAAATTGTCGATGTTTATCGAAGGACGAATATTTGCCACCCTTTTTCAACCAAATGAACCTGAGAGCTTCCTTGCAAACTGGGCATGGGAACTTACCGTGAACACACCAGGCACAGAATAGCCCATACGCCGGTAAGTCATGCATGGAGTACTAGTACCAAACATGCATTTTGAAGTTTGTCTTCGTAGCTCGGTCATACGTCCATACCCCTTCCTCCCAGGCACGTACCAATTCATCGATCAAAGGCTCCATGTACACGCCCATTTTGTTCCCCGGGTGTCCGGGAATTATCAACGACACGAATATATTCTGCCTTTGAAAGCACACACCAGGGGGGAGATTGATTGGGATAACAAACACGGGCCAACATGTGTACGGGGCAGCGCTCATTTCATAGGGATTGAACCCATGTGTGGCCAACGCAACACGTACATTACGAGCCTCTTCGGCTTTCTCACGGTGAATGTCATCAAAGTGTTTCCATGCTTCACCATCTGATGCGTGCACCATCTTGTCAGGATTGTATCGTTTTCCATTTTTGTGCCATGTCATCTGTTTCGCGGATTCCTCTGTCATGTACAGACGCTGGATCCTCGGTATGAACAGAAGGTGTCGTAGGATTGTCAAGGGGATGTCGAGCTGCCTCTTCTGTCCATCACCAGAGTCTACCTCCATAAACCTAGACGAATTACACTTGGGACAGTACTTTGCCTCCGCGTATTCTTTCCTAAATAGCACGCAGCCCTTCGGACAAGCATGAATCTGCTCATACGTCATCTTGAGTGCACGAAGTAGTTTATGTGCCTCGTACATGCTCTTTGGCAGAACGTGATCATCCGGAAGCAGACTCCCAATAACCGTCAACAAGCCATCGAATGCGTCTCTACTCATGCTGTACTGCGACTTGAACGCCATTACACGCCCAATGGCATCCAGTTGAGAAACCTTTGTCTGGCCGTGAAGGGGCTTCTGTGCCGCGTCGAACATGTCGTAGAACGCCTTTGCAGTTGGCTCTAGCTCGTCATCCATACATCCTCCCGTGTACTGTGCCTCCTGATAGTCGTTCAACATATCCGCTACCCCCGCATCTGCGTCATAATCCTCGACACGTTGTCTCAGCACCTCCTCTCTCGTACGATGCGCTTCACCATGAAATATCCACCGAGTATAGCCCGACGTAAATCCATTCTTCCAAATATGTTCTACCATGGTCTTCTTTGGTTTTCTTTTCCGGTTGTCACATTTGTTGCACGGGCATAGGACTAGACTCGCTCCTTTAGCAGCTTCGCCATATGCCCGTTCCACGAAATCATCGGTCTTTCTAATCCATTCAGTGGTGACATCGTTCCTTCCTCTACGGCCTGTGTACATCCACTCACGGTCCTCCATCCTCTAACAGAAGCCTAGCAACAGAAAATTTCGGCAGCACCTCCCCTGCACGGGGAGGTTTCGAAATCCTGCAAAAAAAGTATCAGCACGATGGCTGTCTTCCACGCATAATTCAACGGCACGATGGTCGGAAATCCATGCATAAAATGATAAGGACATTCAACCTACGCACAAATACCCTCATTCTCCTTCTCATTAAAAATGTGATTGTGTCTACTTTGATTACATTAATATAAACATGTCTACTTTGATTATATTAATATAAACATGTGTTTGTTCAAATTAAATCATGGTAAATAATATTGTTTATTAACTAATACCAGTTCATTATCAACAAATGACCAAAACAGTTAAACATGCATATAAATAATATTGTTTATTAACTAATAAACACGCAACATATAAACATGCATAAATTCATGAACACCCATATAAACACGCATATAAACACGCATATAAATAATATAAACATGCATAATTTATACCTTCAGTGGCGGGCGGCGAGGCGGCGGCGCGACGAGCGAGCGGGTGCAGCGGGCACGACCGCGGGGAGGGGGCGGGCAGACGGCGCACGGCCGAGGAGGGCGCGGCGGGCACGGCGCACGGCCGCGGCAAGGGACCGACGTGGGGAGGCCGCGACGACGGGCATACGGCGTGGGGAGGCCGCGGCGGCGGGCACAAAGGCGCGGCGGCGGGCACAAAGGCGCGGCGGCGCGGGCAGAGAAGAAGGAAGGAAGATAGCGTGAGAGAAGAGAAAGGAGAAAGAAGAACGGTCGGATAGTTATTTTCCTTCTTTGCCGAGTGCCAGCGATCTGGCACTCGGCAAAGATTTTTTTAAAATTGTAAAATATTCTTTGCCGAGTGCCAGATCGGCGGCACTCGGCAAAGTGTTCTTTGCCGAGTGTCCCCCGTTGCGGCACTCGGCAAAGATTCTTTACTACCTCTTTGCTGAGTGTCTAACAGCTAGCACTCGGCAAAGGACTCTTTGCCGAGTGTCTTCTCTAGACACTCGGCAAAATATATTTTTATTTTTTTGATTTTGTCTCCCAAACTTTTTGTGGTATGTTCCTACACTATGTAGACCTACATGTATCATTTGTGGACAATTATAACATAGTTTCAATCGTTAGTAGATTTAGTTCGTTTATTTGAATTTCTTCGGAAAATTCAAATTTGAACTGCAGGTCACTCGAAACTTGGAAAACCGTACATGCAAAAATGATATTCATGTTACTTAGCATAAGTTACGACCGATTGCAGGAGCGGACCAGAAACTTCGAGCAACATGCTCACTAAACATGGCTGTGAACTTGGCATCCACATGTTTAAAAATTGTATAAAACACAAACAAAGTCAGAAAATCATGAAACTTGTCCACGTGTCATGATATCATATGTACAGGCTGTGATAAAAATTTTAGAATGTTTGGAGAAAGTTGTGAGACACTATGTGTAGAAACCTAGAGGACTACACATGAAATCAAAGAGTTTCAATGTGGATCTCTTATGTTTCTACACATAGTGTCTCACAACTTTCTCGAAACATTCTAAATTTTTTATCACAGCCTGTACATATGATATCATGACACGTGGACAAGTTTCATGATTTTCTGACTTTGTTTGTGTTTTATACAATTTTTAAACATGTGGATGCCAAGTTCACGGCCATGTTTAGTGAGCATGTTGCTCGAAGTTTCCGGTCCGCTCCTGCAATCGGTCGTAACTTATGCTAAGTAACATGAATATCATTTTTGCATGTACGGTTTTCCAAGTTTCGAGTGACCTACAGTTCAAATTTGAATTTTCCGAAGAAATTCAAATAAACGAACTAAATCTACTAACGATTGAAACTATGTTATAATTGTCCACAAATGATACATGTAGGTCTACATAGTGTAGGAACATACCACAAAAAGTTTGAGAGACAAAATTAAAAAAATAAAAATATACTTTGTCGAGTGTTTAGAGATAACACTCGGCAAAGCCGCCTTTGCCGAGTGCCTACTATGTGGCGCTCGGTGTCGGTGTTTTGGGTCCGACCGCACACCCCGGGTTGCCCCTCAAGGTGTTTTTAGGAGTAGGATGGTGTCAACGACTGTAGCAAAATGGTTCGCGCCGATCGCACGAGGGACAGTGGACAAGATTTGCAGGTTCGGGCCGCTTAGAGATGCGTAACACCCTACGTCCTGGTGAGTATGCGAGTGTGGTTACAAGAGGGCTCTCTGGATTGAAGACACAGAGAGTTAATGTGGGTGGCTAAGTAAAATAGGGTCGGTCGTTCTGAAGGGATGCCCCCTAGGCCTTATATACTCGACCGTGGGGCAGTACACGTGGATATGATAACAACAAGTAGCTAAAAGGTAGTGAACCTCTTGAATTTATCCTTACGTAACCATCGCTGACTTATCCTCGCATGGCTCTGTTGCATGGGGGCTTCAGCGCGGGAAAGTCGGGTCTCTGTTGCGATTTACTCGTTCGACGTCGTGGACCGCCCAGGTTTGCACCAATCCGGTCTCACGTCTTCTCTGCTTTGTTGGTGGTCTTTCTCCAGGCCCACGAAAGAATGACCTTACGATTTATTGGGCCTTTGGGCCTTTCGTGAGGTCTTTTACTCCTTTAGTGGACCCGGGGGATATCTATCCCCCACAAGCCCCCGATCTTTGGGTTAATTTAGAGGTAATCAACCTAGAGATCCCAGGTCCAAAAAATGACTTCTGTTGTCTTCTCTTGCTCCGATCACTCATTTGACCGAAGCTTAGTTTCATGCTCGTGCCTTAGAGGTCGGCATTTCGATTTGTAGGATTCTGAACTTCATTGGGTGCACCGGAGGTGCACCCAATGGGTGTAGCCCCCGACCTTTGAGTAGATTTTAGAAGATAATCTACTCGAAGGTCTTCCTCAGAAATTATTTCCATTTGTGTTCCTGCATCTTGGTTGAGGATTGGTCTTTTTAATCTTGTCGCATGCCTTAGAAGTCGGCACTACCTCGGTTTGAAATGATAATCCATGGGGTGCACCGGAGGTGCACCCAATGGGTGTAGCCCCCGACCTTCAAATGGATTTTTTAAGGATAATCCATTCGAAGGTCTTCCTTTCGTTTGTAGAAATTGGCATAAAGCTATTTGCATTATGCTTTGGAGGTCAGCATTATGTCATCAATATTTTGCTGCAGAGGTCAGCGTATATTTTGTCTTTAGCAGCCGAGTTTGCAATCCATCCATATCTTGCTAGGTAGTGCAATTTATTTGCTTCTGCGACTGATTGGACGTTTGACGGACGTTCTCTGTCTAGTCTTCACGTCGCTTCTGTCGGCCATATCTTGTACTTTGCTGGCTATATTTGGCTTTCCTCTGATCCTTACTGATATCTCATTTTTGTCTTGAGGTATTCACTGCGTGCCCTGCACGGATGTGACCGTTTTGAAAAATATACTGATAATTCCTGGGCGTCCCCCCCAATGGGTGTGGGCAAGGGACGGCTTGGTACGCTGAGTGTTTTAGCCGGCTGTTTCTGAGTAGTAATGTGATGGGACGGCGAGTGTAATCATATCCTTTGCGCTGTTGACTGGAGTCCCAATGGGTGTAGTGTTGCATGAAACGGCGTCAGCCGTCTGACGCGTCTTCAGACGGGTGGAAGTGCTTATTGAATGCTTTGCGACTGTTCAGTGACCACGGTTGGAGGTGAGCGGTTGCCTTTTCCTTCTATAAATAACACCGTTGCTCCTCTGGTTTTTTCACATCTCTTCGCTGTTCTTTGCTGCATTCTTCTCCTCTCTCCTGTCTGCTTCCGCCATGGGCAAGAGTAACAAACGCAAGCGCGAGCCGACTCCTCCGTCGGAGGACTTCGGTGACTCGGAATACTCAGAGGAGGAGTTCTCCTCCGAGTCTGAGGGGTCTCCGGCTCCCGTCTCTCCCCCGGCGTCGTCTGATGATTCAGACGACTCCCAGGGGATTGCCGCGGAAGTCTGGACGTACATCCGGGCCGTCGAGCGCTCCGGGCTCGAGGGCTCGGATGAGTCGGAGTTCTCCTCGGAGGAGGAGGACTCGGACGGCGGCGAGGGCGAGGATGACGACGACGACGACGACGACGGTGGCGACGGCGATGGTGACGGCAGCGGCAGCAGCGGGGGCAGCGGCGGCGGCGACGGGAGCAAGGGCAGCACCAGAGGCGGCAGCAGCACAGGTAGCACCAGAGGCGGCAGCAGCAAGGGCAGCACCAGGGGCGGCGGCGGTGGCAGCAGCAGCAAGGCCAGTGGCTAAGCGCCACTGGTCTTTAGATATTAGTATAGTGTAGTTAGAATAATGTAGTAGTAATGTAATGTAGTAATAGTAGGGAAGCACCAACTCGCAAAGAGTTGGTTTGTAAGCTTATTATCTTCCCTTTAATGAAAAAATGACGTTGGCCCCTTCTCAATGACTTGCTTTCCCTTATTATAGAACTGATTCTTTTGAGACAGTAGATGAATAATCTTGTGCATCATACTGACGCTTTCAGAAGTAGCTGCCGAGTAGTCTTGCAGTCGGTATCGGTGTTTTAGAAGCAACGCCGAACGATTGAAGGTCGACGTCAGCATTTTAGAAGTAATACCGAGCAATCGAACACGAGATCAGCGTTTTAGAGGCAACGCCGAGTGAGTGAAGGTCGACGTCGGCATTTTTAGAAGTAATGTCGAGCGATTGAACACGAGATCAGCGTTTTAGAGGCAACGCCGAGTGATTGAAGATCGACGTCGGCATTTTAGAAGTAATGCCGAGCGATTGAATACGAGGTCAGCGTTTTAGAGGCAACGCCGAGTGATTGAAGGTCGACGTCGGCATTTTAGAAGTAATGCCGAGCGATTGAATATGAGGTCAGCGTTTTAGAGGCAACGCCGAGTGATTGGAGGTCGGCGTCGGCATTTTAGAAGTAATGCCGAGCGATTGAATACGAGGTCAGCGTTTTAGAGGCAACGCCGAGTGATTGAAGGTCGACGTCGGCATTTTAGAAGTAATGCCGAGCGATTGAATACGAGGTCAGCGTTTTAGAGGCAACTCCGAGTGGTTGAAGGTCGACGTCGGCATTTTAGAAGTAATGCCAAGCGATTGAATACGAGGTCAGCGTTTTAGAGGCAACGCCGAGTGATAGCCGGCCGCACGAGTTATTTTGAGGATAATAACCGAGTGATGAAGTGGCATGTCGGCTTTTTTGGAAATAACTGCCAGATGACCACGTGGCATGCTGGGGTTTCGGAAATAACCGCCGGGTGATGACTGGGCACTTTTTGAAACGGTATCTGGCTCGAGAATATCCCATAAGAGTTGCACTTTTAGCCGCCTTTGCTTTCCGTGCCCTAGTTCTTGCATTCCCGCATCTGAATCTTCTCTGCCACTCGCCTCCTACTCTGTTCGCTGGTGAAAAGCAAGATGGCGCCCAAGAGGAAAACTGCGAACTCGTCTGCTGCGGTGATCCCTGCAATCGACCCCAACAGCCAGTTGCCCTTTGCAGGTAACCATATGTCCATTATTTCCGAAGCTGAACTTCTCCGCCTCGTCTCCATCGGGGTTCTTCCTCCGCGGGAACTCTGTTCTTGGCGGATTTGCCACGGGACTACTGTCCCAACAGAGGATACCCACGAGTCTGTAGTTTACGCTCCTTTTCTTCTCCGCGGCCTCGGCCTTCCCATCTCTCCTTTTTTCCGCGGCCTCCTTGATTTCTATCACATCAACTTGACCCATTTGAACCCTAATTCCATTCTGCAAATCTCCATTTTCGTTCACCTATGCGAAGCCTTTCTCGGCGTGCTGCCGCATTTCGGTTTATGGAAGTATCTGTATCACTGTCGCCCTGGGATGGCCGGGGGGCAACATCAGTTGGTTGGAGGTGCCAGTTTGGAGATGCGCCGTGGGCGAAAAACTGAGTATCTTGAGATTCCCCTCAAGGATAGCATTAAGGGGTGGCGTCTAGAGTGGTTCATAGTTGATAATTATGGAAATTCTCTCCCCTCCCGGTCGGGAAGACAGCCAGACGTTCGCACTCCGAGCTGGACCGAGTCTCCCACAGATCAAGAAGTGGCTGAGGCAGGTGTGTTGCTGGCTGAAGTTGGACTGCTGAAAGAGAGAGGTCTAACTGCTGAAGCGGTGGTCACTGACTTTGTTTTTAAGAACATTCAGCCACTGAAAGATAGGGCCTATCCGGCATATCTGTATCGAGGGCTGGCCGACTCAACTCGGGTTACCAATAGGAGAATTCCTTCTGTAGACTTGGTAAGCCGACTTGAAATGATCCTCAGGGGTAAGGTTTCAAATGTTGGTGCTCCAGTGGCATACTCGGCCTAGAACCTACCTCCTCCCAAAGCTTTCACCCTTTTTGTGTCAAATCCGCCTGTAACTGATAGCAATTTGGGCCTTAGAGTGCGACCCTCTGCTGAAGAAGTCAGTACTTTGGTTGCTTCGCTCGGGGAGATTCCTGATGATGAACGGCAGGTTTATTTTGAAGTGCCCCTGAACCCCAGTGATGCGGACATAAATGACATGCTTGATCTGTTAGCTGAGGATTCATCCGATGCTGCTCCTGATGGTACGTTGGTAGTGGTGCCCCTTCCAGAGGTTGATACAACTTTGGATGTCCCGAAACCTGTCAGTACTCGCCCGAGGCGCCCTAGCCGAACCAGTCAGCCTGAGCCTTCTGCTGATGAGCAAAACAAGAAGAGAAGACGCCTCCGGCGAGTATCCAGTTTTGATGAGGACGCCGGTACCTTAGCTCCTGCTGCTGAAGAAGTGCCTGCAACTGGCTTTACTGACGCTGACCCCAATGGGTGTGCCCAAACTACTGTTGAACCCAATGGGTGTGCTCCATCTGTTGCTGATCCCAATGGGGGTGCTACTTGCGTTGTTACCGTGGAAGATGAGGAGGAAGAAAATGAAGCACCTTTAACTCGAAAAAACAGTCGGCAGTTCATCGCTAGCGGTGGAAGTAGTGGAGTTCCTTCTCTTGCTTTGTCTGCCCTCATCGGTCTGCAAGAGTTGTCCCTGGCCAACTTTGATCAAACTCTTGAGGATATGGTCACAGAGGACTTGTTATCAGAGCCAGTGGATGACGATGCAACGGAAGCTTGCGCTGCCGCGCCTGACGCTGGGTTGAGGTCATCCCGTGCCTCGTCGACCTTAGAGTGCGATCTCGAGGGTTGGGATGCAGACTTGGATTGTCCTGGTTCCATGGAGGTGGCTGAAGGCCCATCAACCTTAGAAGTGGTTACTGCGGAGAGCCTAGACCTCAAGAATGATGCTGACACATGCCCAGCCCCCGAGGGTGTTGCCGGGGATGACTTAGCTCGGGTGAAGAATGTAAGCCACTGCCCAGCCCCCGAGGGTGCTGCCGGGGATGATCCGGCTCAAGTGGGTAGTGCCAACTATGACCCAGCCCCCGAGGGTGCCCGAGCAGGGTCTCCTTCCTGCACCTCTATGGACGTTCATGCGGGTTCGCCTCCACATTCTGGCTGCATGGTGGTAGCCCAAACTCTGGATCAGGGAGTCGCTTTAGAAGGCAGCATCCCCGCTGATCTGGCGTTTGGCTCTGTTGAAGGCACTGAGCTGATTCCTACTGGTCCGTTGCAAGCTGCTTCGGGTGGTGGTCTTGTGCCTGGTTATCAGCTGATTTCTACTGATTTGGGGATCCCATCGTTCTTTTCCAACCTCCAGGTACTATGTTGTACTTTAGCTTGATCTTTACGTTGCATGGACTTTTGTCATTATGTTCACCTGTTCTTCTCATCAGGCTTTGGTGGATGGGATGGCCAGCCAGCTGAGATCGCAGGGTGCTTCCATCCCAGAAGTGGCTTCGTCTCTTGAGCGTTGGAATCCGGTGTCGCTTCATCGTCGTGTATCTGAGTTGGAGGCGACTAATGCTGGTTAGTGCCCTTTTTCTTCTTCTTCTTTGCCTTTGTTCGTGGACTGTTTTACCTTCTGACCTCATTTTGTTTGATTACCTCTTGATAGGAATGACTCGGCAGATTGCAGTTCTTGAGGAAAAACATTCCCGAGATCATGCTGAAATGGTTCAACGGTGCGCTGACTTCGAGGAGAAGTATTCACAGAGCCAGACTGAACTAAGTCAGGTCTCCGCTGCTTTGGATGACGCCAACGCTCTGAGTTCTTCTCTTCACGCTCGGCTTGACTCTGAAAAGGTAACTTACGAAACCGTGCCTCGCCTTGCTATGCTCTTATTACTTGCTTGGATTCTGAAGGAGTTGATTTTTGTTCGTAGGAAGAAAAACGTATCCTCGCTGCTTCTCGTGACAATCTGGACAGATTGTATCGTGATTCTAGCAACTCGCTGACCATCTTGGAGAGGAGTCACCGCTTTACCATGGAGGAACTGGACAATCAGCGTTGTAGGCTGCAAGAATCTGCGGACGAAGTGACCCGCCTTAAGCAATTGATATCAGCAAAGGATGCCACCATCAAGGAACTCCGAGCTTCTAAGAAATCCATTGCTCAGGAGTTAGAAACTGCTCAGTTGGCTGCTAAAGTTGCCGAAGAAACTGCTGCTACTCTCAAAGCCCAGCGCGATAAAGCCATGGACAAGGCTATTCGGGCGGGACGAATCTTGATGAGGAGACCCGGCGTGGTTGTTCCTGAAGACATAAAGGCCGATGTGAATGCTGCCCCCGATTCCTCGAATCGCCCTTCTTCGTCGGTCGTTCCTGAGAAAGACATTAGAAAATAGAGAAACATTTTGCGTGCTCTGAGCGCGCGGTTAGCATGATCAAGTATTCGTTAGAAGATATCAGCTTATCATTCGAATGACATAATTACTCTCTTATTGTATCAGAATTTATTGGTTCGTAAGTTTGTGGTAACGCCGCATGTTGATTATGAAGTTTGTTTGCGGGATATGGAAGTCATCCCCTGAATTGCATAAGCGCGAGTATGCTGCGCCGGCTTAAGCCACCACTGACTTTAGCCGATAGCTCCGTTAGTAGGGCATAGTGGTCACCCTGGGTTAAGTAAGCGTGAGCATGTTGCACCGCCTTAAGTCGTTGCCGACTTAAGCCGATTGTTCCGTTTGTAGGGCATAGTGGTCACCCCGAGTTAAGTAAGCGTGAGCATGTCGCACCGCCTTAAGTCGTTGCCGACTTAAGTCGATTGCTCCGTTTGTAGGGCATAGTGGTCACCCCGAGTTAAGTAAGCGTGAGCATGTTGCACCGCCTTAAGTCGTTGCCGACTTAAGTCGATTGCTCCGTTTGTAGGGCATAGTGGTCACCCCGAGTTAAGTAAGCGTGAGCATGTTGCACCGCCTTAAGTCGTTGCCGACTTAAGTCGATTGCTCCGTTTGTAGGGCATAGTGGTCACCCCGAGTTAAGTAAGCGTGGGCATGTTGCACCGCCTTAAGTCGTTGCCAACTTAAGTCGATTGCTCCGTTTGTGGGGCATAGTGGTCACCCCGAGTTAAGTAAGCGTGAGCATGTTGCACCGCCTTAAGTCGTTGCCGACTTAAGTCGATTGCTCCGTTTGTGGGGCATAGTGGTCACCCCGAGTTAAGTAAGTATGCAAGTCAATTGTAAATAAGCTTAGTATCTTTGTAATCTCTTTTTATTGATGACACATTTCCACTTTACAGAGTACATTGTCGCCCCAGCAGTTTTGAAATACAGCCTAGGGATAAAACTTTCTGAGGTGCTCTATGTTCCAGGAGTTCCCAACTTCTGTGCCATCCATCTGAGTGAGGCGATATGATCCGGGCCGAGTGACTTCTGCCACTATGAAAGGTCCTTCCCATAAGGGTGATAACTTGTGTCGTCCCTCTCCCGTTAGAATTCGGCGGAGGACGAGGTCTCCTATCGAAAAGAACCGTTGCCGCACAGCCTTGTCGTGATAGCGCCTTAGAGTCTGTTGGTACCGTGCTGATTGGATTACTGCATTCAGTCGTTCTTCCTCAAGTACATCAACGTCCTCCAGCCTGGTGGCCTCGGCTTCTGCTATGCTTTCGAAGATCAATCTTGGCGCCCCAAACTTGAGATCAGCAGGTAGCACTGCCTCCGATCCATAGACCATAAAGAAAGGAGTGTTTCCATGCAGGGCTCGGCTAGGTTGGGTTCTTAAGCTCCAAACAACATAAGGCAGTTCTCTTATCCATTTTCCTGTGAATTTTTCATTCTTATCGAAGACCCTTTTCCTGAGTGCCTCCAATATCATTCCGTTGGCTCGCTCAACCTGCCCGTTGGCTCTTGGATGTGCTACAGATGCGTACTTGATTTGAATGCTCTTTTGCTCGCAGAAGTCAAAGAATTCTGAACTGGTGAAGTTGGATCCCAAGTCAGTGATTATACTGTTTGGTATCCCGAATCTGAATATTATGCCTTGTATGAATTCCACGGCTTTAGCAGAGGTTAAAGAAGCAATGGGCTTGAACTCTATCCATTTAGTGAATTTGTCAATCGCCACCAATACATGGGTATATCCCCCTTGAGCTTTCTTGAAAGGTCCAATCATATCCAGTCCCCAGCACGCGAAAGGCCAGGTTACTGGTATGGTTTGTAGCTGCTGTGCTGGCATGTGCTGTTGCTTTGACAAGTATTGGGAAGCTTCGCATCTCTGAACTAACTCGGCTGCATCGTTCTTTGCCGTCGGCCAATAGAATCCTGACCTGAAAACCTTCCCGATTAGTGTTCTGGATGCTGCATGTATCCCACATTGCCCTGCATGGACTTCCTCCAGAAGTTGTTTCCCAGTGGACGGGAGAACGCACTTCATGAGGATGCCTGACGCACCCCTTCTGTACAATTCCTCCCCAATGAGTGTATAGTGAGCCGACTGCCTGGCAATGCGCTCTGCCGAGTTCTTGTCGTCTGGTTCTTCTTCATTCTTTATATACTTAATAATCGGTCTTCTCCAGTCGTCAGAATCTGACTCGAGTTGATTTATGATGTTGCACTCTTCTGTTTGATCCATTGAGATACTTGGCTACAGAATTTCCTGCACGAAGACTCCGGGTGGGACCTGAGTTCGACCGGATCTGAGCTTGGACAGTACATCGGCCGCCGTGTTCCGATCTCTTTCTATATGATGAAATTCCAGACCCTCGAATTTATCTTCCAGCTTTCGGACGGCAGCGCAGTATTTTCCCATTGAATCACTTGAACAATCCCATTCTTTATTTATCTGACTTATGACCACCAGTGAATCTCCGTATACCATCAATCTCTTGACGCCCAGTGACATGGCGATGTCCAATCTGTGTATCAAAGCTTCATGCTCAGCTGCATTGTTAGAGGCCGGGAATAGCAACTGGAGAGCGTACTTGAGGTGCTCGCCTCCAGGTGCGGTGAAGAGAATCCCTGCTCCTGCTCCCTGCAGCTTCAGCGAGCCATCAAAATACATTCGCCATACTTCTGCAGTTTCTGGATTGTCTGGTACTTGCTGTTCTGTCCACTCTGATACGAAATCAACCAGTGCTTGAGTTTTGATGGCAGTGCGAGGTCGGAACTCGATATCGTGGGATCCCAGCTCGCAAGCCCACTTGGCTATTCGGCCAATGGCTTCCTTGTTGTGAAGAATGTCCCCTATTGGAAAACCAGTGACTACTAGGACTTTGTGGTCGTCAAAGTAGTGACGCAGCTTTCGGGCAGTTAGAAGTACTGCATATAATAGTTTCTGAACCTGAGGATACTTTTTCTTCGAGGGGCCTAGAACTTCACTGATGAAGTAAACAGGATGTTGTACTGGATAGGCATGTCCTTCTTCTACTCGCTCGACTACCAACGCGGTGCTTACCACGTGAGTCGTGCAAGAGATATACAGCAACAAATCTTCAGCCGGTTGAGTCGGCGTAGCTCGCCGGGGTGGTTTCAGTACTGGTGGTGTTGTCAAGAATTTCTTGTGCTTCTGAAGTCCATTGAAACTTATCCACCTTCTTGAGTAGCTTGTAAAATGGCAAACCTTTTTCTCCCAACCTGGATATAAATCTGCTCAGAGCTGCCATACATCCAGTGAGTCGCTGAACCTTCTTTTGTGACCGAGGAGCTTCCATCTTCATGATAGCTTCAATCTTATCTGGATTAGCCTCAATTCCCCGGTGGCTGACGATAAACCCGAGCAACTTTCCTGCTGGTACCCCGAAAACACATTTTTCAGGATTGAGCTTCCATCTATATCTTCTTAGGCTGTTGAAAACCAGTTGTAAATCTTCGATGAAGTTTTCCGAATTCTCTGTTTTGATCACCACATCATCTACGTAAGCCTCCACACGCTTGCCCCAGTGATCGGCTAAGCATGTTTGAATGGCTCTCTGATAAGTCGCTCCAGCGTTTTTGAGGCCGAACGGCATGGAGGTATAACAGAAAGCACCAAACGGAGTGATGAACGCCGTTTTTTCCTCGTCTTCTTTTGCCAAACTAATCTGATGATACCCGGAATAGCAATCTAAGAAAGACAGCACAGAACATCCGGCGGTGGAGTCCACCACCTGATCTATCCTCGGGAGCCCGAAGGGATCCTTCGGACAGTGTTTGTTGAGATCGGTATAGTCGACGCACATGCGCCAATCCACTTTATTCTTTTTGAGTACAAGAACAGGGTTGGCTAACCACTCGGGGTGTAATACTTCTCTAATAAATCCAGCCGCGACCAAGCGAGCTAACTCGGCACGAATGACCTCTCTCTTGTCAGGCGTGAAACGACGTAGCTTTTGCCGGATCGGCCTCGCCTGGGGGTAAACCTTCAACTTGTGCTCGGCCAGTTCTCTTGGGACTCCCGGCATATCCGCAGGTTGCCATGCGAATACATCTCGGTTATCTTGCAGGAACTGGACGAGCGCGCTTTCCTATTTGTCGTCCAAGCTGGAGCTGATGATGGCTGTCTTGCGCTCATCAGCGAACCCCAGGTTGATTCGCTTGGTTTCTTCAGTCGGCCGCATAGAGGTCGCGGCCTGAGCTTCGTTCGCCGGTACTGCGAGGTCCTCCTTAGGCTTAGAGTTCGCCGGTGTAGAAGGAACCGTTGATGGCTTGGTGGTGAGGGCTGCTTGGATGGCCACTCGGAAACATTCTGCGGCGCCTTGGAAGTCGGCGCGCACAGTTATGATTCCTTGCGGTCCTGGCATCTTCAGTATCATGTATGTATAGTGCGGAATGGCCATGAATTTGGCCAGTCCCGGCCTCCCGATGATGGCGTTGTACCCGCAGTCGAAGTTCGCTACTTCGAACCTCAGGAACTCGGTTCTGTAGTTCTCCGGAGTTCCGAAGGTGACCGGCATGTAGATGTGGCCCAGCGGGTATTCCCCTTCCGTCGGCACGATGCCGAAGAAAGGAGTGTCCGACTCGTGGAGCTCTTTGAGGTGAACTCCCAAGCCTTGGAGTGTCCGGGGGAAGGTGACGTTGATGCTGCTCCCCCCGTCCACTAGCACCTTCTTTACCCGGCTCTCTCGGATCACCGGATCGACGAGGAGCGGGTATTTGCCTGGATGGTCGAAGTTGAGCCATTGATCCTCCCGAGTGAAAGTGATTGGGTGCTCCGACCACCGGTATGGGGCGGGAGGGCCGGTGGTCGCCACCAGTATCTGGCGGTCGTTGAGCTTTTGTTGTCTTTTGTTCTCCTGCGACCCATGTCCGCCGAAGATGACGTTGACCTCCCTGTCAACGCGTGGGAAAGCTCCTCCTCCCCCCTCCTCCTGCTGATGGGGCTGTCGTGGTTCATCTGGTCCTCCCCTCGGCAGAGGAGGCGGTAGAGGTTGGAAGGGTCGGCCGTGCCCGACGGAGTGCTTGAAGTCCCGGCAGTTACGAAGAGTGTGGCGCATGTCCTTGTGGTACGGGCACTGGGCGTCGAGGATGTCGTCCAGCGTGCGCTCGCCTCCACGAGGTCCTCCTCGGGCGCGAGAGGCGGGTGGTCCGGCGGCGTGTACTTCTTCGCGAGGCCTCTTCTCCCAACGTTTGTTGGGTGGTTGGTTCGCGTCACGTCGTGGTGCTGCCGGTGCAGGCTTTGCTCCTCCGATGAGATCCTGGGCCCGCTCGTCGGCGGTGATGTAGAGGTCGGCTTCCCGGAACAGCTCCTCGGAGGTAGTCGGCGCCTTCTGTAGTATGGCTCGGACGAAAGCCGAGTCATTGGATCCTCTGTAGAAGTCCTCGATCACGGCCGCCTCCGTGACCTCGGGAATGCGATTTCTCATGGTCTGGAACCTTTTGAGGTACGACCGGAGAGTCTCATCCCCCCGGCGCTTGATGGATTTGAGGTCCCATGGTTGCGCTGGCTTGTCGGAGAGGGACTGGAAGTTGGCGGTGAAACGTCAACTGAAGTCTCCCCAGTCATCGATGCAGTGTCGGGGTAGATGTCGTAGCCACTGTAGCGCATCTTGCCCAAGGACGATGGGCAGATACGCGGTCATGACGTCCTCAGATGCCCCGGCAGCCCGAGCAGCGGTGGTGTAGACGGCTAGCCAACCCCCTGGATCCTGCTTAGGTTCATATTTGTCGACATTGGATACCTTGAAGTTGGGAGGCCATTGGATGGCCCTAAGGCGTGGAGTAAGAGCGGATACTCCGCACGTGTCCTCTTGTCGTCGGGGACGATGTCTGTCCCGGGGAGGGGAGTGGTGGTTGTGGTTCCTCGACCGTCCCCGGGTGGTACCGCCAGTTGAAGCTGTTGCCGACTCAGTCCTGGTGGCCTGGCTTTGAGTCGGGAAGCCATGATCCCGGTCATACTCCTCCCGACGGCGAATTTCATTTTCATGCCGCCGTTCGCGCGAAGCATTGATAGAGCTTCGCGCGTCTCGGCGACTGTTGATGGCGTGTCGTAGATCGTTCGGCGGGTGAGCGAGTGGTAGAAGATGGTTGGCCGCCTGAGTGAACAGGCGTCGGTATCCCTCGGCGCCGGGAGTCCGAGGAAGTCCGTCAGCTATCCGAGCTAGTACACCTCCGACCTCGCTTGGCGTGTTCATAGCTCGGGCGAAGTCGGGGTTCAGGTTGCGCCCAAAGAGCGGATTCTCCCGGCGCTGCCTTGCATCTTGCTCGGCTTGCTCCTGAGTCCGTCGGCGATCACGTCGTCGGGAGTTCCTTCGTTCTCTGAAGACGCGTTCTTCCGGAGTTTCTCCTATCTCCGAGACCTCGTCTCGCGAGACAGGCTGCTCCGGATCCCGTTCTCCGGCCGCGTGATGTCGTCGAACGTTCCTGCGTCGGTTCCTCCATCGGCGGGATTCTCGTTGAGGTGGTTCTTCTCCAGGCGCGGTCGGTTCGTCATCAGAGACGGCGGGTGACTCCACTCTCCCGATGAAGAGGACGTCGGGGTAGAATGGCGTTGTTGTCGTGGTGACCTTCTTTCCGTTCTCCTTTGAGGCCGGAGGAACGGAAAGAACGACTTGCCTTTCCCTGGTCTCCTTCTTCCTCGCGATCCGTGTCCATTCTTTTGTCGGGGAAGTAGACAGCGGAGTTTTCCGGGTCAGCGAGCTCCCAGCTCCAGCCTTTCCGGAGACGATCTTTTTCCGAAGAGCTGGAGGTTGCGTCTCTCCAGCATTTCCGGAGTCCGTTGGAGGAGACTTCTTTTCCGGCGGATCCGCGATACGGTGTAGAATTCCCTCTTCATCTGCTACAGATGAGATCGTCCCGAAGCAGAATACGGATCCAGGACGCATGGCGAACTTGCTGTAGAAGGTGATGGCCATTGAGCTAGCTTGGATCGTCGACACACCCCCTACCTGGCGCGCCAGCTGTCGGTGTTTTGGGTCCGACCGCACACCCGGGGTTGCCCCTCAAGGTGTTTTTAGGAGTAGGACGGTGTCAACGACTGTAGCAAAATGGTTCGCGCCGATCGCACGAGGGACAGTGGACAAGATTTGCAGGTTCGGGCCGCTTAGAGATGCGTAACACCCTACGTCCTGGTGAGTATGCGAGTGTGGTTACAAGAGGGCTCTCTGGATTGAAGACACAGAGAGTTAATGTGGGTGGCTAAGTAAAATAGGGTCGGTCGTTCTGAAGGGGTGCCCCCTAGGCCTTATATACTCGACCGTGGGGCAGTACACGTGGATATGATAACAACAAGTAGCTAAAAGGTAGTGAACCTCTTGAATTTATCCCTACGTAACCCTCGCCGACTTATCCTCGCATGGCTCTGTTGCATGGGGGCTTCAGCGCGGGAAAGTCGGGTCTCTGTTGCGATTTACTCGTTCGACGTCGTGGACCGCCCAGGTTTGCACCAATCCGGTCTCACGTCTTTTCTGCTTTGTTGGTGGTCTTTCTCCAGGCCCACGAAAGAATGACCTTACGATTTATTGGGCCTTTGGGCCTTTCGTGAGGTCTTTTACTCCTTTAGTGGACCCGGGGGATATCTATCCCCCACACTCGGCAAAGAAGCCTCTTTGCCGAGTGCCAGACTTTGGCTCTCGGCAAAGACTGACGACCGTCAGCTTTGGGACGGCCGTTGACGGCCCTTTGCCGAGAGCCCCCTTTGCCGAGTGCCGTCCTGTGCCGAGTGTTCAGCACTCGGTAAAGGGGCTCTTTGCCGAGAGCCTAACTTTACCGAGTGCGGCACTCGGCAAAGCCTTCTTTGCCGAGTGCCCGACAAAAGGCACTCGACAAAAAATACAACACTCGGCAAAGCCTCGGATTCCGGTAGTGAACCCTAATATAAAAAGTATATTTATTTGATGCCCTTTAAAAAAATATATAACTTTTGTGAGGCGATAAGCCTTAGAGCATGACTAATATGCTACTGAACTTTATACTCCCCCGTCCCAAAATAATAACTGTTTTGGTTCTTGATTTTTATGTCTATATTTAAATAAATGATAATAAATACAATACACATGCATCAATAATTGTATGAATCCACTAATTTTTTAAACGACAAACCCTAAATAAATAGTAGATGCGTGGAAGGTTTGCAGCCTTGGTAGTGTATCCTCGATTTTCTGGGTGAATTCGTCCCGTGCTGTTCCTTCCTTTCTACAGCTCTCTATGGCGCTTGGTTGCTCAAGTTGCAGAACGAGACAGCCCAGGCTCCAGTCCAGAGCCCGTCGGCGTGGTGGTGACTGGTGGGCCTGTGTGGCTGCAGCTGCAGCAGCGATGCCGCCGCCACTGATCTGGCTGAGGTATGCTGGTTCTGCGTTCTATGGCTGGCAATAGGACAAGGCGTACTTTCTGTAGAGACCACATAGGCCACCGTCTACGGTGGCACTCTCCGTCAAAAGTTCTAAAAACGATTAGCCTACCTTTTCGTTGTGCTTGCGTCCTGCCCAATCTTGCACCGTTGCAATTATTACAAATTTAGAACCAAGAAAATACACGAAAAAGCAAGTTACTCCTGTTCTACCACCAATTAAACAGTTAAAGACTAGTCAATCTATTTTAAAATTAACTAAATTAATAATATATAATTATATATCAATAATTGTGATTTCAAAAATATATCCTGTAAAATATGTTCTAAAATTAACTTAATGATTCTTATTTGGTATTAGTATATATTTTTATTTAAAAAGTGGGTTTGGATCGGATAAAACTCGATAGATAGGAACATAGAAGTACATTCTTTTTTGGATGAAGAGGATATATCATTTCTTTAGAAAGACGGAGAACATACTTCTTTTTCAAGTCATGTTTTGCACATTATTACAAGGTTATTATTTTTTTGGCAAGGAATGTTAGAAATATAGGCATTTTCCGTATTATTTTAATTCCATAAATTAACATTATGATGATGACATAAAATATGTTTAATCATAGAAATCATTATCTCAAATATATCCATAACAATATGGATCAAGAGAACATGAAACTTATGAATCATATAAATATAATAAGCAAATAAACATGGAACATGTATTATTATGGAACAACTGAAAATAAACAGATAGCAACATAAACAACATGACTGTAAAATTAAGACAAACAGATTTATCATATTACTAGTATGATCAGGCATCAGACACGTCATGATATAATACGACAAAACAGATTGGATAAATTTATGGCTATAAATAAAACAGCAGGTATGAACATATATAATTTGCAGAATGAAAAACAGTAAGGAGATGAATTGATCATACCCTGCCATGCGCTCCGAGGATCTAGATCCTTGTCCAACTTCACTTGTCATGTCAGCAGGAAGAAGATTTTGGGCAGTCGCGTAGACGCTCCCCAAAAACCTAATTGCCGATCCCTCGTGCAAGGTCTCGAACGGCAAGGGCAAGAGTCGGCCAGCTCTAGCCGAGTTATGCCATGAGTCGGCCAGCTCTCGCCGAGTCACGCCATAAGTCGGCAGCTGAAGGAGAAGGGTCACTCGGCTGGCGAAGAGACAGGGTCACTCGGCAGACGAAGAGACAGGGTCACTCGGCTGACGTACGCGGTTAGTGAGTGCTAAAAATTAACACAACCACACCACGCCCGCTCGCCTGCCTGCCTGCCTGCCTCGCCTCGCCACGCCACGCCACGCCCGGCCCGGCCCGGCCCGGCCCGGCCGGCGGCGGCGCGCGCGCGCGTGTGGCACGCCCTTGTCCATTTCTTGACTTCTCAAGTTAAGTGGAATAAATCCCACCATATAAGTCAAGGCAAAAGACCCTTGGACTTCCAATATGGTACTATTGGTATTCTCCACCATTACACACCATAAAGTTTATTCAATAAATGGGCCAAGCCCATAAAAGATCCAACAATCCCCACCAAACTCTAGGGTTTGTAATGATGAAGTATCAGAATCACAATCCTTTGATATACCAGTGTTTCGATGGAGACTGTTAAGTTGAACATCCATCTAGAATAAGAGTTTCACTCATTCACAACTGAACAATGGACTATGCCTTGAATTGACAGTTTTGTGCGAAATAAGATTCACTCAAATCCTTTGCTGATACTAGGCTGCAAAAGGGTATTCCCGCTGTTTAGAAGCATATAAGTCACACTTCAGTGCCTTTCATGAGTATTTAGGGATTACCCAAGTCCCATAGACTGTGACTAGCAGTCTGACTCATATAGGTGTATTCCTCAGAAGATGTTCTGTAGGACAACATCTCACCTTTATAAGACTCTTGGAATACATTAAGGTAAAAACCATCCTGCCTTACAGATAGGAAAGATGTGCATCAGAAATGAGTTAAAGAAGGGATCTTTCCTCACAATCTACTCCTAGCTTGTTTCTCCACTCTACTTCACGGGATCTCCGATCACATAGAGCAGGTTACCACTAGAGTAGATCTCACATGGGTCTCATACCCATTTCCCTCGATGCACTTTCTATCACATTGCGTGATAGACCCTTAGTGAATTGATCTGCCAGATTATTCGATGTGTGGACATAATCCACAGTAATAACTCCGGAGTTTTTCAACTTTCTGACAGATTTCAATCTCCTCTTAACATGCCTTGTAGACTTCATGTTATTCCTAGAACTGTTAACCTTTGTAATCACCGTTTGGTTGTCACAGTTCATGGAAATAGCCGGTATCGGTTTTTCAACCACCGGTAAGTCCAATAGGAAATCACGAAACCACTCGGCCTCAGCCCTAGCAGTGTCTAATGCTGCGAGTTCTGCTTCCATTGTAGACTTTGTTAAGATAGTCTGCTTGCAAGACTTCCAGGAAACAGCGCCACCTCCAAACAGAAACACATATCCGCTTGTGGCATAAAGCTCATCAGCATCAGAAATCCAGTTGGCATCACAATAGCCTTCCAGCACTTTTGGGTTTCCGGTATAATGAATACCGTATGTGATAGTACCTTTCAAATACCGCAACACTCTCTCAAGAGCACGCCAGTGATCATCTCCTGGTTTCGACATAAACCGACTTAGCTTACTCACAGCATAAGAGATGTCTGGCCTTGTTGCACTTGCAAGGTACATGAGCGAGCCAATGATCTGGGAGTATGTCAATTGATCCCTTGCTATTCTCCGATTCTTTCTTAATAGCACACTGGGGTCATAAGGTGTTGGAGCAGGATCACAGTCACTAAAACCAAAGAGACTCAATACCTTTTCCACATAATGGGATTGTAACAAAGTTACCCCACCATCAGCTTCTCTAACAAGCTTGATGTTTAGAATGACATCAGCCTCTCCCAAATCTTTCATCTCGAAATTGCTCGATAGAAGATTTTTAACTTCCTCAATCACATTGAGATTTGATCCAAAGATCAAAATGTCATCAACATAAAGGCACAGCATAACAGACTCACCCCCACCATACCGATAGTATACACACGTGTCAGATTCATTTACAACAAAGCCAGCTGCTGTAAGAGTATTATCAAACTTTTCATGCCATTGCTTAGGTGCTTGTTTTAGGCCATACAATGATTTTATCAACCTGCACACCTTGTTCTCTTGACCATCCGCAATAAACCCTTCTGGCTGATCCATATAGATCTCCTCATCCAACTCTCCATTTAGGAAAGCTATCTTAACATCCATCTGATGAATGATAAGACCATAAGAGGCTGCCACGGCTATTAATGTGCGAATTGTAGTCAATCGAGCCACTGGTGAGTAGGTATCAAAGAAATCTTCACCCTCCTTTTGGGTATATCCTTTGGCCACAAGCCTTGCCTTGTACCTTTCGATTGTACCATCAGGCCTAAGCTTTTTCTTGAAGATCCATTTGCAACCTATAGGTTGACAACCATAAGGACGGTCAACGACCTCCCAAGTTCCATTAGACATAATAGATTCCATCTCACTCCTTACTGCTTCCTTCCATAAGTCAGCATCAGGAGAGGAATATGCCTCACTAATGGTAGTTGGTGTGTCTTCCACAAGGTACACTATAAAGTCATTACCAAAGGATTTTGCAACCATCTGTCTCTTGCTCTTTCGAGTGACTATAGTGTCATCCTCCTTAGGGATGTGCACGTGAGAATCCTCAGCATGATCTATAGGAATCGACAGTTCGTGCTCATGGGGAATTATAGTCTCATGACTTATATCACTAGGTGTATTCTTCATAGGAAACTCATTCTCAAAAAATGTTGCGTCTCTTGATTCCATGATAGTATCAACATACATATCAGGCACATCAGATTTTATAATTAAGAACCTATACCCAGTGCTGTGAAAAGAGTACCCAAGGAATACACAATCAACAGTTTTAGGCCCAAGTTTACGCTTTTTGTTGATTGGCACATTCACTTTAGCCAAACAACCCCAAGTGCGCAAATATGAGAGGTTTAATCTTCTCTTTTCCCATTCCTCAAATGGTGTGATCTCTTTGTTCTTTGTTGGAACTCTATTCAGGACATGACATGCTGTCAAAATCGCCTCACCCCACCATGCCTTGGATAATCCCGCTGTACTCAACATGACATTCACCAAATCTGTTAGAGTGCGGTTTTTCCTTTCAGCAATCCCATTGGATTGTGGTGAGAATGGCGGTGTCCTCTCATGAATAATACCATGTTCCACGCAGAACTCATCGAACACATTAGAGATATATTCTCCACCTCGGTCGGACCTTAAACGTTTTATTTTCCTCTCAAGTTGGTTCTCAACTTCAGCTTTATAGGCCTTAAAATAATTGAACGCTTCATCTTTTGTTTTTAAGAGATACACATAACAAAATCTAGTGGAGTCATCTATAAAAGTGAGAAAGTATCTTTTACCACCTTTGGTCAAAATTCCATCCATCTCGCATAGATCAGAATGAATAAGTTCTAGAGGTGCCAAACTCCTCGCCTCAGCAGCCTTATGAGGCTTGCGGGGTTGTTTTGATTCAACACACACATGGCACTTAGACTTTTTGACCAAGTTAAATTTAGGAATTAAATTTATGTTTGCTAACCGCATAAGACAGCCAAAGCTTGCATGACAAAACCGTGAATGTCATAGATCTGACTCATCAGAAAAATTAACAGAATTCACCAGTTTATTACACACATCATGCAGTGATAAGCGGAACAAGCCTCCGCAATCATACCCTTTACCAACAAAAGTACCATGTTTCGACACAACACATTTATTGGACTCAAGAACAACTTTATATCCATCTCGACATAGCATCGAAGCGCTAACGAGATTCTTCTTGATAGAGGGCACATGCTGCACGCTCTTCAATGGCACCGTCTTTCCCGAAGTAAACTTCAGAATGACCGTACCAACACCAAGAACATGAGCACGCGACCCATTTCCCATCAACAAGGCGCCAGACCTCCCGACCTGATAGGAAGTGAACATAGAGGCATCAGCACACACATGAATGTTTGCACCACTGTGCATCCACCACTCAGGTGAATTACAGACTGAAAGAACAAATGGTAAAGAATTACCATACCTAGATGTTCCTTCTTCAGTTTCAGTGGTTACAACATTAGCTGATTTCTTGTCTTGAGTGAACTTGCGATCAGGGCACTCTCTTGCCCAATGTTGATCACTGCCACAGACAAAGCATCCTCCCTTTCCCTTGTTATTGTTGTTCTTCTTTTTAAACTGTGCTGTATGAACAGGTTTATTTGCGTTCTCTGGTTTGTTCTGGTTTTTCTTCTTGTTAAACTTGCGGAAGTTTCTCTTCTGCACCACATTAGCAGTAGAGGTCTCAACACCTTTTCCACTGTCCTTTGTTCTAGCCCTTTCCTCAACATCAAGAGTACCAATGAGCTCTTCCACATTGAACTCTTGTCTCTTATGTTTGAGAGAGGTAGCAAAGTCCTTCCAAGAAGGTGGCAACTTGGCGATTATACCGCCAGCCACAAACTTGTCAGGCAAAGGACAAGGAAAAAGTTCGAGTTCCTTAGCTAGTGCCTGAAACTCATGAGCCTGTTCCACTACAGATCGGTTCTCAACCATCTTGTAGTCATACAGCTGCTCCATGAGGTACAGCTCGCTACCAGCGTCAGTAACTCCAAACTTTCCAACAAGAGCATCCCACAGCTCTTTCCCCGTGGGAAGGATGATATAGCTGATAGTCGCCTAGAGGGGGGGTGAATAGGGCGAAACTGAAATTTACAAATATAAACACAACTACAAGCCGGGTTAACGTTAGTAATAAAGAAACGAGTCCGTTAGAGAGGGCGCAAAAACAAATCCCAAGCGAATAAGCAAGTGAGACACGGAGAT
This sequence comes from Zea mays, assembly GCF_902167145.1. Lineage (NCBI taxonomy): Eukaryota > Viridiplantae > Streptophyta > Magnoliopsida > Poales > Poaceae > Zea > Zea mays. Next base: position 59,340,006 of record NC_050105.1, read on the forward strand.
TTGTTTTACCGAGGTTCGGTTCTTGCAAACCTACTCCCCGTTGAGGAGGCCACAAAGGCCGGGTCTCTTTCAACCCTTCCCTCTCTCAAACGGTCCCTTGGACCGAGTGAGCTTCTCTTCTCAAATCAAAGCCGGGAACAAAACTTCCCCGCAAGGGTCACCACACAATTGGTGCCTCTTGCCTTGATTACAATGGAGTTGTGATCTCAAGAACAAGTGAGAAAGAAAAGAAGCAATCCAAGCGCAAGAGCTCAAATGAACACGGCAAATCACTCTCACTAGTCACTAGGGCTTTGTGTGGAATTGGAGAGGATTTGATCTCTTTAGTGTGTCTAGAATTGAATGCTAGAGCTCTTGTAGTAGTTGAGAAGTGGAAAACTTGGATGCAATGAATGGTGGGGTGGTTGGGGTATTTATAGCCCCAACCACCAAAAGTGGCCGTTGGGAGGCTGTCTGTTCGATGGCGCACCGGACAGTCCGGTGCACACCGGACAGTCCGGTGCCCCCTGCCACGTCATCACTGCCGTTGGATTCGACCGTTGAAGCTTCTGACTTGTGGGCCCGCCTGGGTGTCCGGTGCACACCGGACATGTACTGTTTGCTGTCCGGTGTGCCAGTATGGGCACACCTGCCATCTGCGCGCGCAGAGCGCGCATTTATTGCGCGGCAGAGAGCCGTTGGCGCGGAGATAGCCGTTGCACCGGAGTCGCACCGGACAGTTCGGTGCACACCGGACAGTCCGGTGAATTATAGTGGACTAGCCGTTGGAGTTTCCCGAAGCTGGCGAGTTCCTGAGGTCGACCTCCGTTGGCGCACCGGACACTGTCCGGTGTGCACCGGACAGTCCGGTGAATTATAGCCGAGTCGCCTCAGGGAATTCCCGAAGGTGGCGAGTTTGAGTCTGAGTCCCCTGGTGCACCGGACAGGTACTGTTCACTGTCCGGTGGCACACCGGACAGTCCGGTGCGCCAGACCAGGGGTGCCTTCAGTTGCCCCTTTGCTCCTTTGTTGAATCCAAAACTTGGTCTTTTTATTGGCTGAGTGTGAACCTTTTTACACCTGTATAATCTATACACTTGGGCAAACAAGTTAGTCCAAAGATTTGTGTTGGGCAATTCAACCACCAAAATTATATAGGAACTAGGTGTAAGCCTAATTCCCTTTCAATCTCCCCCTTTTTGGTGATTGATGCCAACACAAACCAAAGCAAGTATAGAAGTGCATAATTTGAACTAGTTTGCATAATTTAAGTGTAAAGGTTGCTTGGAATTGAGCCAATATAACTACTTACAAGATATGCATGGAATGTTTCTTTCTTATTTAGTATTTTGGACCACGCTTGCACCACGAGTTTTGTTTTTGCAAACTCTTTTGTAAATCCTTTTCAAAGTTCTTTTGCAAGTAGCCAAAGGTAAATGAATAAGATTTTGCAAAGCATTTTCAAGATTTGAAATTTTCTCCCCCTGTTTCAAATGCTTCTCCTTTGACTTAAACAAAACTCCCCCTAAAGGAGATCCTCCTCTTAGTGTTCAAGAGGGTTTTGATGTATCATTTTGAAATACTACTTTCTCCCCTTTTGAACACGATAGGATATCAATTGATAAATACTTTTGGAAAACAATAAGTTTTGAATTTGGTGGTGGTGGTGCGGTCCTTTTGCTTTGGGCTCATTTCTCCCCCTTTTTGGCATGAATCGCCAAAACGGAATCATTAGAGCCCTCGAAGTGCTTTCTTCACCTTTGGTCATAAATGAATGAGTTAAGAGTATACCAAAGACGAAGTCCTTTTCCTTGATGCTCATTTCTCCCCAAGGAATAGAGAGTTGCTTGGAGTGATGGCGAAGTATGAGTTACGGAGTGGAAGCCTTTGTCTTTGCCGAAGACTCCAATTCCCTTTCAATATACCTATGACTTGGTTTGAAATAGACTTGAAAACACATTAGTCATAGCATATAAAAGAGACATGATCAAGGGTATATAAAAGAGCAATGTGTGCAATTTTAACAAAAGAAGTTCCTAGAATCAAGAATATTGAGCTCATGCCTAAGTTTGTTAAAAGATTGTTCATCAAGAGGCTTGGTAAAGATATCGGCTAATTGATCTTTAGTATTAATGTATGAAATCTCGATATCTCCCTTTTGTTGGTGATCCCTCAAAAAGTGATACCGAATGGCTATGTGCTTAGTGCGGCTATGCTCGACGGGATTGTCGGCCATTTTGATTGCACTCTCATTATCACATAGCAAAGGGACTTTGGTTAATTTGTAACCATAGTCCCGCAGGGTTTGCCTCATCCAAAGCAATTGCGCGCAACAGTGGCCTGCGGCAATATACTCGGCTTCGGCGGTGGAAAGAGCAACCGAATTTTGCTTCTTTGAAGCCCAAGATACCAAGGATCTTCCCAAGAACTGGCAAGTCCCCGATGTGCTCTTCCTATTGATTTTGCACCCCGCCCAATCGGCATCCGAATAACTAATCAAATCAAATGTGGATCCCCTAGGATACCAAAGCCCAAACTTAGGAGTATAAGCCAAATATCTCAAGATTCGTTTTACGGCCGTAAGGTGAGCTTCCTTAGCGTCGGCTTGGAATCTTGCACACATGCATACAGAAAGCATAATATCCGGTCGAGATGCACATAAATAGAGTAAAGAACCTATCATCGACTGGTATACCTTTTGATCCACGGACTTACCTCCCGTGTCGAGCTCGAGATGCCCATTGGTTCCCATGGGTGTCTTGATGGGCTTGGCATCCTTCATCCCAAACTTGTTTAGAATGTCTTGAGTATACTTCGTTTGGCTAATGAAGGTGCCCTCTTGGAGTTGCTTCACTTGGAATCCCAAGAAATACTTCAACTCCCCCATCATAGACATCTCGAATTTCTGTGTCATAATTCTACTAAACTCTTCACAAGTAGACTCGTTAGTAGACCCAAATATAATATCATCAACATAAATTTGGCATACAAACAAGTCATTTTCAAGAGTTTTAGTAAAGAGTGTAGGATCGGCCTTGCCGACTTTGAATCCATTTGCAATAAGAAAATCTCTAAGGCATTCATACCATGCTCTTGGGGCTTGCTTGAGCCCATAAAGCGCCTTAGAGAGCTTATAGACATGATTAGGATACTTACTGTCTTCAAAGCCGGGAGGTTGCTCAACATAGACCTCTTCCTTGATTGGTCCATTGAGGAAGGCACTTTTCACGTCCATTTGATAAAGCTTAAAGCCATGGTAAGTAGCATAGGCTAATAATATGCGAATTGACTCAAGCCTAGCTACGGGTGCATAGGTTTCACCAAAATCCAAACCTTCGACTTGGGAGTATCCCTTGGCCACAAGTCGAGCTTTGTTCCTTGTCACCACACCATGCTCATCTTGCTTGTTGCGGAAGACCCATTTGGTTCCTACAACATTTTGGTTAGGACGTGGAACTAAATGCCATACCTCATTTTTAACAAGAATAAAGCATTTGCTACCAAAAACTCTAAAGTATGAAATGTTGGGCTTTTTACCGGTTAGGAGTTCATATGATGTCTTCTTGAGGATTAGGTGAAGATATAATCGGTTGATGGCGTAGCAAGCGGTGTTGACTGCCTCCGCCCAAAACTGATCCGAAGTCTTGTACTCATCAAGCATGGTCCTTGCCATGTCCAATAGAGTTCTATTCTTCCTCTCCACTACACCATTTTGTTGTGGCGTGTAGGGAGAAGAGAACTCATGCTTGATGCCCTCCTCCTCAAGGAAGCCTTCAATTTGAGAATTCTTGAACTCCGTCCCGTTATCGCTTCTAATTTTCTTGATCCTTAAGCCGAACTCATTTTGAGCCCGTCTCAAGAATCCTTTTAAGGTCTCTTGGGTTTGAGATTTTTCCTGCAAAAAGAATACCCAAGTGAAGCGAGAATAATCATCCACAATAACTAGACAGTACTTACTCCCGCCGATGCTTATGTAAGCGATCGGGCCGAATAGATCCATGTGTAGGAGCTCTAGTGGCCTGTCGGTCGTCATTATGTTCTTATGCGGATGATGAGAGCCAACTTGCTTTCCTGCTTGGCATGCACTACAAACCCTGTCTTTCTCAAAATGAACATTTGTTAGTCCCAAAATGTGTTCTCCCTTTAGAAGCTTATGAAGATTCTTCATCCCAACATGTGCTAGTCGGCGATGCCAGAGCCAGCCCATGTTAGTCTTAGCAATTAAACAAGTGTCGAGTTCAGCTCTATCAAAGTCTACCAAGTATAGCTGACCCTCTAACACTCCCTTAAATGCTATTGAATCATCACTTCTTCTAAAGACAGTGACACCTATATCAGTGAAAAGACAGTTGTAGCCCATTTGACATAATTGAGATACAGAAAGCAAATTGTAATCTAAAGAATCAACAAGAAAAACATTGGAAATAGAATGGTCAGGAGATATAGCAATTTTACCAAGTCCTTTGACCAAACCTTGATTTCCGTCCCCGAATGTGATAGCTCGTTGGGGATCTTGGTTTTTCTCATATGAGGAGAACATCCTTTTCTCCCCTGTCATGTGGTTTGTGCACCCGCTGTCGAGTATCCAGCTTGAGCCCCCGGATGCATAAACCTACAAAACAAATTTAGTTCTTGACTTTAGGTACCCAAACTGTTTTGGGTCCTTTGGCATTAGAAACAAGAACTTTGGGTACCCAAACACAAGTCTTGGAACCCTTGTGTTTGTCCCCAACAAACTTGGCAACTACCTTGCCGGATTTGTTAGTAAGCACATAAGAAGCATCAAAAGTTTTAAATGAAATGACATGATCATTTGATGCTTTAGGAGTTTTCTTTCTAGGCAACTTGGCACGGGTTGGTTGCCTAGAGCTAGATGTCTCACCCTTATACATAAAAGCATGATTAGGGCCAGGGTGAGACTTCCTAGAATGAATTCTCCTAATTTTGCTCTCAGGATAGCCGGCAGGGTACAAAATGTAACCCTCGTTATCCTGAGGCATGGGAGCCTTGCCCTTAACAAAGTTAGATAAGTTCTTTGGAGGAGCATTAAGTTTGACATTGTCTCCCCTTTGGAAGCCAATGCCATCCTTGATGCCAGGGCGTCTCCCATTATAAAGCATGCTACGAGCAAATTTAAATTTCTCATTTTCTAAGTTGTGCTCGGCAATTTTAGCATCTAGTTTTGCTATATGATCATTTTGTTGTTTAATTAAAGCCATATGATCATGAATAGCATGAATATCAACATCTCTACATCTAGTACAAATAGATACATGCTCAACAACAGATGTAGAGGGTTTGCAAGAATTAAGCTCAACAATCTTAGCATGAAGAATATCATTTTTATCGCTAAGATCGGAAATTGTAACTTTGCAAATATCAAAATCTTTAGCCTTAGCAATTAAATCTTCATTCTCTAATCTAAGGCTAGCAAGAGATACATTCAATTCATCAATCTTAGCAAGCAAGTCAACATTATCATCTCTAAGATTGGGAATTGAAATATTACAAACATGTGAATCAACCTTAGCATTTAAAATAGCATTTTCATTTCTAAGGTTGTCAATCATCTCACGACAAGTGCTTAGCTCACTAGATAGTTTTTGACATTTTTCTACTTCTAGAGCATAAGCATTTTTAACCTTAACATGTTTCTTGTTTTCTTTAATTAGACAATCCTCTTGGGCATCCAAAAGGTCATCCTTTTCATGAATAGCACTAACTAATTCATTTAATTTTTCTTTTTGAGCTATGTTAAGGTTGGCAAAAAGGGAACGCAAATTATCCTCCTCATCACTAGCATTATCATCACTAGAAGATTCATATTTAGTGGAGGAGTTGGATTTAACCTTCTTCTTTTTGCCGTCCTTTGCCATGAGGCACTTGTGGCCGACGTTTGGGAAGAGGAGTCCCTTGGTGACGGCGATGTTGGCGGCGTCCTCGTCGTCGGAGGAGTCGCTTGAGCTTTCGTCGGAATCCCATTCCCGACAAACATGGGCATCGCCGCCCTTCTTCTTGTAGTACCTTTTCTTCTCCTTTCTTCTCCCCTTCTTGTCGTCGCCTCGGTCACTGTCACTAGATATAGGACATTTAGCAATAAAATGACCGGGCTTACCACATTTGTAGCAAACCTTCTTGGAGCGGGACTTGTAGTCTTTCCCCCTCCTTTGCTTGAGGATTTGGCGGAAGCTCTTGATGACGAGCGCCATTTCCTCATTGTCGAGCTTGGAGGCGTCTATTGGTTGTCTACTTGGTGTAGACTCCTCCTTCTTCTCCTCCGTTGCCTTGAATGCAACGGGTTGGGCTTCGGATGGGTCGCCAAGCTCGTTGATTTTCCTCGAGCCTTCTATCATGCACTCAAAACTTACAAAATGCCCGATAACTTCCTCGGGGGTCATTTTAGTATATCTAGGATTACCACGAATCAATTGAACTTGAGTGGGATTAAGAAAAATGAGAGATCTTAAAATAACATTTACCACTTCGTGGTCATCCCACTTCTTGCTCCCGAGGTTGCGCACTTGGTTCACCAAAGTCTTGAGCCGGTTGTACATGTGTTGTGGCTCCTCCCCTTTGCGAAGCCGGAACCGACCGAGCTCCCCCTCGATCGTTTCCCGCTTGGTGATCTTGGTGAGCTCGTCTCCTTCGTGCGCGGTTTTGAGCACATCCCAAATCTCTTTAGCGCTCTTCAACCCTTGTACTTTGTTATACTCCTCTCTACTTAGAGAGGCGAGGAGTATTGTCGTTGCTTGTGAGTTGAAGTGCTCGATTTGGGCCACCTCATCCTCATCATAGTTCTCATCCCCTACCGACGGTACCTGTGCACCAAACTCAACAACATCCCATATACTTTTGTGGAGCGAGATTAGATGAAATCGCATTAAATCGCTCCACCTAGCGTAATCTTCACCATCAAAAGTTGGTGGTTTGCCTAATGGGACGGAAAGTAAAGGAGTATGTTTGGAAATGCGAGGGTAGCGTAGGGGAATCTTACTATACTTCTTGCGCTCTTGGCGCTTAGAAGTGACGGAGGGCGCGTCGGAGTCGGAGGTTGATGTTGATGAAGTGTCGGTCTCGTAGTAGACCACCTTCCTCATTCTTTTGTGCTTGTCCCCTCTCCGATGCGGCTTGTGAGAAGAAGATTTTTCCTTCTTCTCTTTGTGGTGAGAAGAGGAAGACTTTTTCTCCTTCCGTTTGGAGGAGTCCTTCTTCTTCTCCTTCCTCTTGGTGTGGGACTCTTCCGATGAAGTGCTCCCTTGGCTTGTAGTGGGCTTTTCGCCGGTCTCCATCTCCTTCTTGGCGTGATCTCCCGACATCACTTCGAGCGGTTAGGCTCTAATGAAGCACCGGGCTCTGATACCAATTGATAGTCGCCTAGAGGGGGGGTGAATAGGCGAAACTGAAATTTACAAATATAAACACAACTACAAGCCGGGTTAACGTTAGTAATAAAGAAACGAGTCCGTTAGAGAGGGCGCAAAAACAAATCCCAAGCGAATAAGCAAGTGAGACACGGAGATTTGTTTTACCGAGGTTCGGTTCTTGCAAACCTACTCCCCGTTGAGGAGGCCACAAAGGCCGGGTCTCTTTCAACCCTTCCCTCTCTCAAACGGTCCCTCGGACCGAGTGAGCTTCTCTTCTTAAATCAAAGCCGGGAACAAAACTTCCCCGCAAGGGTCACCACACAATTGGTGCCTCTTGCCTTGATTACAATGGAGTTGTGATCTCAAGAACAAGTGAGAAAGAAAAGAAGCAATCCAAGCGCAAGAGCTCAAATGAACACGGCAAGTCACTCTCACTAGTCACTAGGGCTTTGTGTGGAATTGGAGAGGATTTGATCTCTTTAGTGTGTCTAGAATTGAATGCTAGAGCTCTTGTAGTAGTTGAGAAGTGGAAAACTTGGATGCAATGAATGGTGGGGTGGTTGGGGTATTTATAGCCCCAACCACCAAAAGTGGCCGTTGGGAGGCTGTCTGTTCGATGGCGCACCGGACAGTCCGGTGCACACCGGACAGTCCGGTGCCCCCTGCCACGTCATCACTGCCGTTGGATTCGACCGTTGAAGCTTCTTACTTGTGGGCCCGCCTGGGTGTCCGGTGCACACCGGACATGTACTGTTTGCTGTCCGGTGTGCCAGTATGGGCACGCCTGCCATCTGCGCGCGCAGAGCGCGCATTTATTGCGCGGCAGAGAGCCGTTGGCGCGGAGATAGCCGTTGCACCGGAGTCGCACCGGACAGTCCGGTGAATTATAGTGGACTAGCCGTTGGAGTTTCCCGAAGCTGGCGAGTTCCTGAGGTCGACCTCCGTTGGCGCACCGGACACTGTCCGGTGTGCACCGGACAGTCCGGTGAATTATAGCCGAGTCGCCTCAGGGAATTCCCGAAGGTGGCGAGTTTGAGTCTGAGTCCCCTGGTGCACCGGACAGGTACTGTTCACTGTCCGGTGCGCCAGACCAGGGGTGCCTTCGGTTGCCCCTTTGCTCCTTTGTTGAATCCAAAACTTGGTCTTTTTATTGGCTGAGTGTGAACCTTTTTACACCTGTATAATCTATACACTTGGGCAAACAAGTTAGTCCAAAGATTTGTGTTGGGCAATTCAACCACCAAAATTATATAGGAACTAGGTGTAAGCCTAATTCCCTTTCAATAGCTTTTCTGGAATTTAGTATACAGTGCGCTAATCACTGCACCTCGAAAGAGGTTGTCTTCAGCCTTAAACTTAGCCTCATCCTCAGGAGGTAAGTTGGCAGGCTTGCCCTCAGTGGCATGAAAACAAGACATTGTAGTTAGCCACAATTCCATTTTAGCTTTCCATATCAAGAAGTTTTTACCATCAAAAGGATCAGGCTTTAGCACAGCAGCAAAACCTCTGACAGAAAAATGCCTAACATTAGGTTTTTGGATTGTTAGAAATATAGGCATTTTCCGTATTATTTTAATTCCATAAATTAACATTATGATGATGACATATAAAATATGTTTAATCATAGAAATCATTATCTCAAATATATCCATAACAATATGGATCAAGAGAACATGAAACTTATGAATCATATAAATATAATAAGCAAATAAACATGGAACATGTATTATTATGGAACAACTGAAAATAAACAGATAGCAACATAAACAACATGACTGTAAAATTAAGACAAACAGATTTATCATATTACTAGTATGATCAGGCATCAGACACGTCATGATATAATACGACAAAACAGATTGGATAAATTTATGGCTATAAATAAAACAGCAGGTATGAACATATATAATTTGCAGAATGAAAAACAGTAAGGAGATGAATTGATCATACCCTGCCATGCGCTCCGAGGATCTAGATCCTTGTCCAACTTCACTTGTCATGTCAGCAGGAAGAAGATTTTGGGCAGTCGCGTAGACGCTCCCCAAAAACCTAATTGCCGATCCCTCGTGCAAGGTCTCGAACGGCAAGGGCTCCGGAGGCACCTGCCCTCTCGCTTCTCTGTGCGCGCAGAGTCATGAGATGGAAATACCCTCACTCGGCTGCTGGACTGTGTTCTGAAAGTGTTTTCTCGCGCGTACCGAGTGACAAGGGTGCTCCTCTATTTAACCTCTCGCAGAGGGAAGCTGAAGAAGAAAGGTCGCCGAGTCACGCCAAGAGTTGGCCAGCTCTAGCCGAGTTATGCCATGAGTCGGCCAGCTCTCGCCGAGTCACGCCATAAGTCGACAGCTGAAGGAGAAGGGTCACTCGGCTGGCTGGCGAAGAGACAGGGTCACTCGGCTGACGTACGCGGTTAGTGAGTGCTAAAAATTAACACAACCACACCACACCTGCCTGCCACGCCACGCCCGGTTTCTCGCGCGTACCGAGTGACAGGGGTGCTCCTCTATTTAACCTCTCGCAGAGGGAAGCTGAAGGAGAAAGGTCGCCGAGTCACGCCAAGAGTCGGCCAGCTCTAGCCGAGTTATGCCATGAGTCGGCCAGCTCTCGCCGAGTCACGCCATAAGTCGGCAGCTGAAGGAGAAGGGTCACTCGGCTGGCTGGCGAAGAGACAGGGTCACTCGGCTGACGTACGCGGTTAGTGAGTGCTAAAAATTAACACAACCACACCAGCCTGCCATGCCATGCCATGCCATGCCACGCCCGGCCGGCGGCGGCGGCGCGCTCGCGCGTGGCACGTCCTTGTCCATTTCTTGACTTCTCAAGTTAGGTCTTGTTCGGTTATTCCCAATACACATGGATTGGATGAGATTGGAAAAAATTCTTAAGAAATTTGACTTGTTTGGGATTCAAACCCATCCAATCCCACTCAATCCACATGGATTGAGAGCTAACCGAACAAGCCCTTAAGTGGAATAAATCCCACCATATAAGTCAAGGCAAAAGACTCTTGGACTTTCAATGTGGTACTATTGGTATTCTCCACCATTACACACCATAGAGTTTATTCAATAAATGGGCCAAGCCCATAAAAGATCCAACAAGGAAGTCTTTACAAATATATTTTTGAGAGACAGATTTAGGATAGAAAGAAACAACATGAGCACTGAAATTAATTTGCGGAAGAACTGAATGAATCGGTACTCTCAATCCTTCTCCGCATTCCTTTTTTTGTGTTTTAATTAGTCCCCACCTTTTATATAATTAGTTAATTACACAAACCGCCAACGACAATGGCTAGATTCTCCGCATTCCTTAGCAGTTAGCACAACCCTTTTGACTTGGCAAGCATCAAAGTTCGGAACAAACTACTTTATTTGAGAGCAGACGTAACGTGTAAGGATGTTTGGCAACAGGAGATAAAAGTGCAAGGATCATTTTGGGGGCGATGATTGATAAAAACCTCTAGTTTTGATGTCTCTACATTCATTCGCGACCTATTTAGAGGAGATTCCGTGAAACCATAATAGCTTGGTAATATGGATGAAAGATATCTGAAAAAATTGGGATAGAAGATGATTTTGAATTGAAGTAGAGGAATCTCTAGATTGTTTGGTTAAGATTACATATTTTGACAGCGGATCAGATTCAGATTCAGAAAGATAAACCTTAATAGCAAATGTGGCTTCCTATATTCCTCTAAGGGCTGGTTTGGTGGACATGGAATTGGAGGGGATCCATAAGGAGGAGATTACTTCCCATGGATCCCCTCCAATTTCATGTCCACCAAATCAGCTCTAAAGGTGTTGGTGGGGCTTTTCTAGCTCCCCCATAAGCGGAAATGTGCAAAATAGGGGCAATACAAATGGTTTCTGCTCATTTGTGAGAACGCTTACGTATGTGCGCCATGATCAAGTATTATCTTCTCTTATTATTAATTTTGGTGGGCCTCACAAACAAAGCATTTCAACAAAATAAGATGAAACTTTATTCTAAGTTATACTTCCTCCGTCATTTTAGCTCTTAGTTTATATGTTTATATCTAAATGGATGATGATAGGTCTAGACATATATAAAAACATATACATTAACGGCTAAAACAAATTTTTAATTTGGATAGAGGGAGTATGATATTTGGATCATAGATTTTACTGTAGTCTCTCCGTCCCTATTTAAGACTGTGTGATTTATATCCGTCAACTTTTATTAAATTTGGTTAAGTTGGTAGAAAATATTATCGGGCACCTAGGAACGAAGTACCCAAGGTGAGGCCCATAAACATACCCAAGGCAAGGCCCGAGGAACGAAGTACCCAAGGTGATTTATCGACCAAGTCCTCACCGAGTGAGTCTACGAGACGGGGCGAACGATCAAGCCCCCGCCGAGCGAGTCTACGAGGCGGGGCCAACGACCAAGCCCCCATCGAGCCAGTCTATGAGGCGGGGAGAATGACCAAACTCCGTCAAGCAAGTCTATGAGGCGGGGAGAATGACTAAACCCCACCGAGCGAGTCCACGAGGCAGGTTAAACGACCAAGTGTCCACCAAGTGGATCTATAAGGAGGGAACCTAGGACGACGCTGCAAGCCCACGGCGGCCCTAACAAGACGCAACATCGCCAAGCCACATCTAAATTGTACATACAGTACTGAAAGGGAAATGTGCCCTTGGGCCATTTCTAAGTATTTTGGTGATTGAGTGCCAACACAAGTGCTTTTGTGTTAATCTATGCAAAGTGGTGGACAAAGTGCAAATCATGTCAAAAGGTATGTTTCTAGACTTAGTACATTGTTTTTTGGACTAATGTATTGTGTCTAAGTGCTGGAAACATGAAAGATTGAATTGAAGCAGAGATGGCTAAGTTCAGCCAAGGTCAGCGCTGTCTGGGTGCACCGGACTGTCCGGTGGTGCACCGGACAGTGTCCGGTGTGCCAGGCTGGCTCAGGCGAACTTGGCGCTCTCGGGAATAAATTAACGGCGTACGGTTATAATTCACCGGACTGTCCGGTGTGCACCGGACTGTCCGGTGAGCCAACGGTCGGCCGGGCCAACGGTCGGCCGCGCGATCCGCGCGGGACACGTGGCCAAACCAACGGCTAGTAGGAGGCACCAGACTGTCCGGTGTGCACCGGACAGTGTCCGGTGCGCCAACGGCTCCAAGGCTGCCAACGGTCGGCTTCGCCAAATAAGGAAAGAAATCCGCACCGGACTGTCCGGTGCGCCAGGCGACAGAAGGCAAGAATTGCCTTCCCGGATTGCTCTCAACGGCTCCTAGCTGCCTTGGGGCTATAAAAGGGACCCCTAGGCGCATGGAGGAGAACACCAAGCATTCCTTGAGCACTCTTGCTCACTCACACTCCATTCTTGCGCACTTGTTCGACATTCTAGTGATTTGAGCTCCGTTCTAGTGTGCTAGTCTTTTGAGCTTAAGTCTGGGTCTTGTGTGTGCGTATTCGCTGTGATCTTTGTGTCTTGTGTGAGTTGCTAATCCCTCCCTTACTCTTCGCTTCTTTGTGAACATCTTTGTAAGGGCGAGAGACTCCAAGTTGTGGAGATTCCTCGCGAACGGGATATAGAAAAGAAAAGCAAACACCGTGGTATTCAAGTGAGTCTTTGGACCGCTTGAGAGGGGTTGATTGCAACCCTCGTCCATTAGGACGCCACAACGTGGAAGTAGGCAAGTGTTGTACTTGGCCAAACCACGGGATAAACCACTGTGTCTACCTGTGTTGATTCTCTTGTGGTTATTGTGTTTCGCTAAGACTCTTCTCTAGCCACTTGGCAATACTGTGCTAACGCTTAACCAAGTTTTTGTGGCATTAAGTTCAAGTTTTACAGGATCACCTATTCACCCCCCCTCTAGGTGCTCTCAATTGGTATCAGAGCCGTTCTCTTCAAGAAAGGGACTAACCGCCCGAAGAGATGGATCCTAAGGGGAAGGGAATCGTGATCAATGATAAGGAGAAGGAGTACTTCGTCAACGAGCCGAAGGATGACAAGCCTACCGACTCGGGCTCGGGCCACAAACGAAAGGATGGGAAGAAGAAGAAGACAAGGCGCATCAAGGAGATCGTCTACTACGACGACAGCGACGAGTCCACTTCTTCCCAAAAGGACAACGACGACAACGACTACGAGAGAAGGAAACCGGTTAATTCGAACTTTTCTTTTGACTACTCTCGTATTCCGCAAAGTACAAATGCTCATTTGCTCTCCATTCCACTTGGCAAACCTCCTCACTTTGATGGAGAGGACTACGGATTTTGGAGCCACAAAATGCGTAGTCACCTGTTCTCTCTCCATCCGAGCATATGGGAGATTGTGGAAAGTGGAATGAAATTTGATAGCTCGGATAGTCCTATGTTTATCAATGAACAGATTCATAGAAATGCACAAGCTACTACTGTGTTGTTAGCCTCTTTGTGCAGGGACGAGTATCATAAGGTGAGCGGCTTGGACAATGCCAAGCAGATCTGGGACACCCTCAGGATCTCACATGAGGGGAACGACGTCACCTTACTCACCAAAATGGAGTTGGTGGAGGGCGAGCTTGGAAGATTCACAATGATTAGGGGAGAGGAGCCAACCCAAACATACAACCGGCTCAAGACCCTCATCAACAAGATAAGGAGCTACGGAAGCACACGATGGACGGACCACGACGTCATTCGTCTAATGCTAAGGTCCTTTACTGTACTTGATCCACATTTGGTGAACAATATCCGTGAAAATCCTAGGTACACCAAGATGTCGCCCGAAGAAGTTCTTGGGAAATTTGTAAGCGGGCGAATGATGATCAAGGAGGCGAGATATGTCGACGACGCGTTGAACGGTCCAATCCATGAGCCTCAACCCATTGCTCTCAAGGCAACGAGGAGCAAGGAGGCGCTACCTAGCAAGGTGGCGCAAGTTGAGGCGGCCGGGCTAAATAATGAAGAGATGTCCCTCATCATCAAGCGCTTCAAGACGGCGCTAAAGGGTCGCAAGGGGCAGCCAAGCAAGACCAAGACAAAGGGGAAGCGCTCATGCTTCAAATGTGGTAAGGTTGGTCATTTTATTGCTAACTGTCCCGACAATGATAGTGACCAGGAACAAGGGAACAAGAGGGAGAAGAAGAAGAACTATAAGAAGGCAAAAGGCGAGGCACATCTTGGCAAGGAGTGGGACTCGGATTGTGCGTCGTCCAACTCCGACAAAGAAGGACTCGCCGCCAATGCCTTCAACAAGTCATCCCTCTTCCCCAACGAGCATCACACTTGCCTCATGGCAAGGGAAAATAAGTTAAGCGCTCGTAACACTAGTACTTATGCTTCTTCAAGTGAGGATGAGTCTAGTGATGATGATGAAATAGATTATTCATGTTTATTCAAGGGTCTAGATAGAACCAAGGTGGATAAAATAAATGAATTGATTGACGCTTTGAATGATAAGAATAGACTGCTAGAAAAGCAAGAGGATCTCTTATATGATGAACATGATAAGTTTGTAGAAGCTCAAAAATCCCTTGCTTTAGAAATTAAGAGAAATGAAATGCTTTCTTGTGAACTATCTTCCTGCCATGAGACAATTTCTAGCTTAAGGAGCATAAATGATGATTTGAATGCTAAGCTAGAGATAGCTAGTAAATCTAAATCTTGTGTAGAACATGTTACGATTTGCAATAGGTGTAAAGATTTTAACATTGATGCTTGTAGTGAACACCTTGTTACAATTTCTAAATTGAATGATGAAGTAGCTAGTCTTAATGCCCAACTTAAGACTAGCAAAAGCGAATTTGATAAGTTAAAATTTGCAAGGGATGCCTACACGATTGGTAGACACCCCTCAATTAAGGATGGACTTGGTTTCAAGAGGGAAGCCAAGGACTTAACAAGCCATAAGGCTCCCATCCCCGCCAAGGAGAAAGGGAAGGCCTCTATGGCTAGTAGTGCTAAAAAGAACCATGCTTTTATGTATCATGATAGGAGACATGCTAGAAATGCAAATAGAAGTTATGACGCTTTTGATTCACATGTTTATGATTCATATGCTATGTTTGCTTCTAGTTCTTTCTATACGCATGGTAGAAATGTAGCTAGGAGAAATGCTATTAATCACATGCCTAGGAGAAATGGTCCTAGGAAAACTAATGAACCTTCTACAATATATCATGATTGCAATGCTTCATTTGCCATTTGTAGAAAGGATAGGAAGGTAATTGCTAGGAAATTAGGGGCAAAATGCAAGGGAGATAAAACTTGCATTTGGGTCCCTAAAACCATTGTGACTAACCTTGTAGGACCCAACAAGAGTTGGGTACCTAAAACCCAAGCCTAAATTTGCCTTGCAGGTTTATGCATCCGGGGGTTCAAGCTGGATTATCGACAGCGGATGCACAAACCATATGACGGGGGAGAAGAAGATGTTCACCTCCTACGTCAAAAACAAGGATTCCCAAGATTCAATAATATTCGGTGATGGGAATCAAGGCAAGGTAAAAGGGTTAGGTAAAATTGCTATTTCATCCGAGCACTCTATATCTAATGTGTTTTTAGTTGAGTCTCTTGGATATAATGTGTTATCTGTTAGTCAATTATGCAATATGGGATATAATTGTCTATTCACAAATGTAGATGTGTCTGTCTTTAGAAGAAGTGATGGTTCACTAGCTTTTAAGGGTGTATTAGACGACAAACTTTACTTAGTTGATTTTGCAAAAGAGGAGGCCGGTCTAGATGCATGCTTAATTGCTAAGACTAGCATGGGCTGGCTGTGGCATCGCCGCTTAGCACATGTGGGGATGAAGAACCTTCACAAGCTTCTAAAGGGAGAACACGTGATAGGTTTAACTAATGTGCAATTCGAAAAAGATAGACCTTGTGCAGCTTGTCAAGCAGGCAAACAGGTGGGAAGCTCTCATCACACCAAAAATGTGATGACCACATCAAGACCTTTGGAGATTCTTCACATGGACCTCTTCGGACCCGTCGCCTATCAAAGTATAGGAGGAAGTAAGTATGGTCTTGTTATAGTTGATGACTTTTCCCGCTTCACTTGGGTATTCTTTTTGCAGGATAAATCTGAAACCCAAGGGACCCTCAAGCGCTTCCTAAGGAGAGCTCAAAACGAGTTTGAGCTCAAGGTGAAAAAGATAAGGAGCGACAATGGGTCCGAGTTCAAGAACCTTCAAGTAGAGGAGTACCTTGAGGAGGAAGGGATCAAGCACGAGTTCTCCGCTCCCTACACACCACAGCAAAATGGTGTGGTAGAAAGGAAGAACAGGACACTTATAGACATGGCGAGGACGATGCTTGGAGAGTTCAAGACCCCCGAGTGCTTTTGGTCGGAAGCCGTGAACACGGCTTGCCACGCCATCAACCGGGTGTATCTTCATCGCCTCCTCAAGAAGACTTCGTATGAGCTACTAACCGGTAACAAACCCAATGTTTCGTATTTCCGAGTTTTTGGGAGTAAATGCTACATTCTAGTGAAGAAGGGTAGAAATTCTAAATTTGCTCCCAAAGCTGTAGAAGGGTTTCTACTAGGTTATGATTCAAATACAAAGGCGTATAGGGTCTTCAACAAATCATCGGGTTTGGTTGAAGTCTCTAGCGATGTTGTATTTGATGAGACTAATGGCTCTCCAAGAGAGCAATTTGTTGATTTTGATGATGTAGATGAAGAAGAAGTTCCAACGGCCGCAATACGCACCATGGCGATTGGAGATGTGCGGCCACAGGAACAAGATGAGCGAGATCAACCTTCTTCCTCAACAATGGTGCAACCCCCAACTCAAGATGATGAACAGGAGGCGTGTGATCAAGGGGGAGCACAAGATGATCATGTAATGGAAGAAGCGCAACCGGCACCTCCAACCCAAGTTTGAGCAATGATTCAAAGGGATCATCCCGTAGACCAAATTTTGGGTGATATTAGCAAGGGAGTAACTACTCGGTCTCGATTAGTTATTTTTTGTGAGCATTACTCCTTTGTCTCTTCTATTGAGCCTTTCAGGGTAGAAGAGGCCTTGCTAGATCCCGACTGGGTGTTGGCCATGCAAGAGGAGCTCAACAACTTCAAGAGGAATGAAGTTTGGACACTGGTGCCTCGTCCTAAGCAAAATGTTGTGGGAACCAAGTGGGTGTACCGCAACAAACAAGACGAGCACAGGGTGGTGACAAGGAACAAGGCTCGACTTGTGGCAAAAGGTTATGCCCAAGTCGCAGGTTTGGACTTTGAGGAGACTTTTGCTCCTGTGGCTAGGCTAGAGTCCATTCGTATCTTGCTAGCATATGCCGCTCACCATTCTTTCAGGTTGTTCCAAATGGATGTGAAGAGCGCTTTCCTCAACGGGCCAATCAAGGAGGAGGTGTACGTAGAGCAACCCCCTGGCTTCGAGGATGAACGGTACCCCGACCACGTGTGTAAGCTCTCTAAGGCGCTCTATGGACTTAAGCAAGCCCCAAGAGCATGGTATGAATGCCTTAGAGACTTTTTAATTGCTAATGCTTTCAAGGTTGGGAAAGTCGATCCAACTCTTTTTACTAAGACTTGCGATGGTGATCTTTTTGTGTGCCAAATTTATGTCGATGACATAATATTTGGCTCCACTAACCAAAAGTCTTGTGAAGAGTTTAGCAGGGTGATGACTCAAAAATTCGAGATGTCGATGATGGGCGAGTTAAGCTACTTCCTTGGGTTTCAAGTGAGGCAACTCAAGGATGGAACCTTCATCTCCCAAACGAAGTACAACAAGATTTGATCAAGAGGTTTGGGATGAAGGACGCCAAGCCCGCAAAGACTCCGATGGGAACCGACGGACACACCGACCTCAACAAAGGAGGTAAGTCCGTTGATCAAAAAGCATACCGGTCTATGATAGGGTCTTTACTTTATTTATGTGCTAGTAGACCGGATATTATGCTTAGCGTATGCATGTGTGCTAGATTTCAATCCGATCCTAAGGAGTGTCACTTAGTGGCTGTGAAGCGAATTCTTAGATATTTAGTCGCTACGCCTTGTTTCGGGATCTGGTATCCAAAGGGGTCTACCTTTGACTTGATTGGATATTCAGACTCCGACTATGCTGGATGTAAGGTCGATAGGAAGAGTACATCAGGGACGTGCCAATTCTTAGGAAGGTCCCTGGTGTCATGGAGTTCTAAGAAACAAACTTCCGTTGCCCTATCCACCGCTGAGGCCGAGTACGTTGCCGCAGGACAGTGTTGCGCGCAACTACTTTGGATGAGGCAAACCCTCAGGGACTTTGGCTACAATTTGAGCAAGTCCCACTCCTATGTGATAATGAGAGTGCTATCTGCATGGCGGATAATCCTGTTGAACACAGCCGCACAAAGCACATTGACATCCGGCATCATTTTTTGAGAGACCACCAGCAAAAGGGAGATATCGAAGTGTTTCATGTTAGCTCCGAGAACCAGCTAGCCGATACCTTTACCAAGCCTTTAGATGAGCAGACCTTTTGCAAGTTGCGTAGTGAGCTAAATGTCTTAGATTCGCGGAACCTGGATTGAATTATAGCATACTTGTGTTTATGCCTTTGATCATGTTCCTTATGCATTTTGTTGCTTATTTATGGTGCTCAAGTTGTACTAACACTCCCCGGACCTCACAAGTCCGTTGCAAAGTGATGCACATATTTAGGGGGAGATGTGTTACAACTTGACCCTTTGAGACTAACCATGTGCTTGAGTTTGCTTGATTTAGTCTCGAAGGAGGATTGAAAGGGAAAAGGTGGACTTGGACCATGAAGTCTTCCACTGCACTCCGATGAAAGAGTAATTTATTCCAAGTTCATCTTTGTACTCTTATTGCCTTTTTACTCTTAGTTGAAGATTTTGGTGAGGCAATGGGGATAAAGGGCCAAAATTGATCATGTTTTGGTGCTTGATGCCAAAGGGGGAGAAAATAAGGCCAAAGCAATAAATGGATCAGCTACCACTTGTGAATTTTGAAAATAGTAGAGTTAGAGTTTTTGTTTGTCAAAATACTCTTATTGTCAAAAGTTGGTCTCTTGTGGGGAGAAGGTTTAATTATGGCAAAAAGGGGGAGTTTTTGAAATCCTTGATCAATTTCTCTTGGAACAACTCTTGCTACATCTCAACAAGTGTTTTTGATTTAGAGATAGGAATTTGAGGTTGATTTGCAAAAACAAACCAAGTGGTGGCAAAGAATGATCCATATACGCCAAATATGAATCAAAACAATTTTGAGTTCTCATTTGCATTGATATTGCACTTGTTCTAGTTGCTTTATGTTGTGTTGGCATGAATCACCAAAAAGGGGGAGATTGGAAGGGAAATGTGCCCTTGGGCCATTTCTAAGTATTTTGGTGATTGAGTGCCAACACAAGTGCTTTTGTGTTAATCTATGCAAAGTGGTGGACAAAGTGCAAATCATGTCAAAAGGTATGTTTCTAGACTTAGTACATTGTTTTTTGGACTAATGTATTGTGTCTAAGTGCTGGAAACAGGAAAGATTGAATTGAAGCAGAGATGGCTAAGTTCAGCCAAGGTCAGCGCTGTCCGGGTGCACCGGACTGTCCGGTGGTGCACCGGACAGTGTCCGGTGTGCCAGGCTGGCTCATGCGAACTTGGCGCTCTCGGGAATAAATTAACGGCGTACGGCTATAATTCACCGGACTGTCCGGTGTGCACCGGACTGTCCAGTGAGCCAACGGTCGGCCGGGCCAACGGTCGGCCGCGCGATCCGCGCGGGACACGTGGCCAAACCAACGGCTAGTAGGAGGCACCGGACTGTCCGGTGCGCCAACGGCTCCAAGGCTGCCAACGGTCGGCTTCGCCAAATAAGGAAAGAAATCCGTACCGGACAGTGTCCGGTGGTGCACCGGACAGTGTCCGGTGGTGCACCGGACTGTCCGGTGCGCCAGGCGACAGAAGGCAAGAATTGCCTTCCTAGATTGCTCTCAACGGCTCCTAGCTGCCTTGGGGCTATAAAAGGGACCCCTAGGCGCATGGAGGAGAACACCAAGCATTCCTTGAGCACTCTTGATCACTCACACTCCATTCTTGCGCACTTGTTCGACATTCTAGTGATTTGAGCTCCGTTCTAGTGTGCTAGTCTTTTGAGCTTAAGTCTGGGTCTTGTGTGTGCGTATTCGCTGTGATCTTTGTGTCTTGTGTGAGTTGCTAATCCCTCCCTTACTCCGCGCTTCTTTGTGAACATCTTTGTAAGGGTGAGAGACTCCAAGTTGTGGAGATTCCTCGCGAACGGGATATAGAAAAGAAAAGCAAACACCGTGGTATTCAAGTGAGTCTTTGGACCGCTTGAGAGGGGTTGATTGCAACCCTCGTCCGTTGGGACGCCACAACGTGGAAGTAGGCAAGTGTTGTACTTGGCCGAACCACGGGATAAACCACTGTGTCTACCTGTGTTGATTCTCTTGTGGTTATTGTGTTTCGCTAAGACTCTTCTCTAGCCACTTGGCAATACTGTGCTAACGCTTAACCAAGTTTTTGTGGCATTAAGTTCAAGTTTTACAGGATCACCTATTCACCCCCCCTCTAGGTGCTCTCAAGTACCAAAAGGTCTCTGGCAGATGTGATGGAACACCCCCGCACACGCCCACGAATATACTCTCACTGACTCGTAGGGCTAGTCAACCTCGCTCGTAGGGGTCTCAGCGCCGGAGTCTCTACAGTGACCCGCATACCCGAAAGAACGCAACAGGTACACCATACCGGGGTGTATGCCTACGCACACCAGGGGGTGACATAGGCCTGTGACGACAGGTAGAACCGCGCCACAAACGACCGCTCCGTGGGACTAACCCGAGGGACCCCCACACACTACTATGGAGATGTCAGTGACGAGCTAGCTAAAGGGGGCGTATGACGAACGAGCGAGATGATACGCCATACCAAGAGTACGGCTACGAATGACCCTACGGAGAACACACACGGCAACTCGGAGGAGCTGATCTCACTCACTCTCCCTCTCGGAGAAAACAGATATTCTCTGTAAGGTCCAACCTTAAACTATAAAAGGCTAGACCTGTTGTAACATGCCTCAAAGCAATATTATGATCAGTACTACACTGGATTAGGATGAAAGCTTGAACTAATATAACCCAGTGTCTCAGTTCCTAGCTCGTATCCCTGTGATCCACCATTCAGAATGAGCCCACGCTTGTATCCCCACCAAACACAAATCTGTTATCCCCGATTTTCGAAACCACGACAAATATCAATAATATTTATATTACCAACTAAATTCATTATGAAAATATATTTAACAATTTATCTTATGGTACTAAATATATGCTTATAAATATTAATATTTTTATGTAAGTAGTTAAAATTAGGTATATTTTAAGTTAGAAAAAATGAGAGCAATAGATAAAAGTGACCGCTCCACTACCGGAATTTGGCTCTTTGCCGAGTGCCATATTCTTTGCCGAGTGTTTTATTTTGGGCACTCGGCAAAGAAGCTCTTTGCCGAGTGCCACGCAAAAAACCCTCGGTAAAAGAAAACACTCGGCGAAGAAGCTCTTTGCCGAGTGTTTTATTTTTGATACTCGGCAAAGAGTTTCTTTGCCGAGTGTCTTTTTTTGACACTCGGCAAAGGCTCTTTGCCGAGTGTCACAAATACAACACTCGGCAAAGAGCTCTTTGCCGAGTGTTTTTTCTCCAACACTAGGCAAAGTCAATTTAAAAATCACATTTTAAAGTAGTAAATTAATTCAAATGAAAAAGTTTTCAACTACAAATTTGTATAACTCATCATGATGTACAATTTATATATTGAACATTTCTTCATATGACAAAATAAAAATAAATTTGTTCATAAAACCTATATCTCTCTCGTAGTTTATGAAACTACGAGAGAGACGTATAGAATTTGTGCATATTGTTAGAACCATCATCTGAGATAAACAAATGACCAAACAAACCAAAATAAACTTTGTAGATCTTCAGAAGTTATAGAAGTTTATAGTTCACAACTTTTTCATTTGAAGTCATATTGTCAACGAAAACCACGTATGAATTTAAAAAATTTAAAATTTGAATTTTGAAAACGACTTCGAAAGAAAAAACCACCAACATGAAAGTTGTAGGTATTGAAGAGTTATGAAACTTTGTAGTTGAAAATGTTTTAGTTTGAAATCATCTTGTTATGCAAAACTATGTTTGAATTTTGAAATTTGAATTTTTCAAACTGTCTCGGATGGAAAAACCACCAAAATAAAAGTTGTAGGTCTTGAAATGTAATGAAACTTTGTAGTTGACAATTTTTTGATTTAAAATCATCTTATCATTGAAAATTTCGTGTGAAGTTTTCAAATTTAAAATTCAAATTTTGTAAACGGTCTCGGATGTAGAAACTATTAAAATAAAACTTGTAGATCTCAAAAAGGTATGCAACTTTATAGTTGGTCACATTTTCAAATGAACTCATTTAGTGCCTTAAATAATCAAATTACTCTCGATTTGTTATAGTACATGGGGAATGAAAACGTAATATAAACATAATTGGTGTAGTAGTGTAGTGGTATAGGAGCGTATGCGCGAGAGAGAGGTTGCGAGTTCGAATCTCAACATTTACAAAACATATAAGTTTGATTCAAAATAATAGTTAAAAATGATAGAGCAACGGGTAAGGTAATAGAGTAGGTTGGAGAGTTGTTTCCTAGAATTTTAAAAATAGAGTAGGTTGGAGAGTTGTTCCTAGAATTTAAAAAATGATTTGCTGTTTTTTTAATTTTTTTGATTCTTAATTTGCCGAGTGTTTTTCTTTGCCGAGTGTTTTTTGACACTCGGCAAAGTCTTTGCCGAGTGTTCGAAAAAAAGCACTCGGCAAAGAACCCTTTACCGATGAAATATTTGCCGAGTGTTTTTTGCCGAGTGTTACACTCGACAAAGCATTTGCCGAGTGTAAAATAGCCTTTGCCGATTGTCTTAGACACTCGGTAAAGAACGCGATTCCGGTAGTGCTCCCTCCGTCCCATATATTATTCTTTTTAGACTAAACATATATTTATTAGTAAATTTAAAAAAACGGTTGATATGTATGTCTAAATATATTATTATTCAAATGAATGTGGATAAATAAAGACTAGAAATGACTATATTTAGGAACGGAAGAAGTATTATATATAAAGAAGCCAACAGCCCAGACTTGAGAAAGCCATACTCTAGCGAAGCGTCGACCACAATAAAATGGCAAAACCGATAAAAAAAACTTTCCGCCGACTTTTCCGGTGGTTATGGCGTTATGCCCACGTCTATGCCGATCACACCGCACAACACAAGACATAAATAATAGGCGACCCATGCAAAGCCCAACCATACGTATAGCCAGTCCTCCAGTTCGTTGCCGTTGCAGTGTTTTCCACTCGAGGTCTCCGTTGCATACAGCCCACAGCTACAGCTCCCTGCACGCGTGGACGCGTAGAAGGCAGCCATGTATACTCTGATCCCGCGCTGCCACCTCCAGCCAGTCCACCGGTCGCCGCCGCCCTGCCAGGCAGCAACGACGACGTCATCGGCGCCGCCGTCGCCGTCGCCA
Organism: Zea mays; assembly: GCF_902167145.1. Lineage (NCBI taxonomy): Eukaryota > Viridiplantae > Streptophyta > Magnoliopsida > Poales > Poaceae > Zea > Zea mays. The sequence goes on from NC_050105.1 coordinate 59,363,872, forward strand.
TCACTGTCCATCCGGTTCCGCCCCGACCAGGACGAGCTGCGGTCGACGTGGCCGCAGCGCGCGTGGACGCTGGCGGGCACGGCGGCCATCCTCTCCTCCCTGTCCACGTCCGCCTCCCTCGCGGCCTCGGGCTCCGGCTCGCCCGCGGAGCCAATCGCCGCGGCGCTGGCGGCCTACTCCCTCGCAGACCTCGCCACGGGAGTCTACCACTGGTTCGTCGACAACTACGGCGACGCCGCCACGCCCGTGTTCGGCTCCCAGATCGCCGCGTTCCAGGGCCACCACCGCTACCCGTCCACCATCACGCTGCGGGAGACATGCAACAACCTGCACGCGCTAGCGCGCGGCGCCGCGCTCGCGCTCGCCCCCGTCGACGCCGCGCTCTCCGCCACGGGCGCGCCAGCCGCCGCGCACGCGTTCGTCGGCGCCTTCACGGCGTGCGTCGTGCTGAGCCAGCAGTTCCACGCGTGGGCGCACGAGAAGCGCCGCAGGCTGCCGCCCGGCGTCGAGGCGCTGCAGGACGCCGGCGTGCTCGTGTCGCGCGCGCAGCACGCCGCGCACCACCGCCAGCCGTACAACACCAACTACTGCATCGTCAGCGGCATGTGGAACGGGCTGCTTGACAGATACAAGGTGTTCGAGGCGCTGGAGATGGTCGTCTACTTCCGCACCGGCATCCGCCCGCGGTCGTGGGGCGAAACCGACGCCTCGTGGAAGGAGGACACCGGCGCTGAAGCTGCCGCCGCCGCCGCCAGTAATGCTGGTCTGTTACAGACAGCGGGCATCAGCTCTGACTCTGACTGACGGTATGCGCTGATGCACATAGAAGCACACAAAGAGTACTTCAGCTATCACACAGGTGCATTAGTTAACAAAAGGTTGCACTCAAACGAGATTTTATTGTTTTAATTGATGGGATTGAAGGCTCAAGAACAGTCTCCTACATAAGGGAGAGAACACGTCTCCAGACAAATTTGCGTCTTTTCGGGTCACAATCAAAACAACACATCTTCTTTCTTTGTTTCTTTTGTGTAATTCTTATATGTTGTGATATATCGTAGCTAAGGTTCGGAGAGGAAAAAGATTGGTGATGTCTGGAATTTCATCATTTTCCACATCCTTTTCCTTCTGTGTCCCAAGAATTTCCTTTGCCAACAGTTTTCTTGTGGTTGGGATTTAAGAGGATTTCCATTTCGTGGCGCGGAACCTTTTGAGCTATTCTAGCCGCATGCTCTACGAATTTCAGAGCCCTTGTCTTTTCACTAGAGCGTTCGGATCAGTCAGCCAAATTAAACCACATTCAAATGAGATGATCCACTCCGTCAGTCTTCGCCGAATCAATGGCTCAACTAAATAAATGGCTCAACTAATCCCGCACACACGCAACGCACTTGTTATGGTGCCATCCCACGACCTACCAGCGGCCCCTGGTTGGATGCAGGCATGCATCAAGGCGCACTAGATCCTAAAGACTTACCTCTGGACTAACAGACACTGAATACTGCATCCTGAACAACGACACTTATCTGGCGGACTACATTAACTGAATGCAGATGCAGAAACTTTCAGTAAAGTGTTTGCTGTCTCTCCGATGACCAACTGGGCAGCAGGTTATTTGGCGACATTTCTCCCACCAGCTCACAAAACTGATTTAACACTGATTTGAGTGATCAGTTGCTGGAATCTTGCTCGCCCGAGAGCCTTTGTCAAAAAGATCTGCCAGCTGTTCTTCAGTTGCAGTATAGGTCAGCTTGATTTTCCCTTCATCGATGCTGTCCCAGATGAAATGGTAATGCACATCGATATGTTTACTTTGATCATGAAACACAGAGTTCTTACTGAGTGCAATGGCTGGTTGGCTGTGGCTGTCCACCCTGATCTCTGGCGGCGCAACACCTGAACCGGTCATTTCACTGAGTAACCTGGCAAGCCAAATTGCTTGACATGCTCCCATTGCAACCGCGATGTATTCTGCTTCACACGAAGAAGAAAGAGCAACAACTTTCTTCTTCGATGAGAGCCATGAGATAGGAATATAGGATTACCTCCAAGAAAAAAGTTGACTCCAGTTGTGCTCTTTCGGCTGTCCACGTCACCGGCCAGATCTGCATCGCTCTAGCCGACGAGCATTGGTTCCCATCTTTTTTGTCTGAAATTATGAAGCCCATAGTTCCTTGTTCCGACTACATAACGCAGTACCCGCTTGACTGCAGCGAAGTAATCCTCCTTTGGTTCCTCCATAAACCGGCTGAGATAGCCAACTGAGAATGCAAGGTCTGGTCAAGTATGAAGCAAATGTTGGGAATAGTCCCACACATTGTGTGTTATAGAGGAGCAAGTATGGTTTATATGGTTGATGGTGCAACCCCTCTAATGAGCTAGCTTTTTGGGGCAGTGTTGTCCCAACAAGCCCAAAGCCCGCTGTCATGCGTGCGGCGCATGTGTCATGGCCCGGCAGCCTGAGTAGGCATGCCGTGTGTGTGGGCGGCCCGACGAACACGTCATGTTGTCGGTGGTTCGGTTCCAACATCAAATACCTCAACACTCTGACTACACTTCTATACTCTGTGGCGTTCACCTTCTTCTCATTCCTATAAATGCTGAGTTTGAGACGATGTTCCATAGGTGTACTGCTCTGGTTGCACTCACCAAACCCGCAGCACTGCAGGAGCTTGTTAACATATGTAGTTCGACGAAATGATATGCGTGTTAGATAATATGGTGCCTGGTATCGATTCCTAAGCCCCTAGAATACCAATCCATAAGTGGAAATCCTCGATGATGAGTAGATATGTTCCACTGAGAGGAATAGGGGAACATACTTTCGTTGTTGTTGTGTTGACGCATCCTGGCAAAGTGGTGATGGAGAGTGGTCACTGCCGCCGGCGTCATCTCCGTTGCCCTGCAGAGGAACAATAGGCATCGGGATCCGGGCCGCCGTTTGTCGCCGTTCTTTCGGTCACTCCGACGCTTAGGCAATGAGGCCTCTCTGTTGTGGATTAGGGTTTCGGGCGAGTACTAGCGTTTGCTAGCCTATGACCTCTTAATCATTTATATATCGTCGTGTGACCTGGGGCTCCAACCAAGGTTAGCGTGGGCGCTCCTAATCCAGGGCCCAATTTAAGGAGATGGATAGTTGGGTTAAGCCCAATCCATTCACTGAAGACCGACTATAGAGGACACACCCAACAATCCCCTCTTTGTTCTCTACATTCCTTATACTCAACTTTTCTGGATTCCATCACTTGACAAGTTTACACATAGAGACCAAAGCGTGACAATGACCAATTAAGTATCACCATACTCATTGAGTACAACATGCTCCCCTACTTCAAAACGAAAAGGTACTTTACTAGGTTGCAATCTGTAGCCCCTTTGATTCAACATCATAGGCACCCCCTTAAACCCATGCCGGCTATGTGTTGTCTTAATACATTGGGTGGAAGGCCTTTTTGTCACACCCGGGTTTCAGGGGTCCAAAACCCGGGCGCGAAATAATCACCAGGTGTGCTGGGACCAAGTCTCACACATATGATGAATAGTGGTACAGAAACAAATGTCACATCTTTACTATATAATAGGAGTCCTGCACAAAATAAATAAATAATTACATCATGAGGAGACAATGATCCAGCAACCCAAAGTTGACTGGGAGATGACGATCTAGACCTCTCACGAACACATCACAGCATCCTCCATGCGCCTCATCCTGCGGTACCTGTTCTTGACCTGTGGGGGGTGTGAGATAACAAGAGTGAGCTCACATACGTTCATCGCTTAACAAGTTGTGGGGAATAATGTGCATGAACTCGCCTAAGGTGGGAGCTCATGTGAAGTGTAAGGCTTACCAAAGAGGATGGTTAAAGCTGAGCATTGCTTTTAAAGTTGATCAAAATTTTATTAGCAGTTACTAAATGTAAGCGAATACAAAACCATAGTAATAGTAAATAATAATAATAATAATCCCAATGCGATGCATATGACAAATTGAATTTAATTCCATAAATTAATCATGTGAGTGTCCGAGCTGCTCATGACCGTGAGCACGACTAGTATATCAGTTTTACACTCTGCAGAGGTTGCACATCTTTACCCACAAGTCATGTTACCCATCTGCCAAGGGATCGCAACTTCCCATACACCTCTACCAAGGAAGCGAGGCAGGGTAACACTACAAGGCCTTTACAAAGTTCCACTAGCTTCAGAAAACCCGCTACAGTTTCTAGGAAGCTCCAATGCAGGGACCCCTCACCTGACCGCCATCGCAGCAAAATCTACCCAAGGGCCTCCCTACACTGACCACTCCCCTACTGCCCTTGCCCCTTTTGGGTAAGGTAGTCCTCCACTAGCTTTCCTAATTAGTCAGCCAAGGGCGTCCCATACCACCCTTGTGGTAGCACTGTTTCCCGGATGGTTCTCCATGTTCCAATTAACAAAATGATCTTATCATGAATGTTAAATAACAAACTGATAATAAAAGTGTGATCATGAATAATGTATATCTCTATACCCAAAACCACATAAAGCAATAACAAGTACTACCCAAAAAGTTCAGTGGTAATAAAGGTATAAAGATAGTCAAACTAGGGTAACCTAAAGGGTCCCATCAAAATTAACCTATGCAGATCATTATGATTAATAAGAACATGACTGGGTAAAAAGAAGTGATCAAGGGCACAACATGCCTGGGACTTGAGATTCCAGGTACCAACTTGCTCTTCAAGTGACTCGTAACCTCGCTGCTGGTCATAGCAATACAAACAAACATGACATAGGCAAAATTAACATCACATCAAACATAAGTACAAACTGAATAATAATGATCTACGCGAAGCTACGAGATCATGGATTCGCGAACCACTAAAATCAGAGTTATGGTTAAAGAATTAGGATTTATGGTAGATCTATGTGGTTTAAATATTAAACTATATTATAAATTGGTTAGTGTATATCATATGATTCTATAAATAATTAACTCAACCTCAATCTTAATTATAGCTTAACTAGAGACCATATTTTTAATCAAATTATAATTATGGATAGGTTAACTTCGATTAGAGGAGTTAATCTATTAAACATAGGATATACAAATTTCTAATAATAAAAGTATGGGGTGCAATAAATGTTAGTGTCATACTGTATAGATGATATTATTATGAATCTAACGCAATTCGAACAGATCAAATCGAAGTTACGGTTAAAAAGTTACAAATTTCTATAGATTTAGTAGTGGTGTACAAAAGAAATTAAGTACACAATTTCAGTTTAGGTTTCATAACAAAGTTACTAGGTGATAGACAATATTAATATGAATTTAATACAACTGGAATGGATCAATTTGGAGTTATAATAAATTAAATATGAATTAAACAAGTTTCTAGATTTATTTTTATACTAAAAATTATTTTCTGAATTGTTTTATCCCTTTTATTCTTCTCCTAGGCTGCGGTCACCATTTATTAGAAGCACATGGTGGATTCTGCAAATTCTAGGACTACCTTGTGATGGTTTTATAACAGACTGAGGCTGCGGGTTGATCGTTTAAGAACTTGAGGACTCATATGCAAAACTTACAGGCCGAAGGGGTATCGGCCACCATGAACCGTCCGATCCACATTAGACGGCCCTGATTAGATCACCACTTTGAATGAAGCGATACTTACAGTGGACCGTTGGATCCCAGATCCCCGACCCAGATTTAATCAAGTCGGATTCAATCCCCATCCGTTGATATGCACATCAACAGTGGTGGATCCACAAACCGAACCGGTATCTGATGATGTAATCTCAGCCACCAGCGCGATGATCAACGACCCTCGATTCGAATGCCCCTATTCTCCCCTCACACCGATACCAGCCTGGCGGTCCAAGGCAAACGCGGCAGCGCCATGACCGGCATCGGGCGCCCCACGCATCAACAACGCACTCCTGACGTGACTACCCTTAACACAACGCGAAGCATAAGGCAAACCCAGTCGTGGGTGTCATACCGGGATGGAGACGCAGTCGACCCAGTCCACAGCGCGGAGCGGAACTGCGTCGGTGTGAGAACGACGGTGAGAAATTGCCGCCGCGACAGTGGCCGCCGCCCCCGCCCGATCGAGGTCGACACCCGATTCCTTCCGCTCAGGCGCCCTTCCGATGCAGTCATGAGAAGTAAGATGCATGCTTACTGCAAATGTCATAATTATTTTTCTCATGCCACCAATGATTATAACGTTTTCTGAAGATAGATACAATCGGCCATAAATGATGGTTGGTTGAGTTTTCAGGAGATGCAAGTGGACACACAACCTTTTCCTATCAATACAATAGAGCTAGCAGGCAAAAGGGTCTTGGTTCGGCGGCCATAAGTGGCCGATAAAGGCAAATGAAAAAACATCATCATTGGTGATCCTCGCACGTCAAATATATCACAAGGAGGAATTGCTCGGAAAGCTTCAGAGAAAAAGACTAACAAGTCCAGAGGCACCGCGGGGCAGACTCAATCGAACAGTCGAGCAAAGGTCACTGCCGCAAGCATAGCGAATTGTCCGGGCGCCTTAGAATTAGATCTAGTTTAGTCTTCCACAACAATTTCTACTCGGCTCTACGCCAATTAGAGGAGCACTGGGCGGCCTGCCGATCCAGAGCAACCTCTTGGAACTCCCCCCCTCAACGGGATCTGTGGCAGAACCGCCCGAATTATTCCAGCTTAAGTGCCCAAGTCACGCCTTAGAGGCAGCAACACACTTAAATCGGAATAACCCGCCAGTCCCTCAGATCTAGTCTGATAAAACCACTTACCAAGGATCGGGAACCACTAGCTCACGCGAAGGTGAGGCACAGAGAGAATACAATAATCATGAAACCACAAATTAAGGTACTGGAGTTATTACATAAATCAGAGTTTTGACAAAAGATAACAAGTTCGGGATTAAATGCAGCGGATAATCAATAACGTCAACACTGAGGAATAGGGCAAGGCCTAGTCCCTACTCCTCCTAATCCTCTCCTGCCGAGGCAGCATCCCACTCAACCGTCCAACCCGGTGGCAGGGTGGAAGGCCAAGTCACACCATCAACCATATCATGTAGCGTACCTGAAAAAAATATGCCACAAGCAAGGCTGAGTATACTAATACTTAGCTAGACTTGCCCGGTGTGAGGAGTCTACTCCTCTACCTCTAGAGCATGCAATTGTTTGGCTAAGGGGTTTGGTTTGCCAAAAGCACTAGCTGAGTCTAAAAACAGGTTTAGCTTTTCCGGTTCTAGCATAATTAATTTAGCTAGGTTTGCTCCTTTCTAAGCATACATGGTAACAATCATTTAGTACAATCAACATGTTATCTCAAGTAAAACCTCATTTCACTTTTTACTCAATGCAGTACAAGGGGTCAAGCAGTCTCATTAGCTGCGAGAAGCAGACGATTCGAATCGAGTTTTTAACCTTGCAAGGTAAACCTAAACACACGACATGTAGGGGCACTTCGTCCCCACACACATCAACTGTCCCCATCGATTCCCCGTTCGCGGCCAGGGCTCACCGCCTTGGCATACAATGCTCCACTGACCCCGGCTGCCGCCGTGCAGTGACCGCATTTGTACCCACCATAGCTAGCATGGGAGACCCAGTCTCAGGACATGCGCCCGTCTTCACTCAAGTACTAGGCTTACCGGTTACCATATTTCCTGACATGTGTTTACTACTTTCAAACGCTTGACTCTGGTATCCACACATTAATCCTTAATTCCATTTCCGTCTCATGAACAAGGCATCCACCCTGGATCCAAGTCCATAGACCATCATAGATCCCGTTATCAAGATGAATACAAGCAATGCCTGACCTCGTGCGAGTGCAAGAAAAATCACTCGACTTCTACCGAGACCCTAATTAGCAAAGCAGCTACTCGACCTAACAGATTAGTATCCATCTCAAAAAGGAATCCTGAGTTCATGCAACTAAGGGTTTCAAGCAACTCCTACAGCTAAGTGCACATTACAAACCTACAATCATTAAGTGTAGTAAAGTAGCATATATAATGGTTATGCATAAAACCGGGGCTTGCCTTCAAAAGCTGATGCTGTGGGGAGATCCTCGGTGGTAGGCTGTTGAGCTGGCTCCTGGGCTTCCTCTTGGGTAGCTCCTTGCTCGGAGATGAGCATGTACTCCCCATCAACGAGGTTGCAATCTAAATGAATGCAATGAATAAGAGATATATATGCCATGGTATGTAAATTAATAATTGAAATGCGAGGTGAAGTGCTCAAGTTAGCAGGGCAGGTCTTAGCTCCTTTATTCAAGGTTCTTAGGGTATACTTGGCAATTAGAAGTAGGTGTGGTCAATCTAGGAAGTTGGATTAAGGTTGTACTCAACAATCCCTATATGTCTTAGTGATGATTGAATAGGGTTCTTGGCTGAAGCATTTATGACTTAACTTAGTACTTCATTTACCCCTTCTTTCCCTTTTTATTTATGCTTCTTAGAGTAGGTTTGAATTACCATATAGCTTCAAAACTTTCCAAAAATTCTGTAACAATTACAGTGGCTTCTCACTGGTTTGCATAACTCAGTCTCAAAAATTGAGGCTTAAAATGATAATGGTTTTCTCTATACTAAAATATTAAAATTTAGGGCAGAGGGGGTGCTTTGAACTACAACTCTCTTCTAACAGTGGATTTTTCCCTAAGGTTTATTTTTGCTAGCATTTAGGGGTAATAATAAGACTTTGTACCAAAGTTTTGCCAATGATATTCACTAGTCATTTTATTACGATTTTCTAAAGTTTTAGGGCCTAGTGGTGCTTTCTACTACTACTATATTTGAAAAATGTCAAACAATAGATTTCCTAATTTTTCTATATTCTTCTTTGCGCAAGAGCAATCATTCTAGAAGTTGGCTAATTTTGCTCAACGGGAAGGGGTGGTAGAATTTCTTGGAAGAGATGACCTTTTTCAAGGGGTAGGGAGTGAGGTGTATTATATCATATTTTTATCTTAGTTTCATATTTTTCTCTAGTGGTTACATCATAAGTAATTGTGTAAAAATTGGTTTGCTCACTATTTCACATTTGAAGCCTTTCTTTTGATTTATTTGAAGTATTGGCTAAATCTAAGTTCTATTTGTTTAACTCACTTACTGTGATGGTTTGGGGTGTTCACCATTTTTGTAGTGGTATGCTAGTAGTTAGAGGTCTACTGAATTTTTCTTGCCATTATTGTATTTACCCTTATGTTTTTAATCATGGCTTTTCTTGATTTCTTAATGCCTAATAAAATTATAACCTTAGATTAGCACTAGGCTAGGGTGCCATGTATTTTTCCTGGGTTCTATATAACTAAGGTATACTAGAAAAAATATGGTCATCCTCTGGTTTTTATTTTCTATCACCTCTTTCATTTTTCTAAAGTTTGGGCAGAAACAATTTTTAATGGACATTTCTGGTTTATTTTTGTATACTGTGGTGTTCATTATTTTTAAACAATGCATATGCTAGGTAAGTATCTCTATAAATTTTCTCCAGTCCAGTATAGAAGTATTTCTATTTTTCACTGTATTAATAAGGTTTGGGTAATTTCCTAATTTAAATTCAAACTCTAAAAATTAGTTTAGAAGACATGATGTTTACTACTTTTATTTGATAGTGCATAAATCACAGATTTAAAGAATTGAATTTCAAATGAAAAAGGAAAATCTACTTTGCGCTAGGGTCCCTAGTATATTTTTCCTGCGTCTCTTACAAACAAGTCCTCGGGCTACTATTCCACCGAGTCTCTGACAATGCTGAAAACCCCTTGGGGTAAATCTAAATCTAACTCGCGGTCCTACCCTATTGGAACAGTACCCGCGGCGGAGAAAAGGGCGGCAGGGCTTACCGGCGGCGAAATAGCTCCGGTGAGGTGTCCAGGGAAGTCGGGGAGGTTACGGCTGTCACTTCGAGGTACAGATCGGCGTCGGAGATGGCCGGAGTTGGTCGGTCCTCGTGCGCAGGCGGGGGAGTTCGTCGGCGGGGAGTGATCCGGCCTGCTCACGGCGGGATGGTTCAATCGGTTGGCTCGGTAAGCTTTACCAAGTGACGCAGAGGTGGTCTACGCGAGGAATTGGAAAATGGCGCAGTGACTTACCCGGTCCACGGTTGCCGGTGAGCGGAAGGAGTCCGGCGAGGGTGATTCTGATTTTCCGGTGAGGCAGGGTCTCGGTTCTTGCTTGGAGAAGCTTCACGGCTCCACGGGGAAGCTATCCAGGGGCTCGGGCGAGACTAGGTGCATATGGAAATGGCTGGCTGTGGTGGCCGGTGCTCGGGTGGCTCGGGCGGGCGGCGTAGACCTCGCCGGAGCTAAGAGCTTGGTCTGGACAGTGAGGGCAAGTAAGGAGTGGAGTGTTGCGCGTCCGGGTGGCTTTATAGGCGCGGGCACGGTGCACGGTCGGGCGTGGACCGGCACGAGGGCGCGGGCGCGCACGGCTCGGCGCGGGCGCGTGGGCTGGCATTTACCGGCGCGTCAGCCGCGGTCGAGCACGTGGCACATTGCTTCTGCTCCTGTTCTAACGCCGATAGGCTTCATATCTTTGCAAATTTGGGCAAGATCGTCGTGTAAGATTTGTTCCCTGATGTAAGCTTTATCGTTTATGTGTTGGAGCCGAGGGATTTTCGGCCATGTACAATGAGTTGTCGTGTCATCAAGTTGCCAGTGTCTCACTGCTGCGTCCCAAGGAAAAACCATGTCAAAACATGTCAAATGGCTGAGATTTGCATCTAAACTTTTCTAGGACGTGCCTAAGGTAATTTGGCGCCATGTTTATATTTGGGTATTGTGGATTTGAGCTTTGGAAAACAGAGAACATGGCTAAACTTTACGAAGAGGTCAAAATTCATATTCTTTTCCCATTGAGTTTTCACTTGAGGGGTTATTTTGGGAATATTGCAAAACCCCTCTGATGAAACTTCCTTACTACATTTTGTAGCTTATTTAATGTACTATAACTTTGTTATTTGGTCCTCATCATGATTTTATGTTTTTCACAATCTCTTTTACAAATTTTCCCCTTTGCACTTAAATGGCTTACTTAGAGTTATTTTAGGTTTTGTGCATTTTTCTCACTTTGTGGTGCCTGATATGGTTAAGGTATGATCCTTAAGATAAAAAGACTTACTCAAATTTTTGCTTCTCAAGTTTTGGGGTCTTTTGCTCAATTATGTTTACATGTGATAATGGCCACCAGTTGGGTACTGAGAAGAAACCCTAGGTAACACTTGGGTGTTACAACCTTCCCCCTTAAAAGAATCTCGTCCCGAGATTTAGGTCAGAATCCTCCAGGGGTGAAGAGGAGGTTACGACCTTTTTTTCATGGTGTGGGTTTGTTTATTAAGGTCCTTTAGAAACCTGCTCTTCGAATATCATCCTCTTTGCAACTTCAGAAGGAATTCCTTTTTGTTTTTGTTTCATAGCTTAACTTGGGTTATGTTAATATCATCTTTCTTATATTGGGATTCAAAGGGCAGGGGGCTAGGGTATGTTTATGTACCGATCTCCTTAGGTAGACAATCGGGGTAATTCGCGCGTAGAAATTCCTCAGTCTCCCAGGTAGCCTCTTCCTCTGAATGGTTGCTCCATTGGACCTTATACATTTTGATCGACCTCACATGAGTTGATCTTTCCTTGCAATCCATAATCTTGGAGGGGTGCTCTTGGTATGATAGATCTAGCTCTATCTCCACATCTGGTTCTGCTACGACCTCGGTTGGTATTCGAATACATTTCTTCAATTGGGATACATGGAATACATTGTGAATGGCAGACAACTTTGGAGGTAGCTTCAATTTGTATGCCACGGGTCCACATGCTTCTATGATCTCATAAGGCCAATGTAGCGAGGGGCTAACTTGCCTTTGATCCCAAACCTTTGCACTCCTTTTGTGGGCGATACCTTCAGATATACGAAATCTCCCACTTCAAATTGGAGGGGTTTCCTTCTCTTGTCATGGAGGGGTTTCCTTCTCTTGTCATGGTAGCTCTTTTGCCTGGCCTGAGCAGCTTCTAGGTTCTTCCTAATCAGCTTGACCTTTCTTTCAGCTTCCGACACTAGGTCAGGCCCAAAGATTTCTCTTTCGCCGGGCTGTGACCAGTTGAGGGGTGTTCGACACCTTCTTCCATATAGGGCTTCAAAGGGTGCCATCTTCAGGCTGGATTGATAACTGTTGTTATAAGCAAACTCTGCCAAAGAGAGGCACTTATCCTAGTTCTTGTCGTTATCAATAGCATAAGCCCTTAGCATATCTTCAAGAATTTGATTTACTCTTTCAGTCTGGCCATCAGTCTGGCGGTGGTAAGCTGAACTTCTTATTAGCTTGGTTCCCAAGGACTCTTGCAATTTCTCCCAAAATCTGGCTATGAATTGGGCTCCCCGGTCAGAGACAATTGTCCGGTGTAATCCGTGCAAACACACAATTCGGTCAATATACAACTCTGCATACTTATGAGTCTTGTCGGTGGTATGCACTAGAAGAAAATGTGCCACTTTTGTCAATCGGTCCACAATGACCCAGATTGAATCATGATGTCGAGAGGTGTTGGGCAGACTCACAATGAAATCCATGCTGATGTCATCCCATTTCCATGAAGATATTGGTAGGGGTTGCAAGGCACCAACTGATTTTAAGTGGCTTGCCTTTATCCTCTGACAGGTGTAACATTCCGAGATACATATTGAGCTATCTCCCTCTTCATTCTGGTCCACCAATATAGGGGCTTCAGATCATGGTACATCTTGGTGCTTCCTGGGTGCATGGAGAATTTGGAGAGATGAGCCTCATCCAAGATTTTCTTCTTGAGGTCTCTATTTTTAGGAACCACCAATCTGTCTTCAAACCATAGTATCCCCTTGCGGTCTTGGCGAAAGCACTTGTACTTTTCCACTTTCTGGTTAAGATTCTCTTCGATGACTTGTACTCCCTTGTCACTGAGTTGGGCCATAATGATCTGGTCCAACAAGGTGGGTTCAACGGAGATATGAGACAAGGTACCAGAAGGAATCACTTCGATCCTCATCTTGTTCAACTCATCACACAGGGCATTGATGCGAGAATCCATCACCATACAGTTGCATTGTGACTTTCGACTCAGGGCATCTGCTACCACATTAGTTTTACCCGGGTGGTAATGCACTTCCAAGTCGTAGTCCTTGATCAATTCTAGCCATCTTCTCTGCCTCATGTTGAGATCAGCCTGAGTAAAGATGTACTTGAGGCTCTTGTGATCTGTATAGATGTTGCAGTGGGTTCCCATCAAGTAGTGCCTCCACATTTTTAATGCATGAACCACGACTGCTAACTCTAAGTCATGAGTAGGGTAATTTTGCTCATGAGGTCTGAGTGCTCTCGATGCGTAGGCAATGATTCGGTTGTCTTGCATCAAAACACAATCTAGTCCAGTGCTAGAGGCATCACAATATACATCAAACGACTTGTTGTTGTAAGGCTGCACTAACACAGGTGCTGTGGTCAGATGTTGCCTCAAGGCGTGGAAGGCATCTTCACATTTCTGACCCCATTCGAATTTTGCTCCCTTCTTCAATAATTCTGTCATGGGCTTCGCAATTCAAGAGAAATATGGAATAAATCATCGATAATAACCGGCCAATCCTAGAAAACTCCGAATCGAGCGAACAGTCGTGGGTGGCTTCCAATTCATCACCTCTTGCACATTATCCGGATCAACAGCTATGCCATCTTTAGAAATAGTGTGACCCAATAATGTAATCTCCTTTAGCCAGAAATCACATTTTGAGAATTGGCATAAAGGCGGTGTTCTCTCAGACGTTGTAGCACTACATGCAAATGACCGGCATGCTCTTCTTCGTTCCTTGAGTACACCAAGATATCATTGATGAAAACCACCACAAATTTGTCCAGTTCAGGCATGAAGACCGAATTCATCAGATACATGAAGTATGCGGGTGCATTTGTCAACCCAAATGACATCACTAGGTACTCATACAACCCATATCTGGTTGAGAAGGCAGTCTTTGGAATATCACTTGTTCGTATCTTGATCTGATGATAGCCGGAGCGAAGATATATTTTGTAAAACACCTTGGCTCCAACCAATTGATCGAAAAGAACATCAATACAAGGAAAATGATACTTGTTTTTTATAGTCACCGCATTGAATGGGCGGTAATCTATACATAATCTCAAGCTTTTATCTTCTTCTTCACGAACAAGGCTGGACATCCCCAAGGTGAAGTACTTGGGTGGATGAAACCCTTGTCTTGCAATTCTTGCAACTGCTTCTTTAGTTTCGCCAACTCAACGGGTGGCATCCGGTAGGGCCTCTTAGAGATAGGTGTCGTTCTCGGTTGTAAGTCGATGGCAAACTCGATATCCCGATCTGGCGGCATTCCTGGCAACTCATTAGGAAAAACATCTGCATAACCACAGACCACTAGAATTTTCTTCAAGGGTAGTTCTATCATGGAAAAAGCACATGATCGAGCGGTCTCTTGGCTGGGAAGGTACAATGTAAGGTCTCCGAAGGTAGGAGAACGGATTTCCAGAGCTCTGGCAGCCACATCCAACACCACCTGGTGTTGAGTCATCCAGTCAGCTCCGAGAATGATGTCCATGCCCTCTAATCCCAAAATCAGCAGTGTAGTTTTGAAGATTTTACTTCCCAGTGAGATAGGCACGTTTCGATTTAATTAATTTGTTACAATTTTTCCCCCAGGCGTTGCTATCATGAAAGACCCTTGGGTATGATAGAAAGGCAGTTGGCATTTACCGCTGAATTTCTGGCTAATGAAGCTGTGATGCACCATAGTCAAATAGAACCAATGCAGGTTGATGAAAAACTAAAAAGGTACCAGTCATGACGGGTGCTCCTTCAGGTAGCTCCTCCAGAGTAGTGAAGTTGAGCTTCCCTTGTCTGACTTGCACTTTCTACTTCCTCCCTTTGTTTTGGTCTAGTGCTGGTATCTGCCTTGGCTGATTCCGTGGGCAATTCTTGGCATAGTGGCCCAAATTGCCACACGTGAAACACTTGTTTCCATTCCCTTGGCGGAACTGCTGCTGCTGATTGTTCCTTGGAGCGGGAGCGTGGAAATAGTTGGGTGCTTGCTGCTGTTGTGGCGGCCTCATAACCCATCTTCCTGCCTGCTGCTGGAATCCTCTGCTCTGACTGTTGGAGACAATCCAGAATCTCTGGGGTGGAGCTGAGGGTCCTGACATTGGTGCCTTCCTCTTCTTTTCTGCCCGGTGAGCTACAATACAGTCTTCTTGTGATATGGCAAGGTTGACCAGTTCATTGAAGCTGTCAGCCCGAACAGTGTTGAGGCGCTCACGCAGCTTGGTGTTGAGTCCCCTACAGAAACAGTCTCTTTTCTTTTTGTCTGAATCTGCATGATAGCCTGCATACTAGCATAGGTTGTTGAAGGCCTAGGCATACTGTAGCACAGTGCGGGTTCCCTGAGTCAAAGCCAAGAACTCGTTGAGCTTGCGGTCCAGAATCCCTGCTGGAATATGGTGTCCCCTGAAAGCCGTCTTGAACTCCTCCCATGTCACCTCATGGTCAGCAGGCAACATGGTGCGGAAATGGTCCCACCATGTCCTAGCAGGTCCGCGAAGCTGCTGTGCGGCAAAATGGGTCTTCGTGTCGCCAGGGCAAGCTCCTGTGAGGAGTGGGAACTTGGACTCCACAACCCTTAGCCACACGTCAGTGTCTAACGGATCCTCTGCCTTGGTGAACAAGGGTGGCTGCGTGCTCAGGAACTCTTGATAGGTTGTCGCGGCTAGTGGACGTTGCGGCTGGCCTCCACCATACTGCTGAGGGTGGGGCTGGCGCTGCAATAGCTGCCGTAGAATCTAATTCTGCCGAGCCATTAGCTCCTGCACCATGGGAGATGGAGGAGGTGGCGGGGGAACCTGCTCGTTCTGCCCGTGACGCTGCCTAGCTGCCATCTGAAAACAGAAATTTTCGCCTTTGTTATCTCGACACATGGTTCCTACAAAATCCTTTATATTATGAGAGGAAAGTGTCATAACATAGTAATGAAATCAAACGAGAATAACATGCTGCATTCATTTCATTACTCATAAAAGTTTTCTCTAGGTTACAACATATTAGGGGAATTTACCCATAAGCCTAGTCCAAAATCTGATGACAACTAAGCTCACGTGGGTTCCTGTCCTCCTAGTATGTCAAACTAACTCATCAACCCCGAGTGGTAGAGGCAACACTGGATGCGGATGAAGGGGGCATTCCGGAGGGAGTCGCATTTTGACCAGGAGCTGGCTCTAATTCCTCGGGAGCCTCCTCTCCCTCGCTTCCTACCTCATTTTCCTCCATGTCCTAGTGGTGCATCTCCAGGTGGTCGTTGGCTTCCTCAAGTTCCTCCTACACATCGTGGAGCTGGATTTCTAGGATATCGATAGTGTTATCCTGGATTTCCGCCTGCTGCTCTAAGGTCGCGATGCACTAGCTTAACTGTTCTACCTGTAGGTCCTTCTCCACCAATTCTGAAGACAAGTTGACCACGAAGTCCTCTTTACTGTCGAGGGTGATCTTAGTGGTCTGAGCAAGGTTAGTGAGGTGTGCCACGACGTCGCTCTGCAGGGCCTGTAGGCGGTACAATGCGCTCATGCACTGAACAGTGATCCTCCCAACTTGGTCGGGATGCATAGCCCATACATCTTTTACGTGGCTCACTCGGTTGCACCACATGGGGTCATCCCTCTTCTCGGCGGGGAAGAGTCCCAGTGGATGCATCACCATCTCCAAGGGATGGTATCCGCAGAAGGTCGTCAAGGTCTTCATAGCTGCGGCCTCGGTGGTGTCGTCCGCCCTGAACCCAATAGTCTCGGAGTCAAGGGAACGCCAACCCGACTGCAGAGTGTGAGCCTCCAGAGTTAACCAAACCCTACAACACGGCACCCGATGCTCCTCATATAGCTGCACCGTATACAGAGGGGGTGTAGGGTAACCGGCAGAGCAGAGCACCTCCCACAAGATAGAGGGAAAACCCTCATGGGAAAGGTAGTCGGAACTGAAGCGAGTGTCTCCTCCATTGATGGGGTGGGTGAAGTGATCTGTGAAAGTGGGTTAGACGTAAACGTTATGGTAGTGGAAAGGAAAAACATGTGCCCGGGTTGATTAAAAGGAGGTGGATTGAATTAGATTCATCTACTCATCTCGTTATTCATTATTAACCCTATTTGTTACCTTCATACTTAGATGCATATTTCCTTAGTTTCTAGTTTCTTCATATTTTATAGTGCATGCATGCTGGAAAGAACGCCTCCTCACCGATTAGAGGGGTGCTTAGAAGGCATCCCTACAATTCTAAGACTGGCCTATATGGCCTACTTATATAGCCACCTATTTTCCCCACTATTACTAAGGCCTTTCATCCTAGGTCTAGCGTTCTAGTCCTAACGATTCCAACACCGGTTTCTAAGACAAGTTTTATTTTGGAAAAGTTGGCATTCAAGACTTATTGATTTCTCTGTAGTGGTACTTGCTCTGATACCGGCTGTGGCAAAACCGTCCAAATTATTCCAGCTTAAGTGCCCAAGTCACGTCTTAGAGGCAGCAACACACTTAAATCGGAATAACCCGTCAATCCCTCAGATCTAGTCTGATAAAGCCACTTACCAAGGATCGGGTACCACTAGCTCACGCGAAGGTGAGGCATAGAGAGAATACAATAATCATGAAACCACAAATTAATGTACTAGAGTTATTACATAAATCGGAGTTTTGACAAAAGATAACAAGTTCGGGATTAAATGCAGCGGATAATCGATAACGTCGACACTGAGGAATAGGGCAAGGCCTAGCCCGTACTCCTCCTGATCCTCTCCTGCCGAGGCAGCATCCCACTCAACCATCCAACCCGGTGGCAGGGTGGAAGGCCAAGTCACACCATCAGCCATATCCTATAGCGTACCTGAAAAAAATATGCCACAAGCAAGGCTGAGTATACTAATACTCAGCTAGACTTACCCGGTGTGAGGAGTCTACTCCTCTACCGCTAGACCATGCAGTTGTTTGGCTGAGGGGTTTGGTTTGCCAAAAGCACTTGCTGAGTCTAAAAACAGTTTTAGCTTTTCCGGTTCTAGCATAATTAATTTAGCTAGGTTTGCTCCTTTCTAAGCATACATGGTAACAATCATTTAGTACAATCAACATGTTATCTCAAGTAAAACCTCATTTTACTTTTTACTCAATGCAGTACAAGGGGTCAAACAGTCTCATTAGCTGCGAGAAGCAAACAATTCGAATCAAGTTCTTAACCTTGCAAGGTAAACCTAAACACATGACATGTAGGGGCACTCTATCCCCACACACGCCAACCGTCCCCATCGATTCCCCGTTCGCGGCCAGAGCTCACCACCTTGGCATACAATGCTCCACTGACCCCGGCTGCCGCCGTGCAGTGACCGCACTTGTACCCACCATAGCTAGCATGGGAGACCCAGTCTCAGGACAAGTGAGGAGGAAAGTCCGCGCCCGGCTTCACTCAGGTACTAGGCATACCGATTACCATATTTCTCGACATGTGTTTAGTACTTTCAAACGCTTGACTCAGGTATCCACACATTAATCATTAATTCCATTTCCGTCTCATGGACAAGGCATCCACCCTGGATCCAAGTCCATAGACTATCATAGATCCCATTATCAAGATGAATAGAAGCAATGCCTGACCTCGCGCGAGTGCTAGAAAAATCACTCGACTTCTACCGAGATCCTGATTAGCAAAGCAGCTACTTGACCTAGTAGATTAGTATCCATCTAAAAAAGGAATCCTGAGTTCATGCAACTAAGGGTTTCAAGCAACTCCTACACCTAAGTGCACATAACAAACCTACAATCATTAAGTGTAGTAAAGTAGCATATATAGTGGTTATGCATAAAACCGGGCTTGCCTTCAAAAGCTGAGATTGCGGGGAGATCCTCGGTGGCAGGCTCTTGAGCTAGCTCCTGGGCTTCCTCTTGGGTAGCTCCTTGCTCGGGGATGAGCATGTACTCTCTGTCAGCGAGGTTGCAATCTAAATGAATGCAATGAATAAGAGATATGTATGCCATGGTATGTAAATTAATAATTGAAATGCGAGGTGAAGTGCTCAAGTTAGCAGGGCAGGTCTTAGCTCCTTTATTTAAGGTTCTTGGGGTATACTTGGCAAATAGAAGTAGGTGTGGTCAATCTAGGAAGTTGGATTAAGGTTGTACTCAACAATCCCTCTATGTCTTAGTGATGATTGAATAGGTTCTTGGCTGAAGCATTTATGACTTAACTTAGTACTTCATTTATCCCTTCTTTCCCTTTTTTTATTTATGCTTCTTAGAGTAGGTTTCAATTACCACATAGCTTCAAAAATTTCCAAAAATTCTGTAAAAATTACAGTGGCATCCCACTGGTTTGAATAACCAGTCTCAAAATTGAGGCTTAAAATGAAAATGGTTTTCTCTGCAAAAAAACATTAAAATTTAGGGCAAAGGGGGTGCTTTGAACTACAAATCTTTTCTAACAGTGGATTTTTTCCTAAGGTTTATTTTTGCTGGCATTTAGGGGTAATAATAAGACTTTGTACCAAATTTTTGCCATTGATACCCACTGGTCATTTTATTGTGATTTTCTAAAGTTTTAGGGCCTAGTGGTGCTTTCTACTACTACTATATTTGAAAAATGTCAAACAACAGATTTCCTAATTTTTCTATCTTCTTCTTTGCGCAAGAGCAATCATTCTAGAAGTTGGCTAATTTTGCTCAAAGGGAAGGGGTGGTAGAATTTCTTGGAATATATGGCCTTTTTCAAGGGGTAGGGAGTGAGGTGTATTATATCATATTTTTATCTTAGTTTCATATTTTTCCATGGTGGCTTACATCATAAGTAATTGGGTAAAATTTGGTTTGCTCACCGTTTCACATTTGAAGCCTTTCTTTTGTATTATTTGAAGTATTGGCTAAATCCAAGTTCTATTTGTTTAACTCACTTACTGTGATGGTTTGGGGTGTTCACCGTTTTTGTAGTGGTATGCTAGTAGTTAAAGGTCTACTGAATTTTTCTTGCCATTATTGTATTTGCCTTTATGTTTTTAATCATGGCTTTTCTTGATTTCTTAATGCCTAATAAAATACAAGTTCTATTTGTTTAACTCACTTACTGTGATGGTTTGGGGTGTTCACCGTTTTTGTAGTGGTATGCTAGTAGTTAAAGGTCTACTGAATTTTTCTTGCCATTATTGTATTTGCCTTTATGTTTTTAATCATGGTTTTTCTTGATTTCTTAATGCCTAATAAAATTATAACCTTAGATTAGCACTAGGCTAGGTTTCCTTGTATTTTTCCTAGGTTCTATATAACTAAGGTATTCTAGAAAAAATACGGTCATCCTCTGGTTTTTATTTTCTATCACCTGTTTCATTTCTCTAAAGTTTGGCAGAAACAGTCTTTAATGGACATTCTTGTTTATTTTTGTATACTGGGGTGTTCATTATTTTTAAACAATGCATATGCTAGGTAAGTATCTCCACAAATTTTCTCCAGTCCAGTATAGAAGTATTTTTATTTTTCACTGTATTAATAAGGTTTGGGTAATTTCTTAATTTAAATTCAAACTCTAAAACTTAGTACAGAAGACATGAGGTTTACTATTTTTATTTGATAGTGCATAAATCACAGAGCCTAACGAAATTTGTTTGACTAAATTTGGATGAGTATTCCTTAAGTTATGCATTTAACTAATTTGCTGCAGATTTAAAGAATTGAATTTCAAATGGAAAAGGAAAATCTACTTTGCGCTAGGGTCCCTGGTATATTTTTCCCGCGTCTCTTACAAACAGGTCCTCGGGCTACTATTCCACTGAGTCTCTGACAATGCAGAAAACCCCCTGGGGTAAATTTAAATCTAACTCGCGGTTCTACCCCTTTTGGAACAGTACCCGCGGCGGAGAAAAGGGCGACGTGGCTTACCGGCGGCGAAATAGCTCCGGTGAGGTGTCCAAGGAAGTCGGGGGAAGTTACAGCAGTCACTTCGAGGTACGTGTCGGCGTCGGAGATGGCTAGAGTTGGTCGGTCCTCGTGCGTAGGTGGGGGAGTTCGTCGGTGGTGAGTGATTCGGCCTGCTCATGGCGGGATGGTTCAATCGGTTGGCTCAGAAAGCTTTACCAAGTGACGCAGAGGTGGTCTACGCGAGGAATTGGAAAATGGCGCAGTGACTTACCCGGTCCATGATCGCCTGTGAGCGGAAGAAGTCCGGCGAGGGTGATTCGGGTTTTCCGTTGAGGCAGGGTCTCAGTTCTCCTTGGAGAAGCTTCACGGCTCCACGGGGAAGCTATCCAGGGGCTCGGGCGAGACTAGGTGCCTACGGAAATGGCTGGCCACGGTGGCCGGTGATCGGGTGGCTCGGGCGGGCGGCGTAGAGCTCGCCGGAGCTAAGAGCTGGGTCTAGACAGTGAGGGCAAGTGTGGAGTGGAGTGTTGCGCGTCTGGGGTGGCTTTATAGGCGTGGGCGCGTTGCACGGTCGGGCGTGGACCAGCGCGGGCGCGCGGGCTGGCGTGCACCGGCGCGTCAGCCGCGGTCGAGCACGTGGCACATTGCTTCTGCTCCTGTTCTAACGCCGATAGGCTTCATATCTTCGCGAATTTGGGCAAGATCATCGTGTAAGATTTATTCCCACATGTAAGCTTTGTCGTTTATGTGTGGGAGCCGAGGGGTTTTCGGCCATGTACAGTGAGTTGTCGTGTCATCAAGTTGCCAGTGTCTCACTGCTGCGTCCCGAGGCAAAAAACCATGTCAAAACATGTCAAACGGCTGAGATTTGCCTCCAAACTTTTTCAGGACGTTCCTAAGGTAATTTGGCGCCACTTTTATATTTGGGTTTTGTGGATTTGAGTTTTGGAAAGCAGAGAACACGGCTGAACTTAACGAAGAGGTCAAAATTCAGATTCTGAATTTTTCGAATTTCCCATTGAGTTTTCACTTGAGGGGTTATTTTGGGAATTTTGCAAAACCCCTTTGATGAAACTTCCTTACTACATTTTGTAGCTTCTTTAATTTACTATAACTTTGTTATTTGGTCCGCATCATGATTTTATGTTTTTCACAATCTCTTTTACATTTTTTCCCCTTTGCACTTAGATGGCTTACTTAGGGTTATTTTAGGTTTTGTGCATTTTTCTCACTTTGTGGTGCCTGATATGGTTAAGGTATGATCCTTAAGATAAAAAGACTTACTCAAATTTTTGCTTCTCAAGTTTTGGGGTCTTTTGCTCAATTATGTTTACATGTGATAATGGCCACCAGTTGGGTACTGAGAAGAAACCCTAGGTAACACTTGGGTGTTACAACCTTCCCCCTTAAAGGAATCTCGTCCCGAGATTCAGGTTGGAATCCTCCAGGGGTGAAGAGGAGGTTACAGCCTTTTTTTCATGGTGTGGGTTTGTTTATTAAGGTCCTTTAGAAACCTGCTCTTCGAATATCATCCTCTTTGCAACTTCAGAAGGAATTCCTTTTTGTTTTTGTTTCATAGCTTAACTTGGGTTATGTTAATATCATCTTTCTTATATTGGGATTCAAAGGGCAGGGGGCTAGGGTATGGTTATGTACCGATCTACATATCTAGAGTTATTAAATTACGTACTATATATTGTCCGGTGCGCCATGCGACAGCACACTTCCAACGGCCATTTTTGGTGGTTGGGGCTATAAATACCCCAACCACCCCACATTCAATGGCATCCAAGTTTCTACACTTCTACACCTTACAAGAGCTATAGCATTCAATACAAGACACACCAAAGAGATCAAATCCTCTCCTAACTCCACACAAAGCTTTAGTGATTAGAGAGAGAGATTTGTTGTGTTCATTTGAGCTCTTGCGCTTGGATTGCTTCTTTTCTTTCTCATTCTTCTTGTGACAAACTCAATTGTAACCGAGGCAAGAGACACCAATTGTGTGGTGGTCCTTGCGGGAACTTTGTGTTCCGATTGATTGAGAAGAGAAGCTCACTCGGTCTAAGTGACCGTTTGAGAGAGGGAAAGGGTTGAAACAGACCCGGTCTTTGTGACCACCTCAATAGGGAGTAGGTTTGCAAGAACCGAACCTCGATAAAACAAATTATCGTGTCTCGCTCTTTATTTGCTTACGATTTGTTTTGCGCCCTCTCTCTTGGACTCGTTTATATTTCTAACGCTAACCCGGCTTGTAGTTATGCTTAAGTTTATAAATTTCAGATTCGCCCTATTCACCCCCCCTCTAGGCGACTTTCAATTGGTATCAGAGCCCGGTGCTTCATTAGAGCTTAACCGCTCGAAGTGATGTCGGGAGCATCCGCCAAGAGGGAGTTCGGGACCGGGGAGAAGCCCGCCACAAGCCATGGGAAGGCTCCATCCGGGGAGTCCACCAACAAGGTGAAGGGATCCCCTTCACACAACAAGTCGCGTCGGAGCGGTGACAAGAAGAAGAAGATGAGGAAGGTGGTCTACTACGAGACCGATTCTTCGTCACCATCCACATCCGGCTCCGACACGCCGTCCGTAACTTCTAAGCGCCATGAGCGCAAGAAGTTTAGTAAGATTCCCCTACGCTACCCTCGCATTTCTAAACGTACTCCATTACTTTCCGTCCCATTAGGCAAACCACCTATGTTTGATGGTGAAGATTATAATATGTGGAGTGATAAAATGAGGCATCATCTAACCTCACTCCACACTAGCATTTGGGATGTTGTTGAGATTGGAGTACAGGTACCATCACCGGGGGGATGAAGACTATGATTCGGACGAGGTCGCCTAAATCCGGCACTTCAACTCTCAAGCCACCACTATACTCCTCGCCTCTCTAAGTCGAGAGGAGTATAACAAGGTGCAAGGATTGAAAAGTGCCAAAGAAGTTTGGGACATACTCAAGACCGCGCACGAAGGAGATGAGGTGACCAAAATCACCAAGCGGGAGACGATCGAGGGGAGCTCAGTCGCTTCTGGCTTCGCCAAGGGGAGGAGCCACAAGAAATGTACAACCGACTCAAGACCTTGGTGAACCAAGTGCGCAACCTCGGGAGCACCAAATGGGATGACCATGAGATGGTCAAGGTTATTCTAAGATCCCTCATTTTTCTTAACCCTACGCAAGTTCAATTAATTCGAGGAAATCCTAGATATACAATAATGTCTCCCGAGGAAGTAATAGGGAATTTTGTGAGCTTTGAGTTGATGATCAAAGGCTCAAAGAAAATCATCGAGCTAGATGGCCCCTCCATGCCCGAAGCACAACCGGTCGCATTCAAGGTGACGGAAGAAAAGAAGGAGGAGTCTACATCAAGTAGACAACCCATCGACGCCTCTAAGCTCGACAATGAGGAAATGGCGCTCATCATCAAGAGCTTCCGCCAAATCCTTAAGCAAAGGAAGGAGAAAGATTACAAGCCCCATTCCAAGAAGGTGTGCTACAAATGTGGTAAGCCCAGTCATTTCATTGCTAAATGTCCGTTATCTAGTGATAGTGACAGGGGCGACGACAAGAAGGGCAAGAGGAGAGAAAAGAAGAGGTACCACAAGAAGAGGGGCGGCGATGCCCATGTGTGCCGCGAGTGGGACTCCGAGGAGAGCTCCTTCGACTCCTCCAACGAGGACGCCGCCAACATCGCCATCACCAAGGGACTCCTCTTCCCCAACGTCGGCCACAAGTGCCTCATGGCAAAGGACGGCAAAAGGAAGAAGGTAAAATCAAGATCCTCCACTAAATATGCTTCCTCTAGTGATGAAGATAATTCTAGTGAAAATGAGGAGGATAACTTGCGCACCCTTTTTGCCAACCTAAGCATGCAACAAAAAGAAAAATTAAATGAATTAATTAGTGCTATTCATGAGAAGGATGAACTCTTGGACACTCAAGAGGACTTCCTAATCAAGGAAAATAAGAAGCATGTTAAGGTTAAAAATGCTTACGCTCTAGAAATAGAAAAATGTGAAAAACTATCTAGTGAGCTAAGCACTTGCCATGATACTATTGTCAACCTTAGAAATGAGAATGCTAGTTTAATTGCTAAGGTTGATTCAAATGTTTGTGATGCTTCAATTCCCAATCTTAGAGATGTTAATGTTAAATTACTTGCTAAGATTGAAGAATTAAATGTTTCTCTTGCTAGCCTTAAGATTGAAAACGAAAAATTAATTGCTAAGGCTAAAGAACTAGATGTTTGCAATGTTAAAGATAACAATGATATTTTACGTGCTAAGATTGTCGAACTTAATTCTTGCAAACCCTCTACATCTACCATTGAGCATGTCACTATTTGCACTAGATGTAGAGATATTAACATTGATGCTATTCATGATCATATGGCTTTAATTAAACAACAAAATGATCATATAGCAAAATTAGATGCTAAAATTGCCGAGCATGACTTAGAAAATGAAAATTTTAAATTTGCTAGAAGCATGCTCTATAATGGGAGACGCCCTGGCATCAAGGATGACATTGGCTTCCAAAAGGGGGACAATGTCAAACTTAGTGCCCCTCCTAAAAGATTGTCTAACTTTGTTAAGGGCAAGGCTCCCATGCCTCAGGATAACGAGGGTTACATTTTGTACCCTGCCGGTTATCCCGAGAGCAAAATTAGAAAAATTCATTCTAGGAAGTCTCACTCTGGCCCTAATCATGCTTTTATGTATAAGGGTGAGACATCTAGCTCTAGGCAATCAACCCGTGCAAAATTGCCTAAGAAGAAAACTCCTACTGCATCAAATGATCATAACATTTCATTCAAAACTTTTGATGCATCTTATGTTTTAACTAACAAATCCGGCAAGATAGTTGCCAAGTATGTTGGGGGCAAACACAAGGGATCAAAGACTTGTGTTTGGGTACCCAAAGTTCTTGTATCTAATGTCAAAGGACCCAAAACCATTTGGGTACCTAAAATCAAGAACTAAACTTGTTTTGTAGGTTTATGCATCCGGGGGCTCAAGTTGGATCATCGATAACGGGTGCACAAACCACATGACAGGGGAAAAAAAGATGTTCTCCTCCTACGAGAAAAACCAAGATCCCCAACGAGCGATCACATTCGGGGATGGAAACCAAGGGTTGGTCAAAGGATTGGGTAAAATTGCTATATCTCCTGACCATTCCATTTCAAATGTTTTTCTTGTAGACTCTTTAGATTACAATTTGCTTTCCGTTTCTCAATTATGCAAAATGGGCTACAACTGTCTTTTTACAGATCCATGTGTTACTGTCTTTAGAAGAAGTGATGATTCAGTAGCATTTAAAGGAGTGTTAGAGGGTCAGCTATACTTAGTAAATTTTGATAGAGCTAAACTCGACACTTGCTTAATTGCTAAGACTAACATGGGCTGGCTCTGGCATCGCCGACTAGCACATGTTGGAATGAAGAATCTTCACAAGCTTCTAAAGGGAGAACACATTTTGGGACTAACAAATGTTCATTTTGAGAAAGACAGAATTTGTAGCGCATGTCAGGTAGGGAAGCAAGTTGGTGTTCATCATCCACACAAGAACATCATGACGACTGACAGGCCAGTCGAGCTCCTACACATGGACCTATTTGGCCCGATTGCTTACATAAGCATCGGCGGGAGTTAGTACTGTCTAGTTATTGTGGATGATTATTCTCGCTTCACTTAGGTGTTCTTTTTGCAGGAAAAATCTCATACCCAAGAGACCTTAAAGGGATTCTTGAGACGGGCTCAAAATGAGTTCGGCTTGAGGATCAAGAAAATAAGAAGCGATAACGGGACGGAGTTCAAGAACTCTCAAATCGAAGGCTTCCTTGAGGAGGAGGGCATCAAGCATGAGTTCTCTTCTCCCTACACCCCACAACAAAATGGTGTAGTAGAGAGGAAGAATAGAATTCTATTGGACATGGCAAGAACCTTGCTTGATGAGTACAAGACTTCGGATCGGTTTTGGGCCGAGGCGGTCAACACCGCCTGCTACGCCATCAACCGATTGTACCTACACCGAATCCTCAAGAAGACATCGTATGAACTCCTAACCGGTAAAAAGCTTAATGTTTCATATTTTAGAGTCTTTGGTAGCAAATGCTTTATTCTTGTTAAAAGAGGTAGAAAATCAAAATTTGCTCCTAAGGCTATAGAAGGCTTTTTACTAGGATATGATTCAAAGACAAGGGCATATAGAGTCTTTAACAAGTCCTCTGGACAAGTTGAAGTTTCTTGTGACATTGTGTTTGATGAGACTAACGACTCTCAAGTAGAGCAAGTTAATCTTGATAAGATAGGTGATGAACAGGCTCCGTGCGTCGCGCTAAGGAACATGTCCATTGGGGATGTGTGTCCTAAGGAAATCGAAGAGCCTCCAATTGCACAAGATCAACCATCTTCCGCCATACAAGCATCTCCACCAACTCAAGACGAGGATAAGGCTCAAAATGATGAAGGAGAAGATCAAGAAATTGAGCCACCTCAAGAGGAGAGCAATGATTAAGGGGGAGATGCCCATGATAAAGATGAGGAAGATGAACAAGTTCCAAGACCGCCACACCCAAGAGTCCACCAAGCAATCCAACGAGATCACCCCGTGAACACCATCCTCGGCGATATTCAAAAGGGGGTAACTACTCGATCTCGTGTTGCTCATTTTTGTGAACATTACTCTTTTGTTTCCTCTATTGAGCCACACAGGGTAGAGGAAGCACTACAAGATTCGGATTGGGTGGTGGCGATGCAAGAGGAGCTCAACAATTTCACTAGGAACGAGGTATGGCATTTAGTTCCACGTCCTAATCAAAATGTTGTAGGAACCAAGTGGGTCTTCCGCAACAAGCAAGATGAGCATGGTGTGGTGACAAGGAACAAAGCCTGACTTGTGGCCAAAAGATATTCACAAGTCGAAGGTTTGGATTTCGGTGAAACCTATGCACCCGTAGCTAGGCTAGAATCAATTTGCATTTTACTTGCCTATGCTACTTACCATGGCTTCAAGCTTTACCAAATGGACGTGAAAAGTGCCTTCCTCAATGGACTAATCAAGGAAGAGGTCTATGTTGAGCAACCTCCCGGCTTTGAATATAGTGAGTATCCTAATCACGTATATAAACTCTCTAAGGCGCTTTATGGGCTCAAGCAAGCCCCAAGAGCATGGTATGAATGCCTAAGAGATTTCCTTATCACTAATGGCTTCAAAGTCGGAAAGGCCGATCCTACTTTATTTACTAAAATTCTTGATAATGATTTGTTTGTATGCCAAATTTATGTTCATGATATTATATTTGGGTCTACTAACGAATCTACATGTGAGGAATTTAGTAGGATTGTCTGCGTTTCGAACCCGGGGGGTCCCTGGACCAACGAGTAAATTGTCGCCGCGTGCCCCAGCCCAGATGGGTCGGCGCGAGACAGAGCGCGAAGGGGGGAGGAAGCCAGAGGGAGACAGGCGTGAGAGGTGAAATCCTGTGGCCTTCGTGTTTGTCCCGCGCCCAGGTCGGGTGCGCTTGCAGTAGGGGGTTACAAGCGTCCACGCGGGAGGGAGCGAGCGACCTCACGCGAGCGCCGTCCCGTCCTTCCCCGCGCGGCCAACCCTCTGTAAGAGGGCCCTGGTCCTTCCTTTTATAGGCGCAAGGAAAGGATCCAGGTGTACAATGGGGGGTGTAGCAGTGTGCTAACGTGTCTAGCGGAGGAGAGCTAGCCCCCTAAGTACATGCCATCGTGGCAGCCAGAGAGGTTTTGGCACCCGGTTCGTGTGGTGTCGTGGCCGTCGGAGGAGCGCTGGAGCCCGGCGGAAGGACAGCTGTCAGGGCTGTCAAGTCCTTGCTGACGTCCTCTTGCTTCCGTAAGGGGGCTGAGAGCCACCGTCGTCATAGAGCGTGCGGGGCGCCATCATTACTCGTATAGTGGAGCGAGCCAGTTGGGACGCCGGTCTTGTTCCCCGTAGCCTGAGTCAACTTGGGGCAGGGTAATGATGGCGCCTCCTGTTGACGTGGTCGGTCCGTGCCCTGGGTTGGGCGAGGTGGAGGCTCCTCCGAGGTCGAGGTCGAGTCTGTCTTCCAAGGTCGAGGTCGAGTCCGAGCCCCCGGGTCGGGCGAGGCGGAGACCGTCGGCTGATGCCAGGGTTGAGTCCGAGCCCTAGGGTCGGGTGAAGCGGAGTTCGTCGTCCTTCGGGGCTGAGCCCGAGTCCGAGCCCTGGGGTCGGGCGAAGCGGAGTTCGTCGTCTTCCGGGGCTGAGCCCGAGTCCGAGCCCTGGGGTCGGGCGAAGCGGAGTTCGTCGTCTTCCGGGGCTGAGCCCGAGTCCGAGCCCTGGGTCAGGCGAAGCAGAGTTCGTCGTCTTCCGGGGCTGAGCCCGAGTCCGAGCCCTGGGGTCAGGCGAAGTGGAGTTCGTCGTCTTTCGGGGCTGAGCCCGAGTCCGAGCCCTGGGTCGGGCGAAGCAGAGTTCGTCGTCTTCCGGGGCTGAGCCCGAGTCTGAGCCCTGGGGTCGGGCGAAGCGTAGTTTCCCATGGCGCCTAGGGCCGGACTTGGCTGCTGTCAGCCTCACTCTGTCGAGTGGCACAGAAGTCAGAGCGGCGCAGGCGGCGCTGTCCTCTTGTCAGACCGGTCAGTGGAGTGGCGAAGTGACTGCGGTCACTTCGGCTCTGTCGACTGGAGGGCGTGCGTCAGGATAAAGGTGTCAGGCCACCTTTGCATTAAATGCCCCTGCGATTTGGTCGGTTGGCATGGCAATTTGGCCAAGGTTGCTTCTTGGTGAAGACTGGGCCTCGGGCGAGCCGAAGGTGTGTCCGTTGCTGGAGGGGGGCCTCGGGCGAGACGTAGATCCTCCGGGGTCGGCTGCCCTTGCCCGAGGCTGGGCTCGGGCGAGGCGTGATCGCGTCCCTCGAATGGACCGATCCCTGACTTAGTCGCACCCATCAGGCCTTTGCAGCTTTGTGCTGATGGGGGTTACCAGCTGAGATTTAGGAGTCTTGAGGGTACCCCTAATTATGGTCCCCGACAGTAGCCCCCGAGCCTCAATGGGAGTGTTAATATTCGCTTGGAGGCTTTTGTCGCACTTTTTTGCAAGGGGACCAGCCTTTCTCGGTTGCGTTTTGCTCCGGTGGGTGCGCGCGAGCGCACCCGCTGGGTGTAGCCCCCGAGGCCTCGGAGGAGTGGTTTGACTCCTTCGAGGTCTTAATGCCTCACGCAATGCTTCGGCTGGTCTGGTTGTTCCCTCATGCGAGCTGGCCGTAGCCCGGGTGCACGGTCGGGTCCCAAGTTCTCGGGCTGGTATGTTGACGCTGTCAACGGTTTGGCCGGAGCCGGGTTTGCAAGAGCAGCCCCCGAGCGTCTGCACAGGGCGAGAGGACAGTCAAGGACAGACTCGACTTTTTTACATACGCCCCTGCGTCACCTTTCCGCAAGGAGGAGGGGGGGAAAGCGCCATGTTGCCCTCGGAGGGCGCCGAACATGGTGTCTCCAGTGAGCTGCTGACGGGTAATCCGAGTGGACGCCCGTGCCCCATTTGTTAGGGGTCGGCTAGAGGCCCGGAGGCGCGCTCCAAAAGTACCTACGGGTGATCTGCCGGACCCGATCCCCTTTTGACGGGGTCCGAGGGCTCGATGCCTCCCTCTGATGGGATTCCGTTACAAGATCGTTCCCGCTGGTCTCGGAAATGTCCTAGGGTACCTCGGGAGCGTAGCCCGAGCCTTGGTTATGTATCGAACGTACCCAGGGTCATCCCTCGCTCTATGTCTGAGGCGGCTGTGAACCCTTCGAGGGCCAGCCTATGAACCCCTGATCAGTAGTGGGCGCGGAGCCCGAGTGGCCTGAGGCGGCCGTTGAACCCTTTCGAGGGGTCAGCCTTCGAACCTCTGACCAGTAGTGGGCGCGGAGCCCAAGCGCTCTGACGCCGCTGTTGAACCCCTCCGAGGGGCCAGCCTTTGAACCTCTGATCAGTAGGGAGGCTCGGGGCCTGTTTCCTTCACGGAGAAGGATCCTTTTCGGGGTATCCCCCTTTCCCGGTCCCTGTTGTAAGAGAGAGAAAGAGGAAAAGGAAAAGGATACGAAATCGAATGACGTGGCGTACCTTTTTTGACGCGGTAATTATGGCAAAGGCGAAGCGTCGCTCGCTTCTCTTGCCAGAGGCGCCACCTGTCCCACCGCGGAGTTAATGCGACGGGGTGAGTGGTTCACGGGGCAGCCGTTGCGCGTGCGCGGGCCGCTCGAGGAACGGAACACGGGCGCGTCGTCTTCACACCGTGAGAGAGGGTTCTCTCGCTGTCCCACGAGGTGACGTGAGCTTGGTTGACGACGTGACCGCTGCTTCTGCCCGCCTGCCACCGTCATTACGGCCGGCCCATTTTTGGCCGCATCGACCGTCGCGCCTTCTCCCGCGGCTGACCGGCCCGTGATCGATGCGCCTGGCTGGCACTGTTGGGTCATACGCAGGGTTGCCTCGAGTTGCGGTACTGGTTCCACAATCGAGGAGGCGCGGTAGTGGCGCAAGGGGCGGCGCGGCTGCTCGCATGTAGCAACTGGCGCGCCGGTTGCATGACGTGTGGGCCTGGTCCTCCATGCTGGGCGCGTTGGAGTCGAAGGGGTGTGCCCACTTGGCGCGGTTGCATGCCGACTGCATGGCTGTCCGCCCTTTCACCCGCTGGTCTGGGCGAAAGTGGAGGAATGCTCGTAACCGCTGGGCAGTTGCATGCACCGCGCGCGGCAGTTTGGCTTCTTCTGCTCTGGGCCAGCCTGCATGACGCGTGGGACCCAGCCCCCGCGCCGTAGGGGGAGGACCTTGGAGCGTGTTGGAGAAGACTCAGCCCGCGACGGCTGGGGATGCAAGTAGGGAGAGTCGCCTTTAAAAGGAGGGTGACCCCCTTGAAAGGCGACCATGTCTTCGCGCTCCCTTATGCATCGTGTCTTTTCACCTTCCGAGCCCCCCGGATGGGGAACGCCCGCAATCCTTCCGCCTTGTCGTTGGAGGAATGCAACTTCATGGAAGTTGGTACCTTTCAGCCATCGTTCGGCTTCAAGGATTTTCATCATGCAGCCCGGCTGCACCCCCTCGCCGGTGGTCACCCAAGACGGTGACCTCCAGTTCGATGGCGGGGAAAAGCAAGCTGGGCTGCGGCCTCTGCCCCTCCCTCAGCTTCAAGGATTTTCATCATCAGTGCTGGGGAGGGGAGTGGGCGAGTTGGGGTCGGTCCCTGCGCGGGCGGCGGCTCGCTCCTTCCCTCAGTGATCGGGGGGAAGGGCGTTCGTCGTTCGTGGCGCTGGCAGCTGCCGCGTGCCTAGCTCTCCGACTCGAGTGGCTCCGGAGCCGCTTCCGGCGCCGCCTTCTGCCACGACAGCCGGAAGAGGTTTCTCCGCCGACGAGATAGCCGGTGCCGCCCACGGACTGACCTCAACTCTACGGCCTTCTGCCCGTCCTTGCCTCTCGAGTGAGGGCATGGGCGAGGGCCTTATGGCAGCAGCATCCGCCCTAAGGTCATCGCTGCTGCTGTTCGGCCCCCCGGAGCAGAAGTCGTCGTCGTCGTCGCTGCTGGAGCGGGCGACGGCGAGCCGTCCGTCAGCCTTCTGTTGCTCCGCAGGCCCCCCAATCGTGTGGGGTTGTTCATACCTGCGGAGGTGGAACCGGAGTTCCGTTTGTAATGGCACCTTGAGTGCCGGTGTTTTGTTCATTGTGGCTATCGGGGCCTGAACATGTATGTGTTTTCAGCACGGAGCCGTGTTTTTTCCTCATTTCAAGCACTAAGACTCGCCTGTTGGTTTTCTGAACCGCTTCACCAATCGTGAGTCGCCTCGTGCGAAGGTGACGAGTGAGGTATCCTTATCCCGGAGGCATAGGAGTCCCTCGGCTCGATCGGCCTTGCT
Source organism: Zea mays (assembly GCF_902167145.1). Classification (NCBI taxonomy): domain Eukaryota; kingdom Viridiplantae; phylum Streptophyta; class Magnoliopsida; order Poales; family Poaceae; genus Zea; species Zea mays. The sequence goes on from NC_050105.1 coordinate 59,396,675, forward strand.
GTCCGAGGCTTCTCTTGCTTAGTTAAAGGAACCCCTCGGCCGCTCTTCGATGAGCCGAAGCCGGAGGTAGCGGTGTCAGCACGGACAGAGGCTGAGTTGGCTCGAAAAGAAGACTTGGTCGGCCGGAGCCTGGCCGGGTTGTCCGCTGGTGGGACCGACGCCAGAGTTGAGTTGCCGAGGCCACGAGCCGGGCTGATGTCTTCGGGGGACAGCTGGCCGAGTCCTCGGGGTGGCTGGCCGAGCCGTCTGCTCGAGCCGGATTCCTGGAGAAGACCCTGGCGGCGATGGCCCGGGCGTGGTGCTGATGTCGTCCTTTAGAGTGGAGATCCTCCGACCGCGTCGCCGTCCGAGGCTAGGTCGGACCTCGCCGAAGGTGTAGTTGACGCCGAGGGTGCTGCTGCTCCCTTCAACTGTCAAGATCCGAGCCTGCAGGATCGGATTATCTTGTAGTGTGTGTATGTTTTCTACGGCCGCCGAGGCCCAAACATACCATCGTCGTGTTGTAAAGTTGTGTTTCTTTTCCTCTTGTTTCGAGTATCTTGACTTATTTGTCGGTAACTGAATTGTTTGTGTGAGCGAGAGATGCTTTTCACGGAAGGTGATGAGTGAGGTATCCGTATCTCGGAGGCGTAGGAATCCCTCGGCTCGGTCGGCCTTGCCGCTTACGCGCACTCTTACTCGTCCATAGGGTTCTGTCACCGACGCAGTCGAGAAGGCCCGAAAAATCATTTCGGCAAAGGAGCTTTCGAGCGTGAAGACTTGTTCGGTCCGCGGAATCACCTATCCGAGCGCGAGTTACTTATCGCAGAAGGTGATGAGTGAGGTATCCGTATCCCGGAGGCGTAGGAGTCCCTCGGCTCGGTCAGCCTTGGCTGCTTACGTGTACTCCGTCGTTTTCAGGATCCACTTTCGAAGTAGTCGAAAAGCACGAAAGACATTCTGGCAGAAAAGATCTTTTTCCGAGGAAAATTTTGACGCAGAGGGGGTTCCCCCCTTTTTGCCCCCGAGGGAGGGTCGGGCTTTCCCGAGGCAAGGCTGACCCTTCCTTGATGACTAAACTTTGCGTGGGAACGAGGCATACGAACGACTTGAAAGCATCTTAAGGGTAGAAGCGACGTAGCTGTTGGATGTTCCAAGCGTTGCTGTAGACCTCGCCTTGACTGTTGGCCAGCTTGTACGTTCCGGGCTTCAGAACTTTGGCGATGACGAAAGGCCCTTCCCAGGGATGCGTGAGCTTGTGCCGCCCTCGGGCGTCTTGTCGCAGCCGAAGCACCAGGTCGCCCACTTGGAGGTCTCGGGACCGAACCCCTCGGGCGTGGTAGCGTCGCAGGGACTACTGGTACCGCACCGAGTGTAGTAGGGCCATGTCCTGAGCCTCTTCCAGCTGGTCTAGCGAGTCTTCTCGGTTAGCTCGATTGCTTTGGCCGTCGTAGGCCCTCGTCCTCGGGGAACCGTATTCTATGTCTGTGGGCAAGATGGCCTCGACCCCATAGACTAGAAAGAACGGTGTGAAGCCCGTGGCTCGGCTCGGCGTTGTCCTTAGACTCTAGACCACCGAGGGGAGTTCCTTCATCCACCGCTTGCCGAATTTGTTGAGGTCGTTGTAGATCCGAGGCTTGAGTCCTTGTAGAATCATGCCGTTGGCACGCTCTACTTGCCCATTCATCATGGGGTGAGCCACGGCGGCCCAGTCTACCCGGATGTGGTGATCCTCGCAGAAGTCCAGGAACTTTCTGCCGGTGAACTGGGTGCCGTTGTCGGTGATGATGGAGTTCGGGGCCCCAAAGCGATGGATGATGTTGGTGAAGAATGCCACCGCCTGTTCGGACCTGATGCTGTTTAGGGGTCGGACCTCGATCCACTTGGAGAATTTGTCGATGGCGACCAATAGGTGCGTGTAGCCCCCGGGTGCCTTCTGCAAGGAGCCGACTAGGTCCAGACCCCACACAGCAAACGGCCAGGTGATGGGTATGGTCTGCAGGGCCTGAGCGGGCAGGTGGGTCTGCCTTGCGTAGAACTGACACCCTTCGCAGGTGCGGACAATTCTAGTGGCGTCGGCCACCGCCGTCGGCCAGTAGAAACCTTGTCGGAAGGCGTTTCCAACAAGGGTTCGAGGTGCTGCGTGATGGCCACAAGCCCCCGAGTGTATCTCTTGTAGGAGCTCCTGACCTTCGGCGATGGAAATGCATCGCTGGAGGATGCCCGAGGGGTTGCGGTGGTAGAGCTCCTTCCTGTCTCCCAGCAAGACGAATGACTTGGCGCGCCGCGCCAACCGCCGAGCTTTGGCCTGGTCGAGGGGTAGCTCTCCTCGGTGGAGATATTGCAGGTACGGGGTCTGCCAGTTTCGATTAGGCGTGACCCCGCTTCGCTCCTCCTCGACGCGCAGTGCCTCACCCTCGGGGCCGAGGGTACTTCAGGCCGAGCCGAGGGTGCCTCGGGCTAGGCCGAGGGTACCTCGGACTGAGCCGAGGGTGCCTCGGGCTGGGCCGAGGCCTTCTCGGGCTCGAGCGTGTCGTCGGTCTTGACGGAGGGTTGGTGCAGGTCTCGGGAGAAGACGTCCGGGGGAACCGTTGTTTGCCCCGAGGCTATTTTAGCCAGCTCGTCCGCAGTCTCGTTGTAGCATCGGGCGATGTGGTTGAGCTCGAGCCCGTAGAACTTGTCTTCCAGGCGCCGAACCTCATCACAGTAGGCTTCCATCTTCGGGTCGCGGCAGTGGGAGTTCTTCATGACTTGGTCGATGACGAGCTGCGAGTCACCACGAGCGTCGAGGCGTCGGACCCCTAGCTCGATGGCGATGCACAAATCGTTGACCAGGGCCTCGTACTCAGCCACATTGTTGGACGCCGGGAAGTGGAGGCGTAGCACGTAGCGTAGGTGCTTTCCGAGGGGCGAGATGAAGAGCAGGCCTGCGCCTGCTCCTGTCTTCATCAGCGACCCGTCGAAGAACATGGTCCAGAGTTCCGGTTGGATCGGAGCTGTTGGGAGCTGGGTGTCGACCCATTCAGCCACGAAGTCCGCCAAGACCTGGGACTTGATGGCCTTCTGAGGGGCGAACGAGATCGTTTCGCCCATGATTTCCACCGCCCACTTTGCAATTCTACCCGAGGCCTCTCGGCACTGGATGATCTCCCCCAGGGGGAAGGATGACACCACAGTTACCGGATGAGACTCAAAGTAGTGTTGCAACTTCCGTCGTGTCAGGATCACCGCGTACAGCAGCTTCTGAATTTGTGGGTACCGAATCTTGGTCTCGGACAGTACCTCGCTGATGAAGTAGACTGGCCTTTGGACGGGCAATGCATGCCCCTCTTCTCGTCTCTCAACTACGATCGCGGCGCTGACCACCTGAGTGGTCGCGGCGACGTAGATTAAGAGGGCTTCTCCAGCAGCGGGGGGGCACCAAGATGGGCGCGTTCGTGAGGAGCGCCTTCAGGTTCCCGAGGGCTTCCTCGGCCTCAGGCGTCCAAGTGAAGCACTCGGCCTTCCTTAAGAGGCGGTACAGAGGCAGGCCTCTTTCGCTGAGGCACGAGATGAAACGGCTCAGGGCCACAAGACATCCTGTAACTCTCTGTACGCCTTTCAAGTCCTTGATGGGCCCCATGCTGGTGATGGTCGCGATCTTCTCTGGGTTGGCCTTGATGCCCTGCTCGGAGACGATGAACCCCAAGAGCATGCCTCGGGGAACACCGAAGACACACTTTTCGGGATAGAGCTTCACGCCTTTCGCCTTGAGACATCAGAATGTCACTTCAAGATCGGAAAGGAGGTCGGAGGCTTTCCTCGTCTTGACTACGATGTCATCGACGTAGGCCTCGATCGTTCGGCCAATGTGTTCGCCGAACACATGGTTCATGCACCGTTGGTACGTCGCACCCGCATTCCTCAAACTGAACGGCATGGTAACATAGCAGTACATGCCGAAGGGTGTGATGAAAGAGGTCGCGAGCTAGTCGGACTCTTTCATCCTGATCTGGTGATTCCCCGAGTAGGCATCGAGGAAAGACAAGGTTTCGCACCCAGCAGTAGAATCCACGATTTGATCGATGCGAGGCAGAGGGTAGGGAACTTTCGGACATGCTTTGTTTAGACCAGTGTAGTCTACACACATCCGCCATTTCCCTCCTTTCTTTCTCACAAGCACGGGGTTGGCAAGCCATTCGGGATGGAATACCTCTTTGATGAACCCTGCCGCCATTAGCTTGTGGATCTCCTCGCCTATGGCTCTGCGCTTTTCTTCGTCGAATCGGCGCAGAGGCTGCTTCACGAGTCGGGCTCCAGCTCGAATATCTAGCGAGTGCTCGGCGACATCCCTCGGTATGCCGGGCATGTCCGACGGACTCCACGCGAAAACGTCGGTGTTTGCGCGGAGAAAGTCGACGAGCACTGCTTCCTATTTGGGATCGAGCTCGGAGCCGATCCGGATCTGCTTGGAGGCGTCGCTGCTGGGGTCGAGGGGGACATATTTAACCGTCTCCGCTGGCTCGAAGTTGCCGGCGTGGCGCTTCACGTCTGGCACCTCCTTAGAGAGGCTTTCCAGGTCGGCGATGAGGGCCTCAGATTCGGCGAGGGCCTCGGCGTACTCCACGCACTCCACGTCGCATTCGTACGCGTGTCGGTACGTGGGGCCGACGGTGATGACCCCGTTGGGGCCCGACATCTTGAGCTTGAGGTAGGTGTAGTTGGGGACGGCCATGAACTTGGCGTAGCATGGTCTCCCCAGCACTGCGTGGTAGGTTCCTCGAAACCCGACCACCTCAAACGTGAGGGTCTCCCTTCGGAAGTTGGAGGGCGTCCCAAAGCAGACGGGTAGATCGAGTTGTCCAAGGGGCTGGACGCGTTTCCCGGGGATTATCCCGTGGAAAGGCGCAGCGCCTACCCGGACCGAGGACAAATCGACCCGCAGGAGCCCGAGGGTCTCGACGTAGATGATGTTGAGGCTGCTGCCTCCGTCCATGAGGACCTTGGTGAGCCTGACGTCGCCGATGACGGGGTTGACAACGAGCGGGTATTTCCCCGGGCTCGGCACGCGGTCGGGGTGGTCGTCTTGGTCGAAGGTGATGGGCTTTTCGGACCAGTCTAGGTAGACTGGCGCCGCCACCTTTACCGAACAGATCTCCCGACGCTCTTGCTTGCGGTACCGAGCCGAGGCATTCGCCACTTGCCCACCGTAGATCATGAAGCAGTCGCGGACCTCGGGGAACTCTCCTGCCTGGTGATCTTCCTTCTTATCGTCGTCGCGAGCCCTGCCACCCTCCGCGGGTGGCTCGGCCTTGTGAAAGTGGCGCCGAAGCATGGCGCACTCCTCAAGGGTGTGCTTGACGGGCCCCTGATGATAGGGGCACGGCTCCTTGAGCATCTTGTCGAAGAGGTTTGCACCTCCGAGAGGTTTCCGAGGGTTCTTGTACTCGGCGGCGGCGACAAGGTCCGCGTCGGCGGCGTCGCGCTTCACTTGCGACTTCTTCTTTCCTTTCTTCTTGGCACCGCGCTGAGTTGACGCCTCGGGGACATCTTCCGGTGGGTGGCCCTGGGGCTGCTTGTCCTTCCGGAAGATAGCCTCGACCGCCTCCTGGCCAGAGGCAAACTTTGTGGCGATGTCCATCAGCTCGCTCGCCCTGGTGGGGGTCTTGCGACCTAGCTTGCTCACCAGGCCGCGGCAGGTGGTGCCGGCGAGGAATGCGCCGATGACATCTGAGTCGGTGATGTTGGGCAGCTCGGTGCGCTGCTTCGAGAATCGTCGGATATAGGCCCGGAGAGACTTTCCCGACTGCTGTCGGTAGCTTCGGAGATCCCAGGAGTTTCCAGGGCGCACGTACGTGCCCTGGAAATTGCCGGCGAAGGCTTGGACCAGGTCGTCCCAGTTGGAGATCTGCCCCGGAGGCAGGTGCTCCAACCAGGTCCGAGCGGTATCGGAAAGGAACAGGGGGAGGTTGCGGATGATGAGGTTGTCATCGTCCGTTCCACCCAGTTGGCAGGCCAGCCGGTAGTCCGCGAGCCACAGTTCCGGTCTCGTCTCCCCCGAGTACTTTGTGATAGTAGTCGGGGTTCGGAACCGAGTCGGGAACGGCGCCCGTCGTATGGCGCGGCTGAAAGCCTGCGGACCGGGTGGTTTGGGCGAGGGAGTCCGATCCTCCCCGCTGTCGTAGCGTCCCCCACGCCTGGGGTGGTAGCCTCGGCGCACCCTCTCGTCGAGGTGGGCCCGACGGTTGCGGTGATGGTGCTCGTTGCCGAGGCGACCCGGGGCCGCAGGCGCTGTGTTGCGCGTGCGCCCAATGTGGACCGAGGCTTCCCGCATGAAACGGGAAGTCGCGACGCGATGTTCGGAGGGGTGTCCCTGCCTTCGGGAGGCGGAGCTTTCGGCCCGTCGGACCGTGGCATCCTCCAGGAGATTCTTGAGCTCTCCTTGAATTTGCCGCCCCTCGGTGGTTGATGGCTCCGACATCGCGCGGAGAAGCATTGCCGCTGCAGCCAGGTTCTGGCCGACTCCACTGGAAGTCGGTGGCGGCCTTGCCCTGACACCATCGGCGATGCGGTGCTGGATACCCTGGGGTAGATGACGCACTTCTCCGGCCGGAGGTTGGCCTGCCCATTCCTGACCGATGTCCCGGCGGATTGGCTCAAGTGTTCCTGCCCCCTCGTCGAGCCTGGCCTGCATCTCGCGGATTTTCTCGAGCTGTGGGTCATGACCCCCCGCCGGGACGGGGACCACAGCTAGCTCCCGTAGGATGTCAACGTGAGGCACAGGCCTAGGGAGATCACCGTTCTCCGGCATACCAAGATGGTTGCCTTCGTCGGGACCCCCTAGATCGACGTGGAAACATTCACGACTTGGGCCGCAGTCCTCGTCGCCGAGGCTGCGGCTACCGTCGGAGCAGTCGGAAAGGCAATAGTCGCACGCGGTCATGAAGTCTCGCATGGCACTGGGGTTACCAAGTCCGTAGAAATCACAACAGAAGTCGGGCTCATCATCTTCCTCGGACCCCGAGGGCTCGTAGGTCGAGACGGCCGTCAGCCGGTCCCAGGGTGACCGCATACGATACCCCAGAGGGTTTGGACTCGCCTCTATGAGAGCGTCCACCAAAGCGAAGTCGGTTGGTGGGTTGAGGCTGAATCCAAAAGGCGTGAGATGGGCATCAGTTGGTACCTCTTGGTCGACGGGCGGTGACGAAGTCACGTCAGGGGCTGACTGCACCGTCGTCTCAGGTACGAGGGTGACGCCCAGCAGGTCCTTCGCGGGCGTGCTGGCGTCATCCGTTGGCTTGGGGTTGGCGTGTTGCGGGGAGACGGCGCTCGTCTTCGTCTCAGACGCGAGGTCGATGCCCGATGTGCCCCCCGATGGGGCGCCGGCGCCGTCGACTCGCTCGACAGCCGACGAGGTGCCGCCTCCTGCTTGGCCTCGGTTGCCCCGCCTCCTCCTCCGTCGGCGGGGGAGGGGATGGGGTGAGCTCGAATGTTGTTCTTCCACCACGTGGGGAAGACGTCGTCGATTCCGCTGCCGGCGGGCGGGTTGTCGGCCGCCATTGTCGCTGTCGCGCGGCGGGGGAAGGAGTATCATGTCGTAGCTGCCGTCGAGGGACATGAACTCAAGACTCCCGAAACGGAGCACCGTCCCGGGCTGGAAAGGTTGCTAGAGACTGCCCATCTGGAGCTTGACGGGAAGCTGTTCGTCAACACGCTGCAGGCCCCTACCTGGTGCGCCAACTGTCGGCATTTCGAACCCAGGGGGTCCCTGGACCGACGAGTAAATTGTCGCCGCGTGCCCCAGCCCAGATGGGTCGGCGCGAGACGGAGCGCGAAGGGGGGAGGAAGCCGGAGGGAGACAGGCGTGAGAGGTGAAATCCCGCGGCCTTCGTGTTTGTCTCGCGCCCAGGTCGGGTGCGCTTGCAGTAGGGGGTTACAAGCGTCCACGCGGGAGGGAGCGAGCGGCCTCACGCGAGCGCCGTCCCGTCCTTCCCCGCGCGGCCAACCCTCTGTAAGAGGGCCCTGGTCCTTCCTTTTATAGGCGCAAGGAAAGGATCCAGGTGTACAATGGGGGGTGTAGCAGTGTGCTAACATGTCTAGCGGAGGAGAGCTAGCGCCCTAAGTACATGCCATCGTGGCAGCCGGAGAGGTTTTGGCACCCGGTTCGTGTGGTGTCGTGGCCGTCGGAGGAGCGCTGGAGCCTGGCGGAAGGACAGCTGTCGGGGCTGTCGAGTCCTTGCTGACGTCCTCTTGCTTCTGTAAGGGGGCTGAGAGCCACCTTCGTCATAGAGCGTGCGGGGCACCATCATTACTCGTATAGTGGAGCGAGCCAGATGGGACGCCGGTCTTGTTCCCCGTAGCCTGAGTCAGCTTGGGGCAGGGTAATGATGGTGCCTCCTGTTGACGTGGTCGGTCCGTGCCCTCGGCTGGGCGAGGTGGAGGCTCCTCCGAGGTCGAGGTCGAGTCTGTCTTCCAAGGTCGAGGTCTTGTCCGAGCCCCTGGGTCGGGCGAGGCGGAGACCGTCGGCTGATGCCAGGGCTGAGTCCGAGCCCTGGGTTGGGCGAAGCGGAGTTCATCGTCCTTCGGGGCTGAGCCCGAGTTCGAGCCCTGGGGTCGGGCGAAGCAGAGTTTGTCGTCTTCCGGGGCTGAGCCCGAGTCCGAGCCCTGGGGTCGGGCGAAGCGGAGTTCGTCGTCTTCTGGGGCTGAGCCCGAGTCCGAGCCCTGGGGTCGGGCGAAGTGGAGTTCGTCGTCTTCCGAGGCTGAGCCCGAGTCTGAGCCCTGGGTCGGGCGAAGCGGAGTTCGTCGTCTTCCGGGGCTGAGCCCGAGTCCGAGCCCTGGGGTCGGGCGAAGCGGAGTTCGTCGTCTTCCGGGGCTGAGCCCGAGTCCGAGCCCTGGGTCGGGCGAAGCGGAGTTCGTCGTCTTCCGGGGCTGAGCCTGAGTCCGAGCCCTGGGGTCGGGCGAAGCGGAGTTTCCCATGGCGCCTAGGGCCGGACTTGGCTGCTGTCAGCCTCACTCTATCGAGTGGCACAACAGTCAGAGCGGCGCAGGCGGCGCTGTCCTCTTGTCAGACCGGTCAGTGGAGCGGCGAAGTGACTGCGGTCACTTCGGCTCTGTCGACTGGAGGGCGTGCGTCAGGATAAAGGTGTCAGGCCACCTTTGCATTAAATGCCCCTGCGATTTGGTCGGTTGGCGTGGCGATTTGGCCAAGGTTGCTTCTTGGTGAAGACTAGGCCTCGGGCGAGCCGAAGGTGTGTCCATTGCTGGAGGGGGGCCTCGGGCGAGACGTAGATCCTCCGGGGTCGGCTGCCCTTGCCCGAGGCTGGGCTCGGGCGAGGCATGATCGCGTCCCTCGAATGGACCGATCCCTGACTTAGTCACACCCATCAGGCCTTTGCAGCTTTGTGCTGATGGGGGTTACCAGCTGAGATTTAGGAGTCTTGAGGGTACCCCTAATTATGGTCCCCGACAAGGATCATGACACAAAAATTCGAGATGTCGATGATGGGGGAGTTGAAGTACTTCTTGGGATTTCAAGTAAAGCAACTCCAAGAGGGCACCTTCATTAGCCAAACGAAGTATATTCAAGACATTCTACATAAGTTTGGAATGAAGGATGCCAAACCCATCAAGACACCCATGGGAACCAATGGGCATCTCGACCTCGACACGGGAGGTAAATCCGTCGATCAAAAGGTATATCGGTCGATGATAGGCTCTTTACTCTATTTATGTGCATCTCGACCGGACATAATGCTTTCCGTATGCATGTGTGCAAGATTCCAAGCCAACCCTAAGGAAGCTCACCTTACGGCCGTAAAACGAATCTTGAGATATTTAGTTTATACTTTTAAGTTTGGGCTTTGGTACCCTCGGGGATCCACATTTGATCTAATTGGTTATTCGGATGCCGATTGGGCGGGGTGTAAAATTAATAGAAAGAGCACATCGGGGACTTGCCAGTTCTTGGGAAGGTCCCTGGTGTCTTAGGCTTCAAAGAAGCAAAATTCTGTAGCTCTTTCTACCGCCGAAGCCGAGTATATTGCCGCAGGTCATTGTTGCGTGCAATTGCTTTGGATGAGGCAAACCCTTAGGGACTATGGTTACAAATTAACCAAAGTTCCTCTTCTATGTGATAATGAGAGTGCAATCCGCATGGCGGATAACCCCGTTGAACATAGCCGCACTAAACACATAGCCATTCGGTATCATTTCTTAAGGGATCACCAACAAAAAGGGGATATCGAGATTGCTTATATCAACACTAAAGAACAATTAGCCGATATTTTTACCAAGCCACTAGATGAACAAACTTTTAACAAACTTAGGCATGAGCTAAATATTCTTGATTCTAGGAATTTCTTTTGATGTCTTGCACACATAGCTCATTAATATACCTTTGATTATATCTCTTTTATATACTATGACTAATGTGTTTTCAAGTGAATTTCAAACCAAGTCATAGATTGAAAGGGATTTGGAGTCTTCGGCGAAGACGAAGGCTTCCACTCCACTCCATTGAATCACTCATCCCTCGCCGTCGCTCCGAGCAACTCTCCAACTTTGGTATAATCTTCACTCATATTGTGTTCGCCAAAGGGGGAGAAAGTAGTTAAAAGGGCTTATATTTCACTCAAGTATCCATTTTTGGCGATTCATGCCAAAGGGGGAGAAAGTATTAGCCCAAAGCAAAAGGACCGCACCACCACCAATTTTCAAAATTTGAAGTTAAGAAAAGGTTTTAAAATGATGAATTTTTCAATTGATATCTTATTGTATTCAAAAAGGGGGATAAAGTAGTATTTTCAAAATTGGTATCTTAAAACCCTCTTGAACACTAAGAGGAGGATTTTATTAAGGGGGAGTTTTGTTTAGTCAAGGGAAAAGCATTTGAAACAGGGGGAGAAAATTTCAAATCTTGATAATGCTTCTCAAAATCTTATTCATTTACCTTTGACTATTTGCAAAAGGACTTTGAAAAGAATTTACAAAAGAACTTGCAAAAACAAAACATGTGGTGCACGCGTGGTCCAAAATGTTAAAAAGAAAGAAACAATCCATGCATATCTTATGAGAATTTATATTGGTTCAATTCTAAGTAACCTTTGCACTTATGTTATGCAAACTAGTTCAATTATGCACTTCTATACTTGCTTTGGTTTGTGTTGGCATCAATCACCAAAAAGGGGGAGATTGAAAGGGAATTAGGCTTACACCTGTTTCCTAATTGATTTTGGTGGTTGAAATTGCCCAACACAAATAATTGGACTAACTAGTTTGCTCTAGTCTATAAGTTCTACAGGTGCCAAAGGTTCACAATAAGCCAATAAAAAGACCAAGGAAGGGTTCAAACAAAGAGAGCAAAAGACATCCCAAAGGCACCCTGATCTGGCGCACCGGACTGTCCGTTGTGCCACCGGACAGTGTCCGGTGCACCAGGGCACTCGATGATGAACTCGCCACCTTCAGGAAATCAGGAGGCCGCTCCGCTATAATTCACCGGACAGTCTGGTGTGCCAGCGGAGCAACGGCTACTTCGCGCGCAACGGTCGACTGCAACGCATTTAATGCGCGCCTGCGCGCGTAGAGGTCAGAGCACGCGCAGTTGGCGCACCGGGCAGTCTACCGGACCTGTCTGGTGCACCACCGGATAGCCCAGAGGCCCCACCTGTCAGAGCTCCAACGGTCGAACCCCAACGGTCTGCTGACGTGGCTGACGCACCGGACTGTCCGGTGCGCCATGCGACAGCACACTTCCAACGGCCATTTTTGGTGGTTGGGGCTATAAATACCCCAACCACCCCACATTCAATGGCATCCAAGTTTCTACACTTCTACACCTTACAAGAGCTATAGCATTCAATACAAGACACACCAAAGAGATCAAATCCTCTCCCAACTCCACACAAAGCTTTAGTGATTAGAGAGAGAGATTTGTTGTGTTCATTTGAGCTCTTGCGCTTGGATTGCTTCTTTTCTTTCTCATTCTTCTTGTGACAAACTCAATTGTAATCGAGGCAAGAGACACCAATTGTGTGGTGGTCCTTGCGGGAACTTTGTGTTCTGATTGATTGAGAAGAGAAGCTCACTCGGTCTAAGTGACCGTTTGAGAGAGGGAAAGGGTTGAAAGAGACCCGGTCTTTGTGACCACCTCAATGGGGAGTAGGTTTGCAAGAACCGAACCTCGGTAAAACAAATTATCGTGTCTCGCTCTTTATTTGCTTACGATTTGTTTTGCGCCATCTCTCTCGGACTCGTTTATATTTCTAACGCTAACCCGGCTTGTAGTTGTGCTTAAGTTTATAAATTTCAGATTCGCCCTATTCACCCCCTCTAGGCGACTTTCAGTTATTACTATCTTATACTCGTACTCGTAATAAAAAAATAACTCCGTCGGATCAATCATATCCGCTGGTAGGTATGGATTTACCTCATACGACCCATGTGGGTATGGGTCACTCGTAACCACAAAGATTAAATATCTATCAAAATAATACATTATATACAAATGTCAAGTATATCAATCTAAATACTATTATAAAATTTCGAGCATCATTTAATCACCCATTCAACAACATCATGGATATTTGGATAAATTAGCAACACACTACCGGAATCCGGGCCGTTGCCGAGTGCCAAGCTCTTTGCCTAGTGCTTTTTATCAGGCACTCGGCAAAGAAGACTTTACCGAGAGCCGCACTCGACAAAGTCCTACGCTCGGTAAAGAGCTTGTTTACCGAGTGTGGGACACTCGGCACAGAGAAACACTCGGCAAAGACTACTTTGCCGAGCGGCAAACACTCGGCCAAGATGGCGCTCGGCAAAGGGCCGTTAGCGGCCATCTACAGCTGACGGTCGTCAGCCTTTGCCGAGGGCCGAAAGCCGGCACTTGGCAAAGCAGATTCTTTGCCGAGTGTCAAATATCTCGCACTCGGCAAAGAGGGTCTTTACCGAGTGCCTTCTGTAGACACTCGGCAAAGCATATTTTTATTTTTTTTATTTTGGCCACCAAACTTTTTGTGGTATGTTCCTACACTATGTAGACCTACATATACCATTTTGGGACAATTATAATAGTGTTTTCAATAGCTAGTAGATTTAGTTCGTTTATTTGAATTTCTTCAGAAAATTTAGATTTGAACTGCAAGTCACTCGAAACTCGAATAATCGTGCATGCAAAAATGATACACATGTTATTTAGCACACGTTACGACCGATTTCAGGAGCGGACCGGAAACTTCAAGCAACATGCTCACTAAACATGGTCGTGAACTTGCCATCCACATGTTTAAAAATTGTATAAAACACAAACAAAGTCAGAAAATCATGAAACTTATCCATGTGTCATGATATCATATGTAGAGGCTGTGATAAAAATTTGGAAAAGTTTCAAGAAAACTGTGACACACTATGAGTAGAAACCTAAGAGATCTACACATGAAATCATAGAGTTTCAATGTGGATCTTTTAGGTTTCTACACATAGTGCATCACAGCTTTCTCGAAAGTTTCTCAAATTTTTATCACAGGCTCTATATATGATATCATGACACGTGGACAAGTTTCATGATTTTCTGACTTTGTGTTTTATACAATTTTTAAACAACTGGATGGCAAGTTCACAGTCATGTATAGTGAGCATGGTGCTCGAAGGTTCCAGTCTGCTTGTGAAATCGGTCGTAACTTGTGTTACCTAACATAAATATCATTTTTGCATGCACGGTTTTCCATGTTTCGAGTGCAATGCAGTTCAAATCTGAATTTTCTGAAGAAATTCAAATAAACGAACTAAATCTACTAGCTATTGAAAACATTGTTATAATTATCCCAAAATGGTACATGTAGGTCTACATAGTGTAGGAACATACCACAAAAAGTTTGGATGGAAAAAGAAAAAATAAAAAACATAATTTGCCGAGTGTCCAGAGAAGACACTCGGCAAAGCTGTCTTTGCCGAGTGCCAGCTGGCGGGCACTCGGCAAAAACAATAAGTTAAGGTTTTGACGAGTGTCTGTCAGTCGACACTCGGCAAAGAGGTCTTTGCCGAGTGCCATATCTGCGGCACTCGGCAAAATGTATTTTTAAATTTTTAAAACATTCTTTGCCGAGTGCCCACGATCTAGCACTCGGCAAAGCCGCCGAATAATACACCGACCGTCTTCCTCTTCTTCTCTTCGCTCACTCTCTATCTCCCACCGCGCGCAGCACACTGCGCCGCCCCCGCCGCCGACCCTCGCGTCGCCCCCACGCCGCCGGCCCGCGCGCCGCCGCCCCTGTGCCCGCCGGCCCGCGTGCCGCCGCCCCTGTGCCCTCCGGCCACGCGCGCCGCCTCCGCGCCCCGCCAGCCTAGCGCACCGCCGCCCCTATGCACTGCCACCCGCGCGCTGCCGGCCACGCGCGCTGCGCCATCTCCGCCACTCCGGCCCTCGACCCCGTCAATCTCGCGCCATCCTCCCCGCTCCAGCCATCTCCGCCAACCACCGCCGCTCCGGCTAAGGTATATGATCTAATATGGTTATATGCAATTACATGTGATAGATTCGATTATTATTATGTTATATGAAATAATTACATATAGTTATATATATATGTAGTTGGTCTACATATGGTTATATGAAATTGTTAGGTTTGATATTAGGTTTGATATTAAGTGATAGCACTCGGCACTCGGCAATGATTCGATTAAAATATAAATGTAGTTTGCATGTGGCTATGGAGTGGATTGAATATATAAATGTGATTGCCGACCATCGTGCCGTTGAAATATGCGTGGTTGTCAGCCATCGTGCTGATATTTTTATTTGCAGGTTTTATAAACCTTCCTGTGCAGGGGAGGTGCTGCCGAAATTTTCTATTGTTAGGCTTCTGTTAGAGTATGGAGGACCGTGAGTGGATGTACACGGGTCTGTAACACCCAGTTGTAATATATATAAAAAAAGTCATTTCCTATATTTTATGTGAGTGTTGAATTTACTTAGCATCACATGTGCACACCATATTCAAACAACAAATAATTAAACAAATAACAAAAGATACCCAAAAACAAATCATGCATCATGCTGGGATTTTCTTTTGTGTACACATTGTGACAAAATAAAATAACAATGTGATAAGAAATATATTAAAATCCAAAAAAGAATTGTAGAATTTAGAAAAGAGAAGAAAATAAGAATCTTGTGAATAAAAATAAGTAAATAAGGATATATTATTCCTCCACTAGAAACTTGAATTTGTATACTTGAATCAATGGTGAAATTCGTATTCAAAATTTAAATTTAAATTCAAAATAGTTAAGAATAAAAAAAATCTAAAAGGAAAAGAGAGATAAGAACATAAAAGGAAAAGGAATAACCCTGCTACTTGGGCCGGTGGCTTGAATTTCGGCCCATCTCGCGAATTCGCCCTCACGCGCGCAGCCCACTTTGGACCTGGCGCCGACAACCGGGACCACCCCGTCAGCCTCAGGCGTCCGTCTTAGGCGCGGAACTCTCCCACTGGTTCACATGGGCCCACGCACCAGCCGTCTTCCTCGCACCTTTGGCGACTGTGAGCAAGATCGAAGCCGCCACCAACTCCGCTGTAGGACTCGCAGGACGTTGCGCTCTGGTGGGGCCTTGCAGGATCGCCTCCCTGGTGAATAAAGCGCCACTCCAGCGTCGTCGCTTATTCCCTTTTTACCAGGTCCACGCGCACACCGGTAGGTGGAAGAGAGACAAAGGGTGAGAGAAAGAGTCAGGCCGCCGTAGTTGCCCCACATCCTCATCTTCGCTGGGGCCTTGGAATCGGACCAGGAAGGGATCGAGTGATGTCGCTTGCGCATCTGGAAACCGTCCGTGGTTTTTCCGGGTACGATTGTGGGTCAACGGCGTGGGAATCGCTCGCCGTAGATTAAGCGCCACCGTGAACCCGCCTGATGTCGAGGACAGCTTCGCTCCGCCACCCAACCCTCGGTAATGCTCAGTCCCCTGTTTCTCCATGCGCCTAGGTTCGTGTTGCTGCGATTCAATTTGGTTTTGGAGCTCGGGTGGTCCGGTGGGTGGCCGTGCGTGGATGGGGATCCGCCATGGGCGGCGCCACCGTCGCGCGTGACCGGGGGGGGGGGGGGAAGATGCCCTCGGGGCCGTCCATCTCGGATGTGTGGCTGCGATTAAAACGAGGGATACCCCTTCGCGCTGGTTTGATCCTGGCCGTTGGCTTCGAATCGTGCGAAGCGTATTAAATCGCGCATATGTTAGATTTGAGCCGTAGGATTGTGATCTGGCGATCGACATCGCGTACCGGTTCAAAGGTTTTAGAGATCTAATCCGGGCCGTGTAGCTGAGATCGGGCGGCCAGAATCAGAGAATACCCCTTCGCGGGTCGGTTTTGTTAAAAAGCCCCTGCAGAAGATAGAAATAAACCCGCAGTTCACTTGCACTGTTCTCTGTGTCTCTGGATTCTTACCCCGAGCCCCCTGAGTTCTCTGGAAATAGTGCGCCCAGTCCAGAGCTTATTTAAACTGTATAAATGAATTAGAAATTGAATATTTAATATGAAAATAATTACTAGAACTTTGTAAATTCATAGAAAATTCATACTAACTCCAAATTAATCCATTCCAGTTCCTAAAATTTTGTAATTTAATTCTCTATCACCTAGAGCCTCTGTTTTATCATGACAACAGTAAGAAAATTAATCCCACACTTAATCCTATTTTAAACACATAAAACCTTTGAAAATCCATAACTTAAATTCTATAACTCCAAAAATTATGATTCCTGTTCCTAGAATTTTATTTTTATGTATAGATTATTACTGTGTATTTTGTATATATGTTTGGTGTAATGTTAATTTCTCTATATGCACTGTGCTTGTTTGTATTATGGCGAGTAGAAGAGCCCGTGACCGAGGATCCTGGTGAGCAGCAGATTGAAGTAGCTGAGCAGGAGCTCATTGAAGGCAAGTTGTGCCCTTGACCACTTTTTACCCAATAATGTTCTTTAATATCACTTATCCAGGCATAGGTTAATTTTGATGGGACCCAATAGGTCACCCTAGATTGTTTATCTCATTACCTTGTTTACCCCTGAATCACTTGGGTAGTTTGCTATTGCTTTATATGGTTTTGGGATAATCATTTATCACCTCTATGTTCCAATTCTTGTTGTTATTCTGTTTATGTTCATGTTGTTATCATTAATGTTAATTGGAACATAGAGCTTAACTTGAGAACCACGTGCCACCACAAGGGTTTAATGGGACGCCCTTGGCTGATTAACTAGGAAAGCTAGTGGAAGACTACCTTACCCGAAAGGGGCAAGGGCAGTAGGGGAGAGGTCAGTGCGGGGAGGTCCCTGGTTGATTTTGCTGCGATGGCGGTCAGCCAGGAACCCTGTACTGGATCTTCCCATAAACTGTAGCGGGTTTTCGGAAGCTAGTGGAACTTTGTAAAGGCCTCGTAGTGTTGCCCTGCCGCGCTTCCTAGGTAGAGGTGTATGGGATTCATGACCCCTTGGCAGATGGGTAACATGACTTGTGGGTAAAGGGTACAACCTCTGCAGAGTGTAAAACTGGTATACTAGCCGAGCTCACGGTCATGAGCAGCTCAGGACTCTCTGATGTTTAAATTATGGAACTTAAATTCAATTTTGTCATTTGCATATGCATGGGTTTATTATTAATTTGTTCAATTACTTTATTTAAGGTTTGGTATTTACTTACACTTAGTAACTGCTAATAAAATTTTGACCAACTACTTAAAAGCAATGCTCAGCTTTAACCCCTATCATTGATCAGCCTTACACTTCACATGAGCTCCCACCTTTGGTGAGTTCATGTCACATTATTCCCCACAACTTGTTGAGCGATGATCATGTGTGAGCTCACCCTTGCTGTCTCACACCCCCCCCACAGGAGAAGAACAGGTGGTTCAGGAGGAGCCACAAGGCGAGGAGTATGATCTGATCTAGGTGGCGTTTCTCAGTTGACATTGGCGCCAACGATCCTTAGTTCGTTTTATCTTTATTATTTTATTTTGTAATAAGTCTTCCGCTATGTAATAAATACTCTGATGTTTTATGACATTTATCTCTATACACTCTGTTATTGTATATGTTGTCTTCTTGGCGCATGTATGAGATGCACCTGGCTTTGTTCCTTAAAGCCGGGTGTGACAGGGTCGTAGAGGAAGGAACGATGTCACCACTGAATGGATTAGAAAGACCGATGATTTTGTGGAACGAGCATATGACGAAGCTGCTAAAGGAGCGAGTCTAGTCCCATGCCCGTGCAGCAAATGTGCCAACCGAAAAAGAAAACCAAAGAAGGCCATGGTAGAACATATCTGGAAGAATGGATTTACGTCGGGCTATACTCGGTGGATCTTTCATGGTGAAACGCATCGTACGAGAGAGGAGGTGCTGAGACAACGTGTCGAGGATTATGACGCGGATGCGGGGGTAGCGGATATGTTGAACGACTATCAGGAGGCACAGTACACAGGAGGATGTATGGATGACGAGCCAGAGCCGACTGCAAAGGCGTTCTACGACATGTTTGACACGGCACAGAAGCCCCTTCATGGCCAGACAAAGGTTTCTCAACTGGATGCCATTGGGCGTGTAATGGCGTTCAAGTCGCAGTACAGCATGAGTAGAGACACATTCGATGGCTTGTTGACGGTTATTGGGAGCCTGCTTCCGGATGATCACGTTCTGCCAAAGAGCATGTACGAGGCACAGAAACTGCTTCGTGCACTCAAGATGACGTATGAGCAGATTCATGCTTGTTCGAAGGGCTGCGTGCTATTTAGGAAAGAATACGCGGAGGTAAAGTACTATCCCAAGTGTAAATCGTCTAGGTTCATGGAGGTAGACTCTGGTGATGGACAGATGAGGCAGCTCGACATCCCCTTGACAATCCTATGACACCTTCCGTTCATACCGAGGATCCAGCGTCTGTACATGACAGAGGAATCCGCGAAACAGATGACATGGCACAAAAATGGAAAACGATACAATCCTGACAAGATGGTGCACACATCAGATGGTAAGCATGGAAACACTTTGATGCCATTCACCGTGAGAAAGTCGAAGAGGCTCGTAATGTACGTGTTGCGTTGGCCACAGATGGGTTCAATCCCTATGGAATGAGCACTACCCCGTACACATGTTGGCTCGTGTTTGTTATCCCAATCAATCTCCCCCCAGGTGTGTGCTTTCAAAGGCAGAATATATTCGTGTCGTTGATAATTCCCGGACACCCGGGGAATAAAATGGGCGTGTACATGGAGCCTTTGATCGATGAATTGGTACGTTCCTGGGAGGAAGGGGTATGGACATATGACTGAGGTACGAAGACAAACTTCAGAATGCATGTTTGGTACTAGTACTCCATGCATGACTTACCGGCGTATGGGCTATTCTGCGCTTGGTGTGTTTACGGTAAGTTCCCATGCCCAGTTTGCAAGGAAGCTCTCAGGTTCATTTGGTTGAAAAAGGGTGGCAAATATTCGTCCTTCGATAAACATCAACAATTTCTCCCTCCTGACCATCCATTCCCCCCTAGACATCAAGAACTTTACGAAAGGTGTCGTAGTGACAGACCGCCCACCTGCAACGATGACTGATGCCAAAATTTGTCAACAGATAGATGGGCTCGTGGCCAATACAGAAGGTGGTTTTGTGGGATATGGTGAGCAGCATATGTGGACACAAAAGTTTGGCTTGACTCGGCTCCCCTATTATGATGACCTGCTCCTTCCACACAACATTGACATGATGCACACTGAAAAGAATGTTGCCGAGGCACTGTGGGCAACAATTATGGACATTCCTGATAAGTCAAAGGATAACATAAAGGCAAGAGTGGATCTGGCAGCGTTATGTGATAGACCAAACCTAGAGATGAAGCCGCCAAGTGGCGGAAAGACGTGGAGAAGGCCTAAGGCCGATTTCGTCCTAAGCAGGGCCCAGAGGAAGGAAGTACTTCAGTGGATCAAGATGTTGATGTTCCCTAATGGGTATCACTACACCAAAATAGTAAACTTTCTAGAGCCTAAACCCTAGGAAGTTAGGCCTAAACTCTAGGAAGTTAGCTAAACTCTCGGAAGTTAAGCCATCCCGTCGGAAGTTTGGCTCTCGGAATTTTTTTGTCGGAAGTTAACTTAACTTCCTAGAGCCCTCTAGGAAGTTAGCTAACTTCCTACAGCCAGCGAAGCCTCTCGGAAGTTAGTAGATTCTCGGAAGTTAGTAGCTTCACGCCGTCAGCACCGTTAGCTGACTAACTTCCTACGACTAACTTCCTACGGCTGACCGTAGCCCCTAGGAAGTTAGCTGGCTAACTTCCTACGGCTGACTGTAGCCTCTAGAAAGTTAGCTGGCTAACTTCCTACGACCCAATAAGCCTCTAGGAAGTTAATTTGACCAGCATTACAAATGCTGTTTATTTTTATTTTACACCACATTCCACAACATAACAAATATATCAACAGTTATATAGAACACCATATTTTCACATAAAACATCTCACACACAATCTCATAACAATATTTAAATCCATAGTCTCATCAATTACATCACAAAAGTCTCATCCATAGTCATAATAAGACACATCTCATCATCCAGTACTAATAAGAGACAATATCTCATACATAGTCATAATAAAAGTCTCAAGTATCAGAACACAATAACATGGAAGCTCACGGTCGCCGATCACCATCGGGTTACAGTGACGAGTGATGGTCGATACCTCCACTAGTGAAGAGGGTTTTGACAAAGTCTAACCCGTCTTCTTGTTCATGCATCGACAAGGTAGCTGAAGGGGTCTAATATACATGTACAAATGACATTTGCTGAGTTACATCATAATATAACTAAGAACAAGTAAATGATGATGAATTTGCATACCTGATGTTCGATAGATGGATATGTAGGTATAGGTGGAGGTGAAGACCAAGGATAATGAACGGGAGGTGGTGGAGGGGGCATCGGGACGTGTATCCCTTGGGCCTGTGCTAGTTGCTACAAATTTGTCGAACTCATTCACATCAGCTTTTTAAATCAATACATATCTTAAAGTGAAAGCTATTAGCTTTTGAACTTACTTGTATGAGTGTTTGCTGTTGTTGAATCTGTGTAGCATAATATTCACGTTGCGCAGCTTGTTGCTTCAAGTAATCCTGATGTCGCCTAAGTTCTTCTCGTAGTTGCTCCACTTCTGCTGGATCTTGAGTGGAGCGACGGGAGCTACGAGCAGCAGGCCTCGATGAACCTCCACGCTGAACCCTCACCTAGCTCGAGTCAATGACGTTAGCAAACATTGTGTACCTACAAAACAAGTAACATCACGACAGATTAAGAATACATGTATTGCACTCAACCAATGAAACAATATAAGATATGTAGAGTCCTCACCTTCCATGAGCTTTTCCACCACTTGCATACACAACCTGTGGTTCAATAGGTGAGATCCTCCAATCATAGTCTGGTCTGTGCTGACTAGACATCGCCTCGCCATATGCAGCCTCATACAAAAGAACAATGCAATCTTACATACAAAAATCCATATAAACAGAACCTGCTCCGTGTGGGAACTTTGATATAAGATAATTAAGGAGATGAGATTTTTTTTCAGTCTGTATAGTGAGCTTTAAAGCAGGTATCACAAATACTACATAAGACAATATCTTTTTTTCTCGAACACATAGGAGAGCTGTGTATCATTATATTAAAAATAGAAAGGAACAAGGTCCAAAATAGACTGGGTACAACTGACGCCTTACGACGGTCAATATCAGGAGCGCCAATTAACCCAACAGACAAACAAACAGAAAAGTGTATCTTTTTTCTTCTTGAGAAGCAGCAACCAAGGAAAAAATTTACCACAGAAGCGATCTTGGTAATGATGAGAGTTCCTCAGGGTTTAGACCTTCACGGGCTACACTGCCACCATTAGCTGACAATGTTTTATTTTTACTGTTAGCCTCTGACACTGAGTCAACCTTGCTAGTACCATTTACACGGTAGTTCTGCAACCACCTATCAGTCTCCTAGAGGACGTGCATGATACTCTCCTTGGCAGAGTACCCATGGCTCTCAAAAGGAAGTATTACCAAAGGAGACAATGCTTTCAAGGCATTGAAGAATCGGTCTGACTGCAAAAAGAAAAAGGACAAACCATAAGATCAATAACGCAAATTAGTAAAAGTCATTAACCAGTAACAAAAATAAGCAGAAAATTAAATCATGAGAACATAGAGAATATTTCCACAGAAAATAATGAAGACTTGCATAAAACAACGAGAAGCAAACAAGTCAGTTTAATGGTAAAGGCACTCCAAATCAAGCAGGTCTAATATCACATATGCAAAATTAAAATTGCTATCCTGGTACAACAATTAAAAGTGTAGTCCTTGGTAGTGTGCGTGATTATACTTCTTACAAATCTACCTCTCACTGAAGAAGTTTGGGTCACTTGCACTACTAGTTGTTCCACATATCTGCAATAGTTTGTAATACTGAAATAGTAAATATACTACGGTGTAATCGCATAGTTCAAAATTATTCAGTCCTGCAGAAGAGTATAGAATAGATCAAAAGTAGACAATATACCTGTCATTGGCCTCTTCATCGCCTTCACCGATAATTGGGATTGTCGGACCAGACAGAATCACAAACCTGCAAATGATAACATTGAGTGTGTGTGCATGCACCAGAAAAAAACATATTTGCAGATGATGGATTGGAAAAAGTCCCTTCAACTTTTTTATTAAAAGGTTAAAGGTGTGCAGAGGGTTCTTCCACAATTTGAATCGCAGGAATGGGAACACATGTCGTATGCATATTATATTATTAATGAGTAACAAGAGAAAATACCCTCTAGTTAACCAAAGAAGAGGAGATGTAGCACCAATCCCAGGAAATTCATTAGGGGAACCACGAACTTGACCAGCAGCATCTTTGCTTTTAAATTCACCAGGGTAGGACCAAACTTGGCGGGCCAGGGTGGGGGCGGCAGCAGCGGACAGGGCCGGGGCGGGGGCGTCCATGGCGGACGGGGCTGAGGCCAGGGGCGGGCGTGGCAGGGGCGGCCGGTGGCGGGGGCAGGCGCGGCGGGACCGAGGGAGAGACAGACGTGAGAGAGAGACGGGAGTGAGAAAGGTGAGAGAAGAGATAAGGTTGAGGAGAGGTTTAAAATAAAAAAAATATAACTTCCTAGAGTAAAGCCGTAGGAAGTTACTTGACTTCCTAGAGTTTGTACATTTACTCTAGGAAGTTAAGTAACTTCCTAGAGCCGGCCGTAGGAAGTTAGCTTTTCGTTTGACTGGTCAAAAGCTGAAATCTAACTTTCTAGAGGAGGCCGTAGGAAGTTAGGTGGGCAGCTAACTTCCTAGAGCCGGCCGTAGGAAGTTAGCTTTTCGTTTGACTGGTCAACAGCTGAAATCTAACTTCCTAGAGGAGGTCGTAGGAAGTTAGCTGCCCATGCTAACTTCCTAGAGCCGACCGTAGGAAGTTAGCTTTTTGTTTGACCACAACCGTGGATCAGCAACTAAAAGCTAACTTCCTAGAGGCGGCCGTAGGAAGTTAGCTGGCTGCCTCTAGGAAGTTAGCGGCTCGTTTGACCGAACACACGGGTCAGCATGTGAAAGCTAACTTCCGACAAGTTTTATAAAATACCGTAGGAAGTTATGTTTATTTCCTAGAGCTACCAGTTGCCTCTCGGAAGTTATTTATTTCCTACGGTTTATTATAAAAGTTGTAGGAAGTTAAAAAACCGTAGGAAGTGTATGATTTTGGTGTAGTGTATGCAGCTAACCTGAGTAGGGGGGTGAACTTATCTACTATGCGAGTCTTAGGGATGAAGAGTCATGACTTCCACATATGGATTGAACGGATTCTTTCTGCGATGGTTCGAGGCTATGTCCCTGAGCATGTCTGGCTAGCGCTTTAAGATTTGAGCTATTTCTTTCGTCAGCTTTGTGCAAAAGAGTTATCTCGGACCATGGTTGCAGACTTGGAAAGATTGGCACCCGTGTTACTGTGTAAGCTTGAGAAGATATTTCCACCTTGGTTCTTCAATCCAATGCAGCATATGATTCTTCATCTCCCCTATGAGGCACGAATGGGGGGCGTGCAGGGACGTTGGTGCTATCCAATCGAGAGATGTCTAAAGACTATTCGAAAGAAATGTAGAAATAAATGCAAAATCGAGGCTTCCATTGCAGAGGCATACATTCTAGAGGAGGTGTCAAACTTCACAACAACTTATTATAGTGACTGTTGGGGACTTGTTCTCAAGTGCTATGAATTAAGAGCAAGGCAACATAAAATGTTAAATGTTAACGTCCTTCGTCCATGAAGCATTATTCCCTTGAGGATAATGGGCCTTGGACGAAGGTTGATGAGAGTAAAATTACGAAGCTTAAGTCTTCGTAATTAAATTTCAATACATATTGTGAGATAACATAAAATAAAAGGTATAAAGAAGGTAAATAAATCATAGACGAGTTATGTTATATTTACTTAATATATTGAATTATTGAACATAATAATACCTCTGCCTTGGCAAAGGTTGGATTCCGAAAGATGCGATTGCAATTACCAGAATGCGTGAACAGTAAAGGAATACTGTTCACTATTTATAGACACAGGGCGCAGCCTGTGGGGAATTACAAGTATGCTCCTTATAAAAGTTTACAACACTGACTCAGACCTTTATGGACTAAAAGGTCATTCTATCTTTAAGTCGGTTTGTAATACCGAAGCTTCATGAAGAGGAACCTTCGGCCATCTTACACAAACAGCTTCAGCCGAAAGCCGCTTCTTTCTAGAAGACCTTCGGCGACGAAGCATAGGCCCAACAGTAGCCCCTTTCGCGGTGCTAGATCGTTTTTCGTAACGAGCTTGATCCGTGAAAAAAGTCTCTTAGGCTTCAGGGAGCCGAAGGTCCAAAAAACACCTTCCCTGAGCTCGTTGTCGAGAAACGATTCAATTTCCTAGCGCGTAGCGGTCCCACCTTGCAGAGTTACTGTTTGGTCTCTGCGGTCCACCGCACAGCGAGTGCAAGCGGGTGTTCTGCCTGGTGTAAAAATCCTGGCGCTTCGCCTTCTTTCCTGCAGTACTATATAAACAGATGAGTAGGTGTGAAGTTACCACAGCATTCATTGCTATTTGCACTGTTCTGCTGCCAAAATTTTTAACCATCGCCGAAGCTTGTCTGTCGGAATCAAACGAAGCTCCAGTTTGAAGCCTGCTTCGTCAGAAAAAACTTCGGAAGAAGAAAGTATTAAATTTCCACACATTCATAATTAAATGGCCAGAGTGCGTTCTACCGCCAGGGTTGAGCGTGAGGGGGGCGAAACTGAAGCTTTGGAGACTGTTCCCATCTCCAAAGCCATGCAACGATCCGGGCTGGTGACTTCGGAAAAGATCCCTAGTGATGATGCAGAACAAGCAGAACAAGCAATCGCTGAAGTAGAAGAAGAAGATATTGAGGAAACTAATCCCGAGGATAATTATCGCATTGCCATGCCAAGCAAGCCCAGCCACTTGGACTTCGGGAAATCTACTGTTTCGAAGGCTGATCTGTCCAAGATGGTAAAGTCAGGCTTTTTTACTGAAGACCAGAAGAAGCTATTACGCTTCGGGGGAGAAGAGACTACACCAAAGCCGGAGAAGGATGAAATTGTTATTTTCAAGAGCTTCCTAAAGGCTGGATTAAGATTCCCCCTACATGGGATTATTGCAGAGGTACTGAAGAGGTTCGGTATCTATTTTCACCAGCTGACCCCTAACGCTATCGTTAGGCTTAGTGTTTATATCTGGGCACTCCGAAGCCAAGCGGTGGAACCGTTTGCGGACAGCTTTTGCCGAGTTCACGAACTGCACTATCAGACGAAGGCTAGAAAGGATGGATTACATGACAATTTTGGTTGCTATAATTTTGCTTATCGAAAAACTACGAAGTTTCCTGTGATCAGCTACCGAAGCAAATGGGCAGCAGGGTGGAAATCGGAGTGGTTCTATGTCAAGGTTGATGACGATAAGGAAAAGCTTGTGCAAAGTCCACTTGAACTAATCTTCGGAGAAACCCGCCCTCACTGCAACATGACACCAGAGGGTCCAACTCAAAAAGCAATGTATGAATTCGAAATAATTGCAGAGCATATCAGTACAAGGGACCTGGTCCAAGAGTTTTTGGCTTTCAAGGTTTTTCCTAGTGTAAAAGAGTGGGAAATGCCGAAGCTGAAGGGGGAGAAAAAAGAAGGTGAACTCGTGCGCTTACCTTACTACTTCAAGTTTAAGAAATACTTTAAAACACCTTGCCAAGAGTGGCTGGATACAATTGAAGTGATGTGCAATGAAATACTTGGCAATTATTCTAAAAAAGAAGATCAGTTGATGACCGCAGCCTTCGGCACCCGTCCGAAGCGAAGACTAAACCGAGTGCTGGACGCCCTGGGTTTCGAATACCCTGATTACGTAAATCTGAACAAAGGTGCCGGAGGCCAAAAAAGGAAAAGGATAACTGAAGCCTTAAATGAAGATGAAAAAGAACTACCAAAGAAGAAAATTCCGAAGAGGAAGAAAGCGTCTTCTCCGAAGCGTAAAATATCCGACGAAGAAGAAATCCCCGCATCACCCTCTGTCGCTGATGTTGAGGAAATTCTGAAGGTAATGACTGAATCCTTACCTGCGAAGCTAAGTCCACTGGGGCCCCAACTGACAAAGTTTTTTCAGAAGGACAAGGAGCCCGAAAAATCGAAGAAAATAATCAAAGCAAAGAGACAAAGAATTATCACTGTGACAGAAGTAATTGACAAGACACCACCAAGGGCTTTAGCTCAGAAAACACCAGCGGCTGCGGAAGGGACAGATATTGAAATTACACCTTCGGAGGTCGCAGCTGCCGAAGCTACCTCGGCTGAAGATTTGAACCTGGAGAGCACAATCGAACACATTGACAAAATACTGCTAGACATGGCTGCGGAAGAAGCTACCACCGCCGCCGAAGAGGCCGCGACCGCAGCGTCGGAGAAAGGGAAAGAAATTGCTGATGAAGCTTCGGAAAACGAAGCCTTCATGTTCCAGAATTTAGTTGGAGAACAACTATCAAAAGCTGAAATAGAAGAGCTTAGAGAGTATGCCAAATCCTGCGGATACAAACCTGGGGCACTCCTCTTCGGAGGCGTTGATGATGAAAAATTAGGTTGTATTCGAGATCAAACTGGAGCCAAGGTTATCGGTACTCTGTCCAAGAGTATCGGCTTTCCGAAGCTATAAACAGACATCAGCCGCTACCGACGACAACATATCGTTGGTAGTTTATTTTATTCCAACTTCAAGGTGAACTACTTTTCCCTTAACTTTTATTGTTTCTAATAATAAAAACATGTCTGACGAAGGTCGTTTTCGTGCAGAGTATGCTGTTGAGCAAAGCCTTGCAAATGCAGCAAGATTTTGAAGATAAGAAGCACGAAGTTATAATTGAAAATTTGGAAAGCAGAATAAAGGAGCAATCAGATGCTTTCGAGAAAAAGAACTTTGAGCTCCAGGCAACCGAAGGTTTATTGGCGGAAGCTGAAGCAAAAATAACAGAACTGAACACGAAGCTTCTCCGCCAGTCTGAGCAGTTCGAACGAGAAAAACAAGATCTTAATGCAAAACTTGAAGCCGAAGCTCAACAAAATTCAGATTTGAGAAAACTATTGACGTGCCTTCAAGAAAAATGCTTGGAATTTAGCAACAAATGCATTCAACGATTAAGAAAGATTTTTCACTCAGTTGGAGCCAGCAGTGAAAAATTCACCCCCTCAGCTGAAGATCTACCGAAAACCTTCGAACATATTGAGGGTGAAATTGACGAGCTCGACGAAGTCATAGCTGGGCACGGTGACTTCTGTGCCTGGGTGGCTTCTCGGGGCACTGCTGCAGCTTTCCTAAAAGCTGGCTGCGATCATGGAAAGATTGTCAATAGGCCAAATTTCACTTTATCACCATCAATCCTAGATGACATTCCTGATCTCGCCCGAAGTATCTCTAATAGATTTGTGAAAATGATATGGACAAAAGGTGGTCGAGAAAAGGCTGGAGACGAAGCTCGGAGTCACCTTGAACCTGTAAGAAACCATACCTTGCGCTTACCTCTTCCTGCAAGCTCGATTTTTACTTATGACAACCTTATTCATGTAGGATGATGAAGCCGAAGCCGATGATTAAGAAATGACGCCGAAGCTGAAGCTCCTTGGAGATTAAATAGTAGACTGTAGACAGTACTTGAGAAACTTTTGAGATAACTTTTGCAAATGTAACTAAAACTTGTCTTTATTGAATTCTGTTCATACCTTGTAATATATCCTTATCCTTCCATTGATGTATGAGAAGTGCTTTGATGTGGACGAAATTTTCTTTTTTGAGCCGAAGGCGAAAAAACACCTTCCCTTCTTTTTGTACGCAGCGAAGCATAGAAAACAACATTTTCCTTCTTTCCGAAGCTCTCCTTTTTGTACACGAAGCTCTTTCTTCCCTTTTTTTTTCTTTTTGCCGAAGCAACCACTTATGCCATGAAGATGATTATCCTACATATGCCTGGATGAATGTTTATGAATGCAAATGATATGATGTAATGTGATGTGCAAATGAATGGCCAAACACGTATCCGAAGCCACACCCATAGCCATTATTTCCTTAAAAACAATCACACCTCAGCTCTGCATTCCCTTAGGAACGACTTTGGAGCTTCTTCGCCTTTACTTTTGGTGGGATCAGCGTTGACTTTTCGCTGCAAGCTCTGCATTCCTTTAGGAACGACTTTGGAGCTTCTTCGCCTTTACTTTTGGCGGTATCAGCGTTGACTTTTCGCTGTAAGCTCTGCATTCCCTTAGGAACGACTTTGGAGCTTCTTCGCTTTTTACTTTTTGGCACTCGATGGTGCGCTCTCAGCTTTTACATTTACATTCCTTGGGGGATTTTGCTCTTATAGAACTAAAAAAGGAAATTACATGTGATGGCCCCATTAAAAACCTTTCTCCCCCTTTAGAAAGGAAAAGGGTGCCATAAGAAAGAAAAAACATAAAAAATTACATCAAGTTACACATAATATCGCCGAAGCTCATCCGCATTCCAAGATCTAGGAATGTCGTTGCCGTCCATATCCTTCAATCTGTATGAACCGGGTCTTGACGAAGATGCTACTAAGAAAGGTCCATCCCATTTCAACTGCAACTTGCCCACTGTTTCTGGGTTGGCCACTCTCCGAAGCACCAAGTGTCCTGGCTCAATATTTTTTAGCCGAACCTTTCTATCTCGCCATTTGATTGTTTTGGCTTGATATTTATTGATGTTCTCCACGGCGTGCAGCCTGATCCCTTCTAAAGCATCCTTTTCTACAGAATAAGCAGCTTCGGAATCTGATTCTGCCGAAGCTACTACCCTTATTGATCCGGTTTTAGCTTCCTCCGGAGTTATTGCTTCGTCACCGAATAACAACTTGAATGGAGTAAAGCCTGTAGACCTTGATGTTGTTGTGTTGTGGCTCCACACCACTTTGGTTAACTGATCTGGCCACTTTCCCCTGGGTTGATTGAAGATTAACTTCATTATTCCTGTCATTATAATGCCGTTGGCTCTTTCCACGAGTCCATTTGACTTCGGATGCCTGACTGATGCAAAATGGATCTTCGTACCAATTTGGTCACAGAAATCCCTGAAAGCTTCGGAGTCAAACTGTGTTCCATTATCCACAGTGATAGCCTTTGGCACCCCGAAACGACAAACAATATTCTGCCAGAAAAACTTTTGGATGGTAGCCGAAGTTATTGTGGCTAAAGGCTTTGCCTCAATCCATTTAGAAAAATATTCCACAGCTACTACAACATATCTTAGGTTCCCCTGGGCCGGTGGTAACGGACCTAACAAGTCAAGGCCCCACCTTTGCAATGGCCAAGTGGGTTGTATGAGCTGTGTTAAGGACGAAGGTTGTTTTTGATCTCTTGCACATTTTTGACAACCTTCGCATTTTTGAACTAATTCCGCTGCATCCGAAGCTGCCTTCGGCCAATAAAACCCTTGGCGGAAAATTTTTCCAAGTAACGGCCTAGATCCAATGTGAGATCCACACAGGCCTGCATGTATTTCTTTCATTAACTCTATACCTTCGGTTCTAGATAAACACTTGAGTAGCGGAGCACAAACTCCATGCTTGTACAACTCCCCCTCTATCATGACATATGGACGAGCTCTTGCCTCTATCCTCCTGTTATAAGCTTCGTCATCTGAAAGGAATTTACCCTGAAGATAAGAGATGATCTCAGTTCTCCAATCTTCGCTATAAACAGGAGATATATTGAGGACTGCTCTTTCAAGAAGTTCCACCGAAGGTGCTTTTATTGTTTCGAAGAACACATCCGAAGGTAAGGGCAGCCCCTGTGCTGCTGACTTAGCTAGCAAATCAGCATGCTCATTTTGTCCTCGAGGGATATTTTTGACAGAAAATCCCTCGAAGGAAGCTTCAACTCTTCGAACCATATCCAGATACTTTTCAAGCTTCGGATCTTTAGCCTTGCAACTCTTGTCGATATGACCCGAAACAACTTGGGAATCAGTTTTAAGAATGGCCCTTCTGATTCCCATTGCTTTTAGCTTCCGAAGACCCAGAAGCAGGGCTTCGTACTCGGTAATGTTGTTTGTGCAACTAAAATCAAGCTTTGCCGCATAACAAGTTTTAACTTTGGAAGGTGAAACCAACACAGCAGCCGCTCCCGCTTCGAAGGTTCCCCAGGACCCATCGCAAAACACTGTCCATGCTTCGGCGTCTTTATTTGTTTCTTCCTCCTGAGCCCCTGGCGTCCAATCAGCAATGAAGTCTGCTAACGCCTGGGACTGAATCGAAGATCTATGAACATATTCAATACAAAATTCATTGAGCTCTGCAGCCCATTTTCCAATCCTTCCAGTAGCTTCTCGGTTCCTCATAATATCCTTCAGAGGTTGTGAAGAAGGAACAATTATGTTGTAAGCTTGAAAATAGTGCCGAAGCTTCCTGGATGCCATCAAAACAGCATATAACACCTTCTCTAATTCTGTGTAGTTTTTCTTTGATATACTAAGAACTTCAGATACAAAATATACTGGGACCTGCCTCCTAACTTGGCCATCAAGCTTCTCCTGGACAAGTGCTGCACTTACCGCTGAATGCGAAGCTGCCACATATAATAATAAAGGAGCCCCTGGCGTAGGTGGAGTTAGTGCTGTTAGATCTATCAAATACTGCTTCAGCTCTTCGAAAGCCTTCTGCTGGATTGGTCCCCATTGAAAGACTTCGGCTGACTTCAACACTTCGAAGAATGGTAAGTTTCTCTCTGCTGATCTGGATATGAATCTATTAAGAGATGCCAACCTTCCTGTCAATCTTTGAGCCCCCTTTTTTGTAGTTGGTGGCTCCATCCGAAGTATAGCTTCAATCTTACTTGGATTAGCTTCAATTCCCTTTGTTGAAACCAAACATCCTAGAAATTTCCCCTTCTTTACTCCAAAGACGCATTTTTCTGGATTCAACTTTAAGCCAGCTTGTCTGAAACTGGCGAAGGTCTCCTGCAGGTCAGCAATATGATTCTCCTGCTTCGTGCTTTTTACAATGATGTCATCAACATAAGTTAGCACATTTCTGCCTATCTGAGACTGGAGAACCTTCGCAGTCATTCTGCTGAAACTTCCTCCAGCGTTTTTGAGCCCCTCAGGCATCCGAAGATAACAATATGTGCCACTTGGAGTTATGAAGCTAGTCTTCGACTCATCTTCCTTCTTCATCCAGATTTGATGATAGCCTGAATAACAGTCTAACAGACTCATGAGCTCTAAAGAAGCTGCTGCATCAACTAAAGAATCTATCCTTGGCAGTGGGAATTCATCCTTCGGACAAGCCTTGTTAAGATCTATAAAATCGATACACATTCGCCACTTGCCATTGGCCTTTTTTACCATAACAGTGTTAGCTAGCCATTCTGGGTACTTCACTTCTCTGATAACTCCTGCACTGAGGAGTCTTTTGACTTCGTTGCGAGCACCTTCGGCCTTATCATCTGACATTTTCCGAAGCCTTTGCTTTATGGGTCTGAAGGATGGATCGACATTGAGCGAGTGCTCAATAACATCCCTATTAACTCCGCAGAGATCATTGGCTAACCATGCAAAAACATCTTTGTTGTTGAACAAAAACCTTATTAAGGTTTTCTCTTGTTCTTCGGATAACTGAGAGCCCAACAGCACCTTCTGCTCTGCTATATCCTCACATAAGAGCATGGGCTTCGGCTGATCTGCTGAAGCTGCTTTCTCCCTTCTGAATTTGTATTGTTCACAAGCTTCAGCTCCATCTATGTTATGGATTGCTTTTGAATCAGTCCAGTTTCCTTTGGCCCTTCTGGCAGCTTCCTGGCTTCCATGAATAGCGATGGGTCCTTGATCCGAAGGTATCTTCATGCAAAGATAGGCAGGGTGAAGAATTGCTTCAAAAGCATTGAGGGTGCCACGACCAATAATTGCATTGTAAGGGTATTCCATGTCAACAATGTCAAACACAACTTGCTCAGTTCTAGTGTTGTTGATGAACCCGAAGGTCACTGGCATGGTAATCTTGCCCAGTGCTACAATCTGTCTTCCTCCGAAGCCACAGAGAGGATGTGTAGCATCATGAATCTTATCTTCTGGCTCTTGCATTTGTCTGAAGGCCTTAGCAAATATGATATCAGCTGCACTTCCTGTGTCAACCAATACATTGTGGACCAGAAATCCTTTGATAACACAAGAGATAACCATGGCATCGTTGTGTGGGTAATCCTTGAGCTGAAGGTCCTCTTGGGAGAAGGTAATAGGAATGTGAGACCATCTTGACTTGATGAAGGGTCCTTGCACCCCAACATGCTGTACCCTTCTCTGTGCTTCCTTCTTTAGTTTCTTGTTAGCTGGCTCTGAGGACGAGCCACCTGTGATCGGGAGCACCAGCTTCGGGTCCGAAGCAGCTCCAGCTTGGTCGTTGAACGAAGCCATCAGCTCAAAAAGTGGAAGTGAGTTCACCGGAGGTGGGCGCCAATGTTGGGGACTTGTTCTCAAGTGCTATGAATTAAGAGCAAGGCAACATAAAATGTTAAATGTTAACGTCCTTCGTCCATGAAGCATTATTCCCTTGAGGATAATGGGCCTTGGACGAAGGTTGATGAGAGTAAAATTACGAAGCTTAAGTCTTCGTAATTAAATTTCAATACATATTGTGAGATAACATAAAATAAAAGGTATAAGGAAGGTAAATAAATCATAGACGAGTTATGTTATATTTACTTAATATATTGAATTATTGAACATAATAATACCTCTGCCTTGGCAAAGGTTGGATTCCGAAAGATGCGATTGCAATTACCAGAATGCGTGAACAGTAAAGGAATACTGTTCACTATTTATAGACACAGGGCGCAGCCTGTGGGGAATTACAAGTATGCCCCTTATAAAAGTTTACAACATTGACTCAGACCTTTATGGACTAAAAGGTCATTCTATCTTTAAGTCGGTTTGTAATACCGAAGCTTCATGAAGAGGAACCTTCGGCCATCTTACACAAACAGCTTTAGCCGAAAGCCGCTTCTTTCTAGAAGACCTTCGGCGACGAAGCATAGGCCCAACAGTGACAAACTGCCGAGCGTGCATAATCCACCCTCTCGTTACAATGATGGCGACAATGAATCGAACCTTAGCATATTTCGAGGCCAACTCGGAAGCGCAAGTGGCTCGACCACCAAGACCCTAACACATGAAGAGTGGCGGCATATCATGCTATATGTATTGACCAACCTTGAAGAGGTGACGCCATACATGGAACAATTTCTTCATGAATTCTGGCGTCGATCAAGGGACCCCACTCCACAGGAATATGACACTCTTCTTAGAAAGGGTGCGAGAAATGGGTTGTCCGATTTCATTTCCTGGTTCAAGCGTAAGGTACGTGCTTAGTTTGTAAAAGAGATACATCTTTGAACTCAATTTAGCGTCTTTTAACTTGCGAATACTTGCAGGGCCAAAGAGATCCGTCTATGAGTGCCGAGTTGAGACAAGTAGCCAACGACTTTGTTTATAGGGTCAAGAAATATTCTAGGTATGACGTCAATGGGTACCGTTTTCGCACAACAAACTACGACAAAAGTCGGCCCAATCGGAAAACAACGTGTTCTGGAGTCTTTACGCCCGGCCTTGACGATGTCGATTATTTTGGACGAATCGAAGAAATATATGAGCTCAATTTTTATGGTTCCAAACCTCTTAATCCAGTGATATTCAAATGTCATAGGTTTGACCCTCAAGTGACGAGACGGACACATTCTAATCTTGGGATAGTCGAAATTCGACAAGATTCCACCTTACCAGGAGACGATGTCTATATCGTGGCCCAACAGGCCACACAAGTGTATTATCTCCCATATGCGTGCCAAACGAAAGAACATCTTAAGGGTTGGGATGTTGTGTATAAGGTATCACCGCACGTGAGGTTACCTGTTCCTAACGATGAAGATTACAACTTAGACCCAAACACATATGATGGAGAGTTCTTCCAAGAAGATGGGCTAGAAGGGCGATTGGAGATAGACTTAACCGAAGCTATCGGAATGGACGTAGATATTGAAATGGTTGTTGATGAGGAGGATGATGAGGTGCAAAATGATAATGACTTAGTAATCCTTGAAGGCAATGACATTAATGACGAACTTGCGTCTTCCGATGGTGTTGAGATTGAAATGGTTGATAGTGATGATGAGAGTTATGATCTGGCTAACCCCGACACATATGAAGATTATTTTTAATCGATGTAATGCTATATGTCTTTTTATTTCGCACATGTTTTTAAATACTTCTTTTTATATGTGCTTATTTGTTTACTCTTAATTGCAGGTTTTTGGACAAATATGGTGGGCGGTAATTGGCCGAGGAGGAGGAGGGGGAGGAGGAGTAGGACGGCGGACGCGGCAGAGCAGGCGGCGCAGCAGGACGACCTTGTCCAGCAGCAGGCAGCGCAGCAGGACGACGACGACTAGCAGCAGGACGACGACGAAGCTTAGCAGATCGCCTCAGGTTCTGGCGCCTCAGGTTCGAGGAGCATCTACCTGCGAGGTCCTACGAGTCTCCCTCAGCGTCTCATACTTCGGGACAGGCGACCGCTGATTCGGCCGGATGGGGATAGGTATGTAACTTTATGTTCTTCATTCTTGTTCATATTATATGTTCAAAATCATAATATAAACTAATACTTTTTATTTATCACTTGGACAGGTCTTGGATGGTTGTGGATTATGCTGGGGGTCATCGTCGCCCCCCCCCCCCCAATGACATCCTCGGCCTGCTGTGCAGGGAACACTTCCCTGTACTGGTTGAGTACGCCGGATTGACGGGCCCAACCTACACCTTCGACCACTACGCCGTCGCCCCCGATGTAATAGACCGGGACGACCGGAAATTCAATAACAAGGCGGAGCGGGTGAAGCAAGAGCTGTGGGTAAGTCTTAGTATAATGTAAAATATGTCGCATTCGTTGCAAATTCTTGAAATAATGTATGGATACATCGTTTTTGTATGCAGGATTTCTTCAGATGCGAGGCTAGATACGAGGCTAAGGGCGGATGTGGTGGCCACCACGAGCTGTAAGAAGCTCGTCGTGGACATGCACTATGAGGCCCGAATCTAGGCCATCGTCAGCTACCACGGCTCCGTCCTTGGGGAGAGGGTGACCAAGCAGCAAGCCCGAACCATGTCGTTGACTAGGGACCAATACCTGCAGGTAAAGTCATGCATGTTTAGTACCAGTATTCCATGCATGAATTTTATTTTATCTTCTGATATGCACTTTACGTGTTTACTTTGTAGATGATTCCACATTGGTGCGCCACACATCCTCTATGCTGGGAGCAGATGGTGGATAGGTCGTGTTCGGCTAAGTGGGACGAGGCGCACAACGCTAGCCGGGAACGACGTATGATGATGCAATGTCCCTCCCACCACCAAGGCAGCCGGAGCCTGGGCCAATATGCAGAAACAGGGGTACGCCCTCTTTTTTATTTAGGTATATAGCACTGGATTAGATATTATTTCTAACTATCTCGTTGGTTTTCTTGCAGTCGGCATCACATGGTGGCCGACCTTGCTCCACCTTCTCGGCCTATGCTATGGCCCATAAGGGCAAGGCGAAGTCCGACGTCACCTACAACCCGGATGACATGCCCGAGGCCTACACCAACCCCGCCGTCTACAACCGCCTTTATGACTACACCGCCATGGCGCAGGAGGTCCATGGCCCAGAATATGATCTCAGCACCGAGCCGATCGACCCCGATGTGCTCATGAGGGTCGGAGGAGGCAAGAGACATGGGCGGTAATGGATTGCCGACGGGGCAATCAACTCGTCCTCCACTCCCACTCTGTCTCAGGTGAGAGCAAGGAGCACGGGCTCGAGTCCAGCCATATTACCTCGGCACGACAGCTCACAGCATCGCATACAACAACTCGAGGTTAGTGCTTCTGTAACTCGTCCTTCCTTGAGTTATATACCTTCTCTTTGAGTTACTATAACATTGGCTTGTAATATTACAGACCCAACTAGAAGAAGAGAGGAGGGAACGTCAAGAGATGGAGGTGAGGATAATGGCGGAGCGGAAGGCGGCTGATCAGAGGATGGCGGAGATGTTCTAGTACATGCAGAGCCTTGGCGCCACATAGGGTTTCGCTCCGCCACCTCCATTGTTCCCTACAGTTGACCCTGCTCTGTTCCATACTCCTGTGAGTATCAAAATTGTAGTTACATGTTGGTAATGCATCTGGTATAACACATGCAATCTCTTCTCTGTGCAGGGCCAATCTGGGGTGGCATCCAACAACCCTCATGAAGGGTTCAGCCCAACGCAGCACCAGTCCAACCGCCCACCTCCATGAGAGTTATGTTTTCAATGTTTAGACTTCAGAACTTGTGTTGAATACTTATGTTTGTGTTGGATACTTATGTCAGAGCTTGAGACTTATGAGACTTATGTTCTTGATACTTATGTTTGCGTTGAGAACTTGGATATTTATGTTTGTGTTGGATATTTATGTTTGTGATGATATCTGTGATGTATATATGTGATGTATATGTGGTATCTTTTGTTTGTTTGGATAGAATATAAAAAACAAATAAAAAAAGTGTATACTGGTCACTTTGCCGAGTGTGACACTCGGCAAATAGGTGCTTTGCCGAGTGTCAGGGCCATAGCACTCGGCAAAGAACCAAGACTTGGGCACCGGTATAGGTTCTTTGCCGAGTGTAATGGCTCTGGCAATCGATAAAGAAGCACGCTTTGCCGAGTGCCATACCAAGCACTCGGCAAAGTACCTGACATGGGGACCCCTCTGGTGGATTCTTTGCCGAGTGCTGTTAGACCGACACTCGGCAAAGGTAACTCCTTTGCCGAGTGTCACCTGGGACACTCGGCAAAGACGTCGTCTCCGTCACCCGGCGCCGTAACGGCTCCTTTTCTTTGGCGAGTGCCCCCTGGCACTCGGCAAACCTCTTTGCCGAGTGTCCGAGAAAAAGTACTCGGCAAAGAAGGCTTTGCCGATGCACTGTGTGCCGATCCCTCTTTGCCGAGTGCGACACTCGGTAAAGACTTTGCTGAGTGTTTTTAAGGCTTTGCCGAGTGCTTCAGGCACTCGGCAAAGCCGTTGATTCTGGTAGTGACAATAAGATAATACTATATAACACATTACATGTTCCATTATATGGACATCAAATAGTTGTTAAGTCTTTTATGATATTACCACTAAAAAGTTTGTTAAATAGTCAAAATAGATGGATGATCGAAGCCTAAGTTCACGCTTTTATACTGGTTATTTTATACTCGTGGGTCAACGGGTATAGGTGAAGGCGGACCATTCTAATTCCTGTATGAAGATTTTTGTTCAATAAAAGACTCATGAGCAGAATATTTAGTCTATATATATATTTTAATAGAGTAAAATACTTATAGGGTATTAGATCATGGGTACCCATTGCCATCTCTATACAGGACTTACGTATAAAACTATGATAACGGCCACATCTAACAGAACCGGTCAGCAAGAATGTCTTAATTATCATGCATGACGTACAGACACCATAATCATCTGCCTGGGACCATGGTAGTAGATATTGATCTAATCAAAACCGTGTGGACCAAATCAAAATAGTTGCTTTCACGGCAGGCACTACACACCCTGAGACAATTTCTGTGGAGCAAGCCGGCCTGGCTCATTGACCACATCAGAACCTCAACTGCTCTATATATATGTGCATGTACCCCCTGCATGGGCAACGCAGCCAGCTCGCCATAGCTGATTCATATACAATACAAGCATCCTCTCCGCTGAAGAGATCAAATTCCATTCAGGGCAGATCGATAGAAATGGTGTCCTCCAACTTTTATCTTCTCAGCGTTCTTCTCATCGCCATCGCTTCTGGCGCACGGGCTACGGATCCTAGTCCTCTCCAAGACTTCTGCGTTGCAGACAAAGAATCGACTGGTATGTACTCATGAGTTCATCAGTCTAATCACATACATTCTGCTGCATTACTACTAAGGCAAAACTAAAAACTGCAGAAGTTTATAACTGGCACTGAAAAACACATGAATCCAGTTTGATTAGCTTTCTAACACATGTATGCCACTTCATTGATGCTGCAGTACGTGTGAATGGGTTGCCCTGCAAGGATATTAAGGATGTCAAGGTGGACGACTTCTTCCTAGCAGCCGACCTCGACAAGCCAAGGGATACGACGACGAACAAGGTCAAGTCAAATGTCACGTTGATCAATGTGATGAAGCTGGCCGGTCTAAACACCTTAGGCATCTCCATGGCCAGGATTGACTATGCCCCTCAAGGACAGAACCCACCACATACTCATCCCCGTGCCACTGAGATCTTAACGGTTCTTGAAGGATCACTCTATGTGGGTTTTGTCACATCTAACCCAGACAACAAATTCTTTAGCAAGCTGCTCAACAAGGGTGATGTTTTCGTGTTCCCACAAGGCCTAATCCACTTTCAGTTCAATCCAAGTCATGACAAGCCAGCAGTTGCCCTCGCCGCACTCAGCAGCCAGAACCCTGGTGCCATTACCATTTCTAATGCAGTATTTGGATCAAAACCACCAATCGCGGATGATGTTCTTGCCAAGGCGTTTCAGGTGGACAAGAAGGTTGTGGACTGGCTCCAAGCTCAGTTTTGGGAGGACAACCATAACTAAGTGAAGCTTGTGCGCTATTGTCATTGTTTTATGCACCTATGTAACAATCAACAACATTAATTTGATTTATTTGTATTATGTAGCAAAGTACTATGTACTTGATGCCATATATATTCTATAAAATGTTAAATGACCTCAGTTATAAATGTTAAATGATATATTGATTGCAACTCTTTGTTTCACTAAGATACATTGGCTTTCACCTAATATCACATGAAGACATCATGATTAAATCATATCTTGGTCGAGTTAGCTAGAGTTAGAGTAGGATGGCATGAAATTTTGCATACTAGTCCGCATCCATCGACCATCCAACTCCTCAACCACCATTCAAATAATTTTATGGTACACAAAGCATGTGGATGCAATCCAAGAGGGTCAAAACTTTGCCACACCCTATTTTTAGGATAAAACTGAATGCAAACTATATGTATGCTCATGAATTGAATCCATACATATAGCGATGTCAAACTGAGTAACATAAGACAGTGTTACAAAAGCGTATTACAAAGAAAGATACAAAGGTCTAGCAAACCTCAACGGAACTAAACTCTCGTCGTGGATCTCCATCTCCACAAGAATGGTTCACTATGGCACACACTTTGGCTTCTAGTAGCCTTCTGATTCCACAGAAAAATCTCCTCCTTCTAAGCAGACTGAGCAATGGTTCTTCATCTACAAAACAAGACATTTTTAGAAACAACAAGGGTGAGTACATATGTACTCAGCAAGTGACACTAAAGCAATGCATATGAAGTCTTTATAGTGGACTAGCTGAGCATTAGCATTTTTAGTTGGTTAGATCATTATCATTATTTATATA
Organism: Zea mays; assembly: GCF_902167145.1. Lineage (NCBI taxonomy): Eukaryota > Viridiplantae > Streptophyta > Magnoliopsida > Poales > Poaceae > Zea > Zea mays. Next base: position 59,436,716 of record NC_050105.1, read on the forward strand.
GTGAAAGCATAAACACCCAAAGTGCCATGAACATAAAATAAAGGTATATGAAAATCTGTCGAAGCCCAAATCACATCATAAGAAACCATTAATCTGTGAGAAAACACCATGTCGCTTGTAGCCGTGAGCTTGATTGATATCATGTTATAACATTATGCAGAGGTTGTATACTTTACCTACAAGACAAATTTTCTCCTTTGTCCAAGTGGATCAGACCCTTTCACACTTTCGAGGTGCGTGTTAAATACTTTCACTTCCAGACCATTTTTTACAAAGTCACTAGGATATTTTCAGCCTACTGCATGTTTCCACTCAGTTCATCAGCATAGCCATAATTCAAAGGGTAACTATCAAACTTGCACCACACTGGAACCTAGCGGCCTATACATCAGGCCATCTCTTGTGCCACGTTGGGTAAGCATCCACCCATCCAAGATCTAAGTATTGTTTGGTCAAGCTCAGAGCCCATATAGACCTTGTGGTTGCACACAAACTTCTTTGTTTTACTCGGCAAACATGTTCTTAAGGTGTGACACTTTGCATATGGCAACCCTATGCACGAGTCCTCATTGCCATGATGCAAAAAAGCAAGTTTTAACATCACTGTGGAATATTAAAGGTTAACCAAACTAAATCCGACCATCATCCTTATATTATTAAAGGTAAAGCACTAGTAGAAAAACTAACATAACTAGCCAACGCTTAATAAAGATAAAACATTGGTAGTCATCTTTAATATGAGCGATAAAAACTAATGCTATGCAATAGTAAACATTAATTTATGGGACGACTCGAGTGCCACTTTCCTTGATTTCAAAGGGACACTGCTCGAAAAGTCATGAATAAATTGAACTTCATTGCTCACACATGGGTCTTGAAATCTTGACATTGACCATCGAGCTAACATTGTTGGGCCCGACTGACACGTGGACAGGTAAGCCCAAACACTCAGGAAACGAAAGAGCTCAGGTGCACAACAAGACAGTAGGTAGGAAACTATAACATCTTGTTATCCGTGTCTTATCCGTGTAAGTGCGGGGTATTTATAGGTAACCGGGCAGATAGGTGGGTCCCCAAGTTCCATTATACCCCTAGTTACCTACTACATTTCGTGAATATTCCCCTCAATGAGGTCATTACAGTGTAGTAAAGTACAATAACTCAGACATACTCTAGAATCTACCGCACAAAGAGGCTTATAAGTGGGCCTAAACAGTTGCAGGACTGGGCCTGGGTCCCATCATAATCTGGCATGGCCTTCGCTTGCGAGTCACGCCCTTGACTTTGTCGAGTCGCACCCTTGACTTCATCGGGGCTTGGACTTCACTGGCGAGGGAAGAGTTGACCCTTTGAGATGCATGGGGGAGCTGTAGGAGGCCCCCCTCTTCTAGTGTGGCCCTTTGCTTCGCTGTCTCTCAAGGTCACGGTCGAAGACCTCGACACTGGTACATGTCGAAGTACAATTCATTATTTGTACCTGTGCCAAAAATGTTCAGTTGTAGCTAGATTAATCTGATCGAGGTCGTGTTCTGTCTTGGCTCGAAAACTAGCCCCCTAAGGGATCGGTTCGACTTGGTGAGCTGGGCCCAAAGTTTTTTTCGGGAGATGGTCGAACACTACCCGCGATCACAGGTTGAAGTGGCCCTAGGGGGTTTTTGTAATGTGTTCATTGGGATGTGTGACGTTTTACTGTATTACTTTTGGTTTCTCTAAGCGTTTTTATGGGTTATAAAAGTCGACTACATATGGGGTAAAATTTTTTGTCGCTTGCTCAAAAGCACTCCCGCATAATGTCGCCGCCACTGCATAATTCTTTGTACATCTTACAATGCCAAATCGCCCACCGCCGGTTATCTAGCCCGGGTGAAGAAGACTGCTCGCCGTTGTAGACAGTACATAATGCTTCTTCTTCCTCATCGTCGTCCACCATGACCGTGTCATCGAAGAAGATGGTTAGCGATCCAACGTCGATTGCAGAGCTGCTGCTGGGGCATACGATGGAGTTCGAGATGTATAGGATCTCCTCGGGCCGTGTGCATGAATTATAGTGTTTGGAGTATTTTGGAGCCAGCGTGGGGCACGCTCCAGGGGTCGAAGAGGTACCAGAGCCAGAGGGTGAGTTGGTGGTCTTTAAAGCGTTCTTCACCGCTGGTCTTCGACTGCTTGCGCACTGATTTGTTAACGAAGTCTTGGAGGCTTTGAAGTCCATCTCCATCAGCTCACGCCAAATGACATGGTAGCACTGGCTAATTTTATTTGGACGGAGGTCACGTATGGTGGTGAGCCGTTGGTGGCGGTGTTTGCAAAGAATTATTACCTTCACTAGTAGAAGAAAGTTACCTGTGGAAAGATTGTGCATTTTTGCATGTGCAAATTCACACCAAGGACAGAGAAGACTTCGTGCGAAGTTGTGGAGCTCGTGTCGTGCTCTAAAAACAAGTGCGAGAATTGGTGAGATTTATGGTTCTACGTGGCGATGGAGGAAATTGAGGGGGGTTCCGTGGTTGCCTCCTACCATTCTGTGCTTGCACTGTTACATCGCCTTCCCCCAATTTAAAGTAAAAGGGGGATGCTAACGAGAATGCCCTTCGCCGCACATCGAAAACGAGCAGCAGTCGTGATTAGTAGAATAGTTTATCGTTTGCAGTGTGTGGCTGTTGGTGCACAGCTTGGAGGTGGGCGAGGAGAAGTTGTGGGTGATGTTGTTTTTGAACAACTAGATGGTGTTGAGCCCAACCTTTGCCGTTGAGCTGCGAGGGTGGGACACTACAGAGTTTGTTAGGGAAGTGAAGGTTGAGGCGATAAAGATTGTTGGCAAGTATTCGTTGAGGACGGAGATTTTGAGGAGCTAGGACATTAAAGGCTCGAATGTTACGTTGAATCGCGTGTATGAGTTGAACGACCTTCATTGTGGCATGTATCTAGGAGGGCTCCGCTGATGCTAGAGACATCGATGAATTCAAAAAGAAACGTCGAGTGAAACATGGTGCAATAGACGAGCGGTGCTCTAAGGGGAAAACTTTGGTTCTGCCAGTGAAGAGGAAGAGGGTGGAGACGAGGGCGAAAGGCCCGACGATGGGGTGAAGGCCTTGGACAAGTTTATGAAGAACTGGTTGAGACATGCACTAAGCCGAGGAGGTCATGCCTTTGCCCGTCCTGCAGGAAGCCTCTGCATGAATGCTAGAAAATGACTGGGGGTGAGTGGTACAGAGATGACCCCATCCCTATGGCTTCCAGCAAGGACGATTTTACGTCTTTTGTGGCTTGATATTTTAAAGTTTTTCCTTACGAGTAGAATATTGGCGCTGTTTTGTAACCGTTGTGATGGACAAAGTCCGCCAAGAGTCTTTGAAGAAGAAAAGGAAGGCTCTATTGCGGCTGGTGGACCCTCGTTGTGAGACGAAGGCTCTTTGCACTAGCGTGGTTGGTATATCAAAGTCCGGAGCTACGAAGGATGCGACTGTCGTTGTGGCGAGGCCTTTGCCTGCATCGTCGTCTGTAGCGGTTGCAATGCCACCTTCGGCTAGCAAGGTTAGCCAAGATGAGGCGATGAGGGAGGTTAAGGTGGGCGCGACTAGTAGGGTGGTCCATGATCTTTCTGTCTAGCACTACCTGCTTGAGGGTGTCAGTGAGTTCGATGCCTACACTAGGTTGGGGGCGGTGGTATTGCTCTGAATTTATCATTTTTACTGGCAAAGGCTGAATGCAGGCTTAGGGTCTAGTTAGCTGGTTACGGCCCTGGTGAGGTCTAGGCCGGGGTGCCGATTGACCCATGGGTCAAGTTGTCACACCTGGATTTAAGGGCAAACCCGGGCGTGTCTTAAATGTGTGCTAGGATCAAGTCTCACATATATGATGACTCATGGTACACAACTCAATGTCATATCTTTATTGTATAATACGAGTTCTATACAAAATAGCTAAATAAATACATCATATGACAAAAATAATCCTCTACAACCATAGTTGACTGAGAGACGACGACCTAGACCTCTCCAAACACATCGTAGTATCCTTCATGCTCCTCATCTTGCGGTACTTGTTCTTAACCTGGTGTGAGTTTAGCAAGAGTGAGCTCACATACGTTTATCGCTCAACAAGTTGTGGGGAATAATGTGCATGAGCTCACTTACGGTGGGGGCTCATGTAAAGTGTAAGGCTTACTAAGAAGAATGGTTAAGGCTGAGCATTGCTTTTAATAAGTTGGTTAAATTTTTATTAGCAATTACTACGTATAAGTGTATACCATCCCAATTAAATAAGAGATCACAATCAATAATAAATCTCACAATGCAATGCAAATGGCATGTTAAGTTTAATTCCATAAGTTAATCATGCGAGAGTCCTGAGCTGCTCTTGACCGTGACCACGACTGATATAGCATTTTTACACTCTGCAGAGCTTGTGCATCTTTACCCACAAGACGTGTTCCCTATTTCGCCTCAGGTTGATCGAACCCTTAAACACTTCCAAGGTGAGTTGGCGAGGGTACACTGCTAGACCTTTTTACAAAGTTCCACTAGTTCGAAAAAACCAACTATGGTGTCAGGACGAAGGAAGCATAGACCTTTTTCCATGGTCTGTAACCCCACCGCTGTAATTACAGACAAGACTATTGTCTGCAGCGACGCCTCCCCGCTTGCCCCTTTCGAGAAAGGTAATCCCTCACTAGTTTTCTGAATTAATTGGTCAATGGCGTCCCATTCCACTTTATGGTAGCACTATTTTCCCAGGTTAACCTCCATTTTTCAATTAACACAATGATCTTGTCATGAACAATAATTAATCCATCAATAATGATAAAGCATGGCCATAATTCATATATAGCATTAATCCCAAAACTAGGTAGACCATAGCAAGACTACCCATTAGTTCGTTTGTATGCAAGATATTAGGTCCCAAGGGTTGACAAAACTAGGCAAACATATTAGGTCCCATCAAGTTAACATGAGCATGTCATGGTGATTATTGAGAACATTATTAGGTAAATAAAGTGATGCACAACTTGCCTTATGCTTGCGATAACCTGTTGTCCAGATGCTTCTGCAAAAGTTAGGCTTCAGATTCCACGTCACCTCACCCCTAATCGTAGCGATACATACAATTAAGCAAATAATGGATATGGTAACATTATACCAAAGTTGGAAACAAACCACACAATATTATTTTACACGTCGCTATGAGGTCGTAGGTTTCTGATGATCTACATGATTAAAAATTAGAGTTATGGTTAAAAAGATATAGTTTTCTGATGATCTACATGATTTAATATGAAAACTATGTTATCTTAATCATGTGAGAAAAGACATTCCAAATAATTAACTAACGTATCTTCAATCCAAGTTATCTTTATTATAATTCATACTTTAGCCAAAGTATACTTATGGATAAATTAAAATAATATATTAACTTTCAAGTTTAATCATTGGTTAAACATGTATTTAACTACTTTTGAAGACATGTGATATGATAAAATAATGTTTTTAATGCGTAGACAATTATATTATAAAGCAACTACAACATGAATGGAGTAGGACGCATTAAAAATGTGTTTGTAATGATTTTTCTATGTTTTTAAGAATTATTTATCTACTAAAAATCATTTCTCTGGATTTAATTTATAAATCAGAGTTTGGTTGGACTGTGGATCCTATTTTTAAACAAGAAGGGACCAAACTGTTAAAATACTGGACTGAAATTAAATACTTGTTTATTGTGATCGGACCTCGGGTCAGTTATAGATTTATTTGGGGGCTCTTTTGCAAATGCACCACGACGAAGGGGTATTCTCACGCTAGAGCCGCCTGATCTGAAACCAATGACTAGGATTAAATCGGGACCTTAATGAATTGACATGCAATCACGACCGCTGGATCTCAGATCTATATTTGTCGTTCAATGGGAGGAATGGTATGACGTGGCTTAATTATGGGCGGACAAAACCTAATGAGTTGGGATCATATTCCAGCTTCCAAACTTGACCGCCCAATGGAGATCCAACGATGACCGGATCGTCGTCTTCCCCGGGCTGACCGAGCGGGGGCGCAACTATTCTCCCGGTGGCGCGATAACGCCAAATTATAGAAAATCTGGCGACGTCGAAGTATAGAAATCTGGCGAACCCAAGTCCCAAGCAATGAACTGAACATCGCTACACACATCGAAGGACAAAGCTAAAGGCATGGAGGTGTTCCTACCGAGGGTGGTGACATAGGGACGCGTGCCCACAATGTGGCATGGTAACACTGCTCTAGTGAGGAATTCCGGTGGCCCGAAGCACTAATCTGTCCAGGTGATTTCACGACAAGCATCTGGGCACACAGGCGATCGCCCTAGACCGATTCTCAGTCGCTCGTCGCCGATGCTTGGTGTTTCCTACGGCGGACTCCGGTGATGGGAATTCACCCCTGGTGATGAATTATCATGCCCCATACACGGTCTCGAGCTTGACTGAGCTGTAGTTGTGCTATGATGGGTGTTTGCAAGCATACTATTGCCTCCCACAGGTTGTTTGAATAAGTCCATGAGGTAGCTAACTATAGAAGGTAGAGGTGATTAGCACCATTCATGGCATGGCCCAGGGAGTTGGGATGGCAGCTACCGATCACGAGCATGCCTTGATTAGTGGAGATATTTCTTACCATGTAATTCGGTCTGTTGTCTGAATAAATAAAGGAGATAGCAACCAGGAAATGTTGTAGCTTTGCAGCACCAAACTTGCGTGTCCACTTCGTGTGTGTGCATTCCATCTCATGGCTCGGAATTGTGTCAATTGGCATCAGTGCCGAGTTCTTGCCGTCGCCATGACATCACAGTCGCCTTCCAAGAAGTCGCAGACTAGTGGTGGCTCCGGCGAGGAGAAGGTCCAGCCATCGCGTTCGCCGCCACGTCGTCGTGGTCGCTCCCATAGTCGCCGCTCGCGCAACCGGAACTCCGGATCGCGTGTCGTCGAGCGCATCGTCGAGCGACCGTCCGTGAACGTCGCGTGGCCGATGCTTACCTGGACTAACTATCCGGAATGGGCCTAGTCATGGAGGTGAACTTCCAGACCCTCCGCGTCTAGGACGCCGTCCACCAAGGCATCTCCGATGATCCCGACGAAGACGAGTACCACGACGATCGACAAGCGATGCCAAGCCTCTTGCGTTCGGTTCCATCCGAACTCTGGGCACCCTCGCCACGTAGGACACCGTGAAGCAGGCCTGGGATGCGGTCAGGACGCTTCGGATCGGCGACGAGCGCACACGAGATGCGAGCGCGCAGCAGCTCCACCGGGACTTCGCCAACCTCACCTTCAAGCAAGGGGAGTCTGTCACTGACTTTGGGGTCCGCATCACTGAGCTCGCCACCAACCTTCGCACCCTTGGCGACAACATCACCGACACCGAGGTAGTCAAGAAGCTGCTACAGGTCATCCCAAGGAGCCTGAACCAGGCCACCGTCTCCATCGAGATGTTTGTCGACCTGAACAAGGCAACGATCGAGGATGTAATCGGGCGTCTTTGCGTGTTCAAGGAGCGTGACAAGCTGGTGCAGGTCACGAACGCCATGGGGCGCCTGATGCTCTGCGAGGAAGACTGGGAGGCGCGCCGCAAGTCTCGCCGTGAGCAGGAGAGCTCCGGCGGCAGTGGTGGCAGCGGATCCAGCAATCGCGGGAAGTGCCAAGGGCGTGGACGAGGTCGCGGCGATACGTAATATTCGTCACGCGATGGCCAAGATGGCCAGAGCGGAGCAACCAGTAACATCGGTGGCAGGAGGCCACCGCGTGGCAACCGCTGCAACAGCTGCGACAAGACTGGCCACTGGGCCAAAGACTGTCGTAGTAAGAAGAAGAAGGCTATGGCTCATGTCGTGGAAGCAGAGGAAGAAGAAGGAGCGCTCATGTACATCGCCGCTGATCCAGAGGTAAAGGCACCGACGTGCTCCTCTCACAGGTCAGCGGTGTTCCCTAACGCACCATCGGAGGAGGTCCACCTCGTCGAGCCTAAGGTGCAGCTCCACCTCACAAAGGAGGAGGGGGAAGTGGCCTCTCGCCGCTGGGTCATGGACACAGGGACGACGAACCACATGAGAGGAACACGCTCTATCTTCGCCGAGCTGAATAGTGGCATCACTGGCACCGTCAAGTTCGGTGATGGCTCGGTGGTGGACATCCAAGGCAAGGGGACCATCCTCTTCATACTCAAATCCGATGAACATCGCCGGCTGGATGGAGTCTACTACATCCCTCGCCTCACCACCAACGTCATCAGTCTCGGGCAGATGGATGAGGACGGGTACAAGGTGGACATCGAATCAGACATTCTGCGCCTCTTCGATCTACAGCGAAGATTGCTGGCTAAAGTGTATCGATCACCCAGCCGGCTCGACCTCCTCGACATGAACATCGCTGCCCCGGTATGCCTCACAGCGCGGGTCGGGGACGTGGCATGGTGCTGGCACGAGCGCTACAGCCACTTGAACTTCTAGGAGCTACGCAAGCTCCAGCGCGAGGAGATGGTCCATGGCCTGCCCTTCATCGATTGGGTCGATCAGGCATGTGAAGACTACATCCTGGCGAAGCAAAAACGCGTGCCATTTCCACAAGCCACCAAGTACAGAGCTCAGGAGGAGCTCGAACTTGTCCACAGTGACTTATGCGACCCGATCTCGCCGCCGACGCCCACCAGGAACGCATACTTTCTGCTACAAGTGGACAACATGAGTCGATTCATGTGGCTCACCCTACTACGCTCAAAGGCCAGCGGTGATCATGTCGTTCCAAGCTCGTGTCGAGCGCGAGTGCGGCAAGAAGCTGAAAGTGCTGCGCACTGATAATGGCAGTGAGTTCACCTCAGTTGAGTTTGGTGAACACTGTGCAGGTCAAGGAATTCAGCGCCATTTCTCGGCGCCGTACACACCGCAGCAAAACGGCGTCGTCAAACATCGGAACCAAATGGTCGTGTCGATGGCCAGGAGCATCCTTCGCGCCTGCGGGATGCTAGGTCACTTCTGGGGAGAGGCGGTTCACACCACAGTGTTCCTTCTAAATCAGGCGCCCACAGCCGCGCTCAACGGAAGGACCCCGAACCAGGCTTGGTACGGGAAGAAGCCGGCGGTGCACTTCCTGAAGGTGTTTGGGTGCGTGGCGTACATCAAGCGCCTGCGTCCACACCTCAGCATGTTGGAAGACCGAGGACAGAAGGTGGTCTTCATCGGCTACCAGGGCGGATGGAAGGTGTACCGCTTCTACGACCTCGTCACCGAGCGTGTACACATCTCCCGCGACGCCGTCTTCGATGAGAGCACGCGATGGGATTGGGGAGACGACGCATCCACCGTCGATGAGGACTCCTTCACCGTCGCAGATGACTACAAGCTGCGCCATCCTCGTGTTGTGACGCAGGTCCAGGAGGTGGCGTCTCCAGAGCGGCGCATGCCAGGGTCCACTCAACCGCCCACGGAGCGCTCGCCATCTACGGCGCTCACGCCATCGCCTACTAGACCAAGCTCAACATCGGTGGCTCCCCAGTTTGCAACACCACCGCTGGCAGGGACTCAAATCGAGTTCGTGACGCCGCTCTCCACTGACCCAAGCTTCGACGCCGATTGTTGGGGACTTGTTCTCAAATGCTATGAGTTAAGAACAAGGCAACATAGAAAATGTTAATCGGTAAAGTCCTTCGTCCTTCGAAGCATTATTCCCCTTAGGATATAATGATTTTTGGACGAAGGTTATGAAGGGCGTACCTTCATAAATACACTATATAATGACGAAGAATGAATTATAAGGAATATGAAGGATAACATAGACAATTGCATATTATTATTAATTTATCTTTGCATTATTATTATGTAGAAACAGAAATAACATCGAATTACAAATGTACCTTCAGCTTGAAGGAGATGAAAGTACAAGCGTGACGCAAAAGCGAATGTCAAATCAGCGTGAACAGTACGGGGGTACTGTTCACCTATTTATAGGCACAGGACACAGCCCATACAAAATTACATTTATGCCCTTTACATTTGATAATAATTCTATAGTAATCTATCGAGGTCTGAATAGCCTTTTCATCTTTAAGTCGGTTTCATTTTTTGCTACCACGCCGAAGCTTTCCTGCTCACACCTTCGGCGCTGTATCAACCTTCGTATTATTTTGGTCTGCTGTGATGCCGACTTGAGTCCGAAGATACCTGTCCACACATTATACTCCAGAAAATACTGTTAAATACTGTTTTTGAGGACCTTCGTAAGCCGAAGGCCCCCAACAGTAGCCCCTCGCAATATTAATTTGTTTAAAATAATAAATTTAGATTGTGACATGGACGAAGGCTTTACGCCGAAGGTCCGAAAAAACACCTTCCCTTTGCTAGAATAGCAACATTCACTAACAAGCGGGGTCTTTCAATTTTCAACGCACCGGGCGTATAAATACGGTCATACCGCAAACTCATTTGGTACGCTCTCTTGCCATCTGCTCCCGCTCACTCAATTTTTAGCTCTTGTGCACTAAGATTTGCTGAGCTTTTAGTTTTGAAGCTTCGGCTTTGAAAATAGTTTTTTAGTGTTTCCGAAGATGTCTGAAGATAAGAAGGCTGCTGCTGAGATGAAGCTGAGTCTCGACGAAGAGAAGAACTTGGGGTTTCTTATAGCGATGTCGAAGACAAATACAGAAAAAATCACCAAGGAGATTCTGGAAGGTTTGTCTGAAGATACTGGTGACAGCGACAGTTATGATGTGGACAGTGGTGGTGAAGACTCCGAAGATCGCCCTTGGCGACCAAGCCACGCGGTTTTCGGCAAATCAACTATCAAAGAAAATCATCTTGTCAACATGAGAGGAAGGTATTTCCGGGATTTGTCCATCGTGAGGGCCGACGAAGGGGAAAAGACTTGTCCACACCCTGAAGAGAATGAAGTCGTAGTGTACCGAAGTTTTTTGAAAGCTGGACTACGATTTCCCCTGAGCGAGTTTGTCGTAGAGGTGCTGAAAATATTCGAAGTCTATCTTCACCAACTTACCCCCGAGGCAATCATAAGGCTGAATATCTTCGTGTGGGCCGTGAGAAGCCAAGGTCTGAAGCCTGATGCAAAAAGTTTCTGCAATATACACGAATTATCATACGAAACAAAACCTTGGGGTAAGGAACAGTATCACAATAATTTTGGCTGCTACAGTTTCGTTTCTCGGTCCGGGTCAAGCTGTCCCGTGCCAACCTTTCGGAAGAGATGGCCCGGCGACTAGATGACAGAATGGTTTTATGTGAAGAATGACCTGACAGTACGAGAAGATATCAAAGGTATAATTATGCGCCCTATTTGGCAAAGCTTCGGCCTTCGGAGGCCGAAGGTTGAAATGAATGAAGCTGCCGAAGAATGCCAGAGAGCCTTCGGCGTTATCTGTTCTTTTATTGGAACGAGAGATTTGGTACAAGAGCATATTGCCTTCAGGGTATGGCCGCTCGCGGAGAAATGGGAAATGCCGCAAGAAACCATAAAGGAGGCCGACGAAGGTGGGCTTATCAGGCTGAAGTATACTTTTAAGTTCGGAGATAAATTCGTTGAGCCAGATGATGACTGGTTAAAAAGCATTGAAAATTTAAGTGATGAACTGCTTGGGGCTTATTCGAAGGCCGAAGATACTGCACTGTCAGCAGCCTTCGGAGGCCGAAAAAAGAAGAGGCTGAATCGGGTGTTTGATGCAATCGGGTTCGTCTACCCTGACTATCGTTATCCCATTCGAGGGCAGAAAAGAAAAAACACAACCTCTGCGAAAGAAGAAGCTGCTACTGCTCCTAGCGAGCCAGAACCGAAAAGAAAGAAGATAAAGGTCCTTACACATCGGCCGCGCTATATTGAAGCAGCTTCGGTGCCTGAGTTTACCGGAGGAACTCCTTCGGCCACCGAAGCTGAAAAGCCAACCAAACCAACCTTACTGCCAGAAGTCGCAGAAATGGCCGAAGCGCCAACAAGGATAGAATTGGAATAACCGAAGATTTTGTCACCAGAAACAAAAGAGATGGCCGAAGCGCCATCCACAGAAAAAATGGAAGAAGTGAAAAAAACCAACTGAGGAAAAAACATCAGAATTTTTGAGTCCTGCAGCAAATGTTGAGACAGTAAAAAATCAAAAGGTGCCAGCAGTGACTCCGAAAAGAAAGAGAATGGTTAATGTGCTAGATGTTCTGGAAACAATTAAATCTTCAAGCACACCTCCGAAGAAAACTGTTGCCATTCCCGAAGCGAAAACTGAAATTTCTGATATTAAAGTTCCAGAGCAAGAAACTGAAGCCGAAGCTGGGTCCTCAGAGCCCACGAAGATAAAATCGTTGGAAACCGAGGAAGAAAAAATAACAGAGCCAACTTTTGTTGAAGAAATCAGTGTCATTGCCCCCGAAGCATCCCCCAAAGTCCTTGATTATATTGTTCGTCATGCTTCGGGGAAAAAATTATCAGAAAAAGAAAAGCAAGAGGCCCAGCGCTACGCCCAAAAACTGAAGTATCCAAAGGGGGTGTTAATATTCAATGGCAGTGGAGAAGGAGACTTTTTGTATTGTCTCCCTGACAGCAAGGAGATTTCTGTCTGTCGGGAGATGAGCAAGAGCTTCGGATTCCCAACACTAGAAGACGGGCTCTCGGTGCTGTCGAAGAACGATCTGGCCGACAGCCTGGCGTATAATAGCTTAAATGTGCAACAAATGGGATCTTTGTATTTTTTGTTGAGACCAAAATTTTTTGTTTGCTTAAATCTAATGACGTACACATATTTTTCTTTGCAGGGCCTGATACTTAGCAATGCTCTCAGGGCCCAAAAAGATGCTGAAGACGAAGGGTGTGCTATAGCCCTGAGCAACCTTCGTTCCGAAGTTATTGAACTGAGGAACGAAGGTCTCGAAAAAGATAAAATATTACATTCATTAATAAATAGAATAAAGGAAGACAAAGCTACTTTTAAAGGTCAAGCTGAAGCTCAGAAGCGCGAAATTGAAGATCTTCGAAGACAACTGGCCAGAGCCAAAGAGGAACGCATGCTTGAAGAAACGAAACGAGAACTCAGCGACCAATGGGCAAATCATTTAGAGGGAACTGTTGAAGAGCTTCGTTCATCCAAGAAAAGATGTTATAACAAATCTATAGAGTGTGTCAAGAAGTTGAAAGCTATCTTCGCCAGTGTCGGCGCCTTTTCGAGCGAAGAAAACTTTACAAGAGGCAACCCCGAAGGTCCTATCGAATGGATCGATCACGAAGCTGAGGCTTTCGAGGAAATTTTAAACAGCCGCGGAGACATATGTGCTTTCTCGGGTGCCAGGGGAATTGCCACCATTTTAGTGAAAAAGGGCTGCGAGCATGTAAAGATTTTAGCACAATCCGAAGCTGGCTTGTCCTTCGAAGATGCAAGAGATCCTTCGGCCGAAGCTAGCATGGTAGGTGGAAAATTTTTCACCGACGTCTGGGATAATGGTGGCCGAGAAATGGCCCGAGAAATTATTCAAAAAAGCGAAAAGGGCATTCACGATGCTAGAGAAGTGGCTGAGGCTGCTGAAAAAAGCGCAGAGCCCGAAGGGCAAATAGGTATCAACTAATGGTTTTTATTGTGTTGTAATTTTCGATTTTAAACTTCGTTCGCAATTTGTAATAGCAATGTAGCCGTATCCTGTCCTCCTTCAGATCCTACTAAAGCATCTTCGGGACCTCCCCCGAAAGGAGACGACGAAATTAAAAAGATGGCTGAAGCTATCATGGATGAAGTTGTTAATCGGCTCCTGAACGAGGCTGCAGAAGTCATTTTGAGAGAAGATTAAGTATTATTGTAAAAACTTCTAAAATGTAATATATTGTAACATTTTGTAACCCTGAATGTAATATACCTGTTTCTATTGTTCAATTCTTTACGATGCATGAAATTTTACACGTACCATTTTTGAGTCTTTGACGAAAAAACACCTTCCCTTCTTTTCATGCTTCGTGAAGAAGAATTTTTCTTTGTCACAACAATATCCATAGTGTTTTGATGAATAATATCCAGGCTTCGTGAAGATATTCTCCGAAGCTATACTTCCGAAGATCAATAATGTATCTCCTTGTGACATCATGATTTTTCCCTTTTTTCAAAACGTTCTTCTGCAGATCGATATTGTGTCCGCCTCTTGTGCCATATGCAACATGATGTATGATGCTTATGCTATGCGAAATGATGCGATGATGTTATGTTATGTGAGGCGGTGTTTATTCCGAAGATACACACACATCCCTGCAATAAAACACATAATCTTTTATAAGCCTCCCTTAGGAGCTTCTTCGCCTTTTACTTCAGCGGAATCAGCGTTTATTTTTCGCTGTAAGCCTCCCTTAGGAGCTTCTTCGCCTTTTACTTTCAGCGGTATTCGCGTTGACTTTTCGCGCTTCGCCTTTTACTTAGGCGGTATCAGCGTTGACTTTTCGCTGTAAGCTCTGCATTCCCTTTGGAACGACTTTGGAGCAGAAAACTTACACTGCACTCCCTCTGGAGCGGCTTTTTGTGACTTCGGCAAACTTACTCTGCGTTCCTTAGAACGACTTTTTGTTGCTTCGAAGAATTTTCAATAATTTGAAGGTCCTCTTTGTTATCACAAATCTTTAAACTTCAACAACTTAAGCCTGTGAAGAAAATATATTTTCCTTGTGGGAATCAACGAAACTATTTACATGAAACCTAAACAATGTCCTTTATTACACAGAAAATAAAACTGAATGAAAAAGATTGCTATTAAGGTAGGATATTTGTCAATAGATGTGCTTTGACTCTGGCACAGTGCTGTTGACTGTGCGAGCTTCGGACTGTTCTCTGAAGTCCCTTTGGTGTGGAGCATATTGGCTCCCTTCTGGCTGCTGGCCTTGTTGCAGCGGTGGTGGAGGCGGAGGCTGTTGCCAGGAAGCTTGAGGTTGACTCGCCGAAGCAACAGAAACTGCAGGGTGATTGCCTACATACTCTGGGATGTAAGGCGAATGATACGAAGCAGTGTGCATGACCTGCTTCGGCTGAGCCTGTTGTGCTGCCGCTTCAGCTATTTCCTTTTGCTTCTGGATGGTAACATGGCACATCCTGGTGGTATGACCTTTGTTCTCACCACAGAATAAGCAAAAGATTCTTCTCGGTTGATCGCCAAATCTTCCGCCGAAGCCCCTGGCGCCTCTGCCTCTCGGAGCTGGTGGTCTGAAGGAGCCTTGCTGTTGCCCCGAAGCCTGTGAGGAACACTGTGGCCTTTGCTGTTGGCTCCCTCTATCATCATTTTGGGTAGAGTTATGAATTGATCTAACGTGCCTCGGATAGAACCTCCCTCCGAAGCCCCTAGTCATTTCAGAAAACCTGAAAGCCTCCTCCCTTCTTTGGCGAAAATCATTATCGGCCCGAATGTACTCGTCCATCTTCTGGAGCAACTTCTCCAAAGTTTGAGGAGGCTTCCTAGCGAAGTACTGAGCTGACGGTCCTGGCCGAAGCCCCTTGATCATGGCCTCAATGACAATTTCGTTGGGCACTGTTGGTGCCTGTGCCCTCAACCGCAAGAACCTCCGGACATACGCCTGAAGGTACTCTTCGTGATCCTGGGTACACTGGAATAGAGCTTGAGCCGTGACCGGCTTCGTCTGGAACCCTTGGAAGCTGGTTAACAACAAGTCCTTCAGCTTTTGCCACGAAGTGATGGTTCCTGGTCGAAGGGAGGAGTACCAGGTTTGAGCAACACTCCTGATAGCCATAACAAAAGATTTGGCCATGACCGCAGCATTGCCACCATACGAAGATACTGTTGCTTCGTAGCTCATCAAAAACTGCTTCGGGTCTGAGTGGCCATCAAATATGGGAAGCTGAGGCGGCTTGTAGGACGGAAGCCAAGGTGTAGCCTGCAGCTCAGTGGACAGAGGAGAAGCATCATCAAAAACAAAATTCCCATGATGGAAATTGTCATACCAGTCATCTTCATTGAGGAAACCCTCCTGACGAAGGTCTTGGTGCTGAGGCCTTCGGTGTTGCTCATCCTGAGTAAGATGACGAACTTCCTCAGAGGCTTCATCTATCTGCCTTTGTAGTTCAGCTAGCCTGGCCATCTTTTCCTTCTTCCTCTGCACCTATTGGTGAAGCATCTCCATGTCTCTGATTTCTTGGTCTATCTCATCCTCTGGTGGCGTCGGGCTAACAGCCTTCCTTTTCTGGCTTCGGGCCTCCCGAAGGGAGACAGTCTCCTGATTGTGGTCCAGCGGTTAAAGAGCTGCAGTGCCAGTTGCTGAAGCTTTCTTCGGCGCCATAGCGAAGGTTTATGATCGCCGAAGGTGTTCAGAAAACTCAAAGAGTGGAAGTGAGTTCACCGGAGGTGGGCGCCAATGTTGGGGACTTGTTCTCAAATGCTATGAGTTAAGAACAAGGCAACATAGAAAATGTTAATCGGTAAAGTCCTTCGTCCTTCGAAGCATTATTCCCCTTAGGATATAATGATTTTCGGACGAAGGTTATGAAGGGCGTACCTTCATAAATACACTATATAATGACGAAGAATGAATTATAAGGAATATGAAGGATAACATAGACAATTGCATATTATTATTAATTTATCTTTGCATTATTATTATGTAGAAACAGAAATAACATCGAATTACAAATGTACCTTCAGCTTGAAGGAGATGAAAGTACAAGCGTGACGCAAAAGCGAATGTCAAATCAGCGTGAACAGTACGGGGGTACTGTTCACCTATTTATAGGCACATGACACAACCCATACAAAATTACATTTATGCCCTTTACATTTGATAATAATTCTATAGTAATCTATCGAGGTCTGAATAGCCTTTTCATCTTTAAGTCGATTTCATTTTTTGCTACCACGCCGAAGCTTTCCTGCTCACACCTTCGGCGTTGTATCAACCTTCGTATTATTTTGGTCTGCTGTGATGTCGACTTGAGTCCGAAGATACCTGTCCACACATTATACTCCAGAAAATACTGTTAAATACTGTTTTTGAGGACCTTCGTAAGCCGAAGGCCCCCAACACCGATGATGTGGCGGAGCTTCGGTACCGGACGTTGGACAATATCCACGACATGGGTGCAGTGCCTGGGCTGATGCACCACGACGTCATGGATGTCGAGCTACACAATGTCAGTGTGGAGGAGCCCAAGTCCTTCAAGGACGCTGATGGGGATCCTAACTGAAACGCTGCAATGGAGGAGGAGCTGAAGTCGATCCGCGACAACAACACCTGGGCATTGGTCGAGCTCCCGCACGGTCACCACGCCATCGGCCTCAAGTGGGTGTATAAGGTGAAGCGGAATGAGAATGGCGACATCGTCAGGTACAAGGCGCGTCCCATTGCAAAAGGGTACTTACAGCGACCCGACATCGATTATGAAGAAGCCTTCGCCCCCGTCGCGCGTTTGGAATTAGTGCACCTGCTGCTCGCCATTGCAGCGCACTACGGCTGGGGCGTCCACCATATGGACGTCAAATCGGCATTCTTGAATGGGGAACTCCAGGAGGAGGTCTATGTCCATCAACCCTCGGCTTCGTCGATGACAAGAACAAGCACAAGGTGCTTCGACTCCGGAAGGCGTTGTACAGACTCCGTCAGGCTCCACATGCTTGGAACCAGAAGCTTGATGCCGAGCTACTGGCCCTTGACTTCACGCGCTATGTTGATGAGCATGGCATGTATACTCGAGGCAAGGGAGAAGCTCGTCTGATTGTGGGTGTATACGTTGATGATTTGGTCATCATGGGCGGTGATGCTAGGGTCGTTGCAAAGTTCAAGGTGCAGATGCAGAAGGTTTTAAGATGATTGATCTTCGGTTCCTCTCCTATTATCTGGGGCTCGAGGTGACCCAGGGAGCACAAGGGATCACGCTGCGTCAGAGCGCCTATGCCTCCAAGGTGCTTGAGAAGGCGGGGCTTGGCTGGCTGCAACGCCAGCGCCACACCCATGGAGCCAAAGCTGAAGCTGCTCAAGGAGGGGACGATGCCGAGCGTGGATGCCACTGAGTACCGCAACCTCATCGGCAGTCTCAGGTACCTGTGCAACTCTAGGCCGGACCTGGTGTATCCAGTGGGATGTCTTAGCTGGTTCATGGAGGCGCCACGTCAAGAGCACCTTGCTGCAGTCAAGCGTGTTCTTCGGTATGTTGCAGGCACACTACATTGGGGGTTGCACTATCATCCAGACAAGAAGAATGGAGGAGCGCCAAAGCTGTTGGGCTACTCTGACAGTGACTTGGCTGGAGATGTCAATGATCGGAAGAGCACCAGTGGCCTCATCTTCTTCCTGGCTTGAGGGCCGGTTGCTTGGCAATCGGCGAAACAGAAAGTGGTTGCTCTGTCTTCCTGTGAGGTAGAGTACATCGCGGCCGCTGCGGCCGCGTGCGAGGCAGTCTGGTTGGGACGATTGTTGGCTAAGCTCATCGGAGGAGCAGTGCTCGCTCCCAAGCTTAAGGTGGACAACAAGTCTGCCATTGCTTTGATGAAGAACCCTATGCATCACGACCGGAGTAAACACATCAACGTGAAGTTTCACTTCATCCGGGAGTGCTATGACAAGAAGTTGATCGACGTCGAGTTCGTCGGCACTGAGCTGCAACTAGGTGACATACTCACAAAAGCACTTGGGCGCACTCGGTTTCATGAGCTTCATGGTCAGATCGGCATGAAGAAATTAGAGTAGTTGCTCTAGGACATAGGAGGAGAATGTTTGAATAAGTCCATGAGCTAGCTAACTATAGAAGGTAGAGGTGATTAGCACCATTCATGGCATGGCCAAGGGAGTTGGGATGGCAGCTACCGATCACGAGCATGCCTTGATTAGTGGAGATATTTCTTACCATGTAATTCGGTCTGTTGTCTGAATAAATAAAGGAGATAGCAACCGGGAAATGTTGTAGCTTTGTAGCACCAAATGTGTGTGTCCACTTCGTGTGTGTGTGTGTGCGCATTCCATCTCGTGGCTCGGAATTGTGTCACAGGTCACGATGTGGACGTTGCATGAGTTCAGCCGACGGTGGCTTCCACCGTCCGCATGGCAGCCTGCAATACCCTCCCGCTCTCTCTCTCTCTCTCTCAGTGTCGATGCTTCTTGGCTAAGTCATGGTGTTGACTAGAGATGGACATAGCGGGGCCGATTTCATAGCCTAGAGGAGGGCGTTGTCCTCATCGAGATCTCGGGATCGCCGACGGCTAGTTACAACGTCTCCCGCTGCTCACGTGGGTTGCTAACGGAGAAGAAGGGCACCGACTACCCGGTCCCATATGTAAGCACCTGCATCGAAGACTGGAGCGTGGACCCCGAAGGGCGTAAAGAGTAGGATGTGTGGGTTGCAGGTAAGAGGTGGAATGGGCCGGCCAGGGCAATTCGGCCCATGCCGCTAACATGTGCTTCACTTTTCTTTTCTTTTTTTCCTGTTCTCCTTTTCCTTTCTATTCCTATTTATTCAAATTCAAATTTGGTTTGGAATTCCACACTCAAGTTCAAATGCACAAACAACCAGACCATAACATGGAATGCAGATATAATTTATATTAATTAATTTATTCATTTGTTTGCATAATTGTTTTCAATTATGCAACCCTCACATTATCTCCTTTGTATTTGAATATGGGATCAAATCGAAAGTTACTCAAAAATGAATATTAACTAGTCGGTTGCCCATGCGCTGCGACGGCTTACAACAATGCCCACGTAAACTATCCATCAAAAAATTTCAAGATTTTTTATTGATTGTCTCCGCTCTCTGTATAATATTTTTTTGATTTGGCTAACTGATGTTATTGTGTACTCCATGCAATGTCCTGGTACAACATAGCCAATAAAGTGAGCGACTAGAAGAGAGTTCACAACGACTGACTGAACAAACAAAGATTATAAAATGACATAATTCCACCATACAGAGACCAAATAAGATAAAGTTTGTGAGCTCAAGTTTCTAAAATAAGTCACATGAAGTCATACTTATAAAAAATATGTATATAAATATAGAGTGATTGTTAAAGTCAGATATCAATAAAAACTGGATGCGCTCCATATAAATTATGCTACTTTGTAGCAATTACTAACGTTTAAAACCAACAAATAACCTTTCATTTTACTGTTAGCGTGACAAATCATTGTTGCTCCATCCAATTCAGCAACCTAAAATATCATGGAGTCCATTGCGCCAATGTGGTCTCCGAAACAAACTAATGCTTGCAAGAGCCAAGAACGTTGTGCCGTGCTTGGGTTGTAGCCTCGGCCCGTAGTGCTGGCATGCCCCGACACAGTTATATATTTTTATTTTACAAAAAAACATATATACATATATACAATTTATATTCAATATTAAAAACATCTAAGCATGATGTTCTACTGGTTAGACAGCTTCATCGTGTAGTGGATTAATTTGAAATAGTTGTGAGGGGTTATTTGTAAAAAGATGATACGGGACGACCGTTGAAACTGGTGCTTTAAGTATAGTATAGATATATATATATAATATTTTTCATGAGTTATGTTAATTTTAAATATTTTTAAGGAGTGCTTTGATTATATAGTGTATAAAGAGAAAAATGGATTAGAAGTCTTTCTTTTATCTATTGTTCCCAACTTTAGTTTGAAGATTTGGATCTAAGTTTTGAATATCAAACTCTTACCATCATTATTTGTTTACTCTTAAAGAGACATACTTTATGAAGGAAGAAAATCATTATTAGAAGACATTTCATCTCAAATCTTTTGGGAGAACTCTCTAAATTATAAAAAATGTGATTTTGGTTGTTACACCAGTTCTGCACCGTTGTCGACGCAGGCGGGGAGATCGCCGAGGCATCTGCCTTTGGTGACTTCGCGGTAGCTAATGGGAAGGCTCTGGCCAACACGGCTGAGGCTGAGTCCAATGCACCGCCTCCCTCTCGCCCCTGCCACGTCAGCTCTCGCCTCTACTCTCGCCCCTGCTGCTCCAGTGCACAGGCTGCAGCAGGCTACAGCCTCAGGCTATAGCCATGTCAGCTTTTCTATTTCAGAATTAAGTAATTCACGCGAATTTATTTCAACGCTCAGAAAACACACAACATAATATTTTTATTGAATTAAAAATTACAAAGTACATAATAATTAAAATAAAATGACATGATAATTAAAATGATAGGGATAAGGGTATGGTGGTGGACGCGCAGCCGGAAATAGTGCACTGGTGAGTGAGGCTGAAACATCAGAGCGACGATGTAGTGAAGAAGACTCATCTAACGGAAGGGTTGTAGGTGACCCATCGGACTGCAAGAGATCCGTGAAGGTGTTCAAATCTGGGGACCAACCCGACATTGTGTGAAGAAAGGGGAGTTTGGAAGAGAAAAATGAGATGGAATGGTGTGTGGAATGAGCTCCACCCGGGTAGGGGTATATATAGAGGGATTGGGGATGAAATTTGTGATTTTTTGCAATTTTTTTTCGAATTTTTTGGACTCCAAACGGTCAAAAACGGCTAGTTGCAACGGCTAGCACACGTGGACCAATCAGATCGCGACACGTGGACCAATCAGATCGCGCCACGTCGCTCTCGCCCGCGCTCTCGCCCCGCGCTCTCGCCCCGCCAGTGCCTCGCCTCCCTCTCGCCCGCCTCTCGCTCGGGCGGGCGCTCCAGCGCAGGCGAGAGCGAGGCGATATCGCCCGCTCTCGCCGGGCGCCAGCGCCATCGCCCAGCGCCGGCCTCTCGCCCGCCTATCGCCCGCGCGCGGGCGGCAGCGGCCTCTTCTCGCCAGCGCTGCCGCCCGCACTGGCACCAGCCTGAGGCAGTCTGCAACGAGGTAGTTGTTTTATGTATGTCATTTTCTCTCGTTTTTCTTTTTATTTTCTCTGTTGCTCTTTTTTTTGACGAAGTCTACAAGCGACCGGTTGGTGTCTTTGCTGATTAGGTGGCTTCCAAATTCCAATGCCTTGGTCCGTTCCACGACCTCGTGGTTGCATGCTAAGAGGGCTGAGCTAAAAATAAGATTGATCGCCTCCGAATCGAGTATACCAATGTTGTGCGGGAGAATCGGCAGCCGAGCTGAAGAGTCGATGCCTGGCGGATAAGTCAAGCACTCTTGAAGAAGAAAATGATGAACTGAGCCACCTGCTGGACGAGGCTAGGGAGACAGTGGCGAAGATGCGCAGGGCATGCAAGATCACATTACTGCGCTGGAGCTAGAATTGACAACTATGAAGACTTGTCATGAGAAGTTAAATGTGGATACGGGGGCTGGTGTGGAGCGGGTGTATTCGTTGTTTGTCGAGACCTATCGTGATCTTAATGCTAAGATAGCCCCTTCGATAGGTCCGGCGATGACTTGGGCACCCACTTCCTCACTAGATGTAAGAGGAGCTAGCGAGCCTCCCGTCGATAATGATAGGGCTGATGTCTTATGCCTCCCTCGTCACTTGTGATGGTGCCGCCAACGCACGGTCCCGCAAAGGGTGTCACCATTTTGAGGAGTTTGAATGAAGCAATTAGGACTTCGACCTGGAGGTTTTCTAGGTTGAAGATGTGTACTTGAAGCAATCTCATGGCGCACTTTTTGACTAGATGTGCGGTACTCACGGTCGCTCTATGGTTAGGGAGAGGGCTACCTGGGCGATGGAGGAGGTGATGGTGATGATGTTTATTTGGATAACTAGAAGCTAAGTTTTTTGCTCGTTTGAAACTGATGTGTTTGTTTTTTGTAACAGGAGCGGAGGGATGAGGAAATTGAAGACTTGGAGGCTTCGCTGGCTATGTTGGATGATGTTGTTGTCGAAACAGGCGTGGTGGCATAGTCTTCGTGGGCAAAGGTTACTGTTGACGAGCCCAACATTGTGGAGACTTCTCATCGTTCTACTGAGGATGTACGGGGTGATGAGGTGTAAGGGCAGCGGGGGATTGAATACTTTTGTGGATATTCAGTCAAGGTGTTGTACTGACACTGACTTGATACCTATGCAGATTCTTATGGTTGGGCCTGAGCAGGGAGATTATGGTTTCCCAGACAAGGGAAAGAATATTGCGGACACTGTCGAGTGCGTTACGCCGATTTCCTGTCAAAGCCTGTTGTCTTGTAGCGACGGGGAGCTTTTATTTGACTCGGCGACATCCGACAGCAACGAGGGTTTGGATTTCTTTGCGAAGATGGATGAAAAGTCCTTTGAGAGGACTTGGATTTTTGTTGCATTAGACATTGCTTCTGTGGCAGAGGCTAATGTGGGCCAGGGACCTTCGAGTTGGGCCCTGCTAGTTGTGGTAAAAGGAAAAAAAGAGATGTGTCGATTTTGCAAAATGAAGGGTAGATAGCTCCGATCTGTCTGAATGCGGGTGAGGTGGTATTCACAGATGACGACGTATGGGCCTAGGTGGGCCTGCGTAGAGGGTTTCACTATTGGGGGTGCTAGCAATGGTCGCTTCGCGTATTAGTGAAGGTGAATCGGTCGAGTTGAGCATGGGCCCTAGTAATGCTGTTTTGACTGGGGAGTTGAGTGGAGGTCGCGATTTTGCCCATGATGAGGAGTTGGAGCTTAGGTCACTCTTCAAGGTTGAGGCGCTTGAACTGCTATTGTATAAATATAAGGAATGTGGGCTCATCCCAATGGAGAAACCATCTTGCCTTGATGATGTGTTGATTTTGTAACTTGAGCGCAAAGACTTCTTGGCTTACTATTGTTGTCCTTGAATGTTGTCGTCGCTTGGCAATTCGGATGCAGAGCTCTGCCCTCGCCTCGTTTGTCGAGCGGCGACTTTATTATTGCTTTGTACAATTAGTCTCACACTTTTTGTGCTCGTCCAGTAGCACCCTTAGGCAACTTTTTGCTCGGAATTTATTCGTCTCTAGTATGACTTCGCACCCTTAGGTGTATTCGTGCACTATTTGTGCTGGTCCGGCTGCACGCTTAGGCACCTTTTACTCGAAATTTTTGTTGTCGCACATGACGACTATCTTCGATTTTCTGTCGTGGTGACTTTGCCTTTCGTCGAATATTGTAGGCCATCCTTGAGGCCTTTTTTGACATTTTTGTTGCACTTTTTGTAGGGGGATTTCCTGTTTCTATTATTACATGGCTCTGCCTCATTAAAAACATCGCTCCCTTGCAAGGAAACGAGTGCAGTCCTGATGAAAAAATGTATGCAGAGTCATCTTTACAAGGGCGTGAAGGCCCTATGGTGTGTTGTCCTATAGATAATATTTTCACAAGTTATCTACATTCCAGGAATGCTCAAGGTCTATGCATGTCTAGCTTGCAAGCCTGTAGGAGTTCTGTCGGGGACCATAATTAGGGGTACCCTCAAGACTCCTAATTCTCAGCTGGTAACCCCAATCAGCCCAAAGCTGCAAAAGCCTGATGGGTGCGATTAAGTCAGGGATCGGTCCATTCGAGGGACTCGATCACGCCTCGCCCGAGCCTAGCCTCGGGCAAGGGCAGCCGACCCCGGAGGATCTCCGTCTCGCCCGAGGCCCCCCTCCAGCAACGAACATACTTCCGGCTCGCCCGAGGCCCTGTCTTCGCCAAGAAGCAACCCTGACCAAATCGCCGCGCCAACCGACCAAATCGCAGGAGCATTTAATGCAAAGGTGGCCCGACACCTTTATCCTGACGCGCGCCCTTCAGTCAGCAGAGCCGAAATGACCGCAGTCACTTCGCCGCTCCACTAACCGGCCTGACAGAAGGACAGCGCCGCCTGCGCCGCACCGACTGCTGTGCCACTTGACAGAGTGAGGCTAACAGGAAGTCAGGTCCGGCCTCAGGCACCATAGGAAGCTCCGTTTCGCCCGACCCAGGGCTCGGACTCGGGCTAAGCCCCGGAAGACGGCGAACTCCGCTCCGCCCGACCCAGGGCTCGGACTCGGGCTAAGCCTCGGAAGACGGCGAACTCCGCTCCGCCCGACCCAGGGCTCAGACTCGGGCTAAGCCCCGGAAGACGGCGAACTCCGCTTCGCCCGACCCAGGGCTCGGACTCGGGCTCAGCCCCTGAAGACGGCGAACTCCGCTCCGCCCGACCCAGGGCTCGGACTCGGGCTCAGCCCCTGAAGACGGCGAACTCCGCTCCGCCCGACCCAGGGCTCAGACTCGGGCTCAACCCCTGAAGACGATGAACTCCGCTCCGCCCGACCCAGGGCTCGGACTCGGGCTCAACCCCTAAAGACGACGAACTCCGCTTCGCCCGACCCTAGGGCTCGGACTCAGCCCTGGCCTCAGCCGACGGTCTCCGCCTCGCCCAGGGGCTCGGACTCGACCTCGGCCTCGGAAGACAGACTCGACCTCGACCTCGGAGGAGCCTCCACATCGCCCAACCTAGGGCGCGGACCGGCCATGTCAACAAGAGGCGCCATCATTACCCTACCCCAAGCTGACTCAGGCTACAGGAAACAAGACAGGCGTCCCATCTGGCTCGCTCCGCCAGACAAAGTAATGATGGCACCCCGCACGCTCTATGACGATGGCGGCTCTCGGCCCCCTTACGGAAGCAAGAGGACGTCAGCAAGGACTCGACAGCCCCGACAGCTGTCCTTCCGCCAGGCTTCAGCGCTCCTCCGACGGCCACGACACCACACGAACTGGGTGCCAAAACCTCTCCGGCTGCCACGATGGCATGTACTTAGGGCGCTAGCTCTCCTCCGCTAGACGCATTAGCACTCTGCTACACCCCCATTGTACACCTGGATCCTCTCCTTACGCCTATAAAAGGAAGGACCAGGGCCCTCTTACAGAGGGTTGGCCGCGCGGGGACGAGGACGAGACAGGCGCTCGCGTGAGGCCGCTCGCTCCCTCTCCCGCGTGGACGCTTGTAACCCCCTACTGCAAGCGCACCCGACCTGGGCGCGAGACGAACACGAAGGCCACGGGATTTCCACCTCTCTCACGCCCGTCTCCGGCCGCCTTTTCCCCCCCTTCGCGCTCGGCCTCGCGCCGACTCATCTGGGCTGGGGCACGCGGCGACATTTCACTCGTCGGCCCAGGGACCCCCCCGGTCTCGAAATGTCGACAGTTGGCGCGCCAGGTAGGGGCCTGCTGCGTGTTGACGAACAAGCTTCCCGTCAAGCTCCAGATGGGCAGTCTCCAGCAACCTCTCCAGCCCGGGACGATGCTTCGTTTTGGGAGTCTTGAGTTCATGTCCCTCGACGGTAGCTACGACATGATACTCCTTCCCCCGCCGTGCGACAACGACAATGGCAGCCGACAGCCCGCCCACCGGCGGCGGAATCGACGACGTCTTCCCCGCGTGGTGGAAGAACAACATTCGAGCTCAACCCGCCCTCTCCCCCGCCGACGGAGGAGGAGGCGGGGCAACCAAGGCCAAGCAGGAGGCGGCACCTCGTCGGCTGTCGAGCAAGTCGACGGCGCCGGCGCCCCAACGGGGGGCGCGACGGGCATCGACCTTGCATCTGAGACGAAGACGAGCGCTGTCTCCCCGCAACGCGCCAATCCCAAGCGAACGGACGACGCCAGCACGCTCGCGAAAGGCTTGCTGGGCGTCACCCTCGTACCTGAGACGACGGTGCAGTCAGTCCCTGACGTGACTTCGTCACCGCCCGTCGACCAAGAGGTACCCACCG
This sequence comes from Zea mays, assembly GCF_902167145.1. Lineage (NCBI taxonomy): Eukaryota > Viridiplantae > Streptophyta > Magnoliopsida > Poales > Poaceae > Zea > Zea mays. The sequence continues at coordinate 59,463,242 of NC_050105.1, forward strand.
ATTCCCATCTCACGCCTTTCAGATTCAGCCTCGACCTGCCAAGCGACTTCGCTTTGGCGGACGCTCTCGTAGAGGCGAATCCAGACCCTCTGGGGTTTCGTATGCGGTCACCCTGGGACCGGCTGACGGACGTCTCGACCTACGGGCCCTCTGGGTCCGAGGAAGACGACGTGCCCGACTCCTATTGGGATTTCTCCGGACTTGGTAACCCCAGTGCCATGCGGGACTTCATGACCGCATGCGACTACTGCCTTTCCGACTGTTCCGACGGTAGCCACAGCCTCGGCGACGAGGACTGCGGCCCAAGTCGTGAATGTTTCCACGTCGATCTAGGGGGTCTCTCCGAAGGCAACCATCTTGGTATGCCGGAGGACGGTGATCTCCCTAGGCCTGTGCCTCGCGTTGACATCCTACGGGAGCTAGCTGTGGTCCCCGTTCAGGCAGGGGTCATGACCCACAGCTCAAGCAAATCCGCGGGGTGTAGGCCAGGCTCGACGAGGGAGCAGGAGCACTTGAGCCGATCCGCCGGGACGTCGGGCAGGAATTGGCGGGCCAGCCTCCGGCCGGAGAAATCCGTCATCTACCCCTGGGTATCCAGCACCGCATCGCCGACGACGTCAGGGTAAGGCCGCCACCCGCTTCCAGTGGGGTCAGCCAGAACCTGGCTGCAGCGGCAATGCTTCTCCGCGCGATGCCGGAGCCATCAACCACAGACGGGCGGCGAATCCAGGGAGAGCTCAAGAATCTCCTAGAGGGCGCCGCGGTCCGACGAGCCGAAAGCTCTGCCTCTCGAAGGCAGGGGTACCCCTCGGAACATCGCGTCGCGACTTCCCAATTCATGCGGGAAGCCTCGGTCCACACCGAGCACACGCGCAACACAGCGCCTGCGGCCCCGGGATGCCTCGGCAACGAGCGCCATCACCGCGACCGTCGGGCCCACCTCGACGAGAGGGTGCGCCGAGGCTACCACCCCAGGCGTGGAGGACGCTACGACAGCGGGGAGGATCGGAGTCCCTCGCCCGAACCACCCGGTCCGCAGGCTTTCAGCCGCGCCATACGACGGGCGCCGTTCCCGACCTAGTTCTGACCCCCGACTACTATCACAAAGTACTCGGGGGAGACGAGACCGGAACTGTGGCTCGCGGACTACCGGCTGGCCTGCCAACTGGGTGGGACGGACGATGACAACCTCATCATCCGCAACCTCTCCCTGTTCCTCTCCGACACCTCTCGCGCCTGGTTGGAGCACCTGCCTCCGGGGCAGATCTCCAACTGGGACGACCTGGTCCAAGCCTTCGCCGGCAATTTCCAGGGCACGTACGTACGCCCTGGAAACTCCTGGGACCTTCAAAGCTGCCAGCAGCAGCCGGGAGAGTCTCTCCGGGACTACATCCAGCGATTCTCGAAGCAGCGCACCGAGCTGCCCAACATCACCGATTCGGATGTCATCGGCGCGTTCCTCGCCGGCACCACCTGCCGCGACCTGGTGAGCAAGCTGGGTCGCAAGACCCCCACCAGGGCGAGCGAGCTGATGGACATCGCCACCAAGTTCGCCTCTGGCCAGGAGGCGGTTGAGGCTATCTTCCGGAAGGACAAGCAGCCCTAGGGCCGCCCACCGGAAGATGCCCCTGAGGCGTCAACTCAGCGCGGCGCCAAGAAGAAGGGCAAGAAGAAGTCGCAAGCGAAACGCGACGCCGCCGACGCGGACCTTGTCGCTGCCGCCGAGTACAAGAAGCCTCGGAAACCCCCTGGAGGTGCCAACCTCTTCAACAAGATGCTCAAGGAGCCGTGCCCCTATCATCAGGGGCCCATCAAGCACACCCTTGAGGAGTGCGCCATGCTTCGGCGCCACTTCCACAGGGTCGGGCCACCCGCGGAGGGTGGCAGGGCTCGCGACGACGACAATAAGGAAGATCACCAGGCAGGAGAGTTCCCCGAGGTCCGCGACTGCTTCATGATCTACGGTGGGCAGGCGGCGAACGCCTCGGCTCGGCACCACAAGCAAGAGCGTCGGGAGGTCTGTTCGGTGAAGGTGGCAGCGCCAGTCTACCTAGACTGGTCCGACAAGCCCATCACCTTCGACCAAGACGACCACCCCGACCACGTGCCAAGCCCGGGGAAATACCCGCTCGTCGTCGACCCCGTCATCGGCGACGTCAGGCTCACCAAGGTCCTCATGGACGGAGGCAGCAGCCTCAACATCATCTACGCCGAGACCCTCAGGCTCCTGCGTGTTGATCCGTCCTCGGTCCGGGCAGGCGCTGCGCCTTTCCACGGGATCATCCCCGGGAAGCGCGTCCAGCCCCTCGGACAACTCGACCTTCCCGTCTGCTTCGGAACGCCCTCCAACTTCCGAAGGGAGACCCTCACGTTCGAGGTGGTCGGGTTCCGAGGAACCTACCACGCGGTACTGGGGAGGCCATGCTACGCGAAGTTCATGGTCGTCCCCAACTACACCTACCTCAAGCTCAAGATGCCGGGCCCCAACGGGGTCATCACCGTCGACCCCACGTACAAACACGCGTTCGAATGCGACGTGGAGTGCGTGGAGTACGCCGAGGCCCTCGCCGAATCCGAGGCCCTCATCGCCGACCTGGAGAGCCTCTCTAAGGAGGTGCCAGACGTGAAGCGTCACGCCGGCAACTTCGAGCCAGCGGAGACGGTTAAGTCCGTCCCCCTCGACCCCGGCAGCGACGCCTCCAAGCAGATCTGAATCGGCTCCGAGCTCGATCCCAAATAGGAAGCAGTGCTCGTCGACTTTCTCCGCGCGAATGCCGACGTCTTCGCGTGGAGTCCCTCGGACATGCCCGGCATACCGAGGGATGTCGCCGAGCACTCGCTGGACATCCGAGCCGGAGCCCGACCCGTCAAGCAGCCTCTGCGCCGATTCGACGAAGAAAAGCGCAGAGCCATAGGCGAAGAGATCCACAAGCTAATGGCGGCAGGGTTCATCAAAGAGGTATTCCATCCCGAATGGCTTGCCAACCCTGTGCTTGTGAGAAAGAAAGGAGGGAAATGGCGGATGTGTGTAGACTACACTGGTCTAAACAAAGCATGTCCGAAGGTTCCCTACCCTCTGCCTCGCATCGATCAGATCGTGGATTCCACTGCTGGGTGCGAAACCCTGTCTTTCCTCGATGCCTACTCCGGGTATCACCAAATCAGGATGAAGGAGTCCGACCAGCTCACGAGTTCTTTCATCACGCCCTTCGGCATGTACTGCTATGTCACCATGCCGTTCAGCTTGAGGAATGCGGGCGCGACGTACCAGCGGTGCATGAACCATGTGTTCGGCCAACACATTGGCCGGACGGTCGAGGCCTACGTCGATGACATCATAGTCAAGACGAGGAAAGCCTCCGACCTCCTTTCCGACCTTGAAGTGACATTCCGATGTCTCAAGGCGAAAGGCATGAAGCTCAATCCCGAAAAGTGTGTCTTCGGGGTGCCCCAAGGCATGCTCTTGGGGTTCATCGTCTCCGAGTGGGGCATCGAAGCCAACTCGAAGAAGATCGCAGCCATCACCAGCATGGGGCCCATCAAGGACTTAAAAGGCGTATAGAGAGTCACGGGATGTCTTGCGGCTCTGAGCCGCTTCATCTCACGCCTCGGCGAAAGAGGCCTGCCTCTGTACCGCCTCTTAAGGAAGTCCGAGTGCTTCACTTGGACCCCTGAGGTCGAGGAAGCCCTCGAAAACCTGAAGGCGCTCCTCACGAATGCGCCCATCTTGGTGCCCCCCGCTGCCGGAGAAGCCCTCTTGATCTACGTCGTCGCGACCACCCCGGTGGTTAGCGCCGCGATTGTGGTTGAGAGACGAGAAGAGGGGCATTCATTGCCCGTCCAGAGGCCAGTCTACTTCATCAGCGAGGTACTGTCTGAGACTAAGATCTGCTACCCACAAGTTCAGAAGCTGCTGTACGCGGTGATCCTGACGCGGCGGAAGCTGCGACACTACTTCGAGTCTCATCCGGTAACTGTGGTGTCATCCTTCCCCCCGGGGGAGATCATCCAGTGCCGAGAGGCCTCGGGTAGAATTGCAAAGTGGGCGGTGGAAATCATGGGCGAAACAATCTCGTTCGCCCCTCGGAAGGCCATCAAGTCCCAGGTCTTGGCGGACTTCGTGGCTCAATGGGTCGACACCCAGCTCCCAACAGCTCTGATCCAACCGGAGCTCTGGACCATGTTCTTCGACGGGTCGCTGATGAAGACAGGAGCCGGCGTAGGCCTACTCTTCATCTTGCCCCTTGGGAAGCATCTACGCTACATGCTACGCCTCCATTTCCCGGCGTCCAACAATGTGGCTGAGTACGAGGCTCTGGTCAACGGGTTGCGGATCGCCATCGAGCTAGGGGTCCGATGCCTCGACGCTCGCGGTGACTCGCAGCTCGTCATCTACCAAGTCATGAAGAACTCCCACTGCCGCGACCCGAAGATGGAGGCCTACTGCGATGAGGTTCGACGCCTGGATGACAAGTTCTACGGGCTCGAGCTCAACCACATAGCCCGGTGCTACAACGAGACTGCGGACGAGCTAGCTAAAATAGCCTCGGGGCGAACAACGGTTCCCCTGGACGTCTTCTCCCGAGACCTGCATCAACCCTCCGTCAAGATCGACGACACGCCCGAGCCCGAGGCACCCTCGGCCCAGCCCGAGGTACCCTCGGCTCAGTTCGAGGCACCCTCAGCTCGGCCCGAGGCATCCTTGGTTCAGCCCGAGGTACCCTTGGCCCCCGAGGGAGAGGCACTGCGCGTCGAGGAGGAGCGAAGCGGGGTCACGCCTAATCGAAACTGGCAGACCCTGTACTTGCAATATCTCCACCGAGGGGAGCTACCCCTCGACCGAGCCGAAGCTCGGCGGTTGGCGCGACGCGCCAAGTCGTTCGTCTTGCTGGGAGACGGGAAGGAGCTCTACCACCGCAGCCCCTCAGGCATCCTCCAGCGATGCATCCCCATCGCCGAAGGTCAGAAGCTTCTGCAAGAGATACACTCGGGGGATTGCGGCCATCACACAGCACCTCGAGCCCTTGTTGGAAACGCCTTCCGACAAGGTTTCTACTGGCCGACGGCGGTGGCCGACGCCACTAGAATTGTCCGCACCTGCGAAGGGTGTCAGTTCTACGCGAGGCAGACCAACCTACCCGCTCAGGCTCTACAGACAATAACCATCACCTGGCCTTTTGCTGTGTGGGGTCTGGACCTCGTCGCCCCCTTGCAGAAGGCACCCGGGGGCTACACGCACCTGTTGGTCGCCATCGACAAATTCTCTAAGTGGATCGAGGTCCGACCCCTAAACAGCATCAGGTCCGAGCAGGCGGTGGCGTTCTTCACCAACATCATCCATCGTTTCGGGGTCCCGAACTCCATCATCACCGACAACGGCACCCAGTTCACCGGCAGAAAGTTCCTGGACTTCTGCGAGGATCACCACATCCGGGTGGACTGGGCCGCCGTGGCTCACCCCATGACGAATGGGCAAGTGGAGCGTGCCAATGGCATGATTCTACAAGGGCTCAAGCTTCGGATCTACAACGACCTCAACAAGTTCGCCAAACGATGGATGAAGGAACTCCCCTTGGTGGTCTGGAGCCTGAGGACAACGCCGAGCCGAGCCACGGGCTTCACGCCGTTCTTTCTAGTCTATGGGGCCGAGGCCATCTTGCCCACAGACTTAGAATACGGTTCCCCGAGGACGAAGGCCTATGCTGACCAAAGCAACCAAGCTAGTCGAGAAGACTCGCTGGACCAGCTGGAAGAGGCTCGGGACAAGGCCTTACTACGCTCGGCACGGTACCAGCAGTCCCTGCGACGCTACCACGCCCGAGGGGTCCGGTCCCGAGACCTCCAGGTGGGCGACCTGGTGCTTCGGCTGCGACAGGACGCCCGAGGGCGGCACAAGCTCACGCCTCCTTGGGAAGGGTCGTTCGTCATCGCCAAAGTTCTGAAGCCCGGGACGTACAAGCTGGCCAACAGCCAAGGCGAGGTCTACAACAACGCTTGGAACATCCAACAGCTACGTCGCTTCTACCCTTAAGATGTTTTCAAGTTATTCATATACCTCGCTCCCACGCAAAGTTTAGTCATCAAGGAAGGGTCAGCCTTGCCTCGGCAAAGCCCGACCCTCCCTCGGGGGCTAAAAGGGGGGAACCCCCTCTGCGTCGAATTTTTTCCTCGAAAAAAGATCCTTTCGGCTAGAATGTCTTTCGTGCTTTTCGACTACTTCGAAAGTGGATCCTGAAAACGACGGAGTACACGTAAGCAGCCAAGGCTGACCGAGCCGAGGGACTCCTACGCCTCCGGGATACGGATACCTCACTCATCACCTTCTGCGATAAGTAACTCACGTTCGAATAAGTGATTCCATGGACCGAACAAGTCTTCACGCTCGAAAGCTCCTCTGCCGAAGCGGTTCTTCGGGCCTTCTCGACTGCGTCGGTGGTAGAATCCTATGGACGGGCAAGAGCGCGCGTAAGCGGCAAGGCCGACCGAGCCGAGGGATTCCTACGCCTCCGGGATACGGATACCTCACTCATCACCTTCCATGAAAAGCAACTCTCGCTCGCACAGACAATTCTGTTACCGACGAAAAAGTCCAGATACTCGAAACAAGAGGAAAAGAAGCGCAGCTTTACAACACGGCGAGGGTGTGTTTGGGCCTCGGCGGCCGCAGAAAACATACACTACAAGATGATCCGATCCTGCAGGCCCGGATCTTGACAGTTGAAGGGAGCAGCAGCACCCTCGGCATCGACTACACATTCGGCGAGGTTCGACCTAGCCTCGGACGGCGACGCGGTCCGAGGATCTCCACTCTGAAGGACGACATCATCATCACGCCCGGGCCATCGCCGCCAGGGTCTTCTCTGAGAATCCGGCCCGAGCAGGCAACTCGGCTTGTCACCCCGAGGCCTCGGCCAGCTGTCCCCCGAAGACATCAGCCCGGCCCGAGGCCTCGGCAGATCAACTCCGGTGTCAGTCCCGCTAACGGACGACCCAGCCAGGCTCCGGCCGACCAAGTCTTCTTTTCGAGCCAACTCTGCCTCTGTCCGTGCTGACACCGCTACCCCTGGCTTCGGCTCATCGAAGAGCGGCCGAGGGGTTCCTTTAACTAAGCAAGAGAAGCCTCGGACAGCAAGGCCGACCGAGCCGAGGGACTCCTACGCCTCCGGGATACGGATACCTCACTCGTCACCTTTGCACGGGGCGACTCACGCTTGGTGAAGCGGTTCAGACAACCAACGGGCGAGTCTTAGTGCTCGAAAATGAGGAAAAAACACGGCTCCGTGCCAAAAATACATTCATGTTCAGGCCCCGACAGCCACAATGAACAAAAGACCGGCACTCAAGGTGCCATTACAAACGGAACTCTGGTTCCACCTCCGCAGGTACGAACAACCCCACTCGATCAGGGGGGCCTGCGGAGCAACAGAAGACCGACGGGCGGCTCGTCGTCGCCCGCTCCGGCAGCAACAACAACAGCCCCCGCTCCGGGTGGCCGAACTGCAGCAGCGATGGCCTCAGGGCGGACGCTGCTGCAACCTTGCCCTCGCCCATGCCGACGCTCGAGGGGCGAGGACAAGTACAAAGAGCCAGAGGCCCGAAGCGCGGATGGTGGCAGTGATCCCGTCGGCAACGGGGACTTCTCAAGCCGCCTCCACCTCGGCACCGACGACAGGGGCCGTCAGCCCTCCGGCAGATCCCCACTCAGATCCTCTTGGACGAGTGGGGCACCGACCTCCGCGTGGGGACGCTGTACCGGTGCAAAGGCAGGACCGCCCCAGAACACGAACGCCGCCCTGGCAGCGCACGACATCTTGGGCGGTCCTCCCGAGCGCACGGCGCGACAACCGCCTTCGCGGCAGGAGGGGGCACCGGGAGCCAAGTCGGCGAGCCCAACGCACTGAGGCTGACGACGCCCGCCGTCGACCAGCCCCGCGTTGTCGAAGTCCGCCCCTCCCGCGGGGCCAGTGAGCGCCCTCTCCCTCGAACGCTGAAGGAGAGGCTGACCCACGAAACCGCGCGGGAGGTAGAGCTCTGGCTCAACCCAGCCTCCACCCCAGCGAGGATGATGAACATCCTTGAAGCTGAGGGTGGGGCCAAGATCGCAGCCTGGCTTGCTTCTCCCCACCCAGGGCCTGGTGGTCACCGTCTCGGGTGACCACCGGCGAGGGGACGCAGCCGGGCTGACTGATGAAAATCCTTGAAGCCGAACGATGGCTGAAAGGTACCAACTCCCACGGAGTTGCGTTCCTCCAACGACAAGGCGGAAGGACTGCGGGCATCCCCCACCCGGGGGCTCGGAAGGTGGAAAGACACGATGCATAAGGGAGCGCGAAGACATGGTCGCCTTTCAAGGGGGTCACCCTCCTTTTAAAGGTGACTCTCCCTACTTGCGTCCCCAGCCGTCATGGGCTAAGTCTTCTCCAACACGCTCCAAGGTCCTCCCCCTACGGTGCGGGGGCTGGGCCCCACGCGTCATGCAAGTTGGCCCAGGGCAAATGAAGCCAAACCGTCGCGCGCAGTGCATGCAACCGTCCAGCGGTTACAAGCGTCCCTCCATTTTCAACCAGACCAGCGGGTGAAAGGGCGGGCAGCCATGTAGGAGGCATGCAACCGCGCCAAGTGGGCGCACCTCTCCGACTTCCAACGCGCCCAGCATGGAAGCCCACGCCCACGCGTCATGCAACCGGCGTGCCGGTCACTACGTGCAAGCGACTGCACCGCCACTCGCGCCACGACCGCGCCTCCTCGATTGCGGAATCAGTATCGTGACTCGAGGCGACCCAGCGCGTGACCCAGCAGCGCTAGCCTGGCGCGACGGTCAATGCGGCCAAAAATGGGCCGGCAGTAATGGCGGTGGCAGGCGGGCGGGAGCAGCGGTCACGTCGTCAGCCAGGCTTGCGTCCCATCCTGGGGCAGTGAGAGAACCCTCTCTCACAGCGTGAAGACGGCGCGCCCGTGTCCCGTTCCTCGAACGACTCGCGCACGCGCAACGGCCGCCCCGCGAACCGCTCGCCCCGTCGCATTAACTCCGCGGCGGGACAAGCGGTGCCTCTGGCAGGGGAAGCGAGCGACGCTTCGCCTTCGCCACAATGACCGCGTCAAAAAAGGTACACCACGTCATTCCATTTCGTATCCTTTTCCTTTTTCCTCTTTCTCTCTCTTACAACAGGGATCGGGAAAGGGGGATACCCCGAAAAGGATCCTTCTCCGTGAAGGAAGCAGGCTCCGAGCCTCCCTACTGATCAGAGGTTCGAAGGCTGGCCCCTCGGAGGTGTTTAACAGCCGCCTCAGAGCGCGTGGGCTCCACACCCACTACTGGTCAGAGGTTCGAAGGTCGGCCCCTCGGAAGGGTTCAACGACCGCCTCAGGCCACTCGGGCTCCGCGCCCACTACTGATCAGGGGTTCGAAGGCTGGCCCTCGAAGGGTTCACAGCCGCCTTAGACACAGAGCGAGGGATGACCATGGGTACGTTCGATACATAACCAAGGCTCGGGCTGCGCTCCCGAGGTACCCTAGGACATTTCCGAGACCAGCGGGAACGATCTTGTAACGAAATCCCATCAGAGGGAGGCATCGAGCCCTCAGACCCCGTCGACAGGGGACCGGGTCCGGCAGATCACCCGCAGGTACTTTTGGGCACGCCTCTGGGCCTCTAGCCGACCCCTAACAAATGGGGCACGGACGTCCGCTCGGATTACCCGCCAGCAGCTCACCGGAGACACCATGTTCGGCGCCCTCCGAGGGCAACATGGCGCTTTCCCCCCTCCTCCTTGCGAAAAGGCGACGCAGGGGCGTATGTAAAAAAGTCGAGTCTGTCCCTGAGCGTCCTCTCGCCCTATGCGGAGGCTCGGGGGCTGCTCTCGCAAACCCGGCTCCGGCCAAACCGTTGACAGCGTCAACATACTAGCCCGAGAACTTGGGACCCGACCGTGCACCCGGGCTACGGCCAGCTCGCATGAGGGAACAACCAGGCCAGCTGAAGCATTGCGCGAGGCATTAAGACCTCGGAGGAGTCAAACTACTCCTCCGAGGCCTCGGGGGCTACACCCGGCAGGTGCGCTCGCGCGCACCCACCGGAACAAAACACAACCGAGAAAGGCTGGCCCCCTTGCAAAAAAGTGCGACAAAAGCCCCCAAGCGAGTGTTAACACTCCCTTCGAGGCTCGGGGGCTACTGTCGGGGAACATAATTAGGGGTACCCTCAAGACTCCTAATTCTCAGCTGGTAACCCCCATCAGCACAAAGCTGCAAAGGCCTGATGGGTGCGATTAAGTCAGGGATCGGTCCATTCGAGGGACTCGATCACGCCTCGCCCGAGCCTAGCCTCGGGCAAGGGCAGCCGACCCCGGAGGATCTCCGTCTCGCCCGAGGCCCCCCTCCAGCAACGAACATACTTCCGGCTCGCCCGAGGCCCTGTCTTCGCCAAGAAGCAACCCTGACCAAATCGCCGCGCCAACCGACCAAATCGCAGGAGCATTTAATGCAAAGGTGGCCCGACACCTTTATCCTGACGCGCGCCCTTCAGTCAGCAGAGCCGAAATGACCACAGTCACTTCGCCGCTCCACTGACCGGCCTGACAGAAGGACAGCGCCGCCTGCGCCGCACCGACTGTTGTGCCACTTGACAGAGTGAGGCTGACAGGCAGTCAGGCCCGGCCTCAGGCACCATAGGAAGCTCCGCTTCGCCCGACCCAGGGCTCGGACTCGGGCTAAGCCCCGGAAGACGGCGAACTCTGCTCCGCCCGACGCAGGGCTCGGACTCGGGCTAAGCCCCGGAAGACGGCGAACTCCGCTCCACCCGACCCAGGGCTCAGACTCGGGCTAAGCCCCGGAAGACGGCGAACTCCGCTCCGCCCGACCCAGGGCTCGGACTCGGGCTCAGCCCCTGAAGACGGCAAACTCCGCTCCGCCCGACCCAGGGCTTGGACTCGGGCTCAGCCCCTGAAGACGGCGAACTCCGCTCCGCCCGACCCAGGGCTCGGACTTGGGCTCAACCCCTGAAGACGATGAACTCCGCTCCGCCCGACCCAGGGCTCGGACTCGGGCTCAACCCCTGAAGACGACGAACTCCGCTTCGCCCGACCCCAGGGCTCGGACTCAGCCCTGGCCTCAGCCGACGGTCTCCGCCTCGCCCAGGAGCTCGGACTCGACCTCGGCCTCGGAAGACAGACTCGACCTCGACCTCGGAGGAGCCTCCACATCGCCCAACCTAGGGCGCGGACCGGCCACGTCAACAAGAGGCGCCATCATTACCCTACCCCAAGCTGACTCAGGCTACGGGAAACAAGACCGGCGTCCCATCTGGCTCGCTCCGCCAGATAAAGTAATGATGGCACCCCGCACGCTCTATGACGATGGCGGCTCTCGGCCCCCTTACGGAAGCAAGAGGACGTCAGCAAGGACTCGACAGCCCCGACAGCTGTCCTTCCGCCAGGCTTCAGCGCTCCTCCGACGGCCACGACACCACACGAACCGGGTGCCAAAACCTCTTCGGCTGCCACGATGGCATGTACTTAGGGCGCTAGCTCTCCTCCGCTAGACGCGTTAGCACTCTGCTACACCCCCATTGTACACCTTGATCCTCTCCTTACGCCTATAAAAGGAAGGACCAGGGCCCTCTTACAGAGGGTTGGCCGCGCGGGGACGAGGACGAGACAGGCGCTCGCGTGAGGCCGCTCTCTCCCTCTCCCGCGTGGACGCTTGTAACCCCCTACTGCAAGCGCATCCGACCTGGGCGCGGGACGAACACGAAGGCTGCGGGATTTCCACCTCTCTCACGCCCGTCTCCGGTCGCCTTTCCCCCCTTCGCGCTCGGCCTCGCGCCGACCCATCTGGGCTGGGGCACGCAGCGACATTTCACTCGTCGGCCCAGGGACCCCCCGGTCTCGAAACGTCGACAAGTTCGGAGATGTTTTCTTCTTGATTATAAATGGGCCTTCCCACTTTGGCTCGAGCTTACCTTTCGATTCAGTTCTTGCCATCATGATGAGGACGAGGTCTCCTGCGAACTCTTTCAGGATGACAACTTTGTCTCTCCAGCTCTTGGTTGTTGCTTGATATTTACTCAATGTGTCACGGCCTAAACCCGGTCTTAGTTGAGGAGGTCTTTTGCTGTTAGTTTGTCGATTTCCAGGGTCATGCTGGGGTCAGACCGAGGTGACCCGTGTTTGAGCTCCCGCAAAGTCATCGCTTCTGCTCCGTACGTCAGCCTAAATGGCGTGAATCCTATTGCACAAGACTCCATTGTGTTTAGTGTCCATAATACTTCAAATAACTGATCTGCCCACTTGCCTTTCTTGTCTTTGAGCAGTCTCTTTTTTATTGCAGTGGAAACTAGCCATTTGCGTGTTCAACAACTCCGTTGGACTGTGGACGGTAAATTGACGTGAAGACTGTGTGTGTTCCTATAGAGGCACAAAATTCTCCGATGTCTTGGTTTTCAACTGCTTTTCGTTGTCTACCATTAGTTCAGAGGGGACTCTAAAGCGACAGACAATGTTCTGCCAAATTTTTTTTGGTGAAGTATTCTACCACGACAAAAGCGTATTTGAGGTTGCCTTGCACGGTGGGAAGCAGTCCAACTATGTCAAGGCCCTAGCACTATAGGGGCCAAGTGTGAGTAATTAGCTTTGTGAGCTATGAAGGTGAACTAGTTCGAGGTGAGAACTTTTGGCAAGCTTTGCACAAGTGCACTACGCGGTTTGCTGCACACACAATGGCTAACCAGTAGAAGCCTTGGCACTTGACTTTGTCGGGTATGGCTCTAGGGCCCGAGTGACAACCATAGATACATTTGTGAACTTCTTGGAGGAGCTCGACGTCTTGAATTTCTGTGATGCATTTGAGTAAAGGTTGGCGGAGTACCTACATGTATAGCTGCCCCTCTATTATTGTGAACTCACGGCTCCGGTATTTTAACATTTTAGCATCTACTAGATCTGTGGGATGGTAGTGGTTCTGCAGGTAGAAAGTTATGAGTGCTCTCCAGTATTCGATCATGATTAAATTTACAATTCTTTTGCCATTGAGGCTGTGGGGGACATATATTCCCTGGGTCTAGTAGAGGGCGAGAAGGCCTCGCGCGGGGCCTCAGGCTAGTTACCCCGCAAGGCCATCCCTTTGTGGCCCGGGCTAGAGCTACTGGTGGAGTGGGCCGACCTAAGAAGGCAACGGACTCAAGCCCAGGCAATCCATCGACTCGTGCGCTATCCACAGCAACCACCTGACTTTCCCGCGCATGGTGTCCTCGAATATCAGGGCGGATTAAGGATAAGTCGGCAAGATTGTAGGAAGATCAGTTCAGTCGGTTCACTATTATTTAGGAGACATATGATCCTCATGTACGCATGGTGTGCCCCACGGTCGAGTATATAAGGCCCAGGGGGTACCCCATCATTTCCATCGACCATCTACCTATTTCATTAGCTTTTCTTCATTCAGGAGACCTCACTTGTAACCCACCACAAATAGATCCACCCTAGGAAGTAGGGTATTACGCCTCTCCAAGCGGCCCGAACCTGGAGAAAATTGCTTCTCCCTCTCTCGTGCGTCCAGCACAAACCATTGAGTTACAGTCAACAGCACTGTCCTACCCAAAAGCACCGCAAGGGGTAACCCTTGGTGTGCGGTCGGACTCTAAACACTGACAGCTAGTGTGCCAGGTAGGGGGTGTGTCGTTGATCAAGCTAGCTCAATGGCCATCACCTCCAAGTGCAAGATCACCCTTTGCCCTAGGACCATGTTCTGCTTTGGAACCATCTCGTCCATAGTGGATGAGGAGGGAACTCTACACCGCATAGCAGACCCGCCGGAGAAGAAGCTTTCCTTGGAAATTCAGAAGGAAGCCAGAGCGGAACAGCGGGTGGGGCCACCACCCGCATCCTGAGCGAAGATGACCTCTTATAAACCAAAAATTGGGAGCTCACCTACCCGAAAAACTCCGTTGTCCACCTCGCCAACAAAGGAGTGGACACGGATCACTCGAAAGAAGGAAGCAAATGTCCCGAGTCAGGGGACGAGTACACGCCGAGCCATCTTTCCAGCACCTCCGCCCTCAATGGAGGACGGAAAGAGAAGCATCATTGTACCAGCTCCTTTCTACCCCGACATCCTCTTCATCAGGGGAAGATTGGAGTCATCACCTATCTCCGATGATGAGCCTACCATGCAAGGGGAAGAACCTCCCCAGCGTGAAGCGCGGCGATGGAGGAACAGACATTGGAACGTGTGGCAGCATCATGAGGCCGGGAACGAGATTCGGTGCAGCCCGTATCCCAGGACAAAGCCTCAGAAGTGGGAGAAACTCCCGACGAGCGAGTACACCAAGAAAGGCGGAACTCTCACCGTCGTGATCACCGACAAGCTCAGGACTGAGAGCGGGAGCAAGCTGAGCAAGGTGCAAGGCTGCGCCGAGAGAACCCTCTCTTTGCTCAGAACCTATACCCCAACTTTTTTCGTGCAATGAACACACCGAGTGAAGTCGGAGGGGTGCTGGCTCAGATAGCTGATGGCCTCTCGTGAACTCCAGACACGGAAGGCTACCGGCGGCTACTTACTCGAGCAGCTAATCACCTTCTACCCATCGCTCATCCTCCGAGCGACCTATGCCACGCCATCAACAGCCGATGAGACATGCAGAGCTCCATCAACGCTTTGCGCGATCGACAGCAGGAAAGTGAGATAAGACGCTGGGAGGAGTATGATCGGGATCATGGCGTTTCGGCCCGAAGTCGCGCCACCCGAGTTGAGTGGGTTGCGGCCTCGACTAGTGGCCCATTCTAGGGACGGTCGAGATGACACACTATCGACTCCCCTCCCCGAGACCGACCTCACGAACGCCGATAGGAATACACGTCCGGGGTCTCCGCGTTTACTCCGCGTCTCCGGCCCATCCAGTGGCCCCCCAACTTCAAGGTCTCCAACGTCGACAAGTACGTTCCCAAGCAGGACCCGGATGGCTGGTTGGCCGTCTACACGACCACCGCCAGGGCTCCCGAGGCGACATAAGACGTAATGACAATGTATTTGCCCATCGTCCTAGGGCAAGACGCACTGCAGTGGCTCTAACATCTGCCACGACACTGCATCGACGATTGGAGAGATTTCAGTCGTTGTTTCATCACCAACTTCCAGTCTCTCTCTGACAAGCCGACACAACCATGGGACCTCAAATCCATCAGGCGCCAAAGTGATGAAACACTTTGGTCATACCTCAAGAGGTTTTAGACCATGAGGAACCGCATCCTCGAGGTTGCCAAAGCAGCGGTGATTGAAGATTTCTACCAGGGATCCAATGACTCGGCCTTCGTCCGAGCCATACTACAGAAAGCGCCTGCCACCTCTGATTAAAGATTTCTACCAGGGATCCAATGACTTGGCCTTCGTCCGAGCCATACTCCGAGCCATATTCCGAGAGGCAGACCTCTACATCACCATAGATGAGCAGGCCCAGGACCTCATCGGAGGAACGAAACCTGCACCACCTGCGCCACGGTGCGACACGAACCAGCAACCGGACAAGCGCTGGGAGAAGAGGCCTCAAGAGGAGGTGCACGCCGCCAAGCCACTCATCACTCGAGCCCGCGGTGCGCCCCGCGGAGGTGTACAGACATTGGATGAAATCCTCGATGCCCAGTGCCCGTACCACAAGGACATGCGCCACACCCTACGGAACTGCAGGGACTTCAAGCACTCCGTCGGGCATGGCCAACCATTCTAGCCTCTACCGCCTCCCCACCGCGAGGAGGGCCTGGCAAGCCCAGGCAGCCTCAGCAGCAGGAAGGGGGAGAGGTGGAGCTTTTCCACGCGTTGACAGGGAGGTCAACGTCATCTTCGGAGGACACGGAGCACAAGAGAACTGGAGATAGCAAAAGCTCAACAACTGGCAGGTCTTGGTGGCTACCACCAGTGCCCCAGCTCCTTACTGGTGGTCGGAGCACGCAATAACCTTTAGCCAAGTCGATCAATGGCTCAACTTTGATCATCCCGACAAATACCCGTTCCTCGTTGATCAGTGATCCGAGAGAGTTGGGTGAAGAAAGTATTAGTGGACGGGGGAAGTAGCATCAATGTCACCTTCCCTTGGACGCTCTAGGCCCTGGGGGCCGAACTCAAAGACCTCACTGAGTCAAATACTCCCTTCTTCGGTATCATGCCGACTGAAGGGGATTATCCGCTCGGGCACATCTACATGTCTGTCACCTTCGGAACCCCAAAGAACTATAGAACCGAGTTCCTAAGGTTCGAGGTTGCGCGCTTCGACTGCAGGTACAACGCCATCATCGGAAGGACGGGACTAGCGAAGTTCATGGCTATTCCGCATTACCCGTACATGATATTAAAGATGCCGAGACCTCATGGAATCATCACTATGCGCGCTGACTTCCAAGGCGCCGCAGAGTGCTTTCGGGGAGCCATTCAAACAACTCTCACTGCTGGGCCCTCGACAGCTCTTCCCGCGCAGGCGAACACTAGGCCGAAGGAGGAAGGTCTCACGATACCCACCAATGAAGCTCAAGCCGTGACCTCTATACGGCCGACTGAAGAGACTAAGATGATCAATCTGGGATTCGATTGTGAGCGTAAGACCGCCATCATCAGTTCCAGCCTTGATGACAAATAGGAAAGCGCGCTCGTCCGGTTCCTGCAAGATAACCGAGATGTATTGGCATGGCAACCTGCGGATATGCCGGGAGTCCCGAGAGAACTGGCCGAGCACAAATTGAAGGTGTATTCTCAAGCAAGGCTGATTCGACAGAAGTTGCATCGTTTCACGCCTGACAAAAGGGAAGCTATTCGCGTCGAGTTAGCCCGCTTAGTGTCTGCAGGGTTCATTAGGGAAGTACTACACCCAGAGTGGCTAGCGAATCCTGTTCTTGTACTCAAAAAGAATATAGTTGATTGGCGCATGTGCGTCGACTATACCGATCTCAACAAGCATTGTCCGAAGGATCCCTTCGGGCTCCCTAGAATAGATCAGGTAGTTAACTCGACTGCTAGCTGTTACTTGCTCTCCTACCTAGACTACTACTTCGGATATCATCAGATCAGCTTGGCAAAAGAAGATGAGGAGAAAATTACTTTCATCACCCCATTTGGAGCTTTCTGCTATACCTCCATGTCGTTCGGCCTCAAGAACGCTGGAGCGACTTACCAGAGAGCCATCCAAACATGCTTAGATGATCACTAGGGCAAGCGGGTGGAATCCTACGTCGATGATGTGGTTATCAAGACAGAAAACTCAGAAAACGTCATCGAAGATTTGCAGTTGGTCTTCAACAGCCTGGGGCACTATCGGTGGAAGCTGAACCCAGAAAAGTGTGTCTTCGGAGTACCGGCTGGGAAGCTACTCAAATTCATTCTCAGCCACCGAGGAATTGAAGCAAATCCAGAAAAGATCGAGGCCATCATGAGAATGGAAGCGACGCGGTCGTAGAAAAAGGTGCAAAGGCTTACTGGATGCATGGCAGCCCTGAGCAGGTTCATATCAAGGCTAGGCGAGAAAGGGATGCCATTTTACAAATTGCTCAAGAAGGTGGACAAGTTTCAGTGGACCACAGAGGCACAGGAATCTCTAGAGGCACTGAAGAAGTTCTTGACCACACCACCAGTACTCAAGTCGCCGCACCGAGCTACGCCTGGTCAGCCGGCAGAAGATCTGCTCATATATATCTCCTGCACGACTCACGTGGTAAGCACCACATTAGTAGTCGAGCGGGCGGAGGAAGGACATGCATAATCGGTGCAGCATCTAGTTTACTTCATCAGCGAAGTCCTTGGGCCCTTAAAAATAAGGTATCCTCAAGTCCAGAAGCTGTTGTACGCGGTACTTCTAATCGCTCGCAAGCTCCGACACTACTTTGACAACCACAAAGTCATCGTAGTCATAGGATTCCCGATAGGTGACATTCTCCACAACAAAGAAGCTATTGGAAGGATAGACAAATGGGCATGCGAGCTCGGGGCTCACGACATAGAGTTCCGACCCACACAGCGATAAAAACTCAGGCACTGGTCGACTTCATATCAGAATGGATTGAGCACCAGGTCCCGGATAGCCTAGATATTGCTGAAGCATGGAGAATGTACTTTGATGGCTTGCTGAAGCTGCAAGGAGCAGGTGCAGGGATCCTCTTTATTGCCCCCGGAGGTGAACAACTCAAGTATGCACCCCAGCTATTGTTTCTAGCATCAAATAATGCAGCAGAGTATGAAACACTGGTCCATGGGCTGAGCATCGCGGTATCACTTGGCATCAAGAAGCTGATGGTATATGGCGACTCACTGGTGGTCATAAGCCAGATAAACAAAGATTGGGACAGCTCAACCGACTCAATGGGCAAATACTGTGCAGTTGTGCGAAAATTGGAAGACAAATTCGAAGGATTGGAGTTTCATCATGTGGAAAGGGATCGCATTGCAGCAGTAGATGCATTATCGAAGCTAGGATCCAGTCGGTCCCAGGCTCCGCCTGGGATCTTCGTCTAAGAAATATCACAGCCGAGCATCGTCATGGACCAGATGGAAGAATGCAACACCTTGAGTCAGCCGGAGGAAGACCCCAATGACTGGAGAGAGCCTATCATTAGGTACATAAAAAATGAAGAAGAGCCGGATGACAAGGCTGCAGAGCGCATTGCAAGGCAGTCAGCCCACTACACCATCATAGGGGGCTTGCTGTACAGAATAAGCGCAGGAGGAGTCTTCATGAAATGCATCCACTCGGCCACCGGGAGACAATTACTAGATGAAATGCATGCTGGGCAGTGTGGTGTGCATGCCGCATCAAGAACTCTAGTGGGAAAAGCTTTCAGATCCGGTTTCTACTGGCCAACTGCGAAGAATGACACTGCCGAGTTAGTCCAGAAGTGCGAAGCGTGCCAATTCTTGTAGAAGCAAAAACACTTGCCCGCGCAGCAGCTGCAGACCATTCTTGTAATCTGGCCGTTTGCATGCTGAGGGCTGGACATGATCGGACCTTTCAAGAAAGCTCAGGGAGGCTATATTCATATACTGGTTGCCATTGACAAATTCACAAAATGGATAGAGTACAAGCCAATTGCTTCCTTGACCTCAGCAAAAGCAATGGAGTTTATCCAGGATATAATGTTCAGGTTCGGAATACCGAGTAGCATCATCACCGACCTGTGATCCAACTTCACAAGCTCGGAGTTCTTCGATTTCTACGAGCAAAGGAGCATCCAGATTAGGTACGGATCAGTGGCACATCCAAGAGCTAATGGCCAGGTGGAAAGGGCCAACGAAATGATACTGGATGCACTCAGAAAAAAGCTATTCGACAAGAGCGAAAAGATGGCAGGGAAGTGGATCAGAGAGCTTCCATACATGGTATGCAGTGTAACATCCAAAAATTGGTAGGGGAAAAATATAATAATGTAAATAAATAAATATATTTATAATGGTGTTTTGAGAAGGTTTGAAACCTTTAGAAATTTGTTAATTTCCTTCCACTATCATAATCAATTAAGAGAGTAAAGCTAGGAAATGTGCATCTCATGTTGATGATTTTGTTGTGATGCATTTTATTGAGGAATCATAACTTAAATTTGATCTCAAATTATAAATGAAGATATAAAACAGAAAATGAGAAAGGACATTTTAAATAAAATCATTTATTTCTGTGACGGAACCTCCCAAGTAATTAGGCCCACCTACAGTTGTCCTTGTCTAACAGACATCAGACACCCTGTAGATGTTCCTAAGTCACTTGACAAGTTCAGTATCTTTCCTTACCTTACCAGGGACGTCTCACCCGTCTTGCAGACATTACAGAACATCGGAGATAAAGAAATGCGGAAGAGATTACATAAACTTACATTTATTAAAAAGTAAGATCAAGTTGGTTATTACAGACCAGAAATATAAGCGAGTGCTGAGTAGTATTATTACACATACCAAGGGAGGCACAAACTCCTCCCGATAAGTTTTTCACAAAAGTTTTCTATATGGAGGACCCAGTCCTCCCGCATCTTCACTCTTGTTTCTCCTCCTTAGGAACCACCTTAGCACAGAAGCAACAGAAATCTGCTACTTCCTCACCTAAAAACAACGAAGGGATAAACCCTGAGTATGGGATTACTCAGCAAGTCTTACCCGACTAAGGAAAAGACTCTCAAGGGTATGCTGGATAAATAGGAGTCAAGGAGAGGCTTTAGCAAAAATCAACTTATACTTTTGCAGAAGTAGCTTACTAAAGTGAGTCCTTACTTTCAATCTTTTAACGCCATATTAAGTATTAATAGACTCTATTTGCATCTAGTCTAATTTCACCATCTCATCAATACAACATCATTTTTATCCATAGTGTTCACATCCTGACTTAGGTTGCAGGGAAGTGACCAAGTCTTCATAACCGCGAAGGTACGGCGATCCGAATCGATTATACTCAGCTGAGGATCTCCAATCACACGACATATGTAGCACTTAACCCTTGCATATGTCAACCCGCCACCGGGGTTCTTAAGACCAGATCAGGTTCACGCAAACCGAGAGCACAGATACACCGCCGTCCAGCCTCTTGCCACGGAGGGTACACGCTACTCTCGCCACCGCTCCACGCCCATTTCGTGTTATCTTATTCTGGCCTTAGTCTGCCCGAGGCAAGGCTTACCCATGACGAGGCATGTGACCAGTTAAAGGGTCCTCGGTCAGCACGCCTACATACGCATCAATCCTTAATCAACCTGGGTAGAACATCACCTGTTCCTAACCCAAGTTTCAATTTACGTATTCCCATCCTTAGGATTGTTTCTGTTCCTTAGGATGAAAGAGCATCACAGGGAACTTTGCAGTAAGATCCCACCATTGCTCCAAATGAAAATATTCTTGCAGGTAGAAGCCATCCTTTCTCGAGCTAGGCTAAGGACAACCTCTATCCACAAGATCTAAGCAGGGCTAAGCATTTTTGTAAATCATATTTTGATACTTCACAGAAGTATCTATAAAGGTATGGATATCAAGGAAAGCAATGCATCAAAGGGTTTCAAGCAATTCCTATAAACCTAATGCACATTTCACTAGACTTAAAGTGTGCGAAAATTATTTAAAAACACAAGGAAAGGGGTTGCATGCACCGGGGCTTACCTTCGTTCACAGGTGAGTCTGGCTCGGATCCACAAATATCAAAGTAGGAGCAGTTGCCTGCCTGAGAATCCGAGGGTGGTGGTGTCCTTTCTTCGGTGACTTCCACTTCTTCTTCGCGTTCTAACATAACCATATATATATATAAGAATGAATGCCATGTAATGCTCATGAGAGTGCGAAGATAATAAAGATTTATTATCTAAGTCTTGAGTACAACTTTCCTTCACGGAACTTCGAGAACTTAGGGTTTCCGGAGTCGGTAAAGGAGTTCACATGGCAGGGGGGTGTTTTGGGTTCTAGTTATCAAACATGGTCCAAATCAATTCAAACTCTACCCAAGGCTTCTAAATAATATGTGGAACTTATATAAAAATTTTGAGCATTTTTGGGATTACCATTTATCTTTTACAAATCCAGAACTATTTCTTTAAGCTATTTTAAATGCCCTAAAATTCCTTATTTAACCTAAAAATCACAAAACTATTTTTATTAAATTCTAGGGAAAATAAGAAACCTAGGAAAATTGGTTTCACAATTTTAGGATTTTTCTACAATTTTTAACAGATTTCCAAAGCTCTGCTTAAAAAGAAAAAGGAAAAGGCTTCAACAGTAATGGGCTGGTTTCAGCCTAGTCGGCCCAGTCCAAAGGGGAAAGCGCGCACGTGCGCCCGCGCGCTCTGGCATCTTTGCAGAAGGGACCCCGGGTTCTTGGCTAACTGGAGATAAGTCCTGTTACTGTTTCACCGTGTCGCTGACAGTTAGCAGTATAGTCCTCGGTTTTCTATTTCTTTACCCGATACGTCCTCGACGGCGTCCGCGCTAGGATGAACTCCGGCGAGCACGCAGACCGGCCGGACGGGGCCATGACCGGCGCATCCGAGCGGCGGACACCAAATTCAAGCTACCCCGAGCAATTTCCCCAAGTTAATTGCACAATTGGTGACCTATTCTAGCCTGCCCACGAGAACCGCGAAGGCCATGAGCATTTGATCGCGTTCCCGACGAGTGGTGGTCTCTTAGTTCAAATTGGGGATTCGGTAAGTATCACAGAGCTATTCAAGTGCTTAAACAAGGGAGAGAGAGGGATAAACTGACCGGAAAGGGGGCTGGCCTCGGCGAGGTTAGTTCGCGGTGTTCTTGAACCGAATTGGGGAGAATGCGCAATTCGGGCTCGCTAGTGTTCGGCTGGGAGCAATTCTTGATGTGGGGGTGTGCAATGATGTTGCGAAGCTTGCTGCGGGGTCAATTTATAGCGCACAATGGCGGTGACCGTGAAATTTGGGCGCTGACGCGCGGCGGTCGAAAGTGAAGAAGAACACGGGTGCAGTGAATACGTGTTCCACGACGTGGCAGTAACTCCGGTGGTCGACGGGAAGCTAGAGGGAGTCACGGCGATGCGGTGGCGAGGTTGGGACACGCGGCGCAAGGCCGGACGATGGCTATCACCGGCGTTCTTATCGGCTTCCACCGCGGTGACACAGTACGGTGGCCGGAGTTCTTTAACGGTTGGAGCTTATCCACGGCGGCGTACACCGGGTGTTACCCACTTACCCCGAGCACAACGTGGATCGGCTGTCGCACGAATCACGGCGGCAATCGGTCACCGGCGGTAAGTCAGCCGCGCTGTCGGTCTGATCTTTAGCAGGCACTGTACCATGGTGATCACCTATTTAGAGCAGCTAACAGAGCACTTTGGAGCTCCAATTTCTCCCAATTTTGTGTGGTGACTGAGCTAGCTCTCTGTACCAAAATTATAGCCTGACAAACCAGCTACAACTTTGTCATAGCAATCTTGATCAAATTCTCAGCAATTCAAGCTTGAATTCACACACAAAGCTGGCTCTGTTTCACTGAAAATCTAAATTTCAGAATGGAACCAGCCTGACAGCCCAACTTCAGGCTTTATTATCTCTAAATTCTTTTTAACAACTGAGCTCACATTCTTAAGCAAAAGTGTTCACCTTTGATAGGTCTACAACTTTGATGTGGTGCCCTAGGGCAAAATCCCTAGAACATGAAAGATACAAGGGTTCAAAGTTGAAGAAAACACACTGATTTCAGACTTGGGCTCTATAGTGCTTAAGAGGTGATTTTTGCAATTTGGTCCAAAACTTAGGGTTTGGCTTGCAAATTCACATATTTGTGACCCAAATGATTTAAGATACTTATTTAACTTGGTTTTTGCACTTTAGTCCAAAAGTGGACTAATTTTGCACATAAGTCCCTAGGGTTTGGTTTTAGGGTTTTCCAGGGTTCAAATTAGGGTTTTTGGTATCCCAGGGGTATAAATGTGATTTAAGTTTATGTTTGGGAACATTTTATAACTATTTCCCTAAAGCCTTTAGGTTTTCTCAGTTTGGGTTAGGTCTTACCCCTTTAATCCTTATTTAGGGTTAAGTTTCCTATCCAGGGTTCTATTTGCAAAAACACTTAAACAATACAACTTGTTTGAAATTTTTACCTAGTGAATGCACTCTAGGTGTGTCAAACATATGCAATGCCAATGCTTATGATGTCATGCTCAAGTTTTAGTTATAGTAACACCAGGGGTGTTACATCCTTCCCCCCATAAAAGAATCTCGTCCCGAGATTAAAAGTCCTAGGGTAATTAATGGAAAAGGAAACGCGACATACTTTTATTTCCTTATTTCTGGTACAAGGCAGGGGTGACTTGGGAATTTACTCCTTTATTACACAGTTATACAGGCTTTACAATTTACAAGAGGCTAAAAAGCCTGGGAAATTCTTATCTAAAAAGTCTTGAGTTTCCCATGTAGCCTCATCTTCAGAATGTTGGTTCCACTGTATCTTATAGAACTTGATAGTTTTTCTTCGGGTAACTCTGTCCTTTTGATCCAAGACTCGAATAGGATGTTCGGAATATGTCAAGTCCGGCTCAAGGACAACATCTGTTACCTCAACGGTTCGATCGGGAATCCGAAGACACTTCTTCAATTGTGACACGTGGAACACATTATGCACAGCAGACAATGTCTCGGGTAACTGAAGTCGGTATGCCACTGGTCCACATTGCTCAAGTATAGGGAATGGACCAATATACCGGGGTGCAAGCTTTCCTTTAACCCCGAAACGCGATACCCCCTTCATTGGCGAAACTTTTAGGTAGACATAGTCTCCCACAAGGAAGTATAAGGGCATTCGCCATTTGTCTGCATAACTCTTCTGACGAGCTTGGGCTTTCTTCATATTATGTATTATTTTCTGAACTTTGTCTTCAGTTTCTTTTACCAGGTCAGGCCTGAAGAAGTACCTTTCACCTGGTTCAGACCAATTTAGCGGAGTACGACATCGTCGTCCATATAAAGCTTCAAAGGGTGCCATCTTGATACTTTCTTGATAGCTATTATTATATGAAAACTCCGCCAAGGGCAAACATTCATCCCATTTCTGTGAGAAGTCCAGAACACATGCCCGTAGCATATCTTCAAGTATTTGATTTACCCTCTCAGTCTGCCCACTGGTTTGAGGATGATAGGCCGAACTGTGGAGCAACTTAGTACCCAGGGATTTATGAAGTTCTTCCCAGAATTTGGATACGAACTGAGGTCCACGATCCGACACTATAGTCTTCGGAATACCATGCAAACTAAGAATACGGGCAATGTACAATTGGGCATAGACAGTAACCGGGTGATCTGTCTTGACCGGCAGAAAGTGAGCAATCATCGTAAGCCAATCAATTATAACCCAGATAGAATCGTACCCTTTTGTAGTCCTAGGTAATCCCACAATGAAGTCCATACTAATATCTTCCCACTTCCATACTGGGATAGGTAAAGATTGTAATGGACCAGCAGTCTTCATGTATATGGCCTTGACATGTTTACAAGTGTCACATCTAGCCACATAGCGTGCAATTTCAATTTTTATCTTTGCCCACCACTAGAGACGATGTCAGCCAGAAAAACTCATAAGGTTACATGTGTGCAATTTGCTGCTTCTGATGACACTGTACTATCTGAGTCTGTTGGGTGGGCGGCAATTATGCAACTTTACCCAAATAGAATCAGATGCACCATCTTGGGTAAAACACACAGAAAAAGGTTTACCAACAAGTGGTTACAGTAAGTTCATAGCACACGAGATGGGTGTGAATGTCGAATAATATCACGGATAACTCGTGCTAGCCAGGGGATCCAAGTCCACGAAAGGTGATATTGATTCAAGAAAAATCACCAGCGGAGGGATCTATAAATGTGGTCTTTGCAACCAGTCCATTTTATCCAGCACTAGTCATGGATCGACATGATCACACATGCAGGAAAAGCATGCGTGAGACGGTCGAGGCGCGACTAGAGCGATAATTAAGTGGTTACTGGTCGACTTAATTTGATTTTGGTAAGCACTTTCTTTAGGGTGGGTTGAACCAAAGTGAGTTTAGACAACTCGATAAAACGATCTCTAAACTCAGCCTTTGTTCCATGTGCAGTTACAAGTTAGTCAAAACCAACTTGTTGAACTACTTTTGACATTAAGCAAATCCTCTCAGTACCATCGGTAAGCCAAAGGTTGAGAGTTCACATTTGCTAACAAGAAATCCTGCACTTGGTTAAAAATCTATTTGGTCATGTTGTTCATCCGTTTTTCTCATGCGAGATGAACTATCCACTTGTTTAGGGAATACCTGGATTAAATAAGAGAGCGAATGAACAAACTCTTGCATTTCAGTAGCAGGGAAAACAGATCTCTATTTTGGGAGCTAATCAGTTGTTGTCCACTAAAAAGATCCAAGGCTTCACCTTTACACCAAGGATGCAAAGGGAACTTGTGTGAGTAGTCACTACCAAGATCAAAAGAAATACGACCACACATGAAAGTGGTATGCCCTTTTGATCCAATGGAAATGACAGATGTTGCTTGATCTCTTCACAAACAACATAGAAATTGTTTTAAGGAAGGAGTCCACAGAAGATCACACATCATTGTAGTTTCACAATGGATCATGACCAGAGACCTTGGTACCGGCATGCGCCAAGCAGCAAAATCATGTGTGCACATTTACAGGAGGCTCTCAGTTTCGCTGCAGTACCATAAGTTCTTAACCATGACACCATTACAAAACTAGCACCAATACTGAATCTCACGTGGTAAGAATAATTTGTGTAGAGATAACATATCAATATAGTCTTATAATGGATTATGACTACTAACTGTGATACTAGCGTGTACCGAGCAGCACAACCTTGTGTGTATACCCACAGGAGGCCCTCAGTTTTGGCGCGACATCATCAATTTTAGACATAACACCATTACCAGACGTAACCAATAAGAAATCTCACGCGACACCAATAGATTGAGCAAGGGTGACTATACACAACGAGATACTCCACCAGTAAAGATGGTTACAAGTAGAGCGCCAAATAGATCATGGCCCGAGGAAGTGAACAAGGTATGGCTATGACCTAAGCTTGATGAAAGAAGTACGATGGGAGACTGTTAATTCAGCACCAAGCATATTTCTATGCCCATTGCAGAGATCACAAGGTCAAGGCTTAAGTTGGTATGCCTTCGATAGATATGAAGGAACCAAAGGCATCAAATTCAAGAAAATGGTCGGACATGTCTTTCCTAGGTTGGGTTAATAAAGCAACATGGCGATCCACAAGAAGAGGCCAAATATACTAGAGACCACAACCTGTATCAACTGAACAAGAGAATGGTTCTAGAAGGAGACATGACTTGAGATCCTTGTTTGGAGTCTAGGTACACTTTAGGTCCGACAAAGAAATTATCTAGGCATGTATTTGTATGTGTTTGGTCATAGAGTGATAAAAATTTAACTTTGGGTCGGGTCATGGTTCACTAAATACGACTAGCCCAATTTTGGGTTTAGGCAATCAAGTTACCAACTCTCTATTGGCCATAACTCAACCTGATGGTTCTCAGATCAGGATTGAGAATTGCTTTATGCTGGACTAACCAGTTTATGCCCAAGATGACATCTATGTCTTGGCTTTTCAGAACAACCATATTAGTAGGAAAGTCCTGTCGGCCAATGTTAAGGGCACTTGGTAAGCCACTTCCTTTCACTTTTGGTAGCTTTACTATCGAGCGTAGAAGACCATTCGTCAATCAACTCCATAGAGGGAGGGGGCCTGAAAAGGTCCAGTGCACCATCAAGTGCTTCTCCCGCTACATGAGAAGGTCCGACTTCCATTCCGACAGGATCCGCAGGGACGTTCGGGTGCAGTTGTGAATACAACACATGAACTTCTTCATGTAGTGTATTACAACGGACCTGCAAGTTATCCATGGCTAAGCTAAGCTCCTCCATACGAGCTCGAGCTTTAGCTTCCTTAGCCCAGGCGAGCAGACGAGAGTTAACCGCCCAATCGAGCGCTAGATCTCGTTTCACGAGTTGGTCTTGCATGTAGTGGATGGCTGCATCCACGACCCATAGACCATTCCTGTGACAGAGTTCTGATTGAAGCAGTTCAACTTGTGCTTCTAGATCCCCGATAGGATCATTGTTACCAATGCTACTTTCTTCATGTCTTAGGGCAAGTTAATGGCGAGATATGCCAACGGGTCTAGTAGATTTGCGCGCGGTCTTTCTGGTGCGCGACAGCATTTCTCTAAGGGGGAAATTTTATTAATATAATTCTTAGCATGATGCATGTGTAATTACAGAATCAACCTTAGTTGATTCAACCTTCTATACATTGCACTCTTCCTATCTGGTCTTTAAGATAGACTCTTCAGAATACTTAGGTAAGAAGAGAAGAGAGTTTCTAGGTAAGACTTTAGAAAATCCTTTTGAAGATGCCTAATAATATCTGCAAAGAAGGGCTACGCTCCGATACCAGCTGTGACGGAACCTCCCAAGTAATTAGGCCCACCTACAGTTGTCCTTGTCTAACAGACATCAGACACCCTGTAGATGTTCCTAAGTCACTTGACAAGTTCGGTATCTTTCCTTACCTTACCAGGAACGTCTCACCCGTTTTGCAGACATTACAGAACATCGGAGATAAAGAAATGCGGAAGAGATTACATAAACTTACATTTATTAAAAAGTAAGATCAAGTTGGTTATTACAGACCAGAAATATAAGCGAGTGCTGAGTAGTATTATTACACATACCAAGGGAGGCACAAACTCCTCCCGATAAGTTTTTCACAAAAGTTTTCTATATGGAGGACCCAGTCCTCCCGCATCTTCACTCTTGTTTCTCCTCCTTAGGAACCACCTTAGCACAGAAGCAACAGAAATCTGCTACTTCCTCACCTAAAAACAACGAAGGGATAAACCCTGAGTATGGGATTACTCAGCAAGTCTTACCCGACTAAGGAAAAGACTCTCAAGGGTATGCTGGATAAATAGGAGTCAAGGAGAGGCTTTAGCAAAAATCAACTTATACTTTTGCAGAAGTAGCTTACTAAAGTGAGTCCTTACTTTCAATCTTTTAACGCCATATTAAGTATTAATAGACTCTATTTGCATCTAGTCTAATTTCACCATCTCATCAATACAACATCATTTTTATCCATAGTGTTCACATCCTGACTTAGGTTGTAGGGAAGTGACCAAGTCTTCATAACCGCGAAGGTACGGCGATCCGAATCGATTATACTCAGCTGAGGATCTCCAATCACACGACATATGTAGCACTTAACCCTTGCATATGTCAACCCGCCACCGGGGTTCTTAAGACCAGATCAGGTTCACGCAAACCGAGAGCACAGATACACCACCGTCCAGCCTCTTGCCACGGAGGGTACACGCTACTCTCGCCACCGCTCCACGCCCATTTCGTGTTATCTTATTCTGGCCTTAGTCTGCCCGAGGCAAGGCTTACCCATGACGAGGCATGTGACCAGTTAAAGGGTCCTCGGTGTTGGGGACTTGTTCTCAAATGCTATGAGTTAAGAACAAGGCAACATAAAAAATGTTAATCGGTAAAGTCCTTCGTCCTTCGAAGCATTATTTCCCTTAGGATATAATGATTTTCGGACGAAGGTTATGAGGGGCACACCTTCATAAATACACTATACAGTGACGAAGGGTGAATCATAAGGAATATGAAGGATAACATAGACAATTGTATATTATTATTAACTTATTTTTGCATTATTATTATGTAGAAACAGAAATAACATCGAATTACAAATGTACCTTCAGCTTGAAGGAGATGAAAGTACAAGCGTGACGCAAAAGCGAATGTCAAAAATCAGCGTGAACAGTATGGGGGTACTGTTCACCTATTTATAGGCACGAGACACAGCCCATACAAAATTACATTCATGCCCTTTACATTTGATAATAATTCTATAGTAATCTATCGAGGTCTGAATAGCCTTTTCATCTTTAAGTCGGTTTCATTTTCTGCTACCATGCCGAAGCTTTCCTGTTCACATCTTCGGCGCTGTATCAACCTTCGTATTATTCTGGTCTTCTCCTGCTGTGATACCGACTTGAGTCTGAAGATACCTGCTCACACATTATACTCCAGAAATATTGTTAAATCCTGTTTTTGAGGACCTTCGTAAGCCGAAGGCCCCCAACAGTAGCCCCTCGCAATATTAATTTGTTTTAAAATAATAAATTTAGATTGCGACATGGACGAAGGCTTTACGCCGAAGGTCCGAAAAAACACCTTCCCTTTGCTAGAATAGCAACATTCACTGACAAGCGGGGTCTTTCAATTTTCAACGCACTGGGCGTATAAATAAGATCATACCGCAAACTCATTTGGCACGCTCTCTTGCCATCTGCTCCCGCTCACTCAATTTTTAGCTCTTGCGCACCAAGATTTGCTGAGCTTTTAAGTTTTGAAGCTTCGGTATTGAAAACAGTTTTTTAGTATTCCCGAAGATATCTGAAGATAAGAAGGCTGCTACCGAGATGAAGCTGAGTCTCGATGAAGAGAAGAATCTGGGGTTTCTTATAGCAATGTCGAAGACCAATACAGAAAAAATCACCAAGGAGATTCTGGAAGGTTTGTCTGAAGATACTGGTGACAGCGACAGTTATGATGTGGACAGTGGTGGTGAAGACTCCGAAGATCGCCCTTGGCGACCAAGCCATGCGGTTTTCGGCAAATCAACTATCAAAGAAAATCATCTTGTCAACATGAGAGGAAGGTATTTCCGGGATTTGTCCGTTGTGAGGGCCGATGAAGGGGAAAAGACTTGTCCACACCCTAAAGAGAATGAAGTCGTAGTGTACCGAAGCTTTTTGAAAGCTGGACTACGATTTCCCCTGAGCAGCTTCGTCGTAGAGGTGCTGAAAATGTTTGAAGTCTATCTTCATCAACTTACCCCCGAAGCAATTATAAGGCTGAATATCTTCGTATGGGCCGTGAGAAGCCAAGGTCTGGAGCCTGATGCGAAAAGTTTCTGCAATATACACGAATTATCATATGAAACAAAACCTTGGGGTAAAGAACAGTATCACAATAATTTTGGCTGCTACAGTTTCGTTTCTCGGTCTGGGTCAAGCTGTCCCGTGCCAACCTTTCGGAAGAGATGGCCCGGCGACTGGATGACAGAATGGTTTTATGTGAAGAATGACCTGGCAGTACGGGAAGATATTAAAGGTATAATTATGTGCCCTATTTGGCAAAGCTTCGGCCTGCGGAGGCCGAAGGTTGAAATGAATGAAGCTGCCGAAGAATGCCAGAGAGCCTTCGGCGTTATTTGTTCTTTTATTAGAACGAGAGATTTGGTACAAGAACATATTGCCTTCAGAGTATGGCCGCTCGCGGAGAAATGGGAGATGCCGCAAGAAACCATAAAGGAGGCCGACGAAGGTGGACTTATCAGGCTGAAGTATACTTTCAAGTTCGGAGATAAATTCGTTGAGCCAGATGATGACTGGTTAAAGAGTATTGAAAATTTAAGTGATGAACTGCTTGGGGCTTATTCGAAGGCCGAAGATACTGCACTGTCAGCAGCCTTCGGAGGCCGAAAAAAGAAAAGGCTGAACCGGGTGTTTGATGCTATCGGGTTTGTCTACCCTGACTATCGTTATCCCATTCGAGGGCAGAAAAGAAAAAACACAACCTCTGCGAAAGAAGAAGCTGCAACTGCTCCTAGCGAGCGAGAACCGAAAAGAAAGAGGATAAAGGTCCTCACACATCGGCCACGCTATATTGAACCAGCTTCGGTGCCTGAGTTCACCGGAGAAACTTCTTCGGCCACCGAAGCTGAAAAGCCAACCTTGCTGCCAGAAGTCGCAGAAATGGCTGAAGCACCAACAAGGATAGAATTGGAAGAACCGAAGATTTTGTTACCAGAAACCAAAGAGATGGCCGAAGCGCCATCCACAGAAAAAATGGAAGAAGTGAAAAAACCAACTGAGGAAAAAACATCAGAAGTTTTGAGTCCTGCAGCAAATGTTGAGACAGTAAAAAATCAAAAGGTGCCAGCAGTGACTCCGAAAAGAAAGAGAATGGTCAATGTGCTAGATGTTCTGGAAACAATTAAATCTTCAAGCACACCTCCGAAGAAGACTGTTGCCATTCCCGAAGCGAAAATTGAAATTTCTGATACTAAAGCTCCAGAGCAAGAAACTGAAGCCGAAGCTGGGTCCTCAGAGCCCACGAAGATAAAATCCTTGGAAACCGAGGAAGAAAAAATAACAGAGCCAACTTTTGTTGAAGAAATCAGTGTCATTGCCCCCGAAGCATCCCCCAAAGTCCTTGATTATATTGTTCGTCATGCTTCGGGGAAACAATTATCAGAAAAAGAAAAACAAGAGGCCCAGCTTTACGCCCAAAAACTGAAGTATCCAGAGGGGGCGTTAATATTCAATGGCAGTGGAGAAGAAGACTTTTTGTATTGTCTCCCTGACAGCAAGGAGATTTCTGTCTGTCGGGAGATGAGCAAGAGCTTCGGATTCCCAACATTAGAAGACGGGCTCTCGGTGCTGTCGAAAAACGATCTGGCCGACAGCCTGGCATATAATAGCTTAAAGGTACAAAAAAATGAGATCTTTGTACTTTTTCTTTGAAACCAAAATGTTTCATTTACTTAAATCTATTGACGCACACATATCCTTCCCCGCAGGGCCTTATACTTAGCAATGCCCTCAGGGCCCAAAAAGATACCGAAGACGAAGGGTGCGCTATTGCCCTGAGCAACCTTCGTTCCGAAGTAATTGAACTAAGGAACGAAGGTCTCGAAAAAGATAAAATATTACATTCATTGATAAATAGAATAAAAGAAGACGAGGCTACTTTTAAGGGTCAAGCTGAGGCTCAGAAACTTGAAATTGAAGATCTTCGAAAACAACTGGCCAGAGCCAAAGAAGAACGCATACTTGAAGAAACGAAGCGAGAACTTAGCGACCAATGGGCAAATCATTTAGAGGGAACTGTTGAAGAGCTTCGTTCGTCCAAGAAAAGATGCTACAACAAATCTATGGAGTGTGTCAAGAAGTTGAAAGCTAGCTTCGCCAGCGTCGGCGCATTCTCAAGCGAAGAAAACTTTACAAGAGGCAACCCCGAAGATCCCATCGAATGGATCAATCACGAAGCTGAGGCCTTCGAGGAAATTTTAAATAGCCGCGGAGACATATGTGCTTTCTCAGGTGCCAGGGGAATTGCCACCATTTTAGAGAAAAAGGGCTGCGAGCATGTAAAGATTTTAGCGCAATCCGAAGCTGCCTTGTCCTTCGAAGATGCAAGAGATCCTTCGGCCGAAGCTAGCATGGTTGGTGGAAAATTTTTCACCGATGTCTGGGATAATGGTGGCCGAGAAATGGCCTGAGAAATTATTCGAAAAAGCGAAAAGGGCATTCATGATGCTAGAGAAGTAGCTGAGGCTGCTGAGAAGAGCGCAGAGCCCGAAGG
This sequence comes from Zea mays, assembly GCF_902167145.1. NCBI lineage: Eukaryota > Viridiplantae > Streptophyta > Magnoliopsida > Poales > Poaceae > Zea > Zea mays. The sequence goes on from NC_050105.1 coordinate 59,496,160, forward strand.
GCAACTAGGTATTAACTAATGGTTTTTATTGTGTTGTAATTTTTAGTTTTAAACTTCGTTTGCAATTTGTAATAGCAATGTAGCCGTATCCTGTCCTCCTTCAGATCCTGCTAAAGCGTCTCCGGGCTCTCAGCCGAAAGGAGACGACAAAATTAAAAAGATGGCTGAAGCTATTATGGACGAAGTTGTCAATCAGCTCCTGAATGAGGCTGCAGAAGTTGTTCTGAGAGAAGATTAAATACTATTGTAAAAAAAACTTCTGAAATGTAATATGTGTGACATCTTGTAGCCCTGAATGTAATATACCTGCTTTTATTGTTTAATTCTTTACGATGCATGAAATTTTACATACGTACCGTTTTTGAGTCTTTGACGAAAAAACATCTTCCCTTCTTTTCATGCTTCGTGAAGAATAATTTTCATTTGTCACAACAATATTCGTAGTGTTCTGATGAATAATATCCAAGCTTCGTGAAGATGTTCTCCGAAGCTACACTTCCGAAGATCAATAGTGTATCTGCTTGCAACTTAGCATGATTTTCCCCTTTCAAAACATTCTTCCGAAGATCGATGTCATGTCCCCTTCTTGTGCCATATGCAGCATGATGTATGATGCTTATGCTATGCGAAATGATGCGATGATGTTATGTTGTGTAAGATGGTGTTTATTCCGAAGATACACACACATTCCTGCGATAAAATACATAGTCTTTTTGAATCAGCGTTGTCTTTTTACTATAAGCCTCCCTTAGAAGCTTCTTCGCCTTTTACTTCAGCGGAATCAGCGTTTATTTTTCGCTGTAAGCCTCCCTTGGGAGCTTCTTCGCCTTTTACTTTCAGCGGTATTCGCGTTGACTTTTCGCGCTTCGCCTTTTACTTAGGCGGTATCAGCGTTGACTTTTCGCTGTATGCTCTGCATTCCCTTTGGAACGACTTTGGAGCAGAAAACTTACACTGCGCTCCCTTTGGAACGGCTTTTTGTGACTTCGGCAAACTTACTCCGCGTTCCTTAGAACGACTTTTTGTTGCTTCGAAGAATTTTCGATAATTCGAAGGTCCTCTTTGTTATCACAAATCTTTAAACTTCAACAACTTAAGCCTGTGAAGAAAATATATTTTCCTTGTGGGAATCAACGAAACTATTTACATGAAACCTAAACAATCTCCTTTATTACACAGAAAATAAAACTGAATGGAAAAGATTGCTATTAAGGTAGGATATTTGTCAATAGATGTGCTTTGACTCTGGCACAGTGCTGTTGACTGTGCGAGCTTCGGACTGTTCTCTGAAGTCCCTTTGGTGTGGAGCATATTGGCTCCCTTCTGGCTGCTGGCCTTGTTGCAGCGGTGGTGGAGGCGGAGGCTGTTGCCAGGAAGCTTGAGGTTGACTCGCCGAAGCAACAGAAACTGCAGGGTGATTGCCTACATACTCTGGGATGTAAGGCGAATGATACGAAGCAGTGTGCATGACCTACTTCGGCTGAGCCTGTTGTGCTGCAGCTTCGGCTATTTCCTTTTGCTTCTGGATGGTAACATGGCACATCCTGGTGGTATGGCCTTTGTTCTCACCACAGAACAAGCAAAAAATTCTTCTTGGCTGATCGCCAAATCTTCCGCCGAAGCCCCTGGCACCTCTGCCTCTCGGAGCTGGTGGTCGGAAGGAGCCTTGCTGTTGCCCCGAAGCCTGTGAGGAACACTGTGGCCTTTGCTGTTGGCTCCCTCTATCATCATTTTGGGTAGAGTTATGAATTGATCTAACGTGCCTCGGATAGAACCTCCCTCCGAAGCCCCTGGTCATTTCAGAAAACCTGAAAGCCTCCTCCCTTCTTTGGCGAAAATCATTATCGGCCCGAATGTACTCGTCCATCTTCTAGAGCAGCTTCTCCAAAGTTTGAGGAGGCTTCCTAGCGAAGTACTGAGCTGACGGTCCTGGCCGAAGCCCCTTGATCATGGCCTCAATGACAATTTCGTTGGGCACTGTTGGTGCCTGTGCCCTCAAACGCAAGAACCTCTGGACGTACGCCTGAAGGTACTCTTCGTGATCCTGGGTGCACTGGAATAGAGCTTGAGCCGTGACCGGCTTCGTCTGGAACCCTTGGAAGCTGGTTAACAACAAGTCCTTCAGCTTTTGCCACGAAGTGATCGTTCCTGGTCGAAGGGAGGAGTACCAGGTTTGAGCAACACTCCTGACAGCCATAACAAAAGATTTGGCCATGACCGCAGCATTGCCACCATACGAAGATACTGTTGCTTCGTAGCTCATCAAAAACTGCTTCGGGTCTGAGTGGCCATCAAATATGGGAAGCTGAGGCGGCTTGTAGGACGGAGGCCAAGGTGTAGCCTGCAGCTCAGCGGACAGAGGAGAAGCACCATCAAAAACAAAATTCCCATGATGGAAATTGTCATACCAGTCATCTTCATTGAGGAAACCCTCCTGATGAAGGTCTTGGTGGTGAGGCCTTCGGTGTTGCTCATCCTGAGTAAGATGACGAACTTCCTCAGAGGCTTCGTCTATCTGCCTTTGCAGTTCAGCTAGCCTGACCATCTTTTCCTTCTTCCTTTGCACCTGTTGATGAAGCATCTCCATGTCTCTGATTTCTTGGTCTATCTCATCCTCTGGCGGTGTCGGGCTAACAGCCTTCCTTTTCTGGCTTCGGGCCTCCCGAAGAGAGACAGTCTCCTGATTGTGGTCCAGCGGTTGGAGAGCTGCAGTGCCAGTTGCTGAAGCTTTCTTCGGCGCCATAGCGAAGGTTTATGATCGCCGAAGGTGTTCAAAAACTCAAAGAGTGGAAGTGAGTTCACCGGAGGTGGGCGCCAATGTTGGGGACTTGTTCTCAAATGCTATGAGTTAAGAACAAGGCAACATAAAAAATGTTAATCGGTAAAGTCCTTCGTCCTTCGAAGCATTATTTCCCTTAGGATATAATGATTTTCGGACGAAGGTTATGAGGGGCACACCTTCATAAATACACTATACAGTGATGAAGGGTGAATCATAAGGAATATGAAGGATAACATAGACAATTGTATATTATTATTAACTTATTTTTGCATTATTATTATGTAGAAACAGAAATAACATCGAATTACAAATGTACCTTCAGCTTGAAGGAGATGAAAGTACAAGCGTGACGCAAAAGCGAATGTCAAAAATCAGCGTGAACAGTACGGGGGTACTGTTCACCTATTTATAGGCACGGGACACAGCCCATACAAAATTACATTCATGCCCTTTACATTTGATAATAATTCTATAGTAATCTATCGAGGTCTGAATAGCCTTTTCATCTTTAAGTCGGTTTCATTTTCTGCTACCATGCCGAAGCTTTCCTGTTCACATCTTCGGCGCTGTATCAACCTTCGTATTATTCTGGTCTTCTCCTGCTGTGATACCGACTTGAGTCTGAAGATACCTGCTCACACATTATACTCCAGAAATATTGTTAAATCCTGTTTTTGAGGACCTTCGTAAGCCGAAGGCCCCCAACACTCGGTCAGCACACCTACATACGCATCAATCCTTAATCAACCTGGGTAGAACATCACCTATTCCTAACCCAAGTTTCAATTTACGTATTCCCATCCTTAGGATTGTTTCTGTTCCTTAGGATGAAAGAGCATCATAGGGAACTTTGCAGTAAGATCCAACCATTGCTCCAAATGAAAATATTCTTGCAGGTAGAAGCCATCCTTTCTCGAGCTAGGCTAAGGACAACCTCTATCCACAAGATCTAAGCAGGGCTAAGCATTTTTGTAAATCATATTTTGATACTTCACAGAAGTATCTATAAAGGTATGGATATCAAGGAAAGCAATGCATCAAAGGGTTTCAAGCAATTCCTATAAACCTAATGCACATTTCACTAGACTTAAAGTGTGCGAAAATTATTTAAAAACACAAGGAAAGGGGTTGCATGCACCGGGGCTTGCCTTCGTTCACAGGTGAGTCTGGCTCGGATCCACAAATATCAAAGTAGGAGTAGTTGCCTGCCTGAGAATCCGAGGGTGGTGGTGTCCTTTCTTCGGTGACTTCCACTTCTTCTTCGCGTTCTAACATAACCATATATATATATAAGAATGAATACCATGTAATGCTCATGAGAGTGCGAAGATAATAAATATTTATTATCTAAGTCTTGAGTACAACTTTCCTTCACGGAACTCCGAGAACTTAGGGTTTCCGGAGTCGGTAAAGGAGTTCACAGGGCAGGGGGGGTGTTTTGGGTTCTAGTTATCAAACATGGTCCAAATCAATTCAAACTCTACCCAAGGCTTCTAAATAATATGAGGAACTTATATAAAAATTTTGAGCATTTTTGGGATTACCATTTATCTTTTAAAAATCCAGAACTATTTCTTTATGCTATTTTAAATGCCCTAAAATTCCTTATTTAACCTAAAAATCACAAAACTATTTTTATTAAATTCTAGGGAAAATAAGAAACCTAGGAAAATTGGTTTCACAATTTTAGGATTTTTCTACAATTTTTAACAGATTTCCAAAGCTCTGCTGAAAAAGAAAAAGGAAAAGGCTTCAACAGTAATGGGCTGGTTTCAGCCCAGTCGGCCCAGTCCAGAGGGGAAAGCGCGAGCGTGCGCCCGCGCGCTCTGGCATCTTTGTAGAAGGGACCCCGGGTTCTTGGCTAACTGGAGATAAGTCCTGTTACTGTTTCACCGTGTCGCTGACAGTTTGCAGTATAGTCCTCGGTTTTCTATTTCTTTACACGATACGTCCTCGACGGCGTCCGCGCTAGGATGAACTCCGGCGAGCACGCAGACCGGCCGGACGGGGCCATGACCGGTGCACCCGAGCGGCGGACACCAAATCCAAGCTACCCCGAGCAATTTCCCCAAGTTAATTGCACAATTGGTGACCTATTCTAGCCTGCCCACGAGAACCGCGAAGGCCATGAGCGTTTGATCGCGTTCCCGACGAGTGGTGGTCTCTTAGTTCAAATTGGGGATTCGGTAAGTATCACAGAGCTATGCAAGTGCTTAAACAAGGGAGAGAGAGGGATAAACTGACCGAAAAGGGGGCTGGCCTCGGCGAGGTTAGTTCGCGGTGTTCTTGAACCGAATTGGGGAGAATGCGCAATTCGGGCTCGCTAGTGTTCGGCTAGGAGCAATTCTTGGTGTGGGGGTGTGCAATGATGTTGCGAAGCTTGCTGTGGGGTCAATTTATAGCGCACAACGACGGTGACCGTGAATTTTGGGCGCTGATGCGCGGTGGTCGGAAGTGAAGAAGAACACGGGTGCAGTGAATACGTGTTCCACGACGTGGCAGTAACTCCGGTGGTCGATGGGAAGCTAGAGGGAGTCACAGCGATGCGGTGGCGAGGTTGGGACACGCGGCGCAAGGCCGGACGATGGCTATCACCGGCGTTCTTATCGGCTTCCACCGCGGTGACACAGTACGGTGGCCGGAGTTCTTTAACGGTTGGAGCTTATCCACGGCGGCGTACACCGGGTGTTACCCACTTACCCCGAGCACAACGTGGACCGGCTGTCGCACGAATCACAACGGCAATCGGTCTCCGGCGGTAAGTCAGCCGCGCTGTCGGTCTGATCTTTAGCAGGCACTGTACCATGGTGATCACCTATTCATAGCAGCTAACAGAGCACTTTGGAGCTCCAATTTCTCCCAATTTTGTGTGGTGACTGAGCTAGCTCTCTGTACCAAAATTATAGCCTGACAAACCAGCTACAACTGTGTCATAGCAATTTTGATCAAATTCTCAGCAATTCAAGCTTGAATTCACACACAAAGCTGGCTCTGTTTCACTGAAAATCTAAATTTCAGAATGGAACCAGCCTGACAGCCCAACTTCAGGCTTTATTATCTCTAAATTCTTTTTAACAACTGAGCTCACATTCTTAAGCAAAAGTGTTCACCTTTGATAGGTCTACAACTTTGATGTGGTGCCCTAGGGCAAAATCCCTAGAACATGAAAGATACAAGGGTTCAAAGTTGAAGAAAACACACTGATTTCAGACTTAGGCTCTATAGTGCTTAAGAGGTGATTTTTGCAATTTGGTCCAAAACTTAGGGTTTGGCTTGCAAATTCACATATTTGTGACCCAAATGATTTAAGATACTTATTTAACTTGGTTTTTGCACTTTAGTCCAAAAGTGGACTAATTTTGCACATAAGTCCCTAGGGTTTGGTTTTAGGGTTTTCCAGGGTTCCAATTAGGGTTTTTGGTATCCCAGGGGTATAAATGTGATTTAAGTTTATGTTTGGGAACATTTTATAACTATTTCCCTAAAGCCTTTAGGTTTTCTCAGTTTGGGTTAGGTCTTACCCCTTTAATCCTTATTTAGGGTTAAGTTTCCTATCCAGGGTTCTATTTGCAAAAACACTTAAACAATACAACTTGTTTGAAATTTTTACCTAGTGAATGCACTCTAGGTGTGTCAAACATATGCAATGCCAATGCTTATGATGCCATGCTCAAGTTTTAGTTATAGTAACACCAGGGGTGTTACAATTTCTACCATAAATAAACAATAGGGAGAATAATAAATAATAATAAATAAATGATATTATAGCAAGCTGTAGGAGTATCATTCATATCATAATTTGTTGATCTTTGAAAACTGAAATTCAAAATAGAATTTGAATTTGGTTTGAATACTAGAAATTGGAATTTAAAAACAAAGCAGAAAATTCATAAAAGAAAAGAAAGAAAAAAAAACAAAAGAAAGCCCGGCTGAAACTTCATTTTCAGCCCAGATACCCTTCCCTCTCTCTCGGCCCAGCCTCAAATTGCCCCACGCGGCCCAACTGGCGATTCCCACGCGTTACTGCATCTTCCCTTGATGAGTCACTGACGCGTGGGTCCCATTTGTCGGATCAATCTTCCAGGATCGCAACAAATCCCGTCCTCCGCCGCGCGAACTCCGCGCTTGCCGCGGCAAATCGATCGCGAGTTTGGGCATGAGCTCATCTTTCCTCGTGCCTATATATCATGACCCCTCCTTTCCCCTCCGCCAATCCATCCGTGATATTTCCTCGACCTCGGACCGTGAGCGAGAACCTGAGTGAGCGCAATGAAGAAAGAGAGAGAGAGAGAGAAGAAATTGTCGCTGCCACTAGTCTGTATCTACACCACCTCTCCGGCCTCGATGAAGGGTCATGAAGGATCGCCGGGGAGTCTCCTTCGCATGGGGACTCTCGCCATAATGTCAGCATGCGAGAAACACCGCGACGCCACCTCAATTCCTCACTGAAGTTATGGCTCCGCCGCCGGACCATCCCGTGCCGTGGTCGGGTCTCCTCTCGGTCCAAATCATCGGTATGCGGGTCCTACCATGCTCTCCTTGCCCTCTGCTGCGTGTATCGCGCAATCGATTTTGACCGGGGTCGCACAGCCATGGTGGCGGCAGCGATGGCGCCACCGCACCCCTCGCGCCGCCGCTGTGCTTGGCTCGGCGTAGGTAGTGGTGATCCTGGGGCATTGATCACTTGATCAACATTCCAGATTAGACTGGGCCTACCCCTCTGTTCCATTAGATCTTGGTTGTGGATCATCGATCTGACGGCTAGTGTAGCTTACCGATTCAAGTTGAGTCTTGGCCATCAGATTTCAATCTTGTGGTTTACAATCCATAGCGATTTGATTGAGAGCAGATCTAATCTAGGTCGTAGGATTAAAATCCGAGGATCCCGAGCCGTACCGGTTCATGGAGATGTGCGATCTAATCTGGGCCGCCAGATTTCGATCGGGTGGCTGACATGGCCCGATACCCCTTCACCGTTTGCATTTTATAAACGAAACCCTCTGTTCTCATGAAACCAACCCGCAGTCCGCCTAGGGTATATCCTGAGTGTTAGAAAATTTATGATTTAGGCCCCTGTGTTCCTCTGATTTTGGCGCACAGTCCAGAGAGCTAAGAAAATAGATAATTAAATATGGAAAATGATTCTTAATTCAAAAATAATTCTAGAAACTTGTATAATTCATATTAAATTCATTTTAACTCCAAATTGATTCATTCTAGTTTCTATAATTTTGTAAAATTATTGTTTATCATTTAGTACCACTTTTTTGACATTAATATCACAATAAAATTTATATCCTATTTAATCTTGTACAAAACACATAAAACCTTCGGAAATTCATAACTTAATAATCATAGCTCCGACTTTAGTAATTCTTGTTTCTACGATCTCGTAACGTCGTGTAGATTATTAATACGCAGTTTATTCTTATGTTTAGTGTAATGTTAATTTTGTATATACCATGTTTGTCTGTATTGCTACGTTTAGCAGTAAGGACACATGTCATCTAAAGAGCAAGTTGGTACCTGGAATCTCAAGTCCCAGGCAAGTTGTGCCCTTGATCACTTCTTTTTACCCAGTCATGTTCTGATTAATCATAATGATCTGCATAGGTTAATTTTGATGGGACCCAACAGGTTACCCTAGTTTGATTATCTTTATACCTTGACTCCACTAAACTTTTTGGGTAGTACCTGCTATTGCTTTATGTGGTTTTGGGTATGAATATTACACTATTCATGATTATACTTTTGTTATCAGTTGTTATTTATTGTTCATGTTAAGATCATTATGTTAATTAGAACACGGAGAACCACTCGGGAAAACAGTGCTACCACAAGGGTTTATGGACGCCCTTGGCTGATTAACTAGGAATGCTAGTGGATGATTACCTTACCCGAAAGGGGCAAGGGCAATAGGGGAGTGGTCAGTGTAGGGAGGTCCTTGGTTGATTTTGCTGCGATGGCGGTCAGTCGAGGGACTCCTGCACTGGAGCTTCCTATAAACTGTAGCGGGTTTTCTGAAGCTAGTGGAACTTTGTAAAGGCCCCGTTGTGTTACCCTGCCTCGCCTCCTCGGTAGAGGTGTATGGGATTGGCCGTCTCTTGGCAGATGGGTAACATGACTTGTGGGTAAAGATGCGCAACCTCTGCAGAGTGTAAAACTGGTATACTAGCCGTGCTCACGGTCATGAGTAGCTCGGACACTCACATGATTAATTTATGGAACTAAATTCAATTTGTCATATGCATTGCATCGCAGGTGATGTTGTTATTCTTGTTCTACTACTTAATTGGGTTGGTATTTACTTATACTTAGTAATTTCTAATAAAATTTTGACCAACTTTAAAAGCAATGCTCAGCTCTAACCATCCTCTTTGGTAAGCCTTACACTTCACATGAGCTCCCACCTTTGGTGAGTTCATTCACATTATTCCCCACAACTTGTTGAGCGATGAACGTATGTGAGCTCACTCTTGCTGTCTCACACCCCCCACAGGTCAAGATCAGGTACCGTAGGATGAGGCGCATGGAGGATGCTGTGATGTGTTCGTGAGAGGTCTAGGCCGTCGTCTCTGAAAGGGAAATGTGCCCTTGGCCATTTCTAAGTATTTTGGTGATTAAGTGTCCAACACAAGTGCCTAAGTGTTAAATTGTGCCAAGGACTCAAGAAGTGCAAATCAAGGTTAAAGGTATGTTTCTAGACTTAGTACATTGTTTTGAAGACTAATGTATTGTGTCTAAGTGCTGGAAACAGGAAAAATTAAGTTGGAAAAAATATGGCTTTCTTAAGCCTAAGACAGCTCGGTCTGGGTGCACCGGACTGTGCGGTGGTGCACTGGACAGTGTCCGGTGCGCCAGGCTGGCGTCTGTGAAATGGCTGCTCTCGGGACTTCGACGGCGGCGTACGGCTATAATTCACCGGACTGTCCGGTGGTGCACCGGACTGTCCAGTGAGCCAACAGTCGGTCGGGCCAACGATCGGCCACGTAATCCGCGCGCGACGCGTGGCAGAGCCAACGGTCAGAAGGGGCACCGGACTGTCCGGTGTGCACCGGACAGTGTCCGGTGCGCCAACGGCTCTGAACCGCCAACGGTCGGTTTCACCAAAAAAGGAAAGAAATCCGCACCGGACAGTGTCCGGTGGTGCACCGGACTGTCCGGTGCGCCAGGCGACAGAAGGCAAGAATTGCCTGCCTGGAATGCTCTCAACGGCTCCTAGCTGCCTTGGGGCTATAAAAGGGACCCCTAGGCGCATGGAGGAGAACACCAAGCAACCTTTGAGCATTGTTGATCATTCACACTTCATTCTTGCACACTTGTTCGACATTCTTAGTGATTTGAGCTCCGTTCTAGCGAGAACCTTGTGATACTCTTTTGAGCTCAAGTCTTGGTCTTGTGTGTGCGTATTTGCTGTGGATTTGAGTGTGTTGCTTCCCTCCCTTACTCTAGTGCTTCATTGTGATTCTTATTGTAAGGGCGAGAGACTCCAAATTGTGGAGATTCCTCGCAAACGGAAAAGAGAAAGTAAACAAGAACACCGTGGTATTCAAGTTGATCATTGGATCACTTGAGAGGAGTTGAGTGCAACTCTCGTCCGTTGGGACGCCACAACGTGGAGTAGGCAAGTTTTGTACTTGGCCGAACCACGAGATAAATCCTCGTGTCTCTTGTGCTTGTCCTTATTGTGTCTATTGTGCTTCACAAGAGCTCTCCTCTCTACTCACTTGATTTCATTGTTCTAACTCTTAATCAAGTTTGTGGTGTTAAGTTTTAAGTTTTACAGGATCAGCTATTCACCCCCCTCTAGGTGCTCTCAATTGGTATCGGAGTCGTTCTCTTCAAGAAAGGGACTAATCACCCGAAGAGATGGATCCTAAGGGCAAGGGGTTGGTGGTCAATGATAAGGAGGAGTCCTTCATCAATGATCCAAAGGATGAAAAGCCTACCGACTCAGGCTCCGGCCACAAAAGAAAAGACGGGAGGAAGAAGAAAACAAGGCGCATCAAGGAGATAGTCTACTACGACAGCGACGAATCTTCCTCTTCCTAAAAGGATGACGACAACGACTACGAGAAAAAGAAAACGGTCAATTCAAACTTTTCTTTTGATTATTCTCGTATTCCGCAAAGTACAAATGCTCATTTACTCTCCATTCCACTTGGTAAACCTCCTCACTTTGATGGAGAGGACTACGGATTTTGGAGTCACAAAATGCGTAGTCACTTGTTCTCTCTCCATCCAAGCATATGGGAGATAGTAGAGAGTGGAATGCAATTTGATAGTAGTGATAGTCCCATGTTTATCAATGAGCAAATTCACAAAAATGCACAAGCTACTACTGTTCTTCTAGCATCATTGTGCAGGGATGAATACCATAAGGTGAGCGGCTTGGATAACGCCAAGCAGATTTGGGACACCCTCAAGATCTCACATGAGGGGAACGACGTCACCATGCTCACCAAGATGGAGTTGGTGGAGGGCGAACTTGGGAGATTCGCAATGATCAGGGGCGAGGAGCCAACCCAAACATACAACCGGCTCAAGACCCTCGTCAACAAAATAAGAAGCTATGGAACCACGCGATGGACGGACCACGACGTCGTCCGCCTAATGCTAAGGTCTTTTACTATCCTTGATCCACATCTTGTGAACAATATTCATGGGAATCCTAGGTACACCAAGATGACGCCCGAGGAGATACTTGGAAAGTTCGTAAGCGGGCTGATGATGATCAAGGAGGCTAGATACGTTGATGATGCGTTGAATGGCCCAATCCAAGAGCCTCAAACCATTGCTCTCAAAGCAACGAGGAGCAAGGAGGCGCTACCTAGCAAGGTGGCACAAGTTGAGGCGGCGGGACTCAATGAGGAAGAGATGGCCCTCATCATTAGGCGTTTCAAGACGGCGCTAAGGGGTCGCAAGGAGCATCCCAACAAGACCAAAACAAAGGGGAAGCGCTCATGCTTCAAATGTGGTAAGATTGGTCATTTTATCGCTAATTGTCCCGATAATGATAGTGATCAGGAACAAGGGAAAAAGAGGGAAAAGAAGAAGGCTTACAAGAAGGCTAAGGGCGAGGCACACCTTGGAAAGGAGTGGGACTCGGATTGTTCGTCGTCCGACTCCGACAACGAAGGACTCACCGGCACCGCCTTCAACAAGTCGGCCCTCTTCCCCAACGAGCATCACACCTGCCTCATGGCAAGGGAAAAGAAGGTAAGCACTCGTGATACTAGTACTTACGCTTCCTCAAGTGATGAAGAATCTAGCGATGATGAAATAGACTATTCATGTTTATTCAAGGGCCTAGATAGAACTAAGGTTGATAAGATTAATGATGTAATTGATGCATTGAATGATAAGAATAGGTTATTAGAAAAGCAAGAGGATCTTTTGTATGAAGAACATGACAAGTTTGTAGAGGCACAAAAATCCCTTGCTTTAGAAATTAAAAGAAATGAAATGCTTTCTTGTGAATTGTCTACATGCCATGACTCTATTTATAGCTTAAAGAGCATAAATGATGATTTGAATGCTAAGTTAGAAATAGCTAATAAATCAACATCTTGTGTAGAACATGTTGCAATTTGCAATAGGTGCAAAGATTTTAATGTTGATGCTTGTAGTGAACACCTAGTTTCAATTTCTAAATTGAATGATGAAGTGGCTAGTCTTAATGCCCAACTTAAGACTAGCAAGAGTGATTTTGATAAACTAAAATTTGCAAGGGATGCCTACACGGTTGGTAGACACCCCTCAATTAAGGATGGGCTTGGCTTCAAGAGGGAAGCCAAGAACTTGACAAGTCATAAGGCTCCCATCTCCATCAAGGAGAAAGGGAAGGCCCCTATGGAAAATAGTATTCAAAAGAACCATGCCTTCTTATACCATGATAGGAGATATTCTAGGAATGTTCATCATAATAGAAGTTGCAATGATGTTGTTTCATATGCTTATGATTCAAATGCAATGTTTGCTTCAAGTTCTTCTATGATGTATGATAGAAGTTTGGCTAGGAAAAATGTCATTCATCATGTGCCTAGGAGAAATGCTCATGTACCTAGGAAAATATGTAATGAACCTTCTACAATTTATCATGCTTTAAATGCTTCCTTTGCTATTTGTAGAAAGGATAAGAAGGTGGTTGCTAGAAAATTAGGGGCAAAATGCAAGGGAGATAAAACTTGCATTTGGGTCCCTAAGGCTATTTGTACTAACCTTGTAGGACCCAACATGAGTTGGGTACCTAAGACCCAAGCCTAAATTTGCCTTGCAGGTTTATGCATCCGGGGGCTCAAGCTGGATTATCGACAGCGGATGCACAAACCACATGACGGGGGAAAAGAGGATGTTCTCTTCCTACGTCAAGAACAAGGATCCCCAAGATTCAATCATATTTGGTGATGGGAACCAAGGCAAGGTGAAAGGGTTAGGAAAAATTGCTATTTCATCCGAGCACTCTATTTCTAATGTGTTCTTAGTTGAGTCGCTTGGATATAACCTGTTGTCTGTGAGTCAACTTTGTAATATGGGATATAACTGTTTATTCACAAATGTAGATGTGTCTGTCTTTAGAAGAAGTGATGGTTCATTAGCTTTTAAGGGTGTACTAGACGACAAACTTTATTTAGTTGATTTTGCAAAAGAGGAGGCCGGTCTAGATGCATGCTTAATTGCTAAGACTAGCATGGGCTGGTTGTGGCATCGCCGTTTAGCACATGTGGGGATGAAGAACCTTCACAAGCTTCTAAAGGGAGAACACGTGATAGGTCTAACTAATGTAACTTTCGAAAAAGATAGACCTTGTGCAGCTTGTCAAGCAGGTAAACAGGTGGGAAGCTCTCATCATGCCAAAAATGTGATGACAACATCAAGACCCCTGGAGTTACTTCATATGGACCTCTTCGGACCCGTCGCCTATCTAAGCATAGGAGGAAGTAAGTATGGTCTTGTTATAGTTGATGATTTTTCCCGCTTCACTTGGGTATTCTTTTTGCAGGATAAATCTGAAACCCAACGGACCCTCAAGCGCTTCCTAAGGAGAGCCCAAAACGAGTTTGAGCTCAAAGTGAAGAAGATAAGGAGCGACAATGGGTCCGAGTTCAAGAACCTTCAAGTGGAGGAGTATCTTGAGGAGGAAGGAATCAAGCACGAGTTCTCCGCTCCCTACACACCACAGCAAAATGGTGTGGTAGAGAGGAAGAACAGGACGCTACTAGACATGGCGAGGACGATGCTGGTGAATTCAAGACGCCCGAACGGTTTTGGACGGAAGCCGTGAGCACGGCTTGCCACGCCATAAACCGGGTCTACCTTCATCGCCTCCTCAAGAAGACTTCATATGAGCTTCTAACCGGTAACAAACCCAATGTGTCTTACTTTCGTGTATTTGGGAGCAAATGTTACATTCTAGTGAAGAAAGGTAGAAATTCTAAGTTTGCTCCCAAAGTTGTAGAAGGGTTTTTGTTAGGTTATGACTCAAATACAAAGGCGTATAGGGTCTTCAACAAATCATCGAGTTTGGTTGAAGTCTCTAGCGACATTGTATTTGATGAGACTAATGGCTCTCCAAGAGAGCAAGTTGTTGATCTTGATGGTGTAGACGAAGAAGACGTTCCAACGGCCGCAATGCGCACCATGGCGATTGGAGATGTAAGGCCACTGGAACAAAAGGAGCAAGATCAACCTTCTTCCTCAACAACGGTGCATCCCCCAACTCTAGAAGATGAACAGGTTCATCAATAGGAGGCATGTGATCAAGGGGGAGCACAAGATGATCATTTAATGGAGGAAGAAGCACAACCGGCACCTCCAACCCAAGTTCGAGCGACGATTCAAAGGAATCATCCCGTCGACCAAATATTGGGTGACATAAGCAAGGGAGTAACTACTCGTTCTAGATTAGTTAATTTTTGTGAGCATTACTCTTTTGTCTCTTCTATTGAGCCTTTCAGGGTAGAAGAGGCATTGCTAGATCCGGACTGGGTGTTGGCCATGCAAGAGGAGCTCAACAACTTGAAGAGAAACGAAGTTTGGACACTGGTGCCTTGTCCCAAGCAAAATGTTGTGGGAACCAAGTGGGTGTTCCGCAACAAACAAGACGAGCACGGGGTGGTGACAAGGAACAAGGCACGACTTGTGGCAAAAGGTTATGCCCAAGTCGCAGGTTTGGACTTTGAGGAGACTTTTGCTCCTGTGGCTAGGCTAGAGTCAATTCGCATATTGTTAGCCTATGCTACTCACCATTCTTTCAGGTTGTTCCAAATGGATGTCAAGAGCGCTTTCCTCAATGGGCCAATCAAGGAAGAGGTGTACGTGGAGCAACCCCCTGGCTTTGAGGATGAACGGTACCCCGACCACGTGTGTAAGCTCTCTAAGGCGCTCTATGGACTTAAGAAAGCCCCAAGAGCATGGTATGAATGCCTTAGAGACTTTTTAATTGCTAATGATTTCAAGGTTAGGAAAGCCGATCCAACTCTTTTTACTAAGACTTGTGATGGTGATATTTTTGTGTGCCAAATTTATGTCGATGACATAATATTTGGTTCTACTAACCAAAAGTCTTGTGAAGAGTTTAGCAGGGTGATGACTCAAAAGTTTGAGATGTCAATGATGGGCGAGTTAAGCTATTTCCTTGGGTTCCAAGTGAAGCAACTCAAGGATGGGACCTTCATCTCCCAAACGAAGTACACGCAAGACTTGATCAAGCGGTTTGGGATGAAGGACGCCAAGCCCGCAAAGACTCCAATGGGAACCGACGGACACATCGACCTCAACAAAGGAGGTAAGTCTGTTGATCAAAAGGCATACCGGTCTATGATAGGGTCCTTACTTTATTTATGTGCTAGTAGACCGAATATTATGCTTAGCGTATGCATGTGCAATCCGATCCAAGGGAGTGTCACTTAGTGGCCGTGAAGCGAATTCTTAGATATTTAGTCGCTACGCCTTGCTTCGGGATCTGGTATCCAAAGGGGTCTACCTTTGACTTAATTGGATATTCACACTCCGACTATGCTGGATGTAAGGTCGATAGGAAGAGTACATCAGGGACGTGCCAATTCTTAGGAAGGTCCCTGGTGTCGTGGAGTTCTAAGAAACAAACCTCTGTTGCCCTATCCACCGCTGAGGCCGAGTATGTTGCCGCAGGACAATGTTGCGCGCAACTACTTTGGATGAGGCAAACCCTCAGGGACTTTGGCTACAATCTGAGCAAAGTCCCACTCGTTTGTGATAATGAGAGTGCTATCCGCATGGCGGATAATCCTGTTGAACACAACCGCACAAAGCACATTGACATCCGGCATCACTTTTTGAGAGACCACCAGCAAAAGGGAGATATCGCAGTGTTTCATGTTAGCACCGAGAACCAGCTAGTCGATATCTTTACCAAGCCTCTAGATGAGTCGACCTTTTGCAAGCTGCGTAGTGAGCTAAATGTCTTAGATTCGTGGAACCTGGATTGATTTATAGCATACATGTGTTTTATGCCTTGATCATGTTCCTTAATGCATTTTGTTGTTTATTTATGGTGCTCAAGTTGTACAAGCACTCCCCGGACCTCACAAGTCCATTTGCAAGTGATGCACATATTTAGGGGGAGATTTGCTACAACTTGACCCTTTGAGACTAACTGTGTGCTTGAGTTTGCTTAATTTAGTCTCAAAGGAGGTTTGAAAGGGAAAAGGTGGACTTGGACCATGCAAGACTTCCACTGCACTCCGATGAAAGAGTAACTAATTCCAAGTTCATCTTTGTACTCTTATTGCCTTTTTACTCTTAGTTGAAGATTTTGGTGAGGCAATGGGGTTAAAGGGCCAAAATTGATCCCGTTTTGGTGCTTCATGCCAAAGGGGGAGAAAATAAGGGCCAAAGCAACAAATGGATCAGCTACCACTTGAGAATTTTGAAAATAGTAGAATAGAGCTTTTGATTTGTCAAAAATCTCTTATTGTCTCTTTTATCAAAAGTTGGCCTCTTGTGGGGAGAATGGTTGATTATGGGAAAAGGGGGAGTTTTTGAAATCTTTGATCAATTTCTCTTGGAACAACTCTCTTTATGTCTCAACAAGTGTGTTTGACTTAAAGATAGGAAATTGAGGTTGATTTGCAAAAACAAACCAAGTGGTGGCAAATAATGATCCAAATGTGCCAAATTTGAATCAAAACAAATTTGAGTTTTCATTTGCATTAATGTTGCACTTCTTTTAGTTGCTTTTTATTGTGTTGGCATAAATCACCAAAAAGGGGGAGATTGAAAGGGAAATGTGCCCTTGGCCATTTCTAAGTATTTTGGTGATTAAGTGTCCAACACAAGTGCCTAAGTGTTAAATTGTGCCAAGGACTCAAGAAGTGAAAATCAAGGTTAAAGGTATGTTTCTAGACTTAGTACATTGTTTTGAAGACTAATGTATTGTGTCTAAGTGCTGGAAACAGGAAAAATCAAGTTGGAAAAGAGATGACTTTGTTAAGCCTAAGACAGCTCGGTCTGGGTGCACCGGACTGTCCGGTGGTGCACCGGACAGTGTCCGGTGCGCCAGGCTGGCGTCTGCGAAATGGCTGCTCTCGGGACTTCGACGACGGCGTACGGCTATAATTCACCGGACTGTCCGGTGGTGCATCGGACTGTCCGGTGGTGCAACAGTCGGCCGGGCCAACGGTCGGCCGCGTAATCCGCGCGCGACGCGTGGCAGAGCCAACAGTCAGAAGGGGGCACCAGACTGTTCGGTGTGCACCGGACAGTGTCCGGTGCGCCAACGGCTCTGAACCGCCAACGGTCGGCTTCGCCAAAAAAGGAAAGAAATCCGCACCAGACAGTGTCCGGTGGTGCACCGGACTGTCCGTTGCGCCAGACGACAGAAGGTAAGAATTGCCTGCCTGGAATGCTCTCAACGGCTCCTAGCTGCCTTGGGGCTATAAAAGGGACCCCTAGGCGCATGGAGGAGAACACCAAGCAACCTTTGAGCATTGTTGATCATTCACACTTCATTCTTGCACACTTGTTCGACATTCTTAGTGATTTGAGCTCCGTTCTAGTGAGAACCTTGTGATACTCTTTTGAGCTCAAGTCTTGGTCTTGTGTGTGCGTATTTGCTGTGGATTTGAGTGTGTTGCTTCCCTCCCTTACTCTAGTGCTTCATTGTGATTCTTATTGTAAGGGCGAGAGACTCCAAGTTGTGGAGATTCCTCGCAAACGGGAAAGAGTAAAGTAAACAAGAACACCGTGGTATTCAAGTTGATCATTGGATCACTTGAGAGGAGTTGAGTGCAACTCTCGTCCGTTGGGACGCCACAACGTGGAGTAGGCAAGTTTTGTACTTGGCCGAACCACGGGATAAATCCTCGTGTCTCTTGTGCTTGTCCTTATTGTGTCTATTGTGCTTCACAAGAGCTCTCCTCTCTACTCACTTGATTTCATTGTTCTAACTCTTAATCAAGTTTGTGGTGTTAAGTTTTAAGTTTTACAGGATCACCTATTCACCCCCCCTCTAGGTGCTCTCAGTCTCCCAGTCAACTTTGGGTTGCTGGACCGTTGTCTCCTTATAATGTAATCATTTATTTATTTTGTATATAACTCCTATTATATAGTAAAGATGTGACATTCGATCCTGTGCCATGATTCATCATATGTGTGAGACTTGGTCCCAGCACACCTGGTGATTATGTTCGTGCCCGGGTCTTGGTGCCCCGAAACCCGGGTGTGACATGGAGCCTGCGAACTCAGCCAAGTCAAGCTCTGCATGGAAATACCCCATTCTTCAGGGTGTATGGGTCGGAGGCAGTGTTGCCTGCCGATTTGATCTTTGGGGCACCAAGGCTGACCTTTGAAAACATAGTTGAGGCAGAAGCAACCAGGCTGGAAGACATTGATGTGCTGGAGGAAGAACGATTGAACACAGTAATTCAGTCGGCCAGGTACCAGCAGACCTTGAGGTGCTACCACGACAAAGCTGTGCGGCACCGATCTTTTGTAGTGGGAGACTTGGTCCTTCGCCGAGTTCTAACGGGGGAGGGGCGACACAAGGTGTCACCACTATGGAAAGGACCGTTCATCGTAGCAGAGGTCACACGACCGGGATCATATCGGCTTACTCAGATGGACGACACAGAAGTGGGGAACTCGTGGAACATTGAGCACCTCAGAAAGTTCTACCCTTAGCAATGCCTCAAAACTCTCGAAGGAAAGTTGTACTCTGTAACCAGAAGGTTTCATCATCAATAAAGCTTTCATTTTCCTAAGGCGTTCAAACTCTTGATTGACAACTGACTTAGATTGGGCTCGACTCGAAATCAGCATGACATGACTAAGGGTGATCACTATGCCCTACTAACAGAGCAATCGGCTTAAGTCGGAAATGCCTTAAGTCGGTGCGACATGCTCACACTTACTTGACTTAGGGTGATCACTATGCCCTACTAACAGAGCAATCGACTTAAGTCGGAAACGCCTTAAGTTGGTGCGACATGCTCACACTTACTTGACTTAGGGTGATCACTATGCCCTACTAATGGAGCAATCGGCTTAAGTCGGAAATGCCTTAAGTCAGTGCGACATGCTCACTCTTACTTGACTTAGGGTGATCACTATGCCCTAGTAACGGACCAATCAGCTTAAGTCAGAAACGTCTTAAGTCGGCACGACATGCTCACGCTTACTTGACTTAGGGTGATCACTATGCCCTACTAACGAAGCAATCGGCTTAAATCAGAAACGCCTTAAGTCGATGCGACATGCTCACACTTACTTGACTTAGGGTGACCACTATGCCCTACTAACAGAGCAATCGTCTTAAGTCGGAAACACCTTAAGCCGGTGCGACATGCTCACACTCACATGATTTAGGGTGATCACTATACCCTAGTAGAAAAATAGTCAAATCAAATCGGGAGTACTTCGAAAAAGGAATATTTTCCTTACAGCGCGAGGGGTGTCTTTTCAGCACCCCACCCGTGGAACAACCGGTTCAAACAAAATTGTTGTGCCCATACAGAACTTACATTACACCTTTCTCTAAAAGATGCTAACTCGATAAACTAGTGTCTTTCAGGCAAGTCATTGCGCTGAAGTATCCCTGCAGGTGGCTTCTTTTGCAGGAGCAACAGAGGAAGATGAACGACTTGTTGCGTCAGGCGTGGCCGCGACATCAGCAACGATGTCACCAGGCACCACGACACCGGGTCTCCTCATCAGGATCCGCCTAGCGTGAACGGCTTTATCCATAGCCCTATCACGCTGAGCCTTCAAGACGACACAGTTAATCTCCAAGGCCTTGATAGCGCGACGGACGGCCTCCAGCTCCTGCGTGACAAGCTTCTTGGAAGCACGCAACTCCTTGATGGTGGAATCCTTGGTGGACAGCAACTTACCAAGACGAGAGACTTCACCCTGAGATGTTCGTAGCTCGTTGCGATGATGGTCTATGTTAGACATAGTAAAGCGATGGCTCATCTCCAGGATGGTCAAGGAGTTACTAGCATCACGATATAGCCTATCCAGATTATCGCGAGATGCAACGAGTGCTCGTTTCTCCTCCTGCAAGCAAGAACGACACTAAGCACTAAAGCGAGGAGAGCAAAGCAGGAGCAGCCAAGGAAGTTTACCTCATGTACCATCTTCTCGGAATTGAGCTGTGCATTCAGAGAGGAGTTCAGGGACCGACCACCGTCCAGGAAAGCAGAAGTATGGATTAAGTCGGCCTGGCTCTGAGAATACTTCTCTTCAATGTCAGAGGACCGCCGAGCCAAATCTGATAAAGCAGCAGAAGAGGAGCACATGACTTAGAATAAACTGAGTAATGAAAGCGAATAAGGAAACTGTGGGCTCACTAACCAATATTTGACACCTTCAGGTAATATCTGATGCCTTCAGTGGTCTATTTGTTTTTGGAGCAGCAGAGGGTTCCACTGAGCACCGCAGGATCTCAGTTGGGCAGATACACCGCTAAGAAAATCCTATGATCATGGAAAGATAAGCAAAAAAGCTAGTTTTCCAGTAAGAATAGTAAAAAAGCAAAAGTTGACTCACCTGAATATTGGAGAGGAACAGGTGAAGACCCAAAGCAGGAAGAGTTGGTGCATTGATCGATGAGGGGAGATCAGTGGGAATAATATCAAAGGCATGACTCGGAGGAATTTCGACCCCATCAGCAGGCGGCAGGCTCCTGGCGTCTGGTTCACTAGCTTCTAAAGTGACCAGACCAGCGAGAGCCGTAGAAAGATGTGTCACCGCAGCCTCCTCGGACCGGACTAGGGGCGATCCAACGTGGACGTCAATAGAAGCAGCAGAGAGGGAGCCTGCCCCATCACCCTCGGGGGCTGGGTCGCTACCAGCATCACCCTTGGGGGCTGGGCCCTTCGCAGCAGCCACCTCTAGGGCTGAAGATCCCTCAGCCACGCCCATAGGAGTCGGGTGACTCATATCAGCGTTTTCGCAAGGAAGACCACCCTCTAAGGTCGACGATGCACGGGAATTCACCTGGGTTACTTCTTGCCCGGCAGAATCATGCGACAGAAGACCACCATCTAGGACCTCTAAACAGATAGTGGGATTGTCAACTTCAGGAGGCTCTGATAGAATGTCTTCAGGGACGACCTCTTCGAGCTCTTGGTCAAAATCAGATATTGACAACCCTTGAAGGCTGACAAGTGCTGACAAGGCTTGCGTGGGAATGTCGCTGCCCCTGTAGTGGCAGCTATTCTTGTGGATCAGCGGAATTTCTTCTTCTTCCTCTTCTTCATCATCAAGCACACCGCCAGCAGCCTGAGCATCGTCACGACCTTCAGCATTGTCCTCGGGGATGGCGCTCACCGAGCCATCGACAAGGAAAATGTGGAAGGGTCAGCGTCTTGTTCCAGGCATGACAACCGCCAGAGTCGCCTTTTCTTTTTCTTCTCCTCGATAGGTGCAGCTGGGTGGTTCACTCGGCGTGAACGCTTCCGGCGGGCACCTTCGGGTTTCTGGATTTTCTCATCTTCGCCAAACTCTTGCCCAGTTGCAATTGCCATCGGCTCAGTGCAGGTAGAGTCAGATGATTCCCCGGCCTGCAGGCTAAGTACAACATCCATCTCAGCATCATCAATGTTGGATGGCATCTCGAAGTGAGTTTGCTTCTCAGTCTCAGGAAGATTTTGAAGGGGAGCAATCAAGGCCTCAATGTCCTCTGGGGAGGGCCGCACTCTATGGCCCAGGCTACCGTCTCGAGCAGGAGGATTAGAGACAAAATCAGAGAAGGGACTGTTCGGAGGCAGGTTCCATGCAGAGTAAGCTAAGGGAGAACCACCATTCGAGACCCTGCCCTCAGTACCATATCCAGTTGGCTTAACAGGTCCTCATTGTATCATATGCCAGTATACAAGTAAGCAGGATAAACTCTGTCCTTCAAAGGTTGAATGTTCTTGAAGACAAAGTTGGCAACCACGGCCTCAGCAGTCAGACCTCTGTCCTTCAGTGAGCAAATTTCAGCAAGCAACACCTTGGCTTCGGCTACCTCTGAATAGGTAGGGTACTCCACCCAGCTAAGCGTGCGAACGTCGGGCTGCCTTCCTGACCGAGGGGGAGGGATTTGTTGTGATTCTCCATGGTGAACCACTCGAGGCGCCATCCCTTAATGCTGTCCTTGAGGGGAATGTCAAGGTATTCCACTTTCCTCCCCCGGCGAAGTTCCAAACTTGCGCCGCCGATGAGCTGATGCTGTCCTCCAGCCATGCCAGCCCGACAGTGGTAAAGATACCTCCAGAGTCCAAAATGGGGGAGAATTCCAAGAAAAGCCTCGCACAGGTGTACGAAAATGGCAACTTGAAGAATGAAGTTAGGGTTTAAATGTGTCAGATTTAAATCATAGAAGTCAAGGAGACCGCAAAAAAAGGGAGAAACGGGAAGAGCAAGTCCGCGAATGAGGAACGACACATAAACAAAAGATTCGTGGGTGTCCTCTATCGGAACAGTGACCCCACGCCAGATCCACCAAGAACACAGTTATTTCGGTGGCAAAACCCCAGTCTCAACAAGATGAAAAAGATCTAATTCAGAGATTATGGACATGTGATTACCAGCAAATGGAAGCTGGCTATTGGGATCGACGGGTGGAATGATCGGAGCAACGACGCTCTGTCTCTTCCGCTTGGGAGCCATCGCAATCTCTCGAGCGAAACGAGTGGGCTCAAGAATTCAGAAAAGCGAAGAAGCGGCAGAGGAAAAAGTGAGAGTTAGGGCTCGGAACTAAAAAAGGCACGTCGGCATGAATATAATTCGGCTCCTTAGGTCAGGCATTACTTCTAAAGTGCCAGATCACAGTTCAGAAAAGTAAAGACCGCAATCGTCACTTGGGCATTACCTCTAAAATGCCATCACTGTCAAGCGCACGGACAAACTTTCAAGCCTACAGATGAAAGGCAAACGACAATGATTATATGGAGCAACTGCATCCTTCATTCGTAATATGGGAAGTAACACAAACTCGAAGCCGACTCATTATGAGTCAGCCTCTTCTACCCTTGCCACTACATTACATTACCTTACTACTTACACTACACTACACTACTAACTAACACTACCTTATTGTACTGCTACTTACTACTACTACTACTATCTATAATAATATTTAAACCAGTGGCATTATGCCACTGGCCTTGCTGTTGTCGCCGTCTGTTGGTGTTTAGAGTCCGACCGCACACCCAAGGTTACCCCTAGTGGTGCTTTTGGGTAGGACGATGTTGTTGATTGTAGCTCAATGGTTCGTGCTGGACGCACGAGAGAGGGACAGACAATTTTCTGCAGGTTCGGGCCGCTTGGAGAGGCGTAATACCCTACTTCCTGGGGTGGATCTTTATGTGGTGGTTACAGGTGAAGTCTCCTGAATGGAGAAAAGCTAATGGGATAGGTGGATGGTCGATGGAAATAATGGGGTACCCCCTAGGCCTTATATGCTCGATCGTGGGGCACTCCTTGCGTACATGAGGATCACATGTCTCCTAAATAATAGTGAACCGACTAAACTGATCTTCCTACAATATTGTCGACTTATTCCTAATCCGTCCCGATATTCAAGGATGCCATGCGCGGGAAAGTCGGGTGGTTGCTGTGGATAGCGCACGAGTTGACGGATTGCCTGGGCTTGAGTCTGTTACCTTCTCAGGTCGGCCCATTCCGCCAGTAGCTCTAGCCCGGCCCATGAAGGGATGGTCTTGCGGGGTAACTGGACTGAAGCCCCACGAGAGGCCTTCTCGCATTCTAGTGGACCAGGGGGATATCTGTCCCCCACAAGCCTCCAATCTTTGAGTTGATATTGAAATAATCAGCCCAAAGATTCTTGGTCCGGCTCATGGGTTTATTACGTGGCACGATTTCTGCTCTTCCCCCGTTGGGTGTAGCCCCCGAGCTTTGAGTGGATTTTGGAAATAATATATTCAAAGGTTTTCACCTTATGCTTTAGAAATCAACATTTTGCCTTCATCGAACTAAAAATCTATTGGGTGCACCCAATGGGTGTAGCCCCCAAGCTTTGAGTGGATTTTCGAAATAATCCATTCAAAGGTCTTCATCTTATGCTTTAGAAATCAGCATTTTGCCTTCATGGGACAAAATCTATTGGGTGGTGTAGCCCCCGATCTTTGGGTGGATTTTGAAAATAATCCATTCAAAGGTCTTCAACTTATAATTTAGAAATCAACATTTTGTCATCATCTTATGCTTTACAAATCAACATTTTGTCATCATCTTATATATGCTTTAGAAATCAGCATTTTATTTTCATGGGACTAAAAATCTATTGGGTGCATCGAAGGTGCACCCAATGGGTGTAGCCCCCGAGCTTTGAGTAGATTTTGGAAATAATCCATTCAAAGGTCTTCATTTTATGCTCTGTGAATTCAAACGATGCTATCTGTCTACGCCTTGTTAGGTCTAAATTTAATTTGATCGATGATAGATTGGACGTCTGGCTGGTTGAGGCAGATGGCTCTTAGCTGGACATCACCCTGCTCTATGCTTCAATGCTTTTGCTGATTAGACTTGCACTTCAATAGCCACATTTGGACTTCCTCCCATCTCAGCCGATCTCCTCCTTTTGTCGTGGTACATTCATTGTGTATATTTTGTGGATATGACTTCTTCAGAAAATCTTTTGAAAATTCTTGGCGACACACCCAATGGGTTTGCCCAATGGGGTGTCTTGGTACGTAGAGTGTTTACCGCACTATCCCAGAGTATTAACTTGATGTGACCGTGGGGTGTAATCATTTGCCTGAGTTGTTGACTTAGGTCCAACCGGTGTCGTGTTACACGAAGCGGCGCCTGTTGCCTGACTCATTTTCAGATGGCTTGAATTGCTTATTGAATTATGGCGACTGTTCGGCGAGCGTGGTAGGAAGTGGACGGTCACCCCAGCCTCTATAAATAGCATGCTTGCCCCGTTGTTCTCTTCACTCATCCTTCGATCATCTGCTTTCCTCTTCTTCTTCACCCCCTCCCTCTCCAACCAACCATGGGTAGAGGCAGGAGGGGTCGTGGTTGGCCTCGCCGCGCTGATGGCAAGCACAAGCGTGCTTCGAGTCCTCCCTTGGAGGACTTCGGAGACTCAGAGTACTCGAAGGAGGCCTCCTCCGAGTATGATCGTTCACCTGCTCCGGCTTCTCCCCTGGCATCATCTGAGGACTCGGATGACTCCATGGGGCTATCCGCCGCGGCCCGGGCGTATTGGAGCTCCATCGAGCGCGCCGGGCTCGGTGGGTCGGATGAGTCGTGGGTCTCCTCGGATGAGGCGGACTCCTCCGACTCATCCGATGAGTGGAGCGGCGACGATGATGACGATGAGGGCAACGACAGCAGCAGCGGCGATGACGACAAGGGCGACGGTGGCAAGGGCGACGATGACGGCGGCGGCAGCGACGACAGCAATGGCGACGGTGACGGCGGCGGCAGCGACGACGACAAGGACGACGGTGACGGCGGCGGGGGCGACGACAGCGATGGCAAGGCCAGTGGCATAATGCCACTGGTTTAAATATTAATATAGATAGTAGTAGTAGTAGTAAGTTGCAGTAGAATAATGTAGTGTTAGTTAGTAGCATAGCGTAGTGTAAGTAGTAAGGTAATGTAATGTAGTGGCAAGGGTAGAAGAAGTTGACTCATAATGAGTCGGCTTCGAGTTTGTATTACTCCCCCTATTATGAATCAAGGATGAAGTTGCTCCAGATAATTACTGTTGTTTTCTTTTCATTTGTGCGCTTGAAAGTTTGTCCGTGCGCTTGATAGTGATGGCATTTTAGAGGTAATGCCCGAGTGACGATTGCGGTTTTTACTTTTCCGAGTGGTGATCTGGCACTTTAGTGGTAATGCCTGACCAAAGGAGCCCATTTATACTCATGCCGACGTGCCTTTTTGATTTTCGAGCCCTAACTTCACTTTTTCCTCGACCGCTTCTCCACTTTTCTGAATTCCTGATCCCGGTCGTTCCGCCCGAGAGATCGCGATGGCTCCCAAGCGGAAGAGACAGAGCGCCATTGCTCCGATCATTCCGCCCATTGATCCTAACAGCCAACTTCCGTTCGTTGGTAATCACATGTTCATCATCTGTGAATCAGATCTTTTTCACTTTGTTGAGACTAGGGTTTCGCCGCCAAAAGAACTCTGTTCTTGGCGGATCTGGAGTGTGGTCACTGTTCTGACAGAGGACACCCACGAATCTGTTGTTTATGTGTCGTTTCTCATCCGGGGACTTGCTCTTCCCATTTCTCCCTTTTTCTATGGTCTCCTCGATTTCTATGATTTAAATCTGACGCACTGAAACCCTAACTCCATTCTTCAATTCGCCATTTTCGTACACCTGTGTGAGGCTTTTCTTGGGATTCTTCCCCATTTCGGACTCTGGAGGTACCTTTATCATTGTCGACCCGGCATGGCTGGAGGGCAGCATCAGCTCACCTGCGGTGCAAGTTTGGAACTTCACCGGGGGAGGAAAGTGGAATACCTCGACATTCCCCTCAAGGACAACATTAAGGGATGACGCCTTGAGTGGTTCACCATGGAGAATCACAACAAATCCCTCCCCCTCGGTCAGGAAGGCAGCCCGATGTTCGCACGCCCAGATGGGTGGAGTACCCTACTTACTCAGAAGCAGCCGAAGCCAAGGTGTTGCTTGCTGAAATTTGCTCAATGAAGGACAGGGGTTTGACTGCTGAGGCCATGGTTGCCGACTCTGTCTTCAAGAATATTCAACCTTTGAAGGACAGAGTGTGACAGCCCTCCCAAGTTATCGAGCCCACGTGCACCAATCCTTGCCATTAACGGCCTCTGATGGCTATACACGTGTACCTTGTAACTTAACAAGGCTATCGAGTTTATCAACTTGAATTCATCATTCCAAGGATCTCCCACATTCATGTATATTACATTAATCACATTCGATACAAACACACTTCAGAGATAAGAGCAGAAGACTTTACAAAATATTCTTTTCATTTCTAAAGCTGAAGGTTATTACATAGGAAGAGTTACATTTATTACAAATCCTGATATACTCAAATTGCATAACTTATTACAAAAGCAGGAAGGTAGAAACCTTCCAAAGCTCATACATAAACCTAGTTAGTCCTCCTCCAGAACAAGAAACGCCCTCCAGCCACGGAACACTTAGAGTACTCCTCATCACCTACAACAACATGGGTTCGAAAACCCTGAGTACGGAGTGTACTTTCGCAAGTCTTACCCGACTAAGGAAAAAGACTCTCAAGGATATGCTGGTTAAATAGGAATCAAGGAAAGGCTTGAGCAAGAATAAACTTAGATACTTTTGCAGAAATAGCTTACTAAAGTGAGTCCTTCCTTTCAATATTTTAACGCCAATTAAATATTAATAGACTTTGGTTGCAACTAGTCTAATTTCACCATCTCATCAATACAACATTATGTTTATTCATAATGTTTACATCCTGACCTAGGTTGCAGGTCAGAGATCAAGTCTTCACTGTCCGGGGATATAACGACGATCCGAATCTATTTACTCAGCTAAGGATCTCTAACCACACAACATATGTTTCTCGTAACTTTTGCATATGTCTACCATTCCCACAGATCCTCCACTACATGAATAGGTCCGCGCCACTCGAGAGCACACCACCCCTTTTAGGCGGTCCTTTGCCAGGAGGGTACGTGCCACTCTCGCCATCTCTCCACTCCCAGTGCGCGATTGTCTTTTCATGTATGGAATAGCCGGGTTCAAGCTTACCCTGTCCCATATCCAGGGCATGTGGCCAGTTAAGATAGTCCTTGATTATACAGGCCTACATACACATCCAATCCTTAATTAACCTAGGTGGAGCATCACCAGTTCCTAGCCTAAGTCTCGAGTTAAGTACTCCCACCCTTAGTATTGTTTTGTGTTCCTAAGGATGAAAAGAGCATTATAGAGAACTTTGTAGTAAGATCCCACCATGCTCCCAATGAAAATATTCTTGCAGGTAGAAGCCATCCTTCCTCAGGATAACCCCTGAGCTAGGCATTATTACAAATGGCAACCTCTATCCACAAGATCTAAGCAGGGCTAAGCATTTTTAAACAATATTTGATACTTCCAAAGAAGTATCTATAACAGGAATGGATATCAAGGTAGTCGATGCATCAAATAGTTTTGAAGCAATGACTATAAACTTAATGCACATTTCACTAGACTTAAAGTGTATAAAAGTATTTTAAAAATACAAGGAAGGGGCAAATGCACCGGGGCTTGCCTTTGTTGCAGTGAAGAGGTTCCAGATCCCTCTATCCAATACCCAGTTAGATGGCTTCATCCACTTGAGGAGCAAGCACTGGAGTAGACTTCTTCAAATACCACCTCGTCTAGGTGTTTTACAAGTCAATTACAAATACATGAATGCTTATGTTATGACATGTAATGCAAACTCTCACAAGGAGAGGTGGGGAACATAAAACCACAAACTAAAACACATGACAAGTATACACGGTTCTACACCACCAACACTTGCTAAAAGTGGCCAAATCAGATTCACTTAGGCAAACCAGAGAACTAATCCATCTTAGATCTCATTCAAAAGCTTAAAACTTCTTAAGCAACTGCATCTCTTCTCTAGATAAACTTATCTTGTTTCCAAAGCACTAACCCACACTTGATTAGGGATTAACCATTTAATTTTGGGACTTACAAGGTTTCCAGAGCAAATGGTTTCCAAACAGCCTCAAACTTTTACCACACCCTCCACTATCCAAAACAAGGTTACTCAAAAATTTCCATAATTTTTGGCATTATACTTTTATTTCTAATATCCAAACAGTCCTCCCAAAAAAAGCACCTTTTAAATCTCTTAATATTTGGTAACCAACCTAAAAATCCGAAAACCAACTTTACTAGAGATCTTTTGATTTTATACATCCAATAAAATTTGTCCCATGATTTTTGGTACAATTTCCAAGATCTCTGATAAAAGAAAAGGCAAAATACTAAACAACCCTGGACCCAAACCGTTGACACGGCCCAAATCCTAGGCACAGTCGGCCCACGCTGAGGAGGCCGCGCCTGAGGTTTTGTAAAATGAACCCTGTGCTCAGATGGATTCCACTCGAGCCCTCATCACTATTGGGCTGAGTCACTGACACACTCATTTAAGCCCCTCAGCTTCGTCTCTTCCACAAGAACTCGAACCCGATGCCCGCTGCGCTACTCCAGTGACCTAGCGCTCACGACCGCGACGACGCTGACCCTCGACGCTTACCGATCACTACTACACGTGCCCATAGCTAGCAGTAATAGACTATAACCTTTAGCTGCCCGAGCCAAACACCTGCCTTCGCTGGACACGACATCGGTGAAGCATCGGCTCGACAAGCCCGATCCCGAGGCCAGCATACAGTAGAACCTTAATCAAACGTGTGGAGAGCATCACAAGTTTACCTGAACCTTGGTGCCCGCGCAAAATAGCTCGGGAAAACAGGGTTCGTCCGGTCGATGGTGGGGTTGTCTACAGCGACAGATCACGACGACGTGACCCTGTTCTGATCATCTGACAACGGTAGAGTTAGGGGAACCATGCTGGTGAGCTTCACGGACCCTCAGAGATCACCGAACAAGTAACACCCGAGCGGGCAACCTATCAGGACTACCTAGCCACGGCGAGGTGGGAGGATGGCGGTTGTTGTCACCACAGACACAGGAACTGATGCTCGAACTCTAGAGCAGATCCACTTTGATACTAGGGAGGGGCTGTGTAGTCTTGAAGACACCAGGAACACCTCACATATGCAGAAAACCTTAGCTAGACTTATGTGTAGAAAGGGGGGCTTCACTGAATCCAGTTTGCAGCCACCGAATATATGCAGAGCAAGGGGGAGGGAACCATCAAGCTTAATCACAACTCGATGAAGAGAAATCCCAAAGATGTCAGCACAACAAGGTCACCATACGTGGCCCTGGCATCCACACCCACGTAAGGGCAAGTTACAGCAAGGCAAACCGTAGGAGCAGTAATATTTTAATAGAGGTGCATACCACTGGTTAAGGCAGCAGTTAGAATATACTTTAGAACTTTCTGGTTTCAGATATTTGGAGTACAAAGTTTACCCTTACCTCCTCACCGATGCTCACACCTATCCACAACTCCACTGGCCAAAAACAACCACTAACAACAGTACCAAAATATCTTGTTCAGAGTTGCAGATTAACACTGAATTTCACTGATTCCACGCCCTACTGTCCACCTGAACCCATCCTGTTCATGCCCCTTTATTTCGTCATTTCATATGGCAACAGACCAATGCTTCTTAACAAAAGTCATACATTAATGTATGATCTATAACTCCATGGATTTAACACTGAATCAGATTTTACGGCACAACACAGACTGACAGCACACATTTAAAGACATTTTACTCCCATCTTTATGTAGCATCAGACCAAATCCACTTGTGATTGTGGATAGGCTCAAAGAGATCCAGAGTAAATATTTTCAGTTGGAAGTGAGGCCTCTAGGCCTTTTTCATTGTACTCCATCCATATCTCCAACTATACACACAAGTGCAACCACAGCAGGGAGATTCTCCTTCAGTTACCAAACCAGACACTGAATCCAACTTCATCAGTCCTGCTGTTCCATCCCACTCTTCTCGGTTTAGTCACTAGTATCTCACAATTCCCTTCAACGACAAGCCCACATTTCTTAACCAAAATTACTCTACAATTATAGCTATCCCTATTTGGTATAACACTCCATGGATGAAGATACCCAGAACAATATTTATGAAGCACCAAAGTGGAGCAAAATCACTGAAAATTCAGTTTCAGAAGTCTGAACAGCACCACAGAGTCTGACAGAGGGTTTTGCCACCCCTTTTTCTCTAAATCATACACAGTAGCAAGCCAACTCTCTGCATTAAACATGCTCTCCTTCAGATGGTCTTTAACTTTTCTATATTGGTCTTAGTAGAAAATCACAAGTATTGGTCACAATAGAGCTCCAAACCCAGCAACATTCACTGAAATTCAGTTTTCAGTAACTGAATACAATTCAGTTTCATCCATCTAACACAGTACCACTTTAAGCAGCTGTTACTCCATTTTTTTATGTAGCACCAAGCTATACTTATTTTAGGAGACTTGTTCTATTTACTATGGTCTCTAACTTAACTATGGAAACCTTAGTCTAAAACCAACTGAATTAATCAAAAATGATCTCTAAACCAGCCATCCTGCTGCAATTTCAGTTCTCAAAACTGAACTAAGTTCAGTTGAAACAATGTCTGTCAGTCCAACTTTTAACAAGTTTTTCTCCATTTTCTGTGTGGAATCAAGTCAAAGCCACTTTAGTAGATTTGTTCACTATCATATGGTCTTTACTTCCTTCATAAACATCACAGCCCAAAACCCTCTAGATCAGCCACAAACAGGCTCTAAAACAGCTATCAAAACACAGAAATCTGATTTCAGACACTGTTCACAATCTGAAATTCAAAAGTCTGACAGCCTCACTTTGGATCACCTTTTTATCCTAGTTGTATATAGTTCCAGGGCTGTGACACTTAATAAAAGTTGTTCTATTATACTTATTCTACAAGTTTTCTATAATGGTTATTAACCAAAACCTCTTGGATTTCAAACTACAATAGCTCAAAGTTTGCTCCAAGTGCTGAAATTCAGACTCTGAATTCTACCAAGTCTGAAATCCAGAAACTCTGTTAGCTCTACTTTGGATTAGTTTTTCTCCATGTTCCAAATAGCTTTAGGGCTAGGTGACTCATCCAAACTTATAATCCTCATGTAGGTCTATAATTTTGTTACAATGACCATCTTCAAACTGTTTATAGATCAAAATTTATGAAGGCCCAAAAACAGCTAGTTGATATTATTTTCAGCAAACTTCAAATCTGGTTCAAAACTGAATTAAGCTTTTTACTCCAACTTTTCCGCTCAAACTTGGAATTCTCCATACATGAAAGTTGTTCAACTTTCCAAAATCTACAACTTTGATATATGGACCGCACTGTCCCGGAGTAGTAACTTGATGTGACCGCGGGGTGTAATCATTTGCTTGAGTAGTTGATTTAGGTACAACCGGTGCCGTGTTACGCGAAGCGGCGCCTGTTGCCTGACTCATTTTCAGACGGCTTGAATTGCTTATTGAATTATAGCGACTGTTTGGCGAGCGTGGTAGGAAGTGGACGGTCACCCCCGGCCTCTATAAATAGCCTGCTTGCCCCGTTGTTCTCTTCACTCATCCTTCGATCATCTACTTTCCTCTTCTTCTTCACCCCCTCCCTCTCCAACCAACCATGGGTAGAGGTAGGAGGGGTCGTGGTTGGCCTCGCCGCGTTGATGGCAAGCGCAAGCGTGCTTCGAGTCCTCCCTTAGAGGACTTCAGAGACTCGGAGTACTCGGAGGAGGCCTCCTCTGAGTATGATCGTTCACCTGCTCCGACTTCTGCCCCGACGCCATCCGAGGACTCGGATGACTCCATGGGGCTCTCCACTGTGGCCAGGGCGTACTGGCGCTCCATCGAGCGCGCCGGGCTCGGTGGGTCGGATGAGTCGGTGGTCTCCTCGGATGAGGCGGACTCCTCCGACTCCTCCGAGGAGTGGAGCAGCGGCGATGGTGACGACGAGGGCAACGGCAGCAGCAGCGGCGATGACGATAAGGGCGACGCGGCAAGGGCGGTGGTGACAGCGGCAGCAGCGACGGCAGCAAGGGCGACAGTGACGGCGGGGCAGCGACGGCAGCAAGGGCAACGGTGACGGCGGCGGCAACGACGACGACAAGGATGACAGTGATGGCGACAGCAGCAACGGCGGCAAGGGCGACGGTGACGGCAGTGGCAAAGGCAATGGCGGCAACGGCGACGACAGCGGCGGCAAGGCCAGTGGCATAATGCCACTGGTTTAAATATTAATATAGATAGTAGTAGTAGTAGTAGTAGTAAGTAGCAGTAGAATAATGTAGTGTTAGTTAGTAGCGTAGTGTAGTGTAAGTAGTAAGGTAATGTAATGTAGTGGCAAGGGTAGAAGAAGTTGACTCATAATGAGTCGGCTTCGAGTTTGTATTACTCCCTCTGTTATGAATCAAGGATGAAGTTGCTCCAGATAATTATTGTTGTTTGCTTTTCATTTGTGCGCTTGAAAGTTTCTCCGTGCGCTTGATAGTGATGGCATTTTAGAGGTAATGCCCGAGTGACGATTGCGGTTTTTACTTTTCCGAGTGGTGATCTGGCACTTTAGAGGTAATGCCTGACCTAAGAGCCTATTTATACTCATGCCGACGTGCCTTTTTGATTTTCGAGCCCTAACTTCACTTTTTCCTCTACCTCTTCTCCGCTTTTCTGAATTCCTGAGCCCGCTCATTCCGCCCGAGAGATCGCGATGGCTCCCAAGCGGAAGAGACAGAGCGTCGTTGCTCCGATCATTCCGCCCATCGATCCTAATAGCCAGCTTCCGTTCGCTGGTAATCACATGTTCATCATCTCTGAATCAGATCTTTTTCACCTTGTTGAGACTAGGGTTTTGCCACCAAAAGAACTCTGTTCTTGGCGGATTTGGAGTGGGGTCACTGTTCCGACAGAGGACACCCACGAATCTGTTGTTTATGTGCCGTTTCTCATCTGCGGACTTGCTCTTCCCATTTCTCCCTTTTTCCACGGTCTCCTCGATTTCTACGATTTAAATTTGACGCACTTAAACCCTAACTCCATTCTTCAGTCGCCATTTTCGTACACCTGTGCGAGGCTTTTCTTGTGATTCTTCCCCATTTCGGACTCTGGAGGTACCTTTATCATTGTAGGCCCGGCATGGCTGGAGGGCAGCATCAGCTCGCCGGCGGCGCGAGTTTGGAACTTCGTCGGGGGAGGAAAGTGGAATACCTCGACATTCCCCTCAAGGACAGCATTAAGGGATGACGCCTTGAGTGGTTCACCATGGAGAATCACAACAAATCCCTCCCCCTCGGTCAGGAAGGCAGCCCGATGTTCGCACGCCCAGCTGGGTGGAGTACCCTACTTACTCAGAGGCAGCCGAAGCCAAGGTGTTTCTTGCTGAAATTTGCTCACTGAAGGACAGGGGTCTGACTGTTGAGGCCGTGGTTGCCGACTTTGTCTTCAAGAATATTCAACCTTTGAAGGACAGAGTGTGACAACCCTCCAAAGTTACCGGGCCCACGTGCACCAATTCTTTCCATTAACAGCCTCAGATGGCTATGCACGTGTACCGTGTAACTTAACAAGGCTATCGAGTTCATCAACTTGAACTCATCATCCCAAGGATCTCCCACATTCATGTATATTACAGTAATCACATTCGATACAAACACACTTCAGAGATAAGAGCGGAAGACTTTACAAAATATTCTTTTCATTTCTAAAGCTGAAGGTTATTACATAGGAAGAGTTACATTTATTACAAATCTTGATATACTCAAAGTGCATAATTTATTACAAAAGCAGGAAGGTAGAAACCTTCCAAAGCTCATACATAAACCTAGCTTGTTCTCCTCCAGAACTGGAAAATCCCTCCAGCCACGGAACTCTTAGAGTACTCCTCATCACCTACAAAAACATGGGTTCAAAACCCCTGAGTATGGAGTGTACTTTCGCAAGTCTTACCCGACTAAGGAAAAAGACTCTCAAGGATATGTTGGTTAAATAGGAATCAAAGGCTTGAGCAAGAATAAACTTAGATACTTTTGCAGAAACAGCTTATTAAAGTGAATCCTTACTTTCAATATTTTAACGCCATATTAAATATTAATAGACTCTGGTTGCATTTAGTCTAATTTCACCATCTCATCAATACAACATTATTTTTATTCATAATGTTTACATCCTGACCTAGGTTGCAGGTCATAGATCAAGTCTTCACTCTCCGAGGATATAACGACGATCTGAATCAAGTCTTCAGCTGAGGATCTCTAACCACACGACATATGTTTCTCGTAACTCTTGCATATGTCTACCATTCCCACGGATCCTCCACTGCATGAATAGGTCCACGCCACCCGAGAGCACACCACCCCTTTTAGGCGGTCCTTTGCCAGGAGGGTACGTGCCACTCTCGCCATCTCTCCACTCCCAGTGCGTGATTGTCTTTTCATGTATGGAATAGCTGGGTTCAAGCTTACCCTGTCCCATATCCAGGGCATGTGGCCAGTTAAGATAGTCCTTGATCATACATGCCTACATACACATCCAATCCTTAATTAACCTGGGTGGAGCATCACCTGTTCCTAGCATAAGTCTCGAGTTAAGTACTTCCACCCTTAGTATTGTTTTGTGTTCCTAAGGATGAAAAGAGCATTATAGGGAACTTTGCAGTAAGATCCCACCATGCTCGCAATGAAAATATTCTTGCAGGTACAAGCCATCCTTCCTCAGGATAACCCCTGAGCTAGGCATTATTGCAAATGACAACCTCTATCCACAAGATCTAAGCATGGCTAAGCATTTTTTAAACAATATTTGATACTTCCAAAGAGGTATCTATAACAGGAATGGATATCAAGGTAGTCGATGCATCAAATAGTTTTCAAGCAATTTCTATAAACTTAATGCACATATCACTAGACTTAAAGTGTATAAAAGTATTTTAAAAATACAAGGAAGGGGCAAGTGCATCGGGGCTTGCCTTTGTTGCAGTGAAGAGGTTCCAGATCCCTCTATCCAATACCCAGTTAGATGGCTCCATCCACTTAAGGAGCAAGCACTGGAGTAGACTTCTTAAAATACCACCTCGTCTAGGTGTTCTACAAGTCAATTACAAATACATGAATGCTTATGTAATGACATGTAATGCAAACTCTCACAAGGAGAGGTGGGGAACATAAACACCACAAACTAAAACACATGACTAGTATACACATGGTTCTACACCACCAACACTTGCTAAAAGTGGCCAAATCAGATTCACTTAGGAAAACCAGAGAACTAATCCATCTTAGATCTCATCCAAAAGCTTAAAACTTCTTAAGCAACTGCATCTCTTCTCTAGATAAACTTATCTTGTTTCCAAAGCACTAACCCACACTTGATTAGGGATTAACCATTTAATTTTGGGACTTACAAGGTTTCCAGAGCAAATGGTTTCCAAACAGCCTCAAACTTTTACCACACCCTCCACTGTCCAAAACAAGGTTACTCAAAAATTTCCATAATTTTTGGCATTATACTTTTATTTCTAAAATCCAAATAGTCCTCCCAAAAACACCTTTTAAATCCCTTAATATTTGGTAACCAACCTAAAAATCTGAAAACCAACTTTACTAGAGAGCTTTTGATTTTATACATCCAATAAAATTTGTCCCATGATTTTTGGATTTTCTACTATTTTTGGTACAATTTCCAAGATCTCTGATAAAAGAAAAGGCAAAATCCTAAACAGTCCTGGACCTAAACCATTGACACGGCCCAAATCCCAGGCACAGCTGGCCCACGCTGAGGAGCCCGCGCCTGAGGTTTTGTAAAAAGAACCCTGTGCTCAGATGGATTCCACCCGATCCCTCATCACTATTGGGTTGAGTCACTAACACACTCATTTAAGCCCCTCAGCTTCGTCTCATTCACAAGAACTCGAACCCGATGCCCGCCACGCTACTCCATTGACCTAGCGCCCACGATCGCGACAACGCTGACTCTCGGCGCTTACCGACCACTACTACACGTGCCCATAGCTTGCAGTGATAGACTACAACCTTTAGCTGCCAAAGCCGAACACCTGCCTTCGCTGGACACGACACCGGTGAAGCATCGGCTCGACAAGCCCTATCCCGAGGCCACCATACAGTAGAACCTTAATCAAACGTGTGGAGAGCATCATAGGTTTACCTGAACCTTGGTGCCCGTGCAAAATAGCTTGGGAAAATAAGGTTCGTCCGGTCGATGGTGGGGTTGTCTACGGTGATAGATCACGACGGGTGTGGCAGAACCGTCCGAATTATTCCAGCTTAAGTGCCTCAGTTACGCCCTAGAGGCCGCAACACACTTAAAACGGAATAACCCGTCAGTCCCTCAGATCTAGTCTGATAAAGCCACTCATCCAGGATCAAATACCACTAACTCACTCGACGGTGAGTCACAGAAGAAATACAATAAAGCATGAAAACCTCAAATTAAAGTACTAGAGTTATTACATAAATCAGAGTTTTTCAAGTAGCTGATATAAGTTCATAAAATAAACTGCAGCGGATAATCGATATCGTCGAAAGCGAGGAATAGGGCAAGGCCTAGACCACTACTCCTCCTGCTCCTCTCCTATCGGAGTAGTATCCCACTCGACTGTCCAACCCGGTGGCAGGGTGGTAGCCAAGTTACACCATCAACCATATGCTGAAGCATACCTGCAAAAATTATGCCACAAGCAAGGCTGAGTATACTAATACTCAGCTAGACTTACCCGGTGTGAGGAATCTACTCCTCTACCTTTAGACCATGCAACTGTTTGGATGAGGGGTTTGGTTTGCCAAAAGCAATAGCTGAGTCTAAAATCAATTTTTAGCTTTTCCGATTCTAGTATCATTAATTCAGCTAAGTTTGATCTTTCAAGCATAAATGGTAACAATCATTTAATACAATCAACATGTTGTCTCATGTAATCCTCATTTCACTTCTTACTCAATGTAGTACAAGAGGTCAAGTAGTCTCATTAGCTGCGAGAAGGAGACGATTCGAATTGAGTTTTAACCTTGCAAGGTAAACCTAAACACATGACATGTAGGGGCACTCTGTCCCCACACACGTTAACCGTCCCCATCGATTCCCCGTTCGCGGCCAGGCCTCACCGCCTTGGCATACAATGCTCCACTGACCCCGGCTGCCGCCGTGCAGTGACCGCACTTGTACCCACCATAGCTAGCATGCGAGACCTAGTCTCAGGACGCGTGAGGGGTAAAGTCCGCGCCCGGCTTCACTCAGGTACTAGATTTACTGGTTACCATATTTCCCGACATGTGTTTAGTACGTTCAAACGCTTGACTCAGGTATCCACATATTAATCCTTAATTCCTTTTTCCCGTCTCATGGACAAGGCATCCTCCCTGGATCCAAGTCCATAGACCATCATAGATCCCGTTATCAAGATGAATACAATCGGTTCCTGACCTCGCGCGAGTGCTAGAAAAATCACTCGACTTCTACCGAGATCCTGATTTAGCAAAGCAGCTACTCGACCTAGCATACTAGTATCCATCTAAAAAAGGAATCCTGAAAATTCATGCAACTAAGGGTTTCAAGCAACTCCTACACTTAAGTGCCCATTACAAGCCTACAAACATTAAGTGACGTAAAGTAGCATATATATAACTTGGTTATGCATAAAATCGGGGCTTGCCTTCAATTGTTGGGGCTGCGGGGAGATCCTCGATGGCAGGCTCGGGAGCTGGCTCCTGATCTTCCTCGTGCATAGCTCATTGCTCAGGGATGAGCACGTACTCTCCGTCAGCGAGGTTGCAATCTAATGAATGCAATGGGTAAGATATATGTATGGCATGATATGCAATTTAGTAACTAAAATTGTATGGTGAAAGATTAATTAAAAGGAAATAAAGCTAAGTCTGGCTATTAGAGATTTTTAGGGTGTACTTAGCAAGTTTGGGTCAAGTTTGATTACTGAATGGTTAGAGCATTTTTAGTGTTCTACTGATTTTCCTTTTTATATCTTAGTGATATTTTTAAAAAGATTCTTAGCTGCAATTATTGGGGTGATACTTGATTAATCTTTCTAATTCATCTTTTTATTTCTATTTCTTTTATGCCTTTAAGGTGGGTTTGAACTACAAGATAGTTTTACAAATTTCCAAGAATTCTGTAAAACTTACAGTGGCTTCTCACTGGTGTATAACTCTCTGTCTTAAAATTTGGGGTATAACAAGTGAGGGGTTCTCTCTGTACAAAATTATTAAATATCAGGACAGAGGGGGTGTTTTGAACTACAACTCCCTTTTTACCGTAGGTTATTCTCTAAGTCTTATTTTTGCTGACATTTAGGTGTAATAACATGGTATTGTACAAATTTTCAGCCACTAATACTTAATGGTTAATTTACTCTAATTTTCTAAAGTTTCTAGCCAAAGGGTGCTTTCTACTACCATTATACTTGAAAAATATCAAACAACAGATTTCTAAATTTTCTTTTCTTCTTCTTTGTGCAAGAGCAATTATTCTAGAAATTGGTAACTTTTTTCTTAAGGGAAAGGGTGGTAGGAATTTCTTGAATTAAATGGCCTTTTTCATAAGGTAGGGGCAACGAGTGTTATTTTGTAGTTTTGAATAGGTTTTGCATTTTTCTCTAGTGGCCTACTTCATTAATAATCTGGTAAAAATTTATTTGCCCATTGTTGCACACTTTTTGGCTTACTTATGATTTAATTGGAATATGGCTAAATACCAAGTTTTATTTGTTCAACCCACTTAAGATGACGGGCTCGGGTGTTTATCATTTTTGTAGCGGTGTTCTAGTAGTTAGGAGTGTACTGAATTTTTCTTACCAATTTTAAAATGGTCCTTATATTTTTTAATAATGGCTTTCTTGATTTTATTAGTGCCTAATAAAATATTCCACCTTGCATTTGTTCTGGATTAGGGTTCTTTATATTTTTCCTAAGTTCTTCATTATTTAAGTGAATTAGGAAAAATATAAACATCCTCTATTCATTCATTTTTATTTCCTTTCCTAATTTCCTAAATTTTGAGCAGATATGGCCTTTAATAGATAACCCTATTTAAATCTTTAATAAGGGGTGCTTAATATTTTTAAACAATGCTTAAGTTGGGTTTGGACTTCTACAAATTTTCTTAAGTCCAGCACAGAAGCATAACTATTTTTTCATTTTAATAAGGTTTGGGTAGTTTTCTTATTTAATTCCAAACTCTAAAATTTAAAACAGAAAGCACAGAGTTCAGTATTTTTATTTGATAGTTCCTAATATTTTGAATCCAGTAAAATTGGTTTGACTAAATTTGGTTGAATATTTCTCAAGATACAAATTTCCTAAGTTCTCTGCCTATTTTAAAAAAGAATAAACAGAAATGGTTTAAAGGAAAAAGGTTTTGCATCTGGGTCCTTGGCGAAAGGTTCTAAGTTTATTACAGATAGGTCCTCGGTTTACTATTCACATGAGTCTATGACTATGCAGAAAACCCCCTAGGTTTCTACGAAAACGAACCCGCGATCCTTCCCCTAATGGAACAGTGACCGCGGCGGAGGGGCTTACCGGCGGTGAGACTGCTCTGGTGAAGTGGTCGAGGGTGTAGGGGAGGTCTTGACGGTCACGCCGATGTGCGGATCATCTCCGGCGATGGTCGGAGTAGGTCGGTCCACATGCGCTGGCGGGCGAACTTGTCGGCGGCGAGGATTCTGGCCTGCTCACGACGCGATAGTCCAATTGGTTAGCTCGGGAGGCTCAACCAGGTGATGTAGAGACGGTTTGCAGAAGGAATTTGAGAATGGCGCAGAGACTTACCCGGACCACGTTTGTCGGTGAGCGGAAGGAGTCCGGCGAGGGTGATTCGGGGTCTCCGGCGAGGCTCTGCCGGGTCCGAGGACTTGCGGAGCTTCAAGGGCCTCTGGCTAAGCTAACCGAGCAGCTGGCGCAGCCTGGAAGTAGCTGGAGTGAGCAGGCCGCGGTGGCCGAGGCTCTGGTGGCTTGGCGGGCAGTGGCGCGGCGTGTTCAAGGCAAGGTCCAGTGAACTCTGGCTTGGGCAGGGCCGAGAGCGCGTGGGGGAGTACGACCGAGGCCTTGGGGTGGCCTTATAGGCACGGCGCGGTGCACGGGCGGGCATGGACCGGCGTGGGCGCGCGGGCGTGCACGGCTGGGCGCGGGTGCACGAACTATCGTGAACCGGGCGTGTCAGTCGCTATCGAACACGTGGCTTCAATGTTTCTGCCCGAGTTCTAATGCCGATAGGGCACAGATCTTTGCGAATTTGGGCAAGATCGTTGTGTAGGATTTTTTTTCTCCCGACTACACTCTGTCGTTTGCGCATGGAGCCGAGCGATTTCGGGTCAAGGGCAGAGAGTTATCGCCTCGGCAATGTGGCAGTGTCACAGGGTGGAGTCCCGAGGCAAATCCCTGCCAAGATCATGTCAAACGGCCGAATTTTTCTCCCAATTTTCTCCAGGGTGTGTTCAAGGTAATTTGGCGCCTCTTTCATATTTGGGTTTTGTAGATTTGAGTTTTGGAAAATA
The DNA here is from genome assembly GCF_902167145.1 of Zea mays. NCBI lineage: Eukaryota > Viridiplantae > Streptophyta > Magnoliopsida > Poales > Poaceae > Zea > Zea mays. The sequence continues at coordinate 59,537,603 of NC_050105.1, forward strand.
GAGAACACGACTGAACTTTACAATGGGCTGAAAATTCAGTTCTGAATTTTCTGAATTTCCCTTTTGAAGTTTAGCTTGAAGGGTCTTTTTCAGAATTTTGCAAAGCCTTGCTGATCAAACTATCTTACTATATTTTGTAGTTTATTTAGTGCATTTTAACTTTGTTATTTGGTTCTCATCATGATTTTGTGTTTTTCAAAATCTTTTTACAAGTTTTCCCTCTTGCACTAAATTGGCCTATTTAGGGTTATTTAGGGTTTGTGAATTCTTCTCACTCTGAGGTGCATGCATGGTTAAGGCATAATTCTTAAGATGAAAAAGACTCAATTAAACCTTTGTTCCTAATTTTTGAAGTCCTTTACTCAATTTGGTTCACATGTGATAATGGTTATGGGTTAGCTCTGAGAAGAAACCCTAGGTGACACTGGGGTGTCACAGCCTTCCCCCCTTAAAGGAATCTCATCCTGAGATTCGGGTCAGAGTCCTCCCGGGGTGAAGCGAAGGTTAAGGCTTGCTTGAAGTGGGTGGTTGATTCATTAAGGTTCTTCTTAGCAAACTGCTCTTCGAATGTCATTTGCTTTGCAACTTCATAAGGAAGTCCTTTTAACTTTAGTCTTATAATTAACTCTTTTATATTAAGATCATTTTTCTTATGTTTTGATTCAAAGGGTAGCGGGAGGGGTTGGGCATGGTTACGTACCAATTCCCTTAGGTAGACAATCGGGGAAGTTGGAATGTAGAAATTCCTCAGTCTCCCAAGTAGCCTCTTCCTCTGAGTGATTACTCCATTGGATCTTATACATCTTGATCGATTTAGCCCGAGTTGATATTTCTTTGCAATCCAGAACCTTGGAAGGGTACTCTTGGTACGATAGATCTGGCTCTATCTCCACTTCTGGTTCTGCGATGACCTCGGTTGGCAATCGAACACATTTCTTTAGCTGGAATACATGGAATACATTGTGGATGACAGACATTTTCGGAGGTAACTTCAATTTGTATGCTATGGGACCACATGCTTCCATGATCTCATAAGGTCTAATGTAACGAGGGGCTAACTTGCCTTTGATCCCAAACCTATGCACTCCTTTGGTGGGTGATACCTTCAAATATACGGAATCTCCCACTTCAAACTGGAGAGGCTTCCTCCTCTTGTCATGGTAAATCTTTTGCCTGGCCTAAGTAGCTTCTAGATTGTCACACCCGGTTTTGGAAGGTAAACCGAATGTGAACCATGTACGTGCCAGGATCAGAAACTCACGTACAAAGTGATTACATAATTGGACATCATCACACAATGCTTGAAATAAATAGCGGAAAGGTACTTTATTACATCAAGATGTCTAAGACATCCACATAGTCTATTACATAACCATTGTTCAACATAATTATCAAAGTGCGGAAATACGAAACGTAGATGCTAAGCCTACACACAGCTAACTGAGGGTTTGCCACTAAGAAAGAACTAGAACTCATCATATTCATAGAACTCCTCGAAGTCATCCATGTTGCCAGCATCACCTCCTGAGCATTGGGTACAATGGGGACAACCTGGGGTGGGGGTGGTGTGTAAAGCAAGGGTGAGTACACATCAACGTACTCAGCAAATGTCCCGTTTGGCTATAGTGGACTAGCTGTATATGGAGTTTGAGGTTAAACAATTGCTTTTAGTTGGTCAAATATTTATTATTGTTAGTAGAGCCAAGTTTTAGTAATAAACCCAATTATTACCCAGAAGTACCTCCTCAAAAGAGGGAATACCAGAGATCAGATTTTATAGCATCATTATTAACCATCATCATAAAAGTATCCAAAGTTCTTCTAATCAAAGAGGATCCCAAGGCTGCTCTTAACCATGAGCTCGGCTGATATATCAGTTTTTAACACTCTACAGAGGTTGTACACTTTACCCACAAGTCGTGATCCCTTTCCAGCCTGGGTTGTAAAGACCCGATCTTCACTACCAAGGTGAATGGCCAGGGATACACTACGTAGGCTTTACAAAGACTCCCCTGGTGCATAGTTGCTCGTTAGATTTCGCCAGTCGTACAAACGCAGTACACCTACCCAAGGTGGGTGACTAACAAAACCAAATCGAAAGAACCTCTGCACCCCAACCTTGGCAGAGCGAGCACTATGTCCCGACCCCCATTGATGGCCCTCCCAGAGCGTTGTTCTATTTACTATGGTCTCTAACTTAACTATGGAAACCTTAGTCTAAAACCAACTGAATTAATCACAAATGATCTCTAAACCAGCCATCCTGCTGCAATTTCAGTTCTCAAAACTGAACTAAGTTCAGTTGAAACAATGTCTGTCAGTCCAACTTTGAACAAGTTTTTCTCCATTTTCTGTGTGGAATCAAGTCAAAGCCACTTTAGTAGATTTGTTCACTATCATATGGTCTTTACTTCCTTCATAAACATCACAGCCCAAAACCCTCTAGATCAGCCACAAACAGGCTCTAAAATAGCTATCAAAACACAGAAATCTGATTTCAGACACTGTTCACAATCTGAAATTCTAAAGTCTGACAGCCTCACTTTGGATCACCTTTTTATCCTAGTTTTATATAGTTCTAGGGCTGTGACACTTAATAAAAGTTGTTCTCTTATACTTTTTCTACAAGTTTGCTATAGTGGTCATTAACCAAAACCTCTTGGATTCCAAACTACAATAGCTCAAAGTTTGCTCCAATTGCTGAAATTCAGACTCTGAATTCTACCAAGTCTGAAATCTAGAAACTCTGTTAGCTCTACTTTGGATTAGTTTTTCTCCATGATCCAAATAGCTTTAGGGATAGGTGACTCAACCAAACTTTTACTCCTCATGTAGCTCTATAATTTTGTTACAATGACCATCTTCAAACTGTTTATTGATCAAAAGTTATGAAGGCCCAAAAACAGCTAGTTGATATTATTTTCAGCAAACTTCAAATCTGATTCAAAACTGAATTAAGCTTTTTACTCCAACTTTTCCGCTCAAACTTGGAATTCTCCATACATGAAAGTTGTTCAACTTTCCAAAATCTACTTTGATATATAGACCGCTAGCAAATTCTCTCTAGATTTAAAACTCCACTTTTGGGCTAGTTGAGGGTTTCATTTGAGTTTGCCTTTCTCTAGACAAATATCTTCAAGTCTGATCCCTCACTTAAAGCAAGGTTGCACTTTACCTCAAAGTCCAATTTTTATACTTAGATTTCATTGCCAAGGCAGTTTTAACTTAGAAGTAGTTTGCTCTCACTCAACCACTCACTAACTCTTCAAACTCTTTAGCTCATATCAACGCAACACACTATCTTTGTTTCGAAATTTTTAGACCTAGTAGATGCACTCTAGGTGTATCAAGCAAGATAATGCAAGTGCATATGATGACATGCCAAAGTTTTAGTTATCGTAACACCAGGGGTGTTACACAGAGTCTACCCTGCTTACTTGTATACTGGCATCAATGATTCTACCCGAGTCACAAACAGGCAGATTCACAATGAGGACCTGTTAAGCCGACTGGATATGATACTGAGGGGCAGGGTCTCGAATGCTGGTGCTCCCTTAGTTTACTCTGCATGGAACCTGCCTCTGAATAGTCCCTTCTCTGAATTTGTCTCCAATCCTCCTGCTCGAGATGGTAGCGCGGGCCATAGAGTGTGGCCCTCCCTCAAGGACATTGAAGCCTTGATTGCTCCCCTTTGGAATCTTCCCGAGGCTGAGAAACAAACTCACTTCGAGATGCCATCCAACACTGATGATGCTGAAATGGATGCCGTTCTTAGCCTGCTGGCTGGGGAATCATCTGACTCAACCCGCATTGAACCGATGGCAATTGCGACTTGGCAAGAGTTTGGCTAGGATGAGGAAATCCAGAAACCCGAAGGTGCCCACCGGAAGCGTTCACGCCGAGTGAACCACCCAGCTGCACCTGTCGAGGAGAAGAAGAAGAAAAGGCGACTCCGACGATTATCATGCCTAGAACAAGACGCTTGCCCTTCTACATTATTCCTTGGCGATGGCCCGACGAGCACCATCCCCGAGGACAATGCTGAAGGTTGTGATGATGCTTAAGCTGCTGGCGGTGTGTTTGATGAGGAAGAAGAGGAAGAATAAAAAGAAATTCCGCTGATCCACAAGAATAGCCATCACTACAGGGGCATCGACGGGAGCAGCGACATTTCCTCATAAGCCTTGTCAGCACTTGTCATCATCCAAGGGTTGTCAATATCAAATTTTGACCAAGTGCTGGAAGAGGTCGTCCCAGAAGACATTCTATCAGAGCCTCCTGAGGCTGACAATCCAACTATCTGTTTAGAGGTCCCAGATGGTGGTCTTCTGGTGAATGATTCTACTGGGCAAGAGATAACCCGGGTGGTTTCTCGTGCCTCATCGACCTTAGAAGGTGGTCTTCCTTGCGAAAACGCTGAATCGAGTCATCCAGCTCCTATGGACGTGGCTGAGGGATCTTTAGCCCTAGAGGTGGCTGCTGCGGATGGCCCAGCTCCCGAGGGTGGCGCTGGTAGCGACCCAGCCCCCAAGGGTGTTGGGGCGGGCTCCCTCTCTACTGCTTGTATGGACGTCCACGTTGGATCGCCCCTAGTCCGGTCCGAGGAGGCTGTGGTGATGCACCTTTCTACGGCTCTCGCTGGTCTGGTCACTTTGAAGCCAGTGAACCAGACGCCAGGAGCCTGCCGCTTGCTGACGGGGCCGAAGTTCCCCCAAGTCATGCTCTTGATATTATTCCTACTTATCTCCCCTCATCGAGCAATGTACCAACTCTTCCTACTTTGGGTCTTCCCCTGTTCCTTTCCAATTTTCAGGTGAGTCAACTTTTGCTTTTTACTGTTCTTACTAGCAAACTAGCTTTTTTGCTTTTCTGTCCCTGATCATAGGATTTTATTAGCGGTGTATCTGCCCAACTGAGATCTTGCGGTGCTCCTGTCTCCGATCAAGCTTTGTCTCTGATGCAGTGGAACCCTCTGCTGCTCCAAAAACAAATAGATGACCTAAAGGTGTCAAATATTGGTTAGTGAGCCAACAGTTTCCTTATTTGCTTTCATTACTCAGCTTATTCTAAGTCATGCACTCTTCTTCTGCTGCTTTATCAGATTTGGCTCGGTGGTGCTCTGACATTGAAGAGAAGTATTCTCATAGCTAGGTCGACTTAATCCAGACTTCTGCTTTCCCAGACAGTGCTTGTTCCCTGAACTCCTCTCTGAATGCACAGCTCGATTCCGAGAAGATGGCACATGAGGTAAACTTCCTTGGTTGCTCCTGCTTTGCTCTCCTTGCTTCAATGCTTAGTGTTGTTCTTGCTTGCAGGAAGAAAACAAGCTCTTGTTGCTTCCCGTGAAAATCTGGACAGGATGTACCATGATGCTAGTAACTCCTTGACCATCCTGGAGAGGAGCCATCGCTTCACTATGTCTGACTTAGACCATCATCGCAACGAGCTGCAGGCATCTTAGGATGAAGTTTCTCGACTCGGCAAGTTGTTGTCCACCAAGGTTTCCACCATCAGGAGCTGCGTCCCTCCAAGAAGCTTGTCACGCAGGAGCTGGAGGCCGCCCAACTCGCTATAAAGACCTTGGAGAATAATTGTGTCGTCTTGAAGGCTCAACGCGACAGGGCCATGGAAAAAGCCGTTCGCGCTGGGTGGATCCTGATGAGGAGACCCGATGTCATGGTGCCTGATGATATCGTCGCTGATGTCAGGACCGCGCCTGATGCCGCAAGTCGTCCATATTCCTCTGTTGCCCCTGCAAAGGATGCCGTCTGCAGGGATACTTCAGCGTAGTGATTTACCTGTAAAACACTTATTTATCGAGTTAGCATCTTTTAGAGCCGATTGTTCCATCCATCTTCCTCTGTTGCCCCTGCAAAGGATGTCGTCTGCAGGCATACTTGAGCGTAGTGATTTACCTGTAAAACACTTATTTATCGAGTTAGCATCTTTTAGAGTCGATTGTTCCGTCCATCTTCCTCTGTTGCCCCCGCAAGTCGTCCATCTTCCTCTGTTGCCCCTGCAAAGATGTAATACGAATTTTGTATGTGCACAACAGTTATGTTTGAACCGATTGTTCCGTGGGCAGGGTGCTGAAAAACACCCCTAACACTTGTAAGTGAGATATTTCTTTTTTTGAAGTACTCCCAATTTTAGTTGGTTATTTTGCTACTAGGGTATAGTGGTCACCATAAATCATGTGAGAGTGAGCATGTCGCATCGACTTAAGGCGTTTCCGACTTAAGCCGATTGCTCCATTAGTAGGGCATAGTGATCACCCTGAGTCAAGAAAGTGTGAGCATGTCACACTGACTTAAGGCGTTTCTGACTTAAGCCGATTGCTCCGTTAGTAGGGCATAGTGATCACCCTAAGTCAAGTAAGCGTGAGCATGTCACATCGACTTAAGGCGTTTCTGACATAAGCCAATTGCTCCGTTAGTAGGGCATAATGATTATCCTAAGTCAAGTAAGTGTGAGCATGTCGCACTGACTTAATGTGTTTCCTAATTAAGCCGATTGCTCTGTTAGTAGGGCATAGTGATCACCCTAAGTCAAGTAAGCATGAGCATGTCGCACCGACTTAAGGCGTTTCTGACTTAAGCCGATTTCTCCGTTAGTAGGCCATAGTGATCACCCTAAGTCAAGTCATGCCGATTCGAGTCAAGCCCAATCGAAGTCAGTTGTCAATCAAGAGTTTGAACGCCTTTGGAAAATGAAAGCTTTATTGATGATGAGATCTTCTGGTTATAGAGTACAACTTTTCTTCGAGGGTTTTTGAGGCATCGCTAAGGGTAGAACTTTTTGAGGTGTTCTATGTTCCACGAGTTCCCCACTTTTGTGTCGTCCATCTGAGTAAGTCGATATGATCCCGGCCATGTGACCTGTGCTACAATGAACGGTCCTTCCCATGGTGGTGACAGCTTGTGTCGTCCCTCCCCCGTTAGAATTTGGTGGAGGACCATGTCTCCCACTGCAAAGGATCGGTGCCGCACAGCTTTGTCGTGGTAGCACCTCAAGGTCTGCTGGTACCTGGCCGACTGAATTACTGTGTTCAATCGTTCTTCCTCTAGCACATCAATGTCTTCCAGCCTGGTTGCTTCTGCCTCAGCTATGTTTTCAAAAGTCAACCTCGACGCCCCGAAGATCAGATCGGCAGGCAACACTACTTCCGACCCATAAACCATGAAGAACGGGGTATTTCCATGCAGGGCTCGACTGGGTGAAGTTCACAGGCTCTAGACCACGTATGGCAGCTCTTTGATCCATTTTCCTTTAAGCTTTTCGCTCTTGTCGAATACCTTTTTTTGAGTGCATCCAGTATCATTCCGTTGGCTCTTTCCACCTGGCCATTGGCTCTTGGATGTGCCACTGATGCGTACTTGATCTGGATGCTCCTTTGTTCGCTGAAATCGAAGAACTCAGAGCTGGTGAAGTTGCATCCCAGGTCAGTGATGATGCTATTCGGTATCTCGAACCTAAATATTATATCCTGGATAAACTCCACTACTTTTGCTGAGGTCAAGGAAGCAATTGGCTTGTACTCTATCCATTTTGTGAATTTGTCAACGACAACCAGTATGAGTATAGCCTCCCTGAGCCTTCTTGAAAGGTCCGATCATGTCGATCCCCCAGCATACAAACGACCAGGTTATGGGAATGGTCTGCAGCTGCTGCGCGGGCAAGTGTTGTTGCTTTGACAAGAATTGGCACGCTTCGCACTTTTGGACTAACTCGGCAACATCACTCTTCGCAGTTGGGCAGTAGAAACCGGATCTAAAAGCCTTTCCCACCAGAGTCATTGATGCAGCATGCACTCCACACTACCCAGCATGGATTTCATCTAACAATTATCTACCAGTGGCCAAGTGGATGCATTTCATGAAGACTCCTCATGCGCCTCTTCTGTACAGCAAGCCCCCCTATGATGGTGTAGTGGGCTGAATGTCTTGCAATGCGTTCTATCGCGGCCTTGTCATCCGGCTCTTCTTCATTCTTTGTGTACCTGATGATAGGCTCTCTCTAGTCATTGGTATCTGCCTCTGGCTGACTCAAGGCGTTGCATTCTTCCACCTGGTCCGTGAGGATGCTCGGCTGTGATATTTCTTGGACGAAGATCCCAGGCAGAGCCTGGGCCCGACTAGATCCCAGCTTTGACAATGCATCTGCTACTGCATTGCGATCCCTTTCCACGTGATGGAACTCCAATCCTTCGAACTTGTCTTCCAGTTTTCGCACAGCTGCACAGTATTTTCCTATTGAATTGGTCGAGCTGTCCCAATCCTTATTTATCTGGCTTATGACCACCAGCGAGTCACCATCTACCATCAGCTTCTTGATGTCGAGTGATACTGCGATGCTCAACCCGTGGACCAGTGCTTCATACTCTGCCACATTATTTGATGCTGGAAACAACAGCTGGAGTGCGTACTTGAGTTCTTCACCTCCAGGAGCAATAAAGAGAATCCCTGCACCCGCTCCTTGCAGCTTTAGCGAGCCATCAAAGTACATTCTCCACACTTCAGTAACTTCTAGGCTATCCGGGACCTGGTGCTTAGTCCATTCTGATATGAAGTCGACCAGCGCCTGAGTTTTTATTACCGTGAAGGGCCGGAACTCTATGTCGTGAGCCCTGAGCTCGCATGCCCACTTGGCTATCCTTCCAATAGCTTCTTTGTTGCGGAGAATATCCCCTATCGGAAATCCTGTGACTACTATGACTTTGGGGTCGTCAAAGTTGTGCCGGAGCATGCGAGCAGTTAGAAGTACCGTGTACAACAGCTTCTAGACTTGAGGATACCTTATCTTTGAGGGTCCGAGGACTTCGCTGATGAAGTAAACTGGATGTTGCACTGGGTATGCATGTCCTTCCTCTGCCCGCTCGACTACTAACGCAGTGCTTACTACGTGAGTCGTGCAGGAGATAAATAGGAGCAGATCTTCTGTCGGTTGACTAGGCGTAGCCCGGCACGACGGCTTGAGTACTGGTGGTGTGGTCAAGAACTTCTTCAGTGCCGCTAAAGCTTCTTGTGCCTCTGTGGTCCACTGAAACTTGTCCACCTTCTTGAGCTGTTTGTAAAATGGCATCCCTTTCTCTCCTAGCCTCGATATGAACCTGCTTAGGGCTGCCATGCATCCAGTAAACCTTTGCACCTTTTTCTGTGACTGCGATGCTTCCATTCTCATGATGGCCTCGATCTTTTCTGGATTAGCTTCAATTCCTTGGTGGCTGACAATGAATCTGAGTAGCTTCCTAGCCGGTACTCCAAAGACACACTTTTCTGGGTTCAGCTTCCTCCGGTAGCGCCTCAGGCTGTTGAAGACCAACTGCAAATCTTCGATGAAGTTTTCTGAGTTCTCTATCTTGATAACCACATCATCGATGTAGGATTCCACCTGCTTGCCCCAGTGATCGGCTAAGCATGTTTGGATGGCTCTCTGGTAAGTCGCTCCAGCGTTCTTGAGGCCGGACGATATGGAGGTATAGCAGAAAACTCCAAATGGGGTGATGAAAGCAGTCTTCTCCTCATCTTCTTCTGCCAAGCTGATCTGATGATATTCGGAGTAGCAGTCTAGGAATGAGAGCATAGAATAGCCAGCAGTCGAGTAAACTACCTGATCTATTCTAGGGAGCCTGAAGGGATCCTTCGGACAATGCTTGTTGAGATCAGTATATTCGACGCATATGTGCCAATCTATTTTATTCTTTTTGAGTACAAGAACATGATTCGCTAGCCACTCAGGGTGTAGTATTTCCCTAATGAACCCTGCAGACACTAAGCGAGCTAACTCGGCGTGAATAGCGTCCCTTTTGTCAGGCGTGAAACGATGCATCTTCTGTCGAATCGGCCTTGCTTGAGGATAGACCTTCAATTTTTGCTCGGCCAGTTCTCTCGGGACTCCCGGCATATCCGCAGGTTGCCATGCGAATACGTCTCGGTTATCTTGCAGGAACTGGACGAGCGCGCTTTCCTATTTGTCATCAAGGCTGGAACTGATGATGGCGGTCTTACGCTCATCAGTGAATCCCAGATTGATCCTCTTAGTCTATTCATTCGGTCATATAGAGGTCACGACTTGAGCTTCATTGGTGGGTATTGTGAGATCCTCCTCCTCTGACCTGGTGTTCGCCTGCATGGGAAGAGCTGTCGAGGGCCCAACAGTGAGAGCTATCTGAATGGCTCCCCGAAAGCACTCTGCGGCGCCTTGGAAGTCAGCGCACAGTGATGATTCCTTGAGGTCCCGGCATCTTTAGTATCATGTACGGGTAATGCAGAATAGCCATGAACTTCGCCAGTCCCGGCCTTTCGATGATGGCGTTGTACCCGTAGTCGAAGCGCACCACCTCGAACCTCAAGAACTCGGTTCCATAGTTCTCTGGGGTCCCGAAGGTGACGAACATGTAGAGGTGCCCGAGAGGGTACTCCCCTTTAGTCGACACAATGCCGAAGAAGGAAGTATCTGACTCGGTGAGGTCTTTGAGTTCAACCCCCAGGGCCTGGAGCGTCCGGGGGAAGGTGATGTTGATGCTGCTTCCCGCGTCCACTAATACTTTCTTCACCCGGCTATCTCGGATCACTGGATCAACGAGGAGTGGGTACTTGCCGGGATGATCAAAGTTGAGCCATTGATCAGCTCGGCTGAAGGTTATTGCGTGCTCCGACCACTAGTAAGGAGCTGGGCACTGGTGGTGGCCACTAGGACCTGCCGGTCATTGAGCTTTTGCTTCCTCCGGTTCTCTTATGCTTTGTGTCCTCCGAAGATGACGTTGACCTCCCTGTCAATGTGTGGGAAAGCTCCGCCCCTCCCCCTTCTTGCTGTTGAGGCTGCCTGGGCTCGCCAGGCCCTCCTCGCGGTGGGGGAGGCGGTAGAGGTTGGAATGGTCGGCCATGCCCGACAGAGTGCTTGAAGTCCCTGGAATTTCGTAGGGTGTGGCGCATGTCCTTGTGATATGGGCACTGAGCATCGAGGATTTCATCCATTGTCCGTACACCTCCACGGGGCGCACCATAGGCTCGAGCGACGGGTGGTCCGGCGGCGTGCACCTCCTCACGAGGCCTCTTCTCCCATCGCCTGTCAGGTTGCTGGTGTAACACCCCTAGTGTTATTGGCACTAAAACTTGAGCATGGCATCATATGCATTGAACTTTCATTTTGTTTGTTACACCTAGAATGCATCCACTAGGTAAATCTTCAAAACAAGTGTGATGTAGTGGCTTGGAGTATTCTTAACCCTAGGGTAGGGTACTTAACCCTGGGATTAGGGAATATGGGTAAAAGTGAAGCCAAAATGAGTAATACCTCAAAATTCATTGGAAATATTCATAAGAGATCAAGTTTGATGGATTTGAGTGGCACAAAAGCCCTAGAGTGCTCAAAACCATATAAGAAACCCTAGAAAACCCTAATTTGTACCCTAGGAGTGATTTCAAATTCTATGCACTTTTGGACCAAAATGTAAATATCAAAGTGGTAGAACATCAAAAACCAAGCAACTTTTACATTGGAAGATTTTCAAGTAGTATGGAGCAATTCGGACTTAATTGCAAAAGTCCCAAAAACACCCATGTGTTGAACTCTGAAATTTCAGTGAGATTAAGCTGACTTTGGAGCCTTGTATTTCTTAATCCATGAGTATTTTCCCTAGGTCAATACATCAAACTTGTAGAGCTATGATTGTAGTACAACTTTGATTAAGTTACTAAGCATTAGTGCTGTACAAAAATTGGGGATAAATGGACTTGAAGTCTGGTTGTCAGTTAGCCCTAAAGCTGAATTTGGACTGACAGTGAACTGGGACAGACTTTGGGAGCAATTTCAAGTAGGATCCAGTGAGTATTTGATTCTGATTGCTATAACAAAAATCAAGCTGGTATATAGGAGATTAACTTTGTCACAGACAGATTAGGGAGTTGCCACATAAAAATTTGAGAACAAAGCATTGCAAATTGCTCTATCAGGCGCTCTGATGAATGATTGTGATGCTACAGTGACTGAACAAAATCAGGTTCAGTGTATCTCACCGCTGGTGAATTGGCGCCGTGATCCTCGCCGACGCTGTGATTCGTGTGCTCTAGCGTGCGGATAACAGTCGCCGGTGAAAAGATCTTGCGCAGGGATGAAGTCGGAGCACTTTGGCCGCCCTGTCGCCGTACCCACTTGCACTGCAACGTGGCCGGATGATCATCGCCGTGGAGATCGCCATTCACCATGATTGTGCCACGCCGTAGTCGATTCACCATGTCATCGCAAGCTGTAAGGACTCGGTAGTGACCGTCGTAGATAGTTAGCGTGGGAGTGCCACACTAGCGGCCTTCGGTGACTCCTCCCCCTTCTCACCGCGAGCGCTTCCCCATCCAAATTTGCACTCCTCGCAGCCATCCTCTATAAATTGATGCCTCGGCCTGTTCCATCTACTTGTTACGAACCTAGAGCATCAGCCCTTGCCTCCGATCATTCACCATAGCGCCCCAATTTCGTTTTCCCCCCAAATCCACTCTCCACGCCACCGAAAGTCACCTCATCGTGGTCAGCCGTTTACAGGTCCGCTCTCGCCCTCCTTATCCTTGTTTCAACACCCTTGCACGCTAGTGATGCTTGTCGGCTCAACCAATTGAGCTAGACCATGCTTAATCGTCGAGAACACCTCGATTTTCCCTCGGGTCTTGCCGTCGTCGTGGGCAGAAGAACTCCGGGCCAGATTCGTGCAATTGAGGGATAGATTAGGATCGCCAGGAGTGGAATTAGGTGTAGACCGAGTTAGGACATTGGTCGTTGCGTATTCCGGCCGGTACAGGTTCACCGGAGCGCGCACGCCGTCGTTCACCATCGGGGACATGGAGTTGTGAAGAGAAAGAAGTGTGAGGGCTTAAGTGTGAATGTCAGAGAGACACGTGAATAGTGTCGCAACCTCTTTATGGGGTTTTCAAATCGCCAGGGGCCTCTGCGCATGATGGCCAACGCGGGCGCGCGCTGGCGCGGGTTTCTCCTGTTGATGGGCCAGCTTGGGCTGGATTCAGCCCACCACTATTCATTCTTTTCCTTTTTCTTTTTTCTGCCAAGCTTGGAAATTTATAGGAAATTTTAAAAATGATAAAATCATGGGACCAGTTTTACTAGACTCCTAAATTCGTCTGATATTTAATAAAAATAGTTCCATGATTTGTAGTCCCAACCATGAATTATTTAGCATTTAAAGATGCCTAAACCTAGCCTTTTAGAATTTTAGAATTAAGTTGGTAGCTCCAAAAATCATAAAACTTTTTAGGTGAGCTTAATATGAGGATTAAAGCCCTTGGGTAAAGTTTGACATGCTTTGGGCATTGTTTGATCCCCAACCCAAGAAACTAGCTTTCTAGGATTTAAATACCCAACCCTAATATAGCACTAAACTAGGAAACTCTAGTGACTAGTGGGCACCGTGAAGGAAAGTTGTATTCAAGATACAACTTAGTATGTTTCTATTGTAACTGCATATTCATAGCATCACATGAGCATTCATGTATATGTATTGTTATGTATAGAAAACGAAGAAGAAGTGGTAGTTGAAGAAGAAGTTGCACCGCAAGTTGAAATTCCACCTATTGAAAACAACTTCTATTTTGATATTTGTGGAATAGATCCTGAGCCTCCTACAACACAAGGCAAGCCCCGGTGCATTTATCCCTTTCCTTGTGTTTTAAAATCTTTATTACCTTATATGTTGCATTAGGTGATAGGAGTTGTGTGTTAAACAATTGCTGCATTCCCTTCCTTGGAACTAATTACCATTCCTTGATACCTGATTTTACTTAAAAGTTTTCTGATGCTTAGCCTTTCTTTAGAAAACAAAATGTTTTGTTTTTAAACAAAAGATGATGCTTCATATGGGATGGGGATTTTTCAAAGAAAAGATTTGATGGTGAATCCATCATGGCCATGATGGGTTCAACATCGGAAAAGATGTACCTCTGACAGGTACCAAACTTTGGGTTTTAAATGATAAAGACGAGACCGGGTGGGTGACTTGCACGAGAAGGAAGTCTCAGTGTAGTGTCTCCGTCTGAGTCTATTAAGGACCATGGCGATGTAGGCTTGCTGATCGAGGACCTTTTAACTGGCCACATGCCTCGTCAGGGGTAAGCTTTGCCTCAGTCGGACCAATACCAGAAAGGCCACCACACAATGAGAGTGGAGAGATGGCGAGAGTAGCGTGTACCCTCCGTGGCAAGAGGCTGGACGATGGTGTATCTATGCTCTCGGTTGACGTGAACCCATTCTGGTCTTGAGAAACCCGATGTCGAGTTGACATATGCAAGGGTTAAGTGCTACATATGTCGTGTGGTTGGAGATCCTCAGCTGAGTATTAATCGATTCAGATCGCTGTTACTTCTCGGATATGAAGACTTGGTCACTGCCCTACACGTAGCAATCCAGTAAAGTAAAGGGTTGATAAAAGACGGCTAGTGTAGGCCAAGTGCTTGAACTAGGATAGAAAGAACTCTAGATGCAGGTAATGACTTAACCTGATAATAAAACTGGATTTTTAAGGATCCACTATTAGTAAGCATTTATGCAAACAGAGTCTTTGATTCTTGACCAGCTTTGCCTTGAATCCCACAAGCCAACATATCCTTGAGAGTCTTTTCCTTTGTCAAGTAAGACTTGCGAAAGTACACTCCGTACTCAGGGTTTTCGAACCCATGTTGTTGTAGGTGATGAAACATCGGAGTTTTGTTGTTTCTGCTCAAAGGTGGTGCCAAAGGAGGAGGCCAATCAGTAACTGCTTGGGGAGGATGTATTGCCTCCTAGTTTAAAACACTAAGCTTTGGTGTGGGAGGATGTTTTACCTCCCTGTTTTGTAATAATAACTTATGCACTCATAATACCCGGTACTGTAATAATACTCTCTCTATACTTTATTAATGTAAATTATGTTATTGTAATCCGCTTCCGCTATTTCCATACTCCGGCTATGTGTGTAATGTCTGCATGATAGGTGAAGCACTCTTGGGCGATATGATGATGATACAGATGACCGAACTTGTCAAGTGATTATGTGCATCTACATGGTTGTCTGAGGTCCTTAAGACAAGGACATCTATAGGTGGGCTTAATAGCTTGGGAGGTTCCATGACAGGTGGTTCATGTCGCGCCATGGCGCGGGTGGTGCAGGTTTCATACCTCCGATGAGGTCCTGGGCCCGCTCATCTGCAGTGATGTAGAGGTCTGCTTCTCGGAACAGTTGTTCGGAGGTGGCGGGTGCTTTCTGTAGTATGGCTCGGACGAAGGGCGAGTCATTGGATCCCCAGTAGAAATCTTCAGTCATCGCTACCTCGGCGACTTCGGGGATGCGGTTCCTCATGGTCTGAAACCTCTTGAGGTATGACCAGAGTGTTTCATCGCTCTGGCGCCTGATGGATTTGAGGTCCCATGGATGTGCTGGCTTGTCAGGGAGAGACTGAAAGTTGGCGATGAAGCGCCGACTAAAGTCGCTCCAATCGTCGATGCATTGTTGTGGCAGATGTCGGAGCCACTGCAGTGCTCTTGCCCTAGGACGATGGGCAAATACGCTGTCATTACATCTTCCGTCACCCCAGCGGACCGGACGGCGGTTGTGTAACGGCCAACCAGCCCCCCGGGTCCTGCTTGGGCTCGTATTTGTCGACGTTGGAGACCTTGAAGTTGGGGGGCCACTGGATGGCCCCGAGACGCGGAGTAAGCGCGGAGACCCCACATGTGTCTTCCTGTCGGCGTTCGTGAGGTCGGTCCCGGGGAGGGGAGCCAGTAGTGTGTCGTCTCGACCGACCCCGGATCGAGCCACTAGTCGAGGCTGCAGCCGACTCAACTCGGGTGGCGCAACTTCGGGTCGGGACGCCATGATCCCAGTCATACTCCTCCCGGCGCCTTATCTCACTTTTGTGTCGTCGGTCGCGCAAAGCGTTGATGGAGCTCCGTGTGTCTCGTCGGCTATTGATGGCGTGGCGTAGGTCGCTCAGAGGATGAGCGATTGGTAGAAGGCGATTAACTGCTCGAGTAAACAGCCGCTGGTAGCCTTCTGCGTCCGAAGTTCACGTGAGGCCGTTAGCTATCTGGGCCAGCACCCCTCCAACTTCACTCGGCGTGTTCATTGCGCGAGCGAAGTCGGGGTACAGGTTCCGAGCAAAGAGAGGGTTCTCTCGGTGCAGCCTTGCACCTTGCTCGGCTTGCTCCCGCTCTCGGTCCTGAGCTTGTCGGCGATCACGGCGGTGAGAGTTCCGTCTTTCTCGGTATACTTGCTCGTCGGGAGTTTCTCCCACTTCTAAAGCTTCGTCCCGGGATACGAGCTGCGCCGGATCCCATTCACCAGCCTCGTGATGTCGCAGCACGTTCTGGCGTCTGTTCCTCCATCGTCGCGCTTCACGCTGGGAGGTTCTTCCCCTTGCATGGTTGGCTCATCGTCGGAGATGGGAGACGACTCCAATCTCCCTCCGATGAAGAGGATGTCGGGGTAGAAAGGAACTGTTGCGACAACGCTTTTCTTTCCGTCCTCCTTTGAGGGCGAAGGTGCCGGAAAGATGACTCTGTGAGCTCTCGTCCCCTGACTCGGGACGTTTGCTTCCTTCTTTTGAGTGATCCGTGTCCACTCCTTTGTGGGTGAGGTGGACAGTGGAGTTTTTCGGGTAGGTGAGCTCCCGATTTTTGGTTTGTAAGAGGTCATCTTTGCTCGGGATGCGGGCGGCTGCGCCACCCGCTGTTCTACTATGGTTTCCTTTAGGATTTCCGAGGAAATATTCTTCTCTGGCGGGTCTGCTATGCGGTGCAGAGTTCCCTCCTCATCCACTATGGACAAGATGGTTCCAAAGCAGAACATGGACCTAGGGCGAAAGGCGATCTTACACTGGGATGTGATGGCCATTGAGCTAGCTTGGATCAATGACATAGCCCCTACCTGGCGTGCCAGCTGTCGGTGTTTAGAGTTCGACTACACACCCAGGGTTACCCCTTGCGGTGCTTTTGGGTAGGACGATGTTGTTGACTGTAGCTCAATGGTTCGTGCCAGACGCACGAGAGAGGGATAGACAATTTTCTGCAGGTTCAGGTCGCTTGGAGAGGCGTAATACCCTACTTCCTGGGGTGGATCTTTATGTGGTGGTTACAGGTGAAGTCTCCTGAATGGAGAAAAGCTAATGGGATAGGTGGATGGTCGATGGAAATGTTGGGATACCCCCTGGGCCTTATATACTCAACCGTGGGGCACTCCTTGCGTACATGAGGATCACATGTCTCCTAAATAATAGTGAACCAACTGAATTGATATTCCTACAATCTTGCCGACTTATTCCTAATCCGTCCCAATATTCAAGGACACCATGCGCGGGAAAGTTGGGTGGTTGCTGTGGATAGCGCACGAGTTTACGAATTTCCTGGGCTTGAGTTTGTTACCTTCTTAGGTCGGCCCATTCCGCTAGTAGCTCTAGCCCAGCCCACGAAGGGATGACCTTGCGGGGTAACTGGCCTGAGGCCTCGTGAGAGGACTTCTCGCCTTCTAGTGGACCCAGGGAATATCTGTCCCCCACACCATCGCCCTTGCTGCTGCCGCCACTACCGCCGTCACCGTCGCCCTCGCCGTCGCCGTTGCTGCCATCGTCGTTGCCCTTCGTCGCCGTTGCTGCCGTCGCCCTCGCCGCCGTCGCCCTTGCTGCCGTCACTCCTGTCGTCGTCGTCGCTGCTGCTGCCGTCGCCCTCGTCGTCACCATCGCTTCCGCTCCACTCCTTGGAGGAGTTCGCCTCGTCCGAGGAGACCCCCGACTCATCCGAGCCACCGAGCCCAGTGCACTCGATGGAGCGCCTGTACGCCGGGCCACAGTGGACAGCCCCATGGAGTCATCCGAGTCCTTGGATGACACCAGGGGAGAAGCAGGCGAACGATCAGCCTCGGAGGAGGTCTCCTCCGAGTACTCGAAGTCGCCGAAGTCCTCTGAGGGAGGGCTCGGAGCGCGCTTGCGCTTGCCGTCGGCGCGGCCGGCCACTACCCCTCCTACCTCTACCCATGGTTGGTTGGAAAGGCAGGGAAAACAAAGAAGAAGAAAGCAGATGATCAGAGAACGAGTGAAGAGAACGGTCGGCGCAAGCAGGCTATTTATAGGGGCCAGGAGTGACCGTCCACTTCTTACCCCACTCGTCGAACAGTCGCAAGAATTCAATAAGCAATTCAAGCCGTCTGAAAAAGAGTCAGGCAACAGGCATCGCTTCGCGTAACACGACACCGATTGGACCTAAGTCAAATGCTCAGGCAAATGATTACACCCCTCAGTCACATCAAGTTACTGCTCCAGGACAGTGTGGTAAACACTCTGCGTACCAAGACACCCCTTGGGCACACCCATTGGGTGTGTCGCCAAGAATTTTCAAAGATTTTCTGAAGAAGTCATATCCACAAAATATACGCAATGAATGTACCACGCCAAAAGGAGGAGATCGGCTGAGATGGAAGGAAGTCCAAATGTGGCTACTGAAGCGCAAGTCTAATCAACAGAAGCATTGAAGCACAGAGCGAAGTGATGTCCAGGTGAGAACCATCTGCCTCAACCAGCCAGACGTCCAATCTGTCACTCATCAAATTGATTTCAGACCTAACAAGGCAT
This sequence comes from Zea mays, assembly GCF_902167145.1. Taxonomy (NCBI): domain Eukaryota; kingdom Viridiplantae; phylum Streptophyta; class Magnoliopsida; order Poales; family Poaceae; genus Zea; species Zea mays. The sequence goes on from NC_050105.1 coordinate 59,556,202, forward strand.
GGATAGATAGCATCGTTTGAATTCCCAAAGCACAAGAAGAAGACCTTTGAATGGATTATTCCTAAAATCCACTCAAAGCTCGGGGGCTACACCCAATAGATTTTTAGTCCCATGAAGATAAAATGTTGATTTCTAAAGCATGAAATGGAGACATTTGAATGGATTATTTCCAAAATCCACTCAAAGTTCGGGGGCTACACCCATTGGGTGCACCACCCAATAGATTTTTAGTCCCATGAAGACAAAATGTTGATTTCTAAAGCATAAGATGAAGACCTTTGAATGGATTATTTCCAAAATCCACTCAATTCTCGGGGGCTACACCCATTGGGTGCACCTTCGTGCACCTAATAGATTTTTAGTCCCATGAAGACAAAATGCTGATTTCTAAAGCATAAGGTGAAGACCTTATTATTTCCAAAATCCACTCAAAGCTCGGGGGTACACCCATCGGTAGAACATAAATCAGACCACGTAACAAACCCATGAGTCGGACCAAGAATCTTTGGGCTGATTATTTCAAAATCAACTCAAAGATTGGGGCTTGTGGGTGACAGATATCCCCTGGGTCCACTAGAGGGCGAGAATGCCTCGCGCGGGGCCTCGAGCAAGTTTCACTGCAAGGCCATCCCTTCGCGGGCCGGGCTAGAGCTACTAGCGGAGTGGGCTAACCTGAGAAGGCAACGAACTCAAACCCAGGCAATCCGTCGACTCGTGCGCTATCCACAGCAACCACCCGACTTTCTCGCGCATGGCATCCTCGAATATCGGGACAGATTAAGGATAAGTCGGCAAGATTGTACGAAGATCACTTCAGTCGGTTCACTATTATTTAGGAGACATATAATCCTCATGTACGCATGGAGTGCCCCCACGGTCGAGTATATAAGGCCTAGGGGGTACCCCATCATTTCCATCGACCATCTACCTATTTCATTAGCTTTTCTCCATTCAAGAGACCTCACTTGTAACCCACCACAAATAGATCCACCCCAAGAAGTAGGGTATTACGCCTCTCCCAGCGGCCTGAACCTTCAGAAAATTTCCTATCCCTCTCTCGTGCGTCCAACATGAACCATTGAGTTACAGTCAACAATACCGTCCTACCTAAAAGCACTGCAAGGTGTAACCCTGGGTGTGCGGTCAGACTCTAAACACCGACAGAGGCCTTCTGTGATTTTGAGGCCTTTGGGTTTCTTACCATGGGTGTCCCTATCACATGGAAGAATACATCTCATGGTAAGGGATCACCTATTGTAGCTACCTTTGCTAGCGTGTCAGCTTCTTCATTCATGTTTCGATTATGTGCTGTAGTGTGAAGCCCTTGAACCATTTCTCTAGATTTCGCACAGCTGATAGGTATTGCATGAGAACCGGCTCTATAGCTGTGCAGTCTTTCTCAATTTGCCTAGCAACAATTTTGGAGTCAGTCTTCACTATGCAAGTTTTTACGCCGAAGGCTCTGAGTTTCCAGAGTCCTAGGATGACAGCTTTGTACTCTGCTATATTGTTTGTGCATTTGTTTGACTCAAGTGCAAAGCTTAGGAGAGCGACATATCTGTATTTTGCCCCGGATGGTGCCGTGATGATTGCTATGGTGCCTGCCCCCGCATGGCACCACGTGCCATCACAGTGGATGGTCCAAGTTTCTATTAGGCTAGGGTAGCTGGAGGTCGAAGACCGTGGCCAGTTGACTATAAAGTCGGCGAGGACCTATGACTTGATTGTTGTTCTTGGTTCGAAGACGATGTTATAGCCAAAGAGTTCATCTGCCCACTTGGCTACTCTGGTAGAGGCCTTGGGGATGTTGAACAGATCACTAGGGCCCCAATCTATAGGGACCCTCATCTTGTGCGTTTCATGTAGTGCCTAAATTTATGTGATGTCATGAGGACTGGGTAGGCTATTTTTTCGAGCTCTATCATGTTACACTTTGGATTGGTGAGTACCTCGAAGACAAAATAGATAGGGTACTATTGTAGTTTCCATCTTTTGTGTCTTTCCTGCACTAGAGCAGTACTGACCTCGCTATGTGAGGTTGTGATGTATAGCAGTAGAGGTTACACGGGGTCTGGTCTGATCAATGTTGTGAGTTCGGACAAGTACTCCATCAGGGATTTGAAGGTTGCGGCCTGCTCTGGGCCCCAAGCGAAGTCTTTCGCTTCGCACAACATTTTAAGGAAGGGGAGACTCTGCTCAGCGAGCGAGGGATGAAGCTGTTCAATTCGGCGAGCGTTCCAGTCAGCTTTTTGCATGTCTCGAGCTGGGGCTGGGCCGAGGGCGGTTGGGGTTGGCTGGGGCTGGGTCGTGGTCGGATGGGACTATGTAACACCCAATATCCTATTTTGTGAGGTATAAAAAGTTCTCCTAAGTATTTGAGATAAATGACTTCTATAAATGATTTTATGCCGTTATAAAACATATCTCTTTAATATAAATAAATAATAATAAGTGGTAAATGTTGAATTATGGAAGAACCTTTAAATTTAAATTCAAATAGTATTTCTTAATAATGTGTGTATCTCACATTTGAAATATATTCTAAGTAGGTGAATAAAATAATCCTTATAAGTATAACTTGCATTCTTGATTGGGGTTTTATTTGAGCACTTAAATATGTTGTAAGGTTGAACTCAATTTGAATTTAAACTAAAATTTGAAATTGAGTCTAAGTTGAAATTGAAGAAAAGAAAATGGAAAAGAAAAAAAAACTTACCTTGACTTTGGCCGGTTCTCTCATTCACGGCCCATTTGCTTTCTCGGCCTCCTCGGCCGGGCTCCACTCCCACACGCGTGTTCGGCCACTGCCTCGTGGGGCCCGGTGGTCGGAATCGTCCCTCCCCCTCGCGTCTGCATGAACAGAACCCAAAGATTTCCGTGCGATGGTCGCAGGGCCGTTCCAACCACCGGCCGGGATTCCCTCGCGCCAGTGGATAAAAGGGGACCAAACCCTCCCATCATCAGCCATCTAGCCGGTTGCTGCCATCACAGATGTGGTGAGGGGAGAAGAGGTAATCTGGAAGCTCCGAAGCTAGTAGGAAAAGGAAAATCGCCGCCACACTTGATTTCTCGCCGTCGCCACTAGTGGGTGCTCGGGAAGGGTGCGGGGTTTCGCGAGCGTACAGGGTTTTTGTGTGTTCGGATTTTCGAGCGCATGAACCACGAGCCTTGGGGGAATTGCTCGCTAGAGTGTCGCGGATTCCAGCTTCCCTGCAAGCAGTGCTCTGCACCGTGCCATCGTCGGTATGAATATCTCCCCTGCGCTCTCAGCGTCCTTCTAATCGTATTGCGCGTCTCGAATCGGGTATTGGGTGTTGCGCGCGAATTGGCGCCGCTCGCCGGCGAGGACAGCCTCCGTAGCTCGGTCGGCGTCGCAGTGGCGGCAGGGGGGAAGAAGCTCCCATGACCATCGATCAACCAGTTGAAGGGCTAGGTTTAGATCTAGGAGGTGTTGGTCTCGACCGTTGATCAGCCCAGATGCGGTCACAATTAGAATTCGCATACCGTTTCAACACGACTGATCCAAGCCATTGATCGGACGATGGGCGGTCACGAGTCTATCTGACTTAATTGAATCTAGGTCGATGATTTTCGATCCAACAGATCTGGCCGAGTACCGGTTCGTGGGGCTTCGATCTAATCTATGTTATTGATCGTAGATCAGACGATCCTTGTCAAATCATATCGTTTCGACCATGTGTTTATGCAAAAGAGTCCCTCGAGTTCGGAGTAATGAACCCGTCGTCCACCAAAAGTATAAAATTAATACAAACAAGTCCTGTTTTTCTCGGTTTAGACCCTAGGCTCTCTGGTAATTATGTCAACGGTTTAGAGCTGTTAGGAATATTCAGAATTAAATCAGAAAATGATTTTTAGTATAAAAATAATTCCAGAAACTTGTTTAATTCATATTTAATTCATTTTAACTCCTTTTTGACCTATTCCAGTTGCATTAAATTCACATAATATTATTTATCATCTAGTAACTTTATTTTGTTATGAAACATAGGATAAAAATTTTGCACTTAACTTGTTTATTGTCTAACACATAAATATTCATAAAATCATAACTCTTAAACCATAACTCTGATTTTAGTGCTTCTTGAACCTACGATCTCGTAGCAGCGCGTAGAATATTCTTACACTATTTGTTCTCATGTTTGATGTACTGTTATTTTTATGTGATCCCCATTTATTTGTATGTATTGCTACGAATAGCGGTGAGGTCACGAGAATGTGAAGACCAAGTTGGTACTTGGGAATCTTGAGTCTAAGGCAAGTTGTGCCCTTGATCACTCTTCTTTACCCAATAATGTTCTTGTTAATCACTGTGACATGTTCAAGTTAATTTTATGGGACCTAATAGGTTTCCCTAGACTTGTTTATCCCATACCTTGTTTACCACTGAACTTTTGGGTAGTTTTGATATTGCTCTACCTGGTTTTGGGATTAATATTACATTATGATCCTGTACCAGTTATGCTGTTGTCTTAATTATTGTTCATGACAAGATCATTGTGTTAATTGGAACATGGAGCTTAACTTGAGATATCAGTGCTACCACAAGGGTGGAATGGGATGCCCTTGGCTGACTAATTAGGAAAGCTAGTGGAGAACTACCTTACCCGAAAGGGGCAAGGGCGGTAGAGGAGCTGCGTATAGGGAGGTTCTTCGGTCGATCATGTTGTGATGGCTTTTCGGACGAGGGATTCCTATATTAACCTTCTCAGAAACCGTAGCGGGTTTTCTGAAGCTAGTGGAACTTTATAAAGGCCTCGTAGTGCTACCCTGCCTCGCCTCCTCGGTAGAGGTGTATGGGGTCCGTACAACCCCATGACAACTGGGTAACACGACTTGTGGGTAAAGGGCGCAACCTCTTCAGAGTGTAAAACTAGTATATCAATCGTGCTCACGGTCAAGAGCGACTTAGGACTCTCGCATGATTAATTTATGGAACTAAACTTAATCTGTCATATGCATTGCATCTTGGGTGTTGTTATTAATTTTGATCTCTTACTTATTTGGGTTGGTATCTACTTATACCTAGTAAACGCTAATAAAATTATGACCAACTTTAAAAGCAATGCTCAACTTTAACCATCTCCTTTGGTAAGCCTTACACTTCACATGAGATCCCACCTTTGGTTAGTTCATGCACATTATTCCCCACAACTTGTTGAGCGATGAACGTATGTGAGCTTACTCTTGCTGTACTCACATCCCCCTAGGTCAAGAACAGGTACCACAGTATGAGGCGCATGAAGGATGTTGTGATGAGTTCGTGAATGGTCTAGGCCGTCGTCTCCCAGTCAACTTTCGTTGCTGGATCGTTGTCTTCGTATGATGTAATTATTTAACTATTTTATACAGAACTTCGTTATATATTAAAGATGTGACATTCGTTTCTGTACCATGAGTCATCATATGTGTGAGACTTGATCCTAGCACACTTGGTGATTATTTCGCGCCCGGGTTTTGGCCCCCTAAAACTCGGGTGTGACAGACTAGGCTGGGCAGCGGGGGCTAGGTGTCGGGCTTTCCTTTCTTTTATGTTATTTTCTCTTCTTCCTACTATTTGAATTCAAACTCGAGCAAATTCATAGATCAAATGAATGCACATCAAGCAAAAATAAAACAAGTGTTCCAGCATGATGCAACATTTCATAACCCACATAAGATTTTACACTCCAGCCTTATACGCATACCCAAAATAACTCTCTTTTCTCAAATAAGGAAGAAAAATATTGGGACAGAATGAAGATAGAAGGGTAACAACTGAATTTTAATGGGTATTTAGAAAAGAAATTTTATAACCCTAACTTTAGGGTGTTACATGTAGATTTTATATCTACTTTCCTCACTAGAATTTTGTAAGAGGATTCCATTGAAGTGTTAGGATAGACATAGAATTATTAGGGATAACATCTTTACTTACACCGGTCCTAGTTGTAGTAGTGCCATGAAATAAACTTAAGATATCCATCATCTTCTACTGATCCTAGTAGTCGTTTCCAGCAGTATGAAAGCCAAGTCACCAATCAATGATATAATGTCCAACCACCTTTAATGTGAAGAGATGGACACTAACCCTATGGTCAAGCCACCCCTTTTTGATACCATTGGGTTTAACTATTGAAAGAGGAGGATGTGTGCATATATCTAGGGAATGGGAGAAGAGATTTGGGAAGTTGTTTATGAGGAGTTCATTGTGCATGATATGAAGGATTCCACCCTATGGGACGAAGACTGCCTCTAACTTAAAGACCAAGCAATCAACATGATCTATAAGCTGAGTTTATCTTTTTGTCATAGTATAATTCAAGATTTGACCCTCTAGGTCACATTCACATGCTTGGTGTGACATCAAACTAATTATTTGAATGGTGGTTGATGAGTTGGATGGTCTATGGACACAGATGTCTATGCGAAATTTCATGTCATCCTACTTTAACTCTAGTTAAATGGATCAAGATATGTTTTAATCATGATGTGTTCATGTGATATTAGTTGAAATCCATTACATATCAATGAAGATAATCAATCAATATAAGATTTCACGTTTATAACTGTGGTCATTTGACATTTTAACAGAATATATGTATGGCAAAAGGTATATAGTAGTTTGATACATCAAACAAATGAATGAAAACAATGTTGTTACTTATTACATCGGTGTGTAAAAACAAGGGCAATAGCCTCCTTCACTTAGTTATGGTTGTCCTCCCAAAACTGAGCTTGGAGCCAATCCACAACCTTCTTGTCCACCTGAAATGCCTTGGCAAGAACGTTGTCCGCGATTGGTGGTTTCGAACCAAATACTGCGTTAGAAATGGTAATGGCACCAGGGTTTTGGCTGTTGAGTGCGGCAATGGCAACTGCTGGCTTGTCATGACTTGGATTGAACTGAAAGTGGATTAGACCTTGTGGGAACACGAAAACATCTCCCTTGTTGAGTAGCTTGCTAATGAATTTGTTGTCTGGGTTAGATGTGACAAAACCAACATAGAGTGATCCTTCAAGAACAGTTAAGATCTCAGTGGCACGAGGATGCGTATGTGGTGGGTTCTGTCCTTGAGGGGCATAGTCAATCCTAGCCATGGAGATGCCCAAGGTGTTTAGGCCGGCCAGCTTCATCACATTGATCAATGTGACATTTGACTTGACCTTGCTCATCGTCGTATCCCTTGGCTTGTCGAGGTCGGCTGCTAGGAAGAAGTCGTCGACCTTGACATCCTTAACATCCTTGCAGGGAAACCCATTCACACGTACTGCAGCACCAATGAAGTGGCATACATGTGTTAGAAAGCTAATCAAACTGGTTTTATGTGCTTTCAGTACCGTACCAGTAATAATCTTTTGCAATTGTTAGTTTGCCTTTGATGTGATGATACAGAATGAGTGATACATGTGATTAGACTGATGAACACATTAGTACATACCAGGCGATTCTTTGTCTGCAACGCAGAAGTCCTGGAGAGGACTAGGATCCGTAGCCCAGGCGCAAGAAGCGATCACGATGAGAAGAACGCTGAGAAGATAAAAGCTGGAGGATGCCATTTCTATCTACCCTGAACGTAGTAGAGAGGATGCTTGTATTGTGTATGAATCAACTATGGCGAGCTGGTGCGTTGTCCATGCAGCGATACATGCGTATATATAGAGCAGTTGAGGTTCTGATGTGGTCAATGAGCCGGGCCGGCCTGCTCTACAGAAATTGTGTTTTGATTTGGTCCACACGGATTTGATTAGATCAATATCTACTACCATGGTCCCAGGTAGATGTATGGTTTCTGCACGTCATGCATGATTCTTGCTGACTGGTTCTGTCATTGGTGAACAAAAGCTAGCTTGTTGCCTACGTTATTGAATAATATACCTAGCTGGTTGCCTTCGTTATTCAATATTTAATTAACCTTGCTATTTGTCGCACCCGAATTTAAGCGATAAAGCCGGATCCGTCTCATGTGCGCCAAGGAAGAACAACACATATAATAACAGTTCGAGTGTATAGAAATAAATGCCATAATATTATAAAAGTAATTATTACATAGTGGAAGTCTTACAAAAATAAATGATAAATATAAAACGAACTAAGAGTCCATCCATGAAGCCATAAAGCTGACTGGGAGACGTCAGCTATATCAAGTCGTACTCCTTGTTGTACGACTCCTCCTAGACCACCTGTTCTTCTCCTGTATGAGGTTATATATCGCAAGTGTGAGCTCACAAAATATCATAGCTCAACAGGTTGTGGGGAATAATGTGCATGAACTCATCAAATATGATAGTTCATGTGAAATGTAAGGCTGACCAATAAATAAGGGGTAAAGCTAAGCAATGCTTTTAGTAAGTTGGACAAATTTTATTAGCAGTTATTAAATGTAAGTGAATGTCAAACCATAATAATAATAGAATAAAATTTATAATAAATACCATGCAATGCAAATGACAAATTAAATTTATTTTCATAGTTTAATCATGCGAGAGTCCTGAACTGCTCATAACCGCGAGCACGACTAGTATACCAGTTTTACACTCTACAGAAGTTGTACCCGGTACCCACAAGTCATGTTACACATCTGCCATGGGGTTGTATGGGCCCCATACACCTCTACCAAGGAAGCAAGGTAGGGTAACACTACGAGGTCTTTACAAAGTTCCACTACAGTTTCTAGGAAGAACAACGCAGGAATCCCCGTCTGACCGTCATCACAGCAAAATCAACCCAGAAACCTCCCTACACGCCTACTCCCCTACTGCCCTTGCCCCTATCGGGTAAGGGGTAGTCCTCCACTAGCTTTCCTAGTTAGTCAGCTAAGGACGTCACATTCCACCCTTGTGGTGGCACATGTTTCTCAAGTTAAGCTCCATGTTCTAATTAAAAATAATGATCTTGACATGAACAAAAAGTAAAACAATAGTATAATTGGAACATAAACAAAATGTAATATTAATCCCAAAACCATATAGAGCAATAGCAAGAACTATCCAAATAGTTCAGGGGTAAACAAGGTAACAAGATAAACAGACTAGAGTGACCTGTTGGGTCCCATCAAAATTAAGCTTATGCATGAATAAGTGATAATAAAGAACATTATTGGGTAATAAAAGTGGTCAAGGGCACAACTTGCCTTCAATGAGCTCCTGCTCAGCAACTTCTACCTGCGGAACACCGGGATCCTCGGCCACTGGCTCTTCTACTCGCCACAATACAAACAAGCATGGTACAAGGGAGAAATTAACATCACACCAAACATGTATACAAAATATATATTAATAATCTATGCATTAAGACGAGATCATAGGAAAAAGAATCACTAAATTCGGAGTTACATATTTTAAGTTATTAATTTCCTAAAGTTTTATGTGTTTGGTACAAGATAAATTAAGAGATCAATTTTAATACAGTTTTCATGTTAAAACAGAGACATTATGTGATGAACAATATTATTACAAAATTACAGGAACTGGAATTGGCTAAAAAGAAGTTAAAATGAATTTTATATAAATTTTACAAGTTTCTAGAATTATTTTTGTATTAAAGATCAATTTCTATAACTAATTCTCTAATTTCTCTGGTTTCTGGACTGGGTGCATAAATAAACCAAAAGTCAGGGGCCACTGTGCAAGTACTCCTAGACCCAGAATGACCCTGTTGTGGACTGCGGGTTATTTTCTTAAAATCTGAAGGTTTCTTATGCAAAGTGACGCGCGCGAAGGGTATCGTCTAATGTCATTCGTAGGATCTAGATCCTACGGCTCGGATTAAGTCCCCCGGCGCTCAAAGCCGTATCACTCGGAGCCGTTGGATCCCCGATCCGTGGTAGTGCACTCTCCATGCGCCTGACCTGATCCGTCCGTTAGATTAACGATCAACGACCCAAATTATATTCGTCGATATCGAACCACATTCACCAGATCCCGATCGGACGGCCTAGACTTCTCCAAGCGATAAACACTCCTCCACACCTAATCTAAACCGACCGATACCAGATCCATGGTCCGAACACCTTCGCCGGCGAGCGCCATGGTCCCCCCCAGCCAACTTCTCCCAACAAAGGACAACGCTCGCGCGATAGTGATGGCGAGCGCAATCACCGGCGAGGCGATTCCTCAACACAGGTGCACTAAACATCAATTCGAATGGTTCTACTTGTTGCGGTAATGAGCGCGAACATGGGGAAGGGATCCTGTTGGGGGCCTTCGTCTTCCGAAGGACCTCAAAAACATGATTTAACAATGTTTCCCGAGTGTAATATATGAACAGGTGCCTTCGGACTCGGATCAGAACCACACAGTGTGAAAAGCACGAACAATACGAAGGTTGACGCAGCGCCGAAGCTACGCGCAAGGGAGCTTCGGCATAACGGCAAAAAAGGGGAACCGACTTAAAAGGGAAAAGGCTATTTAGACCTCGATGGACTACCTTAATGTCATTAGCAAATGTGAAGGGCATGGATGTAATTTTACACGGGCTGTGTCCCGTGCCTATAAATAGATGAACAGTACCCCCATACTGTTCACGCTAACTTGTACTCATTTTTGCGTTACGCTTGTACTTTCATTTTCTGTCAAGCCGAAAGGTACAAATGTAATTCAATATTGTCATTATTCATTTGTTCATTTATGATTATATAATAAGAAATGTGTATGATGATGTTATATGTTTGTTCACATTATCCCTTATGTTTTACATGTTTCATCCGCCCTTGATATACATATATATATATATATATATATATATATATATATATATATATATATATATATATATATATATATATATATATATATATATATATATATATATATATATATATATATGTTGAGATGATGAAGGTATGTCCTTCATGACCTTCGTCCGAAGATCAGTATATCCTTAGGGAAATAATGTTCCGAAGGACGAAGGGCATTAACAAATAACCTGTTTTTGTGTTGCCTTGTTCTCAATTTATAGCATTTGAGAACAAGTCCCCAACATTGGCGCCCACCTCCGGTGAACCCTTTTTCGACCACCTTCGGCAAGCACGGACCTTCGTCATGCCGCCGAAGAAAGCTTCAGCGCCAGGGGCTGCCGCACTTCAGCCACTGGACCCAAATCAGGAGACCCTCTCTCTTCGAGAGGCCCGAAGCCAAAAAAGAAAGGCCACCAGTCCAACACTCCAGGAGGAGTTGGACCAGGAGATCAGAAACATGGAGATAATCCATCAGCAGGTACAACTGAAGAAGGGGAAGATGGCCCGACTAGCTGATCTTCAAAGGCAGATCGATGAAGCTACTGAAGAAGTACACCATCTTGCTCAAGACGAACAAGAACGAAGGCCCCAACATAGGGAGCTTCACCAAGAAGGCTTATTCAACGAGGATGGATGGTATGATGATTTTAATCATGATACCTTTACCTTTGACGATGCTTCTCCCTTGGCAGCAGAACTGCAGGCTATCCCATGGCCTCCATCATACAAGCCACCTCAGCTCCCCATGTATGATGGGCATTCAGATCCGAAGCAGTTCTTGATGAGTTATGAAGCGATTATATCTTCATACGGAGGCAATGCAGCTGTCATGGCCAAATCCTTCGTCATGGTAGTTAAGAATGTGGCACAAACATGGTATTCTTCTCTTCGGCCAGGGACTATTACTTCATGGCAGAAGCTTAAGGATATGCTAGTGACAAGTTTCCAAGGCTTCCAGACGAAGCCAGTCATAGCTCAGGCACTGTTTCAATGCACGCAAGATCATGAGGAGTATCTCCAGGCGTATGTCCGAAGGTTCTTGCGTCTGAGAGCACAAGCGCCTACAGTGCCCAATGAAATTGTCATTGAGGCCATGATTAAGGGGCTTCGTCCAGGACCCACTACCCAGTATTTTGCTAGAAAGCCTCCACAAACTCTGGAGAAGTTGCTTCAAAAGATGGATGAATACATCCGGGCTGACAATGACTTTCGCCAAAGAAGGGAGGAAGCCTACAGGTTCTCTGAGATGACCAGGGGCTTCGGAGGAAGAATCCACCCGAGGCATGTCAGGTCAATTCACTCCACTCAGAGTGATGACAGAGGAAGTTAGCTGCAGAAGCCACAATATACTTCACAATCTTTGGGGCAGCAGCAAGGCTCTTTCCGGCCGCCAGCTCTAAGAGGCAGAGGCGCCAGGGGCTTCGGAGGAAGATATGGGGATCAGCCCAGGAAGATCTACTGCCTATTTTGTGGTGAAGACAAGGGCCATACTACAAGAATGTGCCGAATCACCATCCAAAAGCAGAAGGAAATCGCAGAAGCCGAAGCTAGGCAAAGTCAACCGAAGCAGGTCCTGCACACTGCTTCGTGTCATTCACCCTACATACCAGAATATGTGGGTAATCATCATGCAACTTTGGTTGCTTTGGCTAGTCATCCACAGGCTTCTTGGCCACAGCTTCCACCTCCACCACTACTACAACCTGCTTATTCACGAGGTCAGCAACCAGAAGGGAGCCAGCAGACCCATCAGCAGCGAGATTTCAGGGAGGAATCCGAAGCCCGCACAGTCAACAGTACTGTGCCAGAATCAAAACACATCTATTAAGAGATATCCTACCTCTGAAGCATTTTTATATTCATTGTCATTTTCTTTTTAATAAAGAACAATCGATGTAAACTTAGTTTCCTTGCCATTTTTGATTTCTTGTAATAGCTTCGTTCTTGTCATAGTGAAATATATCTTCTCCACAGACTCACGAAGCTCAAAATTGCTGAATACTGAAGCTCAAAAGTCGTTCCTAAGGGAATGTAGAGTTAAAAATCGCATTGCAAGTCTCACCGAAACTACAAAAAGTCATTCCTAAGGAGCGCAGTGTAAGTTGCCGAAGCTACAAAAAGTCGTTTCTAAGGGAGCGCAGTGTAAGTTTTCTACTCAAAAGTCGTTCCAAAGGGAATGCAGAGCCAAATACCGCCGAAATATAAGGCGAAGCGCGAAAAGTCAACGCGAATACCGTCGAAATATAAGGTGAAACGCGAGTAGTCAACGCGAATACCGTTGAAATAGAAGGCGAAGAAGTTCAAAAGACGTTCCTAAGGGGATGCAGAACTTACACCGAAAAATAAGTGGTGAAGCCGAAAAATAAACGGCAAAGAGATTTTTGATGGTTCCCAAGGGGACGCAGATATTGTGTTTCAGCGTGGGTATGTGTCTTCGGCATTAGCATCATTCTTTGCAACATATCATCGCATCATATCGCATAGCATCACATCATACATCATATCACATCAATGACATCAATTGGAAACGAGGCCGATCTTCGGAGAATGCTTTACAAAAAATGGAAAGATGCCAAGGCACAAAGTAAGCTGAGAATTACAGCTTCATCAGTTCTGATGTGGAAAGAGGAATTTATTGTTTACGAAGTATTGATGATTTTATAAAATGTGGATGATTCTTACGAGGCATAAAAACTCTTCTTTACGAAGCATGAAAAGAAGGGAAGGTGTTTTTTCGCCGAAGGCTCAAAAACGGTATGTACATAAAGTTTCATGCATCGCAAAGAACTGAATTACGAACAATTCATATATTACATTCAAATCTATAAGCACCAAATATTACAAACATAGTTCAGCAAATGTTACATTAATATTCTAGAAATGTTTTTACAATAGCTACTCTTCTTCCTTCAGAACTTTTTCTGCAGCTTCGGTTAGCAGTTTGGTAACAACTTCGTCTACAATAGCTTCGGCCATATTAATAATTTCTATTGCTTTCTTTGTCTCTGGGTCGGCTAGTGGGTCAAATGGCTCTGGGGGAGGAGATAGTTCAGCTGCGGTAGAAGGCATAAATTAGTTCGAAGTCACAAAAATAAACAACTAAGCTAAAAGCCATTAAGTAATATCTATCCGTCTTTCGAGTTTCGCAGCTTTTTCAGCTTCTTTTGTTGCTTCTCGAGCGTCATGAATATCTTTTTCGCTCTTCTTCATTATTTCATGAGCCATCCCTCGGCCGCCATTTTCCCAGATACCAGTAAAAAAATTTCCGCCTATTAAACTCGCTTCGGCCGAGGGGTCCTTCGTATCGTCAACAGAGAAGGCAGCTTCGGCCTGGGCGAATGTTTTAACATGTTCGCAACCTGCCTTCTCCAAAACGGCTACAACTCCCCTAGCACTAGAGAATGCACAGACGTCCCCGCGGTCACTCAAAATCTCCTCAAAAGCTTCGGCTTCACTACTGATCCACTCGATGATGCCCTCAGGGTCGCCCCGTATGAAGTTGTCTTCGTTTGAGTACGCGCCCACATTGGCGAAGCTAGCCTTTATCTTTTCCACACACTCCACAGATTTTTCAAAGCATCTTTCTTTGGATGCGCGAAGCTCTGCAACTGTTTTTTCAAAATAATTTTTCCAGTATTCGCTGGCATCTCGATCAGCTTCGGCAACAACGCATTTTAATTCGGCCTCGGCTAACTGTTTTCGAAGGTCTTCAATTTCACTTTTCTAGGCCTTAGCTTGAACTTTGGAACTAGCTTCGTCTTCTTTTATCTTGTTTACCAATGAAATTAATATTTTATCCTTTTCAAGGCCTTCGTTCCTTAGTTCAATCACCTCTGAACGAAGGTTGTTCAGAGCCATTGTGCACCCTTCATCTTCGATATTTTTCTGTGCCCTGAGGGCATTGCTAAGGATCAAGCCCTGCAGAAGGAGTATAGTATTAAGTATAAACAAGTGAAATAATTCGTTTTTAAATACAAAAATTGATTTTTGCACCTTTATACTATTATATGCCAAACTGTCGGCCAATTCATCCTTCGACAGTACTGAGAGGCCATCTTCTAACGTTGGGAACCCGAAGTTTCTACCCATCTCCCGGCAAACAGATATCTCTTGGCTATCCGGGAGACAGTACAAAAAATCTTCTTCTCCGCTGCCGTTAAACACTAATGCCCCCTTCAGATATTTCAACTTCTGGGCATAGTGTTGAGCTTCTCGTTCTTCTTCTTTAGAGAGTCTTTTTCCCGAAGCATGATGGATGATATATTCAATACTTTCTTTTAAAGCTTCGGGAGCAGGAGCGGCAACTTTTTCAGGCAAAGTCTGTTCTATAGCCTCTTCCTCTGCTGCCTTCTCTTCAATTTCCGAGGGTTTTTTCTCAGCAGGCTCTGAAGGCCCAGCTTTGGCACTAGCCTGGCTCACAGCAGTTTCAACTTCGGCCGGTTTTGTTTCAGCTTCGATTTGTATTTTCGAAGCCTCGACAATTTTCCCTAAAGGAGTAGAGCTTGAAGCCTTCACTGATTCTAGCACATCTAGTACATTTGCTATTCTTCTTCTTTTGGGAGTTGCCGCAAGACCTTTTTGTATCTTCGGCACTGTTACTTCCGCCGAAGGGCTTAAAATTACTATCATTTTTTCAGTTTTTGGCTCTTCGGCCTTATCTTTACCAGTCTTTTCCTCAGCTTGCTCGGCTGAGGGTGCCTTCGGCATGGTAGCCAATTCTTCAGTTTTCTGCGTAGGAGGAATGGGCTCCTTTGATTCAGTAGCTGAAGAAATCTTCTCGCCAAGCTCAGGTACCACGGCCGGTTCAATATAACGCAGCCGGTGGGTAAGGATCTTTAACTTTTTACTCTTCGGCGTAGGCTCGTTTGGAGCAGCCGAAGCAGCAACCTTTCCAGAAGTTGCACCCTTTCTTTTCTGCCCCCGTGGCGGGTAGCGATAGTCAGGGTACACAAATCAAATAGTATCAAAAACCCTGTTTAACCTTTTCTTTTTTCGGCTCCCGAAGGCCGCAGAGAGTGCATTATCTTCGGACTTGGAATATGCTCCAAGTAACTCATCGCTAGTATTTTCAATACACTTCAGCCAGTCATCATCTTGTTCGACAAACTTGTCCCCAAACCTGAAGGTGTATTTCAATCGAACCAGGCCGCCTTTGCTAGGGTTAGTGATGGTTTCTTTCGGCATTTCCCAGCTGTCTATAAGGGGCCATATCCTGTAGGCTATATGTTCTTGAAGTAAGTCTCTTGTCCCAATAAAAGAGCAAACTGTGCTGAAGGCCCTTCGGCTGCCTCATCACATTCTACCTTCGGCTTTTGGAGGCCGAAGCGGGACCTGATGGGGCGCATGATGATCTCTTTAATGTCTTCTCTCGCCTTCAAATCATTTTTCACATAAAACCACTCTTCCATCCAGGCCCCGGGCCATCTCTTCCGAAACGTTGGCACTGGGTAGCTTGCGCCAGAGCGAGCAACGAAGCTATAGCAACCGAAATTGTTATGATATTGTTCTTTACCCTAGGCCTTCGTCTCATACGAAAGTTCATGCATACCGCAAAAACATCTTGCACTTGGCTCTAGACCTTGACTTCTCACAGCCCAGACGAAGATCCCCATTCTAATAACTGCTTCGGGGGTGATCTGGTGAAGGAAAATCTGGTATGTCTTTAAAACTTCAACCACAAATCTGCTCAACGGGAACCGAAGTCCAGCTTTGAAGAAGCTTCGGAAGATCACAACTTCGTTTTCTTCGGGAGCAGGAACGGCCCTGTCTACGTCAGCCCTCACAATAGACATATCTCGAAAATACCTTCCTCTCATATTATAAAGATGACTCTGTTTGATAGTTGATTTCCCGAAGACTGCATGACTTGGTCGCCAGGGCCGATCATCAGAGTCTTCGCCTCCGCTCTCCACATCATAGCTGTCGCTATCATCAATATCTTCAGACAAGCCTTCCAGTATCTCTTTAGTAATCTTCTCTGTATTTGCTTTTGCTATTGACTCAACAAATCCAGCAGTCTTCTCCTCAAGGAGCTTCTCCTCTTTGGTTAGCTTCGTCTCAGCAACTGTCTTCTTGTCTTGAGACATCTTCTCTTCGGAAATGACGAAAACGTGTCCTTCAAACCGAAGCTCAAAAGCTTGAGAGCTATCAAGCGCTAGTAAGCACAAGTTATAAAATTGAGAAAATAAGGCAAACGGCACAAGCAGTGTATCAAGTGCAGTCGGTGTGAGTTCCTATTTATATGCCCAGTGCGCTCCAAGTTGGAGGGCCCCGTCTGTCATTGACTATTGCTATTCTAGCAAAGGGAAGGTGTTTTTTCGGACCTTCGGCTTAGGGACTTCGTCCATGTCGCAATCTGAATTCGTCATTCTAACAAATTAATATTGCGAGGGGCTACCGTTGGGGGCCTTCGTCTTCCGAAGGTCCTCAAAAACATGATTTAACAATGTTTCCCGAGTGTAATATATGAACAGGTGCCTTCGGACTCAGATCAGAACCACACAGTGTGAAAAGCACGAACAATACGAAGGTTGACGCAGCGCCGAAGCTACTGAAATGGAAATGTGCCCTTGGGCCATTTCTAAGTATTTTGGTGATTAAGTGTCCAACACAAATGATTATGTGTTAATCTATGCCAAATGGTGGACAAAGTGCAAATCAATACAAAGGTATGATTCTGGACTTAGTACATTGGTTTTTGTGTACTAACATATTTGTCTAAGTACTAGAATCAGAGAAAAGACAAATGGAAAAGACTTGGCTCGAGCAGCCAAGACTCTGCTAAGTCTGGGTGCACCGGACAGTGTCCGGTGCGCTAGGCTGACTCTGGTGAAAATGCTGCTCTCGGGATTTTGACGGCGGCGTATGGCTATAAATCACCGGACTGTCCGGTGAGCCAACGGTCGGCCATGCAATCCGCGCGTGACGCGTGGCCGAGCCAACGGTCTGATGGGGGCACCGGACTGTCCGGTGCGCCAACGGCTCCAAATCGTCAATGGTCGGCTGCGCCAGAATAGGAAAGAAATCTGCACCGGACAGTGTCTGCACCAGTCGACAGAAGGCAAGAATTGCCTTCCTGGATTGCTCTCAATGGCTCCTAGCTGCCTTGGGGCTATAAAAGGGACCCCTAGGCGCGTGAAGGAGTACACAAAGCATTCTTTGATCATCTCTTAGCACCAAGACATCTCTCTAGCGCATTTGATTCGTTGTGATAGCAATTTGAGCTGCTCTTGAGTTGAGAACTCCGTGTGTGATCTTAGAGCTCAAGTTGTGACTTGTGTGCGTGTTTGTGCTCGTGCTTTGAGGCTTGTGTGTGTTGCTCTTCCCACTCTTACATTTGTGCTTCTTTGTGATCATCTCGTTGTAAGGGCGAGAGGCTCCAAGTTGTGGAGATTCCTCGCAAACGGGAAAGAGTAAAGGAAAAAGAACACCGTGGTATTCAAGTTGATCATTGGATCACTTGAAAGGAGTTGAGTGCAACTCTCGTCCATTGGGACGCCACAACGTGGACTAGGCAAGTGTTGTACTTGGCCGAACCATGGGATAAATCTCTGTGTCTCTTGTGCTTGTTCTCACTGTGTCAATTGTGGTTCACAAGAGCTCTCCTTAGCCACTTGATTTCATTGTGCTAACACTTAATCAAGTTTGTGGCTTTAAGTTTCAAGTTTTTTACAGGATCACCTATTCACCCCCCCTCTAGGTGCTCTCAATTGGTATCGGAGCCGTTCTCTTCACGAAAGGGACTAATCGCCCGAAGAGATGGATCCTAAGGGAAAGGGGATGGTGGTCAACGATAAGGAGAAGGAGTCCATCTTCAACGAGCCGAGGGACGACAAAGCCACTGACTCCGGCTCGAGTCAAAAGAAGAAGGACGAGAAGAAGAAGAGGCGGATCAAGAAGATAGTCTACTACGACAGCGACGAGTCTTCCTCTTCCCAAAAGGACGACGAATACGAGGAGAAAAAGAAAACGGTTAACTCAAACTTCTCTTTCGATTATTCTCGTATTCCGCAAAGTTCCAATGCTCATTTGCTTTCCATTCCACTTGGTAAACCTCCTCACTTTGATGGAGAGGACTACAGATTTTGGAGTCACAAAATGCGTAGTCACTTGTTCTCTCTCCATCCAAGTATATGGGAGATAGTAGAAAATGGAATGCAATTTGATAGTACGGATAGTCCCATATTTATCAATGAACAAATTCACAAAAATGCACAAGCTACTACTATTTTGTTAGCATCATTGTGCAGGGAAGAATATCATAAGGTGAGCGGCTTGGATAACGCCAAGCAGATTTGGGACACCCTCAAGATCTCGCATGAGGGGAACGACGTCACCATGCTCACCAAGATGGAGTTGGTGGAAGGCGAACTAGGAAGGTTCACGATGATCAGGGGGGAGGAGCCAACTCAAACTTACAACAGGCTCAAGACCTTGGTCAACAAAATAAGGAGCTATGGAAGCACAAGATGGACATACCACGACGTCATCAAGCTTATGCTAAGGTCCTTCACCATCCTTGATCTGCATCTTGTAAACTCTATTCGTGAAAATCCTAGGTACAACAAGATGACGCCCGAGGAGATACTTGGAAAGTTCGTAAGCGGGCGAATGATGATCAAGGAG
This sequence comes from Zea mays, assembly GCF_902167145.1. NCBI lineage: Eukaryota > Viridiplantae > Streptophyta > Magnoliopsida > Poales > Poaceae > Zea > Zea mays. The sequence continues at coordinate 59,575,563 of NC_050105.1, forward strand.
GCGAGATATGTTGATGAGGCGTTAAATGGCCCAATCCACGAGCCTCAAACCATTGCTTTAAAAGCAAAAAGTAGCAGGGAGGCGCTACCTAGCAAGGTGGCACAAGTTGAGGCGGCCGGGCTAAATGAAGATGAAATGGCCCTCATCATCAAGCGCTTCAAGACGGCGCTCAAAGGTCGCAAGGAGCATCCCAACAAGAGCAAGACGAAGGGGAAGCGCTCCTGCTTCAAGTGTGGTAAGGTTGGTCACTTTATTGCTAACTGTCCTGATAATGATAGTGACCAGGATCAATAAAAGAAGAGGGAAAAGAAAAAGACTTACAAGAAAGCGAAGGGCGAGGCACACCTTGGCAAAGAGTGGGACTCGGATTGCTCTTCATCCGACGACGAAGGACTTGCCGCCTTGGCCTTCAACAAATCATCCCTCTTCCCCAACGAGCATCACACCTGCCTCATGGCAAAGGAAAAGAAGGTATGCACTAGGGATACTATTACATATGCTTCTTCAAGTGATGATGAATCTAGCGATGATGAAATAGACTATGCAAGTTTATTCAAAGGTTTAGATAGAACTAAAATTGATAAAATCAATAAATTAATTGATGCTTTGAATGACAAGAATAGATTGTTAGAAAAGCAAGAGGATCTTTTGTACGAAGAGCATGATAAATTTGTAGATGTCCAAAAATCTCTTGCTTTAGAAGTTAAAAGGAATGAAATGCTTTCTTGTGAATTATCTACTTGCCATGAGACTATTTCTAATTTAAAAAGTGTCAATGATGATTTAAATGCTAAGCTAGAAGTAGCAAATAGATCTAGTCCTTGTGTAGAACATGTAGTGATTTGCAATAGGTGTAAGGATTTTAATGTTGATGCATGTGTTGAGCACCTTACTTCTATTGCAAAACTAAATGGTGAAGTGGCTAGTCTTAATGACCAACTTAAGACTAGCAAAAATGAATTTGATAAACTAAAATTTGCATGGGATGCCTACACTGTTGGTAGACACCCCTCAATTAAGGATGGGCTTGGCTTTAAGAGGGAAGCCAAGAACTTAACAAGTCATAAGGCTCCCATCTCCGCCAAGGAGAAAGGGAAGGCCCCTATGGCTAATAATGTTCAAAAGAATCATGCTTTCATTTATAGTGATAAAAAATTCTCTAGAAATGCTTATAGTAATTATTCTTATGATTCATATGTTATGCCTGCTTCTAGTTCTTCTATTGTGCATGATATGACTAGGAAAAATGTTATTCATCATATGCCTAGAAGAAATGTTGTTCATGTAACTAGGAAAGCAAGTAATGAACTTTCTACAATTTATCATGCTTGCAATGCTTCCTTTGCAATTTGTAGAAAGGATAAGAAAGTAATTGCTAGGAAATTAGGGGCAAAATGCAAGGGAGATAAAACTTGCATTTGGGCCCTAAGGCTATTGTCACTAACCTTGTAGGACCCAACAAGAGTTGGGTACCTAAGACCCAAGCCTAAATTTTCCTTGCAGGTTTATGCATCTTAGGGCTCAAGATGGATTATTGTCAGCGGATGCACAAACCACATGACGGGGGAGAAGAAGATGTTCACCTCCTACGTCAAGAACAAAGATTCCCAAGATTCAATCATATTCGGTGACGGGAATCAAGGCAAGGTTAAAGGACTAGGAAAAATAGCTATTTCATCCGAGCATTCCATCTCTAATGTGTTTTTAGTTGAATCGCTCGGGTATAACTTGTTGTCCGTTAGTCAATTATGCAATATGGGTTACAATTGCTTATTTACAAATGTAGATGTGTTTGTCTTTAGAAGGAGTGATGGTTCATTAGCTTTTAAGGGTGTACTAGACGGCAAACTCTATTTAGTTGACTTTGCAAAGGAAGAGGCCAGTCTAGATGCATGCTTAATTGCTAAGACTAGCATGGGCTGGCTGTGGCATCGCCGTTTAGCACATGTGGGGATGAAGAACCTTCACAAACTTCTAAAGGGAGAACATGTGTTAGGTCTAACAATTGTAACCTTCGAAAAAGATAGACCTTGTGCAGCTTATCAAGCAGGTAAACAAGTGGGAAATGCTCATCACAGCAAGAACGTGATGACCACATCAAGACCCCTGGAGCTGCTGCATATGGACCTCTTCGGACCCGTCGCCTACCTCAGCATCGGGGGAAGTAAGTATGGTCTTGTTATAGTTGATGATTTTTCCCGCTTCACTTGGGTATTCTTTTTGCAGGATAAGTCTAAAACCCAAGGCACCCTTAAGCGCTTCCTAAGGAGAGCTCAAAATGAGTTTGAGCTCAAGGTGAAAAAGATAAGAAGCGACAACGGGTCCGAATTCAAGAACCTTCAAGTGGAAGAGTACCTTGAGGAGGAAGGAATCAAGCACGAGTTCTCCGCTCCCTACACACCACAGCAAAACGGTGTGGTAGAGAGGAAGAACAGGACGCTCATAGACATGGCGAGGACGATGCTTGCAGAGTTCAAGACGCCCGAGCGGTTTTGGTCGGAAGCCGTGAACACGGCTTGCCACGCCATAAACTGGGTCTACCTTCATCGCCTCCTCAAGAAGTCTTCATATGAGCTACTAACCGGTAATAAACCCAACGTTTCATATTTTCGTGTATTTGGGAGTAAATGCTACATTCTAGTGAAGAAAGGTAGGAGTTCCAAATTTGCTCCCAAAGTTGTAGAAGGGTTTTTGTTAGGTTATGACTCAAATACAAAGGCGTATAGGGTCTTCAACAAATCATCGGGTTTGGTTGAAGTCTCTAGCGATGTTGTATTTGATGAGACTAATGGCTCTCCAAGAGAGCAAGTTGTTGATCTTGATGATGTAGATGAAGAAGACGTTCCAACGACCACAATACGCACCATGGCAATTGGAGATGTGCGGCCACAGGAACAAAAGAAGCAAGATCAACCTTCTTCCTCAACAATGGTGCAACCCCCAACTCAAGACGATGAACGGGTTCATCAAGAAGAGGCGTGTGATCAAGGGGGGAGCACAAGATGATCATGTTATGGAGGAAGAAGCACAATATGCCCCTCCAACTCAAGTTCGAGCGACGATTCAAAGGAATCATCTCGTCGACCAGATTTTGGGTGATATTAGCAAGGGAGTAACTACTCGCTCTAGATTAGTTAATTTTTGTGAGCATTACTCTTTTGTCTCTTCTGTTGAGCCTTTCAGGGTAGAAGAGGCCATGCTAGATCCGGACTGGGTGTTGGCCATGCAGGAGGAGCTCAACAATTTCAAGAGAAATGAAGTTTGGACACTGGTGCCACGTCCCAAGCAAAACGTTGTAGGAACCAAGTGGGTGTTCCGCAACAAATAGGACGAGCACGGGGTGGTGACAAGGAACAAGGCATGACTTGTGGCAAAAGGATATGCCCAAGTCGCATATTGTTAGCCTATGCTCCTGTGGCTAGGCTAGAGTCAATTCGCATATTGTTAGCCTATGTCGCTCACCATTCTTTTAGGTTGTTCCAAATGGATGTGAAGAGCGCTTTCCTCAACGGGCCAATCAAGGAGGAGGTGTATGTAGAGCAACCCTCTGGCTTTGAGGATGAACGGTACCCCGACCACGTGTGTAAGCTCTCTAAGGCGCTCTATGGACTTAAGCAAGCCCCAAGAGCATGGTATGAATGCCTTAGAGACTTTTTAATTGCTAATGCTTTCAAGGTTGGAAAAGCCGATCCAACTTTATTCACTAAGACTTGTGATGGTGACTTATTTGTGTGCCAAATTTATGTCGATGACATAATATTTGGTTCTACTAACCAAAAGTCTTGTGAAGAGTTTAGCAGGGTGATGACTCAAAAGTTTAAAATGTCGATGATGGGCGAGTTGAACTACTTCCTTGGGTTCCAAGTGAAGCAACTCAAGGACAACACTTTCATCTCCCAAATGAAGTACACGCAAGACTTGATAAAGCGGTTTGGGATGAAGGACGCCAAGCCCGCAAAGACTCCAATGGGAACTGACAGACACGTCGACCTCAACAAAGGAGGTAAGTCTGTTGATCAAAAAGCATACCGGTCTATGATAGGTTCCTTGCTTTACTTATGTGCTAGTAGACCGGATATTCTGCTTAGTGTATGCATGTGTGCTAGATTTCAATCTGATCCAAGGGAGTGTCACTTAGTGGCTGTGAAGCGAATTCTTAGATATTTAGTTGCTACGCCTTGCTTCGGGATCTGGTATCCAAAGGGGTCTACCTTTGACTTGATTGGATATTCAGACTCCGATTATGCTGGATGTAAGGTCGATAGGAAGAGCACATCAGGGACGTGCCAATTCTTAGGAAGGTCCCTGGTGTCGTGGAGCTCTAAGAAACAAACCTTCGTTGCCCTATCCACCGCTGAGGCCGAGTATGTTGTCGCAGGACAGTGTTGCGCGCAACTACTTTGGATGAGGCAAACCCTCCGGGACTTTGGCTACAATCTGAGCAAAGTCCCACTCCTATGTGATAATGGGAGTTCTATCCGCATGGCGGATAATCCTGTTGAACACAGCCGCACAAAGCACATAGACATTCGGCATCACTTTTTGAGAGACCACCAGCAAAAGGGAAATATCGAAGTGTTTTATGTTAGCACCGAGAACCAGCTAGCCGATATCTTTACCAAGCCTCTAGATGAGAAGACCTTTTGCAGGCTGCGTAGTGAGCTAAATGTCTTAGATTCGCGGAACTTGGATTGACTTATAGCATACATGTGTCTTATGCCTTTGATCATGTTCCTTTTATGCATATTGTTGTTTATTTATGGTGTTCAAGTTGTACAAGCACTCCCCGGACCTCAAAAGTCCATGTGTGAGTGATGCACATATTTAGGGGGAGATGTGCTACAACTTGACTCTTTGAGACTAACCGTGTGCTTGAGTTTATTTGATTTAGTCTCAAAGGTGGATTGAAAGGAAAATGTGAACTTGGACCATGAAAGACTTCCACTGCACTCCGATGAGAGGGTAAATTACTCCAAGTTCATCTCCATTCTCTTATTGCCTTTTATTTTGAGTTGAAGATTTTGGTGAGGCAATGGGGTTTAAGGGCAAAAAATGATCCTGTTTTGGTGCTTGATGCCAAAGGGGGAGAAGTTAAGGCCAAAGCAAATGGATCAGCTACCAACTGAGAATTTTTGAAAATAGTAGAGTTAGAACTTTTGTTTTGTCAAAATACTCTAAGTATCTCTTTTTGTCAAGAATTGGTCTCTTGTGTGGAGAATGTTCGATTATGAGAAAAAGGGGGAGTTTTTGAATCCTTAATCAATTTCTCTTGGAATACCTTTCTCTATGCCTCAACAAGTGAATTTGACTTAGAGATAGGAAATTGAGTTTGATTTGCAAAAACATACCAAGTGGTGGCAAAGAATGATCCAAATATACCAAATTTGAATCAAAACAAATTCTTGTTCTCATTTGCATTGATGTTGCACTTCTATATGTTGCTTTTTGTTGTGTTGGCATAAATCACCAAAAAGGGGGAGATTGAAAGGGAAATGTGCCCTTCGCCCATTTCTAAGTATTTTGGTGATTAAGTGTCCAACACAAATGATTATGTGTTAATCTATGCCAAATGGTGGACAAAGTGCAAATCAATACAAAGGTATGATTCTGGACTTAGTACATTGGTTTTTGTGTACTAACATATTTGTCTAAGTACTAGAATCAGAGAAAAGACAAATGGAAAAGACTTGGCTCGAGCAGCCAAGACTCTGCTCAGTCTGGGTGGACCGGACTGTCCAGTGGTGCACCGGACAGTGTCCGGTGCGCCAGGCTGACTCTGGGGAAAAGGCTGCTCTCGGGATTTCGACGGCGGCGTACGACTATAAATCACCGGACTGTCCGGTGGTGCACCGGACTGTCCGGTGAGCCAACGGTCAGCCGCGCAATCCGTGCGTGACGCGTGGCCGAGCCAACGGTCTGATGGGGGCACCGGACTGTCCGGTGTGCACCGGACAGTGTCCGGTGCGCCAACGGCTCCAAATCGTCAACGGTCGGCTGCGCCAAAATAGGAAAGAAATATGCACCGGATAGTGTCCGGTGGTGCACCAGACTGTCCGGTGCACCAGTCGACAGAAGGCAAGAATTGCCTTCCTGGATTGCTCTCAACGGCTCCTAGCTGCCTTGGGGCTATAAAAGGGCCCCTAGGCGCATGAAGGAGTACACCAAGCATTCTTTGATCATCTCTTAGCACCAAGACATCTCTCTAGCGCATTTGATTCGTTGTGATAGCAATTTGAGCTTCTCTTGAGTTGAGAACTCCGTGTGTGATCTTAGAGCTCAAGTTGTGACTTGTGTGCGTGTTTGTGCTCGTGCTTTGAGGCTTGTGTGTGTTGCTCTTCCCACTCTTACATCAGTGCTTCTTTGTGATCATCTCGTTGTAAGGGCAAGAGGCTACAAGTTGTGGAGATTCCTCGCAAACGGGAAAGAGTAAAGGAAAAAGAACACCGTGGTATTCAAATTGATCATTGGATCACTTGAAAGGAGTTGAGTGCAATTCTCGTCCATTGGGACGCCACAACGTGGACTAGGCAAGTGTTGTACTTGGCCGAACCACGGGATAAATCTCTGTGTCTCTTGTGCTTGTTCTCACTGTGTCAATTGTGGTTCACAAGAGCTCTCCTTAGCCACTTGATTTCACTGTGCTAACACTTAATCAAGTTTGTGGCTTTAAGTTTCAAGTTTTTTACAGGATCACCTATTCACCCCCCCCCCCTCTAGGTGCTCTCAGCTACGCGCAAGGGAGCTTCGGCATAACGGCAAAAAAGAGGAGCCGACTTAAATGGGAAAAGGATATTTAGACCTCGGTGGACTACCTTAATGTCATTAGCAAATGTGAAGGGCATGGATGTAATTTTACACGGGATGTGTCCCGTGCCTATAAATAGATGAACAGTACCTCTGTACTGTTCACGCTGACTTGTACTCATTTTTGCGTCACGCTTGTACTTTCATTTTCTGTCAAGCCGAAAGGTACAAATCTAATTCAATATTGTCATTATTCATTTGTTCATTTATGATTATATAATAAGAAATGTGTATGATGATGTTATATGTTTGTTCACATTATCCCTTATGTTTTACATGTTTCATCCGCTATTGATATACATATATATATATATATATATATATATATATATATATATATATATATATATATAATATATATGTTGAGATGATGAAGGTATGTCCTTCATGACCTTCGTCCGAAGATCATTATATCCTTAGGGAAATAATGTTCCGAAGGACGAAGGGCATTAACAAATAACATGTTTTTGTGTTGCCTTGTTCTCAATTTATAGCATTTGAGAACAAGTCCCCAACAGATCCATACCAGAAATGGCGCGTGTGGGTGTGTGGTCCACGACTGACAACGAATCAGCGGCGATGGTAATACTCCGGCGACGGATTCTTCGCACCTCAACCGATAACCTCCCACGGTGCGATAACGGCGACCCTCCTGAACCCCTCACAGTGCACTCCGGATGGGTATGAGGGCTTCACTGACGGTGGCTTATCTTGCCCACAGCGGCGGCGGAACTCCCTTGCCCAATCCCTCAATTCTGCCCACAACGAGGACGATTGAGCCGCGACAGGAAGAGAGGGTTTGAGGAGCCCGGGTACTCGGCATTTAAGTCCCTACAGGTCGGTCCACGCACCCGCCACGACCCCCGAGCTCCACGGCGAGGTGCCGCCATACTCGGCGGGTTGGTTGGAGACGTGCACTGACGACTCGGGTCCAGCAGTCAGTGAATCCGCGCCACACTGCCAGCTAGGACCCACCTGTAAGCCGCATCGAGCGACGAAACGAACGCCCTGACAACGAGGGCCCGCGTGATAGAGCGCTATAGAGCAAGTGACTGATCGGTGGGTCCTACTTGTCGGCACGCCCGCGCTTGAAGGTTGGGCCGCGCGGAGGCTGGGCGCAGTTAGACGAGCCGCATGACTGAGTTTGGGCGCATCGCAGGTTTTCTCTTTTTCTTTTGTATTTTCTGTTTCCTTTTCTTTTCCTTTTTTATTTTCAAACTCATAATTTAAATTCTCATTCAAATTCAAACTTCGTGGTAAATTTATTTTCTCAATAAATGTCCAACTTAAACATGGCACGGTGAATTTATTTGTTTTTTATATTTATATTGTGATGACTAGTGCTTCTCTCCAATTCTAGAATTCCAAATTTAGGTCTAAATTCCCAATTTGAAGATTGACGTCTTTCTATAGATTTTTATTACTAATATATTCACACACAATTAAACTCGAGCATGATGCATGATTTATTTTATAGGTTATTGGTTAATTACTCAATAAAAATGTGTTTGTTCACATGTACTAATAAGTGGAAGACACACACATAAAGAGATAAATCTCTATTTTTATTATTCAATTTGGGCTTTACACTATTTCATTTTCCAATTATCTCCTATTATGAAATTACAGTTCTATAATTACTAACTACCAGGATAATTTCTTACAATCCCAAGTTTAATTATATATATATATATATATATATCCCATTCTGTTAATTGAGGTCTTTGGTAAATAACTAAACTCAATAATAGTAAGTTAACGCTGGATGGATTCGAATAATAACTCTTTTAATTCGTTTCATACTGGCTTTTGATGGAGTAGCCTCCCAGGAGAAACTGATGTTCTCTTTACTGCCAAAAACAAGAAAAGGCTTCTTTAAATGGACAAATGCTGATGGCTACCGTGTAAGTCCAGCCATGTTCCTCAGCAAATATTTCTGATGGTCGAATATACGTGGAACCTCTTATTATATGTCTGACGTATCTTATAAAATTTCCGCTCATTAATGCAGTGCATGTCAATGGCTCACTACGGGAGTTTTGAGGGTTTCCGTCCCTTAATTTTTTATTATTGGTTTCCTATGAATCGGTACAAAAATTAATGGGTGCAAACCCTATTAAGGACTAGTTTGGAAACACCGTTTTAACAATAGATCACAATTTTCAGGGAAAATGAACTAATTTCTCTTAGTAAAATGAAAATCCCTTGATAAAATGAGGTTCTCAAACTAGCCCTAATGGGTTCTTTTGGTTTTATTGCAGGAAGCTTTAGTACCTGTTGGTGGCTGCAACCGGTACTAATGTCAAGGCTTGGTACCAGTTGAATCCACCAACCGATACTAATACATTTAGTATCGGTTGAAACCTTCAATCGGTACTAAAGCTTTAACATTAGCATCCGTTAATCCACCAACAATACTAAAAATTTAGCTTTTGTACTGATTTTGCGAAAGAACCGATACTAATATACACCCTATATATATCTCCCACCATATGTGCAGACTCGAACTAGATGTCGCGCCCCTAGAGAACATCCTGCTTTACCTCTCCATAGACGCTGCCGCCATTACCCTGCGGTGTGATTGTGCTCTCACATCCATTTCTCACCTAGAACCTTCCCTACCGCCATCGTCGATCTTCCTCGTCTTCGCCCAAGGACTCCAAAAGCAGCTTCCTTCGCACAAGGATTGTTGGGAAGGTTGAATTTCTCGTAAGGTTACTTAGCCACCTCATTTGTTAATTAGTTGTAAGAAAGATGGCAATAAGGTTGGTATCATGCAACCTGGTCAGTCTATATGTATGTGGTGGGGTTTTTAAAGGTGGTTGTTTTCATGACCTATGCAATACGGAAAAGCCATGTTGGTAGTGATTTTGATGATCTATGGCTAGGAAACTTGCATCATAACTAGATTATTGCACAAGTTTGTATCAAAGATTCCTATGTAGTTTTAGTCCATAACACATTATATTTTGGTACTGTTCAAACTGATTTGTAATCGCTATCCCGCATTCACGCCTTCAAGCAAACTGAAGGTATCAATGTAATATTAATACCATCGAATATTCATTTATGTTTTATGGAATACAAATATAAATGAATTAATATGATCTAGTCTTCATCTTTGTACCTTCGTATTCTTATTCGTGTATCAAATAGTGAAAATAAATCTCTCTCTTGATCTTCGTCTGACGGGTATTATCTCCATGTGGAAATAATACTTCAAAAGACGAAGACCCTTAATCTTTAACAATTGTGTTGCCTTGTTCTTGATTCATAGCATTTGAGAACAAGTGACCAACATTGGCGCTCACCTCCGGTGAACCTGAACGACCACCTTCGGCAAGCATCCACATTCGTCATGCCGTCGAAGAAGACAACAGTGACAGGGGCTGCTCTGTAGCCACTAGACACAAATCAGGACACACTTTCCCTGCGAGAAGCTAGGAGTCAGAAGAGAAAGGCTACTAGCCCAACACTTCATGAGGAGGAGCTGGGCCAGAAGATCTGGGACTTAGAAGCAATTCACCAGCAAGTACAGAAGAAGAAGAAGGAAAAAAAAGCTTCGACTAGCCGACCTTTAGAGGAAGATTAACGAAGCAGCTGAGGAGATGCGTAATCTCACTCAAGATGACCAAGACCGAAGGCACCAGCACAGGGAGCTCCGTCAAGAAAGCTCAAACAACGAAGATGAATGGTACGACAATTTTCACCATGGCAACTTTGCTTTCGATGATGCTTCTCCTCTGGCAGCAGAATTGCAGACTACCCCGTGTCCACCATCCTACAAGCCACCTCAGTTACCCATGTATGATGGGCATTTGGATCCAAAGCAGTTCCTGATGAGCTACGAGGAAACAATATCCTCATATGGGGGCAACACTGTCGTCATGGCGAAGTCCTTCGTCATGGTAGTTAGAAGTGTGGCTTAGACATGGTATTCCTCTCTTCGGCCAGGGACAATTACATCATGGCAGAAGCTGAAGGACATGCTAGTCACCAGCTTTCAAGGCTTTCAGACGAAGCCAGTCACGGCTCAGGCCCTGTTCCAATGCACGCAGGACCATGAGTACCTACAGGCGTACGTCCGAAGGTTCTTGCGCTTGAGAGCTCAAGCGCCTACAGTGCCCAATGAGATTGTCATTGAGGCCATGATCAAGGGGCTTTGACCAGGACCCATAGCTCAATATTTTGCAAGGAAACCACCACAGATCTTGGAGAAACTTCTCTAGAAGATGCATGAGTACATTCGAGTTGATAATGATTTCCGCTAAAAAAGAGAGGAAGCATATAGGTATTCTGAGATGACTAGGGGCTTCGGAGGAAGAATCCATCCCAGGCATATTAGGACAATCCACAATCCTAATGCCAACGATGACAAGGCCATAATTCTTAGAGCAGTTAGCACAGCTCACAGTCTTCGTGCATGCAACAAACTTCTTACAGACCACCAGCCCCGAGAGGCAGAGGAGGGAGAAGCTTTGGCGGAGGAAGGTACGATAATCAACCCAGGAAATTGTTCTGCTTGTTCTGTGGAGATGATAAGGGACACACAACGAGGACGTGCCAAGTCACGATCCAAAAGCAGAAAGAAATTGCTAAAGTCGAAGCACAATAGAGTCAGCCGAAGCAGGTCCTGCATACTGCTCCGTGATGCTCTCTGTATATTCCGGAGTACGTAGGCAATCAATAGCCTACAACTTCTATAGCTTCAGCAAGTCACTCTCAAGCTTCCTGGGCTCAGTTACCACCACCCCCACCACTGGCGCTTGCCCCAAATCATGATCAGTAGCCATAAGAGCATCTTTGGCCTCAGCAACAACGTGATCTTCGGCAGCAGTCTGAAGCTCACACAGTTAACAGTACTGTGCCCGGGTCAAGGCATATCTATTAAAGATGGCACAATGTTTCGGCCAAAAGAGAGTTCCGATTTGTTATATTTTTACTCTTTTTGTTTTTTATATTTCCTTCTAAAAAGACAATATAGGAAGGTTTAACCTTCAGCTTGATGTAATAAACCTGTGGTTACACCATCGAGTGTGACAAGAGTAAGTTCCGAAGCTCCAAAGTCGTTCCTAAGGGAGCGCAGAGTAAGTTCCGAAGCTCCAAAGTCGTTCCTAAGCGAATGCAGAGGTAAGATACCACCAAAATCAAAGGTGAAGAAGCTCCAAAGTCATTCCTAAGGGGATGCAGAGCTTAAATACCATCTAAATCAAAGGTGAAGAAGCTCCAAAGTCGTTCCTAAGGGGATGCAAAGCTTAGCTCCAAAGTCGTTCCTAAGAGGATGCAGAGCTGAAAAACCACCTAAGTAAAAGGTGAAGAGACTCCAAAGTCATTCCCAAGGGGATGCAGAGTCTGGGTGTGTATCTGTGTGGTTCTTTACCTTCGGCACAAATGACATTCCGCATCATGTCATCATATCATATTGCATAGCATCGCATCATACATCATTTTTCCATCACTAAAAAGATGTGGAGAAACAAAGGAGTAAGTTGATGAAGGTAAATTTCAAAGGTTTTCAGAACCTCGACCAACAATTTGTCCAGTGGAAACCGAAGCCCCACTTTCATGAAGCTTCTATAAACTATCACTTAGTCAGCTTCGGGAAGAGGAACATTATTCTCTCCGCCGGCCCTTACGATTAAGATATCACGAAAATACCTCCCCCTCATTGCATCAATCTGCCCTTGTTTAATAGTTGATTTTCCAAAGACAACATGACTTGGTCTCCATGGCCGATCTTCGGCATCTTCATTTCCACTTTCCACATCGAAGCTTTCACTATCACTAGAGTTTTCAGAAATCCCAGCTAACATCTCATGGGCGATCTTCTCCACGTTGGTTTTTTCCCTGGCTTCGTAAAACCCGGCCAGCGCTGGATCAACGATCTTCTTCTCATCAGCCATTTGGGCAATTGTTGCTAGAATGCCGAAGCTCAAAAACCAATCGAACTCAAAGAAGTAAGGCAGGTTAAAATGGCAAACACAATGTGAGCAACTCAAATAGCACGACAAATACTCACAACACAGGTTTCTATTTATACCCAGAGCTCTACAGATTGTTGGGTCCCGCAGGTCAGTGTAATTCGCTATTCTAGCGAAGGGAAGATGTTTTTTCGGACCTTCGGCTAAAGGCCTTCATTCACGTCACAGTCTAAATTTGTTACAAAGAAACAAATCAACACTGCGAGGGGCTAGTATTGGGGGCCTTCTCCTTCCGAAGGTCCTCAAAAATATAATTAACCATTTGTTTTCGGCATAAGCTATTACAGGAAACTTCGTCTTCAAGATACAAGCTTCTCCCTTATGACGAAGGCACACAAGACGAAGACAGATCCAAAGAGGAGTAAACGCCGAAGCTATCACCAAATGGACAGCTTCGGCTCTCAATAAAGATGATGAATAATGATGATGATCGAAAGAGGAAAATACTATTTAGTCCTCAATAACTTGTATTACGATCATGTGTAAATGTTGAGGACATAAATGTACTTTTTCTCGGGTTGCATTCTGTGCCTATAAATAGATGAACAGTAACATCGTACTATTCATGCTGATTTGTAATAACTATCCCGCATTCACGCCTTCAAGCAAACCGAAGGTATCAATGTAATATTAATACCATCGAATATTCATTTATGTTTTATGGAATACAAATATAAATGAATTAATATGATCTAGTCTTCATATTTGTACCTGCGTATTCTTATTCGTGTATCAAATAGTGAAAATATATCTCTCTCTTGATCTTCGTTTGACAGGTATTATCTCCATGTGGAAATAATACTTCGGAAGATGAAGACCCTTAATCTCTAACAATTGTGTTGCCTTGTTCTTGATTCATAGCATTTGAGAACTAGTGACCAACAGGAAGCCAATAGTTTCTGTCAAATTTTTTACCACTCATTTCGTCCTCATCAGGAACACAAAACAACTCATTGCGGTCACCTCCACCGAAGATAATGGATCAATGGCGGTATCCGAGTGTTAGGGTATAGCTCTTCAGTTTCGCCACCTCTCTTGTGCTTAGTTCTCCGCCACTAACATGTTTAAAGTCAAATTAAATTTCTACTTCTTCCTTGCAAAGAGGGTTAGTTTTGGCTTCTTAGGGAGCTGGGGCCTCAAAAATAGTTTTAGACTCTATGGCCTTGGCTGGCAGCACTGTTGCTTCGGCAATTTCTACCACTATAGGCTCTAGGGCCATGATTATTTTCTCTATTGAGCTGGCAAAAACCGCTACTTTGGCACTCGGTTATATTATTGCTTTTTCCTTGATTTCATTGGAAGGAGTTCTGTATATAGCTCTGAAAATGGACTTCATCCTAGACCCCTGCTTTGGCAAATTTTCATGTGAAGTTTGAGGAGCCGAAGCTGTAGTTGGCACAACTTTTCCTTCCTGGCCCTTCAAGGTCAGCAGGGGCGAAGCTACATATAAAATAGGTGGTGCACATGCACCCATGAAAATTTGCAAAACTAGTGATTTTTAGACCAAATTGGTCTGGTCCGATCCTAGGGGACTCAAACTATTGAAGGGTAGAGATTTGGTCATTACCTCTAAAATTTATGTCACCCCAAGTGATGAGGCTGGCGCACTCGCGATGTCTTTCTTTTTCATTTTTGAGGGTCTTCCTTTGGTTTTACTGATATTTGTCTTTTCCTTTTTGAGGGCGAGGTTCTTGATTCAGATTGTGAAGACCCCTCACCAGTCTTTTGCTACCTTCAGCATTTGCGAGACCTTTGCGTTTTTGGCATTTTTTGTTTCTTTGCCTTAACCGACCTGATTACTTCCATCTTCATTAGCCTCTTCACTTATCTTTGGATAATTGGGGTATTCAAACACCATAGCATTCATAACTCTATTCAGCCTTTGTTTTGACCTAATGTCGAAGGCAGCCATCATCAACCAGTCTTTTATTGTATAATTTATGATCATTGCACATTAACATGATAGAAGTTAACCAATCAGCACATGGGCCTTTGAATACTATACGGGGTGATCCTTGAACCGATAAGGTAAAACCTTAAGCACACCACTCTTCGTCTCTTCATCTCCCTTCTAGGCTTCAGCATTCTCGAGCCAGATAGCGTGAGGAATGTCTGATTTGCAAGAAATTCTTGCACCAGATCCCAGGTCCTAATGTGGTCCACCATAGTAATGAAAGTCGTGTGGGATTCCTGGGAAGATGAGCCTAGGGCCATATTGCACAAGGGTTTCTTGTAGACAAAGCTTATCCTCAAGGGACTCATGACAATACCCTATAATTCTTCCCTTTTATTCGTGTTGGCCTGCACATAATTAAAACCATTCCTTGGTCCACTCATTCGGCCATTTGGTCTGGTACGGTACGCAAGCATAGGATACCACATACCTTTCCGATATGCAAAGTTGTAGTAGCAAAAGTTATTATGCAGCCGCTCTTTCTCAGTAGCTTTCGTCTAATAATGTATCTCATGGATTCTGCAAAAGCCTTCGACACTAGCACTCACACCCTAGCTGCACACTGCCTAAATGTACAAACTGAGTCCAACTATAACATTTGGAGCCAATTGATGCATAAAGATTTCATATTTCTTTAGGACTTCGGCAATCAGTTTAAACATCGGCAGCTGAAGTCTAGTCAGGAAAAAACTTTTGAAAACCACTATCTCGTCATCCTTTAGCTCTGGGGTGGTCTTGCTACCAGCAATCCGAACCCCATCATTCTCATCAACGTAGTCAAGCTTCTTCATCACATCAAAATCCCTGGGCTTCACAGTGGATTACCCGAAGTCAATATGGCTCGGTTTCGTTGGTCGAAGGTCACTGTCATCTTCCTCAATTACTGTGGTGTCTTCCTCTCTACCCAATTTCTTTCTCTTTGGCAACTTTAGTCTCGGTTGTTGCCCTCATAGCTTCAGAAATCGGCATAGTAGCCCCCATTTACATCGTGTCAGGAGCATCTTCGTCTCTTTGGGCTGCTTCAGATGAAGTCGGGGTTGTCTCTTAGCGGTCTGAGCTTGTTATAAAAAACAAACTAATTCAGTGAGGGGCTACTGTTGGGGGTCCTCATTAGTCGAAGGTCCTCAAAACATTAACATATGAGTCTTTTTAGGTATGATAGGATGAAATGTCGAAGGATACCTTCGTATGAGATAGCGTGCAGCTGTCGCAGACGCGACGAGCTTCGATTTAGTGGCTTGCACATATGATAAAGGTGCCATCAAGAGCGAGACTAGATCTTCAAGACTTGTTTAGCATGACTGCAAAAGCAAAATACTACAACACCCTAAGTTAGCTTTGTAGCTCATATATGTATAGGACTGAGAGCACGATTATAATTTTGTCGAAGCTGTACACTGTGACTATTAATAGAGACATTGTGCCATGCATCCAAGCATCCTTTTTGGCCAGGGAAAATTGATTTCTCTATGAAGTTGTGTTCTCTCCCGACCTTTGCATTACTGTTTGTAAAGTCGAAGGTGTATTTGTAATTATTTGCCATACTGTAAAGATCGAAGCAAAGTAATAAAATAACGTGATGAGTAATATGTTCCATCTTTTACATTTTTATGATTTATTCCTGCTATTATCAATTTATGTTCCTTACTTTCTCCCTTTAATTGATCTATTTATGAAAAGCTAATTAAAGGATGAGGTGAAAGGTTAATTCATTTGTGTTGTCTTGTTTTTTATATCCTTCAGGAGTTAAAAACGAGTGACCAACAAAATCCCATAGTTGTCTAAATCGGTATGAAGTCCGAGTCCGTGCAGTTGTTGTGGTGGAAGATAGGCCGACATGCAAATTGGATCGATGTGATGCTGAACTCCTAGTGTCGATGTCGCTGAGGCATTAAGTACTAGCCTTTAGGGGTGTTTGAATGCACTATAATTAATAGTTAGTGGTTAAAATTAGTTGAGACATCCAAATACTCTAGTTAATAGTTCAATTATTAGCTATTTTTGGTAAATTAGTTAATCGTTATGTAGTTACGCGTTGCTAAGGATCTTGAGGGTGCCGAAGAAGATTTCGAGTATTCGCAGCGGTATCATGTCCCTAGCTCATCGCTAATGAGCTTAAGGGTAGCAAAGAAGATTTCCTCTCCCATCTACGAAGCTCATGGCGATCAACAATGATCAAGTGACTACCCTAACTGCCGTATCAACTGCAATAAGTATTTAGTAGTAAATTTATGAGGTGGATTATAAGATTGACAAATAAATATATTATATCACATTGAAAGTTCGAACCTATCTAAATCTTAAAGTCTCTTGTGCATTTACCTTCAATTCACATTCTAGAAATCACTGTCGACATACAGTGTGACCTAAATATGCAAGTGGAACGAGAAATATTTTGTTCATTCATTTTTGTGATTATACAGAACACTATTTTCAGTTAGCAAATTATCACACATCAGGTTTTGTTTGTGTATCCCCAGATGATTGCGATACTAATACAAGTGTCTGTCAATGAGTACATTCACAAAGTTTCTAAAGAAAAAAAAGGAAAAACTATTAATAATAAAAGAAAGGCATGAACATGACTTTCGCGGTTTCCATTGATGGCTAGCGTCCTCACAGACAGGAGCACGATCACGGTGATCGTGCCGAAGGCGTCATCACTCAGACACCGTGCTCCGTCATCTTCATTCGCCAAGACCGCGGCGGGGCACCGGTAGCAAGGTAGATCACCTTCTCCACTGCCAAGAACACCTTGTATCCATCCAGAGCCCAGTTCCACATGCCACTGACGGTGCAGTAGTTGCTGTTGTACGGCGGACGATGGTGGCCGGCGTGCTGCGACCGCGACACGAGCACGCCGGCGGCCTGCAGCGCCTCGACCCCGGGCGGCAGCCTCGACGGCCTCTCGTGCGCCCACGCGTGGAACTGCACGCTCAGCATGACGCACACCGCGAACGTGCAGGCGAACGCGTGCGCTGCCGCGGGGGAACTGCCACCAGCGAAATAAAGCAGCGCGGCATCGACCGCTGGCAACGCGACCGCCACCGTGCCGGCGATCACGTGCAGGCTGTTGCAGGGCTCCAAGCGCGTGATGGCCGTAGGGTGGACGTGGTGGTCGTGGAACGCCACAATCTGCGCGCCGAAGACGGGCGTGCCCGCGTCGCCGTAGTTGTCGATGAACCAGTGGTAAACCCCAGTGGTGAGGTCGGCGACAGAGTAGGCCGCCCAGACCGCCAAGGCTACGGCGAGCGAGTCGGTGACAACAGTGCTAGAGGCCGCGACGAGGCGGGCGGTAGTGAAGAAGGACATGAGGATGGCTGCCGTGCCAGCCAGTGTCCACGCGCGCTGCAGCCACGTCGACCGCACCCGCAACTCGTCCGGAACATCGCCGGACGGGGTGGCAGACATTGACGGCGCCGATGTCCGAATCGTCGACGCAGATTGCAACGGCGGTGCCGGCCTGCGGAGATAGCTGGGGGAGCTTTATGCTCGACACTTCGAGGACAGGTGGCGACCAGCGGAGATTGTCTCGCTATGTATTTATAGACGGATGGTGATTATTTAATTTCAAATAACGTGATTATTAATTTCAAATAACGTGCGAGTGTTTTTTGTGGCGGGACGTGTTCCCACGATTCCTCTGTGGTCGCGAGCAGGTTGATGATTGCACAAGGCAGAAGAGAGATTACACTTGCACGCAAGCTTGTTGTATGATAGACCATTACCGGAATCGGGTTATTTGCTGAGTGCTTGAAGCACTTGGCAAAGCCTAGAGCTTGTTGTATGATGGATAACCACTACCGGAATCGGGCTCTTTGCGGAGTGACTGAATCACTCGGCAAAGCCTAGAAAATAGTCGGCGAAGTCTTTGCCGAGTGTGACACTCGGCAAAAAGAGTTCGGCGAATAGTACATCGGCAACGGCTTCTTTGCCGAGTACTTTTTATCGGGCACTCGACACTTTACCGAGTATCAGACGGTACTCGGTAAAGAAAAGCCGCCGTCACGGCGACTGGTAACGAAGACGGCGCCTT